>NC_058375.1:51927500-53383333 GCF_018350175.1 Felis catus
TAAGTAACATAGAATAATAAAAGTACCTACTTCATAAACGTTTGCAAGAATTAATATTAGTTAATGTATATTAAAGTATCTGACATATATATAGTAGGCTTTCAATAAATGGTTACATTTATTTTTTGTGTATTGCAAAGAGATCTCTCCTAAAAGACTTGGGATTCATTAAGTGAAATTTTTACTTTAATATCTTTGGAGATTTGTACACAATTTTGACTATAATATTGATCAAATATTGGACTCTTCACTCCCTTGGACTTAGGAAAGATACCAGCTAAGCACAATGTTAGGCACAGCAGATTGAACATTAGGCTGATGCCCCCTCCTTCATACTTCTAAAAGTAAAAGTTTAGATCCTTGTCTAAATGAAAAAAAAATGCAGTGAAATTCATATCAATAATCACTGATTCTTAAACTCTGCATTATTGTCTTGTACTCACTTCCAAGAAGCCACTTGAAAAAAAGTATGGCAGGTCTTAAAGAGAATTATCCCAGGTCTGTCACAACTGACTCTCCCTCTCAGAAGTCATGTCTTGGGGCGCCTGGGTGGCGCAGTCGGTTAAGCGTCCGACTTCAGCCAGGTCACGATCTTGCGGTCCGGGAGTTCGAGCCCCGCAGTCAGGCTCTGGGCTGATGGGTCAGAGCCTGGAGTCTGTTTCCGATTCTGTGTCTCCCTCTCTCTCTGCCCCTCCCCCGTTCATGCTCTGTCTCTCTCTGTCCCAAAAATAAATAAACGTTGAAAAAAAAAATTAAAAAAAAAAAAAAGAAGTCATGTCTTTTTGTCAGTTCAAAACTCCTACTAGAGGAACTAAAGGGGAGATAGTAAACAAGACTCCACACGGATGCACAGATAAAACCAATTTGACTCCATTTTCTGGAATTCCTTAAACAAGCCCTAGGTTCACAGTCTCTTATATCAAGTTACCTACCTGCCTGATATTTCCACTCAGACATCTCAATCTTAACTGTCCCAAATCAAACTCTTCATTGTTACCCTTGCTAAACTTGCTTTTCCTCCAGTTACCCGCGTGCCAATAAGTGGTACCACCACCTACCCTGTTACCCAAACTAAAAAACTAGGAGTCACCCTGAATTTTCCTTCTTTCTCACAATTCCCCTCCAATTCAACATGGAATTCTACAGGTTTTCCCCACAACTATTTTCCAGTCTAACCCAAGCCGACTTCATTTCTTACGTATTGCTACAAGGAACCTCAGCTTCCATGTTTCCAACCTTTCTCCACACAGATTTTTTTAAATGAAATCATCCACACACATAAAATAGCAAAAAAGTAATGAATACCCATATATATCAATCACCCAACTTTTAAAAACATCAACATTTTGTTACATTTGCTTCAGCTCTTTTTTTTTAAGAAATAAAATGTAATTGAAGGACCTATGTACTCATCCCCAGCTCAGAGCTGAGTGCTCCTACCACAGAGATAATAGCTGTCTTGAATTTTGTGAATTTAGTGATTTCATTTCCATACATGAAATTTTATTTTAATTAAATGTTTAAATTCATGTATATCAGTTAGGGTTGGGTTCAGCTGCATGCAACAGAAAACCCAAGGAACAGTAGTTTCAAGAGAAGTAGGAATTTACTTTTCTCACATGATTGAGAGACTTGGAGTGAGCACTTGAGGCAGTGAAATTGGTTTGGTGCAAGGCTAAATTCTTTGGGATTCTCTTGGTTTTCCCCTAATGGCTGCAATACGGTTGCTTCAGCTTCAATCATTGTGATCCATTTCCAGGCAAGGGAAAGAAGAAAGAGCCAATGACAAAAGAGCACGTCAGCTGAATTTTTTCTCCTTTTAAGAATCTTTCCCGGGTCACCTGGTTGGCTCAGTCGGTTGGGCGTCCGACTTCAGCTCAGGTCATGATCTCACAGTTCGTGGGTTCGAGCCCCGCGTCAGGCTCTGTGCTGACAGATCAGAGCCTGGAGCCTGTTTCAGATTCTGTGTCTCCCCCTCTCTCTGCCCCTCCCCTGTTCATGCTCTGTCTCTGTCTTAAGAATAAATAAACATTAAAAAAATTTAAAAAAAAAAAAAAAAGAATCTCTCCCATAAGCCCTACTCAACGTCCCCTTACATCCTATTTTTTAGAACATTGTCACAACCTATTTAGCTGCAAGAGAAACTCAGAAATGTAGTTTTTCACATGGATGCTTTCTCACCACAATAAAAGCAGGGTTCTGCTATTATAAAAGAAGGGGAGACTAAGTATTGAGCAGGCAACTAGCTGTTTTTTCTACAATATATGTCCTTAATGGTATGCTGAGTTGAAGGCCTTTAAATTTTATATAAATAAAATCATACTGTGTTACCTTCTACAATTTGCTTTTTTTGCTCAACATCATATTTTTGAAATTCACCTATATTGATAAAATAACTAATTCATTCATTCCCATTACTCTAAAATATTCTCTTTATGGGGGCATCTGGGTGACTCAGTGAGTTAAGCATCCAACTCTTGATTTCAGCTCAGGTCATGATCTCACAGTTCATAAGATCAAGCCCTGAATCAGGCTCTAGGTTGAATCTCAAGCATGAAGCCTACTTAGGATTCTCTCTCTCCCTATTTATCTACCTCTCCTCTGCTCTCTTGCTCTTTCTCAAAATAAAGAAATAAACATTTAAAATATTCTCTTCATGAATATACCACAATTTAACCCATTTTCTGTTGATGCAAATTAGGTTAAGTTTTTCAATGCATATTCTCTTATATGTCTCCTTCAGGGTAAACATAAGTCAGATTTCATGTCTTCCTTCTTTAAATTTTTTTTAAATCTTTATTTGTTTTTGAGAGAGAGAGACAGAGTATGAGCAGGGGAGGAGCAGAAGGAGGGAGACACAGAATCCAAAGCAGGCTCCAGGACCTGAGCTGTCAGCACAGAGCCCAACGCGGGGCTCAAACTCATGAACCGTGAGATCATGACCTGAACCAAAGTCTGACACTCAACTGACTGGGCCACCCAGGCACCCCTTGGTGTCCTCCTTCTTAAAATCCTCTAGTGGTTTCCCATCACACTGAAATAAAATTTAACCTTCTTTCCATGTAACATCCTATATGTGTCAGTCCCCATATATCTCCCCAATCTCGTCTAGTTGTATTCTCCCTCTTGCTCATTCTGCTCCATACATATTGTCCTCTTTTCAATTCCTAATATGCCAACCACTTTCCTTCCTCAGGGTCAGGGGCTGGTCAAGGTTTTGTAGGGCCTAAAGTTTATTCAATTTAGGTACAATGATATAAAATTAAGTGCAAGGCATTGGAAAGGAGGGAGGGAGGTGAAATGCTCTGATACTTAAGTGTCATTTATCTTTATGGAAAATCCACCTCTGCCCAGGGTCTTTGAAATTCTCTTCTTTCTGCTCAGAATGTTATTGTCCAAGATGTTCTTCCCCAGGCTGCATTTAATTATTCAGGTCTGACAGCTAGTCCTCAAATATCCATTCTCCTCTTCTGCCATAGTAATAGAATTTTTAGCTGAGTACATGACTACCCAAGTAAAACTTACATTTTGTAGTAGTTGTGGCCCTGAGACTATGTTGTGACCAGTGGGATATGAGGAAAATGATGTGCTCAGTTTTTTGGTGATGTCTTTAAAGGGGATACATACTCAGAGAGAGATGTCCTCCTTATTCCCTCTCTCCCTTTCCCACTGGCTAGAGTGTAGACCTAGTGGTTATAGCCAACTTGGACCACATGGATGACACTCAAGAAGAGATGGTAGAGAGCTGCCTCGCTGGCTCAGATGATACAGTGTGTGACTCTTGATCTTGGGGTTGTGGGTTCAAGCCCCATGTTGGGTGTAGAGGTTATTTAAAAATAAAATCTTTAACAACAACAACAACAACAAAAGAGATAGTAGAATAGGAAAACTATAGGCCCCAGACATCTTGGTGAAGCAAAACTACAAAAAAAGTTGGTGAGAAAAAATTAACTATCATGTTTTAACTCTCTGTTACGTTTGAGTCTCTCTCATATTCAGTTAAATCTATATCCAATACACGGTCTTGGCTCAAATATCATTTCCTCACCAAGCCTTCTCTGACTCCCCATCTAAAGTAGCTCCCCCTTCATATATACCAAGTCATTCTCAATCCCATCAGCCTATCTTATTTACATCATTGAATTTACCACCTGAAAATATAGTATTTGTTTACTGTCTTTTTCCCCACTAAAAAATTAATTTTATAGAGGCAGGGACCTTATATGCCTTGGTAACTGTTTTGTCTTCTTTTAAGTTTATTTAAGTAATCTCTACACACAACATAAGGCTCAAACTCACAACCCAGGGTCAAGAGCCTCACACTCCTCCAACTGAGTCTGATAGGTGCTCCTGCCTTAGTAACTATTGTATGCCCTATGCTTAGAAGGGTGCCTGGTATATAATAAGTACTCAATTATTAGTTGAATAGATGAAAGAATGAATCAACAAAATATAAAATTAATTAGTTCCCACTAGACTCTGAAGGCAAGGATAACATCTGTTTGCTTATAGTCGCATCACCAGGAACTAACAAACTGACCAATACACTTTTGTAAAATGAATGAATATACTGACAAATAAATGAATAAGAAGGAATGCATTCTTGGGGTGCCTGGCTGGTTCAGTCAGTAGAGCGTGTGACTCTTGATCTCAGGGTCGTGAGTTTAAGCCCCACATTTACTTAAAAAAAATATTCTCTTAAAACAAATAATGAATATATTCTCAAAGTATTATGGTTTCTGAAATAATAATCAATAACAAAAATTTTATCATGAATATAATTTCATTTTTTTAATGTTTCAAAGTCTAACTTCCTAGAGAAATCATTTCTTCATTAGGGAATAAGAAAAATAGCAGTATTCCTCTAGATACTAAACATAAAATGTTAAAAGAAAGAAACTTAACTTTCACAAAAAGTTGACATGATTAATTTAAAATATAGGTACCAATAACATTAGCTGACATTAATTAAAGGCTTACTGGATGCCAGGCACTGTGCTAAATGGTTCTTATCTATTATCTCATTTAATCCTCAAACAATCCTATGAGTATGTTATAAAGGTCAACGATCCCTATTTGAACCACTTGAGGGCCAAATATGTTTTGGCACTCAGGACTTTTCCAAAAATTAATAAAATACATATGCTACATGTAGCACCCCTAGCAGGATCTAGGTCAGCATCCCATAGTCAAATACACTAATATTTCTGCAGAGAAATATATGAATATTCACCAGTTAGTGGGTACAAAAGGGCTATAGGTAGCCACATACCCATTCAAGTTAAATTCTTCCTGAGTTCAAATCAGGGCAGGTTTTCCTGGAAAATGAATTTTAAAAACTTGATTTTTAGAGATTTGGGATTTTAGAATTGCAAACAAAAAATTCTGAGTTTGTATAATCATCCCAGATTTATAGGTGACGAAACTAAAACTAAAGAACTTATCCGAGGCAGGTGTGTGGCTGGCTCAGTCCGTAGAGCATGTGACTTTTGATTTTGAGGTTGTGTAGATATTACTTAAAAATAAAATATTAAAAACAAACAAACAAAAACTTGTCCAAGACCACAGAGATAATAAGGAGCAGTGGACTTGAACCCAGACAATCTGGTTGAAATTTTACCATGCCTAGCCATTTTACCATAGTGCCTGAAGAACTGAAGGCAATCAGTCCGAATACATGGGAGATGTTCCATCTTAGGGGACAACCTGACCTTGCAGAGGATATTTACACCTCAGGGCGTGGGATAAAAAACTAAGCGATCCTAAAAGTATTTTCTCATCCTGAGAGTCCACAATCCTCTGAAAACCTATCTGTCTTATGCTTAGTTCATAGACAACATTTGTACATAGCCTATTGTGGTGTGCATAAAACTGGCATCTGCTTTATTCATTTACTTAACAAGTGTGGTTTGAGCATTCAGCATGTGCTAAGCAGTGTAAAAAGATAGGAAGACTTATTGTATGTAGTCTGTGATCTCATAAAGTCTGTAATCCATTTGAAGAGACAAGACATAAAAACAGAAAGAGTTAAATGGTCATACAAATAGGACTGGTTACAAAGCCTAAATGGAAAAAACCACAGGTGTGAGACAGACAGTATGCACCCCTGGAGGTCAAAGAAAGAGAAATCACTGTGGGCTAATGGAATCAGGGAAGACTTCATGGAAAAGATGAAGCTGGGCCTCAAGGGATGGTAAGGATTTATATGGATATAGAAAAGAGGGGTGGCATTTCAGGTATAGGCTGTGACCCACACATATATATCATCTAGTAAAAGGTTACATTTACAGTCAGCATATGCAAATTATTTTTGGAGACTTTCTTCTTAAATGGATGCTTGCTTAAGAACAAATAGTAGACTCTCTCAAATGTGTCTTTCAGTATACATACATTATAAAGGACTCTCATATAAGCAGTTTTACACACCCTAAGAAAAGTTGCTTTGACCATTTTCAACCAGGTAATATTCCAAGCGCTTCTGCAGTAAAAGAATCAGCCCTAAAATCAATCAGGTACCTAAGAAACAAAAGCTGCCTCTAGGATAGAATATTCAACTGAACTCTCTAGGAGAGACTACCTCCTCCACTATTCAGCAACATATCTTGAAGCACTGGATTGATTTATGTTTCCAGTGTCCTCCAAGATTCCATAACTTTAGGGCATCTACATAAATATGTCCTGTGACAAATACATACTACTGCATAAGTATAATATAACCAGTAACATCATATGCATGTATAAATATGCTGATAGAGCTAATATTTATGTATGAAGAGAAGCGTTACCAAGATTTCACCCTAAATTTAAAAGCAAATTGTCACTTTTCAGTACACCCTCTAAAACAAGCTCTCAAATCTCTGGCATTATTCATTTTTAATAAATTGGTAAAATGACTTTAAGCCTAGAAATTACTTCTTTTTGTCTGCAAAAAAAAAAAAGCCCACCTGTATAAATACAGTGGTACATATTTTGAAATTAATATGATGTTGAGTCATACCACTTGGGTACATATTAAAAATGTTCAGCAGAACCAAATGGTGACCTTGGTAGTTTCCCTCAGATAATCAGAAGGCTGCTATAATTCTGCTTTCTCTGTTTTAGGAGGGCCAAAATAAGATGTGGTTCTAAAGGAACTCAGTCCATCTCTTGATGAGTTCATGACATTTCAAATCAATCCCGTCATATTTTCCAATCCCCTAACAAAGTGTTGCTGCTATCAGTAACATGCATGGAAGTCATAGCGTCTTCCCTTCCACCTTAAATCTTAGTCTTCATTCTTTTTAAAGCTGGTCTTTTCAGGGGCGCCTGGGTGGCTCAGTCGGTTAAGTGTCCGACTTCGGCTCAGGTCATGATCTCTCAGTCTGTGAGTTCGAACCCCGCGTTGGGCTCTGTGCTGACAGCTCAGAGCCTGGAGCCTGCTTCAGATTCTGTGTCTCCCTCTCTCTGACCCTCCCCCGTTCATGCTCTGTCTCTCTCTGTCTCAAAAATAAATAAACGTTAAAAAAAAATTAAAAAAAAAAATAAAGCTGGTCTTTTCCTGTTCTGTCATTCACTCCCTATGACACCCTGAAATGCTTCTTGTGGTCTTTTAAAGTAGCTATTCAATATTCTGATTAATACACCAACAGCAGAGGATAATTATGGGGAAATACATATCTTAATAGTATACATGTAGCTAACGCAAATTGGTGCAGCCATGTGGAAAACAGTATGAAGGTTAATAAAAAAGTTAAAAATAGAACCACCCTATAATCCAGCAATTGCACTACTAGATATTTGCCCAATGAACATAAAAATACTAATTCATAGGGATACATGCAGCCCAAAGTTTAGAGTAGCATTACCTACAATAGCCAAATTATGGAAACAGCCCAAGTATCCAGCAACTGATGAATGGATAAAGAAGATGTCATATATATACACAATGGAATATTACTCAGCCACAAAAAAAGAATGAAATCTTGCCATTTGCAACAACATATATGGCACTAAAGAGTATTGTGTCAAGTGAAATAAGTCAGAGAAAGATAAATACCAAATGATTTTACTCATATATAGAATTTAAGAAACGAAACAAATGAGGAAAGGGAAGAAAAGAAAAAAGAGAGAGAGAGGCAAACCAAGAAAATAGACTCAACTATAGAGAACAAACTGATGGTACCAGAGGAGAGGGGAGTAAGGGAATGGATGAAATAGGTGATGGGGATTAAAGAGGGCACTTGTTATGATGAGCACTGGGTATTGCACAGAAGTGTTGACTCACTATATTGTATACCTGAAATTAACATTACACTGTATGTTAACTAATTGGAATTTAAGTTAAAACTTTAGGGGGCACCTGGGTGGCTCAGTCAGTTAAGTGTCCGACTTCACCTCAGGTCATGATCTCACGGTTCATGAGTTCAAGTCCTACATCGGGCCATCAGGCTCTGTGTTGACAGAACCTGGAGCCTGCTTAGGATTCTATGTCTCCCTCTCTCTCTGCCCATCCCGTGCTCATACTCTCTGTCTCTCTGTCTCTCTCTCTCTCAAAAATAAATTAACATTAAAAAAAGAAGAAATTTCTTACTTAAAAAAAACTTTAGAAAATAGTATATGTATAGAATAACATTTTAAAGATTGCTCAATGATTTTTTTGTTCTTTGAAATTGCTTTCTTCTTCTACCATTGAAATGAAATCTTGATTCTAAAGCTTATGTACTCAAGGGAAACTAAAATCCAGAAACAAACTCAAGTTCCCTTTGGAAAAAAAAAATCTCTTAAATCTCTGACAGAAACAGTTATCTGGAAAAGCCTACAAATGTTTTGTTTTGTTGGTATGATTGTTTGTTTAGTTGGTTTTTGAAGAAGAGAAAAGGTTTTCTTTTAAAAAGTAGGAGCACGGAGGGCACCTGGGTGACTCGGTTGGGTGTCTGACTTTGGCTCAGGGCATGGTCTTGGGATTCATGAGTTCAAACCCCACATTGGGCTCACTGCTGTCAGTGCAGAGCCCACTTCAGATCCTTTTTCTGCCTCTCCCTTGCTTGCATCCTCTCAAAAATAAATAAAACATTAAAAAAAATTTTAAGTAGGAGCACGAAGTCCTCAAGCAATAAACTCTATATTGAAAGAACAAAACTGGAAAGAAGACATAATGATTAGGAGATATATGTTTGAAAGTTAGGCTGAAGAAAGATCTGAGGATGGAAAGAAGAGCATTGAAATTAGCCACTGATGTGAGTCTCTGAGAAGGGAGATGGCACTCTGGCTTCCCTTGGCTCTGCTCCTCATGAGATGACAATAAAAATCTCAGATAGGTTTGGGACATTCTAAGAATAGAGATCTATACTTTGCTTCCTGGGTAAAGTCCAGAAAGACAGGAAGAGTCAAAAAGAAAACCCCAGTACTAGAAATACATAGCAACAATTCAGCAGAAATTCAACAAGATGTGGGAAAAAAGAACTTGTGACAGTTCTCCAAGTCTTCGTTGGCCCCAGAAGTGGCTGCAAGAAGGCCAGTTAACCTGAAGAACCTAGAAGATACCATAGGTATGAACTGGACAAGCTGGAAGTCATGATAGGACCACAGACATTGAAACAGATGAAAGAGTGACTAATAACTAACAGAGACAAAAGATGATCATAGACCAGATTCTTCCTTCACCTCACACAAATTTAAACCCTGAAGAACTTAGATGTCATCATAGGGAAAACTGAAACCCTAAATCTGGTTGAATTTACATTTGAAATAATCACTTTATAATTAGTGGCAAAAAGAAACAATTAGGGAAGAACTTCCAAAGGCTGCCACCATGATGTACACCATGCTACCTACACCACACCCACATAACCTACTCCCCCCCACCCAACTACCATAGACAATGTTTATGATTCTCTCTAAAGTCTAGTTCTCAGGGCACCTGGGTGGCTCAGTTGATTGAGCATCTGACTCTTGATTTTGGCTCAGGTCATGATCCCAGGGTTGTGGGATCAAGCCCTGTGACAGGCTCTGCACTGAGCATGGAGCCTTTTTGGGATTCTCTCTCTCCCTCTGTCTCTCTCCCTCTCTCTCTTCCTCTCTCTCTCTCTCTCTCCCTCTGTCACTTGCTCGCTGTAAAATGAATAATAAAATAAAATCTAGTGCTCTGTGACTGGACCCTATCCTCTCTCATCTATTCAAGAACAATGTTCTAGCAACAGTCCCTTCTTTCACCTGTATCACAAATTTTTCATTCTTTTCCAGGTCATTTCCGTCAGTAAATAAATCTGCTGTACTTACTTTTATCTTTAAAACAAGCCCTCTCTTGATGAATGAAATGTGTGTATTGCAATAGAATATTACCCCATAGATTTTTTTTTTTTTTTACTAACTACAAAGTGGAGAAAATACTTTATAATGGAGAAATCTGGAAGTCACCATTTTAACTATGAGATCAAATTTAGCATCACTATAGTGGACAATTAACATTATCTGCCTCCTGATGAAATATGATGTGAAACACATAAAGTAACTTAAGATATTCTTGCCAACAATGTTTAACCTGAATCCTATTATGCTTCTAGACTTAACTTCGAGTTAACAGGATACATAGATGGGAAAGAAACAAACTAAACTATACCATGAATAATTAGAAAATTCCAGAATATAGGATACTCCATAACAACTGACCTGAACTTTCTTTTCTTTTCATTTTTCTTTTCTTTCCTTTTCTCTTCTTTTCTTTTCTTTTCCTTTCTTTTTTTGTTTAAAGTAGGGTCCATGCCCAACGTGGGGCTTGAACTCACGACCTTGAGATTAAGAGTCTCATGTTCTACTGACTGAGCCAGCCAGGTATCCCTGACCTGAAATTTCAAAACAATAAAATTCACTTTTAAAAAATGTAGGAGGACTTTTCTATTAATCGATACTAAGGAGACATAACAATATGCAACATGTAAACTTTGGCTTCCAGATTTAAAAAATATAAAAGATTATATAAAAGATGTTTTGAGACTACTGGGAGAATGTAAACATTAGATGATGTGGAATGATTATTAATTTTCTCAGGATATGAAAGCTGAAGTATTAATGGGTAAAATGTCATGATATCTGCAACTTGCTTTTAAATGTTTCAATAAGCTACTTAGAAAGCAAAGATGGAAAGATTAAAAACTGGTGAATCTGGGTGAAGAATATGCAATTGTTCATTGTATGATTCTTTCAAATTCTCTGTAGGTTTGAAATTTTCTAAAGTAAAAAATTCTTTCTAAAAGTCTCTGTTGAGGGGCGCCTAGGTGGTTCAGTTGGTTGAGCGTCCAACTCTTGGTTTTGGCTCAGGTCATGATCTCAAGTTCATGGGATCAAGCCTCATGTGGGGCTCTATGTTGAGCATGGAGCCTGCTTGGAATTCTCTCTCTCCCTCTCACTTGCTGCCCCCACCCCACATTTGTACTCTCATGCTCTTTCTAAAATAAATACATAAACTTTAAAAAATGAAAATAAAAGCCTCTGTTGACAGCATAACTCCTTCAAGATAACTAATTCTCCATTTTTCCATTCCCCTTGGAAATTTCCTTGGAAAGAGTTGTCTATACTCAAAGTTTCCATTTCTTCTCTTTCTATTCTTTCTTGAATTTAGGCTAACTCCTCACCTCTTCAAAACAGATCTTGGCAAGGTCACCAATGACCTTGCCACAGATAAATCCAATGGTCAGTTCTCAGTTCTCATCCTATCCAACCTACCCACAGTGTTTGACAAACTTGATTAGTCCTCTTCTTAAAACATTTTTGTACTTAATTCTAAGACACCATACTCCTTTGATTTTCCTCCTCTGCACTGATGCTCCTTCTAGTCTCCTTTGATAGATGTGTCTCATCTCCCTAATCTCTAATACTATAGTCTCACAAGGTTCAGACCTGAGACCTCTTCTCTGTCTAGACTCCTCCTCCAGATAATGTCACACAATCTCTGGTGTTTAAATACCATCTATATATACTACTTGGACTTCTACCCTGAATTCCTATGTTCTTATACCAAGGTGTCTATTTGACAACTCAGTTTGAATGTATAATAGGCATTCCATACTTAACACCTAACATTCATACTTAATTAAACTCCTAATAGATCCCTGCCCCAATCACCATGAACACGTTTTTCTCACAAGTCTTCCTTATCTCAGTAAATGGCAACTCTACTCTTCCAGTTGCTCAAGCCAAAACCTTGGACTAACCATTTGACTCATCTCTTTTTCTCCCATTACCAATTCTTCAACAAATCTTGTCAGCTCTATCCTAAAAATAGACCTTGGATTTTACATTACTCACTATCACCACTACTATGACCATAATCCAAGCCTCCACTTATCTGGCTGATCATAGTAGCCTTCTAAATGGTCTGCTTTTGCCTCGTATGTTTTATCCTAGAAAAGGCAGCCAAAGTCAGTCTTTTAAAATATAAGTCAGATCATATTATCCCTCTGCTCAAAACCCTCCAATGGCTTCCTATGTCATTCATGGAAAAATCCACTGTTCCTATTGAAAGAAATTAAATAAAAACTAAATAAATAGAAAGATATTCTGTGTTCATAGCCTTACTATTGTGAGGATGTCAATTCTCCCCAAACTGATCTATAGACTTAACTCAATCCCTATAAAAATTCCAGTTGGTCTTTTTATAGAAATTGGCAAGCTAATCTAAAATCCAAAAGGAAATGAAGGTTCAAGGAATTCAGAATAGTCAAAACAATCTTGAGAAGAAAAGAACAAAGTTGGAGGAATCAAATTTCCTGATTTTAAAACTTACTATAAAGCTACAGTAATCAAGCGAGGGTTGTACTGGCATAAGGATAAACATCCAAACTGATGGAATAGAATTGAGAGTCTAGAAATAAATATATGGTCAATTGACTTTTGGCGAGGATGGCAAAATAATTTAACACAGAAAGAATACTGAGGGTTGATGGGGGGTAGGAGGGAGGAGAGGGTGGGTGATGGGTATTGAGGAGGGCACCATTTGGGATCAGCACTGGGTGTTGTATGAAAACCAGTTTGACAATAAATTTCATATATTGAAAAAAAAAACCACAGAAAGAATAGTGTTTTTGATGGTGATGGGATACCTAGATATCCACATACACAAGAATGAAGTTGGACCCTTAATCTTACACCATGTGCAGAAATGAACTCAAAATGAACCACAGACCTAATTATAAGAACAAAAACTTTTTGAATTTTTTTTAACGTTTTATTTATTTTTGAGAGAGAGAGAGACGGGGGAGGGTCAGAGAGAGAGGGAGACACAGAATCTGAAGCAGGCTCCAGGCTCTGAGCTGTCAGCACAGAGCCTGACACAGGGCTCGAACTCACGGACGGTGAGATCATGACCTGAGCCGAAGTTGGACGCTTAAGCGACTGAGCCACCCAGGCGCCCCGAACAAAAACTTTTTGAGGAAAAATGAATTTTCATGACTTTGGATTAGGTACTGGTTTCTTAAATATAATGCCAAAAGCGCCAAGTGACAAAAGAAAAAATACATAATTTTAGACTTCATCAGAATTAGTTTTTTAAATTTTTAATTTTTACATTTTAATTCCAGTATAGTCAACATGCAGTGTTACATTAGTTTCAGGTATACAACACAGTGATTCAACAATTCTACTTTTGTTTCCCTTGCTTCAGGAGACAGATCTCTTGAATGTTGCTACAGCTGATGTCAGAGAAATAATTGCCTTTGTTCTCTTCAAGAATTTTTATACTTTTAGGTCTCACATTTAGATCCTGAATCTATTTTGAGTTTATTTTTGTGTATGGTGTGAGAAAGTGGCCCAGTTTCATCATTCTTTTGCATGTAGCTATCTGGTTTTCCCAACACCATTTGTTGAAGAGACCGTCTTTTTCCCACTGCATATTCTTGCCTCCTTTTTGAAGATTAATTGACCATATAATCATGAGTTTATTTCTGGGCTCTATTCTGTACCATTGATCTATGTGTCTATTTTTGTGCCAGTACCATACTGTTTTGATTACTATAGCTTCGTAGGATATCTTGAAGTCTGAGATGGTGATACCTTCAGTTTTATTCTTCTTTTTCAAGATTGCTCTGGCTATTTGTGGTCTTTTGTGGTTCCATACAAATTTAAGAGTATTTGTTCTAGTTCTGTGAAAAATGCTGTTGGTATTTTGACAGGGATTGCATTAAGTCTGTGGATTTGGGGTAATACATACTTTAAAAAATATATTTATTTATTTTGAGAAAGAGAGAGCAAGTAAGTACAGAGGGGCAGAGAGAGAGAGCGAGAGAGAAAATCCCTAGCAGGCTCCAAGCTGTCAGTGCAGAGCCCAATGCAGGGCTTGAACTCACAAATTGTGAGATCATGACCTGAGCTGAAATTAGGAGTCAGATGCTTAACCAACTGAACCACCCAGGCGCCCCATGTCTTTAATTTTTTTTTAAGTTTATTTATTTATTTTGAGACAGTGCGTGCGCATGCATGCACACATACAAGTGGGAGGGAGGGCACAGAAAGAGAGAGACAGAATCTGAAGCA
Source organism: Felis catus (assembly GCF_018350175.1). Lineage (NCBI taxonomy): Eukaryota > Metazoa > Chordata > Mammalia > Carnivora > Felidae > Felis > Felis catus. The sequence continues at coordinate 51,942,006 of NC_058375.1, forward strand.
GGCCCCCCACTCTCAGTGCATAGCCCAATGTGAGTCTCAAAACCACAAACCATGAGATCATGACCTGAGACAAAGTCAAGAGCTGGATGCTCAACTGACTGAGGCACCCAGGCACCCCTTGTCTTTAACTGTTTTCGTTGAAACATAATTGACATACAACATATTAGTTTCAGGTGTACATGATTTGCTATTTACATATATCGCAAGAGGATCACCACAATAAATCTTGTTGACATGTTACCATATGCAGTTACAAAAAAAAATTTCTTGTGATGAGAACTTTTAAGATCTACTCTCTTACCAGCTTGCAAATATACAAAACATAATTATTAACTATAGTCACTGTTTTTATTTCTATCTTCATCACTAAGAAAGACATTGTGTCTCTTGGTTTTCCCAGAGTTTAGCACAGTACCTGATACATAGTAGCAATTCAATAAATGTTAAATGAATGAAAGCACATTCATTGGTGATTATCAATAGTTTTAATATATTTTATGATGTTTTAACACTTTTAATAATGAAACATTTAGCTTTAATAAAGTATTTGGAGAATTTCCTAAAATAAGCACATAAATATCCTGTGTATACACTGAATATCTTTTTTACAAAACTGGTAAAATAAAATGATTTTGTGCTTTATTTACGACTTACCCCACAAGCCAGTTATCAGATGGTCAAAAATTTGCCAAAGAAATTCTGAAGATCACCTCATAAGAAGAGCTGAAAAGAGAGATGTGGTTAATTCATCCTTGAGACTATTCTCATTTTGACATTCAGCGATTTATATATGCAACTCCCATTAATGCTAATGGGAATTGTGCACATAAATTCTCACAAACTGAGATGAGAACACATCCCTAAATGTGCAAACCAGGGATACATGCAGATGCTATAATTCCAAAGACTAAAAAACTAAGCCCATAATTAAAACGTGTGGATCTCTTGGTGGCAGCAGATTGAGTTGCTAGCACACTTACAGGCCAAATTCATCACAATATATCTACAGCCTTCCAACTTCTACCAGTCCCGGAAAGAAGCAGATGCTGGTGAACAGCAGACTACCTTGACCAGGGGAAAGGTCAGTCTGCTCTACAAACATCATCTGGAGAAGGGGAAAAGGCAATGGCAAGGTAGAGAACTGTCTGGGGAAGTTGAAAACTTGCCAAAGATCTTTTTGTCTCCTGTTCCCACTGCCTCAAGTCCTTTCACTTGACAGTTATATCTGCTTAGAAGAGGATTTCTGAGTCTAAAACCTTTGAACAAGAGCCAAATAATCTGTTCTGCAAGAGGCTATTTGAAAAGCTGGTTTACTCACAACATAACCTTTAAATATGCTCTACTGGGGAGTATTTACTCGTATTTCTGAAAATCCAAACCAACTCTAAGGTGAATACAAATACATGATTTCACGTAATATATGATCATGATCACTAGGTCTTATAGACTCGTTAAAATTTCAACAACTTATTCTTAATACTCCTGTAATAAATTTACTTCCAATTCAACCCCACGAAAAGCATAAGAGTCTATACACTCTGAGTATAGCCTAGTGAAAAGCATATTGAACTTGAAATTCAAAGATGATTCAAGTTCCACTTACTGGCACTAAATATGAAATCTCTCCAAGCCACAATTTCTTCTGTTCGAAATGGGAGGCAACAATTCTTGTCCTATCCATTTCTTAAAATATTTATGACACTCAAATTAGAAGTTTAAATGAAAGCATTTGAAAATACAAACACTGGGGTGCCTGGGTGGCTCAGTTGGTTAAGCATCTGTCTCTTGATTTCATTCAGGTCACGATCTCACGGTTCATGAGTTTAAGCCTCACATCGGGCTCTGTGCTGACAGCTCAGAGCATGGAGCCTGCTTCAGATTCTGTGTCTCCCTCTCTCTCTGCCCCTCCCCCCCATACTCTGTCTCTCTCTCTCAAAAATAAATATTAAAAATCTTTTTAATAATAATTTTTTAAACTAAATGTTATCCCCTAAAAACTGCAGAAATGGCTTCTTTTACTGAAAAACAATGTAATGCCCGACAGAAAATATCCTTCATAATTCCACTTCCTCTCTCTTCTCCCTGAGGTCCCCAACTCTGGTCCTTACCTCTGGCCATCCACCTACCTAATAACGAATACTTTGTTTTACCTAAGTGACCTAAAACCATGAAGTGTGAAACTCCAACAGTAGGGGAAGAACAATAAATCATATCGGGAGTCATGTGACTTCATTCTAGTCCCAGTTCTGCTAGCAGTACCTACTATGTGCCAAACACTGTGCTAGGAGCTAGAGATACTTCATTGAACATTTAGCTTCAACTTCAAGGAAGTCATCCTTGACACATCCTGTCTATCACTGCCCATATTCAAACCAACATTGAATCCTATCATTTTTACAGTGAATCCATCCACTGCCTCCATCTTCCCTGGTCCAAAATGGCATCATTTCATTTTCTCTTGCATAGACTACTACCATAACCTGCTAATTAGACTACCCACATTCTATTCTTGGCACTTGCTGTATGTAAGTTTTCAAACCCAAATCTGGTCCTGACACTCCTCATGCTTAAAACACTCCAATGACTTTTAAATTTAAAAAAAAAAAAAAAAGAATTTTTTTAAAATGGCCTACAAGAGCCCACATAATCTGGCCCTACCTACTTCTCAGATCTTATCAATCCCTTTCCTCTCTGTGCTTTAGCCACATCACTTTCTTTTAGCTTCTTTGTAAGTGCCACTGTCCTCCCTACAACCACACCCTTAACATGCTGTTCCCTCAGGCTTTTCATGTAGTTAATTCCTACTCATCTTTACTCAGTCATCACTTCTGAAAGAAAGCCTTCCCTGTCCGCCCTTTCTTGGTTAGTTGGTCAAATCCCCCTTTGTATTTCTCATAGCACCATGAACATCTCCTCTGCACTTAGCACTCATTATTTAGCTCTTTCCTCCAATGAACCATAAGCTCCATAAGAGCAAAGCTTGTGCCTGTTTTTGCCCATCACTATTTTTTCTCAGCACCTATCACAGTACCTTGCACATAGTAGCCACACATATTTTGGACTAAATTATTACATTAATTATCTCATTTTAGTAACAAAGCAAGTCAGCAGGAAATTATATCTCAGTATATAATGCTTTATTTCAGTATCATCTCAGTGTATCTATATATACTATATATATACTATATGTACTCAGTATATACCTCTCAGTATATATAACCATATATCTCAGTATATAACGATATCTCAGCATATAATGCATTTGCAATAATGCAAATTCGGAGAGGGCAGGGATTTTTGTCTGTTTTATTCACTGATATATACTCAGGGCCCAGAATAGTGGCTGGCACATAACAGGTACTCCCTAAATTTTTCTTAAATTAATGAATTAAGAGATATACTATGGATAAGCTCAAAGAATGTTGACAGCATATAGCAATTGGCTATATTAGCTTACTACATGTTCTTTAATTTATTTCATTCATCTGATGTCTACCTTATTAGGAAAATTCAGTGAAATCCTAAACACAACCACTTCCTTGCTTAATGACCCGGAGAAATTACATAATCTCTTTGAGATTCTGTTTCCTCATCCAAAAAATGAAGAAAATACCATGTGTTCTGGCCTCCTCACAGGATTAGTTAAGAATTAAAGGATATCATGTAAACTATAAAGGGCTACATAAATAAGTAGACCCAAACTAGTATTTTTTGAACACCAACTATATATGATAGACACTAGGCTAGGCATTGTCCTTAAGAAATGATAGGACAGTAAGTCCCTCTGTGCTGGTCGCCATATAAACCCCCCTAAAAGCTCATATTTTCTCCTCTCCATTTCTTTCCCATCTCTCTATTATAATCATCAATTATGATTATTCACATGATCTCTTACACTATAAAATACAGGAATGTTGAAACTATGAGGCACAGAAAGAAGTGGCTAAGGCTGGATAAAGCAGAACTTAGACCTTGAACAAAAGATTCAGCAAAATTCTAAATGTTGAGGAGGGACATGTAATGAGGCATTTCACATTATTCCCAGCTAAAGAACTGAGGACAAAACTGGTTGGGTAGGCATACCAATGAATGTTTGGTGTCAAAAATGAGTCAGTTGTCCCTTGTACAACACAGGTTTGAACAGTGTAGGTCCACTTATATGTGGATTTTCCCTAGTAAATACAGCACAGTACAGTTAACTGATCATATGATCAGTGAGGTATCCAGCAACAGTAATTGGTTGGAAACCAATTAATTGGTTGGAAAAAAAAAAAGAGCATGGATATGAGTTGTGGATAGTGGCACTACAGCTTCTGTTTCTTTATTTCACAAAACACTTTCAGGTTGTAATGATGGTGAGCCCAACAGGCTGAGAGCAATCATAACACTTCATGGTGCCCACCCCAAGGAAAAAGAAGTCCTATTCTCACCACTCCCATCACAATCCACAGGCAACTATCCATCATCTTTTCTCCCTCTCTACTAATAATTACTGTCCTCACTGGTATCCAAAGCAAAGTCCCCCAGATAGCCTGTTGATACATAGCATTGTATTCAGTGTTTTCCATCCAGCAGTACATCATCTGCTGTGATGCACATACGGAATGTAGTAAGACAAGACAAGGGGACCAGGCATGACTAAGGATGCTCTGGCTTTCATAATTTTATTCACTAGTTTAAGAGACATATATACCTTTAATTATACAAGCACAGTGAGAGGTTCTCATTCACCTAGTTTATTGACTAATGTCCTAAAAGGAAAGCATGAAAATTCTTCCCTTTGAAAATGTTTTTATTTTTTTTTAACGTTTACTAATTTTTTGAGAGACAGACAGAGTGTGAGTGGGGGAGGGGCAGAGAGAGCGGGAGACACAGAATCTTAAGCAGGCTCCAGGCTTTGAGCTCTCAGCACAGAGCCTGAGGTGGGGCTCAAACTCACAAACTACAGGATCATGACCTGAGCTGAAGTGGGACACTTACCGACTGAGCCACCGAGGCGCCCCGGAAAATGTTTTTAAAGTGTTATATTCCCTTGACTCTGATAAGAAGAACTCAAGATTTATTTTGAGAGAGACAGCATGGGCAGGGGAGGAACAGAGAGAAATGAGACAGAAGATCCGAAGCGGGCTCTGCCCTGACAGCAGGGAACCCGATGTGGAGCTTGAACACACTAACCATCAGATAACGACCTGGGCTGAAGTCAGATGTTTAACTAAATGAGCCACCCAGGTGCCCCTCAAGATTTAACTTTATGGAACCTCCAAAATCATGGCAATCTTTTTTACCAAAAAACTAGAACTAAAGTAAGGTTTTCACCATATCTCTGAACCTAGGGACTTTCAGAAAGATCTCTGAAAAGAACCTCCCATGGTTTTCACAAAAACGAAGCCTATCTCCTCCTGTATTTGATGTGTATTTTTCCTAAAATATAGCTTCTCAACTATAATTATATAATATTTGCATTCTGTGAAACTAATGTTATTTAAGAAATGATTGTGCCTTTTGACTCTTTTCCCCTATTTCAAAGAGAGTGAAAAAGTATAAGTTTTCACTTAAATAATGAATGTCATAAGAAAGTAATACAGAGCATGGTGACCATGGTTAATAATACTGTATTGCATATTTGGAAGTAGCTAGGATAGTGAATCTTGAAAGTTCTCATCACAAGAAAAAAAATTGTAACTATATATGGTGGATGTTAACTGAACTTATTGTGGTGATCATTTTGCAACATATGCAAACATCAAATCATTACATTGAACACTTGAAACTAATACAATGTCAATTATAGCTCAACAAAAATTTTATTAAATTTCAAAAATAAAGCAGTTGATTGTAAAAGCAATGGGGAAAAAGATTTGCAGAATTTCAGGTTCCTGGAAACAAGGGGGGGGGGGGGATAAAGGAATTTATAATGCAGAAGTGTATTTTACTTTGAATGTGAAAATCATCATTAAGCAAATCCTAAATAGTGTACAAGACTAGATAAAAATGACTAAGATTTTAGACCCATTGCTTTCAAATGATAAATAAGGCAGAAATGTTTAATAAGTTGGTATTTTTGAAGTACAGAATCAAAATAAACAGTAGCACAGTTCATAACCACCAAAAGAGAACCACAAGAATAAGTTGTCAAATGAACAGCCAGCAACTCAAAACAAACATGCATGTGTTCCCAATGCTGTGTGAATAACCATCTTTCTCTTGCAACTGATATATAGCCAACAGCTGCATGTAATACAAATCATGTTCTCTAATTACTCTACCTCCATATATCCTACTTGTATTGTGCAAACTCTCACTGTAAGAGAAATGCCTATTCATTATACCTGCCAGTCTCTACACAAAATTCAACCAAGAAACCCATCACACCAAAACTATAGTAACCCTTTGCCCTTTAAGAAACTGGAAATATAACGAATAGATTTAGTGGTACATTAGAATTCTGGCTCTGTCACTTACTAGCTATGTGACCTTTAAAAATTTATTGAGTCTCCCTGAGTCTTGGTTTTCTTATCTATTCAGTGGGGATAGTAATACCCTCTTTTAGGTATTTATAGAAATTAATTGAGATGCTACTAACCTCTAAGTATAAATGCAAAAAGTTCAATGAATGGTAGCTATTAGACAAGTGATTTCAATGTGAAATGTACCAGAATACCCCATTAATAATGATGTAAGCAATAAAGAGCTTAATTATTTTATATAATTAGAAGTATGGAGGTTGGATGCTCCCGAGTTGAAAGCTGAGAGGAGTATCTCAATACTGTCATCAATAACACAGGCTCTAAACCTGTTCTTCTCAAACTATTCCAAAAAATAAGAGAAAGGAAATGGTCCAAATTCATTCTATGAGGCAGAATAACCCTCATAAACCATATAAAGCCATACCAAAATCACATAAAGACACTACAAAAAAAAGAGAGAGAGAGAGAGAGAGAGACAGAGAGACAGAGAGACAGAGAGAGAGAGAGAACTACAGACCAATATCTCTGATGAACATAGATGCAAAACCCTCAACAAAATGTTAGCAAACCAAATCCAAAAATATTTTTTAAAAAATCATTCACCACAATCAAGTGGGATTTGTTCCTGGGATACAAGGGTGGTTCAATATTCGCAAATCAATCAATGCAATACATCACATCAACAAGAGAAAGGATAAAAACCATAAGATCATTTCATTAGGTGTGCAACAAGCAACTGACAAAGTACAACATCCATTCATGATAAAAACCCTCAACAGAGTAGGTTTAACAGGAACATATCTCAACATGATAAAAGCCCTATATGAAAACCCCACAGCTAACATCATACTCAATGGGGAAAAACTGGGAGCTTTTCCCCTTACGATAGGAACAAGACAAGGATGTCCACTCTCATCACTTTTATTCAATGTAGTACTGGAAGTCCTAGCCACAGCAATCAGACAAGAAAAAAGGGGCACCTGGGTGGCTTAGTCAGTTAAGCATCTGACTCTTGGTTTTGGCTCAGGTCATGATCTCACGGTTTGTGAGTTCAAGCCCTGAAATAAGCTCTGTGCTGACAGTGCAGACCTTGCTTGGGATTCTCTCTCTGCCCCTCCCACTCTCCCGTTCTCTCTCAAAATGAATAAACTTTTTTAAAAAGGCATCCAAAATGGTAAGGAAGAAGTAAAACTTCATTATTTGCAGATGACATGATACTATATACAGATAACCCTAAAGACTCTACAAAAAAAAAAATGACTAGAACTGGTAAGTGAATTCAGTAAGGTCATAGGATACAAAATCAATATACAGAAATGTATTACATTTCTATACACTCATAATGAAGTAGCAGAGAAATTAGTAAAACAATCCCATTTACAATTGCAACAAAAATAATAAAATACCTAGGAGTAAACTTAATCAAGGAGGTGAAAGACTTGTACTCTGGAAACTATAAAACACTGATGAAAGAAATTAAAGATGACACATGCACTACTGGGTATTTACCCAGAATACAAAAACACTAATTTAAAGGGATACATGCACCCCTATGCTTATTGCAGCATTATTTACAATAGCCAAGATATGGAAGCAAACGAAGTGTCCACTGATACATGAATGGGTTAAGAAGATGTGATGTATGTACATACAATATATGTATGTACAGTATATACATACAATGTACATACTATATATATCATATATATATATATATATGATATATATATACAGATACACACACATGCGTGCACACACACACTGGAATATTTAGCCAGAACAAAGAATGAAATCTTGCCATTTGCCATGACAAGACCTGCAGTAAAGAGTATAATGCTAAGTGAAATAAGTCAGTCAGAGAAAGACAAATACCATATGATTTCAATCATATGTGGAATTTAAGAAACAAAATAAATGAGCAAAGGGAAAAAAGAGAAAGACAAGCCAAGAAACAGACATTTAACTATAGAGAACAAACTGATGGTTACTGTTAGGATGTCCTTGGAACCACAGTAGAGGGGACGGCCATCTTGCCAGCGCAACCCAAAGAAAAGCCCCTAGTAGCGTGCCAGAAGGAATTGGAGGTCAACCAATCACTGAGCCACAGCACGACCTGACGTGAAAAAGGCCCACCTGGACCTAAACCCCGAACCACTGCAGCTTAAAAACCCCACCCCACCACACCTGGGGGTGACTTCCCTGACTCCTCTCTCTCTCTCCCTGAGTCAGGGAATCTCGCCCGAGAACTTAGTTCCCAAATAAAGCCTTTGACTGCTAAAATTTTTTAGCCTCTGACTCCTATCTTTACCCTGCCTTACGCCTGACCCTAACACTTACCAGAGGGGAGGGGGGTGGGGGTGATGGGTGATATGGATGATGGGGATTAAGGAGTGCAACTGTGATGAGCACTGGGTGATGTATGGAATTGCTGAATCACCATATCATACACCTGAAACTAATATCGTACTAATGTATGATGTACTAACGTACTAATATCGTACATTAGCTGGAATTAACATACAAACTTAACAAAAAAAGAAATTGAAGATAACACAAATGGAAAGATATTCCATGTACATGGATTAGAAGAACAAATATTGTGGGGCGCCTGGGTGGCGTAGTCGGTTAAGCGTCCGACTTCAGCCAGGTCACGATCTCGCGGTCCGGGAGTTCGAGCCCCGCGTCGGGCTCTGGGCTGATGGCTCGGAGCCTGGAGCCTGTTTCCGACTCTGTGTCTCCCTCTCTCTCTGCCCCTCGCCCGTTCATGCTCTGTCTCTCTCTGTCCCAAAAATAAATAAACGTTGAAAAAAAAAATTTAAAAAAAAAATAAAATAAAATAAAAATAAAAAAAAGAAGAACAAATATTGTTAAATTGTCCATACTACCCAAAGCAATCTACAGATTTTTTTTTAATTTTTTTTTCAACGTTTATTTATTTTTAGGACAGAGAGAGACAGAGCATGAACAGGGGAGGGGCAGAGAGAGAGGGAGACACAGAATCGGAAACAGGCTCCAGGCTCTGAGCCATCAGCCCAGAGCCTGACGCGGGGCTCGAACTCACAGACCGCGAGATCGTGACCTGGCTGAAGTCGGACGCTTAACTGACTGCGCCACCCAGGCGCCCCAGCAATCTACAGATTTAATGAAATCCCTGTCAAAATACCAACAGCATTTTTCACAGAACTAGAACAAATACTCTTGAAATTTGTGTGGAACCACAAAAGACCCCAAATAGCCAGAGAAATCTTGAAAAAGAGGAATAAAACTAAAGGCATCACAATCTCAGACTTCAAGATATCCTACAAAGCTATGGTAATCAAAACAGTATGGTACTGGCACAAAAATAGACACATAGATCAATGGTACAGAATAGAGCCCAGAAATAAACTCATGGTTATATGGTCAATTAATCTTCAAAAAGGAGGCAAGAATATGCAGTGGGAAAAAGACGGTCTCTTCAACAAATGGTGGTGGGAAAACCAGATAGCTACATGCAAAAGAATGACACTGGGCCACTTTCTTACACCATACACAAAAATAAACTCAAAATAGATTCAGAATCTAAATGTGAGACCTAAAAGCATAAAAATCCTTGATGAGAACACAGGTAATAATTCTCTGACATCAGCTGTAGCAACATTTTTCTAGATCTGTCTCCTGAGGCAAGGGAAACAAAAGCAAAAATGAACTATTGGGGCTACATCAAAATTAAAAGCTTCTGCACAGCAAAGAAAATAATCCATAAAACTAAAAGACAACCTATCATATAGAAGAAGATATTTGCTAATGACATATCTAACAAAGGGTTGGTATCCAAAATATATAAAGAACTCATACAACAGAGACCAAAAAAATCCCAAATAATCCAGTTAAAAAAATGGGCAGGGTGCCTGGGTGGTTCAGTTGGTTGAATGTCCAACTTCAGCTAAGGTCATGATCGCACAGTTGGTGAGTTCAAGCCCCACATCAGGCTCTGTAATGATAGCTCAGAGTCTGAAGCCTGCTTTGGATTCTGTGTCTCCCTCTCTCTGCCCCTCCCCTGCTCGCTCGCTCTCTCTCTCTCTCTCTCTCTCTCTCTCAAAAAAAAAAAAAAATTAACATTAAAAAATGTTTTTTACAAAGGGCAGAATACAACAGACATTTCTTCAAAGAAAACATATAGACGGCCAAAAGACACACGGAAGATGCTCAACATCACTCATCAGGGAACTGCAAATCAAAACCACAATGATTTGCCTGTCAGAATGGCTAAAATCAAAAATACAAGAAAACAAGTGTTGGCAAGACTGTGGAGAAAAAGGAACCCTAATGCACTGGTGGTGGGAATGCCAATTGGTGCAGCCACTGTGGAAGAGTACGGAGGCTCTCAAAAAATTAAAAATAGAACTACCCATATCATCCAAAAATTCCATTACTGGGCATTTACCCAAAGAATACAAAAACACTAATTTGAGAAGACATATGCACCCCTATGTTTATTGCAGCATTATTTACAATAGGGAAATTATGGAAGCAGCCCAAGTGTCCATGGGTAGATTAGTGGATAAAGAAGTGGTATATACATACAATGGAATATTACTCAACCATAAAAAAGAATGAAATCTTGCCATTAGCAACAACACAGATGGATCTAGAGAGCATAATGCTAAGCAAAATAAGTCAGTCAGAGAAAGACCAATACCATATGATTTCGCTCATATGTGGAATTTAAAAAATAAAATAAAGGAACAAAGAAACAAAAGAGACAAACCAAAAAAAATAAAAAAGATTCTTAACTATAGAGAATAAACTGATGGTCACCAGAGGGGAGGTGGGTGCAAGGATGCGTGAAATAGGTGAAGGAGATTAAGAGTACACTTATCACAAGGAGCACTGAGTAATGAATAGAATAGTTTAATCACTATATTGTACATCTGAAACTAATATAACACTGTATGTTAACGACACTGGAATTTTTATTAAAAAAAACCCTACAGGCTCTACTTATTTGCTCCTCACTCTCTTTGGTCCTCATGCTTAGTCATATGATAGAAATGTCATGGTTCCAAACATAATATCCTCACACCACTGTTCCAAGCAGAAAAGAAAGGAATAAAAGGCCTTGTCCTCACCAAGCTCTTTTATTTAATCTAAGAAGAAAAACTTTCCCCAAAGCCCTACATCAGGCATTCCCTTACAACTCATTGGTCAAAATGAGTCTCATGGCCATTCCAAGCTGCAAGGCGACCAGAAAGTGAGAATGTGGAAAGAGGATACAAGATAGGCAATATGCATCCTCTACTCTGGTGACACTTCACAATCTCAAACAAGTGGCTTCCTTGGTCAACACATAGGAAACAAGTAGTGGAATTTCTTATATATGAAATGAGATACTTTGAAACTAAAAGTGACCTCCTCTCAAAGCTGATTTTCCAGAACTGGTTCCATAATGCTGCTTGATTACAAGGGAACTGAGAAATATAGCTACCCATGTGCCCAGAAAACAATATTGGTCAATATGGTAATGGTTATTACACCATCCATGCAGCTTTTCGTTTCTCTAAGTTCTACATATTCTTTTTCAGAATACCTGCCTTTAAAAAAATAGACTTTATTTTTTTTTAATTTTTTTAATGTTTATTTTTGAGAGAGAGAGACAGAGCGTGAGTGGGGAAGGGACAGAGAGAGAGGGAGACACAGAATCCGAAGCAGGCTCCAGGCTCTGAGGTGTCAGCGTAGAGCCCGACATGGGGTTCAAACCCATAAACCGTGAGATCATGACCTGAGCCTAAGTCAGATGTTCAACCAACTGAGCCATCCAGGCACCCCGAAAAAAAGACTTTATTTTTTAAAGCACTTTTAGGTTCATAGCAAAATTGAAAGGAAAATAGATGGAATTTCCATACCTACTGCCCTTCCACACTCACAGTCTCTCCAAAACTATCAACATCCCTGCACCAGGGTAATATGTTTGTTACAATCCATGAACCTATACTGATACATCATGACCACCCAGAGTCCATAGTTTACGTTAGGGTCACTTTTGCTGTTGCACATTCTATGTGTCTGGACAAATGTATAAAGGCATACATCCACCATTATAGTATCATACAGAATAGTTTCACTGTCCTACAAGTCCTCTTTGCTCTGCCTATTTATCCCTTCCAATCCACTAACTTCTGGCAACCACTGATTCTTTAAATGTCCCCATAGTTTCGCCTTTATCAGAATGTCATATAGTTGTATGATTTTTCAGATTTGTTTCTTTCACTTATTAAAATTTTTTTTAACGTTCATTCATTTTTGAGAGACAGAGGCAGACAGAGCATGAGCGGGGAAGGGGCAGAGAGAGAGAGACACAGAATCTGAAGCAGGCTCCAGGCTCTGAACTGTCAGCACAGAGCCCAATGTGAGGCTTAAACTCATGAATGGTGAGATCATGACCTGAGCCGAAGTCGGACACTCAACCAACTGAGCTACCCAGGCGCCCTTCTTTCACTTATTAATATGCATGTAAGTTTCCTTCATTTTTTTTTTCTAGCTTGATATCTCATTTCTTTTTTTTTTAGCACTGAGTAATATTCCATTAACTGGATGTACCACAGTTTATCTATTCACCTACTGAAAGACATCCTGGTTGCTTCCAGATTTTGGAATTATGAATAAAGCAACAAAAATCCATGTGCAGGATTTTGTGTAAACATAAGTTTTCAACTCCTTTGGGTAAATACCAAGGAGTGAGATATCTGTATCATATGGTAAGAATATGTTTAATTTTGTAAGAAACTGGTCAAGTGACTCTGCCATTTTGCCTACCTATCAGCAATCAAAAATTCTCATTATCATGTCCTTATCAGCGTTTGGTATTGTTAGTGTTTGGGATTTTGGTCATTCTAATTTTTTTTAATGTTTATTTATTTTGAGAGACAGAGAGAGAGAGAGAGTAGGGGAGGGGCAGAGAGAGAGGGGGACAGAGGACCTAAAGCCTGATGTCAGGCTTGAACTCACGAACCATGAGATTATGACCTGAGCCAAAGTCAGATGCTTAACCAACTGAGCCACCCAGGTGCCCCTGGATTTTGGCCATTTTAGGTGTGTAGTGATATCTCATTGTTTTAATTTGCATTTCTCTGATGACATATTACGTGGAGCATCTTTTCATATGCTTATTTGCCAGCTGTATCTCTTCTTTGGTGAGGTATTGTCCACTCATTTTTTTAACTTGGCTGGTCATTTTCTTATTAAGTTTTAAGAACTCTTTGTATATTTTAGCAGCCATCCTTTATCAGATATGTTGTTTGAAACTATTTTCTCCCCTTCTATGTCTTATCTTCTCATTCTCTTGACAGTCTCTTTTGCAGACCAGAAGTTTTTAAATTTTAATGAAGTCCAGCTCATCAATTATTTCTTTCATGGATCATGACTCTAGTGTCGTATCTGAACAGCCACCACCATACCCAAAGTCATCTACACTGCATCCTATGTTATCTTCTAGGAGCTTTATAGTTTTGCATTCCATTTAGGTATATGATCCATTTTCAGTTAATTTTTGTGAAAGATGTAAGGTCTGTACCTAGATTCATTTTTTTCCATGTAGATCTCCAATTTTTCCAGTATTATTTGTTGAAAATAAATTGCTCAATTGCATTGCCTTTTCTCTTTTGTCAAAGACCAATTGACATATTTATGTGAATCTATTTCTGGGCTCTCTATTCTGTTCATTGGTCTATTTCTTTATTTTTCTACCAGTACCACATTGTCCAGATTACTGTAGTTTTAGAGCAAGTCTTGATGTTGGGTAGTATTATTTCTTTGACTTTGTTCACCTTCAATATTGTGTTGGCTATTCTGGGTCTTTTGTCTGTCCATACAAACTGTAAAATCAGTTTGTCAATATCCACAAAATAACTTGCTGGGATTTTTTATTGGGATCGCATTGAATCTATAGATTAAATTAGGAAGAACTGACATCTTGACAATATTGATCGAGTCTTCCTATCCATGAACATGGAATACTGCTCCATTTATTTAGTTCTTATTTGATTTTTTTAATCAGAGATTTGTTTTAAGAACAATAAATTACATTTTTGTGAAATATTTCAAACATATGGAAAAGTGCACAGAATAATATAACAAACCCATGTACACTGAATATTGTTACTTTACATATTTATATGAATTATTTTTCTTTTTCTCCATTATTTTTTTTCCTGTTTTGTTTTTACCATCTTAACCATTTTTAAGTGTACAGTTTAGTAATATTAAGTATATCCATGTTATTGTGAAACAAATCTCGAGAGTTTTTTCATCTGGTAATCTAAAATTCCATTTCATTAAACAATAACTCCCTTTTTCCTCCTTCTCCCAGCCCCTGATAACACCATTCTATTTTCTGTTTCTATGAATTTGACAACTTCAGATACCTCATATAAGTAGAATCATACAATATCGGTCTTTTTGTGACTGTCTTATTTCTTTTTTTTTTCTTCTTTTTTTTTTTTAATGTTTATTTATTTATACTGAGAGCAAGAAAGAGAGCCTGTACATGCATGCACAAAGGAAGGGCAGAGAGAGATAGAGAAGCCCAATCAGGCTCCAAGGTGTCAGTGAAAAGCTGGATGTGGGGCTTGATCTCATGAACCATGAGATCATGACCTAAGCCAAAAGCGAGAGTCAGACACTTGATTGAATGAGCCACCTAGGCGCTGCATGACTGGCTTATTTCACTTAACATAGTGTCTTTAAGGCTCATCTATGTTGTAGCATGTGACAGGATTTCCTTCCTCTTTAAAACAGAATAATATTCCATTGTATGTATAGGCCACGTTTTGTTTATCCATTCATCCACTGATAGACATTTAGGTTGCATCCCACCTCTTGGCTATTATGAAGATGGGTATGCAAATTTCTCTTTGAGACTCTGCTTTCCTACATACCCAGAAATTGCTGGATCACACGGTAGTTCCATTTTGAACAGGTTTTAGGAAATTGCATACTGTTTTCCATAGTGGCTGCACCATTTTACAATCCCACTAAAAGTGCAAAAGGGTTACAATTTCTTCTCCATATCCTTGTCAGCACTTACTATTTTCTGCTGTAGTGTGTGTGTGTGTGTGTGTGTGTGTGTGTGTGTTTATAGTAGCCATCCTAATGAGTGTGAAGTGATATCTCATTGTAGTTTTATTTAGTATACAATACTTTTTTCTCAGTTTTATTGAGAAACAATTAACATACATCACCATATAAGTTTAAGGTGTACAACATAATGATTTGATTTATGTATATTATGATATAATTACCACAATAGATTTAGTTAACATCCATCATCTCATATAGATACAATAAAAAGAAAAGAAAAAAATTTCTGCTTATGATGAGAACTGTTAGGATCTACTCTCTTAACAACTTTCTTATATATCATACAGCAGTGTTAAATATAGTCATCATGTTGTACATTACATCCCTAGTGAGCATTTATCCTATAACTGGAAGTTTGTAGCTTTTGGCCACCTTTCTACAATTCCTTCTCCCACCACACCACCTCTGGTAAACAGAAGACTGATCTCTTCTAACTCAAAAAGACATCTGCACTCTCATGTTCATAGCAGCATTATTTACAATAGTTAAGACATGGGAACAACCTAAATGTCCATTGATGGATGAATGGGTAGAGAGATTACAGAGTGTGTTAGGAGTGTGGGTGTGTGGGTGTGTTTAAGTGGGTGTGTGGGTGTGTATAAGTGTGTGTGTATAATGAAATATCATTCAGCCATTTAAAAAAAGACATCCTACCATCCTATCATTTGTGACAACATGGGTGGGCCTTCACTTCACTATGCTAAGTGAAATAAGTGAAATAAGTCAGACAGAGAAAAATATTGTGTGATATTACCTGTATGTGGAATCTACTTTTTAAAAAAATATGAAATTCATTATAGTTTTGACTTGCATTTTTTTGATGATTAGTGACAGGGGTTATCTTTTCAAATGCTAGTTGGCCATTAGTATATCTTCTTTGGAGAAATATCTCTTCAAGTCCTTTGCCCATTTTTTAATAAAGTTGTTTGATTTTTGTTGTTGAGTTGCAGAAGTCCTTTATATATTGTGGATATTAATCTCTTATCAGATATGTGATTCGCAAATATTTTATCCCATTCCATGGGTTGTCTTTTTCACTCAAATGTGTCCTTTGATGCACAAAAGATTTTAAGTTTGATGTAGTCCCATTTGTTTACATTGGTTTTTGTTGCCTGTGTTCATATCCAAGAAATCATTGCCAAGTACTATGTCATAAAGCTTTTTCCCTATGTTTTTTTTCCTAGGAAAGGTCTTTAATCCATTTTGAATTAATAATTGTATATGGTGTAGGACAAAAGCCCAACTTCATTCTTTTGCATGTGGATATCCAATTTTTCAGACATCATTTGTTGAAAAGACTGCTTTTCCCCATTGAGTGGTCTTAACACTCTGTTGAAGATCATTTGACCATATATGTGAGGATTTCTTTCTGAGCTCCCTATTTAATTCCATTGGTTTATCTGTCTTTATGCCAGTATGGCATTGTTTTGATTGCTGTGGCTTTGTAATATGTTTTGAAATCAGGAAATGTGAGTCCTCCAACTTTGTTCTTCTTTTACAAAATTGTTTAGGCTGTTTGGGGTCCCTTGAGATCCCAAATGAATTTTAGGATGAGTTTTTCTATGTCTTCAAAAAAAATGCCATTGGTATTTTGATTGAATTGCATTGAATCTGTAGATAGCTTTGGGTGGTACAGACATCTTAAATAAGTCTCCCAATCCATGAACATAGGATGTCTTCCCATTCATTTGTCTTTAATTTCTTTCAGCAATGTTTTATAGCTTTCAGTGTACAAGTCTTTCACTTCCTTGGTTAGGTTTGTTCCTAAGTATTTTATTCTTTTTGATCCTCTTGTAAATGGAATTGCTTTTCTTTTTTAAGTTTATTTATTCTGAGAGAGAGAGCGAGCTGGGAAGGGACGGGGGTGAGGTGGGGAGAGCGAGCATGATTGAGAATCCCAAGCAGGCTCTGCATGCAGAGCATGATGCAGGGCTCAAACTCATCAACTGCGAGATCATGACCTGAGCTGAAGTCATACACTTAACCATATGAGCCACCCAGGCACCCACCTTCTTTTATTTTTAAAATTATTTTATAAACATATTTATTTTACAACCTCTTTCAAGTTGCTCCATTATTTTTGGTTCTTAGGTTACTAATTTTGTTGACTGCATCTGCTGTCTCTTCCTCAGGAAGGCTTTTTTCTTTTTGTGGTGTGTAATGTTTTTCTATTTCATTTTCAGAGATCCATTCTATAGTAGTTGTAGGTGCCCTGGGTTGTGAAAGTATGAAAGATATATATTTTCAGGTTTGTTTCTATAAACATGTTTCTCACTATGGTATCAATGGCTCTGGACTATTTCTTGGATTATGAATCCTACATCACACAGGTAGAACAAACTTGGATATCACACATATGGATAATACAAACTTGGGATTTCAATTTCTCAGACAGATGGCAGATTTCTTTACCACATATCTGGACCAGAGAACTTTTCTAGCCTGTGATTATAAGAACTTCTAATTTCTAGGGTCTAAACAGGGGCATCAATTCCAGCTTCACTACCTTATGTAGGCCTATTAGTCAAATCTCTTACTTCCATATAGGCATTCAGAACTCGACCTCTGCTCATAAGTCTTAAAAGCCTACACAGGACAACCTCCTCCATACACAGGACAGTCTCCTTCATACATGGACACCCTCTCCATACAGGGGACAACCTCCTCCATACATGGGACAACCTCTCCATACACGGGACAACCCCTCCATACATGGGACAACCTCTCCATACGTGGGACAACCCCTCCATACATGGGACAACCTCTCCATGCAAGCAATGGGATCCGGCCATGCAGCTGGTGCATGTGCACTGAAATCTCACTCACTGCCTTTTCATCTACACAGAGTCACTTATGTGGCCTGATTTGAATGTTTCAGAGCAGCAACACAGCCCAAAGCATCTTCCCCAATCAGGGGCCTAAAATTCTACCACTGAAGATTAATTCCTGTGGGATAAGCATTGCCCTCTTCTCTTTACATAGACAATATTCTAAACAGACTTATCTTGGTGACAGTACCTCTGGGAACATTTCCCAGAATGATGCTGGAACACATCTACTCAAATATATTGTCCCCATATGTACCCATTTGTTTGGTAAGATCAATAAATTCACATATCAATATAAATGACAGAAGGAGTGAGCAGGCAGAAAGAAGAAGAGGCATTTTACATATTATCAAGACATGAGCAGTGAAAAGTGTTTTTAACAAAATTAAAATAGTCCTTGTTCCTAACAGGGAGATAGATTACATTTCTTGGTTTTTGCCTATATAGCAGCCCTTCCTCTTACATTTTTTGGTTATAGAATCCTTCTTTTCTGGAGTAACCCACTCACAGAGTTTGGATAGGGATGATGCTGGAGGGGTAAAAATGATCCAGGCCTGGCCAACTAGTGTGATCCATTCCACTAGCCTCCATTGGTCCGTGAATGGGCTTTTCTGCTGGAGCTAATAAGGAAGATGGGTACTTTTGCTGAGGTTGATAAGGTAGGAAGATTTGAGTCTGTGGTTACCTGCAGCCGTTTTTGTTCCCATATGGACAGAACTTGGTGAAGAATTATATATAAGAGACAATCAAGCCAAGAAATGGAAAAAAAAATGCAACAGAGGTAACTATGTGTTTACTAAAATCTGTTCCTCGTACCTCTGGTCACACTTAGATTGTATTTCTCTTTCTCCCTTGCAGATAACTATAGCTTTGTGACTGAACTCCGGCCAGTGGCATTGATCCTCCACCATCTCCCCCACCTCCACCCTATCTGTTGGCTAGATTCAGAGTCCCACAGAAGACTCAGATGCCCTAGAAGTAGCAAGCTAGAAAATGAAATGGGCTTAAAGTCCTAAATTACCACACAGAAGTCTACCCACTGAACATGCTCAATAAACTATTATGTGTACAGAAATAAATTTCTATTGTGTCGAGCTATTGAGATTTGGGTGCTGTTTATTTAAAACAGCATTTAGCCTATGCTGATTAGTAAAGAAATACAGAGCCCCAGTGACCTTGTTTGAATCCATAGAGCCACCTAGGCTTGAGGCTAGCTACTCCTCTGGGAAATGGTTTTGCTTAAATTAGTTTGAATTGGGTTTCCATCTCTTGGAATGAAAAGATTCTGACTAACATAGGAGGAAATATGTTTTTAAAAAAATCAATAATACCTTAGTGTAAACTGAGTTGCAAAATTATTTTTCTTTCTAAGAAGAACTAGAACAATATTAAGTCCTAAGCACCTGAGGGTGCTTCAAGTATTTCTTGACTTCTACGGGCCAGAAAAATTTTCCTCTGACTCAGATAATGATTTTAAATAATAGCTACACTGTTAGGATGCCTGGCTGGCTCAGTTGGTAGAACATGCAACTCTTGATCTCAGGGTTGTGAGTTCATATGTCACTTGGGATAGAGTTTATTTTAAAAAGAAATAGTTACTTTGTTAGGTGATGGGGATTAAGGAGTGCACTTGTTGTGATGAGCACCAGGTGCTGTATGGAAGTGCTGAATCACTATATTGTACACCAGCATCTAATATTACACTATATGTTAACTAACTGGAATTAAAATAAAAACTTTTCTTTTTAAGTTTATTTATTTATTTTTATAGAGAGTGAGAGAGTGAGTGGGGGAGGAGCAGAAAGAGAGAGAGAGAGAGAGAGAGAGAGAGAGAGAGAGAGAGAATCCCAGGCAGATTCTGCACTGTCTGTGCAGAGCCCAATGCAGGGCTCAAACTCACAAACCATGAGATCACGACCTGGGTTGAAGTTGGATGCTTAACCACTGAGTCACCCAGAATCCCCTAAAATAAAAACTTTTAAAAAATAGTTATATTGTTAATTGTTGAAATAATATGCAATAGACTTCTTTTCTCCTCAATCATTAATATATAATATTCCAGTCATAATTTATCATGAGGGCAGATAGGTCAATATGTGAGAATGCAAAGGTAAATCAGGCCTCATGAGTTTTGCCTTCAGATCAAAAAGGAGTTAGAGATCATTTGGTCTACTCTTTCATTCTACATATAAGAACGTTACGGTCCAGAGAGGTGAAAGTATTTCCCCAAGTTCACACAGTAAGCAGATGGCAAAACCAAAGTTAGAACTCAGATATTTAAAAAAGAGAGGAAGGGGCATTTGTACCCCAATGTTTATAGCAGCACTCTCAACAATAGCCAAATTATGGAAAGAGCCTAAATGTCCATCAACTGATGAATGGATAAAGAAATTGTGGTTTATATACACAATGGAGTGCTACGTGGCAATGAGAAAGAATGAAATATGGCCTTTTGTAGCAACATGGATGGAACTGGAGAGTGTGATGCTAAGTGAAATAAGCCATACAGAGAAAGACAGATACCATATGTTTTCGCTCTTATGTGGATCCTGAGAAACTTAATAGAAACCCATGGGCGGGGCGGGGGGGGGGGGGAAGGAAAAAAAAACAAAAAAAGAGGTTAGAGTGGGAGAGAGCCAAATCATAAGAGACTCTTAAAAACTGAGAACAAACTGAGGGTTGATGGGGGGTGGGAGGGAGGGGAGGGTGGGTGATGGGTATTGAGGAGGGCACCTTTTGGGATGAGTACTGGGTGTTGTATGGAAACCAATTTGACAATAAATTTCATATATTGAAAAAAAAGAAATTTTTAAATCTTTAAAAAAATAAATAAAATAAAATAAAATAAAATAAAATAAAAATGAGAGGAAGCAAATGAAAGTACAGGAGTGAGTGGGCATCACAGATAAAGCAAGGGATGTGAGGTAGGAGGAGGAAATGAGATCTAGGGCACAAATAGAAGAATAAGCCTTACACTTAAGGATGAATATCTCTTACATTTAAACTGGAAGAAAAGTGTGGGTGGGAATACAGATTAGCTTTTAGGGGTCTAAGGAAGTTTCATTTACCATAAATATTGTTCACTGATTCATCACATTGTCTCCCTGTTCTCCATTAAGACGGGGACCATGAGTCCCCATGTGATGTAATGGTCTCTTGAAAGGGAGAGGGGAGGCAGGAAGAGAAGGCCACAGGAAAAATCTGAGTTGTAGACAATGAATTTTTCCAAATTCACAGCTTAGCTGAGGCCTATTCCCCAAAACAAAAAGTCCAGGAATTAAAATTAAGCCAAGAAAACTTTAAAACTATTCAAGTGGACAGACTGACCCAGCATATGACAATGGGGTTTATAGAGTAAATGTGACCCTTGGGATGAAATAGGGAGGGTACTATAAACAGAGACAAGTCCTACCAACAGCCAGACAGCTGGTAACAAAGGCCAGGCTGCACAAAGGTCTTTCTGGCTGCCCTTTTACACTGGAGTAAGAAAACCATACATCTCTGTTGGGTATGAGAGTGAGCTGGCTGCAACATCTGTCATTCCATTGATTGCCAGGCTGGCTTCATTAGTTCTGGCTGGCTAGGCTAGGGTATCCTTTCTCCCTTACCTTTCCAAATGCATCTCTTCTCAAGCTGCATGCTCTGTCAAAGAGGGCATGCTTCTCTAGTAGGGTGGATCATTCTTCAGAGAAGAGTATAATTTATTATCGGAGTATTATTATTTATTATTGGAGAATAACCCAACTTCATTCAAGAGCACCTAAATGATCTCTTAGTTCTTTTTTTTTTCACCCTAAAAGGGTTATCTCTAGTACCAACAGTACCCAGAGTGACTAAGGCCTCACAGGAAAAGAGGTTCTAGCTCTGGAATGAAAGATTCAATAAGGGGAATCCAAAGACTTTCACTCTTTCATCTAGGATGAAAAGTCCAAAATATTAAGGAGAACATGGTACAAACAAGTGCTATGAGGACACTGACACTGTAGGATGTCCTGACCTTTGTGCTTCCTCTGCATATGTGAGGGGGAGGCAGCATGGCATCATGAGCCTTAAAATCATTACATTGTGTCCCAGATCCTCTTGTCTTCATACTTTCCTGACTTCAGTTACCATATACGCACTAATGATTTCCTGTCTACAACTCATTCTAGAACTCTTGACCTTCATACCCATCTGCCTATAAGACCCTTCTACTTTAGTATACCACAAACTCAAAAATATTTATTTGGCACCTACTAAATGCCAAGTAATGTCCCAATCTGAATTTATTATCTTCACTTTCCTGAAAGGAAAACTGGACAAAATCATCAGGCTTACATCAGCATTTCAGTTGAACTAAAGTTGGAAGTATGCATAGAATGTCAGCTACTATCCCAAGCATTTTCACCTATGTATCTCATTTATAAATATATACATGTGCATGTATAATATACAATAAATGTTTCCAAAATAATATAAAATAAATGTTTCCAAAATTTTTAAGTTTCAAAGACATTTCAAAAAGTATTAGGAGGAGTTATATAGGATTACAATTTTTTGTTTTGTTTTGTTTTGTTTTGGTCAAATAGGAACACTGAAAAATAATATAATTTCATTAAAGATAGACTATATTACATGGAGAAAACTTAAATGCATATTACCAAGAAGCCAATCTGAAAAGAGTACATACTGTATAATCCCAACTATCTGCACATTCTGGAAAAGAGACTATGGACATAGAAAAAAGATCAGTGGTTGTAGGGAGGGGAGAAGAGAAGGGATGAACAGATGGAGCACAGAGGATTTTTAGAGCAGTGAAACTACTCTGTATGATGCTAATTGTGGATATATGTCATACATTTGTCCAAACCACAGAATGTAAAGACCTAGAGTAAACTCTAATGTAAACTATGGACTTTGGGTGATAATGATGTATCAGTATAGGTTAATCATTTGTAACAAACGTATCACTTTGGTGAGAGGTGTTGATAATCTGGCAGGCAACCCATGTTGGGGAGCAGGGAACATACCAGAAATCTTTGTACCTTCCTCTTAATTTTCCTATGAATTTAAAACTGCTGTTAATGAATTTTCTTTAAAAAGAAAGATAAGTTCTATTTAAATATATATGTGTGTATATACACATATATATGTATATACAGTATGTAAAAGAACATAAACAGTCCTTTTATTCAGTAAATTTAGCTTTATGGGAAATCTGTATTGTCCTTTCTTTTCTCATATTGCTGACAACCAGTAAAAGCCTTGTCACTGACCCCAAATTTGGGAACCACTCATTTGAGTTACTTGCTCAGGGCTCCTGGATTAAGTGATAAGTAGCTATAAGGACTTCCTCGTATTTGCATAAAGAGCTGGTTACATCTCTCTTCTCCAACCATCTACCAGATGCCCTATGTTAGGCAAATTAAATTATGTTACCTTTCCTTAAAAGATGTGAAACAGAGCAGCTCAGGCTTTACCTTAGGGGAGCTTTAGCTCATTCAGTGGGGTTGCTTTATATTAAAAAAGAAAGAATGATCGTCTGTGGCCTTTCCAGAAAAAGATAACTTTTGGAATATTCCTGTTTCTTCAGAGATAGAATAATAATTTATGGAGAAAATATCATTTTGTCATAACTATATCTCGTGAAGCTTATGTTTATTCACAGTATTATCAGAATAAATCAGAAATTAGTGGACCAGGGCTTAAAATTTTGGTTTCAAGTAAAGTTTCAGGGTAAACACAGTAATAATTTTCAAACTATAGGCTAATGAAATTTTCCAATTTGTCAGAAACAATAAAAATTAGTTTTATATGTACTTTCTAATATTGAAAGAAACTGATATTTTTTAAAACTATAACTAAATTTGGACACTAAACACTACCCACTATCTCCTGATTCTGAAAAGTCCTTAAAGAAGTCAAATAATACTGCTTGCTAGACCTAGCCTATTGGACTCTAGGATCATTAACATTAAAAAATATATAATTTAGTATTTGGAGTGACAGGTATATTATGCAATTAATTTTTTGGTAATAAAATACCATTCAGTGAAAAAAGCAAGGCCAAAATCAGCAATCAAGGTGAAATAGAAAGGTAGAAGGAAAACTATAAGTAGCGACATAATTGACATAATTGGCATTGTGATTATTTTGATAATTATATTACCTTTTTGGTCAAGTTAAAACACCTTAGAAAAACAATATTAGGTTGAATCAAATGAAATTTTTAAATTTTTTTGTCAAAAAAAATGATCAAATATCACAATTTCATATGGTTCAAACTGATATCTCACAATCCTCAGTATATTTTAATCAGGTTTTTGGGAAACATAGTGTTCATTTTTATGCAGGAAAATTAAGGGGTCCTGTGACTTGCCTGTATGCCAGATATCACAAAGAAATCAATAACAGAACTAGGAATATAACCTAATAGAATAACAGAATTACTAATCACACTAACCCAATAGCACTCAGTAAGCACTTACCACATGCCAGGCAAAGTTGTGGAAGTGTGTGTATGTGTGTGGGGCAGAGTGGGGTTTGGGGTTTGGGGATGGGGCAGGAACAAGGTCACAGATTTGGACATTTTGAGTTTGCCAAGCATAGAGTTTGACTAAAGAAAGGCACAGGGATCCCTTTGCCCCTCCCCCCAAAAAAGAAAGAAAGGCAGAGGGAAAGATATAAAACTACTTCTTTTTTTGTTTTTACTTCCATTGTCAAAGTAAAGTATTTGTTTTCTGTTATCAACAGAAACTTGTTAATGAAGATGTGCTAAATTAATCAAGTTATTATATGAATTCCCCAGCAAAGCCAGGCTTAGCCAGTAGTTTCATATGCTAATATCAACAACCAAAGCACTTTCTGTCAAGGATTTCAACTGGATGAAGTTTCATGAACTGACAATGTGGCAAAATATTAGCTTTAATAATACATCTGCTAATTCTTCTTCCCTGCTTGTCTTGTTCAACATTACAATTCCATTCTGGCAAATAATAAACCCTCAATAAGTATTTGTTGAATGAACTAATTAGCTGATGTTTGGTCCTTGATAGAAGCATAATAATTCCTGCCAGATAAAATGAGTTTACCACATTTATTTATTATAACATAAACTTTTTAACAAATAGTCCAAGCCATCAAAATTCACCAATTCTAACATCCTCCCCCTAGCAAATAACCCCATTCCCTCTCAATCATAAAATTAAATGAATGTAAAGTATTAAATTAACAAACATTAGCAAATTATTTTAAATATTTAAATATTCTTTTATTGAAACATCCTAATTTTTGTTATACTTTGTATGTATATCTTTTATACCAGAAATATAATCAGATCTACGTGTATACAAAAATTCTGTCTCCTTTTATTGCCTACAATACAGTACTATAAGGCTAATTCATAAAATTGCTGTAAGAATTAATGAATTATACAAAAGAGAAATTTTAGGTACAAGAGCTTATTCTATGTGAAAATATTATTATAACAATTCTACCTCCTCATTCAACTATAATACACAAAAATCATTTTGTAAGGCTACTTCTGTATCAACTTCCAAACAGTCTGATTAAAAACCGTTTTAATCTATATTTTAGGCAAAAAAATAAAGTCTAATTTTAACATGTTATCAAATGATTAAAAATAAAAGCACTGTCAATTTAAGTATTTCAACTGCCTGAGTTCTATAGGCCAGATAATAATTTTAAATAATAGTTACATTGTTAATTGTTGAAATAATATGTAATAGTCTTTTTTCTCCTCAATCATTAAAATCTTATATAATATTCCAATAATAATTTATCACTAAGACAGATATTTTTCTAAGTAATGTATCACCAAACCACATTTTGTTTCTGGTGTCATCTGCTGAAATCAATCCATGTTATAAAATGACACATTAGCTAAAAACTTGATAAACTTTGGAATGAAGTTCACTGACATGCTACTAAAAATAGACCCTTTTTAATTTTTTCAACAAATTTAATATGAACATGGTGATAGAAATACATTAGGATAATAGAAATTCACCCTACATTAGTTTTTAATGAATCTTAGATATCACAATTCTTTCATATTCCAAATTTTAATTAGTCTTCAAAAATAATAACTATCTCTTGAGCAGTTATAACATGCACAATACTATGCTAAGCATTTTCTACACATTACTTCACAAAATCCTCACAACTTTTTGCAGTACTGTGTATATTAATTAGCACCCCCACATAGAAATAGAAACTGAGACTCAGGGGTTAAGAAATTTGTTGAGACTATAAGAGCCAGGATTTGAATGCCTCAGATCTACCTCACTACAAAGCCCATAGCTTTAACCAACCATCCAGTTTTAAGAAAACAAAGTCCTAAATATAGAGAAATGGAAGTCAACAAAGTTGAAATACAAAGTTAGGCTAGATGTGAAAAAAAGATATTACTAATTGTTAAAGACAGAAGGAATATAAACTACACTAAGAGTCTCAATATATTTACAAAATAAGTGAGACAAATAAATTTTCATTTTTAAGAAATCCATTTCTTTTGGCAATATTTTTAAGATGACTGCAGAGACTAATCCTTCTCAGAGTTTCCTGACGAACATGTTTTTCATTCTAGACTTAAAATTCAATGTCTTTTAATCATCATGTTTTTCACACCTGTGTGGTGGTTTCATTAAACAATGTACATACTTTTTTTTTAAGCATTTGTTAATACCAAGTTATCAAATATTCATGAGGAAAAGAGTATACCTTCTTAAGCTTTACACCATCATTTCTTCTCCATGAGAAATTAAGTTATTTTCACATGATCAAAAAAAATTCATGACACACAATTAAAAACAAACAAGAGTCACATTTTATAAGGCAGCAATTACATTCATGCGATACCAGTGTAATTGAAAGACAGAAGACATTTCATTCGTTTGTAACACAGAATTTCTTCTAGTGGGTTTCCTAGAGCTCATTAGATATTCCCTGGCTGATTCTCCTAAGTAATTAGATTTTAACAGGATTTTCAACAGATCAGAGCAATCTCTGTGGGTGCCAATAGAAGAGTCCCCCTCTGGCCTTACCAGCAGGGCAGAGCAGATAACATCCAGACTGGGAGTTAATAGGACAATTACTGGCCTCTTTTAAATGAGTTACATTAATGCACTTAAGCTAAATGGTTCTGCATATGATTAAATATTAACATCTGCAAAATATGAAAGCATGATATGCAATCAAGTTGTGTTGTTTTAATTTCCCCAAAGAAAGACTTCCATTGTTTATATAAATGCCTTTAAACACTATGTATTAAACACTTTGAGGATACACTAATAGAAAGATGGAAACCATTCTTCTCACTTAAGAGTCCTAAAATACACTGACTTTTAGGATGTCACTTCTGGGTATGATGGAGTGACTAAAAGAAAAAAAAAAGACAAATACATGAAATAGTAGTTTTCAGACACTGGACAACAGGCAGTGCAAGACAATGATCCCTGAGAAAAGGGGAAATAAAAAGAGGATAAAATCAACTCCCTGAGTTCAGAGAGAGTTGAGAATTTGGGGAGGCCAAGGTGGCTAAAATACACAGGACAAGTACCAGGGAGGAGAGAGTATGAGGGAGGAGAGAGTACCAGGGTACCAAGGAAGAGAGTTCTGAAGATCTGCAGAGGGTACCCTTCAAGTCTCATGCTTAGTGTTCATCAGTATATACATAGGAGAAGACTACTCAAGGCTGAAAAAAGAACCACTGAAAAAGAGCAGGTGGAACTATTTTCAGAGCTCACACAGTGCTGGGGATCTTTCCACAGGCAGAGTTAAAAACAAAACAAAACACTTTATAATACATAAGGCAACAGGTAGAGAGCTCAGAAGGATATTGTCTCAGTAGTAGGGGCAAATTAGCTCTAGCTTAAAGTTGCTCTGGTGCCACTTAACAAAATTTAATGGCAAATCTCAAAAGAATCAATTTCCAAGTTATTTGAATGCCCAGAGCAATGCTCAAAAATATTATAGGAATACAAAAGAATCAAGCACATAAACAACATAAAATTCACAATGTCTAACACCCAAACTCACTAAGTCATGAAAGGAGCATGGAAGATATAAAAATGGCCAAAATCAAATTTCTAAAGATGAAAAATACATTGGATAGGATTAACATTGCAAACTGAAAAAAAATAGACAATAAGTTGTGGAATAGCGAAATGTGGGACAACTTAAAGCAGCTTAATACATGAGTAGTTGCAGTCCTAGAAGAGAGGAAGAGAAGAGAAAAACTATTTGAAGAAATAATAACCAAAAATTTTCCAATTTTGATGGAAATTATACACCCAAGAAAAAAATGAAGCTATTTCATCAAAAATCAAGTAGCCTAAAATATACTAACTTAAAAAAAATTTTTTTAAATGTTCACTTATTTTTGAGAGGGAGGGTGAGGTGCAGAGAGACAGAGGGGTACAGAGGATCCTAAGCAGGCTCTGTGCTGACAGCAGCAAGTCTGATGCGGGGCTTGAACTCATTAACTATGAGATCATGACCTGAGCTGAAGTCGGACGCTCAACCGACCGAGCCACCCAGGCACCCTTAAAATGCACTGACTTTTAAATGCATTATAGATACACTGTAAATGTCTCTAGCAGAAACCAAAATATATTGGTCCAGACCTGATCCAAAGTCAGTCACATGCTTGGTTCCTATGATAAGATTTTCTAAGAGTAATTTTCAGTCTGATGCAAATAGTCTATTTTGCCACTAAGTATCATATTTCAGATGTCTTATAATGAATTATATTCTCTACTTATTGACTTTATAAAGAAATGTTTCCTTCTTTTCCTCAGCTGCCACTAAGGTGCTGGGTCTTTCTGAAGCAGCCATAGGCCACGTGGGGATGAGGCCCTCCCCTTCAACCACTTGGCCAACACTGCACCTGTCAGCGCCTGTTTAGCACTCCCTTGCACCATGGCCTCAGTCTTGGAGCTCACCTGCATCTACTTGGTCCTCATCCTACAGGACGATGAGGTGATCACTGCTCCCATTGGAGCCCATTGGAGGCTAAGATCAATGCTCCCATTAAAGCAGCAAGTATAAATGTTGAACCTTTCTAGCCAGGCTTATTTGCAAAGGCCCTGCCCAATGTGAACACCAGGAGCTTCATCTACAATGTAGGGGCTGGTGGATCTGCCCCAGCAGCTGGTGCTGCACCAGCAGGAGGTTCTGCTCCCTCCACCACTGCTGCCCCAGCTGAGAAAGTGGAAGCAATGAAAAAAGAATTAGAGGCATCTGATGATGATATGGGCTTTTGTCTTTTTGACTAAACCTCTTCTGTAACCTTTTCAGTAAAAAGCTGAACTCTTAGGGGCACCTGAGTGACTCAGTCAGTTGAGCAATCAACTCATGATTGTGGCTCAGGTCATGATCCCAGTGTTCTGGAATCAAGTCCTGAATTGGGCTCACTGCTGAGTTTGAGCCTGGTTGAGTTTCTCTCTTTCTCTCCCTCTGCCCTCTCCCTCTCAAAACAAAACAAAACAAAACAAAACAAAAAACAAAACAAAACAAAACAAAAAAACACCTGAATTCTTAACAAAGTAAAAATAAATACTCCCAAAACATTATTATAAAATATCAAATTAGATCCCAGCAAGTACAGAGGCAGGGGCCTGAACCAGACAAATAAGTTCTGGTGAGCACTTCCTCTATCCTTTCATTGGCTTTTATTCACTTGGGTAAAATAGGGAACAGGATCAGCAAAAGAATTTTCATTGGTTGAAATGACACTTGAATTTTTTAAGCTGAGCCACAAGCTCCACACCAACTCTCAAACAGCAAAGCTCCGTGCATGTCTGCAGCCCCCAAAATGTGGTAACATTCAGATGGCCTTGAATTTTACCTCCCTGTTTCTATTTGCCCACAAGTTTAGTTTCTAATTCTATTTTCCCTCGTGGAATTTTCAAATGTCTGAGCCTTGTTTTATATACTTGAAGTATTCCAGAGATTTTAAATTGAAACAGAACTTTTTTCAATCTTAATTACACCTTACGGGCATTTGGAGAACTTGTTATCTAAAAGAATTCTTTGAATGTATTGATCATTTTCTGAACTTTTTGTCTAAATCTGATTTTTATACATCAAATTTGCTTAACACTAGGTACTCAAAAATAAAGATCTCACAAAGATACAGAGATAACAAGTCAATCCATTTTAGAAAATGTGTTGAATCAACCTGGCCAAAGAGATTATACTAGTCATACTGAGACCCACACAGAAACCAGCATTTGCAAAGACATCAAAAAAATCAAACAATTGGCCTGAATGAACTATAATGGACTCTAGTTTCCCTTTCCTTACCCTTTTTTTGAGATTTTTCAGTCCTGTTTTACACAATGAACTTGAAATATTTTAGTGGCAAGCATATTTGTGTATGGTCCAGAGGACATTTAAGTATGTTCTACTAAAACAGATCACTGATGGAAGAAAAGACAGGGTAGGGCAGGTGCCTGGGTGGTGTCTGTCTGTCCAACTCTTGATTTTGGCTCAGGTCATGATCTCACTGTTCATGAATTTGAGCCGCACATCCAGCTCCACTCTGACAGTGCAAAGCCTGTGTGAGAGTTCTCTCTCTCTCCTGTTCTCTCTGCCCCTCCCCTGCTCACTCTCTCTCTCAAAATAAATAAACTTAAAAATTAAAAAAAAAAAAGGTAATACATATGAAAGAGGACAAAGGGTAATACTCCCATGGCTAACTGCATGATTTTTGAAACAGTAGAAAGCAGAACTAAAATCTATAACGTGAAGTTGCAGGAAGAAAAATTACGCCCAACATAACACTATACTTTCTAACTTCCTAAACTTTCTTCTTTTTTTTTTTTTAAGTTTATTTATTTATTTTTGGGAGAGAGAGTGGGGGAGGGACAAAGAGACATGGAGAGAGAATATCAAGCAGTCTCTGCACTGTCAGTGTGGAGCCTGATGCAGGGTTCAAACTCACTAGTGGTGCGATCTTGACTAGAGCCAAAACCAAGAGTTGGACACTTAACCAACTGAGCCACCCAGGCGCCCCTTTCTTAAACTTTCTAAAAATCAAATATCAAGTGTCCCATTGCTCTAAGTGTGCAAATATTGACTGCCCATTTGGCAGGGATTTTGTACACAGAATTCAAGTGTTGTATAGGACATTAAGTTACACAACATTTAAAGACCTAATCTTTAAGTCTTTCTAAACATTCAAATCATCTGATTCTACGATCCTAAATGCCTTGGTGTTCATATTAGGAATTTCCTTTGCCCTAAGTTCTCCATAGAATGACTGTAATACCCATCCCTTTCTTGTATGTAGGAAATATTGGACTATAAGGAGACCTAGGGTAGATCTGGTTCTATCACTAATTTGTTGGGTAACTTAAAATAAATTTTTTTTTAATTCTTTTCTTTTTTTTAAGTTTACTTACTTATTTTGAGAGAGAGAGAGCAGAGAAGGAGCAGACAGAAAGGGAGAGAGTGAATCCCAAACAGACTCCTCACTGTCAGTACTGAGCCCAATGTGGGGCTCAACCCCACAAACCATGAGATCATGACCTGAGCTGAGACCAAGAGCTGGGTGCTCAACAGACTGAGCCACCTAGGCACCCCTACACAAATCATTTTTATTTCTTGGTTTGGGTTTTGTCATCTGCAAGTGTGGCCTGGGGGCTCTAAATACATATCTCAAGAGTTCACTCCACATTATATACTTTACTTCCCCAAGTCTCTGACTTTTACCTGTGTATCAGCCAAGCACTTTGCTAGAATAACTAGCCAAAATTCTGTTTCTGGCATTCAGAAAAAATGCAAAATCTCTGATATTATAATTCCATGTTGTTGATGTGGGAAATCATACAGTCAAAACTGACTTCTACCTGTTTGCTTCAACCATACACAGTGGCCAATCATAAAGAAAGACCTGTTCTCTCTGCCCCTCCCCTGCTCACTCTCTCTCTCAAAATAAATAAACTTAAAAATTCACAGTGGCCAATCATAAAGATTGAGATTTTTCAGTCCTGTTTTCACAGTGGCCAATCATAAAGAAAGACCTTTGAAGTTTCTCTAGTCATCAGTGACCTTCACACACCAGCTCCAACATTCAACTTGCAGATTGTATTATCAAACAGTTTTACATCCTTTATAAGAATCATATTGCCCCTGCTCCCAAAGCAACTCTGTGTTATAATCTTAAAAAAGAGCAAGTAGATGAGCTCCAAGTTCAAATTAAACTTTTTGGCCACTGCAATATTTAAAAATATTAGCTGTACCATTTCATGCTGCTTCTAAAATAAATATAGAGAGGATATTACCAAAAGACATGTTAAATGTAGGGGCACTTGTACCCCAATGTTTATAGCAGCACTCTCAACAATAGCCAAATTATGGAAAGAGCTTAAATGTCCATCAACTGATGAATGGATAAAGATATTGTGGTTTATATACACAATGGAATACTACATGGCAATGAGAAAGAATGAAATATGGCCTTTTGTAGCAACATGGATGGAACTGGAGAGTGTGATGCTAAGTGAAATAAGCCATACAGAGAAAGACAGATACCATATGGTTTCACTCTTATGTGGATCCTGAGAAACTTAACAGAAACCCATGGGGGAGGGGAAGGAAAAAAAAAAGAGGTTAGAGTGGAAGAGAGCTAAAGCATAAGAGACTCTTAAAACCTGAGAACAAACTGTGGGTTGATGGAAGGGTGGGAGGGAGGGGAGGGTGGGTGATGGGTATTGAGGAGGGCACCTTTTGGGATGAGTACTGGGTGTTGTATGGAAACCAATTTGACAATAAACTTCATATATTGAAAAAAAATAAAAATTAATAAAAATTAAAAAATAAAAATAGGAAAAAAAAGACATGTTAAATGAATCCCTCTGAGAAATATGCCAAATACAGGACAGAAAAATGACTAATTCTTTTCTTATAGCAACTCATCAAAATTGACTGTCCAGTCATTTGCATACCCCTAACTCTAAGCTACATTCAGAAGAATCCCATTAAAATGAAAACTCACCCACCAGCTTAATATTCTGTCCAGTGTTGACATTATGATATTCTTTTGCAGTATAGAGATGGGTCTTTATAGATTTCTTCTCTTAATCTTTCATGCATTTGATCCAAAAACTCTACTTCAAAAACAATTAAAATAAAACTGAACTCTTGTTTCCTGCCAGAGGATTGGTTGGTTGTGAAATCTAGTTGCTGAATGTTTGAAGTCATTATGGAAAAATGGCATTTCTTGCTGTGTAATGCCTGCTTCATGCTGTTATCTGCTCCCAAAAGATGTTTTCTCTCTTTCTTTCTTTCTTTCTTTCTTTCTTTCTTTCTTTCTTTCTTTCTTTCTTTCTTTCTTTCTTTCTTTCTTTTTAAGTAAGCTCTACACTCAACGTGGGGCTTGAACTCATGAACTCGGGATCAAGAGTTGCCTGCTCCACTGACTGAGCCAGCCAGGCACCCCAAAAGATGTTTTCTTAAAGGGGTGAGACCAAAGATTTACCTTTCCTAGCTATCATCCAGGAATATGCAGGTAAGAAAAAAAGAACCACGGATGGGTAATAACAAGAAAAGCCTACCCTCAGTAACTATTAGCAGTTTAAACACGTTAATGTGTTAACGCCTATGATTTTACTTGATGTAGTTAACTTTTTAAGGGTACATAAGGCATGAACTCCCATTCACAGGAAGGGAAAATGAAACAGAAATCACTTGCCTGGTCACACAATGAACTTGCTATGGACTGAATTATGCCTCACCCCCCCAATTCATATTGAAGCCCTTACCCCCAATGTGACTATATTTGGAGACAAAGACTATAAGAAAATTATTAAAGGTTAAACTAAGTCATAAGGGTGGGTCCCAGATTTGATAGGATTAATATTCTTATGCAGAGAGTGCTGGCTTACTGTATCTGAGTGCACACAAAGAAGAGGATGTGTGAGCATACAGCAAGATGGCAGCCACCTACAAGCCAGGAAGAGTCCTTTCCAGAAACCAACTATGCTGAAATTCTTCATCTCAGATTTCTAGCCTCCTGATCTACAAAAACTAAATGTCTGTTGTTTAAGCTACTCAGTCTATAGTATTTTGTTATGGCAGTCTAAGCCAAGAGCTAATGATCATGAAACTTCTCCTAGAACCAAAGTCTTTTGACTCTGTCTTGTGTATGTATGTCGGCATAGGAGAGTAGTCAGCATTGAAGTACTAAGAATGATCATTTAAATTCCAAGCAATTTTTCCTGAACTTATAATGTGACTGCTCTGTCTTTACCTTCCATCAACTAATAGAAGTACTGGGGTGACTGGGTGGCTCAGTCGGTTAAGCATCCAACTATTACTTTAGGCTTAGGTCATGATCTCACTGTTCGTGAGTTCAAGCCCCACATCGGGCTCCATGCTATCAGTGCAGAGCCTGCTTGGGATTCTCTCTGTCCCCTCTCCTCCCCCCACCTCTCTGCTTTCCCCCATGTTCTCTCTCTCTCTCTCAAAATAAACAAATAAACATTTTTTTTTAATAATAGAAGTATTGTTGCCATGAAGATACTCCTTAGAGGGGAAAAATGGAAGCATCATCGTAAATGTGCAACAAATCCTGTGGATTTCTCTCTAGCAATAAACTTTTAAACTGATTCCCTTTTTAAAAAACTACACTTGTTATTGGGGAGTGATTTTCTTATGCTTCATGTCCCCTTCCTGTGAAGAGAGCTAAGGCCTCTCTCTACCCACATACATTCAAACCTAACTGGTAAATTTTGTAAAGAATAACTAGACGTGCTCCAGTTGGCTCAATTCTTTTTTCTCTTGAGATGAGCCTGTCCAGAGAAAGCACAAATTCTTTGTTCTTCCATGTTAAAAATCTTACCTCAGCAGTCCTTCCATGCAAAGAAGTCCAAGACCTAGTAGATAAGCATACCTGAAGTCAGGATATTGTTAGAAAGCCCATTTGGCTCCCACGCTAAGCCAATTCATCCTGTATCAGTAATAAAGGGGGTATTTTGGCTCCAGTGTTTACTCTTTTTTCAAGTTTCTGGAATTACTCAGAAAGAGGAAAAGCAGTGTGTTATTTAATGCAAGTCCTTTCAGAGACCACCAGCATAACTGCAGGACAAACCTTTGTATTCTATTACCTCTACCATTTGAGAGGCCAGGAGAAAACATGTACCTTAATGGAGGTGGAATTATCCTTGCAATGACTGCAGTAAATGTTTGTTGAAGGGGAAAAAAATGGAAAGAGAAGATATACCATATATACCCAGTTTTAATGGAAAGCCTATTTCTGCCATATACATTAGAGAAATTGTTCAAGAACAGTTCATCCATGTGAAAATATTAGCACTGTAATTCTGCCAAGGTCAGTAAGACCTAGTGATTTGCTGAGATATCACCTTCATTTCACCAGGTAAATAAAGGCTCCTTTTTCAGTATGTCCTATCCAAGAAGGTACTCCATAGCAACAGTTAAATTATGAATACAGCACATATGTTCCATACCATATCATTTACAGCACAATTTAGCATAGACATAATGCTTTGTAACAAACTACAATACCATTCACAAAATGCATTTAAATAGCATAATTTAGTTCATTAAATTCAGTCATTTACAGTAAATCAAAATCATCATAGGAATTGAAGAGAGTACACAGTTGTTTGTTTGAATAGTTAAGCTAGGTAAGTCAATTTCTTTTTGAAGGTCAAGGACAGAGTTGTTTCCACTTTCTGTTATAAAAAAGATACAGCTGGTGTCAAAAGATAATTTAATGTCACCTCAAAATGATCAACCCTCTTTTTTTTTCCCCTGTCTCTCTCTCTCCTGGTTGCATATCACATCACTGCCACTCCTGAAATATATCCAACTCCTCGAAAACATTTTATATACTAGTTAACTAGAATGTGTCTGCAGACTTTACAAAATCTCAAATGTACAGATTTTTTTCAGATTTTTACCAAAATATGTATATTTGGCTCTGAGAAAGGTTCAAACACTAAATCACAGTACAGGCAGTCATCTGTTTATCTGTCTGTTTTTCATACCATATTGTAAGTCCCATGTGAGTAGGAGTCTAGTCAACCATACTTAGATTCCTACAACCTAGCACAGTGTTTGTTGATTGTAAATTCCTTGAAAGCAAGGATTGGTTCTTTGTAAGTTTTATTCCTTCTGGCCCTTACCATAATGCTTTACACATACTTAGTAAATATTTGTTGATTTAAAAATCTTTGGTGGGGGGGCGCCTGGGTGGCTCAGCCAGTTAAGTGTCTGACTTCGCCTCAGGTCATGATCTCACGGCTCCTAAGTTTGGACCCCACATTGGGCTCTCTGCTGTCAGCACAGAACCCACTTCTGATCCTCTGTCTCCCTCTCTCTCTGCCCCACCCTTGCTTGCTCTATTTTTCCCTCTCTCTCTCTCAAAAATAAATAAACATCAAAAACAAATCTTTTTGGGGGTGCCTGGCTGGCTCAGTAGGTAGAGTATGTGCTCTTGATCTCAGGGTCATGAATTTGAGCCCCACATTGGGCAAAAAGATTACTTAAAAAAATAAATAATAAATAAAAACATTTTTGGAGGGGCTTACCTCAAGATATATTTTGTAAACACACAAATTCAGTATATTTTTATTGTCTTAGTAAAGTAGTGCCTAGAATATTAAAGACTAAGAAAAGACAGGCTTCAGAATTTAACACAAATTATTTGACCTGATCTCATTGTTTCACTATCCAGTGCATTCCGAGCAGAACCACACTCCAAGTGGACACAATTATGTCTTCACCTTACATAAATCTTTTCTTAGCCTTTGCCTGAGATGCTTTCACCACAGACTCAGTATGAGGATTTAAGCCCTGGTACAACTGCTTTAAAGCCAACACTATCCTAGGCAGCATTTACAGACTCAGCATTTATCCAGACATCTGACAATTTTATGCGTGCTTTACACTAGGCACTGTGTTAAATGCAGAAGATATGGACTCAATACCTGAATTCTGTCCTCAAGCTGCTTAGAATCTAGTCGGGTACCCCATCAACAGTGCAGTGTCTAGGGTAACCACAAAGTACTCAGAGAAAGAGCACGATATCCTGATAATAAGATACCAATTCCCTTTGCTTGGCACCTGCCCATATAAAGAACTGATTTCCATTCTCAGCACATTTTGAGAGCGCCAATGATGCACTGGAGGAAGTCTAAAAGAGAGCTGCCAGGTGGAAGGATTGCCTTCTCACATTTCCTCCCCTCAGGTTACCTCATTCCTTCCTTAAAGAGGAAGGAAAATGGGAAAGACTGTTAGAAGCTCAAGGGGAATTTTTTTTTTTAATTGAGAGTAACTGTTCTTGCAAGTATCTGAGTATTTCTGGGGTGAGTATTGCTGATTTGAGGAACCGCGTCCAAGTCCATTACATGAACAGCCTCTAATTGTATTAATACCCTATGTGGAGAGTATCAGTAGCTCCACAGAGCCAAAGCAATAAAAGTACAAACTCCTTAGACTGCATAGAAGATCTCTGTCATCTGGCTTCATTCTTGTCCCTCTTTGTAACAGAGACTGCTAATATCCTCCAATATCCATTTCCCCTCTTCTATTAGTAATAAAAATTTTAGCTGGTAAAAAGGCCACCCAGAAAAAAGACATTTCCCAGTTTCCCTGCAGCTAGGTGTGGCCATGTGACTGAATTCATGCCAATGATATGCAAGTGGAAATGTCAGGTTTCAACTTCTGGGAACCATAAGAGACAAAGGATGCCTACTTATTTTGCTGATTGGGACATGAATATCATGACTAAAGTTCCATCCTGGACTTTGATGACAAGGGCCACGCCCTAGCGATGGTGTACCAGAAAGTTAGAAGGAACTGGGTCCTTGACGACTTTGTGGAAGAGAGCCAACCTATCAATTCTGGATTGCCTACCTCTAGATTTTTAACTGAAAGGGAAATTATCTTCTATCTTATTTCAGCCACTAAATTCAGCCATTGTTGGCAGACTCTGTTATTTGCAAGCTCACTTTCCCCCAGTTCCTCACCTAGTGGTCTGATACAAGCCACGCACTGTGCCAAGTCTCCAAAAACAGTATCTTATTGAATCCTTACAAATTCTCTGTTAGATAGCTACTATTTTACTATTAGCTCCATTTTACAGATGAAGAAACAGACTTAGAAAGATGAATCTACGTGTTAAAAAGAAGTAAAGCCAGGTTTTTGAGCCCAGACAGGTTGTCCCCAGAGGCTATGCTCTTAATCTCTATGCCATATTACCTGCCTTAGACAAAACTGCTTTCCCTATTCCATGTCTTTACTCATATTCTTCCCTTGCCACCTAAAATGACTTTCTGCCTTCCTGATGCCCTTTCCTTTCTAAACGCCCCCTTCCAAATGAAGATTCTAATGCAGAGGCACCTGGGTGGCTCAGCTGGTTGAGCATGGACTCTTGATCTCGGCTCAGGTCATGATCTCACGGGTCATGAGCTCAAACCCCAAGTGGGGCTCTATGCTGATAATGTGGAGCCTGCTTGGGATTCTCTCTCTCTCTCTCTCTCTCTCTCTCTCTCTCTCTCTTTCTGCCTCTCCCTCACTCTCAGTCTCTCTCAAAATAAATAAATAAATTTTTTTAAATGATAAAAAAAAAGAAATCCCTCTTGAAACGAGTCCATTGTACTTTGATTATGCCTCTACTACATCACTTTGCATATCCTACCCTATTAATCTCATTAGTTGTGTTATGTGCCAGTTTTCCTCCATATATTTTAAGTTACTGGGGCACCTGGGTGGCTCAATTGGTTAAGTGTCCAACTTCAGCTCAGGTCATGATCTCACAGTTTGTGAATTCGAGCCTCATATAGGGCCGTCTGCTGTCAACACAAAGCCTGCTTTGGATCCTCTGTCTCCCTCACTCTCTGTCCCTCCCCACTCATGATCACTTGCTCACTCTCTCTCTCAAAAATAAATAAACATTTAAAAAAACATTAAATTTAAGATACATATATGTTTTTTAAGTTCCTTGAGGACAAGAAACATATTTTATTTTTCCTTTTATTTCCCATAGTACCTAACAGTAAAATTCAATAAGTGTTATTTGAATTGCTAAAAAACATTCTCATTGAAAGATATGAGTTTTTGACTATCTCACAAATGAAAGACAAGTAGTGAGTTGAAGTCCTATATAACTGAAACTCTATAATAACAGCACTGTCCAAGAGAACTTTCCATAATGATGAAAACATTCTCTATCTGTGATGCCCAATACAGTAGCCACTAGCCATATTTGGCTATGAAGCACTTGAAATATGGCTAGTAAACTGAGGAAATAAAATCTTTATTTCATTTAATTTTAATTAATTTAAGTTTAAATAGCCACATGTCAATAATAGCTACCCTATTGGATCCCACAGCTCTAAAGACTCTGTGTTGAAGCTTTAAAAAAAAACAGCTCCATCATGCTTTATATAGAACAAGTGCTCAGTAAATTTTTGCCATGGTACTTTGAATTGAATTTAGGTGAATAACAACCTAAGTCGACATAATGTATGTAGATTAAAAAAAAAAAAAAGACTGAAAAAAGGAAAAACTTCAAGAAATCCAACGACAACATGGAAAAAGATAAAGCATTGTCAACCAAAAAATACCAAAGATCAGCATTTGCAGTAAAAGACAATCCTCAACTCATTTTTCCCTTGCTCAAGCAGAGTCTGAAAGAGGTATATCAAGATGGGCAATTATATGATATATAAACCCAGTGTAATAAAGGCTGGGCTGGCATCCATTTACAAACACCTCCAGAGGACACTGAGGTTTCTCATGCTGTCTTTAAAGAAACTGGCTGCAAAAGGTTGGGATGGGTCACACTAAGCTGGAAAGAATAAGTCCACATCACTGTATTTAACAATGATTCGTCATAAATTCCTTTTTATTTGGTGGGGAAATGACAGAAACTCACCCATTCCTGGTTACACAACTCAGAACAAAAAACTTTCCAGTTATACTCTCAGGACAAAATCTAAATTTTAGGCTTCTTTGGAATTTTTCATTCTTGCTTTTACCTCACTGAGGTAGAGCACTAGAGAATGTAGTTAGAGACCTATGCTGTTAAGTGAGCTCTTCCCAGCCTGGCCATTCTGAGTGTGACCTTTCATCAGGTTCCTGGCATAAGACAGTGTAGTCTCCTGGAGCAAAACCAGAATGTAAGATGAAAAGCCACATGCAGAGGATGACGCAAGGGAAACAATCATGACTCTCATATTGAGAGCCAGAAAGAAATTTGAGGTCTTAGGCACACTAGTTCCTAAGCCTGGGTGTTTTACTCAGCATAATAACTCCCTTAACATTTTATCTTTTTTTTAGGATTTCCAGCCACAGAAGAGTGAGCGTATCAGTGATCAAACTTTAGGTATGCCACTCTGCACCACCCAGACAGGGGTCCACATGGTGTGGTCATAGGGTCCCATAATAACTTAAAGGGAAACTTTTACAGTGCCCAGAGCCCCTGATGTCCTACAAATGAAGGAAGAGGATATCCCTAAATTCCTTGCAGCAGGAACCTACTTAGGTGGCACCAACTCTGACTTCCAAATGGAACAGTACATCTACAAAAGTTAAAGTGATGGCATCTACATCATAAATCTGAAGGGGACCTGGAAGAAGCTTCCACTGATGGCTTGCGCCATTGTTACCATTGAAAACCCAGTTGGTGTCAGTGTCACGTCCTCCAGGAACACCGGCCAGTGGGCTGTCCTGAATTTTGCTGGTGCCACTGTAGCCACTCCTACTGCTGGGTACTTCACTCCCACAACTTTCAATAACCAGATCCAGGCAGACTTCCAAGAACCACATCTTCTGGTGGTTACTGAGCCCAGGGCTGACCACCAGCCTCCCATGGAGGCATCTTATGTTAACCTGCCAACCACTGCTCTGTGTATCACAGACTCTCCCCCATGCTATGTGCACATTGCCATCCTGTGCAACAACAAGAGAGCTCAGTGGGGCTCGTGTGGTACATGATGGTGCGGGAAGTTCTGTGCACCTGTGCCACCATCCCTCATGCACACCCATGGGAGATCATGCCTGATCTATTTCTACAGAGATTCTAAAGAGATAGAAAAGAAAGAGCAGGCCACTGCTGAAAAGGCCATGACCAAGGAGGAATTTCAGGGTGAGTGGACATCTCTAGCCCAAGCAAACTGCTTGAGTTTACTGCTATCGAGCTCAGGTTGCTGACTGGCCTGAAGGCACGCAGGTGGCCTCTGTGCCCATCCAGCAGTTCCATACTGCAGACCAGAGCCCCTCGTCTGCCACTGAAGACTGGTCTGCAGCTCTCATTCTCAGACCACTGAATGGGTAAGAACAACACTGGGTGGTGTTAAGCAATTCTTCTACAGGCTCCAAAACAGAATGTGGAAATAAGGTGGATAGAAAATAAATATCAGTTTCTTAAAAACAAACAAACAAACAAACAAACAACTTTGGGTGTAAAATGTTTTTACTGTTCAACTCAAGGGCCCATTCAGTTCAACAAATTTTTTTTTCTTTTTCAAAGATTTTATTAGAGATCTTTAGAGAGCTCAGCAAATATTTTTTTAGTTCCTACCATGTGATAGCAGCACTAAGTGCTAATAGCACAAAGAGGAACACAATGACATATAATGTTGGGACATTCTTTAACAATGCCTTATGGAGGACAAATATTTTTATTATTTTTTATTTTTTATTTCTTTATTTTTTTTAAGGACAAATAATTTTCAAAATCACTGCCATGCTTTACATATGCTATTTCAGTTGCTTCAATAGCCTCTGTGAAATTGGCATTATTTTCCCTGGTTTTCAAATGAAGAGGTTGCAGCTCAAAGTGATTAAATAACCTGCCTGTTTGCACAACTGGTAACTGCCACAATCAGATCCAAATATAGATCTACCTAAATCCAAAATGTGTGCCCTTCTCACCAGACTACTCTCTTCCCCCACCCTCTCCCAAACACAACTGAAAGACTATATACTCAGAGAGTAGCCCCCAAATAATATCAAATCTCTTTAGGGCCATAACAGCTCAGTCTCCCACAAGCTGAAGTAACTATTGTTGACCATAACAGTGACTTATTGAATGTGTACTATAACCAAGCACTTACCATACTTTACTTCCAGCATCACAGTTATCTTATAAAGCAGATATTAGTAACATTATTATCCTTACTTGACAAATAAAAGAAACTGAGGCCCAGAGAAATTAATTGAGTTGGCCAAGGCCATACAATTACTAAAGGAAAGAATTAATGGATCAGAACTAGACCCAGTTAGCTTTCCACTAACCATTTTGCCTTGGAAAACAAAGGCTCTGAAAGTACAGTAGTGTCCAGATTTAATACTAGTCCTAATTCTTTCTGGGGAAGGTGAGGATACATTTTTATTTGATTATCTAACAGAATGGGTGGGTTTAGATGAGGAAACCCATTAAGACATGCCTGCCTGAGAAAGAACAAGCCAACCAGATTCCAAGGTGGAGGATGGACATCTCCATAAGCATCAGGAGAGTATTAAAGTCCTCCAATAAATAAGATATGGGTTATCACTGCTGAGAATAGTGAGAAGCACAGAGATTTGGAGCCAATAAATCTGATTTTGAATCCTGACTCTGTCATTTACTCTCAGTGTGATTTTAAGCAAGTCATTTCAATCTCTTTGGACTTAACTGTTGTTTTTGTATCTGCCAGTGTGAATTACTCAACTTGCTAATGTGAAGTACTTTGCAAAAAAGAATTGACAGTTTTAAGAACATAAAATGTACCAGAACCTGAATTAGATTTGGGTGTTGTGATAAAGTATTTGGATGTTGAGAAAGTATTGGGGTGCCTGAGTGGCTCAGTCAGTTAAGTACCAGACTCTTGATTTTGGCTCAGGTCAAGATCTCACTGTTT
Source organism: Felis catus (assembly GCF_018350175.1). Classification (NCBI taxonomy): domain Eukaryota; kingdom Metazoa; phylum Chordata; class Mammalia; order Carnivora; family Felidae; genus Felis; species Felis catus. The sequence continues at coordinate 51,985,296 of NC_058375.1, forward strand.
GTGAGATTGAGCCCCGTGTCGGGCTCTGCACTGACAGCACAGAGCCTGCTTGGGATTCTCTGTCTCCTCTCTCTGCTCCTCCCCCACTTGTGCCCTCTGCCTCAAAATAAATAAATAAACTTAAAAAAAAACAGACTGAGAAAGTATTACATCTAAAATCCCCTTAACACTAACAAGAACCTTTATAAAGAGGAGGAAGTTGAGGTATGGAAAAGTGAAGTACTTTGACCAAGGTCATATGACCAATAAGTGGTAGAGCTATGACATGAAGCCAGGAGCCTGGCTGGTCTTGAGACTTCACTTTTACTCTCTGTACTGGGATCTTCTAGAAAGCCAGGGAACAGCAGCAGGAGCAGAACTGAAACAGGTAAGGCTGGAAGCTGGCACTCAAATTAAAGCTAAGACACGTGGAGAAAAACAACCAGACTAGATACTCTCCTGGGCACCTATAGGATCAGAATCCAGGGAAACACAGTTGAACCAGAATGGCAGAGATGAAAGTTACCTTAGATCATGCCTACCCTCTACTTCCTATTGCTTTTTTTGAATGAGGAAAACAGGCCCAGAGAGAAAAGAGTGGTAAGTCTAATGTCACACAGACTCACTTCTAGGGTATAGGCAGTTAAAACAAACAACAACAACAAAACAGGCTGGGATAGAGAAACAGGTGCCAAAGAGAACATATTTCCTGACAATCATCATTAAGAAAAAAGTCAGAATTTAGGGCAAATGTCCCCATGCACTTGTGAATGTGTAGAGGTAGACTTTTCTGACTTTCATCTAAACTTGATCTAGAAGGCACCATCTGCCTCCATTTCTCAGCTTTATGCTCCACCACACTTCACTGTTGTTTCAACTTCACTGGTATGCAACAAGAAGGCAATGTACCAGCCAGCAACTCATGTCTACATTCTCCCAGGTTTCAGTCCAGCAAAAGAGTGCCTCCTTCTGGTGCTCCCATATGAGTTATGGGCATTGGAACAACTTAGGTCATGCTCTTCCTCCTCTAGACAACAATGTTATTAGGAAGAATAACTATGTGAGGTGAGGATGTGTTAACTAACTTGATTGCCACAATCATTACACAATACATATGTCGAGCAAGTCACCACACTATACCTTTTAGATACATACAATTTCGTCAATTATATCTCAATAAAACTGTAAAAAATAAAGGCATTAAAAAAAAAAAGTCATTAGTTATCAGGAAGAACTGATACTCTTCATTGCCAGAACTGAGTCACCTGGCCTATTCCTAATGGAATCCCATCAACTACGTGGGAAAGAGATAGTTCTCCAAAGACATTTGGGTAGCAGAAATCATGAGCAGCAGAAAAACTAAATGCCTATTAAAAGATAAAAATTTTTAAACAAACTGTTAGCAAAACATCAAATAAGGAAACAGACATTTTTATGTATTATTTTGAGTGAGTTGGCAATATCTATTTAAAATTCAAATGCACTTTTTAAAAGTTTATTTATTTGTTTTGAGAGAGAGAGAGAGAGAGAGCACAGGGCAGTGGCAGAGGGAGAGGGAGAGAAAGCTCCAAGCAGGCTCCTCACTGTCAGTGCAGAGCCCAACATGGGGCTCGATCCTACAACCCTGGGATCATGACCTGAGCCGAAATCAAGATTTGGACACTCAACTGACTGAGCCACCCAGGCGCCCCAAATGCACTTTCTTTCTGCCCAATTGTACTTCAAGAAATTTATCCTACAGATAAATCTCACCAGCACACAGAGATGTTATTTAAAGGATGATCACTGGGAAACAAAAATAATATAAAAACAGGGAGGAGGACAAAACATAAGAGACTCTTAAATATGGAGAACAAACGGAGGGTTACTGGAGGGGTTGTGGGAGGGGGGATGGGCTAAATGGGTAAGGGGCATTAAGGAATCTACTCCTGAAATCATTGTTGCACTATATGCTAACTAATTTGGATGTAAATTTTTAAAAAATTAATTAAAACTAAAATTAAAAAAAAGATGATCACTGAAGCATTGATTGTAATGGCAAAACACTGTCCATTAACATGAAGTTGTTAACTTTTGATACATTCATAGAGATGAATATTACACAATTATTTTTTAATGAGGTAGATCTATATGTTCTGATATGGGAAGAAGTCTATGATATGTTGTTAAGGGGACAAAGCATATTGTAAGAATATAGGTAAATATGATCCTGCTTGTGTAAATACACAAAAAATATCTGGAAGAATTCTTTTTTATTGTTTACTTTATTTTTTTAAGGTTTTTTTTTTTTTTTTTTTTGAGAAGGATACAGAGAGCAAGCAGGGGAGAGGAGAGAGAGTATTCCAAGCAGGCTCCATGCTCAACACAGAGCCCAACTTGGGGCTGAATTCATGAACCATGAGATCATGACCTGAGCCAAAATCAAGAGTCCAACGCTTAACTGACTAAGCCACCCAGGAGCCCCTGGAAGAGTATTTTTTTTTAATATACGAAATTTATTGTCAAGGTGGTTTCCATACAACACCCAGTGCTCATCCCAAAAGATGCCTTCTTCAATACCCATCACCCACCCTCCCCTTCCTCCCACCCCCATCAACCCTCATGGAAGAGTATTTTTTTAATGTGTAACACTGTTTATTGTTAGGAAAGAAGTACAAGGGAGTTAGCAGTGGCAGGAAGAAAACACTTTTCAATTTATATCCTGTGGAATTTTAATTTGTTTTCCCTAGTACTCATGGTTTTCACTACTTTAAAAAGTCAAAAAAAAAGTCTAAAAAACACCTGTTTATTTGACTATTAACATGACTGACAATTCACACCATTGGTTCTAAAGAACTAAAACATTCTGTTTATATGTGTTGAAGAAATTTATTAAATTACTGAAAACACGGGGCATCTGAGTGGTTCAGACCTAAGTGTCTGACTTCGGCTCAGGTCACGACCTCATGGTTTGTGAGTTCGAGCCCTGCGTTGGGCTCTGTGTTGACAGCTCAGAGCCTGGAGCCTGTTTCGGATTCTGTGTCTCCTTCTCTCTCTGCCCCTTCCCTGCTCATGATCTGTCTCTTTCTGTCTCAAAAATAAATAAACATTAAAAAAATTTTAAGTTATTGAAAACACATGTAAATGGGATCTCACCATGAAATTCTACATAATTCCAAAATGTAGGCAAATCTTCTTGTTAAGAAGCAATATAATATTTTCATGCTAATCTAGCAAATTATCTGGGCTACTGAGTCAACTTGGCTCATTTATTTACTTTGTTTATCGGTCAGACCAGCCCATCACAGAATTTTGCCACTATAAATTGGCCCCTGGACTAACTCATTCAGGCAGGCAGCAACTCCATCAAATCCAATAATTAATCGGGCAGTCCTCCTCCATATGTCACTATGACTATTCATTAAAGCAATGCATATGGCTCTTACCTACATGTGCTAGCTTTTTGCTTTTATTCATGGTTCAACAAATTTATGAACCTCAGATCCAGTGGAACAAAGAAAAATTAGTATAAAAGATATTATAATTAGGCTGACAGTTTAAAATTAGAAAAAGAAAAACTAAAATTGAGAAGAGATGTCATTAACAGCAGAACTCATGACATAGCAAACATCTGTTGATTGCCTTCTATGTGCAAGGAACAAGGCTACACTCTAGAAACATGAAGAGAAACATATGACCTTGTCCATGCCCACAGTATTACTTTTTATTTGAGAAGATAGCATATGTATTGAAAAGAATAAGTAATGTACAAGGTTATCACTGGCAAGTGCCATATATTTTTAATTATCAAGATTCCCTTTTAAGATGTACAAAGCATCTTAGGAGTCATGAATAAGTGAAGTATATCATACTGCATGTAGTATATATAGTATAAGAACTATCATTAAACTTAAAGCATTATTATAAATGGAATGATTGTGTTCCCCCAAAATTCATACGCTGAAATCCTAAACCCCCAATGTGATTGTGTTAGGAGGAGGGGCCTTCGAGAGGTAACTGGGTCATGAGAGTAAAGTCCTCATGAGTAGGATTAGCACCCTTAGAAGAATAGACAAAAGAACTTGTTCCATCTCTCTGCTCTTTCCTCCATGTCAGGTACAATGAGAAGCTGGCAGTCTGCAACCCAGAAGAGGGCCCTCACAAGGATTCATGCCAGAACTCTAATCTTAGACTTCCAACCTCCAGACTGTGAGAAATAAATTTCTGTTGTTTACAGGCCACCCTGTCTATGGTACTTTGTTATAGTAGCCCAAAATTACTAAGACAAGTACATAGCATTAAACACACCACTGCATAAAATAAGAAATGAAGATTACCAAATTGAATTGATAATGCTTTGGTAACTTATATATTCAGAATATAATTTCCATATTATTTCTTTAATAATATGCATAAGAAAAAACCAAAACACTAAGAGGAGACCCTTAAATTGTCGTTCTGAGTGACATAAGATATGATAATCATAACTAAGATTCACCTAGTATTTACTAGGTGCCAAGTACTTTCTAAGTTATATGTAAGTACATATTTCACCCTCACAATTCTCTGATGCAGGTAATTTATTATTCCTACTTTACAGATGAGAAAACCGAAGTACTGAGAAGTTAAGTAATTTGCCCAAGGTAAGTGTCAGGGACAGACTTCCAAACCATGTGGTCTGTCTCCACAGTCTATGCCTATGTGGTGAATATCTGATATGTATTCTCTAAATTATCACTTTGTTCACATTCTTATTTATTTTTTTTAATGTTTATTTATTTTTTGAGAGAGAGAAAGATAACACAAGCAGGGGAGGAGCAGAGAGAGACAGAGGGACAGAGGATCTAAAGTGGTCTCTGCACTGACACCAGAGAGCTGGATGTGGGGCTTTAACTCACGAACCATGAGATCATGACCTAAGTCTGAGGCTTAACTGACTGAGCCACCCAGGCATCCCATCACTTTGTTCACATTTTTAAGGAGAAAATATAAGGCAAAGAACAGTAAAGACATTATTTCTTCTTTTATTGTGGAATCTTGCACTTCCTTGTAGCCTAAAGCCATTCCTTGTACATAACAGACAATCAACAAATAGCTGTCCGACGGATGGTTGAGCTCTAGGCTCAGAGAACAGTATTTGTGACCCATGTTATCCACTCGTCTTCACAATCATATTACTTTTCCCTAGTATTCCCTAGTATTTTATCTAGTATTCCCTAATTGCTCTCTTCCCCAAGTTCCAAGCAAGAAGCAGAGTGTCTCAAGTACAAAGTTACATAATAGAGCAGAGCACTGGTCTGAGAATCAACCCTGACACTTTTTTATTATACAACCTTGGACAAATCACTTCACTCCTCTTGGAAATGAATGTTCATATTTGTCAAATGAGAGAGTTGGATTAGATGACTGATTTTCAAAGTTCAGAAGGAAGGAAGAAGGCAAAGCATATGAACAGGTGCGACCTCTTCAGCTTCAAGGAGAATAGCTCCCCTTAAACCTGTTTTACATATTAAGTATATGAGATTTTGTTTGAATAAAGGAACTCAAGCCTTTACAAAGTTTGAAGACCAATGGATTTGATCAAATTCTTAAGTACTGTCTCATTTCAAGCATTCTATCCCTCTTGACTGCACAGGCATACTCCAATACGTCAGGCTATTTGTCCTGACCTGTTCAAGAGACATTTTAACTGAATCTTAGAATTCTTTCCATCATTACAATTCTGGATCTATCCTTTCAAAAAAAGAAATTGATTTTTTCCCCTCCACTCACATTTATCAGTCCATTTTTTGGAAGCTCTTCTTGCCACATCCTTAAATAAGTAAATAGGATAACTGTGGTAATTGCCTGACCTGCAAAGTGTATAGAACTTCAAGGTTAATGCTCTTGGCACAAGATTTTTGCTACAAACAGCAGAATTCCTCTAACCCTTTGCTGAGGCATCGGTTCAATAATAAGAGAAAATCATGCCATGTATTGAATTACTCAAAAGAGAATTATCAGAGAATCCCCTGATGGTCTAACTATGGCTAAAATGTACTCCAAAAAGAACTGGTCTTAAAGAACTTCAGGAAAGGCCTTCACCAGAGATATGGGAGAAGAGCCAAAACTTAAACAACAACAACAACCTATATATTCAAGAATTGGTACAATCCTACTCCAAATATTGCGCTAATTCCCTATGTTTAATTTTATAATCCTGAACTTGCTTCCACATGAATGAAAAGAAGTTACTGTTAAGCCTATCCATTCTCTGAAATTCCTTTAGTCAGTTTTCATTAAGGACTGTCAAATACATACATCATTTAGGGCTTTTAAATCTAAATTTTATTGGAGATATATTACATATGGTTTAATATTTCAGTTCAGCAATGGCCATCAGCAATAAGCATTACTCCAAGAGTGGGATTAATTAAATATTCTAGCAAACACAGTGATCCAAATAGCAAAGAAAAATCCTGGGCACTGAGCCCAGATTCCCCACCCTCTCTTATGGTGTGTCTCATTTCTCTCTCAGATAAACTAGACAACCAAAAAATCTTCCATCATTATTAGTGAATGTGTAGAGGTGCAATAAAGGATCAAATTCTTCTACCAGGTCGCCTAATAAATTTTTTAAGTAGAAAAAAATTGCACAAAATCAAATTGTTTCATAAAAAGGTATTTTTAAAACCAAGGAGAAATAAGTTGTCAGAAATAAAAGGTAACTCTCCTTGGTAATCAGCAGTTTTCCTCTAACCTGACTTTACCACTCCTTCCTCTAATGACAGGCTAGTAGTTAGTGGCTTTCTATAATTATAAGTCTGTGTTTGTTATGTTTTGAAGCTTTAAAGTATTTCAATGTTGCATATTTATAGTGAATATGAATCTCAGCTCCACAAAACCAAGATATTCAGAGCAAACTCACAGCCTTGGTCCCACAAAGATTACTAGTTTTACACTCATAAAATTGATGATACTCCAACCTTGAATCTTAGCTTTAGGTCTGAATGTCTTGGTTTTTATGATCTTAATCTATTTGAATAGTGAGGAGGTGGGGGGAGCTCCAGGCAAAATATTTACAAAGGGTCTTATTCATCAACCATTCATGGTTCTGCTTCTTCCTTCTCTCTTTCAGCTCCCAGCAGCAGCTATTTGGTGACACAATAGGTGTGTCACAATCAAAAATAACCTAGGAATAGGGGCACCTGGGTGGCTTAGTTGGTTGAGCGTCCCACTTTGGCTCAGGGTCATGATCTCACAGTTCATGAGTTCTAGCCCTGTATCAGGATTGCTGCTGTCAGCACATAGCGGACTTCAGATCCTCTGTCCCTCTCTCTCTCTGCTCCTACCCCACCCCCGGCTCTCTGTCAAAAATAAATAAACATTAGAAAAAATAACCTAGCAAAAACCATTTTCTTCCATCACCAAATCTGCATTTCTGGGACACAATGTACCTTAAATCTTCTGTCAAAGAACCCTCTTGATTCAATGGGGAGATGTTTACTGATAAGTATAACTCTTTGAAGCTAGAGCAACTGACAAAAGGATCAAAAAACAAAAAGCAGTAGTAGCATCATTACATTTATGTAGCCTAAATAGTTTTTAAAGTATGATCAAGTACATTACATAATTTTATCTTTCCAATAAATTTGTAAGGCAGTTATGTTATTAGTATTAAGTCGCTTATCTTGTGTGAACTTCAGAGTCCTCATCTTTAAATGGGGATATATTTCACAGGGTTGCTGTGAAGCTAAAACAAAATAACATATGTAACGTACTTGGTACAAAGTACTCAATAAATGGTAGCCTGGATTTTTTTTAATTGCTATTATCCCTACAAATAGAGGAAACATTGCTTAGAGAAAGTAACCAGCCCAAGGGCATTCAATGGAATTGACTTCATTGAGTACCTGCATAGGGCTGTAAATATAAAAATTCATGAAATCCCATCTCTATCTCTACCTACAAACTCATACTCTCAGTAAGAAAGCAAACAAGTTCTAGAACCAAATGTTCTTTTCATTCCGTTCTGATGCAAATCCAAAAAAAAAAAAAAAAAAAAACAGGTAAACTGAAACCCATGTCAATGATTGCTTAGATTAAAAACCTTCCGGGGCACCTGAGTGGCTCAGTCGGTTAAACTTCTGATTTCAGCTCAGGTCATGATCTCATGGTTCTTGAGTTTGAGCCCCACATCTGCTGTCCGTGTACAGCTCCCTTTGGATCCTTTATCTCCCTCTCTCTCTCTGCACCTCCCCTGTGCTCTTGCTCTCTCTCAAAAATAAGCGTGTTTTAAAAATTAAAAAAAAAAAAAAAAAAAAAAAACCAACAACACAACTTTCTGCTTATGCAGGTTTTTTTGACTGGTGAAGAGTAGTCTAACCCAATGTGCCCTCCCTAACGTGACTCCCCTTCATAATCAGGAAATCCTGAATAGTGGGAATTTCCTCCTTTGAATAGAAAACTTTTGCTTTTCTGTAACACTGTACAGTTGACTAAAAACACTTTCACCTATACTAAGTAATTTAATCTAACTAAATAACTTAATTTCCCCCAAATCCTGTGAAGTATGAATTAGTAAAATCATTTTAGAGTAGAAGAAATTGAGACACAGCTATAGGTGTCAAAATCTAGACTAGAACTAGATCAATAGCCTCACGCTAGTTTAATTACTAGTTTAGAGTTTCCCCACTAAACTCCACTAAATCTATGTTAAAATATTTTTGCACTCTCACCTAGATTTCCTTCTATTTTCTCTGAACCTCTGTGACACACTCTAATTCTCCTAGGGGTCCAATACCGAACCTTGTATTTGAGGACTTCCCCCAGGCAATATGTTTATTCAATAATCCATGCAACATAATATAATATCACCTTTTCAAGTAAGGCTATGACTTTTACATAGGCTACATCCATAAAGAGAGATGGAGAATGATACTTTGCATTTGTTTAGCAGTCTTTCAAAGTGCTTTCATATATATTATTCAGAGAGGGAGAATGAAATTTGAATTTAAGAGTAGAAAGGATGTTAGAGATTCTCAAATCCAGTGTTTCTTAACCTTCTTTGGGTCACTTGCCAATTTGAGAATCTGACAAAAGCTACAGACCTCATGCTCAGAAAGATGTACAAATGAACATATACCTACAAATCTGCAAAATTTCATGGGGATTCTTGGACTGCCCTGGTTAAGAATTGCTCTAATTTACAACTCTCAATTTACAAAGGAGGAAGCTACTATTTTAATCGTGACAGCATTCTTATGAGGAGGCAGAGAAAGGATTATCATTAACATTTTCCAGATCTGGAAACTAAGGTCCAGTAAGGTTTCAAGACTTGCCCAAAGTCTTATAGCTAGTTCACAGAAAGCAGTAGCAAAACCCAGGACTCTGCAAAGTCTAGTTCTTATTCTTCTAGATCACATCACCCTCCCACTGGAACTTCTTCACCAGAAGAAAGCCTCTTTCTATAGCCAACAGTTTATCTGACACTTCATAACACACATAATTCTTGGCCTCCAGTGATACAGTTACAAATAAAAAAATTGTTCTCTTCTCAATAGTAACTCATTTCTTAGAGATTTCCAAAAAGTTTTAGTCACTGCTAACACATTAAATATTAGAATCTACAAATTAGAATTGTAAGCAACTCTGTGATTTCTACACTGGTGGTTAAATACGAATCTGGTCAGCCTCTCCATTTAGCAGCAAACATACCTGAATGCAGGCAAAGAAGGCAAATATGTTAGCACTCCTTTTGGAAGGGTGCGGGAAAGTAGTATTAGCATGTTAGAATTCTATCTAGCACACAGAATGCTTACTAAATATTTGTTGAATGAATAAATTAATTTACCCATAAATATCATTGAGTTTTTCAATATTTTGTTTCCACTTTCAAAAATTATATATAAACTAAGAATACACTCAAATACAGTACTTTGTGGTTAAGGTCTAAGTTAAACCTTCAACAGTATATTTAATACTAAACTATACATAAAAACAAATATACTTTTTTAAATGTTTACTCGGGTTTGATCAAAACAGTCTCTTTATTAAGATAGTGTTCTGATTAATTTTATTATAATTTGTTCATTCATTCTTTCATAACAAAAAACATATGTAAAATATTTATTGGGAAGAAAATATCTCAGATACATATAAAATATTTAGATATGCCAAAGATACTATAACATTTATGATGAATGTTAAATTTTTGCAAGAATATAGTTATTGTTAACATTTAATTTAACTTCACTTAATAGCAGGCTATCTTGCTACTCTCAAGATTTCCATATCTGAAGAATAGTCTTTATTTGTAAAGCCAAAAGCTTCCAGAATATGTGCTAGGGTGCTGAGCATTTTGGTATTTAAGAAGAATGAAAGAAGCTGTGTTTTAGCTTTGCTTACTTGTGCTAGCTTTAGTAGACTTTGAGTCTGAATTTTAATGTTTCATCAGCATAGTTTTTGTGATAACTGGATAGGTTAAAAATTTTCTACAAAACAAATGCTTAATAAGGCAATAAACCTGTTGAAAGAATAAATTAGCAGGCAGGTTATGCTTTTAGGATATCTACACTACAGAAAAGGTATTGTACCCACTCTACCTAGTGATTAGGTTTATATTGCAATGTGACTCATAAGACTCACTGTACTGAATAAAAATTTAGGCAATTAGTGATCTTATTTCTTAGGAAGAACTGCTTGCTATCGTATATTAACACAGATCTTGCTCAATTAAAATTGCTCACAGTCAGCAAAAATAATTTCTGCACTGTAATGAAATAATGAAATAATTATATGCAAGGGAGGACTTGTGATCTTTTTAATTATTCTATTCTTCATTTTTAAAAGGGCTATTTGAAAACGTACTCTTATAATTGATTGCTATAAATCAGTCAAACGCATTCTAAGGATCATAAATATTCTAACTTTTAAAAGACAAAGAAATGCTAAATATTCAATGGAATACTTCAATATTCAGAAAATTTAATCTGGGGGGAAAGGATAGACTGCTCTTTGGAAAATAAAAAAGTAAATTTGTTGTCCCGTGAAAAATGAAATATCTTGAATGTCAGTAACAGAAATGGAATTAACAAGAGATCTTTTTATTGTTTTTTAAGGTCATTAGGCTGTGAATTCTATAATTATGGAAATTGTCAGTCCAGTTCTGTAAGAATGTTTGCTCCCATCCATAAGGTAGTGGAATGTTCAATCAGTCTCTCTCGTGGGAAAGTTAGGTCATAACTGTAAGTGTACCAGCAAAATTGAATTAAGCAAAGAGATTTCATTAGTATTTATAGCCAGAAGGCATCTGTAAAAGTACAGGGCAAAGAAGTTATGTGGAAGTCAAAGGAGAAAAAAAAATGGGTTTCCAGTGACAAAGGCGAATCTGAAAGAGATATAAGTGTATAATGAATAAGAGCTATTGAACGCTACTGCAAAGAGGGAGTTGCAAAGATGTCAAATATTGATTTTCTTGTGTATGCCTTTGGACTACATATGTAATTGTTTGGATTTGCTGTCTTCATGGTACAACAATATTTGTTGTCGAAGGTTAAAAAGCATGATGTGAAATAAACTAAAAACTAAGAAACATGTTGGAGAATTATAATAATCCTCCACCCAGTATCTCATTGAAACGTTTCTATATTTTCTTGCAAAAGAACATTTTTAATGAAGAAAAATGTTCTATAGTTTTCAAACAGAACACAAGATCCTTATTATTAATTATGTTAATTGATAATTATTTGATTGACTTTCAGCATCATTTTAAATTGAACCAGGTTATCTGCTTCCTTATTTTATTGAATGGATATTCTTAAAACATCTATCTAATTTTGAAAGTAGCTAAACCATACTTTATTTATGCAGTATATTATAATTAATCCAGTTAAAGCTAAATTGATAATAAAAATCTCATGTCACCACTTTAAAAGAAATACTTTCTACAGTGTTTTCCTTTTCATTACGGAAACTCCAGAAAGAGAACTTCTGCATTTTAAAGTCTACATAAGCATATATATTTTAATAACAAATTGTAAACTCAAATGAAGAATCAAGTTCATACAGTCACTAGATAAACAAATACTACTTTCTATCGTTTTCAGGGGTTATTTTCTGTCTAATTATTCACGTCTGAACAAAGAATTTTAGCAATCATAATGCTCTTTTTAAATACAGACAAACTTGTTTCTTTTATCTTATTTTATTATTGTTAGGACCTTGAGTAATATTTACCAATATTACCTTGTTGTCTTTCCTACCTCAGGAAGTTAAAAACAGCAAAACTCTCCAGGTGGATTTTATTGCACTTAAAACCACAATGACCACAAACTGAAAAGAAAAAGAAAAAAAAAAGTATGAGATGTTTTAAGTATTAGAGGCAGAAAGGGATACAAATAAAGGCACAGTATAATATATGGCAGAAGCCTATCATTTTACCAGTGCAGAAAATATTAGAAAGGAAAAAACCTGCAGAGAAGACAATTTCTGCAGCACAAACAAGTTTCACATTTTATTTTCAATGTCTCACTTTTAACGTTACTAAATATTTAACAGCCAAGTAAAACAGAGTGAGAGCATTTAGTCTAGGTGAAATCCAAAATATTTTTTTCCCAGAGCTTTGGAAGCATGTAGGACGCGAAGGAGGTAATCTGGCAGTAATGGCAGCTTCTCTCCGAGGTAAATACTTGTCAGGAACAAAACATAATTCAGTTTCACTCTTCTTTTCTGTAAAGGTTGCTTGTGGAATATCCATCATAAAGTCATTTCTATTTCTTAAGAGCTATTAGTGCCTGGCCCCTTGGCTTCATTAAGACACTCTTTTTCAATATATTCTTTTATTTTAGACTTCATCCCAGTTTTCAGCTACACAGTGCACATTGCAATTTCCCCGGCCACCAAGGGAGCTGTCAGCCACGCCCCCCAATGACTGACATGCAAGGACAAGGTAGCAACGGAGAGGAAGGCGGATTTGTTGGCACTAAGTCCGAAACATTTCTTAAACCCTAGAGGTTAAAAGGGAGTTTGGCCAAGCCTCTGAGCCAGAGTGCTATATCATTTAGCTGACACTAACATTACCATACTTCCCATTAGGAGGGCATCAGTCTCCCGGCCCGTTAATCTCACCCAATGTTCTGGTGGAGCTAAAGAAGCTAGAAGTTTTGAGAGTCCCTGCCACCAGACCTCAATGTTGCCTAAGCAAGCATTAAGAGATTATGGTAATAATAGGTGTGCTTACACCAAATAAAAGGTTTCATTAATCAAGCCATATTGAGATAAACCTGTCACTGGACGAAGGAGACCAGAAATCAAATACTGTGAAAGTTCTGACAGATTGTTAAATAGAAACCCTTTAAAATAGAATTTAATTTACTGTGATATTATAGATATTTATGCATCAATAGGCAAGTGCAGATTGAGTTCAGAGGTCGGCTCTGGTATTTGAAAAATAAAAGCACAGGATGAAACAAAAGGTGACAGTTACCTTTGTCTGAAATTAGGGTTCATTAGACTAAATGGGAAGATTCTAACTGATTCATGTAGGGAACTGAAGCACAGCATGCGATGTGGTGTGCAATATTGGATAACAGGCAAATCCAATTAAGGGATCTTCATTCTGTTAAAGACTTGTCTACAAACTTAAAAAAAAAAAAATCCCAAAGCCAGCCATGGAGCAGTCCAGGTGACCCTCTCTCACACCACAGTAGGTGAATATTATTTCCTTCCCAGCATTATGGTTAGGAGTGCTGGATTTGGGAGTCAGACAGACCCGAGTTCAAATCACAGCTATGCTACTTACTACTTACTTACTGGTATGACTCTTGCAAATAACCTTCTTTTGGCCTCAATATCCTAATCAGTGAAACAGGTACGTACTACCAGTAACTACCTGATAGGGCTGTTGTGAGGACTGAGATCAGTTCTGCAAAGTACTTAGTACAGTGGCTAACAGTGCACAACAAACCATAGTTATTAATTCTTCTTTTTCCTTCTCCTTTCTTTCTCTCCCTCTTCACTTCTTCTACTCTCCTTCATTTTATCTTTTGCCCCCCTCTTCCCTTCTTCTTTTACCCCATCTATCCCACAGCACCAGCAACAAGCGCCTCCAGGCACTGCGCAGCCTCTCTGGATCGAAGAGCCCGCTGACTTGTGGTTTGCAGGCAGAGTTCAAAATGAAGATATGAAAGGCCTGTTCATTCATACTGCCTCATTCATGAAACAATGTTGGAAGTTCCTTTGGCTCTCTAATGTCTGAAATTTGCTTGCTCATACTAACAGAAGTTCCAGATTCCACCAAATTGATCTACAGGTGCAATCTTTCCTTTAAAGCCAAATCAGGACTTTGACACAAATTTCTTACTGACTGGTGGCTAAAAATATGTATGACAAATAGCTAAGAAGATTTGTTTAACAAAATTTTTTAAAGAATCCTACACCCTGTATGTTTTCTAAGAATACAGGTTGATATTGTATGTTTCAATCTAATTCATATTTCCAACACTTCTCTTTACTGGGTTTTGTTTTGCATTTTAAGGTTTCTTTTTCTTAATGTCTCTATCCTGTTCCATTTAGTCTGGTTGAAAGAAAAAGGAAGTCCTTTAAAAAAAAGTTTGAATAATATATCAATGAATAATGGTCTCCGTAGAAAAACAGAGAGCACCTTACCCATATGTGAAAAATAACAGACAGGCAGCATACAATCTTGTTAGTATACCGCCCAGGTGTCTAGAAAACAGCCAAGACAGATTCAAAATGCTACAAAAAGTAGCTGTTCCCCTTTGAGAAAGTCTTTGTCTTCCCTGAACTCCCAAGCTGGGTTAAGTGCACTCCTCCAAATCTACCTGTTCCCTGTGAATCCTGTATCAGAACTCTTCCGCACTATTGCATTATCTTCCCCACCACTAACCTATAAGCTATTCATAAGCACAGATACCTTATTTATTTTTGTATCTCCTGACCAGCAGTGGTGTTCTTGACAAATGTTTGCTGAATTAATATGTGTGTATGTGTGTATATATATATATATATATATATATATATATATTCACATCCAGGCCTGAGTTAAATTATCCATTGAAACCCCCTTCACATTTATTAAGTGAAAGTGGCATAATTGACCTGCATGTAAAGATAAAATGACTCAGACCACTTGAAATGATTTAATATTAAAACAAGAGCTCTGTGGGCACCCGGATGGCTCAGTTGGTTGAGTGCCCAACTCTTAATTTTGGTCCAGATCATGATCTCACAGTTTGTGAGTTTGAGCCCCATGTTGGGCTCCATGCTTAACATGGAGCCTTCTTGGGATTCTCTCTCTCAAAATAAATAGAAATAAACATTAAAAAAAAGAGTTCTGAGAAAACTTCGCTTTAAATAAAAGTGTCCTCAAACCATAACTCTCTCTTTTGAATATGTTGGTGTCACTTTGTACTTAGTCTTTACCTGTATTTTAAAAGAACCATAGTTCAGGGTGCCTAGGTGGCTCAGTCAGTTAAGTATCTGACTTGATTTCAGCTCACATCATGCATGATCTCACAGTTCATGAGATCGAGCCCAGAATCATGTTCTGCCCTAACAAGGCTGAGCCTGCTAGGGATTCCCTCTCTCTCTCTCTGCCCCTCCTCCACCCATACTAGCTCACTGTCTTTCTCAAAATCAATAAATAAACTTTAAAAAAATTAGAAAAAAATAGAACCATAGTTCAAAGAGAAGTAGAAAAAAATTTTTTAAAGTATGTTTCAATTTTTAGCTACCACCACTCCCTCCAATATAAATCATTTGACTTTTCTATTCCTGTTACCAGTTTAATAAAATGAAAATACTGATACAGGCCAAGTATAGATACTGCATTTATTTCTAAGGGTCAAACATCTATATTTATTGTTATTATAATTGCTTTTAAATTGAGAATGTTCAACTTTTGTCTTGTGAATTGTATTAGCTATCTACTGCTGTGTAACATATGATCCCTAAAATACAACAACTTAAAATAGCAAGCATTTATTATTTGCACAGTTTGGGGGGTCAGGAATCTGAGTATGACTAAGCTAAGCGGCTCCGGTGCAGGATTTCTCATGCACTCCAACAATCAGCTAGTACTGAAGTTATCTGAAACTTTGGCCAGAGTTAGAGGATCCACTCCCAAGATGGCTCACTCACATGGCTATTAGCAGAAAGCTGGTTTTCCTCACCAGCTGTTGAGTAGAAGGTCTCAGTTCCTTGCCATGTGGACCTTTCACAGAGCTATATGAGTGTCCTCATGAGCTGGCACCTGTCTCCCCCAGAGTGAAGGAATGAAGACAGTACAAGGCAGAAGGAAGCCACAATGTCTTCTATGAGGTAACCTCAGAAGTGACATATCATTATTTCTATCATATTCTATTGGTCACACAGACCAATGCTGATACAATGTTGGGAGGGGACTATACAAGGCCGTGATTACCAGTAGGCAAGAGATCATTGGGGGCCATCTTGGAGCCTGGCTACCACACCAATAAAAATTAATATCCACATCAATGGAGCAGAGAAGAAATGATTCTTAGTTGATTAGGGGGTGGAAAGCCACAGTCAAAATGACTTCCAGAACTGGGGCACCTGGGTGGCGCAGTCGGTTAAGCGTCCGACTTCAGCCAGGTCACGATCTCGCGGTCCGGGAGTTCGAGCCCCGCGTCAGGCTCTGGAAGGATGGCTCGGAGCCTGGAGCCTGTTTCCGATTCTGTGTCTCCCTCTCTCTCTGCCCCTCCCCCGTTCATGCTCTGTCTCTCTCTGTCCCAAAAATAAATAAACGTTGAAAAAAAAAATTAAAAAAAAAAAATGACTTCCAGAACTGAGATTCAAGTGTACTAAGCCACCTCAAATAACAATTAATTAAGTAGATGAATTTGGAGTTCTGACTCCTTGTTCCTATGGTTTTTATATCCAGAACTCTTCATTGTATCACTTATTCCCTGAAATGACCAAAAGCAAATTTATCTTCTCCAACTTTACCTATAACTGCAACACTTGGGGTTAGGGAAAAATCATATTTCTCCTAAGCAATAAACAACATCAATATCCAAGACATAAAATACACCCACATCTATGGATACAGGAGCTAAAAGACACAGACTGAATATTCATAGGGGGCATTTTATTATACTAGTTCTTTTCAGCATCTCAGGTGGTTGTACAGGATCATATGCAACTAGATTCTCTGATTCTCAGCTGAACAGTATGAAAGTCTGAATCCCAGTGGGTTTGACAAATACTTTTCCATTAAATGATAACTCGCCACCAAAAGGTAATTTTCCCTATATCCTACTTCCTATATCCTGCCGGGTGAAAAGAAAAATGGGAATTGAGGGGCACCTGACTGGCTCAGTTGGTAGAGCATGCGACTCTTGATCTTGGTGTTGTATGTCCGAGCTCCATGTTGGGTGTGGAGATTACTTAAAATTAAAATAATTAGAGGCACCTGGGTGGCTGAGTTGGTTAAGCACCCGACTTCTGTTCAGGTCATGATTTCATGATTCATAAGTTTGAGTACCACATCAGGCTTTCTCCTGTCAGTGCAGAACCTGCCTCGGATCCTCTGTCTCCCTCTCTCAATCTGCCCCATCAACCCCTCTCTCTCAAAAATAAACATTTAAAATAAAATAATAAAATAAAATAAAATAAAATAAAATAAAATAAAATAAAATAAAATAAAATAAATCTTTAAGGGGCACCTGGGTGGCTCAGTCAGTTAAGCATCCGACTCTTGATTTCAGCCCAAGTCATGATCTAACATGATCCATGCACAGCATGGAGCCTACTTAAGATTCTCTCTCTCCCTCTCCCTCTGCCTCTCTCTCTCTCTCTCTCAAAAAATCAAATTAAATCTAATCTAATCTAAAAAAAAAAAAAGAAAGAAAAAATGGGAATTGAGATATGAGTTCTAGCCCCAGCTCTCATTAATTGACTGTATGATTTCTAACATATCACATTTCTGCTCTTCAACTTAAAATTTTTTTTAATTTTTTAAACATTTATTTATTTATTGAGAGAGAGAGTGACAGAGTGTGAGCAGAGGAGGGGCAGAGAGAGAGAGACACAGAATCCAAAGCAGGCTCCGGGCTCTGAGCTGTCAGCACAAAGCCTGACGCAGGGCTCAAACTCAAGAACTGTGAGATCATGACCTGAGCCGATACCAAGGGCTGAAGTCTTAACCAACTGAGCCACCCAGGTGCCCCTCTACTTTTCAACTTTAAAGAGCCAAAAGGATCAAAAGAACTCCTCTAAGACAATTTTAATCCCATAATTCTAATTCATCTGTGCTTTCAGATAAACCCAGCTTGCTTATCCTTATCTACTGTCATTTGTGACCCTGATTACATTGATTTCTTACTACATTGTGTCAGAAAGCAATAGGACAATGGCCATATCTGAATTTATATTAGGCTTTTGTCTATCACCACCCCTCTTTCCCAAAAATACTGCTGGAAAATACCCTGTAATCATCACTGAGGAAAGTTCAGCAGAAATGAAAATACTCAGCCAGCAAGGTAAAACTATTCTGCGACCAATGGAACCAAATTGGAGATATATTTAGGTACATAGATATAAAAACCAATTTTTTAAAAATGGTTTTAACAAAAAATGATTGCTTGTAGACAGAGACAGGAAGATGTCTTTCCCCAAAGGATTCACTCTTCACAAAGTTTGGCAGCATGATGAAAGGCAGAGGAGTATGATTCCATGGCAGTAGAGGAAATGATACTCTCATCAGCTGGCAACCAATTTTCCTCAGAGGAGATACAGACACAGCTAAGTCAGGCCAAAAGTTATGAATGTCCCTGAATTCCCACGGGAAAAGACTATAGTGCAAAGTAAGGAGTTTCATCTATTGAGCCTAGACAAGCTTGAACAAAAACGGAAAGCCCTTTAGCAATTTCCTGACAAAGAAAGAAAGAAAAGCAAGAAAATGAGGGAAAGAAATAAAGGTAAGGAAGAGAAAGAGTACAGAAAGAAAACAGTAGGAAAATACAAGAATGAAAGAAAAGAGAAGGAAAAAGTTGTCCAGAACTAGAAACTCATCAAGGAAGCCCGTATTGTCTTGTTCAATAAGGTACCCCTACCACCTACCACAGTGCCTGGTATAAAACAAGTGTTTGGTGTATTAATTTAAAAATGGAGATAAAGAAATAACCAAAAAGTTTTGAAAAAGGCAGGAAATTCATTTACTTCCAGCTGAGTAATTTCAACTACAGACAAAAATCTCACAACTGAACTATAGATGTGACTGAAGGAGAGGAAGTAGATGGATCATTACAAATCTATTATCCCTCTAGAAAAAAAGGAACAAAAATACATGTCCTACTGCTACCTATCTTATCACTTTTTCAAATTTTCTGCTATATATTAATAATCTGTATCAGTTACACACCTCATAAATATTTTAGGATCATTTTTTTAAAAAGAAAACCAATAACATTTTTTACATACCAGTTCAAAAAATTGTTGATGTTTCTAAAAAAAGGAAAATAGCCCTTTATTTGAACATAGAAACCACATAGTCATCTATGTCATTTCTTAGAGTTCTACCAATATTTCAGTATTAAAATTGTCAAGAAAAAGCAGTTACGTAAAAAAACAGCATTTAAAGGATTTCTAGGATTTTAATCCTTCTGAAGAATAAGTTATTTGTTTATAAATTTGGTTGTTCAGGTTAAACAGTGACACAAGATCAAACCGTATTACAGTTCACTCAGCTCGTACAGCTCAGTTCATTCCCCTTCTACAGATTATTTTAGATCTTGGTCTAACACAACTATCCCTTTAGGACCAGTCAGATTGCCATAGTAATTGCTCAGTGACCACAGTTGTTGCAACTTTGACACAGGAATGACCATGGTTCTAGGTCAGCTTTCATTTCACGGAGAAATGAAGACACATTAACAAAAGTGAGACTACACACACACACACACACACACACACACACACACACACACAGACTGAATCACAAACACAATGTCTGTTACAAAGAGGAAGCAAAAAGAATGGCAGCACCTTCAATTTCACATAAAAACTCAGATCAAAAATACTATTTTTTACCTCCATCATGCCACTTTTTTGAGAACATAAAAGAGATCACTTCTACACAGCATTTTAATCAGATATGCCTTTGTTTAAATGAATTATATTCCTAAGTGGAAATAATAGAACCAGATAGCCTGCTAATAATCCATGCAATGTTTTTCAAAGTTCATGTCTGCTGGTAAATAAATATTTTAGAACAAGACTGAGAGATTGATTTTTTCTTAATAAAATGAATTTCAAGTTATCTAATTTTATGTACATTATAAAGAATTGAATTGAAATTTATCTGTAAAATGAAAAAAAGGCACATTTCAATTGAATCGGGCATCAAATATCTGTAAATACTGTTCCATGCCCACCCACATTCTAAGCAGAGTAGGATCAAAGTAACATAAGACACTCAAAGATGTAAAATACAAGATAGTAGATACTCAAATGGTAAATTTTGTATATCTTCACATTTTATCAAAAAAGGAGCTAGGTTTTAGATGGGCCAATATTACATTCTAAAAGGAGGCCAAAATATTAATTTTTAAATTCATTTTAGTAATTTTCTTTATGCAGATTTGGATTCTTATCTAGAGCTTGTCAATCAGAATTAATTATTAATTGTTGCTGGAGTGGCTGGCTGGCTCAGTCAGTACAGCATGCACATCTTGATCTGGGGGTAGTGAGTTCAAGCCCCAACACTGAACATAGAGCTTACTTAAAAAAATATATTATTATAACTAACATTTATTGAGCACTTACGTATCAGGTACTATGCTAAGTACTTTTATTACATTTTCTCAATTAATCCTAAAAATTGTATGAGGTAAATAAATTACTTTCCTCTATTACTGGCAAGGAAACTGGGACTTTTGACAATACAATGGTCTAAGATAACAAAAACAAACTGCCCACTACAGACCTAGAAATGCTGGAAGAAATAAAATAAACATTATTTTAAACATATGACAGGGGCACCTGGGTGGCTCAGTCGGTTAAGCGTCTGACTTCGGCTCAGGGCATGATCTCACCGTTAGTGAGTTCGAGCCCTGCGTCAGGCTCTGTGCTGACAGCTCAGAGCCTGCAGCCTGCTTCGGATTCTGTGTCTCCCTCTCTTTCTGCCCCTCCCATGCTCATGCTCTGTTTCTGTCTCTCAACAGTAAATAAATGTTAAAAAAAAATTTTTTTTAAACATATGACAAAGAAAAATAAATAAATAATAGTATAAGTGAGGAAGAACACGCAACTCTTGATCTCAGGGTTGTGAGTTTGAGCCCCACGCTGGGTGTAGAGATTACGTAAAATAAATAAATAAATAAATCTTTAAAAAACATAAAAATAAATAAAAGTATGACTAAGAAAAAAAGCAGGAAGAAAGGAAATCAATCAATCCTAGGTGCCAAAAATGAAAAGATCACTGAACCATTAGGTAGAATGGATCCTCAATTGGCTTGAGGAAGAATTGGTCCCAGTAACCTAAAGACTTAAGTTTTAATATTCACATAAAAAACCATAAGGCTTTGGGTGTGTATGAGGAACTAAGAATCCTTGGATAAAGCCAAGACTCCCAAATGTCTACTCTTTCTGAGAAGAGATAAACTAAAAAAGAAATATGTTTACCAGGACAAGATGACAAAGAAACTTATCTGTCTCTTTTGGGATTTAAGTTGGAGGGGGGAAAAAACTTCCCCCAAATTCACAACCTCAAGCCTGTGCCACCCATAAATTTGAGGCTAAAGTGAATATAATACGCATGGTTTAGGAGGCCTCAAATTGAGAAGTTAACACAACAAGCTATGGTTGGCGAACTCTCTGAAACAACTGGTGGAAGCAAAAGCTAAAAAGCCTCAATAAAGATAATTTCACAACAAAACATATGAGGAAACAATCCACAATGATCAAGAGTCTGTGTGTAAGAGCTTTAAATAAAAGAACGCTCTGCAAAGCAATACTGAGAAAGGAATGAAGCCATAAAAAAGGGGGTACTATGATAAAAATAAATTGATTATGGAGAAAAAGATAATATAAAATTTTTAAAAATTCAGCACTTTCAGCAGTAAAATATTAAACTCTTGAGGGGCACCTGACTGGTTTAGTCAGTTAAGCATCTGACTCTTGATTTCAGGTCATGAGCTCACGGTCGTGAGATCAAGCCCTTCATCAGGCTCTGTGCAGGGTATGGAGCCTGCTTAAGACTTTCTCTCTCTCTCCCTCTCCCTCTCCCTTCCTCTTCCCTCTACCCTGTCCCCAGATCACAAGCTCAAGCATGTACTGTCTCTCTCTCTCTCTGTGTCTCTCTCTGTCTCTCTCTCTGTCTTCCCAAAAAGAAAAAAGAAAAAAAAGTTAAACTCTTGAAATTTAAAACTCTGGGTGCCTGGCTGGCTCAGTTGGTAGAGCATATAACTCTTTTTCTTTTTTTTAAATTTTCTTTTTTAATTTACATCTAAATTAGTTAGCATATAGTGCAACAATGATTTCAGGAGTAGATTCCTTAATGCCCCTTACCCATTTAGCCCATCCCCCTCCCACAACCCCTCCAGTAACCCTCTGTTTGTTCTCCATATTTGAGAGTCTCTTATGTTTTGTCCCCATCCCTGTGTTTATATTATTTTTGCTTCGCTTCCCTTATGTTCATCTGTTTTGTCTCTTAAAGTCCTCATATGAGTGAACTCGTACGATATTTGTCTTTCTCTGACTGACTAATTTCACTTAGCATAATACACTCTAGTTCCATCCACATAGTTGCAAATGGCAAGACTTCATTCTTTTTGATTGCCAAGTAATACTCCACTGCATATATACATCTTCTTTAGCCATTCATCCATCGATTGACATTTGGGCTCTTTCCATATTTTGGCTATTGTTGATAGTGCTGCCATAAACATTGGGGTGCATGTGTCCCTTCAAAACAGCACACCTGTATCCCTTGGATAAATACCTAGTAGTGCAGTTGCTGAGTCGTAGTGTAGTTCTACTTTTAATTTTTTGAGGAACCTCCATACTGTTTTCCAGAGTGGTGAATATATAACTCTTGACCTTCAGGTCATGAATTCCAGCCCCATGTTGGGTGTAGAAATTATAAAAAAAAAAAAAAAAAATTAAGGGGCACCTGGGTGGCTCAGTCAGTTGAGAATCCAACTCTGATTTCAGCTCAGGTCATGATTCCAGGGTCATGGAATTGAGCCCTGTGTCAGGCTCCACTCTCAGTTTAAGATTCTCTCTCTCTTGACCCATAAATACAGAGAAAAAACTGAGGGTTGATGGGTGGGTGGGGGAAAGGGGAAAGTGGGTGATGGGCATTGAGTAGGGCACTTGTTGGGATAAGCACTGGGTGTTGTATGAAAGCCAATTTGACAATAAATTATATTTAATTTTTTTTAACGTTTACTTATTGAGAGACAGACACAGAGCGTGAGCAGGGGAGGGGTAGAGAGAGGGGGAGACACAGAATCTGAAGCAGGCTGCAGGCTCTGAGCTGTCAGCACAGAGCCCAACGTGGTGCTCAAACTCACCAACCATGAGATCATGACCTGAGCCAAAGTCAGTTGCTCAACCAACTGAGCCACCCTGGCGCCCCAATAAATTATATTTTTAAAAAAAGATTCTCTCTCTCCCTCTGCCCCTCTCCTCCATTCACACTCTCTCTCTTTCTCTAAAATTAAAAAAAAAAAGTTAAAACTCAAGGAATGGGTTGAATAGAAGATTAAACACAGCTGGAAAAAAATTAATGAACTGAAACATAGATCTGAGGAATGACACACCAAGAGCCAAAAAAAATGGGAAATTTTAAAGAGAAGTAAAGAGACATGGAGGATAGAATCAAAAACTCCAACTTATCTCTGATAAGAAAAGAATGGGTAGATTAGGGGAAATGCAATATTGAAGAAATAATAGCTACAGAAATTGTATAGCCACTTTGGGAAACGGTTTGGCAGTTCTTCAGAATGTTGAACATAGTTACCGTATGACTCAGTGATTTATTCTAAGTATATGTATAAGAGAATTGAAAATACATTTCCACACAAAATATTATACATGGATATTAATAGCAGCATTAGTCATTATAGTCAAAAAGTAGAAAACAACTGAAATGCCTATCAACCGAGAAATGAACAAAATGTGGTATATCCATACATAGGAATGTTATTTGTCCACAAAAAAGTGAAGTTCTGATACATGTTACAACATGAGTGAACTCTGAGAACATCAAAGTAAAAGAAGTCAGACACAAAATGCTACTTATTTATGTTTAAGGGTATGCCAGAATGAGGAGAAAATCAATCAACCAAAACCAAGCTAGAACTAACATAGATGTTAGGATTATTAGATAAGAACATTAAAAGAATTATTACAGGGGTGCCTGGGTGGCTCACTTGATTAAGCATCCATCTCTTGATTTCAGCTTAGGTCATGATGTCATGGTTCATGGGATCAAGCCCCATGTTCATTCATATTGAAAGTCTAGAACATGGAAATCTATAGAGACAGAAAGTAATGTAATGCTTACTTAGGGTTTACGGATAAGAGAGACAGGGGACAGGGAGTGATAGCTAAGTAATATGAGGTTTCTTCCTCGAGTGATGAAAATATTCTAAAATTAACTATGGTAATAGTTGCACATAACTGTGAACATACTAAAAACTGTTGAATTGTACACCTTAACTAAGTGAATTGTATTGATGTGAATTATAACTTAATAAAGCTGTTTTTTAAAAATGAAGATGAAATAAAGACTTTTTCAAACATACAAAAGCTGAAAGAATTCATCATCAGAAAACTTGTACTACTAGACCTATTTTTTTATTAATGTTTATTTTTGAGAGAGAGAAAGACAGAGTGCAAGCAGGGAAGGGGCAGAGAGAGAGGAAGAGGGACAGAATCTGAAGCAGACTCCAGGCACTGAGCTGTCAGCACAGAGCTGAATGCAAGGCTCAAACCCATGAACCATGAGATCAGGACCTGAGCCAAAGTCGGATGCTTAACTGACTGAGCCACCCAGATACCCTTCTATTTTCCTTTATAGAATTTATTTTTTTAAGTAATCTCCCCACCCAACATGGGGCTCAAACCCACAACCCCAAGATCAAGAGCCACATACTCCACTGACAGAGCCAGCCAGGTGCCTAGTGCTCTACAAAAAGTATTAAGGAATGTCTTTCTGGGAGAAGGAAAATGACACCAGATAAAAATATGGGCCTATTCAAAAAAGTAAAGTGCACTAGAAATGGTAACTATGTGAGTAAACACATGAATTTTTGTCTTAATATC
Source organism: Felis catus (assembly GCF_018350175.1). Lineage (NCBI taxonomy): Eukaryota > Metazoa > Chordata > Mammalia > Carnivora > Felidae > Felis > Felis catus. The sequence continues at coordinate 52,010,547 of NC_058375.1, forward strand.
ATTAAAATGTAAACAAAAATAACAACAATGTGGTATGGGATGTATATTTTGTAAAAGTAAAATGTATGACAATAACACAAAGGCTGAGAAGAGAGAAATAGAAATATACTACTATAAGGTGCTTATACCGTATATGTAATACAATATCACTTGAATATGAATTGTGATAAAGATGAATACTATAAATTCTACATCAAACACTAAAATAATAATAAGAGTTATAACTAAAAGGCAAATAAAGCAGATACGATAAAATCATAAAAATGTTCAATCCAAAAGAAGGCAGAAAAGGGGAAAAGGGAGAACAAAGAAAGATTACACAAACGACAAATAGCAAATTTAAAACTAATGATTATCAATAATCACATTAAATGTAAACGGAATAATAATGCCCCAATTAAAAGGCAGAGGTTATCAAATTGGGTAAAGAAGCAAGACCCAACTATATGCTACTTATAAGAAACCCACTATGAATACAAAGGTACACATAGATTAAAAATAGAAGGATGGGAAAAGTTATACTATGCTAATAATATACTATGCTAATAAAAGAAAGCTGGAGGGGTTATATAAATATCAAAGCAAATTTCAGAACAAAGACCATTACCAGGGATAAAAATGGTCATTTCTTAAAAATAAAGGAGTCAATTCATTAGGAGAGCATAACAATCCTAAACACTAATAAACCTAATAACTATAGGTTTAAAACACATAAAGAAAAACCTGACTGAACTGCAAGAAGTAAATAAACCCACAATTAGATTCAGAGATTTCAATATTCCTGTATTAAAATTGATAGAATAACTAGACAGAAAGTCAGCAAATATACATAAGAATTTAAAAACATGTCCATTGGGGAGCCTGGCTGTCTCAGTTGGAAGAACATGCAACTCGATGTTGAGGTCATGAGTGGTCATGTTGGGTGTAGAGATTACTTAAATAAATAAATAAATAATAAATAAATAAATACTTAAAAAAAGAAAACACAATCAATCTGACCTAATTGATATCTATAAAACACTCTAACCAACAACAGCAGAAAACACATTGTTTTCAAGTGTACACAGAACATTTACTATGATAAACCATATTCTGAGCAGTAAAATAAGTCTCAGTATATTGAAAAGTATTCAAGTCACACCAAGTGACAATGGAATTAAATTAGAAATCAGTAACAAAAGGGCATATAGAAAATCCCCAAGTATTAGGGAACTAAACTTCTAAATAACCCATGGGTCAAAGGAGAAATCAAAAGAAAAATTAGGTGGGGCATGTGGGTGGTTCAGTCGGTTAAGCTATCTGACTCTTGGTTTCAGCTCAGATGGTGATCTCATGGTTCATGAGTTCCAGCCCCATATGGGGCTCTGCACTGGTGGTGGGGAGCCTGCTTGGGATTCTCTCTCTCTCCGTCTCTCTCTGCCCCTCCTCTGTTCATGCTCACCTCTCTCTGTCTCTCTCTCTCTCAAAGTAAATTTAAAAACTTAACAAAAGAGAAATTAGGAGGTATTTTTAACCTATATAAAAATGATAATACAACATATCAAAATTTGTGTGATTATGCTAAACCCATATTCAGAGGGAAATTTATAGCAGCAAAAACATCTGTACTAGAAAAGAAAAAAGATTTCAAAGCAATGACCTCAGCTGTCCAAAGGTAGTGAGTTATCTCAATTGACTGTTCATAGTCAGATGCACATCAAATTCGTTCCACCCTTCCCTCTTCTTACCACTGCACTGATTGGTCTTAAAAAAAAAGAAGAAAAGCATATTAAACCCCAAATAAGTAAAAATGAAGTAATAAAGACCAGAGCAAAAATGAACTACGTGGAAAATATGACAGAAAATTAATGAAACCAAAAGATGGTTTTTGAGAAGATCAGGAAAATTGATAAAATTCTAGCCAAATTGATCAAGAAATTTTAGGAGTATAAAATGAATGAATTAAAAGTGTATATATCAACAGACAAATCTTAGAAATAAATCTCATAATAGAGGGAAGAAAAAGCAAGTTGCAAAAGAATGCAGACTATATGATTCTACTAAAGTTCAAAAACATGTAAAATGTGTGTGTGCATGTATGTAATATTCATAATAAGAGTATAAAGAAGAGCAAGGGAAATATGATTTTTAAAATTCAGGGTTATAATTATCTCTGGTAAGAATGGTAAGAAATGGTTCACTGAAGGCTTCAATCGAGTTGGTGACATTATTTTTAAGTTGTGGGTTGGTTAGACAAGTGTTCACTCTATTATTTTTTATACTTATGTGTACATTATACATGTTATTTTGTCCAGATAAAATATTTCATTAATTTTTATTTTTTTAATGTTTACTTATTTTTGAGAGAGAGACAGACAGAGCACAAGTAGGGGAGGGACAGAGAGAGAGGGAGACACAGAATCCTAAGCAGGCTCCAGGCTCTGAGCTGTCAGCACAGAGCCCAACGTGGGGTTCGAGCCCACCAACCATGAGATCATGACCTGAGCTGAAGTCAGACGCTCATCCAACTGAGCCACCCAGGTGCCCCCCATATAAAATATTTCATAATAAAAATTTCAATAAAATATATAGGTAACCACTAAAAGGACAGAATCAAATGTATAATTTCCAAAGCAATAGTAAAGGAAAGAAGAAAGGAATACAGAAAACTTAATGAATGGAATACAGGAAAAGATTAAGGCAAGGAGAAGGAACAAAGAAAAGCGTAAGTAACTAGAAAGCGTGAAATGAGGTGACAATAAATAACAACTAAAATTATTATAAATCAACTAAATTTGCCAATTAAAAAATATTCATAGTGAATTAATAAAGCCAAAGTTTGTATGGTATACTATTTACAAGAAAGAAAAACACCTAAAACATAAGAACATGTCATTAAAAAGTTGAAAGTAAATGAATGGAAAAGGTTATTCCATTCAAAGTCTTATCAAAAGAAAGTTGATGTAGACTATTAATATCAATTAAGATAGGCCTTAAGGCAGATATGCATAGGTACAAAGAGAATCTCTACATAATGACAAAAAGAAAAATTCACCAGGAAGCTCTAGCAATTCTAAATTTGTATACACCTAGAACTAAAGCTTCAAAATACAGAAAGCAAAAACACACAGAATGAGTAACTGTCAAATCAACCATTATGATGTGAGATTCTAACTCACTTCTCCCAGCAATGATAGATCAGTATAAGAGATAGATGTATATGAATACAGATGTTTTGAACAACAAAATTTAGATGTCATTTTAGCTAATAACAGAACTCTGAATTCAACTGTTAGAAAATACACTTTTTTCAAGCACACAGGAACATTTAACTAAAACAACAACAGGTATTAGATTACAAAGCAAATTCTAATAAATGTAATCAGTACCTAGCCCAAGTAGCTATTTAATAAATGTTAGTTTTCCTTTCTTCCATATAGCTATTCAAACTAGTACATAGTATGGGCCCAGCATTTTTATATTATCTTCAATAACTATAAATAAACCCCAATTTAAAGAATATATACCATGCAAATATCTCAGGAGGACTGTATACAAAGTATATACTTCCTTCAAGTATTCTCAGATGTCACCTTTCAGTCCTACCTTGACAACACTATTTAAAATCAGGGGCGCCTGGGTGGCGCAGTCGGTTAAGTGTCCGACTTCAGCCAGGTCACGATCTTGCAGTCCGGGAGTTCGAGCCCCGCATCGGGCTCTGGGCTGATGGCTCGGAGCCTGGAGCCTGTTTCCGATTCTGTGTCTCCCTCTCTCTCTGCCCCTCCCCCGTTCATGCTCTGTCTCTCTCTGTCCCAAAAATAAATAAAAAACGTTGAAGAAAAAAAAAAAAACTTAAATTGCATCAACTGTCCCATTCCCAGCACTCCTGATTGCTTTACCCTGTTACTCCTTTTTCTTTCTTTTTTTTTTTTTTTACCTTGAACATTTATTGCCTTCTAAGGTTATGTATAAAGTTGTTACATCTTTTGTTGCCTTGATAGAAAGTAAGTTCCACTGGGGCACCTGGGTGGCTCAGTGGGTTAAGTGTCCAGCTTCGGCTCAGGTCATGATCTTGCAGTTCATGGGTTCGAGCCCATTGTCAGGCTCCATGCTGACAGCTTGGAGCCTGAAGCCTGCTTTGGATTCTGTGTCTCCCTTTCTCTCTGTCCCTTCCTTGCTGCTGCTGTTTCTCTCTCTGTCTCTCAAAAATGAATAAATGTTAAAAAAAATTTTTTTAAAAAAGAAAGTAAGCTCCACTAAAATAAGAATCTTTATCTGTTTCGCTGATTTACCCCCAACACCTAGAACAGTGCCTGACTTATGACAAGTGCCCTACAAAGATTTGTTCAATTATTTATCTCAAAGCATACTACACACTTAAGATCGAGTTTATCATTAACAAGGGTAGATATAAATTCATTTTTCAAAAACTTTTTCTTGATAATTTAAAGTTTTTTGGCCAGGGGCACCTGGGTGGCGCAGTTGGTTAAGCAACAGACTTGATTTCAGCTCAGGTCATGATCTCACAGTTTGTGAGTTCAAGTCCCACATCCTGCTCCACACTTACAGTGCAGAGCCTGCTTTGGATTCTCTCTCTCTCTCTCTCTCTCTCTCTCCCTCCCTCCCTCCCCCCTCCCATCTCTCTCTCTCTCTCTCTGTCAAAATGAATAAACTTTAAAAAAATAAAGTTTTTTGGCCAATTTCTTGTCAGCTCTAATTAGATCATTGTTGCAGTTTTTATTTTGTGATGTGCTAGAGAAAAGTTCTGATTAGATCATCATTATTTTTATCTTCTAATGTGACTAAGGAAGACATCTACTAGTAGGAGAGAAATGTGGGCTCTACCATTTTATCATTAGTAAATCTTCAAACTGAAGTTTTCTTTTCAGGAACTTTTTCAAGCTTTTGTTATATGTACAATTTGTAAGGTTATTTTAATTTACTATATAATATAATCTACAAATTCACTTAACCCAGTAAATCCTAATTGCAATAACCTCACAGAAAGTTGGAAGCAAACAAACAAACAAAAAAACAACAACAACAAAGGTCCCCATTAACCCTCTGTATTGTACAATTCCTATTCTCTCAGAAAGCTTCATCCACCTTAGTGATACCCTTCTTCCACTTAGGAGACTACAATTTTAAGTAACCAAAGCAAAAGAAAGAACAAATTATATATTTTTCTCCTTAATTTGGGAAAAAAAGCAAATCTGTGTACCTTCCCCACACCATATCACAGACTATTATTAGGTTTTTATGCCAGAGTAAAGGTTAATTGCATGAATATCCTGTTTGTACTGGTAAGGGGGGGCGGGTTGCATTCCTGAAATAGGTGTGCAAACTAAATCAGTCTATACGTAGTTGTTTTAGCATAGCCCCTGTGGAGTTGCTTTGTCAGTCAACAATTGTTCTCTTCAAATCCCCTGAAGTCACCACATCCCTTAGGTAACAGCAGTTATCTTCTGCTACCTTTCCTACAACTATCTGTCAATCCTGAAAGATTTTAGTGATGTGTATAAGGCTCTTCATAATGTCAAAAACTCCACCAATCCCTAAAGTCCTCCTGGCTGTTCCTCTTTTTTCTCCACCCTTCACTTGAAGACACCTCAAACTGCCTTAAAATGCATTTTTAACAGCCAGTATGACACTCTTCCTTTGTTACTTCATAACCCAGTACTGTTCATGTGCATGTTTTGTCAGCCATTATGTATTTGCTGGAACACAGGACAAACGGCAGAGACAGACCACTACAGAATACACCCATTGCAAAATGCAACCAACTCAGGACAGTAGGATAAAGAGCTCCCATAATGAGAGCAGATGGCCAGAGTTCAGATATTCTAAGAAGCCAAAAGTGTACAACAGTTCATAGAACGCAAGGGTAAAGGGAGAGCAGGATATATACTTAAATTTTGGTAACATGTATTATATTTATCTGGAAAATATTTCAGAGACAGAAATCTAGAAAAGCAGTGTTCTTAAAGACATTCTCTTTCCAGATGAATGTTGTTTTTCTTTTTTTTTAATTAAAAAAAAGTTTCTGTTGTTTTGTTTAATGTTTATTTATTTATTTTGAGAGAGAATACCAAGCCCCACTTGGGGCTTGAATTCACGAATTATGAGATCATGACCTGAGCCAAAATCAAGAGTTGGACACTTAACCAACTGAGCCACCCAGGCACACCTTTTTAAAATTTTTTAAATGTTTATTTATTTTTGAGATAGAGACAGTGCATGAGTGCACAAGCAGGGCAGAGGCACAGAGAAAGGGAGACAGAGAATCTGAAGCAGGCCCTGTACTCTCAGCACAAAGTCCAACGTGGGGCTTGAACCCATGAACCATGAGATTATGACCTGAGCTGAAGTCTGACACTCAACCGGCTGAGCCACCCAGGCACCCCTGAATGTTGTTTTTCTGAAAGATCATTTTGGAAGATTATATATTTATTTTCAAATGCTCAAAACATTTTTAGAACCCTGTTTGGAAAGGCCTTTGCAGAGTAAAGCACATTCTTTTGGTCATCCCTAAGGATGAGAAATGTCAGCATTTGAAGCTGGCTTTTTTTTTTAGATAATAACTTCCAAAAGTGGGTTATAGAAAAGTGAATAATCAAGCCAGTACTTATTAGGAGTCAAAAGTTAGATGTGAGTGTAAAGTAATTGGACTGGTTATCTATAACATATCTCATTAATTGTATATTAATACTGCATAATCATTTTGGAGTATTTCATAGAAGAGAACTTGGAAATGATACATAAAACCATGAATAAAGGGTAGAGGAAAAAGAAAAAAAAAAGGACTTAAATGACAATATTCATCATTTACAATGATCAAAAAACCATTACCAATAGCTCTTTATTATCAGCTATTATTGTACCCGTTTTAAGGATCTATTTGTTTGACCCAAAATAATAAGTAAAAGTTAATATATGTATATGTACATACTCATTCATACACATATATAGAATAATGAAAGCTTTGTTATTCCTTACAGAAATATATGTAAGTTTTGAAAACATTTGTATAATTGATAACATTAATGTTCTATCTTATAGCTGCCCTACTTAAGTATTTAAGTATAATTCTTCTACTTTCAAATTTATTTTTTAATGTTTATTTATTTTTGAGAGAGAGACAGAGTACGAGCGTGGGAAGGGCAAAAAGCGGGGGGAGGGGACACAGAATCCAAAGCAGGCTCCAGGCTCCACGCTGTCAGCAGAGCCGGATGTGGGGCTTGAACCCACGAACTGTGAGATCATTACCTGAGCCTGGACGCTTAACTGACTGAGCCACCCAGGTGTCCCTTAAGTATAATTCTGTTATGTAAAGTCTAGCCCTCTTTTTGGTATGCCATTTCTAAAAAAGTTTATTTTCCCATTCCCATAACACCAGTCCACATTCAACCTGGTTTGATATTGATCAATGTTAAAACTTTGGTATAAAAGACAAAAGAGGAGTATTTTCAATATACATTTGTTTAAACCTCTCTAAATATTTTACATACTAGAACATAACCCTTAGAAATCCTAGTTTGGGAATAGGGTTTACTTATCAATTGTTATGTAAAAGTCAAGATTCCATTCAAAATACTTTCTTTGAAAAAGATGTCTTAAGTCAGTTAGTAATACATAAAACTAATATATATTTGATGGTATAGCTGTGAATTTATAAGGTTAAAATGATTAAGAGGTTTTTTTTTAGTTCTCTAGACAATAGCTTTATTAATTAACTAAAAGTTAATTAATTTTTTAGTTTTTTGTCTTCTCAGTGTTTAAAACCAGAATCTTCAAATTAAGATCAGAAAGAATAATCTTCAGATAGCAATCAGATTATTTAAATATATTAAGCTTGAGAGAACTGGGACACTGGTGGATGTAGCAAATGCTTCACCACAACGTACTTTACCATGCTTCAAATTAAGATTTTTTTTTCAAGCTATATCATACAGTAAAGGTACTCAGAATAAAATACACCAATATTGCACCTTAGCTTTCTAAGAAACCCCTCTTTTCTAAGAAATCTGTCTTTACAACATCTTGAACCTCTTTCCAAATATTTTTTTTATGTTTTAACTATAAATTACATAAGTGCATCCTGAAGTTACTGTGAATGCTGCTTTTTAAATTGGGTAGATTTTAGCTTTTCACTTCCAGATTTTAACAAAGGACACCATCACCACCCACCCACCCCGGTCCTCCCCATCCAGTTAATAAGGACAGGCAGTCTTATAAACTGCCTGCTTACACTGCCTTCTGAATTGACCACATTCAACCACAAATTTAAATACCTGTAATCATCTTTTAACTTCCAAATCTTGTTTAAAAAAATAAAGGGAAGGAATTTCCAGCACCTCATGGTTCTATACAAAGCTTTCTGCCTAAAATAGTTTCAACAACATCATTTTGCATAATAGTGTTTTCTTAATTGTTGTTTTTATTGTTTTATTTATGCAGTATCTTTCTTTTGAGCTTTTTCATCACAGCTCATAGTCATCTATGCCTGAATAGGTAGGGGATAGGGTATAGAAATATTATTTTCCCCTTTACAAACAGTTTTAGAAACAAGATCACTCATTAAGATAGCAAGAGAACAAGACTAGATTCTCTGTCCCTATGCAATGCTCTTTTAAAACTACCTCTCTAATTCTTTAGTTCTCCATATTATTTGTTAATAAATTTAAGCAGCTGAGAAAGTCAAGACAAATAGCCCTGGGTAGAAGTACACATAATTTCTGTACAGAGTACAGCAATCCTACGGCATAATACATTCAAAAAATTTTAGTCCTGGATGTTTCCCAAGGGTCTGGTGACAATCATATCAAACTGAGGATCCGCAATGCAGTAAGGACCATGCTAAACACACATGCACTCATTTATACTTGGAATTAATCAGATTTTTTGCCCTTTTCTCTACTTCCTAATGTTTAAATCCTACTTATCCTTCCAAACCATGAGCAAATGCTACCTCCTTCAGGAAGTCTCTTAATCCTCCTGCTCTCCTTCCCCTTAATCCCCCAGGGCTGAAAGGAATCTCTTTCTCTTCTGAATTCCCAGGAGTATTTTATTGATATCTTTTATCCCATTTAACACATTTTACTTTATAATGTAATATTTTATGTATCTTAACTCTGCTATTAGTCTGCTAGTTCATCAGGATAAGATCCATAGTAGTTAGTAAGACTTCAATACACGCTTTCTAAAAGCCAATTGATATATTACAGGAGTAGACAATATAGGAATAAAAGTAAAATGTTGGGCATTTCCAAATGGGAAATTACCAAAGAAAATATATGCACTCTTGAAAAGGTACTGGAGGGCTAGATAATAGTAAAGGGATACACAGTAGTTACTGTAATACATGCTAATTAATTAGATATTGAAATTTCATTTGATGCAATGAGTTTATCAAGCATTCTAATTAAAAACCTCTCATTGGCAGTGTTATCCAAAGGACTGATCTGAGAATGGCTATTCCTGTGCATATGTAGCAAAATCCAAACTCCTTTCCAAGGCTGACAAGACCTTGTATGATGTGGCCCCAGCCCAACCTCTCCAAACCACATTTCTTGTTCCTCTGGTGCACAAAGCTCCTGTCCACCTACCCAAGCTCTTTTTTGCCTCACAGGTTTTCTCTTGAGCCATTCTGCTACCTGGAACACAGTGTTGTCACCCTCTGTACCACTTAACAACTACCTCCTGCTCTTAGAAAGACTGATTCCACATCCTCCAGATCTTAGCTTAAAAGATCCATTAGGCAATTCTATCTTAAAATAAGACACCCTAGGCTTCCCAGCTATTATTCTGTATTGTAACACTCTACCTCTTCCTTTATCACATTTTGTTGATAAACACTTTTTGTTTGTTTATTTCTTGTCTATTACCTGTCTGCTCCATCAGATCCTATGTCTTGAGAGCAGAGACTACACCTACGCAGTTAACACTGTTGACCTAATACCTAGTTTATAGTAGGGTCTCAACTCATTTGTTTAAATGAATGGAGGCTTGGTAGGTTAAGCAGCGACTTTGGCTCTGGTCATGATCTCCTGGTTTGTGGGTTCAAGCCCTGCTTCGGGCTCTGTGCTGACAGCTCAGAGCCTGGAGCCTGCTTCAGATTCTGTGTCTCCCTCTCTCTCTGCCCCTCCCCCACTGGTGTTCTGTCTCTCTCTCTCTCTCTCCCTCAAAAATAAACTTTTAAAATTTAATAAGTAAATGAATAATGAAAAAATGACAAATATGAATTTAAAACTGAAGTGTATAAGTTGACTTTAGTGTCTTAATAAGCTTTAACCTCATCTACTATAAACTTAAAACAGTAGACCTGGGTTCAAATTCCACTTTAACTGCTTATTACCTATGCAGGTTTGATTAATTCACTTAAGCCCCATAAATCTAAATTTCTTTAAAAAAAAAAAAAAGGACTAAAAGTAGTATCTACTTCTCAGAAATGTGAGAACTGAATGACAGAGAATTGAATATTTCTCCCTTCCTACCTAGCTATTAAGCATTCATAAATGCTTGATATTATCATGCATATTAGAATTTCTTTTGTCTCCCTTTGGTTATTTGTTCTTTCCTGGCATCATTGGCCTCTCTTAAAGCAACACTTTTACATTAATGAGGTTATTTTTTGTTTTGTTTAGTTTTGTAAACAGCTTTAGTAAGGTATTAATGATGTACATAAACTGCATTGAGGTTATTTTTTGTCTTTCTTTTTTTTTTTTTTTCTTTTAAAGGAGGCTCCATGCCCAATGTGGGGCTTAAATTTATGACTCTAAGATTAAGAGTCCCTTGCTGTACTGACTGAGCCAGCCAGGTGCCCCGATGCTACTTTTTAATGTGATCTTGGCCCAAAGGGTCTTCTAGAAAATGTGATAAGGCATGATGACCGGCAAGATTGTATACAACTGTCCATGCTATGTGAATACAGGTGTGCTCCAATTGGGGAATTCTTTAGGAAATAACTATGTTTAGATTTATCGAACAAGTATTTAATGGGCACCAACTTGTATCAGGCAGTGTTCTAGGGATTAGAGATACATTAGTGAAAAAATGGACAAAAATCCTTGCTTTCCTATAGTTGATATTCTAGTATTTGCTGTAGAACAGGATTATGAATTTTTTCAAAAAGAGATTCATTTAAACAGCCATACACAGTGCTTTAAAAGCAAGGCTATAGGGGCGCCTGGGTGGCGCAGTCGGTTAAGCGTCCGACTTCAGCCAGGTCATGATCTCGCGGTCCGTGAGTTCAAGCCCCGCGTCGGGCTCTGGGCTGATGGCTCAGAGCCTGGAGCCTGCTTCCGATTCTGTGTCTCCCTCTCTCTCTGCCCCTCCCCCGTTCATGCTCTGTCTCTCTCTGTCCCAAAAATAAATAAAAATGTTAAAAAAAAATTATTTTAAAAGCAAGGCTATAGACTCATCTTTCACAAGAAGTGAGTACATCTCTAATAAAGGCCTCCTCTACAATAGGTTTAAAGTGTGCCCAGCAGGATCTGATAGTCATACCCTAGTTACAGCTGTTTCATTCCTTTGCAGGTTATTCTGTGAGACACTTCTTAGCTGCAACTTCTCTACTTCTGAAGTTAGTGGTGACAAAAATCAGCTTTCCACCTTCCAAATCTGTTAAGTCCCAGGTCTGAATATAACGTGAGGAAACAAATGCATAGGGAAAAACATGAAAGATGGTATAAAGGAAGGAGGAGAGGTTTCACTTGGCTTCAGAATTTCAGCAAGTCAAAAAGAACGTGCTTATTCAATTCTGTAATTTCTCTAGAGTCTGGATAGTGTTTTATCAAACTGTTGGTTGCAACTCATTAGTGGGCCATGAAATCAATTTTGTGGGTCGTGACTAGCATTTTTTTTCCCTCCAGAATAGGAAAAAAAAATCATAGTACAACACACAGTGTGAATCTTGTTCTATGAAACGTGTTTCATATATGTATGTGTTTAGTTACATGTATTTATATACTGAATCATGAATTTCTAATCATGAGTCTAAGATATAAATACTATAGAACCTTCGTATGTCCAGGAGGAGTCAGGGGGTGGTCACTCACAGGTGCAAAAGAGAAAATAAGCTGAGTTTTACAAATCAAATAAAGTTCAACATTAAAACTTCTCCAAAATTGGAATTGGCTTATAGATTTTTATTTTAATCATTTGAGGAGAGTGTAAGGAGGATTATGACCAGATACCTCACTTTTAATTCACAAAATTGATGATCATTTAAAACAAACCTTTTTTTTTTTAATCTCTCTGTAAGACATAAAATGTTGTATTCAGAAATAAAACTAAGGATATGCTGAATTTATCTTTAGGTTCAACTCCTATCTTTAATGTGCTGTAAAGATAAGATTGTAAGATTTAGCAATCCAAGATCCTCTGTCCCCTCCCTGAGAGTGTTGATCCTTTCTTCCTTTGTGAAACAACATGTGAATATCTAGGGCAAGGATTAGCCTTATGGTAGAACAAAAACCACAAAACAAAAAAATGTTCCTACTAACAGTTGGTAAATTCTGGTTTCCCAACTGCAGGTTTTAATTCTTGGCTGAAAATTATTTGTAGTGCCATATAAATATTATTTGAAATAGGAGCCCTTATATCAGGAAAGTCATTTCTTAGGATATTAATTCACGTCCTTTGAATGTTATTTATTTACATGGCTTTAAAAGCAATTAAGACATTTAGGGAACACATTAAACCACAGATTAATGTGCATTTTTCTCTTGGACTATCTATCATTCAAAGGCTTACCCCTACCCTTTTCCACCCAGGGAGATAAATGTTTCAGAACCAGAGAGGCATATTTCCTTTCTGTCTGTTTCCTTAGAATTCATTTAAACATGCTTATTGAAATTTCCTGTCATGCAATATTTTAGAAAGATTCTCCAAATATATACAGCTTGCAGACTGTAAATACTAAATGACAAGATTGCTACCAAGTTTTCTTCCTTAGGCAAACAGTATCACTGTCAGAATCCCCTATATAAACAATTCCAGTCGGTATGTAAATTAGATTAACATAATAAAAGAGTAAGTATAGCTGTTTTCCTCTAAGTCTTTTAAATAAATAGGAGTGAATATTCAAAAACTGTGAATGCCCTGGAGGCATCAGGGCTATTTGTCAGTTATCAATACTGATCTATAAGGGGACAAGAGGACTGTCATTCTCCAAACTAAATATCACTTTCTCTAAACAACACCCAAATCAGAGCACAAAGAAAATATTTTCCTCTCTGAGGCACAGTATTCAAAAAAAAATTGAATTCCTAAGTAGTCCCAACTAGTTACAGACTGATAAGACTACCAGAGACAGAAGATTTCATTGTTTTTTTGATACCAATTTCCTATTCCTAAAAAGGAAAGATACATGGTCAAAACTAAATATGACTCTCTAAACAACTGCAAAATTGGACCACTAAAAGTAAAGTTTTCTAAATTAATACACAAAGATTCATTTCCTTAGGTTTCAGAGAACTCTCTCTAGGTCATGATTTGTTATAAAATATCCTAGAAAAAAAGATAAATATCAGATGTGGTTGGCACCCTTTTAGCATCCTCATATATGGAGGGTGGGTGAGAGGGTCTGGGACTGAAATTTTCCTCTTTTTAGCTACCTAAGTTGTGGCAATCAAGTCTTCAGGGAATCAGCTAACTTAATAGGGTAAAACTAGTTAGAAAAATTAGAATCTTTGTCTTTTTTAAACTTTCAAGGTTTTATCTTGTTTTAAAGAATAATAAACACTTAAATATTAATTATTTTAAAGTTACAGTATTGGCTCCCATAAGAATTAGAGGCCTTAATCACAGTTTTCTGTTCATATATCTATATAAGATATATCTACTAGAACTCCACTAGTTTAACACTGAGAGCTAGCAAATTTTCTTTTACAAGAGTTCCTTTCACTCCTGCATAGTGGCTAAAGCACAGACTCTGGAATCATATAGACTTGAGCTGAATGCTTGTTTGGCTACTTTTTAGCTGTATGACCATGAACAAGTTGCTTAGTCTAATCTATCAACTAAAAAATGGGAATATTAATCAGTATCTACTAGACAGGGCTGTTATGGGTATTGAATAAAACAATGCATAAAAAAAAGTGGTAGCTCAAAGAAGACAGAGAAGTTACCTATACAGGAGGAAGAAAGGGGAAGGAAAAATAGGATGAGGAAAAATGAATGGGCAAGAACAGAAAAAAGAGATAAGGGCACAGGAAAGGGGGGAGGGGAGAGGAAAGTAGAAAGAGGGAGATTCATACTTGTAATAAATTTCTTTGTAAAGTATACCTACTGTACTTGGTAAACACATAAGCACATAACCCTGTTTTTATCACATTATCCACTATTTTTCTCCAGCCTTCACCTGAGCAATCAGCCCAAACAAACAAATAAATAAACAAAACAAACAGGCAGTCATGCTGACTGGGTGTCACTTTAAATTCATGACTACAGAGCACCTGGCTGGCTCAGTAGGAAGAACAAGCAATTCTTGATCTTGGGGTTGTGAGCGTGCACCCCATGTTAGGTGTAGAGATTAATTAAATAAATAAGTATTTCAAAACTTAAAGAAAATTTGCTTTTCTGGCATTGATTAATTCAGTTGCTCAATTACATAATGAAGAATCTAAGTGCTTTCCAGCCTTTTCCTCTGCTAGCCTCAAAGCCAAAAGATGACAACTGCAAGTATGATATGCAGACCTAACAATGTCTATAGCAGAAGAGGAACTCTATCTTCCCTAGAGATATTTGTCACCAAAGAAAACCTTTCCTAGAAACCCTTGAACAACCTTCCCCTTCTTTCTTACTGGACAAAATGGTATCACGTCACCATGTCTTAATCAATCTCTGGCAAGGTGAATGAAATCATCATAGCTAGATTAAATCAATCAAGTTTCACACCTTCTGGAGCTGGAATGGGGTTCATTTTCATCAATATATATGACTGTAAGGATGACAGGAGATACCTGTAGAAGTATATTGGCAGAAGAGAATTCCATTGGCAGAAACATCTCCAGACTGGACAAAAAGGGACATACACACAGAAAAATTAAAAGAGGTGTTTGGACCTTCCAAACTTCCACAAGCAAGAAACAGGCCAAAAAAAAAAAAAAATAAATAATAATAATAATCAGCTGCAAACGTGTGCTATCGTTCATGAAAAAGCAAGGGTGATTTGGAGAATGGAAATAACCCAGAAGGTGGAGAGACAAGATCGTGGGGAATTATTCTCAGGCACAGAGACCTAATCAAGGAAATATCACCCTGTGCCTAACTGGATTTCAGAACTGCTATGAACCAGTTACTCTTGTGTGACTCCCCTATTCCCCCTTTTTGAATAAGAGTGTCTTTATAGCAATTATTCTATGTTTATCTTACCATTGTATGTTGGGTGTGTGTGAAGGAAGGTAATTTGTCTCTTTAGTTAGGTCTTCAGATCAAGAGGAACTGTACTCAAGGAGCTGTCTATACCTGAACTTGATTTATATGATGAGATTCTGAACTTTGAGGTGATGCTATAATGAAATGAGACTTTTAGGAACCTTGAGAGTTAGTGAATACATTTTGTATGCAGGAGCAACATGAGTCATAGGGGATCAAAGAGTGGATTGTGGTAGCCAGCCCCCCAAGATGGCCACTGATGATCACTTTCTGGTATTCGTATCCTTATATAGTGCACTCCTACACTGTATTGGGTTGTTCTGTGTGACCAATAGACTCAGCAGAAGTGATAGCATGTGATGAGGCTAAGTTATAAAAGACATTGTGGCTTCTCTCTTGCTTTCTCTCTTGCTCTGAGGAGCTACCTGTTATGTCATAAGGATATTTAAGTACTCCTATGGAGACGCCTACATGGCAATGAACTGAGCCCTCCTGTAAGCAGCCATGTGATGGAGTCCTAATCAAATCTTCAGATGAATGTAGCCCCAGTCAACAGCTTGTCTGCAGGTTCATGGGAGATACTGAGCAAGAACCACCAAGGTGGCTTAGTCGATTAAGCATGGGGCACCTGAGTGCCTGATGCCCTACATCTGGTTCTGTGCTGACAGTATGAAGCCTGCTTGAGATTCTCTCTCTCCCTCTCTCTCTGCCCCTCCCCTGCTTGCACTCTCTCTCTCTCTCAAAAATAAATTTAAAAAAATTAATAAAAACATAAATAAATCTTTTCCTCTAAAAAAAAGTGTTATGGATCCTTTTAAAAGAAAATAACACAAAATGGTTGACACAAATCTTCTCTTCCCATAAAAGAGCAGAATATCAAAGTAATGACTAGACAATAAAGGTCTCTGTTCTTGGTTCATCTTCCATCATTCAAATAATTAATATTAAAAGTATAGAAGCATTTAATCAATATGTCATACTGAAATATTTAACTCAGTTGTGAGTGCCAGTGAGAAAGTTGTTGGGGATGAGAAAGGAATGGAAGGGGCAGGTGAAGAGAAAGATGATATTACAGAACAGTATAATGTAGTGGTTAAGAGCATGGGCTCTGAAGCCACACTGCACAGGTTCAAACACTGGCTAACTAACCTTACTCATTTGTAAAATGGGAATAATTATAGCCCCTCCCTCATAAGATTGTAGTAAAACTTAAATACATGTAAATTGCATACGAAAGAATGTAGCACATAGCAAGTGCTTAATAAGTCACTTTCATTATCCTGGGAATGTGGATGGGATGAGAATGTACAGATGTACTCACAAAGATTCAGTCACAGTCTTACTTGGCAGGTTATGCCGCTTCAACTCCCTTCAGAACACTTCAGGAGAGTCCAAAGAAAAGCCCTGATCTAACTGGGAGGCAATTAAAACTATAGTAAGTGGCACCTATGTGTGTTTCAAGCACTTTTCTTTCTTTCTTTCTTTCTTTCTTTCTTTCTTTCTTTCTTTCTTTCTTTCTTTCTTTCTTTCTTTCTTAGTACTTTTCTATCCATTAGTAGAAAACCGGAAGGGCAGTTTGACTACGTTCCAGGTGTCGAAAATTATGTTTACCATGTATGGGGTGACCAAATAATTTATTATCCAAACTGGGACGATTCTGAGAACAAAACGGGCCCTAGATATACTTATACTTGAAAAGTAGACTTAAACAGTTCCGGACAAGTAGCAATAGTTTGGTCACTGTGACTGGCACAAGTTCATAGAAAGAGGCAATACACATGCTTTAATGAAATCAAACAACGGCATTTTGTGACTATGCACAAAATGAAGAAATGATATCTTGATAACTGTCTTGCCAGAATTTAAATAACTAACTTATAGTTAAATAAGTATAAGTAGTTAAATAACTACTTATAGTCAAATAATTCCTATCAGAAATGGCAAAACCCTTATAATAATATCTATATAACAATTACACATAAGAATATATCTCAAAAACACTTGATCTTATTGACTACACTTATCTTCTCAAAAGTCCCTCTTGCTTCCTTTACATGGTGGTATTCCTCCCAATTTATGCTCTATTTTCTCACTCTCCTTTATGGGTCCTTTCTCTTTCACTTATCTCTGATATTCCCATGGCCTTTTCCTCATCCCACACATTCCCATTTGCTGAGCTTATGGCTTTCAGATTCTTCTTTTTTTTTAAGAGGGAGAATGCAAGAGTGGGGAGAGGGGCAGAGGGGGAGAGAAAGAGAGGTAAGGAGAGGGAGGGAGGGAGGGAGGGAGGGAGGGAGGGAGGGAGAGAGAGAGAGAGAGAGAGAGAGAGAGAGAGAGAGAGAGAGAGAGAATCTTAATTAATTATGCTGAGCATGGAGCCTGACTCAGGGCTCCATCCCACAACCCTGGGATCATGACCTGATCTGAAATCAAGAGTTGAATGCTCAAGGAACTGAGCCACCCAGGCACCCCAGAGCTTACTCATTGCTTGAACTATTACACTTGAATGCTGATGACTCTCAAATCTTTATTTGTAGTCCTGGCTTCTCTCTTAAATTCTAGACCTGAGATGTTCAATACTATAGACATTAGCCACATGTTGTGGAGCACTTGCAATGTGGCCGCTTCAAACTGAGATGGCTATAAGGATAAAATACACACCATATTTCAAAGACTTAGAAAAAATGAATGGGAAATATCTCAAAAATTTTCATATACATGGTGAAATGACAACACTTTTAGGAATATTGGACAAATAAAATGTATCATTAAAATCAATTGACCTATTTCTGTTTACTTTTCAAAATGTAGTTATTAAACATTTAAAAGGACATGCACGGCTCACATTTGTAGCTCACATTATACATCCATTAGACAGCACTACTCTAAACTCTTATTTCCTACTAAGTATTTCTACTTAGAAATTTTACCAGCGCCTCCAACTCAGTATGTGGAAAACTAAACTCATCTCTTTTCAGTCCGTTCTCCACGCTGATGAGAGTGATATTGCTAAAACACATATCCAGTAATATCACTCCCCTGCTCAAAATTCTACAATAGTCACTTTCAGGATAAAGATAATTATAATCTAAGATTGAGAAATCTCTATCTTCAAGGGCTTACAATGTCTGCCTCTCGTACTCTTACAACTAAACTGAAAATTCCTAGAAAGCTGAGACTATGTCTCTCAATCAAAAAGCAAAACAAAACAAAGCAAAACAAAACAAAACAGGAAAAGGCATTTCAAAGATATAACTCATTAAAGAAATTTTAAGTATATGTCAAACCCTGCTCTAAGCATGTTGGGTTATTTAATCCTTACAATAACCACATAAGGAAGGTATCATTATCCTCATTTTACAGATGAGGAAATATGGTACAGAAAATCTACGAATGTGCTCAAAGTCACACCGACTGGTATATAAAGGAGTTCATGGTGTGTCCTGAGAATAGCATATATCCCATGGAGCTAGTGCATTGGGTACAAGTGACACTAGAAGTTAAGCTGGAGCCAGATCATGGCACACCTAAATTACTTTCTTAAAGAGTTGGATTTTCTTCTATAAATAATGAGGTTTTTGATCAGAAAGTGACTGTCATGCTCTAATATTTAAGGAGATAACATGGGTAGTCATGGGGATGACTGAGAAGAAAGGGACTAGAGAATGTTCCTCCATCGTATTTTCCCAACATTGCCTCCAGACACCCAAATTTCTTATCTGGGAGTTACCATGAACTCCTTCTCTTTTATTAATTAGACACTTACTCCTACCAATTTTACCTCCTACATCCTTCTCCAATTCGTCCTCTCTCTCCAGTCCCATTGCCAATAATTTGAGCCACAATTCCATCACTTTTGAGGTAAATGAAGTTGCCTGTTTACTATGTCCAGTTTTACTCCATCTAATTCATTCTTCACGTGCCCTTAAAAGACTGTTCCAACATTTTACTCTGATCATGCCAATCATAAAGTTGAAATCCATCCGTGACTCTTTACCATTTTCAGGCCCTTGAGCACATATTCAGGAATCTTCATGATTTCACCCTTGTCTAGCTCTCTGCTATCAACTCCAGCCACTCCCTGCCTCCTATTTCTTTTTTTTTTTTTTAACATTTATTCATTTTTGAGACACAGAGAGAGACAGAGCATGAGTGGGGAAGGGGCAGAGAGAGGAGGAGACACAGAATCCGAAGCAGGCTCCAGGCTCTGAGCTGTCAGCACAGAGCTCGACGTGGGGCTTGAACTCACGAACTACGAGATCATGACCTGAGCCAAAGTCAGACACTCAACTGACTGAGCCACCCAGGCGCCCCCTGCCTCCTATTTCTGTCATATTAGACTATACACTTCTCCTCACATCTCCTATACCTCTGTGTCTTTGCTCATGCTGTGTTCTCTGCCTAGAACTCTGTTCCTCTCTTCATCCATCTAACAGCAGTTATCATTATTCAAGACAGTTCAAGCATTATTTCCTTTGGGAAACCTTCCTATGTAGTCCTTGTCTTTTCCCAGAAGACTTAGGTATGTCTACTCTGCACTCCTATAATATTCTAAGTATTTATAATTCATCACACTACATTTTAGCTATAGATTTCTTGAATAAGTCACCCATCAGAGTGGGGCTGTGTCTTACTGATGCCTTCATTTAATCAATATTTATTGAGCATGACTCTCCTTCCCCATGTTTAGTGCCACCCCCCAACTTTCACCTACTCCCCACCCAGGCAATGTTTAGCTGGAGGCCAGGGATACAATAGTGAACAAAGCAGATGAAAATTCCTAACCCTGTGGAGTTAATATTATAAAAGTGGAGTCTACCTTATTAACTCCTGTAGTTCTAGTGCCTGGCCCTCGATGAACTAATATGATAAGGTTAGAAAAGGAGATGGGCCTACTAGCCAGTCTTTTCAGTAGTCTCGCTGTCAGGCTCTTCCATAAAACCTTTTCCTTTCATCTATGTTCCCATTTAAATCTCTCCCATGTGTTAGTCAAAGCACTTGCATGTCATCTAAAATGGGTCATACTGGACCTAGACCAAATTTCTAAGCAAAGTTCTATTTCTATACTATACCTTCTCCCTTCTTCCTATTCTCATCTGTTTCCTTGTCACACTCTATTCCCCATTTCCCTTGGAACCAAGTACCCAGTGGCCTATCTAGAAGGACACTCGGTCATCTTAGTACTTTGTTTTCCCAAAGTACCCCAGGTTCTAATTTACTCCTCCCTGATTTTTTCCCAATGCCCCCTGAAGTTAGAGCTAGCTGGTCAGTATTATCTTCTGTATTGGAAAGCTTCACATTTTCTCATTTCCCACCCACTGAGCCCTCCCAAGTGCTCTGTTTACCTCTACCACAGTACTTACCACCGTGGAATCCTGAATTTAATTCTTTTCCTCCCTCGCCTTTTCCAGAGTTTAGAATTGTTCAAAGTATTAATAAGTGAGTAAATGAATATATATGCATTTATCTATACAGTTAACCCTTGAACAATGCTGAGGTTAGGGGCACCGACAATGCAGTCAAAAATTTGGGTATAACTTTTAACTTCCCCAAAACTTAACTACTAATAGTCTAGTGTTGACAGGAAGCCTTGCCAATAACATAAGCAGTCAACACATATTTTGTATATTATATGTATTATATACTATACTCTTACAGTAAAGTAAGCTAGAAAAAAAGAAAATGTTATTAAGAAAATCATAAGAAAGAGAAAATGCATTTATAGTACTGTACTGTATGGAAAAAAAAAAAAAACCCTTCTTGGGAGCCTGGCTGGTTCAATTAATAGAGGGAGTGACACCTGGTCTCCGGGTTGTGAGTTCGAGCCCCCCACATTGGGTGTAGAGATTGCTTAAAAATAAAATCTTAAAAAACAACACAAAACAAATAAAACCCTGCCTATAAGTGGACCTGTGCATTTCAAACCACATTGTTCAAGGGTCAACTGTACATCTCCTCCCACTGAATTCAGCTGTATGACTTCCATCCTTCTCCTATACATTGCAGGGAGATCTACAAAAAGAGGCAGCCAGAAATATCCGCTTTGGACCAAAGGTTAAGAAAGTTCTTTCTTTAAAAGTATTAGAAGGAAGGGCACTTGGGTGCCCCAGTCCAGTGAGCATGATGAGCAGGGCACTCTTGATTTCCACTGGGGTCATGATCCCAGAGTCCTGGGATCCCGATATGGCTGGGCTCTGAGTGCACAGCCTGCTTAAGATATTCTCTCTCTCTCTCTCTCTCTCTCTCTCTCTCTCTCTCTCTAATAATAAATAAATACATACATAAAAGTGTCAGAAGGAGAATTTAAGTTTTAAGAGTGTGTTTCCATGTCCCAGCTCTGTATGCGTACCTTTAGTATGTGGCTTTTGCATTGTTTGTAAACTCACTTTGAGCTGAGTGAATTAAGTATGCTAGAATGGCGTTTCTACATGTGATCTAAGTGGGTCCTTTCCCCAGGATGTGACTGAGTCCATGGCATGGTCTTCTTGAGATTCTGTCAAGGGAAGACTGGGCTGGAACCGGAAAGCCAACATGCTACTCAAATTTAAGTACCCTGTTGAGTTTGTGTTTGGGAGTAGGGAGAAGGGGGGACTTCTGCAGAACAGAAAATCATAAACCTTCTGAAGGTCAGAGTTGTAAGAGGTCTTCCAGTTCACCTGGATGGATACTCTGGGCCATGCATAAGAAGGAAGTGGACCCGACACCCCCCGCAGAGCACCCTCCCTGGGGACTGACTCCTTGGCCGTACTCCCCTTCCCCCCACCCAAGACTGCACCTCCACGCAGAGTGCATGCAGGCGCGCTAGCGACAGCTCCTAGAACCAGCCCCCCCAACCTCTCTTCTCCCAGCCAAACTCCAGAGATGTCAAAGATTCTTAAGCAGGGGTTTTCCAATCTGCCCCTGAGGGACCGCCCCTGAGGCGAGGCGGGCCGGCCTAGGCTGCGATGTAGGGAATTCGATGTCCGAGCGACCTCCTCGGAGGAGTGGATCGAGTTAAATATAACCGCGCGAATGGAATGGCGCTAAAAATAAGGCAACAGCTGGCCGGTCCACAGCCCTGTCCCGGGAAGGGCGGGGGCCTGAGTGGTCCTGCTCCCGAAGACCGCTCCCGATCCAGGGACCCGGAGGCAGTGGCGTCCGCGGGCCTGGGCCGGAAGGCCAGCGGCGTGGGCGCGAGCTGCTCGTGGGCCTGAGAGGCCTCAACCTGCGAGCGTCCGGGGACTGGACTCAGGGCCGCTCGGTGTCCTGAAGGAAAACTTTGCTAAGGAATCAGAGACCCGGGCGAACTTGCCTGGACGTGACAAGGTGGAAAGGCTGGCGCTGAGCTCCTGCCCGCCCCGCCGCCAGAGGGAGTTGAGTGCGAGAGGAGGAAGCCGGACGGACCCTCGAGGACGCCGGGGCATCGCCCGAGATGGAGGCGCAGGAGCACCTGTGGTGGGCGGCCCCCGCGCGCGCACACACACGAGACTCCCGCGGCAAGTGGCGTTCGGCCTTTGCGCTCCGCACTTTCCCACAAGCCCTTTCCGGCGCGCGCCCCTCGGCCCTGCGCGCCAGCCCGCGTCGCCCAACCATCAAGGCAACAATTGAAACGTTTCCAAAACGGGCTATTTATTTGCTCCCAATAAATCGATCGGCAGTGATTAAAAAATCGATGTGGCCTGGGTGGGCGAGTCGTTCGCCAGGAGGGAAAGGTGCTACCGGCCTGCGCCTGAGGGGAGGCCGCAGGCGGGCGCGGGCCTGGGAGAGGCGTGTCCCGCCCGGGCCACACCCGAGGGCTGGTCACCTGGGCGCGCGGGCCCCGGCCGGCCGCGTTCCCTCGGGCGGCGAGGGGCGCGCGCCCGCCGCCTGCTTTCCTCGGGCCCTGTTGCCTTTTTCAGTCTGGGGCTCCGGGCAGGCCGCGGCCGCCAGCGGCCGCAGCGCCGCTCCGAGGCTTTTGTTGCTCCTCGGCGGGCTGAATGGGGTTTTGTAAAGCGGGACAGATAAAAATGAGCAGCATCATATTGTTTGACAGAATGAACCCGTATGATGAAGTGTCGGCTCCGAAGGGGGTGAAAATGGTGAATTCCTAAAAACCCAGCCCTCGGCTCCTCCGCGAGCTGCCGGTAGCCTGGAGGGACCCAGCGGACAGCCGGGCCCGGCCGCATCGCTCCAAACCGTGTCGGAAAGACACGAGCTTTCAATGCCAAGTCATTTTTAAGCCCCGATATTGCCCAGGACCTTTCTCCTCGTGGATGAAAAGAACAATTTTCGAGAGAAAGGCTCGTTTTGATTAAATCTGACATGCTGCTGATAACTCCATGCTAATGTGAAATAATTAACATAATAGCCATAATTAAAAGCACGCTAACAATGCCATAAATTTATCACACAATTTTACTAGCTTTCTGCCCCTAACTGCTCTCTCATCGTTAATTAAACGTGTTGCCTTTTACAGAATGGATGTTTATACATTTCCAATATAAATAAATTCGAAACCATCCTCTCTCTCCCTCTCTCTCTTTCTCCTCCTTTCCCTTTGGTCTTTCGCCATTTATAGGTACTTCTTGGCATGGGCCCTGAGTGGCGGACACCTTGAAAATAAATGAAGTTTTGAGATGGAAATCCAAACAAGAACGTTAAATTAGCTTTTTTTTTTTTCCCCACCCCAAAGAGATCTGGACACATACACAAGGTTGGTGGGAAGTGAGTTGAAAATCCCACCCACTTGGAAATAGAAATAATCTGGGTGGGTTGGGGACCTGGGTGTCATCTCAGCCCGTCCCACCTTGCCCGGTGGTGGCCATCCACACAGAGGCTGATAATAGTTTAACATATCTATGAAGATTGTCAAGAAGAAGCCGACTTTGTTTCTTGGGACGAGGGTGGGGGGCGGGAGTGGAGGGAAAGGAGGGGTATTTTCCAAATGGGCTCCACCCACGTTTCCTTCCCTCTGCTATAGAGGGCGGCTGCTCTCGGTGGGGGAGGCACCCCTTACTGCCCAGAAGCTGGTCACATCTCCCCGGATTATAAGAAAAAGTGCACCAGCGCACGGGCGTGATGATTCTATCTCACTTCGGACCAACGATTTATTCAAGCCGTTGGCATAGACCCTGACTTAAAGGAGGAGGAAGCGGGCACTTGGGTTCGCTTGGGCCTGGCGAGGGGTAGGTGGGCCATTCCTGCCTCCCGCACACTCTCACCGTGCCTCTCCAACAGCGTTGACCACTTAGGAACCCAAATTGAGTTGTAATTAACTTCCTCGTCTCCGTCATAAATTGTTCCATCTATTCCTCCCCCACCCCCATTTCACCCCCCAGAACACACTAAATCTCCCCTCCCCGGAGACGTCTCAATTTCCTTCTTATCGATCCAGACTCCACTTTTCTTGTTTCCTGTTGCTAGAACCTCGGTCCCCTCCACCACCGCCACGACCTCGCCCTCGAAGGGTCCCTTTCAGGTGGCTTCCCTAGCTGGGTACCACGGACTCTACGGGCCCCAGGAGAAACGCAGGGAGCCTCGTTCCCTTCTCCTTTGGCTGAAACGTTTCAAACATTTGAACAGGTGAGACAGCTGGGTGCCATCTTCTTTAAATTCCTCTTGGGAAGTTTGTTTGTTGCGACCCAAGTAGTTACTCTCACTCATAATAATTGTGTGTGTGTACTCGTTCTCCTTCTATCTTCCCCAGTAGCCCTCTGCGACCCAGACAATATTAATCCACATTTCTCCTCCCCCACCCCCAAATATTTCTGGTCCCTCTATCATATTTTTCTTTCCGCGACTAATGTGTCACTTTCTCTCTGTAGCTGTCTCGCTTCTTCAGTCTCTCTCTGTCCTGAAGTCTGGCAGTAACTGACGATTTGTGGGCTCTTAGCTGCAAACTGCAATTACGAGGCAAGCAGGATTTACTTAGCCCAGAATCTAGTCGGCGAAAGGCAGGTCCCTGCACAGCTATGGGCTCCAGCCCTTCCGCCCCGGCGGCATCCCGCAGCGAGGACTGCGGGAACCTTCCGGCCTCCCACCTGGGCCGCTGCTTTGCCTCCTTCCGGCCCCGGGAGGTTGCGCTGGTGCTACAGTCAGCCCGGAAGGGGGAAACCCGTGGCGGGTTCCCCAGTCCAGGGTGGTCGCGGGAAAATCCGCTGCCTGGGCTGGAAATCGATATTAAGCGGTTGGGCCGGCACAGGCGACGGACGTCGGGGCCGCAGCCAGTAAGTCCTGCATGTCTCATCATTTAGCTAATCGAGTCGAAAAGTTTCTGTAAGGGCCAGACCCGGCATCAGATGGTAACACTGATTGAACAAGAGATTAGCACAATAGATCTCTAACCGAGGGGAAGCGTTGCTTTTCACGCTACGCGCCGTAATTAATGGTATGAATCAATTAATTTGACTTTTATTGTGTCGAATGAAAAAAGCGCAACAAATGGAACTGGCGGCTGGGAGTTGTTCACCCCCCACCCCTTCCTCCAGGGAGGTTCCAATGAGACACCAGGGAATGGACGGATCAGGCCAGGTCTTGGCCGAGGGAGGGTGAGGCAGCGACCAACCGCGCCGAGGAGTCCTGAGAGCCAGCCCTGGCGGACAGCAGAATCGAAATTAGGCTCATTTGGAGGCTACTTTAAGAAGGCTGCCGAGGGCAGCCCCCGGAGCCGCTACACTCCCACTCCCACGCTCACGCGCTCTCTCTCTCTCTCAAACACACACACACACACACACACACACACACACACACACACACGGCACGCGTCCACGAGAGCCCAGCTTCTTGGGCTGTAATGGGGCTTGGGGCCCACGCCTGGCATTGGAGCTGGACAACTGAAGCTACGTAAAAGTAATTTCTGAATTTCAGATTTCGGATTTCTTTCTTTTTTCTTTTTTGTCCTTCCGACCTTCCTTTTGTAATTATTGCGTTGCTCGGACAGTTGCAGCTGGGTGCAGGGGGCAGCCAGCTCGCGCCACTCCCGTCGGTTTCACGGAAGGCTGTCTAGATGGCATTGTAAACGGTTCGCACCTGCGGGGCCACAAAGAGGTGCTGCTGCGGAAATCAACTCAGAGATACATTTTAGGGTCAGGTACAAAGGGGAATCGGGAGGATCATGTAAACACAAAAAAAAAACTTTGGAGTTCCGCGGCTGTCTCTGGATGGAGTAACTGCCCCCCTCCCCCAATCCCCAGTACAAACCAGGAACGTCCTGCGAAATGGAGATCCAATGGACTAGCGTTATAGCCAGGAAATTATCTAATGGAGATGAAAGTCAATCTATGTGTCTCACTGCCTATAATGAAGTAAGTTTACGGATTTTTTTTTCTAGGCCAAGGATTGAGAGCGTCGTAGGTGAGAGACACAGACTGAGGGAATCAGAAGCGCCACTGTCCACCAGGAATTAAATCGGTTTCCCAGCGTCTTCTGTAAATATTTCACCAACTATTTCCTCTCGGACCGCTCGCTCCCCTTGTGCTCCTTCCTCTGGTGAGGCCAAAATTCTCCTCCCAGGACTTAGCGGACAGACAGGACTTGGGTTCAAGGAGCCCGCCACGGCCGGCCCGCTCTTGCAGCTCGCTGTGAGGCGGCCTAAAACTTCGGAAGGAGAGGTGGCGCATCGCGGACTCAGCAGGTCAGGAGCGCTATCCCGAGGTGCGAGGTCCAAGCGCACGCACTGGCAATGCCACGCACCGGTGGTGGTTTTGCGAGCCTCCACCCTCCACCCCAGTTAAATCCCCACAGCCTTTCGTACCATCGATTTTCCTCGCCAAGGAAACTCGGTGTGTACCAGCCGCATCCTCGCCTCCTCCACCCGCTCTGCTACTGGTTTCCGCGGGAAGTCAAATCTTGGAGGATTTACCTAAGCCTTAAGAGGAAAGAATCCACGTGAGTTAGCAGCAACTGAGAGCCTAGCCCACCCGCATGCTCGAGGCCGCCCCCCATTCCCAAGAGGCTGGGCCCCGCCGCCCGGTAAAGTCACACCGCCAGCTCCCGGCGTCCCAGCCCGAGCGCGGCGTCCAAACTGGAGGCCCGGAATCCTCTACTTCGCTCCACTCGACTTACCCAGGCCGCGGCCAGTCCCGGCTCCTTCCCCAGCGCCTCATTTCCGACTTTTTCACTTGCTAAGTCGTTTAACAACTCCCAGCTGCTAGTTACAGCCTCTTTATTTATAGGTTCGCTGTTATTTTACGTCGTTTTTATTTCTCTCGGCAACTATTCTAATAGATTAATCAATAACTATTTTCTGACCTTCGGGAACCCCAGCTGACGCTGTTGTGGCCGCGCGGGGAAAAAATTTATATATATATATATATATATATATATATATATATATATATATATATATATATATATATATATAAAAGCACGCTCACATCTAGCGGGGAAAGCAAAGGCAGGACCCAGGTGGTTTGGCTTTGAGGGGAAAGGGAACGCGTCACCTCAGTAATTGTCTCCGCCGAAAGAGCACCGAGACAGAAGGGGATCTGAAGTCTAATTAGCAACACGGAGCCGGATGCGCAGCCCTTACTCAAGAGCTAAAAAGAATCAAACCCCAAAAACAAAACGGAGGCTACTAAGTTTTTCCTTTAAAAAAAAGGGGGGGGGATGAGAATCTCGTTCGGTGTTGCCCAGTCCCAGCCTAAGGAGTGTTGGCAAAGTGGGGAAGGGGGAAGGGAGAGGGGGCAGGGAGGGCAGGGCAGCGAGAGCCGCACGGTCCCGCGGACGCTCCCAGGCCCACGCCCTCACGCGCTCACAACCACCCTCCAGCACTCACACCCACAGGCTCCCTCGACCCCTGAGCAAGGCTCCAGCCTAGGCTGGGGTCCAGGGTGGGCCAGGACGCCCTCGGAGCCCTCGGGATGCTGGCGCACCGTGCGGCGCTGAGTTGCGCGTCCCTCGTCCCTTTGTTGACAATTCCCTGAACCAACTTGAGTTTGGCCGGCTCCACCGCGGCCCTGACGTCACGCGCGGTCACGTGGCCCCGCCTCCCGCTGGATCTTTAAGTAGAAAGTAATCTATCAGGCCAGTCCTTAAAACGGGACTTTCGACTACGGGGGCTCGGCGTCCCTGACACCCCCCTCCCCCTGTTGCCCCTGTCCGCGCCCTCCCGAGCTGTTGGGCGCCCGGTGTCCCGCGCCCGCCTGCGCCGCTCTTGCTCTCCACGCCCGGGCCAGAGGCCGAGGAAGGCGGGCGAAGTGAGGGGGCGCGGCGTGGAGAAGCCGCCGTGGCCCGGAGCGGCATCGAGCACCTAGTACCGAGAGCCAGGGACAGCAGGAGTTTGAAGAGCGCGGCCGCGGGGGGCGGACGGCAGCGCCCGCGCCGCGCGATGCCGGGCTGCTAAGTGTGAGCCAAGCCGGGAGGGCCCCGAACCACCTACGTCCCCCTCCCCTCTCCCATCTTTCCGGAGCACCCAAGCCCCCTTCCCCTGAGCTCGGCGGCAGCCCCTGACGACTCCCATCGCCCGCCGCTCCTTCCCCGCCGCCGCCACCAACCCCGAGGAGGGATGACCCTCTCCGGCGGCGGCAGCGCCAGCGACATGTCCGGCCAGACGGTGCTGACGGCCGAGGACGTGGACATCGATGTGGTGGGCGAGGGCGACGACGGGCTCGAGGAGAAGGACAGCGACGCGGGCTGCGATAGCCCCGTGGGGCCGCCGGAGCTGCGCCTGGACGAGGCGGACGAGGTGACGCCAGCGGTACCCCACCACGGGCAGCCTCAGCCTCCGCACCAGCAGCCCCTGGCATTGCCCAAAGAGGCGACTGGAACCGGGGCTGGGCCAGGGGGCGAGGCGGGCGCTTCCGAAGCTGACGGCTGCAAGGGTGGCGTTGGCAGCGAGGAGGGCGGCGGGAGCGGCGGCGGGCCCGGCTCGGGCAGCGGTGCGGCGGGAGGCCTGGCCCCCAGCAAGCCCAAGAACAGCCTGGTGAAGCCGCCCTACTCGTACATCGCGCTCATCACTATGGCTATCCTGCAGAGTCCGCAGAAGAAGCTGACCCTGAGCGGCATCTGCGAGTTCATTAGCAACCGCTTCCCCTACTACCGGGAGAAGTTCCCCGCTTGGCAGAACAGTATCCGCCACAACCTCTCGCTCAACGACTGCTTTGTCAAGATCCCCCGCGAGCCGGGCAACCCGGGCAAGGGCAACTACTGGACCCTGGACCCGCAGTCCGAGGACATGTTCGACAACGGCAGCTTCCTGCGGCGCCGGAAACGCTTCAAGCGCCACCAGCAGGAGCACCTGCGCGAGCAGACGGCGCTCATGATGCAGAGCTTCGGCGCTTATAGCCTGGCGGCGGCAGCAGGAGCCGCGGGGCCCTACGGCCGCCCCTACGGCCTGCACCCCGCGGCCGCGGCTGGCGCCTACTCTCACCCGGCTGCTGCGGCGGCAGCGGCAGCGGCCGCGGCGCTCCAGTACCCATACGCGTTGCCGCCAGTGGCACCCGTGCTGCCGCCTGCCGTGCCGCTGCTGCCCTCGGGCGAGCTGGGCCGCAAAGCGGCTGCCTTCGGCTCGCAGCTCGGCCCGGGCCTGCAGCTGCAGCTCAACAGCCTGGGCGCTGCGGCGGCCGCCGCGGGCACGGCGGGCGCTGCGGGCACCACGGCGTCACTGATCAAGTCCGAGCCGAGCGCGCGGCCGTCGTTCAGCATCGAAAACATCATTGGCGGGGGCCCGGCGGCGCCCGGGGGCTCGGCGGCGGGCGCTGGGGGCGCCGGGGTAACTGGGGGCACTGGGGGCGGTGGGGGCGGCAGCGCAGCACAGTCCTTCCTGAGGCCGCCCGGGACCGTGCAGTCCGCGGCGCTCATGGCCACGCACCAGCCGCTGTCGCTGAGCCGGACGACGGCCACCATCGCACCCATCCTGAGCGTGCCGCTCTCTGGACAGTTCCTGCAGCCAGCAGCCTCGGCCGCGGCTGCTGCCGCCGCTGCAGCGCAAGCCAAATGGCCCGCTCAATAGGGACGTGCCGGTGGCTGGGACCGAGGGCCGGGCGGCTGCCCGGGGCGGTGGCTGCACTTCTAGTCTGCGCGCCCCGCCCCGGGCCCGGCCCCCCTGCCCAATCCCGGATTCTGCCTCTCTTCCATTTCCTCCCCCCGACCCCTCAACACCGACCTTCGGCGGCCTCCACCCCCTTGCGCACACCTAGGCTGGCGGAGCAAACTCACACCGCACGCCCGCCGGGAATAGCTTTCTGTACAGGTAAAACCGAAAAACCGAATTTTCCGAAAATGTACCCCGACGGCTCCTGCTCTCAGTACCGTGGGGGTGGGAGGGAAATTCCTTGTACATATTTGTATAAAAATTATTGACTTTCCTTTTGGGGTTCTTATTTTTTTAAGAAAAAAAATTCAGTAGATTTAGAGCTCTGAACTTTCATTTTTTTTGAAGGTTCACTCTCCGCAATTTTATGTGAGAAGAAAATGTATAGAGACGTTGGGAGATTTTAAATATAAAAAAAATTTTCAAAAGGCGAAAAGTGTCATTCTATTATAAAAGTCTGTTTATATATGAATGAATATATATGGTATTCTAAATGTTATTCCATCGTGTTGTACACAACTTTGTAAATAAATTTTTAAAATGCTTACCCTAGTGTTTTATTTAGAGGTCTGAGGTAAACGACAATATTTTAAAATTGTATTTACATTTTATCTTTCCCAAAAATTTGAGGAGTTTCAAGTAATGACCCTTTCAAACTTAGCTATGCGTAATTTGAGTGTAGGAAAAATTTAATTGGAGAAAGGAAAGAATATGCCTAATTTAAGTCGTATTAATATTTTTCTTTTAGTTTTTACATAAAATTGGAATGTGGGTGAGGATCTTGTTCATAGCAACCCATTAAGTCTGAATGACCAGATATTTCTATAGACAAAAATAAGCTGCCGTTAAAAAAAAATAACCTAAGTCTAAACAACAGCACAATCTTTTTTTTTTTTTTAAATACCAGACTTCTGTCTTCCATAATGAGAGTCCTTGGTTATTTCAATTATTCTTTCAAAAAACATAAATTACAAACATCCCCCCATTTTAGCATTTAAATCTTAAATTTTTGAAAGTATTTATTTTCATTCCCCTAGTGGAAGTGGTAAATAAACTCCAGTTTTTTGTTTAAATGTATGTTATGGCAGTTTAGTTTTTGCAGTGGAATTGTATTATCTATATTAACCTGATCAATAATACATAGTTGTCCTATTTCATAATATTTTTAAATAATATACCTCTTTTGTATGGCAGTAATAAATCCAGAACATAATTTTGATTTCTGAAGGATTTCTGTGCATGCCTCTCCCAACCCGCAGTGTTCCGAAGGCCAAGGAATACTGGCCTTAACACCCTTTTAAAAATAGGTGCACATCATCCCTTCCTCCTCCCCCCTTTTTTAAAAGTCTTGTTTTTTTTTAAATAAACTTAGGCTAGGTTAGTGTGAAATGAGAGATCATAGGGCAGGAATGGGGAGATGTCCTCCCAGATTATTTTTAATGTGCATTTCAGCTGTCGTAACCTTAAAAGTTCTAAGGTAGAAAGAAACCATCTAGAGCGGGAAGCCGTTTCCCATCACCACCAACATATCCTCAAACGGCATCAATTCTAATTATTTTGTAATTAATTTAGCTGTTACAATTACTTATGCGAAATCGCTTTTTAAAACTGGAACGGGTAGCAGTGCTGTCAGCTCGGCCCTATGCGCGTCCTGCTTGCAAAACACAGCCAGTCCCTGTCGGTGGCGTCCACCTCGCCTCTTCGTCGTGGAGATGCCTCCCGGCTTCAGATCCGAGCCTTATTTCTCTACTATAGGCGTGGGCTACGGAGTCTCTTTGAAAGACGTGTCCTGGAAAATACCGAATCTGTTTTCCTGGTAAACAGTAAACATTATTGTGTCCTGAGTAAACATTCCTCCTGGATCAGGGTCCTAAAATAAAACAAGCTGCCGGGGGTGAGATAGTTTAACCTGATAAACAAGAACCTGATAATCAACTGCGGCCGAAAGAAGCAACAGTAACCTTCACGGAGAAGAGATTATGGACCACACAGTCTCCGGGCGGGTCCCCTCTAATCTCCTTTTACAAGGAAAACTAAACGGATCTAAATTTGTTTGTGTGTTGCAGCTATAAAAGTAACAAGTTGTTTCACAGTTGTGTCTGGCTAATCGGTTTTTACACAAACAGCAAATGGTACATGATTTGTGCAAACACATAGAGGTTATTTCTAATTTTAGCTGACACCCCTGGGAAAAGGGAAAGGCAGGGCTTCTTGAATTCACTTTTAGCCTCAAGAAGCTGCTGATCCAAGGCTTCTAAATGACATTGGATAACAGAGGCCTCATTCCATCCCTGATCCTTTGTTACTTATAAAATTACTCGCTCATATTTCCACGCATAGCAGCAATACCGGCCGAGCCTGAGCCCGCAGCTTGACACTCCGCCACAAGCCGACGCTTGAGATCCGCAGGGCTTTTTCCAGCGATGCATTAGGCGGCAGGGAGAAGAGGAGCAAAGATCCGCCGGAAACTTTGCTTCTAGCTACTTCTCAACCTTGAACTAGAGCCTGGAGATGGACCCCTTCCTTTATTTCTTGGAGAATAGGAAACTCTCAGATCCAGACCCCAAGCTGGCCCAGCGGCTGTTTAAAGTGCTGGCAGATGTCTGGGAGATAGACCTGGCTATACCCCTTTGGAAAGCTCTTTTTGGTTTAAGCTTGTTAAACCACGAAGGTTTAGAGCAGAAGGGAAAATGCAAATATATATAATGAACGTAAGCATTTGGTGGGGGGAGGGTTGAAACTCACATTTGGTTTGAACGCTGGCACCAGCGACGAGAGGCACTGAAATCCCCCTTTACATTGAGATTTAAAGGCAACACGACTGATATCCACTTTTTATTCCACTTAGGCAGGTTTATTTGTAATAAAAAAAGAAAAAGGAAGGGGGTTGATTTTTTATGGGAGAGAATTTTAGCTTTCGGCTAAACGAATTTAAACTGGTTTCCATTCCTCCAGCACTCATTTCCAGAATGTCAATCCAGTTTCGAGGCCTGTAGTCCTTAGAACTTATCCAGAGCAGAGTCCCTGAGTGGAGCCCTCGCACGCAGTCCCTCCGGGAATGGAGGGTGAATCCGGAGGTCCAGGGAAATATGAACCTAGCTAGAGCAAAATACTTGCACGGGCTAGGATAGGCTCGCGCTGCGATGGCGGATGCGGCCTGTAGGGGGCGACGAGCAGATGGAAAACTTACCCGTTTTGTCTCCGAGTCCAGCCCCAGCCCTCGGAGGCTTCTCCTTGCCTCGCAGCCTCGGAGCACCCTGACACCCTTGTTCATCTTCCGGGTCTGGGACATCCAGGTAGAATCTCGGAGAAGCTGCTTCTCTCAGCCTGTCTCCTGAAAGGGACAGAGTCCCGAGGGAAGTTTATCTTAAAGATTGGGAAGCAATAAAGTTTAGTGATGAGGAAACATCGACTTGGAAGCAATTAAGAGTTATATTTGAGGTTATTTATTTTATATGGTTTATAGGAAGAGCCTTGGCAGTGAGGAAAACATGAATGGCCAATGGCTGAAGGGGGGGGGGGGGTTAATGTGGGTTCCTTGAAGAACGGTCCAGAAGAAAATGTGATCTGAAAGCTGGTTCCAAAGCCATGTGCCCGTTGGACTCCACCTGTGTCTGTGATGGTGGCAAACTGCATCCTGAATTAGTTAATATTCTCCTTTCTGGGGTGGGGAGGGGTTGTAAGAACATTCTCTGGGTGCCCAGACCCAATCATGGGGGGGGGAGGGGGATAACAGGAAGGAATGGAAATGAGAGAGGCCTTGCAGAGGGGGGTTTCAAGCAGGGATTAGGCATTTTGTGACTGTGACCTTGAACAAGCTGCTTGGTTTCTTTGAGTCTCTCCATTTCCTTACCTCTACCGTGAGAATGAGGAGTCTACCTGATGCTTTGGCTTACAGGATTAGGTGAACTGTTGCCAGTGAAAAATATTTTATAAACTGTAAGGAGCTAGGGAGATGTAAGAAGTTTGCTTGGTATTTTTTAATGGCTTCTGGACAAAGAAACAACTCTGTTCCAAACACCAGCAGTATTTGGCTTGGTTTTGAAAAGCTCGGTTTTTGGTGTGAAAAGTGGGTTTTTCTAAGAAGGGTGGTAGAACCTATTCCAGCTCCTGTCTACCTGGAAGGAAAAGTGGCTGGTGAGAAGAGGCTTTTAAAAGGTGGAGTCTCCTCCTGGTCTTAAGTCCTACCATGCCTTGAGCCTGAGGAGAAGCCCTCATTGCCAGCTCTAGAGGCCTGGCTATTTCTTTCTGGCTGAGCAGTCCACTTTGCTGTTTGCCCCTTTGTTTCCACTCTCCGCAGCAAGTGGAGAAACAGGAGCCCTCCGCTGACAGACGCCCATTAGCGGACGACATGGGCTCCGGGGGGAATTAAAGGTAACCAGATCTTAAACATGTGTGAAAGACCACCATCCCTTTGCTTTGCCCCCAACAGTTGGCAGAGTTATACCTAGCGCCAGCTTCTCTCTTATCACCACCCCCTCCCCTTGCCTTCTTAGAAATGTACAGGTCATTCTTTGCTTGCCAGGAGCAAGATCAGCCAAGGAGGGCAGTTGCACAGAATAAAATTTGAAAATAAATGCTGCAAAATCAGCCATAAAGTCCTAAGAAAGCATTGTCATCTTATTTTTATTTCCTGAGGGGGTGTCTTACATCAGAATTTCTCAAAATAAGAATTAAATTAATCCCCTCCCCCATTTTAATATAAAGCTCGTACTCAAAGACCTTCTTTTCCAGATGACATTGTGCTGATGGGCACAGCTTTGTCCTGTCAGTGGGAAGGTGGGGAGGAGGAGGAAACGCCTTCGTTCCCTGGTCTGAGTCCTCCCGGGCTGAATTTCGGAAGTATCTTCTGAAAAAACAGTCCTACAGAACATTCTCCCCTCTTTTTACATAGGCCCAGAAGGTGCTGTGACTTCTCCAAGGTCACTCAGCAGCCCAAGCGTAAGCTATGGAAACAGAGGAGGAAAAAGTCTTCTCTACCTAGGAAGGATGTTCGACTTGAGGAAAGGAAAAAACTGAACCCTGGGGCAAAGAAGGTTGGGAAGCGCAGAGAAAAGGAAACAAACAAACAAACACCAAACATCAAACACGGAGAAGCGCTGGGCCGAGCGGGATTCGGCTCCAGGAAGACCGAAGTCCTGGACCCTGGGGTGGTTCCGAGGCCTGGCAGGCCGCTCCGCCCCAACTAGCTGGTGCGCCCCTAGCCCAGCACTGGGCGGTTCTGCCGGGACCGAGGGTTAGAGTTCCTTCTTGCCTCGTAATTTGGGAGGGGAAGAAAGAAGGCGGGAACTCCAGGCCCGCACCTCCCTTCACCCCGCAGGTCAGCGGCCCATCCACAGCGCTCTGGGGTCGGCAGTCGCCCCCGCCCTTCCACCTTTGCGCAAGCCAGGAGGGCTCGGCCTGTGGGACTCCAGCTCCCCCTGTCTGAAGGGAGGGAAGAAGAGAATTTTAATTAATTAGGGAGAAAACCCATCGGTAAAAGGTGCCTGCTGCAGGGATGGGGGCAGCGGAGGGCGCGGTGGGGACTCTCCTCCCCGCCCTCCCCCGCGGCGCCCCACTTGCAAGCGCTTAGGAGAGCTCGCGACGCGAAACAAGTCCCGGCCGGGCGGCCTGGAAGCCCCAGCCTGGGATCTCTGGGAAACCGAGAGCAAGTTTACTGCGTTCTAGTTAGGCCACAGCCCTGGCGAGTCTTAAAAGGAGGGTCGTGAGGACTCTGGAGACCTAGCTGGGTGGCGGACAGACCCAAGTGTCACCAACCCGGTCCTGTTTGCCTGGCCGTCAACGCGCGGCAAGTTCTCTCGGCCATCCTGGCCCTGGCCTCTCCCTCTTCCGCGGATTCGGGCATTTGGAATGCTCCTTCCTGGGATGGATCTGGCAACAGGGGCTGCAGTGCACGCCTTATTGAAGAGGGGAGCTTTGCTTCTTTTCCTCACTCCATCCCTCCCACTCTCTCCTCTCGACAAATGGTAAGCGCGACTCAGTTTTCTCCCAGAGGTCGACAACACATTTTGCCCGTTACCCTGTTCTGTAGGGGGCGTGTATGCCTGGTATCGCAGGGAGCTTTGCTGTCAGTGCCGGAGCAACCCCCAAAGCTTGATGTTGTCTTTGCTCTCAAACTCCAACTGGGAGGCAGCGCCTCCTCCGGGAAGCCCTAGGGAACTTCTCAGCTCCGGTTTGTTGAGCCTCGTTGGAGCCCACTGTGCCAACGAATGAAGCGTTGTCACTGATGCCCTGTGAGTTTCTTACTGTCTAACATTGCTGAGCACAAAGGAGACAACTAAAATTATTTGTCTAGCGAATGACAAGAGAGGACCATGGGGATGAGGATGAGGAAGGCTGTTAATTGATCAAATCAAGTCTTTCTCAAGAGTTTGGGGACCGTTTTTCTTCCCATTCCTTTTCTTCAGTCCCCTTCTTTATGATAATGCTTTTATAAGCACCATGTTAACATTTTAAATGAAGAAATTTTAAAAACATTTATTAGAGATCTAAGAGGTATAAGACATGTCACGTTCATAGTGTGATTAGATTTTCTGGAATGTTTTCTCTGCCTTCTCCTACCTGGAATACATACCATGAGAAGTCCCACCTTCCTAATGAGGAAACCCCCTTACGGTACTTCAGTTTTTAGCCAGCTTCTGCTTTAATTATTCCAGTAGAGGAGGAATCAAATCTTGCCAAACGTTAGGGGCATCTTTATTTGTTACACTGTCTTTCTTTTATAGAACCCTTTTATTTCTTTAGTAAAATATAGAGGATTGGAGAGTCATTTGCTTAGATTTTAATATTAAAGATGACCTTATAAGATGATCATATTATC
Organism: Felis catus; assembly: GCF_018350175.1. Classification (NCBI taxonomy): domain Eukaryota; kingdom Metazoa; phylum Chordata; class Mammalia; order Carnivora; family Felidae; genus Felis; species Felis catus. Next base: position 52,047,713 of record NC_058375.1, read on the forward strand.
ATGTGTTGGGTTTCTTTATCTAGAAACAACAAAGAATTCACTGTGGTTTGGCTTTTACATTAAAACTATTGTTTGTGGGAGGAAGTGAGCAAAAGCTAAAGCTTTGAGACAGCATCAGGGTTCTATCTTCAGTATACATGTTTCAGGGCTGTCCAGGGCCCTTGTTCTCAGACCCACTTGGAGAGCCCTAGCTACCACCTCCCCTAGGATTGAATTCAGGCAATACTGGCAGTAAAAGTCTTGTGGGATGGTTGGTTGTTAGAATTTCATGTTCTTTATTTTAACCATAAAAAAAGTATTTTTTAATGTTTATTTATTTTTGAGAAAGGGAGAGAGAGTATGGGGGAAGGGGCAGAGATAGAGGGAGAGAGAGAATCCCAAGCAGGATCCAAGCTGTCAGCACACAGATGGACTTGGGGCTCGATCTCACCAAACATGAGATCATGACCTGAGCCGAAGTCCAGTGCTTAACTGAGCCACCCAGGTGCCCCCCTCAAAAGCATTTTTAAAAAGCTAAATCGTTTAATTTACTTTTCATTACTGTAACCATTGGCATAATAGTCACCTCTTACCTGCAGTCATCCCAACCATATGAAACTAGATGTCTCCTCTGAAAAATATTCATGTGGATTCTACTGTTTAATATAAACAAAAAAGAAATCACAGATTATTTGGCTATTGCCCTCCAACTAGGATCAAGATAACATGCTTTTTAGCCTTATACACTTAATACAACTTTTTTTTTTTTTTTTACAAATTTATATCTAGTTTATGTGGTCTCTCTTGATTTAGTCTTTATAGAGCCCAGTTAGCCTCTTCCTCTGCCATTGTTACAGATTATACCAGTAAGCCATCTCTCAAATTCTACCATCTTGCAAATGTAAATGTTGGTTACAAGAGCAAGGTGGTACCAAGATCAGCACAAATTAATCACAACCACTATGAAACATCTTCTTTATTGATGGTACTTCAACAGTATCACCTTTCCACATACATCAGGAATTATGACTTTATGATAAAGTTGCTCTTGTTGCTGGAGGGAATCGAGTGCAAGTATTAATAGATTGGATTTAAAGACAAGACTAATTCTTAGTCCTAGTCTTGACATTGAACTTGGAAGTATTTGGTGGACTCTGTATTTGCCCACGTAAAGATTACTATTGAAAATTTAGCTGAGAGAAAGAGAAGAATTATAGTATTATAACTATCATTTCAGATTTTTAGCCAACAGATCTTTTTGAGTAACTGTTTAAAAATTTAGAGATTTTTTTAAAACTTAATTTCACTTTTGCCTTAAGATATCTACTTTACCAAGACATCTGTCATTCAAACCTCCAGCAGTTTGATGACTCCTTTACTCTGATATTGATAGTGTATATTGTAGTTTAGGGTAGGGGACTGAATCACCCCCTCTCTACCACCATCATCCATGAGGCCCCATGAATAAATTGAAGCTCCCCCTTACAGGATACTGTGAGTGAATCCACCCTCCACTTTGGGAGCCATCATTTCATTATAGTACAGTATATTCAATATACATACTTAATGGGTTACATGTTTTGCTTTTAAATATTCTTACATAATTGAGATGAAGTGTGAGGAAAAACTTCATTAAATTTTGAGAGCTAAAAACTTACTGTGTAAGAGATAGCTATACTGTATTTTCAAAATTGATTCCCTTGCTAAGGAGGGTATATTATTTGAGGTGCAGAATGATATTCTGGAAGGAGTATGGGCTTTGGATGTGATAGTTCTAGGGTCAGATTCTGGCTCTGCCAATTCCTAAATATAATTTTCATAAGTTATTTAGTCTCTCTGAATCTCAGTTTTCTGACCTATAAAATGGGGATCATACTGTGAAGATTTACTATGACAATGTATTTGGAGTGCTCAGAAATGGTGGTTATTGCTCTTCCCCTAAGTGGCCTGAGATGATCTCTGAAAATGGTTCGCTCTTCACTTGACCCAGACAACCCTATGAAATCATGCAAATCAAGAGGCTCAAGGGGCGCCTGGGTGGATCAGTCAGTTAAGCATCCGACTTTGGCTCAGGTCATGATCTCACAGTTCGTGGGTTTGAGCCCCGCGTTGGGCTCTGTGCTGACAGCTCAGAGCCTGGAGCCTGCTTTGGATTCTATGTCTCTGGCTCCCTTTCTACCCCTCCCCCACCTCTCTCTTTCTCACTCTCAAAAATAAATAAACATTAAAAAAATAATAATAAAAAAAGAGGTTCAAATCTTCACATTCACTTTTAGGAACACATGTGAAACTGTCCATGCCATCAAGAGTATGCATATCCAAAAAGCCACCAAGAATATGAAAGATGTCACTTTTCAGAAGCAATGTATGCCATTCTGTGGCTATAATGGTGGAGTTGGGAGGTGTGCCCAGGCCAAACAGTGGGGCTGGACACAGACTCAGTGGCCCAAAAAGAGTGCTGAATTTTTACTGCACATGCTTAAAAATGCAGACAGTAATGATGAACTTCAGGGTTTAGATGTAGATTCTCTGGTCATTGAGCACATCCAGGTGAACAAAGCCCTCAAGATGTGGCATAGAACTTCTAAGGCTCATGGTAGGATTAACCCACATGGGAGCTCTCCCTGCCACATTGAGATGATCCTTACTGAAAAAGAGCAGATTGTTCCTAAACCAGAAGAGGAGGAGGTTGCACAGAAGAAAAAGATATCCCAGAAGAAACTGAAGAAACAAAAACTTATGGCCCAAGAGTAAATTCTGTATAAAATAAATGCAAATAAAAGTAAAAAAAATGATGGTTATTATTACTTTACAGTTTTGCTGATTTTATAGCGGTCATATTTTCATGAGGCTACCTTTATTTTTTTCTTTGATATCATACACCAATAGTTGTCACATCTCATATTTAAAAATGAAGTTGCTGATACCACCGTCCCTTCCATCTGTTTGAGCGAGGTATCATTTTTGTGTTCTCACAACTTAACAAATGTGAAACAATTTACTCTGTAGTGCCACTTGGTAAATCACTTTTTCACTTTCAGGGTATTTTTCAGTCTTGTGGATGAGAGGTCTTGACAATAGTCATTAAAGATGTGATAGCACTTTCACAAGAACAAGGACATGTGCCTTATGTCTTTGCTGAGCTCTGGTCTAGGTAGACTAATTTTAACATTTTTCTACATCTGCACTAAGATTTCACTGGGAGAAGTCACTGCCTAGATGGGATCTGATCAGGCAAATGCCTAATTTTGAGCTTGTAAAGATCTCCTCAGTTGTACTATCTGGCTAATGGGAGGATGTGATATCGTACAGTTAAAGGAAGATGTGATAGAAATCAGATTGATTAGGGTTTGCTGCCTCATGATTTTGACTAAATCACTTGAAACCTCAAATCATGATGATTTAGTTGAGACTTATGTCTATTTAGCTTATTCAAATTAAAGCAAACATTACTTAAAAAGTATGAGAAAGGAAGAGTGGAAAACCATTTAAATGTGAAGCTGCCATTAATTCTATTCAATGGGCATGGGACACAGGGGTATATGTAAGGGTGCCATGAAGTTGCTGTTTCCACAGTTAGTTTCAGTTCCCTTATGTATCTTATAATGTGAGCATCTTGTACAGAAAATGGGATGAGATCTCAGTGTTTAAATATACTGCTCTTATCTTTTTGTACAACATGGCCCCTAAATGCAAGCTAGTTATTATATGTAGAATTAAAACAAAGACACATCAGACAATGGAGGAGAAAACTATTAGATTAATGGAGAGACTATATGCTTGTCTATTATAAGGGCAACTTTTAAGGGATTTTGTGACTAATTTTTTATTATATTTGATTTTTTACCTTACATGTTACTTTGTAATCTAACTCCTGCACAAAATGCAATTTCCATTATAATATCTGCCTTACCAGGGTTGTTCTGGGAATCAAATGAGATAATATATGTTAAAGTGCTCTGCAAAATTCACGGTGCTATAAAATATAAAATGTGTACTCTGGACAAGACTTGGTCAGCCATTTAAGTGTTTTACTCTGTGTTTTCACACAGAAAGTGAATTGTAGCTGTGTACAGAACAACAATCACAATAATAATAATAATAATAATAAAGATAGAAGCTAAGAAGATTGATTAATCGCCTACTTAGAACAAACCAGGAAATGTGTTTAGTACTTTAAGTGGATTATCTCAACTGGATACTGCTTTGGGAAAAGTTCTTCTACTTAGTTTTCTATACTCCAGGCTCTTCTAAGGGTACCTCAGTTTCAAATATTATATGCACTTTCTGGGAAGCCTCCACATTACTTGTGTGGGTGTGTAGCCAGTATGTTTTCTTCTTATACAGATGAATTTAATAACTAAGAAGTGCTGGGTGAGAAGATACTTATTTCCTACTATTTCCATGGGGAGGAATTTTCATCGGAGGACACATGAACCTGTACCTCTTATTCATTCCTCTCTGAGGGAGGAAGGAGGACTTACCTGATTAATCGGTATTTTTTAATACAAATTATATATATATATATATATATACATACATATATACATAAATATATATATAAATATATATATAAAATATATATAAAATATATATATATTTTATTATATTTATATATATATATATTTATATATATATTTATATATTATATATTTATATATATTTTATTATATATATAATATATATTTATATATATAAATTATATATATTATATATATTATAAATATATATATATAAATATATATATATAAAATATATATATATTTAGGGAGAGCACAAGTAGGGAAGGAGCAGAGAGAGAGAATCCCAGGCAGGCTCTGAACCACCAGTGTAGAGCCCGATTCACAGCTGAAACTCATGAGCCACGAGATCATGACCTGAGCTGAAGTTGGACGCTTAACTGACTGAGCCACCCAGGCGCCCCTGTTTTTTTATTTTTGAGAAGGGGGAGGGGCAAAGAGAGGGAGAGAGAGCAAAGGAGACCGAGACCCCAAAGCAGGCTCTGTGCTGTCAGCACAGAGCCCTGTGCGGGGCTCAAACTCAGGAACTGTGAGAGCATGACCTGAGCCAAAATCAAGAGTCTGATGCTTAACTGAGTGAGTCACCTAGGTGCCCCTGATTACTCAGTTTAGAAGAAGGAAATGAGCATTTGTGGATCAGCCACTCCTACACATTTTGGATTTGCCTGCTCTCAGAAAGGATGCATTATGGTTTTCAGCCTCTGTCATGCCATGACCTTAGCAAAACGTGATCTTACTTGTAGTTGAGATCTACAGGTGTTTTGTGCTCCCAGTGACTAGGTAGGTAAATCTAACTAATTCATCCACTATTAGCCAGTTCACTTGGTTGCACATCACTTAATGTAGATTTCGTTAGAAGTAAAAATAACATTTGTTATCTGTGACTCCTGTGTCTACTTCTCAACTGGTTCTAAAAGTAGGTGGGAAAGAGAAAAATTATGAAGCAGTTCTGCTTAAAATCCTAACAAAAGACAGTGTAAGGGAGTGGTTAAGAGCACAGGGATGGAAATGAATTTGCCTAATTTCAAATTTGGGCTCCATCACTTTTCAGCTGTGTTATTTTATGCAAGTTATTTAAACTCTCTGTGCCTTAGTTATCTTATCTGTAAAATGGGAATAATAATAGAACCTACTCTCATAGTGAGAGGATTAAATGAATTAATACATGTAAAATGCTTAGAATAGTCCTGAGTGTATCAGCATTCAATAGATGTTAGCTTTTCTTACTATTAAATTAACATTGATAACCCAAGGATACAATCTAAATATTTGCACATAATTTGCATTCAGCTTCTGACTTCCCTCCTTAAAAAATGTTGATTCATGGGGCATGTGGGTTAAGCACTGGACTCTGGATTTCTGCTCAGGTCATGATCTCATGGTTTGTGAGTTTGAGCCCCATGTCTGACTCTGCACTGATAGCGAGGATCCTGCTTGGGGTTCTCTCTCTCTGGCCCTTACCTGCTCATACTCACATTCTCCCACTCTTTCAAAATAAATAAATAAACTTAAAAAAAATGTTGATTCCTTGATTATCAGCACTGGGGCCTTCTACTGATTCATTCTCCGTGTTCAGTATGGTATATTTAGTCCTTTTCGTCTCCTTTTCTTTATTTGCCACAATCCATAGAAATGGGACTCACAGTGACATACCTTTTAAATTTCTGTGAGGTCTTCAGACTAATCCACTGTGCTTGCTCTTACTTCAGAGCCCCATAGCAATTTGCCTATCCTATACAATTTAGCTATTAAATGTGCGTTATCATATGGGATGCAAAATAGGACAGATTTTCTTTTAAAGAAAACTACCTCAGTGTCTCTTCTTAAGGTGCAAATATGTTGCAGTAATATTTGGGGAAGTATGTTCAACATTTTATCATGGAGAATTTCAAACATACAGAAAAGTTGAAAGACTTTTTCTTTAAGATTTTCTAAATTTTTTTAGTAATCTCTATATCCAACGTGGGGCTTGAACACACAACCCTGAGATCACATGCTCCACCAGTTGAGCCAGCCAAGTGCTCTACAAAGTTAAAAGAATTTTGCAACAAGCACCACTATTCTACTATTCTACCATTAACATTTTAATACACTTGTTCTATCACAGAGTTTCCAGCATTCATCCTTTGATCTATTCATCATCCCATTTTAGTTTTTTGGTGCCTTTCAAAGTAGAATGTTGCAGCACTATTTTAAAATGTTAACCTTTGGGAGGGAGGGGAGAGTGGGTGATGGGCATTTGAGGAGGGCACCTGTTGGGATGAGCACTGGGTGTTGTATGGAAACCAATTTGACAATAAATTTCATATTAAAAAAATAAAATAAAAAGTAAAATGCTAAACTTTACCGCCTACAACTCCTCTATTTCCTATCTGAGGCAGAAGCAGTGTGGCAGAGTGAAGGGCTTTGGAGCCTGGCAGCCTGGGCTTGTAATCTAGCTTTGCCACTTACTAGCTATGTGACCCATATAACATTACTGTTACTTAGTGTCTTTGCCTGCAAAAGAGGATAATAGTAGTACCTACTTCATGAGGTTGTGAAAGTGCATGTAAAATGCTTATTAATAGTGCTTGACCAGCAAAACACTTGTAGAGTACTAACTTATATTGGGCAATTTATACATATTAACATATTTAATTCTCACCAAAACTCTGTGAGATAGTACCATTATTATAAAATATAATGTGTATTAGCTATTATTATTTTTTATAGCAGAAATACATAGAGAAAAAGTCTCTCCTTAGTTTTTTTTTTTAAGATTTTATTTTTTATTTTAAAAAAAATTTTTTTTTCAACGTTTATTTATTTTTGGGACAGAGAGAGACAGAGCATGAACAGGGGAGGGGCAGAGAGAGAGGGAGACACAGAATCGGAAACAGGCTCCAGGCTCTGAGCCATCAGCCCAGAGCCCGACGCGGGGCTCGAACTCCCAGACCGCGAGATCGTGACCTGGCTGAAGTCGGACGCTTAACCGACTGCGCCACCCAGGCGCCCCTAAGATTTTATTTTTAAGGGCACCTTGGCTCAGTTGGTTAAACATCTGACTTCAGCTCAGGTCATGATCTCAGGGTTCCTGAATTCGAATCCCACACCAGGTGAGCTTGAGCCCCACCTCAGGTGAGTTCATGGCCCACTTTGGGTAAACATGAGCCCTGCCTTGGGTGAGCCCCGCTTCTCTCTGTCTCTCTCCCCCTCTCTTTCTGCCCTTTCTTCACTTGCACCCTCCCTCTCTCTAAAAAAAAAGAAAAGAAAATATTTTATTGTTAAATAATCTCTACACCCAAGGTGAGGCTCAAACTCACAACCTCAAGATCAAGAGTCAGACATTCTACCCACTTTGCCAGTCAGGTGCCCCTCTGTTTAGTTCTTGCGTTTTAAATATATATACATTATTTAAATATATATATTTAAATAATATATGTAAATAATATATATAAATAATATATACATAAATATATGTATATATTTATATATTATTTAAATATACATACTTATTGAGAAAGACAGCATGAGTTGGGGGTAGGGGGAAGAGGGAGAGAGAGAGAATCTTAAGCAGGCTCCACACTCATCACAGAACCTGAAGCAGGGCTCGATCATGTGACCCTGGGATTGGGACCTGAGCCAAAATCAAAAGTAGGACACTCAACCAATTGAGCCACCGAGGCACCCCAAGTCCTTAAGTTTTAAAACAGACATTTTGGAGTTCATGGCAAAAATAATGCCATGGGTTCTGCATTAGAGCAGGAGTGTAACATCCTCAGCCCTGCATCCCTATGTCTTGTGTGTTTCTGAACTTACATTCTTAACCAGTGGGGCTAGAAGGGGACTCTGCCATCTTCTGGTGGATGTGTGCCGGATCCCTCTGTCCACACCTTCTGGAGGAAGCGCTGTTGCTATCTGGCTGTGTGTGAGTCACATTCCGGTGGGTCCACACCAGGCATAGGTGGGAGCTTGGAACTTTCTGTTGTTTATTCAGTGCCATGGATTTCAAATGGACTTCTTCTTGCTGTGAGCATCCAGAGTCCCATGAAGGGTCTGTGACCAAGAAACACTGGAAGCATCACCCCAGAATTATGGTGAGCCTTATTCCCTGTCACCTCCAAGTGGAAGATAAGTTTCAGAACACGCAAAGAGCTCTATTTTTAGAAGAAATGTGTTAAACTCAGAAATGATGAAATCAAAACTTTTATTCTTTTTCTTTATTTTTTAATGTTTTTATTTATTTTTGAAGGAGATAGAGACAGAGCATGAGCAAGGGAAGGGCAGAGAGAGAGAGAGAGGCAGACACAGAATTCGAAGCAGGCTCCAGGCTCTGAGCTGTCAGCACAGAGCCCAATGCAGGACTCGAACTCACAGATCATGACCCGAGCAGAAGTCAGATGCTCAACCAGCTGAGCCACCCAGGCGCCCCAAAACAAAACTTATATTAAAAGGCAAAGATGCTAAGAAAAAAAAATAATGCCATGATAAGGAAGCTTTGTGAAAGAGACTGGGCTCTTTTCCTGTTGAAAGCCTATGTATTCAGGGAGAAAGTTTAGTCACTGACAATTCATTTTGGAACAACAGATAAAAGAGTCTCACCTGACCAAACTATGTAACGTTTCCTAGCCTTGGGGAGAAGAGAGAAGAAACAACTAGGGTGAAGCTTATTAGGATATTTGGAGACCTGTACCAAGCCAGGCTAATTTCTAGAGTTGGGAAAAATATAGCCCTCTGGACATGGATTTGTGGATTTAAAAGCAGGGAAGAATTGTGTTTCCTATGAATAAGTTTTGGACTCTTGTGATGCAATTTTTTACTTATTCATTGATTTTATTATTTTATTTTATTTTACTTTGTTTGGTGAGAACACTTAAGATTTACTCTTTCAGCAAGTTTATAGTATACAATACAGTATTAACTATAATCACCATACTGCAGGTTAGATCCCCAGCATGTATTCATCTTATAACTGGAAGTTTGTATCCTTTACCAACATTTCTCCATTTCCTCCCACTCTCCTCCAGTCTTGGCAATCATTTTACTCTCTGCTTCTATTATTATTTTGAGTTTTTTAGATTCCACATATATACAGAATCATACAATACTTCTCTTTCTATCTCTGGTTCATTTCACTTAGCATAATGTCCTTTAGTATGATACCATGATTTATAATAAGAAATATATGTTTTGGCCTTTTCTTTTTGTATCCCGTCCCTCTCTCCATTCCCAACTAGAACATCATCTACTGCCTCGGTAAAAGGAAACCATAAGAAACAAAGTAAGTTGAATTTTTGGCTTTTGAACACCAAAAACCAAAGACATGGCAAAAATAAGTAAGTAAGTAACTAAGTAAATAAGTAAATAAATAAATAAATAACATGCTTGGATGAGTACAGTTATTTCTGGTTCCAGAGAAGATACAAATTTTATGGACTGGAAGAGAGGGATAGTCCCAGACAAACTGGGACAGTTGGTAACCCTAGTTTAGCAGGGAGGTTGTTTTGTTTCCAAGTATACTTGGTATTTACAAAATAAATTGTGTTGTTAGGATATATTAAGGACCTCTAATTCATTATTCTAATAAAGGCAAGTGGCAATATTTCAGTGTTCCCATTATACAGAATATAAGTAGGTAGCTGGAATTCTCCAAAGTTTTAGGAAGGATGCTTTCCTCATGCATTACTGACTTGAGTTGGCGATAATGTTCAATTGCTTCCATTTTTTTAAAGTTTATTTATTTATTTTGAGAGAGAGGGAGGGGTGGGGGGGGGGGGAGAATCCCAAGTGGGTTCCATGACATCAGCGCAGAGCCTGACATGGGCCTCAAACCCATGAACTGGGAGATCATGACCTGAGCTGGAATCAAAAGTCAGATGCTTAACCAACTGAGCCACCCAGGTGCCCCATGCTTCCATCCTTTTAAAGTTTTAATTTATTTATTCATTTGAGTAATCTCTACACCCAATGTGGGGCTTGAACTCATGACCCCGAGATCAAGAGCTGTATGCTCTTCCAACTGAGCCAGCCGGTGCCCCAAATTGCTTCTATTTTTGTATTAAAAAATTTTTTAGGGGCGCCTGGGTGGCTCGGTCGGTTAAGCATCCGACTTCGGCTCAGGTCATGATCTCACGGTCCGTGAGTTCGAGCCCCGCGTCGGGCTTTGTGCTGACAGCTCAGAGCCTGGAGCCTTTTTCAGATTCTGTGTCTCCCTCTCTCTCTGCCCCTCCCCTGTTCATGCTCTGTCTCAAAAATAAATAAACGTTAAAAAAAAAATTAAAAAAAAATTTTTTTAAGTTTATTTATTTTGAGAGAGACAGAGATAGTGTGAGCAGGGGAGGGGCAGAGAGAGAGGGAGAGAGAATCCTAAGCAACCTCCAAGCTATCAGTGCAGAGCCACATGTGGGGCTTGATCTCACGAAACTGTGAGATCATGACCTGAGCTGAAGCCAAGAGTCAGATGCTCAAGCAACTGAGCCACCCAGGTACCCCTATTTTTTTTCATTTTAATTTAAAATAATTATTGCAGGGGTGCCTGGGTGGCGCAGTCGGTTAAGCGTCCGACTTCAGCCAGGTCACGATCTCGCGGTCTGTGAGTTCGAGCCCCGCGTCAGGCTCTGGGCTGATGGCTCAGAGCCTGGAGCCTGCTTCCGATTCTGTGTCTCCCTCTCTCTATGCCCCTCCCCCGTTCATGCTCTGTGTCTCTCTGTCTCAAAAATAAATAAACGTAAAAAAAAAAAATTTAAAATAATTATTGCAAGCAGTTTACATGAATAAGCTATATAAATATATATATTATTTTCCAATTTTATTTGTTTTATATAACCCTGTTTATTTGCCGCAGGAAATTGGAAATAACTATAATAAGTATAAGCAATATGGAGGTGAGGTTAAGAGCACGGTCTCTAGAGCCAGACCATCTGGGTTCAAATCATAGCCTTGCCTCTTACTAGTTGTGTGATATTGGATAGGTTCCATTTATTTATCTACAAAATGGGAATTAAAATAGTATCTGTCTATTAAGGGGGTGTGGGGATGAAATGAGTTAATACACATAAGGTGCTTATAATGGTGCCTGGCATTCGTAGTAGGCACTCAAGAATTATTAGGTGATTTGCAAGTTCTTTTGCTGTACTAATGAAAACTTGAGTTTATCCATAGTTCATTATTTTCATAATTAAATATTCAAAAAGAGTTGGGGGGATAGGTTAAAATGTTTTCTCAGGGCACCTGGGTGGCTCAGTTGGTTAAGCATCCTACTTATGCTCAGGCCATGATTTCGTGGTTTGTAAGTTCAAGCCCCACATCAGGCTCTGTGCTGACAGCTCAGAGCCTGGAGCCTGCTTCGGATTCTCTGTTTCCCCCCTCTCTGCCCCTCTCATGCTCATGCTCTGTCTTTCTCTGTCTCTCAATAATAAATAAACGTTAAAAAAATTTTTTTAATGTTTTCTGAAATGACACATTGTTTTCCTCTCCCCACCCCCCCATTCATATGTTGAAGTCCTAACCCACAATGTGACTGTATTTGGACATAGAGCCTTTATTTATTTATTTGTTTATTTATTTATTAATACGAAATTTATTGTCAAATTGGTTTCCATACAACACCCAGTGCTTATCCCAACGGGTGCCCTCCTCAATGCCCATCACCCACTTTCCCCTCCCTACCACCCCCCATCAAGCCTCAGTTTATTCTCAGTTTTTAAGAGTCTCTTATGGTTTGCCTCCCTCCCTCTCTAACTTTCTTTTTCTTTTCCTTTCCCACCCCCATGGTCTTCTGTTGAGTTTCTCAGGGTCCACATAAGAGTGAAAACATATGGTATCTGTCTTTCTCTGTATGACTTATTTCACTTAGCATAACACTCTCCAGTTCCATCCACGTTGCTACAAAAGGCCATATTTCATTCTTTCTCATAGCCAAGTAATATTCCATCGTATATATAAACCACAACTTCTTTATCTATTCATCAGTTGGTGGACATTTAGGCTCTTTCCATAATTTGGCTATTGTTGAGAGTGCTGCTATAAACATTGGGGTACAAGTGCCCCTATGCATCAGCACTCCTGTATCCCTTGGGTAAATTCCTAGCAGTGCTATTTCTGGGTCATAGGGTAGATCTATTTTTAATTTTTTGAGGAAACTCCACACTGTTTTCTAGAGTGGCTGCATCAGTTTGCATTCCCACCAATATTGCAAGAGGGTTCCTGTTTCTCCACATCCTCTCCAGCATCTATATTCTCCTGATTTGTTCATTTTAGCCACTCTGACTGGCATGAGGTGATATCTCAGTGTGGTTTTGATTTGTATTTCCCTGATGAGGAGTGACGTTGAGCATCTTTTCATGTGCCTGTTGGCCATCTGGATGTCTTTGGACATAAAGTCTTTAGGAGATAAAGTTAAATGAGGAGATAAGGGTTGGGCACTAATCAAATAGGACTGGTGACCTTGTAAGAAGAGAAGAGATTCACTCTGTGTCTCCTACACACACACACACACACACACACACACACACACACACACACACACACCTGAGGTAAGGTTATTTGAGGAGACAGAAGGGAGCCATCTATGAGCCAGGAAGAAAGTTCTCACCAGGAATCTCCCCTGCCAGACCTTGATCTGGGACTTCTAGCCTCCAGTGTTGTGAGAAAACAAATTTATGTCGTTTAAGCTGCCCAGCCCATGATATTTTGTTATAGCAACTCAAGCACGCTAAGACAGATTGTTAATTAATGAGCACTGAAGACTGAGGAAAACCCTTAGAGTTGCATTTATTTGCAAAGACTGGGTAACATCACCTCAGTTTTCTTACCCCAGCCTGCCCTACACAAAAGTGCCTGATGACTGAGCAGAATGATGAAGTAGAAGGAAGACCACTTCATTGGCACAACCCTGCCCCTCATCAACTGAGTGATTTAACCAAGTCTTTTAACCTCTTCATGACTCAGTTTTTTCCTCAGCATAAAACAAAGTGTCAGATAGACACATACATAGATAAATATATATTTATATTTTCATATAATTAGGTTGAACTACATGTTTGAATCAATGACACGTTTGAATCAATGAGATGAAGGGGGAGCAAGAATATAGAGTAGAGACTAAGAACATAGAAGACCAAGTTGTTAGAGCCAGAAGCAACTGCCATGAGAATAAGTCCTTAGGTCTTTCCAGAGATGTTGGGAAAGGCACTGGAGGTGAAGCAGAAGTTTGAGTCAATTTTTCTAGGTCTTAATAGGCAAGGAGAACTTGGCTGCCATCTGGGTTAGGAAGAGGTTTTAACTAGATGCTCTCTAAATCATCTTCTGGGGTGCCTGGGTGGCTCAGTCAGTTAAGCATCTGACTTTGGCTCAGGTCATGACCTCATGGTTTGTGAGTTCAAGCCCCATATTGGGCTCTCTGCGGTCAGCAAAAGAGCCCCTTTGGATCTTCTGTCCCTTACCCCCCCCCGTGCCTCCCCCACTTGTTTTCTCTCTCTCTCTCTCTCAATAAATACATAAATAAATAAACTTTATTTAGTTTTTAAATTTTTTTTAATGTTTATTTATTTTTGAGAGAGACGGAGTGTGAGCAGGGGTGGGAGGGGGGTGGGCAGAGAGAGATGGAGACACAGAATCTAAAGCAGGTTCCAGGCTCTGAGCTGTCAGCACAGAGTCCGACGCGGGGCTTGAACCTACGAACTCTGAGCTGAAGTCAGACGCTCAAACGACTGAGCCACCCAGGCACTCCAAAATTAATAAACTTAAAATCAATCAATCAATCAATCAATCAATCATCTTACAGCTCTTGTGTCCTATAACTTAATGATTGTAGGGGCTGGGGAAAGGAGCAAAGAGGGAAGATGAGGACTCATTTAATGCTAAAAATGAAATAAAATATTAATTGGTTCCCCAATTCCCCTTCATTTCTGCAAATTATAGGAGTCTGTCTTCCTTCTTTTGCATGTATTTCACTACCTGCCCTTAATGTTCATTTTAACTTGATTAGAGTGTCTTGTCCTCAGCATTCCCTGGGATAGCCCTGGCCCCGTAGGCCACTAAGGGCAATGCTGTCACCTCTCACTTCATCTCTCATCCATACTTGCAGGGTGTGTATTAGACTAGGGCTAGACCTCTCAGATCAACCTTAAATTCCAGCTCTGCCACTCACTACCATGAACCTTTGAACAAGTTACTTAAGCACTCTATGCTACATGTCATTTTATGTTTTAATCTGTTAGGTAGGGATAAATAAAACACACACATCACATGGTTGTTGAAAGGATTAAATGAGATAATACTGGCAAACTCCCTTCAAATTTTAAATACTGTGGGAACAGGGACAATATCTTTCTCCTTATCATGCCTAGCATTTAGTAGGTGCTCAGTAAATATTTTTTGAATGAATAAAAATAACTCGGCCTGGTGTCTGGAACATAGTAGGTGCTCAAGAAAAGAACATTATACATATCACCTTCCCTAGTTGTCTTCATTTGGTTTTGCCTGTCCAGCATCTATTTGCTCATTTTCTAGTAGCAAAGCCTCAGTTTCCCTTTGTGAAATTTCCCCTTCCTCATTCTCGGTTTTTGTGGTTCTGGTGGGGCTGACCCCATATCTCTGCTCCCCAAGTTGGTATGTGGCCCAGCCCTGGCCCAATTTAGGACAATGAGAGTCAGGCCAGGTCTTTTTCTGGACCTAACGTGAGAGAGAGAGACTCTCTTTCCATCTAGGTTGCCAAGTTGGTAAAAGGTAAGGCTAAAACAACTGGAGGCCATCTTGTTCCATTTGGGAAGAATCTGCTGAGGAATAAAGCCACGAAGAGCAGACCTGAGGGGTAAAGGGAAATTGATACCTCATGATATTCTTTAGCATCTAGATCCAGCCACAAGTAAGATAGGCACAGGTCTCTGTCTTTGAGGAGCCTGTAATAGGAAAGAAAACAGTATGATTGGAGAGGGTCAGGCTGCCGTGGAAACACTAAGGCAGGATACCTAGTGAGAACTTCAGAGCAGAAGTAGGTTGGGGGAAGACTTCTGGGTAGGCAGGGACATCTAAGGAGAGATCAGGATGATGCGTATGAGTTAGCCAGGTGAATGGGGTGATACAGGGTTGGTACACATCACAGAGGATAGAAAGGAAAAAGAGTATAAGAAGGGACAACAAACAGTATGGTGCTTTCAGGGAATTCAGTATGACCAAAGCATACAAAACACTTTCTCAAACACAATCTCATTTAATCCAACATGTTAAATCTTTCACAGTGAAAGGAATATATCAGTTAGAATGTGTTCAGTTGCAAGGAAACGAACACATGACTAATGGTGATGTAAACAATGAAGACATTGCTGGTACTGCAATTCAATAATGTCATCAAGCATCTGGGCTCTTCCCATCTTTCTGTTTCACCATCCTGGGCTTTGGGTCATCATGCCTATTACTTTTGGTAGAAAGAATAAAGCCCCCTTGAGGATGTCCATATCTGAGTACTTAGAACCTATGAATATATTAAGTTCCATTGCAAAAGGGACTTTGTTGATTTAGTTAGGAATCTTGAGATGGGGAGAGTACCCTGGTTTACCCAGGTGGGACTAATGTAATCACAGATCCTTGTAAGAGGGAGGGAGGCAGGAGAGTTAGAGTTAGAGAAAGAAATGTGTTGATGGAAACAGAGGTCTGAGGAACAGATTTGAAGATACTGTGCTAATCGTCTTGAAGATGGAGGAAGAACTCACGAATCAAGGATGAAGACTGGCTTTAAGAGCTGGAGAAGTTTTGACCTCCAGAACTGTAATATAATGAATATGGTTTTTAAAAAATGTTCATTTATTTGTTTTTGAGAGAGAGAGAGTGTGTGTGTGCACGCACACACACACACGCAAGTGGGGAGGGGGCAGAGAGAGAGGGAGACAGAAAATCCCAAGCAGGCTCTGAGCTGTCAGTACAGAGCCTGATCCTGGGCTCAAACTCAGAAACTGTGAGATCATGACCTAAGCTGAAATGAAGAGTTGATGCTTAACTGACTGAGCCACCCAGGTGCCTCGTGAATTTGTTTTTAAGCCATTAAGTTTGTGGTAATTAGGCAATAGAAAAATGAATACATCACTCATGGTTGTAAGATGGCTGTCAGGGCTCTAGGTATTACTTTCATGTTTAATGCAGGAAGAAAGGGTAAGAGATAAAAGGGCAGAGTATGCTGCATCTATCCCTTTTGTCAGGAAAGGAAAAACTTTCACAAGCACCCTACCTGCTGACTTCCTCTGTACACATCATTGATCAGAACTTGGACACAATGGCCAATTCTAGCTGCAAGGGGAGGGTAAGAAGGTATCTCACTTCCAGTCTCATTTGTTTTGTATATGGTTTCAGCATTTACCTGTTTGGTAACTCTCTTGTCAGGAGGGAGGCTTCTCTCAGTGAGAGGCCATGGTGAGATTGGTGATTATAGTTAGAGAGCTTGGGTAGACTCCTTGGCATAGCATAGATAGCCAGGCAAAGGATATGACAATTATAGCTTTTGGTAAAAGTTCCTAAGCCCGCTTTAGTGTACCAAGAGGAACACACAGCACTGAGAACAACAAAGAGTGACTTTGGCAGGGAGACAAAAGCTAAACACAAACTAAGCTGCCTTCAGTAGGGATCACCCTATTAGCATTGACTGGACCATAGGATTCCCCTGCTAGTTCTGACTGTTGGGTAGAAGTTTGTTGGTGTGGACTCTCCACATATGTGAATGGGGGAACACCATTCTTGATCCCTGTCCCCACCTCCTGTAGATACATTCACATGCATGTATAGATGTATATATACAAAGATGATCATTGTATCAATCTTTATAAGTAAAAAAGCAGAAACAGGCTAAATGACCATTTGAAGAAACCTGCTTAACAAATTTATGCTATATCCATATAATGGAATGCTCTACAGGCATTTACATGGCTGATGTAGAGTAAATTACATACTCTATTAAAGGAATCAAGCAAGACTCAGAGCAGTGGATAGAATATGCCCCTAGTGTGATGCCTGTTGTCTCTGCAGATGGGGACTGAGGTTTTGAGGGGATGGAAGACATATTTTTGCTTGTTCTGAAAAAAAAAATTTTTTTTTACCAGATGTATTATGCCAGTTATCTACTGCTATATAACAAATCACCTCAAAATATAGTGGCTAAACAGCTATTTTATTTTGTTATAATTCTCAGGGTCAGCAATTAGGGCTGGACTCAGCTGGGCAGTTCTCCTGGTATTCTCTTGGTCATGTGGTTGCAGCCCTCTGGTGCCTGGATGAGAGCTGGATGATTTAAGATAAACTCACTTAAGCGTCTGGCAACTAATTCTGGCTGTCTTCAGAAACATCTGTCTCCATCAGGTTAGCCTCCGCTTCTTGACACAATGCCTCAAAGAGAGCAGGAGCTGAAGCTGCAAGGCTTCTAGAGGCCCAGACTCCCAGAGGAACTCACACAACACTTGCGCTGCATTTCGTTAGTCAAAGAAAGTCACATGGCCAGCCCAGATTGGTGGACTGAAGAAGCAGACTCCACCTCTTACTGGTAGGAGCTGCAAATAATTTGTGGCCATTTTTAGTTCACCACATTCCCACATTCCGTTTTCAAATAAAAGTTTACTTAAATAATGCTATTTGTAATAAATCCAGAGGATTTTAAGAATTGGGTGACACTTTGGAGATTATGTAATATAAAACCCTCTCATTTTATAGGAAGGAAACAGGTCAGAAAGGTGAAGTGTTTTGGATAAAGTAACTCAGTGATAACATCAAGATTGGAACCAGGTCTTCTGGGTGTGCTCTTAATTCCACAGTAAGATTTCCTTTTGCCAACAAAGCTTATTAGTGATCTTTGATCAAGAGGACTTGACACCTTTGAGGGTGCCTGGGTGGCTCAGTGGGTGGAGTGTCCAACTCTTGGTTTAGGCTCAGGTCATAATCCCAGGGTCATAGGATTGGCCCCCACATTGGGCTCTATGCTGAGTGTGGTGCCTGGTTGAGATTCTCACTCTCTCTCTCTCTCTGTCTTTCTCCCTCTGCCTCTCTCCCCTCCTCTTTCTCTCTAAAATAAAAAAAAAATTAAAAAAAAGGAGCTTGACAACTTTAGGGGCACCTTCTGGCTCAGTCGGTGGAGCGTGACTCTTGATCTCAGGGTTGTGAGTTCAAGCTCCACGTTGGGTATGGAAATCACTTAATAGAATTACTTAATAGAATCTTAAAGAAAACAAAAAGAGACAATGTGACAACTTTGTAGCCCTATTGCTCTTATAGTTAAGAATGTTAAAGGTTTTGTCTTATCCAAGTGAAGGAAAAGACTAAAGAAACAATCCAAGCAATTCTGAGAAAAGTAAAATGGGAATTTGAATTATCTAAGTTGTCTAGTCTTAGTACTTCTTTTTCTTAGTTTTTATTTCTTTTAAGAAACTTAGCCTTGAAGTACCTGTGGAATAAATAGTTTACCAAGTCATAAATACCTTGGTCAAAATTGCTTTATAAAATATTCAAATGGATCTAGATGATTTTTTATTTTGGGCTATTTTTAAAATGACATATACTATTAAGTATATTCCTATTATTTTGTTGGTCCTACTAGGAATTTTGGAGTGCTTAGTCTGCTTAGTCTTTAACAGTTCTGCTTAGTCTTAAATTAATATAATATTTATTATTAATTGGTTGGTTAATTAATATTTAAGTTAAGCCAGCATATGTTTACTGTGACCTCACAAGTCCAAAGTATTGTGCTGAAAATTGTAAAGAGTATAGAAAACAATATGGCATTCCACTTTCCTAAGAAGCTTAACAGCTAGTTGCAGGCAAAACCTATATATAACAGTACAAGGAGAAATGAATTAAATGCTATGAGGGCGGTACTAGCAAAGTGGAATGAAAGTATAGAAGAACGATTACAGCCATGCCAGCTGGGCAGTCTATCATTATTTGTGGCAGAAAGGAAGAAGAATCAGAAGAGACTTCTTCCATATTAGAAGTATTTAGCAGGATTTCTTCACAGAAAGTTAAAGTTGGGGAATTTAAATGGCTTAAATGCTTAGGATATGTGTCTGGGTTATTGGGAACCCTCAGGACAGATAGTCTTTTTCCTGTAAAGGGGGTCTTTTTGGTACATAAAGTTTTAAATTGAAGAATCCCTTTAATTACCACTATGCATGGATATCTGGATTAGTTGGACTCTACCAAACAATTAAAATCAAAGTTCTGTTCTTGCCAAGTAAGCAAAAACACATAAGTAGCCATTCTAACACAATTATCCTTTTACAGACTTACTTCTTTTGGGGTTTGCTAACACAGTACAATAGATTATAAACTCTGATGAAGAGAGAGAGATACAGGGAGATAATTTCTTAATTTATATATCTTTAATTTTTAAATTAAAGATTTTATTTCATGTTCATTCATTGACATTTTCTTTTATGTTCAAAAATCACCTAAATAGGGGTGCCTCAGTGGCTCAGTCAGTTAAGTGTCTGACTCTTGATTTCGGCTCAGGTCATGATCTCCTGGTTTAGTGAGTTCGAGCCCCATGTCCGCCTCTGCTCTGACAGCATAGATTCTCTCTCTTTCCCTCCCTCCCTGCCCATCCCCTGCTCATGCTCTCTCTCTCTCTCTCTCAAAAATAAATGAACATTTAAAAAAATCACCTAAATAAACAGGTGAGCAGTGAGTCAGAGGTTCCCTAAATAACAACAAAATGCTGAAGTTGGTCCATATTGCAGTGAGAATGAATGGTAAAATATCTGTTCTGTTCATTAGAATATAAGCCCATAAACCACTCCTTTCAGAGCCTGGAAACCCTGAGAACAAGTTGACTTGATGTGAGGATGGAGTTTTAACCAGCTATTGTTGCTTTTTTGGTTTAAACAAGACTTTTAATCCCATTTTATGGGCACCTATGTTATTTTTCAACATCTGGTCACCTTATGATAAGCAGGTGCTAATGAAGCACAGGATATATATCATTGGATAAATATGAGCATTGTATTTTTCTTGAGGGACAACACATATTCTTGGGACTTTTATCAAGTTACATTTTACTAGTCCTAAAATATTTAGAGTTATGTACTTAAAAGATACAGAGCATAGGTATTACATCCACAGAAAGTATTTTAGTCAGTGAATGTTCAATGTAGCAGGTAGAGATGAACTTAACACATCTTGTAGACTGAACTGGGAACAGACTCTTCAGCCATAAAATGCACTTAACAGTCTATTTAATAGTGGCGAGGTCCTTGAAAATGCAATATCCATGCTAATCTCGCCTTTTTCTAAATCACAGATGAAAAATAGGTCAGTTAGGTAGAGCCTTCTCTTTCTATTTAAAGTGTGACATTTAATCTATTTAAACAACTACCAAAACTTTATTAATTCAATGTAAGATAAGCGTGCTGAGAAAGTAGAAAACATTATTAAGGACACAAGGTTTTCCAAAATTTGATCTGATGTCTTAGATCTCAGGATCCAATATAGTCTCAACTTGGGGATTTCGATCAAATCAGTAACACCAAGGAAGGACCAGGAAAAAAAAGCAACCCAGAATGTAATGAAATTTCACATTTAAAGGAAATGGCTTAAAGAAACTGAGTATTTTACAAAAGAGGCAAAAATTAGAAAAGGAATCTCTAGAAAAACGTTTTTCACTTCCTTGATGCCTTTAGGGAAAATTCATTTGGAAAGAGGAGTATACACAGACAGAAAGCTTCCAGCAGATAACAAACTAAAGAGTCAAATTAGGGCTTAATGTAACTAGATACCGGCTTTGGTGCATTTCTTTTAAACTCCGATGTTCTGCAGAATTCTTTGGAGAGGAAGATGCAGGGTATGTGATAAATTGTAATTGCATTTCATTGGGGTCTATTTTGGAGAATGTTCACACTTTTCTCCTCTAGCCCCTCTCCTTTATTTGAATAGGATTTAGTATTCTCTGGCCCCACCCTCCCAATCAACCCAAATGTATACCTAGGGTAATGCAATAGTTCCAATCGTTCCCAAGAACAATTATAAAGAATAAAAGCTCCTGTATTTGGAGTGTAAACACAATGATACTTGACTACAGTTTTGGGTTGGGGCTTTAGAAAAAACTTTTTTTGTTGTTTTAAATTTTTTCTTGGGTATTGCATTCTCGGGTATTGCAAATTTGGGTGCCATAATTTAAGGGAGAAGATGTTTTCCTCCTCCTAGCTCCCTTCTCCAGATCTTGAAAGAAACCCTGGAGGAGAAAGGGCACCTAGAGGTTATTTCTCCTGCTTAATGGACTACTGTGGATTCAACAACAGTTTAGTTCTGTTCAGTTCAGCTCTTATTCCAGAAAACTAACTCCATCAATTATAGAAAATAACTTTTTATAGAGTTTTTTTCCAAACCTGTCTTCACTGCATATCCAGGAAGGATTAGTTTCCTTCACACCATCAAAGCACCTAGGTTCTTTCCTTTATTTTATGAGAATCATTCAGGTGATATGTAGTAGCTACTATTATTGGGCACATGTGGTATCTCATTTAGATTTTTAAATCCATGTTCCCAGGGGCAGAGTGCTGCTATTGACAATATCCGCTATCTCCCTCCTCATTAAAACCAAACCCCAAACCCACTGTAAAACAAAATGGTGATAAAAAAAATCACACCTTACATATTTTGTGTCCTGCCCCTCTCCTCAGTGCTCTTTTTTAGTTTGGCAATCTTTTTAAAAAATTGGTGAGTCAAAGCAAAAAAAAAATCGAGTAGGAAGAAAAGGCTTTATTTGTGACTTACTCTGTGTCTCTGGTATGACTTTACTATAAATAAAAATTTATTTAAAAATCTGACTTTAAATCTTGATGTATTTATTGTAAAATTTACAAGTTGGAACCTCCTACCATCTTGATTTATTTGATTTTAAAATGGAGTTCTTACCATTTCCCTCGGGGAGACTTTTTGGTTTGAATAGTTCTTACTGGCAGGTTGCCTTCTTTATATTTAGCCCAAATTTTCATTTTCAAAGACCGTTTAGATAAGTACCATGATAGCTCTAGCCAATGGATCTGTGTGTCACATAATAGAGTGTGACAATCCACTCAGTTGTGAAAGACACTGGAGATAAAATAATAAAGTAGCATTTGTGTTATCACATTGGCTTTACAAATCTAGTTAAACACTGACCCAACAGTGTTACTCATTATTGGAAATTATAGATGTTTATAATTCTCCAAAATATGTTGAGTTAAGTTATAGTGTATATCATATATTTAAATTTAAATTCAAAATCCTGGGCTGAGAGAGATGTAGATTTGTGACATTCCTTGGAGATTTGGGGACCATGAACCAACGAATACATTACATTGCCACATTAAAGAACTCTTTTTATCTGTAAAGATGTAAGCACCATCCTCCATTTTAATAACTTTTAAAAACAGGGTCTTAAAATCTTATGATTTTAATGAACTTAGACTTCTGCACCAAATTATATCTGTGGACATTTAGATTTATATTTCTTCTGTTTTGTTTATATCTCAATATAAATATATAAAAATATGAACTCCCTAGAATTGTTCCTAGATTCTGTTACAGTAACAATGTTTGAACTATGTGGTTGGAACATGCATTATTTCTTTTATGGTCCATATCAACAAAATTATTTTTATATGTGTGATTATGTATATACACTTGAAAAATCTGTATTTGTAAGAGAATAATTCCAAGTGGCTTCTGAAATTGACAGTAAAAATAACAATGACTTATATCTCCTGCATTATTTATATAATACTGGTCTACAAACTTCTTAAGGGCAGGCTATTTATTCAGTAAATATTGGTTGAGGGGTGTCTGGCTGGTTCAGTCTGAGCATGTGACTCTTGATCTTGGGGTCATGAGTTCAAGCCCCATGTTGGGGGGGGGGTAGTTTATACTTAAAATAAAAGAAACTTAAAAAAATATATTTGTTGAGTAAATGAGTACATCCATAAGTAATTATAAATTAACTTCATTAGTTTCATTTAAGCAATAAAGACATTTAAATCACTCCATTCACAGTAGATAAGGATGCAGTTTAGGTTGATTCCACTTTGGTCCCATTCAAATATAAGGTAAGTTTCTTGTTTTTTTTTTTAAGTTTTTTTTGTAATGTTTATTTATTTTTGAGAGAGAGACAGAGACAGCGTGCAAGCAGGGGAGGAGCAGAGAGAGAGGGAGACACAGAATCCAAAGCAGGCTCCAGGCTCCAAGCTGTGAGCACGGAGCCTGATGTGGAGCATGATGTGGAGATCATGACCTGAGCCGAGGTCGGACGCTTAACTGAGCCACCCAAGTGCCCCAGGTAGGTTTCTGAAGTCCCAAAAGCTATTAGTCTCATCTATAAGGCTGTTTGCTAGTTTGAAACCAAGGTGATTCGTGTGTGGGGTGGGTGTGTGTGTAAAAACTATTTGGCTATCCAGTGGAATAATTTGTAGAACAAAGGCAGAATAACTGATTCTTTTTTTTAAATTTTCTTAATGTTTTATTTATTCTTGACAGAGAGAGGGAGAAACAGTGAGTGGGGGAGGGGTAGAGAGAGAGCAACACACAGAATCTGAAAGCAGGCTCCAGGCTCAGAGCTGTCAGCACAGACCCTGATGTGGGGCTCAAATTCACCAACCCTGAGACCATGACCTGAGCCCAAGTTGGATGCTTGGGCTGAGTCACCCCTTGATTCTTTTTTTTTTTTTCATTTACCAGCTTTCAAAATAATAAATGGTTTACTAGCTTCCTTCATTGATGAATTTTTCTTTATAGCATTATGAGCTCATGGAGAATGGGACAATTCCACAGATAATTCAAATTTGATGTGTTTCAATTCATTGTACTTATTATGCTTAGTGATGATCAATGTGTCCCATATATAGCTAGCCAGAGTCTCTTCAGTTTGGCTCCTGAGACTTTCTGACATTGACCCTAATAGTTTTATTTTTAATTTTTTAAAATGTTTATTTATTTTTGAGAGAGAGAGCGAGAGAGAGCGAGCATGGGGGAGGGGCAAGGAGAGAGGGAGACAGAGGAACACAAGCAGGCTCTGCACTGACAGCAGACAGCCCGATGTGGGCTCGAACTCATGGACCATGAAATCATGACCTGAGCCAAATTGGTTGCTTAACAGACTAAGCCATCCAGGTGCCCCAACCCTAGTAATTTTTAATAGTTTACTTGATATCTACTATAACAAAATGTTCCAGATCTATTTTTGTATATTTCTTTTCCAGGCTATTTTTCCAAGAATCCCTCGTTCCTTTTAATAGGGACATACGTATTTTAAGACAGTCTTTGTACTAAGGATGCTCATTATTACTGAGTTGGTTTTTATGTCCTTTCAGCCAAAAAAGCTAGGTGATGTGTTTTCTTTTTATTTCCTCCCTCTCTCCCTCTTTTCCTGTCTTCATCCTTTACCCCCTTTCTTTCCCTTCCTTCCTTTCAATAATTCAATAAAATAAATCATGAGTTTATACTGATGCTTAACTTCCATCTTACACCTTTAACTCATTTTTCACATTAAGAATCCTGATATCAAAACACCAGCATGATAAAATTTGAATATCACATAACTCTTCATTTTCTGTATCCCACACATACAGTAGAGGACAACACTAAACACCAACAACATAATTACTAATAACCATTATTTTATTTTATTTTTATTTATTTTTAAAAAAAATATTTATTTTTGAGAGAGAGAGAAAGAGAGAGTGAGAGAGCATGGCAGGGGCAGAGAGAGAGGGAGAGAGAGAGAGAATCCCAAGCAGGTTCTGCACAGTCAGTGCAGAGCCTGATGTGAGGCTCGAACTCATGAACTATGAGATCATGACCTGGGTTGAAGTCAGATGCTTAACCAACTGAGCCACCCAGGTGCCCTTATTTTATTTTTTTAAACAGATCTTTTTCCTTAGGGTATACTGCAGTCAGGGGTTTACTATCAAATTACCAAGTTTTAAATTCACTTGGAAGAGTTTTTTTCTGTGTAGTTCAGCTACCAACTGGATACACATTTCAATTTTTTTGTTTCATTTTAATTCTGGTTTTCAGGGATTTCTTTTTTCCATTTAGTTTTGTTCTGTAATTAACTTTCAAAGTTCACAGTCTTAATAAAGATAGTCTTCATGTCAATATTTTGGCATTTTTTTGTGTGCAATCTCTGTAATCCTGAGCTTCTTTTATATAGACCTGAAAAGGAATCAAAATAACTAAGACCCATGTTTATTTTATTATACTTTTTTAATGTTTATTTATTTTTAAGAGAGAGTGCGAGCAGGGGAGGAGCAGAGAGAGACACACATACAATCTGGAGCAGGTTCCAGGTTCTGAGCTGTCAGCAAAGAGCCTGATGCAGGGCTTAAACTCGTGAACTGTGAAGATCATGACCTGAGCCGAAGTCTGACGTGTAACCAACTGAGCCACCCAGGCGCCCCCATGTTTATTTTTTAAAAACGTTTATATATTTATTTTTGAGATCAAGAGAGAGAGAGAGAGAGAGAGAGAGAGAGAGAGAGAGAGAGAGGACAAGCACGAGCAAGGGAGGGGCAGAGAGAGAGGGAGACAAAGAATCCCAAGCAGGCTTCACACCATCATTGCAGAGCCTGACGTGGGGCTTGAACTCACAAACCAGGAGATTATGACCTGAGCTGAAACCAAGAGTCAGATGCTCAACCGACTGAGCCCCCCAGATGCCTCTTATGTTTTAATCATGGTTCTGACATTTATTTGCTGTATCTCTTATAGAAATTATACAATGTCTCAAACCAGCATTTCCAACTGTGTTTCATGGACCACCCTGTAAGATGGGAAGTGGGAGGTGGGGTGGGATGTGGGGATAGGATTCTATGGTCAAATAAGTCTGAAAATTCCATATTCTCTTGGAGAATCATGATGTACATAACACATAAAAGACTCTGAAAAGACCTGAAGTAAGGAATCCTTTTTAGATTAGTATAACCCACTGTTTTCAAACTTATTTGTCTCAGCATCAAGAGACAGTCTTCATACCTTTTTTTTTTTTTTTTTTTGACAACACTTATTTCACTGAATGAGAGTTCTATGAAACATACTTTGGGAAATGTTGCTCTCAAGTTTTCTTGTATGTCGGAAAGGGATAATAATACCTTGTTCTACCATTCTCTCAGAGTTACTGTATGGATCAAGTGAATTGGATATGAAAGATTTTTAGTATATAAAAGAGGCTACTATTTTGGAGATGGCAGAATAATGGAAAATGACATACAAGGGTCAAATTAGGAAGATGTACAGGCAGGAAAAAGGAACCTATTTCAAAGAGCAGCTATGATCAGGTGAATGATTTTCAATGAGACTCAGGGAAGCCCTAGACTCGAGACAGAAAAGTGCTTGTTTTCTTCGTGGGTGGAAGTAATCTAGAAAAGGAACTACCAACTACCACAAAAGAATGATTTATGTGAGGAAGTTTGCCTAGTGCATTGAGTATTGACAGTATAAGGTATGTATCCGTTTAGTAGGGCTGCCATACAGAATACCACAGACTGGATGGTTTAAAAGACAAAAATTATTTTCTCACCCTTCTGGAGGCCAGAAGTCCAAGATAAAGGTGTCAGGAGGGTTGTTTTTTTTGAGACCTCTTTCTTTGGCTGTAGATGGCCATCTTCTCCCTGTGTCTTCACATGGTCTCTCCTGTGTATGGGCACATCTGTGACCAAATTTCCTTTTCTTACAAGGATACCAGTCAGATTGGATTAGAGGTTACCCTGATGACCTCATTCAAAATGCATTTACTGAGCATCTGTCATGTACAGGTACTGGGCTTTCAGAGATGATAGTATCTACTAGAGGCAAAGAGCAGGAGTAGGATGTAGATGCAGTGGGGAGGAAGTTCAGCCATGAAATAGAGGCTTAGATGTCCCTTCTACTACTTATTCAATGAACATTTTAAGTACCAGCTGTGTGCTTGTGTTTAACTTTATTTTTTTTATTTAAAAAAATTTTTTTATGTTTATTTCGGAGACAGAGAGAGAGACAGAGTATGAGTGGGGGAGGGGCAGAGAGAGAGGGAGACACAGAATCAGAAGCAGGCTCCAGGCTCTGAGCTGTCAGCACAGAGCCCGACGCAGGGCTCGAACTCACAAACCGTGAGATCATGACCTGAGTCGAAGTCAGTCGCTCAACCGACTGAGCTACCTAGGTGCCCCTACTTTTTTTTTTTTGAATTTTTAACATTTCTTTATTTATATTTTGAGAGACAGACCGAGTATGCGTGGGGGAGGGGCAGAGAGACAGGGAGTCACAGAATCCAAAGCAGGTTCCAGGCTCTGAACTGTCAGCACAGAGCCTGACATGGGGCTCAAACCCATCGGCTGTTAGGTCATGACTGAGCTGGAGTTGGATGCTTAACCGGCTGAGCCACCCACTCATCCCTATTTTACTTACTTTGAGAGGGAGTGGGAGACAGTGCACAGGAGGGGCAGAGGAAGAGAGAGAGAGAAAGAGAGAGAGAGAGAGAGAGAGAAAGAGAGATTAAGAAAGAATCCCAAGCAGGTTCTGCATTGTCAGTGTGGAGCCCAGTGTGGGTCTAGAACTCACTAACCGTAATCATGACCTTAGCCAAAATCAAGAGTCAGACGCTTGGGGCTCAGGTCATGATCTCCAGGTTCATGAGTTAGAGCCCCGACATGGGGTTCTGTGCTGACAGCTCAGAGCCTGGAGCCTGCTTCAGATTCTGTATCTCCCTTGCTCTCTGCCCCTCCCCCACTCATGCTCTGTCTCTGTCTCTCAAAAATAAATAAACATTAAAAAAAAAAAAAGAGTCGAATGCTTAAACCAACTGAGACACCCAGGTGCCTGCTGGCTGTGTTTGCTATTAATGCTGTGCCAGAAGCTAGGCAGTAAGGAGAGGCTTATACCAATTTCATCATTTGGAGATGTATATTTCTCACATATTAATATTTCTGCAATCGTGTTTTATAGTCACAACAAGTTTAAACGGTACCCTTATTTCTTAGTTGAACATAAAATAATGGTGCTTCTGGGACACCTGGGTGACTTAGTCGGTTGAGTGTCAGACTTTGGCTCAGGTTATGATCTTGTTCGTGAGTTAGACCCCTGCATAGGGCTCACTGCTGTCAGCTCAGAGCTTGCTTCACATCCTCTGTCCCCCTCTCTCTCTGCCCCTCCCCCACTATGCTCTTTCTCTCAAAAATAAACAACAAATTAAAAAAAATGGTGCTTCTTCTAATTGATGGAGCCAATTAGATTCAATAAAACATGATTTTTAGTTTGTCAAACATGGTTCTTATCCACAAGATGCTTACTATTTATGATCTTGCAAGGTACTGGATTTCCCCCTATGCTTGTAATCATGTCATATCTTTCATCAGTTTGTCTTTTTCTTCTTGGCCTTAAATATGTGTTTACTGAAGTATAGTTGTCTATTTTCCCACTGTACTGTCTTGTCTCTCTCATTCTTCAAATGAGAGACTTTCATATCTCTACCTTCAACCCCAATTGTTTGTCTAGGCTCTGATTCGTAACTGGTACCTGAAGATTACTACTTTGTCTGGTTGTCACCTCAAACTCACAATGCAACACCTTTTCCTCCAAGTCAGCTTCTCCCTAGACTTCCCCAGATCTTTCAGATTTTCTAGTAATTCAGACTTGAAACCTTGGGGAGCCATCCTTGATTTTACCCTCTCCTTTGTTTCGCTTCTTCTACATGTCTACTGTGTTACGAGGATCTGTACATTCTTCCTCTTGCGTTATCTCTCTTCCAAGTCCACTATTACCATCTCAGTCCAGGCCCTTGTCTAATCGTGCATAGGCTACTATAATGATTTCTACCTCTTCCTCTGATTCATCTTATCCATTATCACTTTAAATTTTCACTAACACTGTAGTGTACACTTGACTCCCTGCTAAAAGTCATTTAATGGCCCCTTACTGATCATTGAATAAATCCCAAACACCACAGCCTGGTATTCAAGGCTCTCCACAGTTATCCCTTTCAAGCTTCATCACCCACCATCTAAACTAGAGGAAATGTTCTGCACTTTTCAGCTGCTACAACTTTGGCTTGAACCATTTCCTTTGCCTGGAGTCCTACTCCTATCCTCCAGGCTTTCCTTCAAAGCTCAGCTGACTGTCCAGGGAAAGCATTTCCTGACAGTTTGTAATTTACAGTGAATCCTCTTCTCTGAACTCCTATAGTACTTAATGCACATATTAATAATCTGACATTTATTTTTAAAAATTTTTTATTTATTTTTGAGACAGAGAGAGACAGAGCATGAACGGCGGAGGGGCAGAGAGAGAGGGAGACACAGAATCGGAAGCAGGCTCCAGGCTCTGAGCCATCAGCCCAGAGCCCGAAGCGGGGCTCGAACCCACGGACCACGAGGTCGTGACCTGAGCGGAAGTCGGACGCTTAACGGACTGAGCCACCCAGGCGCCCCAATAATCTGACATTTAGCGTGTGCTCCCTTCTATTGCTTTCTATCCTTTTATGCAGAAAAATGTCTTGCCAATGAGAAGTCTCTTGAGGGCAGGGACTTGGCCACATTTCTCCATGTTTCTAGTATTGACAGTCTTTTAAATATTGAATAAAGTTTTAGAGTTGGAATTTACCTAGACCCTCTGACTCATTTCACAGGTGAAGAAAGTAGATCCAGAGAGCTGTGCAGACCCACTGAATAGAAAGCCATAAATACTTGCTGTTACTTATGGCTTATATAGAATGGCAGGATGCAGCAGTGAGGAGTGAGTGCATTCTCTGAACAGAGGAGGGAATGTAGTTATTTTGGGCAAGTTTGGGGATAAGTGATCCAAGCTACCTGATGGGGAAGGTGTACTGACTACCTGAGGGCAGCGCTGTTTCTTTGTATAGCCCACAGGCTCTCGAAAATGGGTAGACGTTTAATGTTTCTTACACGGAGTAACCTACCAGCTTAATACATTCTTCATCAGGGGCATGTAGCTTGAAAGTGAAGCAGGTTGGCTTTCTGACTCCTTGAGGGCACAGGCACAGAGAAAGACCCACTGCCCGGTGGTGAGGACTAGGCAAGGGCTCTTCACTCTGTGGAGGGAGCCAGGACGCGCCCCTGACAGGAATCTGTGGACTAAGCAGCCGCTCGGGCCTTGGCCACCAGCCCGGGAAAGAAGAGCAAGGGGCTTTCCACCTGCCCTAAGCCTAACCCGGGGCCGGGAGGCCTCTCAGGTTCCGCCATCCGGTGCCCCGCCTCCTAAGCCGGCCACCTCCTCTCCGCGCCTTTTCCCCGCCCCTCCCCTCACGCTCGACGGGCTCGTCCCCGCGCCCGGCGCGCGCGTTCGCGGAGGCGGAAGACCGGAGAGGCGCTCTGCCGTGGGTGCGAGCGAGCAGGCGCCTCCTTGGGATAGCTGCGGGCGCGAATCCTAAGGTTCTACGGGCTGCGGGGTAAGAGGCCGGGACCCTAGGGTGTCTGGGCTGGTGGGTCAATGTGGGGAGGGGCGGGGGACTCGCGAAGCGCTGCGATCCGGTCGGCTGCTGGCAGCCCGGATCCCCAGCCTGGCTCCCACTCAGAGCCCCACTCAGAGGGGAGGCTGGCGAGGCCTCCCTACCTCAGCCTGCAGGCTCGCTTGGAAGTCGGGTGACTGGACGTGGGTATGGTGGTGGGACCCCTTGACTGCAGCGGCCTCGGCGCCCTTGTTCCTGCGGTCTTGGGGGTCTGGACCGCTGGAGAAAGGGAGGAGAAACGTTAGGACGGTCCGTTTTCGCCAGACGTGCTCCTCTGGGATAGGCTCACACCCTAGGTGTTGTGTCCACCTTGGGGGAAGGACCTTTCAGAAAAAAGGAACAAATTCGGCCCTGGGGTGTGAACGACTGAGGTTTTTGCTTGTTTTTATTTTTGGTCGAAATGTACTCTGAGGAAAGTAGGACGGACACTTCTCTGCCACCTGCGTGAAAACTTCTTGGCGTGTGGATGGGTTAAACAGTTAACTGTACTTTGCTTTGCAGAGCCCTTTTTACTGTAAAGGAGAAGAGATCCGTTAAAAGTGTCATAATGTTTTTAGGCACAAAGGACTCAGTAAAAATGGTACCTCCCCTCTTCATACACAGGAAGATCTCCATTCAGCAAATGTTTTATGAGTACTTGCTTTTTGCCAACATTGTTCTAAGTGCAGGGAACAGAGCCAACAGCTAAGAAAAGAGGATCTTTGCTTGCAGGGAGCTTATGTTCTGGTTGTCAAATAAATGTAATTTCCTTTTATGTTTTTTTTTTTTACTGGAATGTAACATATGTACCATAAAATACTCTACACCAATCGTAAGTTGTAACTTGCTGATTATGGTAAAGAAAATGCATCTTTTAGCCACCACTCGAATCAAGAAGCAGAACATTCACAGCTTCTTCTGAGAAGACCTCCCTGGAAGACCTCTCCCAATCACCATCCTCTCTTTTCTCCGTAAAGGTAACCTCTTTAATGATTTCTAATACCATAGATTAGTTTTGTTATGAGCCTTTCATAAATGGGACCATATTATATGTACTCTTTAGTATGGAGCTTTTTTTTTTTAAGATTTTATTTTTTTTATAACTTTTTTTTTAACGTTTATTTATTTTTGAGACAGAGAGAGAGACAGAGCATGAAGGGGGGAGGGGCAGAGAGAGAAGGAGACAGAATTGGAAGCAGGCTCCAGGCTCTGAGCCATCAGCCCAGAGCCCGACGCGGGGCTTGATCTCACTGGACCGCGAGATCGTGACCCGGATGAAGTCGGACGCTTAACCGACTGCGCCACCCAGGCGCCCCTTAAGATTTTATTTTTAAGTAATCTATACACCAAGTGTGGGCTTGAACTCACAATTCCGAGATCAAGAGTCACAAACTCCACCAGCTGAGCCAGCCTGGTGCCCCTAAGATCTAGCTTTTTTTTACCCATTATGTTTGTGAGATTATTCTATGTTGTGTTAAGAATACAATTTCTGATAGTGAAAAGAATTAGGAAGAAAATTAAAGAAGGTAATTGTACAAACAGTAAGAGGTGGAAACTTTAGTAAGGTGGTCAAGGATGAGCTTTCCCAGGGGATGACTTGAGACACAATATGAATGACAAAAGGTTAGCCAGTGAGCTGGGTAAAAGCATTCCACGCCAAGGAGAGGAACAGAGGGTAATAAATGAAACTGACAGGTTTTAGGAAGAGAGGGAAGACCTTGTAGGAAAGTGGGAGGAGATGAAATCTGAGAGGCAGGCAGGGGTCAGATGATAGAGGGTCTTACGTCTGGAGTATTTGCATTTTGTTCTAAGTGTAAAAAGATGTGCGGAAAAGATGTTTTTGATGCCCTTTAGTTTTAGCATGAGCCATTTGTGAAGGATCGGAAGTCCTGTCCATTTTATTCATCAAAGAAACCCCACAAAACTGGGTAGCTGTTGGGAATTAGGGGAAACATTAACATGTTGGGAGACCAGATCTTTTGTATTGTCAGGATTTATATTAATTCAGACACATAATATGTTTCCAAAATCGGATTTAGTATATGCTTTAGAATTAGTCATCTATTCTACACTCTAAAAATATTCTTTCAAGTAGTTGTTCAGCTTCTGTTAGAACCTGTTAAAGAGGAACTCCCTTTTTAAGAAGCAAATCATTTCATTTTTGAACAGCTTTAATCTTTAGAAAAGCTTTCCTAACACACACACACACACACACACACACACACACACACACACACACACTTTATTTATTTATTTATTTATTTATTTATTTATTTATTTATTTATTTATTTATTTATTTTTACTTAAACTACTTATGGGCTGCCTGGCTGCCTGGCTCAGTTGGAAGAGCACGTGACTCTTGATTTCAGGGTTGTGAATTTGAGCCTCACATCGGGTGTAGAGATTACTAAAAACAATAAGTAAATTTAAACTAGTTAAATTTTTTACTTTTATTTTTTATTTTTATTTGTTTTTGAATTTTTTACTTTGAAATCAAAATACCTGTAACACTGATTCTGGGTCCCTACAAAACTGACAGTTATCACCTGTTACTTGTTGTCTCCCTTGTAGTACTCAAGCAGTTGATTTTTGTACGTTTGTTTTTTCACATTTAAGTTCAGGGCTTTGAATTTATTTGAATTTATTCCTGTCATGATCTTTGGAGTTAGAGTTAGTCCATCATAGATGTTCACATTTTTTTGGATGTGTTTCTTTCATTCATCAGTTCTCCCTTCCACCACTGTGCTCTTGGCAGACTTGATGAGCATCATATTAGTTAAGCATTATATTCTTTTTAAGTTCATTAAGATTATTTAGTGTTATAGGCAGTCTTATTTTTGTTACTTAAGTTTCCTGGGGAAGTTCTTACATAGGATTTTCTGGAATTGTGGATAATTGACTTAACTTGGTCATACTAGTGATTTAAATTTCATAGATGCAGTATTAGTTAAGCTATATTTTATTTATTTTTATTTTTTATTTTTTAAAAATGTTTATGTATTTTTTTGAGAGAGAGAGACAGAGGGTGAGCGGGAGAGGAGCAGAGAGAGAGAGAGGAAGACACAGAATCCTAAGCAGGCTCCAGACTCTGAGCCTGTAGCACAGAGCCTGATGTGGGGCTTGAACTCACAAACTGAGATCATGACCTGAGCTGAAGTCAGACGTTTAACCGACTGAGCCACCCAGGCACCCCAATTTTTAAGTTTACTTATTTATTTTTGAGAGAGAGAGAGCCAGAGAGATAGAATACGAGTGAGGGAGTGGATGCAGTGCAAAGAGAGGGAGAGAGAGAATTCCAAGCAGGCTCGTGCTGTCTGCATGGAGCCTGATATGGGATTCGGAACTCACAAACCATGAGATCATGACCTGAGCCAAAATCAAGAGTGGGATGCTTACCCAACTGAACCACCCAGGCACCCCAGTTAAGCTGTAGTTTTAAATTGAGGAATTAACATTTGTAAAATCAATTTTAAACATGATATCTTGGTAAAGTAAATTGTTGTATTGCAGTTCTGGAATGTATAGTGCTGCATATTGATAAAAAGGGCTTTTTGTGTTGGTCTAAAAGAATTTGGGGGCGTCTGGGTGGCTCAGTCAATTAAGCATCCGTTTCTTGGTTTTGGCTTGGGTCATGATCTCATGGTTCATGGGTTCAAGCCCCACGCTGCGCTCTCAGCTGACAGTGCAGTGCCTGCTTAGGATTCTCTCTTTTCCTCTCCGCCTCTCTCCTACCTCTCAAAATAAATAAATAAACTTAAAAAGTTTTTGAATAGTTTATAATGGCCTGTAACTTGTGTGAAATCCAGAGTCAACATTGGAAAGTGATTGAATTTTTCTGCTTGCTTTGCTTCTGTGATAGAAGTTCTAGTGAATAGTAAAACAATTAAAAATGAATGCAGTAGGAGGGAGGAAAGAGAAAGGAAATTTATATAATCCAAATTTGAATAATATATTTCCATAGCCTTATTTACTGCTTTGAGTCATTCTTCCTGATTGAGATGCTAGACTTCATTAGTTCTAGAGTTGACTTTGCTATATTTAAATAAGAGAATAACTTTTGTCACTATATTGTATACCTGAAACTGATATAACACTGTATATTAACTTCACTGGAATTAAAATAAAAAACTTAATAAAAAAATAAATAAAACTAATGTTTAATTACATTCTTAATCCCCCCCCCCAGGGGGGGGGGAATGTGCCAATTTTCCCCTAGTTTTTTCAGTTGACTTATTGTATTTTTCTGGTTATATTTAAAGTATATCCTGTGGTTAAAATGGCCCATGATTTTTCAAAGCTTTTTTTACTTTTAAACCATCCAACCCAAGGAGAAAACTGAAGGGGGGGAAAAATGGTTAATTGCATTTTACTGCTTTTGTATTTTCTTTTAAGAGTTGGTGTTATTATTTATTCTTGTAAAGGTTCATTCTTTAAGGTAGAAAAATGGTGTGGTTAGTGAATGTACAGTTTGGAAGAAAAGAAGTAAAAATCAAACTACATGAATTACTTTAGTGGAACATTTTCTCAAACTAAGTAGAAAGATAAAATTTCTCTCTCTCTCTGTACCAAAAATAAAACATCCCTAAATTTACTTTTGTAGTCTTATTTTTACCTGTAGATAAACATGCTTTGGATGGAATTGACTCCTCCACTCTCTTGTTTTTCTTCACTCAGAAATATTCCCTCATAAGAACAGATCCTTACCATATCTTTAGATTTATTAAGTCCCATTTAACAGGGAGAGCTACCTTTTGAGGTGTATTTCCCAACCAGAAGACTAGGAAATAAGGAACTTTAAAACTACCCACTTTCCTCCTTGCCCCCACCTCCAATTCTGTGTGTTTCTACTTGGTTTAATGGATTTTTTTGTTAGACTATGCTCTGCTAAATCTTGGTCTCTCTCTCTTTTTTTCTTCTAGGCTACTTCATAGACATAAAGATCAATATTTAACTGGAAAGGAAGCATCACTTAAAATTCTCTTAAACTCCTAATTCCAGGGAATTGATAACATTTCTCTGATGAAGAAAAGAAGTGCTACTGACTGCGTGTTAAAAGTATTCTGGCACTGGTCCTGTTTTTTCCCCTCCCTAGATTTGAAGAAAAATTATGGAGAAATGGCACTTGATGACAATTGTGGTCTTAATAGGACTAACAGTACGGTGGACAGTTTCTCTTAATTCTTATTCAGGTAACACATTTTTACTGTTTAAAAGATGGGTAAATATTCCTTGACTAGTTTCTTCTTCATCTTCATCTTTGTTTGGTAATAGTTTATAGTTATCTGATTGGGACAGAGAAGAATTTGAGGCTTTATTGGTATGGTCAAGAAAATACATTTAAGGGGCGCCTGGGTGGCGCAGTTGGTTAAGCGTCCGACTTCAGCCAGGTCACGATCTCGCGGTCTGTGAGTTCGAGCCCCGCGTCGGGCTCTGGGCTGATGGCTCAGAGCCTGGAGCCTGTTTCGGATTCTGTGTCTCCCTCTCTCTCTGCCCCTCCCCCGTTCATGCTCTGTTTCTCTCTGTCTCAAAAATAAATAAATGTTAAAAAAAAAAAAAAAGAAAATACATTTAAACATTAAATTCTAATATAAAGAATATGTATAAGAGCTTAATAGAAGCATAGGCTTTGTGACATGAGAAAGTAAAAATGTATTCTAATGAGGAAGATGACAAGTTGAGAAATGATTACATATTAGGCATCGAAGAGAGAACTGAGCTAAGTACATCAGGGTGGGAGTGGAATCAAAGGAGGCTTTTTTTGTTTAGGGTAGAGAAGCCATGTTGCTAGACTGAAGGGAAGAGATCAGTGGAGAATAAAGATTGGGAATGATATGAGAGAAAGAGAGGGAGGAGAATTGCTGGTGTGTGGTCCTGGATAGATTTGACTTAACCCTGTGAGTATTTATTTAGCACTGCTCATGTTCCACGCACTGTGCTAGATGCTAGAAATGCAAGGTGAATATCCAGTACTGAAGGGGGTCCGTATTTTAGTAGGTAAGCAGTCATGGTACCATGTGTTAATTATGACTAGAAGTACTTGTGAGGTACAAAGGTAACAGAGAAGTGCATGATGACGGTGCATTAGTGAAGACTTTTCAGAGAAGACGTTTGAGTTGAAGGTTTGAAAGATGACTTGGAATTTGCTAGGCAAATGAAATGGGGAACATGTGCAAAAACATGGTAGAATGAGAGCATGGTTTTAAGTAGTCAGTATTGGAGTAGCATCAGAAGAAGGAACAAAAAGGATAGGGAGGGAGTGGCTCGAGATTAAGCTATGCAATTAGGTTGGCAAATTACTTGTATTTTTTTTTTTTAACGTTTATTTATTTTTGAGACAGAGAGAGACAGAGCATGAACGGGGGAGGGGCAGAGAGAGGGAGACACAGAATCTGAAACAGGCTCTAGGCTCTGAGCCATCAGCCCAGAGCCCGACGCGGGGCTCGAACTCACCGACCGCGAGATCGTGACCTGAGCTGAAGTCGGACGCTTAACCGACTGAGCCACCCAGGCGCCCCAAATTACTTGTATTTTAAAGAAATAACTTTCATTGTAATGAAAAAGGATTGTAGGAAGCAGGTTGGGGGTAA
The DNA here is from genome assembly GCF_018350175.1 of Felis catus. Taxonomy (NCBI): domain Eukaryota; kingdom Metazoa; phylum Chordata; class Mammalia; order Carnivora; family Felidae; genus Felis; species Felis catus. Next base: position 52,085,198 of record NC_058375.1, read on the forward strand.
AGAGACAAATGACACAATCATAATAATAGAATTATGAGCTACTATTTTTTAAGTATTTACCATATGCTAGACACTGAGCATTTTGTTGTGCTTACCACAACCACTGAAGGTAAGTAGTAGTACCTGTAATTTACAAATGGAAAATGTGACAACTGATAAATGACAATGGGGATTCAAATATAGTTGTATTTTATTCCAAAATCAATATATGACACTGCTCTGTGGCTTCTGAGAAAGAAGTCCTGAAGTAAGCCAGTTAAAAAGATGCATAAATGGGGCGCCTGGGTGGCGCAGTCGGTTAAGCACCTGACTTCAGCCAGGTCACGATCTCGCGGTCGGCGAGTTTGAGCCCTGCGTCAGGCTCTGGGCTGATGGCTCGGAGCCTGGAGCCTGTTTCCGATTCTGTGTCTCCCTCTCTCTCTGCCCCTCCCCCGTTCATGCTCTGTCTCTCTCTATCCCAAAAATAAATAAAAAAGTTGAAAAAAAAAAAGATGCATAAATGAATTTGAGGAATATTGAAGTAAAATCACTTGGATGCAGCAGTAGACTTGGGTTCAAATCTTAGATCTTCCACCCTCACCTGTTAGTGTCTGATCTTGGGGAAGTTACTTAATCTCCATGAACCTCTTACAAAGGTACCTCTACTATAAAGTGGGAATATTAATATGTATTTTAACAAGATTGTGGGGATTACTTGAGATAATTGGTCTAGTACCGCAGTGTCTTATTACTATAATTTTACAGTACATCTTGATATATTATGAGTCAAATTCTCCCACCTGATAGTTCCACTTCAGGATGGTCTTAGCTATTGTGGGCTTTGCTCTTTCATTTTGCAGAAGGCAGAATTTCGAAAACGGCCTCCCAAAGATGTCCTGCCCCATTTCCCAGAACTATGAAAATGAGATCCCACTTTTTTTGCTCAGTATATCTTTTTCTTTCCTTTTTTTTTCAGTATATCTTTTTCTACCCTTTTACCCTTCACCTCTAAATCCCTGTGATTTAGACTTAACTAACTAGTTCCCCTCCTTAATTCCACTTTCTCTTGCTAGTTTGCAAGTTGTACTTTTATTTTGTTCTTTCAAGGTGTGGTGTGGAGATTTTCACATATATATTTAACTTAAGAAAGTCTAAAATTAAATTTTTTTTAATGTTTATTTATTTTGAGAGAGAGCTAGAGAGTGAGCAGGGGAGGGACAGAGAGAGAGGGGGACAGACTCTCAAGCAGGCTCCACACTATCAGCATGAAGCTTGATTGGGGGTTTGAACCCATGGACCATGAGATCATAACCTAAGCTGAAATCAAGAGTTGGGCGCTTAACTGACTGAGCCATCCAGGTACCCCAACAAAGTTTAAAATTAATATATTTATGTCTTCTTTCTGAGCAAGGTAAGGACCACAAACGGCTTTTTTGTAATGCTTTTATTTATTTTTGAGAGAGAGAGAGAGAGAGAGAGAGAGAGAGATCCTGTGTGGGCACCTGCGAGTGTGGGGGAGGGACAGAGAGAGGGAGAAACAGAATCTGAAGCAGGCTCCAAGGCTCCAAGCTGTAAGCACAGAGCCCGACGCAGGCTCAAACTCATGAACCATGAGATCATGTCCTGAACCAAAGTTGGACACTTAACCAACTGAGCCACTGAGACACCCCAAGGACCGTAAAATGCTTCAACTCTAGTTACAAGTCCACCCCCACCATTAAAATGTTATTATTGCCTAGAATTTTAGACATTAATTACTGTTAGCTTCTGTAACAATTCATATTTATTTATGTTTACCCTCTATGTTTATCATTTTCTGTGCTCCCCCTTTTTACAATTGCATCTTCTTTTGAGATAATTTTCTTTCTTTTTGAAGTACATCTTTGGGGAGATTTTAAAAATTAAATTTTTTTTTAATGTTTATTTTTTGAGAGGAAGAGAGAGAGAGAGAGAGAGAGAGAGAGAGAGAGAGAGAGAGCAAGTGCATGCATGAGCTGGGGAGGGGCAGAGAGAGAAAGAGACAGAGGATTCGGAACAGGCTCTGCACTGACAGCAGAGAGCTTGATGCGGGGCCCAAACCCACAAACCATGAGATCATGACCTGAGCTGAACTCAGATGCTTAACCAACTAAGCCACTCAGGTGCCCCAGAGATTTTAGTTTTTAAGCAATCTCTACACTCAGTGTGGGGCTTGAACTCACAACCCTGAAGTCGAGAGTCAGTGCTCCACCAACTGAGCCAGACAGGCATCCCCTAAGAAAATTTCTTTTAACTAGGCTCAATGCACCAGTGTAGGGCTTGAACTCACAACCCTGAGATCGAGTCACATGCTCTACCCATTCAGCTAACCAACCAGGCCCCCTGGGAGGTATGTTTCTTTTTTTTTTTTTAAAGTAAGAGCCTGTTGGCTTTTTATCTGAAAATGCCTTTATTTTGCACCCTAACATTTTATTCTGGGTATGGAATTCTGCATTGGCAGTTATTTTCTCATAATATTTTGAAAATCTCATTCGGGCGCCTGGGTGGCCCAGTTGGTTAAGCATCCGACTTTGGCTCAGGTTATGATCTCACGGTCCGTGAGTTTGAGCCCCGTGTCAGGCTCTGTGCTGACAGCTCAGAGCCTGGAGCCTGTTTCAGATTCTGTGTCTCCCTCTCTCTCTGACCCTCCCCTGTTCATGCTGTCTCTCCCTATCTCAAAAAAATAAATAAACAAACATTAAAAAAAAAATTTAAAATCTCATTCATTGTCTTTTAGTTTCTATTGCTATGTTCAGTTATCAGCTGTCATTTCAGTTGTTATTATCTTTGTAGGTAATTTGTCTTTTCTGTTACTGAAATTTCACTATGGTGTATCTAAGTGTGAATATTAAAAACTTTATCCTCAGGATTTTCTGGGATTTCTGACTCTAATGAATGGTAACCTTCTGTTTCTTCTCATTCCATTTTCTCCTTGTAAAACTCTAGTTAGATATATTAGATCTTTGGTTATTTATTTATTTAAATGTTTATTTATTTGAGAGAGAGAATGAGAATGAGCAGGGGAGGGGCAGAGAGAGAGGGAGACACAATCTGAAGCAGGCTCCAGCCTCTGAGCTGTCGGCACAGAGCCTGACATGGGGCTTGAACTCAGACCTTGAGATCATGACCTGGATCAAAGTTGTATGCTTAACCAACTGAGCCACCCAGCCACCCCTGTTCTTTGGTCTTTTATTAATTCACCACATATGTGTAGGGCACTTGTGCCAAAGCAGGTAAGATAGCAGAAAATAAAACAGACAACAATCTCTTTGTCTCATCGAGTTTATATTTTCAGTTCTCTCTTCAAATATTGCATCTCCCTCATTTCTGTTTTCCCTGTGCAACTCTTTTTTCTTAATGTTTAGTTTTTAAATGTTTATTGATTTATTTTGACAGAGAACACGAGCAGGGGAGGGGCAGAGAGAGAGGGAGAGAGAATCCCAAGCAGGCTCTGTGCTGACAGCCCCCGACGCAGGACTTGATCCCATGAACTGTGAGATCATGACCTGAGCCAAAATCAAGAGTTTGGATGCTTAACTGACTGAGTGACCCAGGCGCCCCACTTGTGCAACTCTTATTAGATATGTTGGAGTTCTTCATCCTATCCTCTGTGTCTCATAATCTCCTATATTTTTTATATCATGGTTTCACTCTATTGCTTTTTTAATAATCATCAGATCTGTCTTCCTGTTCATTACTTTCCTTTTTAATTGTGTTTAATCTATTTTAACTATCCAGTGAGTTTTATAATTTTAATAATTGTTTTATTTCCTAAAGTTCTACTTGTTTCCTTTTCTTTTTAATTAATTAATTAATTAATTAATTAATTTTTTACATTTATTTATTTTTGAGAGACAGAGCACAAGTAGGGGAGGGGCAGAGAGAGAATGAGACACAGAATCCGAAGCAGGTTCCTGGCTCTGAGCTGTCAGCACAGAGCCTGAACCAGGGCTGAAACTCACAAACCATGAGATTATGACCTGAGTCAGACCTTAACTGACTGAGCCACCCAGGTGGCCCTATTTGTTTCCTTTTCAAATCATCTTCGTCATTTCTGATTATCTCTTGTTCCTTCAGCATATTCTAGTGTCTTCTTTTATATCTTTAAACATAGTAGCCATACTTATTTTATATTCCCTATCAGAAAATTCTAGTATCTGCAGTCTTATTTCCTGGTTTGTTGTTTTTGTAGAGTCTAGCTCATGGTATTTTGTTTCTTTGTGAGTTTAGTGATTTTTTAAAAAATTGTGAGCTCATGTTACCTCGAACTTTTATCTGTGAGAATTCTTTGAGGCCCGGGTTCACTATATATTTTTCCACAGAGGATTTATGTTGCCTCTTGCTAGGCACTTTGCGCACTATTAACAAAAGTTAAACCAAATTCTCCATCTTAAGGTTTCTTTGGCTGTATACTTGGTGTGAATTCAGGCCTCACACTGGTTGAATGCAGGATAATGTTATTTTCAGGAGACTTTTTTCTTGTACTATAGGAGCCAAGGCAGAGGTAAATACTATCTTCACCATCTCCCACAAAGCATTTTTTTTTAATATCCTTGTAGATGGTTCTCTGACATTGAAGGTTTTACCTGTTCAAGTACTAGGCTTTGCCTCCTTAATTCATTGCTTAGAGCTTCTCAGTAGCCAGGCTATAGGCCATAAAAGATCATTGGATAGCCTCAGGACAAATGTTTACTTGTCTGGATCTTATACTTTTTTTGTTGTTTCCGCCCCCTGAGGAATTCTCTTGTTTTGATGTTAATTCAGCCATACCCCACCCTGTATTGGAAGTGTTTTCCTTATCTTCTAAGTCTGCCTCGTTGCTGGAAACTGGTCTCATCTGCATTTTTAAAAGCTCCACAAGCTGCTCTGATCTTTATAAAATGTTGATACAGATGATGGTTAAAGCCACAGGGTTGGGAGTATTTATACTGCAAGAAAAAAACACATTTAACCACTGATCTCCTTCACAGAGAAGGGGAATGATTAAAGGAGGTTGAGAAGAAACCATGAGGGAGGATTAGAGTCTGGAAGCCAGGAAATCAGAGAATTATAAGAAGTAAAGACTGGCCTTCAGTGTCAAGTTCTAGACATGTCAAGTAGGGTGAAAATTAAAAATAGACAAAAGATCTCTAGGAGGCCAATGTGAGCCTTCTTATTGTCAGACTATAATAAATTGAGGGCTAAATGGTAGTTACCAAGTGGACATAATGGATTTTAGGAAGTTTGTGAATGGAAGGAGGGAGCTAGAATGGGGTAAGGAGGTCAGAGGAAAAGCCCAGTTAAAAGTTGTTATGTAAAATATATAGTTAATGTTACCTTTGCTTTCAGCCCATAACTGGCACATGGGACGGTCATCTCCTTTTCTTCCTTCAGCACTATTTTATTCCTGATCATTATTTAGTTTGTAATCCTAATTATAATTTTCCTTTAGTCTTCTGATTTTGACAGATATATTATTTTCTTTGAACTTTTCTTGTTGAGGTAAAGTTGAAAAAACTAAGGGTATAGAGTAGAATAATTTAAGAAATCACACTATTTCAGTATTACTGGCATATATAATCAGATGCTTAATGGGAATTGAATAGAGGACATCAAGCATGTATAATACTTTTCTATCTTTGTGACTTACATACATTATTTATTCTAACATTTCTCTCCTAAACTCTGACCTTACTCAGTTACTCCCCTTATCTGAAAAACAGGACTCTTGGGGCACCGGGGTGGCTCAGTCGGTTAAGCATCTGACTCTGTTTCAGCTCAGGTCATTATCTCATGGTTTTGTGAGTTCAAGCCCTGCCTCAGGCTCTGTGCTGGCAATGAGGAGCCTGCTTGGGATTCTCTCTCTCTCTCTCTCTCTCTCTCTCTCTCTCCCTCTCTCTCCCTCTCTCTCCCTCTCTCTCCCTCTCTCTCCCTCTCTCCCCCCTTCCCTTAATCCCCCTCCCCCCCCTCTCCCTCTCTCTCTCTGCCCCTCCTCTACTCATGCTGTCTCTGTCTCTCTCAAAAATAAATAAATAAAAAAAAACACCAGGACTCCTGCTTATTTTAAACTTTGCTTTAATTAATTAATTAAATTTTTTTAATGTTTAATTATTTTTGAGACAGGGAGAGACAGAGCATGAACGGGGGAGGGTCAGAGAAAGAGGGAGACAGAATCTGAAACAGGCTCCAGGCTCCGAGCTGTCAGCACAGAGCCCGACGCGGGACTCGAACTCACGGACCGCGAGATCATGACCTGAGCTGAAGTCGGATGCTTAACCGACTGAGCCACCCAGGCGCCCCAATTAATTAAATTTTTAAGTAGGCTCCACTCTGAGAGTGGAGCCCAGTGTGGTGTTCAAACTCACAACCCTGAGATCAAGACCTGAGCTGAGATCAAGAGTTGGACACTTAACTGACTGAGCCACCCAGGTGCCCCTAAACTTCACTCTTAAATAGGCCCATAAGAAAGTCAGCATAATAAAATTACTTTTGGATTATTGTATAGGAAAAGTATTGTTATTGTACAGTAGTAGAATATTTGTAGGCTCTTTCTTAGGTGGTTGTATGTTTCTGTCATTTTTTAGATGAGAAGAATAAAATGCTAAGCACTAAGAAAAATTGTGATTTTGAGTTATTAACCCCATCATAAAGAATATAACATTTTTAGCACTCATGTGTGAAGAACTTTTATGTCATAGGAGGCTGGGAGAATTAAAGAATTAAGTATGACATCTGTGATTCTGCTAGGATTTTTTTCTCTCAATTAGAATACTTTTTTTGTTATCATAATTTCTTTTTAACATGCTTATTCTCGTTTGCATTTCATTTATCTTCTTTTAAGATTGTAATTAGGAAGCACTCAAGGAAGCTCAGGTTAGCTTGCTTAGTATTAGTCCATTGTTTCTCCTTTGGAAATGCATATATTGTATAGCCAAACTACTTATGTGTATTGTAATTTAAATTTTTCTAGAATGGGTACTTACATATTTACATTATACTCCTTACTTGAGTGCTGCTTATGTAGTTAGTTTTTACAGACCTAGAAATAATGAGTAAAGATTTTTTAAAAAAGATTTTATTTTTATGTAATCTCTGTACCCAACGTGGGGCTTGAATTTACCTTGAAATCAAGAGTTGCATGCTCTACTGACTGAGCCAGCCAGGCACCCCAAAATATTGAACAAATCTTGCCTTGTTACTTTTAAACAAGCTTTGGGGAGGAAACAAATTCTTTTTATTTATTTATTTTTGTTTAAAGTTTATGTTTTAGTACTCTGCACCCACTGTGGGACTAGAACTTATGATCCTTAGATCAAATGTTACATGCGTCACTGACTGAACCAGCCAGGAGCCTGGGGAGGAAACAAATTCTGATGTTAGTGTGTTTCTTATTTCTTGTAGAGATTCACAGTTCCTCTGTACTTGGTCCAAACTGTTACTGATGTTTTTTGAGCAAATAGCAACACTTGAACGAAGGAAAGTTATTTTATTCTAATACCCCTTTTCCCCTAAGTTGTATTGGTTATTTAGGAGGAATAGGCCATTGAGAATCTTTTTTTTTTTTTTCCCCCAACATATCAATCATTGTTAAAGTATGAGCGTGCTCTATTTAACTGGTTAGCTTCTCTCAACTTCCCCATTGCTATATATAATGTTTCTTGTTACTCACCAAGAACGTATCAAAAGAGGATTTTGTTCTGGAAAATTTTAGCCAAATTCTTTTCTCTTAGAATGTTTAAAATTTAAATGTAAAGGCAGTTAGAATGTATTGTTATCAAAGAAACTACTTTTAAAATTATAACATAATTCTGAATAGTTCAATAATTTATAAAATGAACATTTAAGTGGTGTTTAAGCCCATTTCCCTGAGAACAAGACAAAACTGAAACTCTGTAGATACGTATTAATGTGTTTTCTTTATGTAATTCTGATTCTCCTGTAAATGAATTTGTAGAATTAATCACTGTGGAAGGAATCCTTTTTGTCCTTCCCAGGTGAAGCTCCCATAGGTACAGTTGGGTTGTCCTTCTGGGTTGCTTTAAGGGCACTTTAGCAGTTTTAAAAACTTAAGTACTAATTTCATAGCCAGTGTCAGCTGGATTTATTGAAGTAGGTCAGACTCTGGATAGAAACTTGTTTCTCAACCCTAAAGAGAGTCATTATCCATTCTTCTATTTGTTAGAGAATGGTAATAAATTCTTCCACATTGACCACAAGTCTAGAGCAATTTCAGAAAATCTAGATAGTTGGATTTTTTCAGGTATAGAAAATTACCTAAGATCCTCTCTTTTATTATCCCCATGGAGCTAAACAAAAAATAAAGGCAAATAAACAAAAAATAGAAATCAGTTCCAACCCCCACCTCCCCCAAAAGAAGCCATAGACCATGGTTGTATTCTTTAAAATAGAAACAAACAGGGGCACTTGGGTGGCTCAGTCGGTTAAGCATCTGACTTCAGCTCAGGTCATGATCTCACGGTTTGTGGGTTCTAGCCCTGCATCGGGCTCTGTGCTGACGGCTTGGAGCCTGGAGCCTGCTTTGGATTCTGTGTCTTCCTTGATCTCTGTCCCTCCCCTCCTTATTCTCTTTCTCTCTCTCTCTCTCTCCTAAAAATGAATAAATATTAAAAAAGAAATGAAACACATGCATTTCTATCCTGTAAAATAGACATACAAAAATGGCAATTCATTGGGGATATATTTTTCCTTTTTTAAAAAAAAATTACAGGTCAATTTAATTAAGTTTTTTTTTAAGTTTATTTAGGTGGAAAGAGCGAGCGCAAGTGGGGGAGGGGCAGACAGAGAATCCCAAGCAGGCTGCATTCCCTCAGCGTGGAGCCCAACCCAGGGCTTGAACTTATGAACCATGAGATGATGACCTGAACCAAAATCAAAAGTCTGACACTTAGTCACCCAGGTGTCCCGATTAAATACATTTTTAATGAAAGTATGCACTATATGCTTAGCAATATGTTTCCTTTGAACTCTGGAAAATCACATTCTCTTGTGTTCATAGAAACGAAAATTCTTACTTGGGTAGCAGTTAGGAAATTGTATAGTCATGTGACAAAATATGTGATACTGAAAATACATTATAAGAAGTCAATAATCAGTGAACAATGTGTGTGTGTGTGTGTGTGTGTGTGTGTGTTTAATTTATTTATTTAGAGAGAGTGAGTATAGGAGGGGCAGAGAGAGGGAGAGAGACAATCCCAAGCAGGCTCTGTGCTGTCCTCCACGTGGGGCTTGAATTTACAAACCGTGAGATCATGACTTGAGTCGAAACCAAGAGTCAGACGCTTAATATGCTGAGCCACCCAGGCGCTTCAGTGAACAATGTGTTTTTAATTTATAAGGGAAGGTTTCATGAAGGATTCGGAATTTGAGATGGTTCTTGGAAGTTGAATATGAGTTGTTGTAAGGGATATATAAATAGGGAGTAAGTAGCATGAACAGAGGCTTGGAATTTCAAAGTGTCAGACAATAACTTAAAAATGTTTTGGGCAAGAACCAATAGATGGGCACTGTGTTAAAATAGTTGGCATAATTACTTGGTTTGCCATCACAGATGGCACAGTTGCACATCTGGTTAAGTGGAAAATTGGACTCAAAATTTCAAATCTCTTCAACTTGAAGTCCTTGCTATATCACACAGGTTGTCTCAACATCTATGCTTCAACATCATTTATTGAGAATCTAGTAGGTGCCATTACATCTGAGAATACAAAAATGAACAAGATATGGTACTTTTTTTTGAGAGAGAGACAGGAGTGTGTGTGTGTGTGTGTGTGTGTGTGTGTGTGTGTATGTACATATGTCTGTGTACTGTGGGTAATTCCTTGTGACAGTCACTCTTTATATATGCTTTGGAGATGTTAATCTGCTTTCCCCATGATTATCTCAACAGTGGGGTTATTTCCTTGGGTGGAGATGCTAGCCATTTAAGAATATTGGTATAGTATAGCCATTAAATGCACAAAACCCTATTTAACATAATTTCCAAAGCTGGAGAAAATATGCTTTGGATTTGAGTGAACTTTAGTACATCATTCTCCAGTGTGAAATTAATTATTCCCGGTGGATTAATGAGTATATTTGATTGTATGTGATTTTCAATTGCAGATTTAAAAACCTATGACTCTAGGTGTCTGGGTTTCTGACAATTTTTTAGTCACCTGCTAGTTAAATAGTGGATGTTCACAATTTTCGAATGGAATTACCTTTATGTCATTTAACATGACTTAAGGTTAATAACCCACTCACACACGTTGCCAACAATATAAAACTGGATTATGGAGCCAGTTTGCCTGGGTTGAAATCCAGACCCTGCTACTTAATGCCTGGGTGACCATTGCCTCTCTTTTCACCTGTAAAGTAGGGATACTAATAATACTTCATTGTTGTATCTGGCACATATTAAGTGCTATCAATTGTTAAAGATCTATTATTCCGTATTTGCTATTTTGAAATAAAAAAAGCCGAAACTGATAGTTTTTATGTCACTTATTTGACAGCAAAGCCTGACCTAACTAATGTCTTTTTCTTTTTTTAAAATTTGTTTTAATGTTTATTCATTTCTGAGACACAGAGAAAGAGTGTGAGCGGGGGAGGGGCAGAAAGAGGGAGACACAGAATCTGAAGCAGCTCCAGGCTCTGAGCTGTCAGCACAGACCCCGGATGAGGGACTGGAACTCATGAATGATGAGATCATGACCTGAGCCGAAGTCAGATGCTTAACCCTCTGAGCCACCCAGGTGCCTCTACTAATGTCTTTATAACATATAGTATGTTTTGGTTCTGTACTGAACCTTGTTATTTGTATTTAGTTTGCCAAAGCCCTTTGTAAAGTATAGATACTCATTTTTATTGTTTTATGATACTTAGTGGACAGTCTTTCTCGTGAAGTAAAAATAAACTTGGATATTTTAAAATTAGTATTATTAACCAATTAATGTTAATAATATCTTGTATTTATTGAATGTTTACTGTGTGCCACATCCTTTACAGGGTATTTTATATCATTATCTTACATATTCCGGTAGTTCTCCAGGTAGTTGTTTTTAATGGGTTGAGGTTTAGGGAGGTTAAGTAATTTGTCCAAGATCACTCAGTCACTCTGTGTGCTAACAGTGATAGGATTCAGACCTCATCTCTGCTGTTTTTGATAATGTCTGTGATTCTTTTCTTTAACCTACACTGCCTCTATAATTTAGAAAATTTTTGGTGCGACTGGGTGGCTCAGTCAGGTGTCCGACTCTTGATCTCAGCTCAGGTCATGATCTCACGGTTCGTGAGTCCAAGCCCCGCATCGGGCTCTGTGCTGACAGCATGGAGCCTGCTTAGGATACCCACTCTCTCTCTATTTCTCTGTTCCTCCTCGACTTATGCTCTCACTCTTTCTCTCAAAATAAATAAGTTAAAAATTTTTTTTTAATTTTTCATGAGGAAATAAAATCATTGATATATTAAAGTATATTGTTGTCTGGCTGTTTTTACCTTTCATATTAGGTGCTGGAAAACCCCCTATGTTTGGTGATTATGAAGCTCAGAGACACTGGCAAGAAATTACTTTTAATTTACCCATCAAACAATGGTATGGATAATTTTAACTTGATTTTATTGTTTATCATAGTTAATACAGATTATTTGAAGATACGTAGGAAAATGTATATAAAAGGAATATATATTCAAGGAAAATATGCTATTCCTCTTCAGCATACTCATTTTCCTGTGTACTGATACCACTTATTACCTTGTATATTATAGGCTCATATTTAAAGTTTCATACTCCTGAAAGTTACCCATGTACTCAGTTAGCAGCTAAAATATGATGAGAACTTTGAGGAAAGAACACTGTATGCTTTAGAAGCTTCTCTGGACATAAACTAAAGAACCATCCTGGGCTAACGATATTTTTTCTGGTGGTTTCACAAACTGTCTTTGTTAGGAATGAATAAGATATGAAAGAGCTACTGCTTAGCGGTGAGGAGTGTAGGTGCTCAAATTAGACTGCCTGAGTTCAGATCCTTGTTCTGTTGTCTACTAGCTGTAGCTGTGTGACCTTTGGCAAAATTACTTAACATTTCTGCCACGGTTTTTTCACTTGTAGAGTGGAAATGATAGAATGAATACATATTTCACTGGGTTATTGTGAGTATTGAATAAAACAATACATGTAAAACACTTAGACTAGTGTTTGCAACAAGATGAGCTCTCAGGAAACGTTAGCTGTGGTTATATCTTTACTGAAATTTGTGTCTGTGTCATCTTTATCAAATATATTCCAATAACGATAACATTGCTTATTGATTTATTGGATGCCTAATAGATTATTTTATTAGACTGGCTGTACAAACTGTTTACATTGTTCTGTTGATTGCTTTGATCACTGCTTTTTTTTTTCCTTATATACTGATACATTTATTCGAGTCTTTAGAATCCAAATGAACCATTTCATGTGATTTTATGTGAGGAAAGTATATGATACCTTTTTTTCCAGAGCTAAAATACATTTATTATTATTTTTAAATTAAAGTGTAATTGACATACAAAACCCGTTCCAGGTGTATATCATAGTGATTTGATATTTTTTTTTTTTTTAATTTTTTTTTTTTTCAACGTTTATTTATTTTTGGGACAGAGAGAGACAGAGCATGAACGGGGGAGGGGCAGAGAGAGAGGGAGACACAGAATCGGAAACAGGCTCCAGGCTCTGAGCCATCAGCCCAGAGCCCGACGCGGGGCTCAAACTCACGGACCGCGAGATCGTGACCTGGCTGAAGTCGGACGCTTAACCGACTGCGCCACCCAGGCGCCCCAGTGATTTGATATTTTTATACCTTACTCAGTGATCCCCATGATAAGTCTAATCACTTTCACCATACAAATTTATTACAATATTAATGACTATGTTCCCTGTGCTGTACATTGCATCCCCATGACTTATTTTATAACTAGTTTGTACCTTTTAATCCCCTTCACCTATTTTGTCCACCTTCCAACCCCTTCCCACTCTGATAACCAACAGTTTCCTGTCCATATGACTCTGTTTCTGTTTTATTTGCTCATTTGTTTTCTAGATTGCATACATAAGTGAAATCATACAGTATTTGTCTTTCTCTGACTTTTTTCACTTAACAATACTATCTAGGTCCATCCATGTTGTTGCAAATGGCAAGATTTTGTTCTTTTTTGTGGCTGAGTAATATTCCACTGCATATATTCAGTTGATCCTTGAACAACACAGGTTTGAACAAACTACAGAGGTCTACTTATATGTGGATTAAAAAAAATTTTTTTTAATGTTTATTTTTGAGAGAGAGAGCAAGAGAGAGAGAGAGCATGAGCAGGGAGGGACAGAGAGAGAGGGAGACACAGAATCTGAAGCAGGCTCCAGGCTCTGAGCTGTCAGCCCAGAGCCTGACGCAGGGCTCGAACTCACGGACCGTGAGATCGTGACATGAGCTGAAGTTGGATGCTTAACTGACTAAGCCACCCAGGTGCCCCAGGGATTTTTAAAATAAGTATAGTACAGTGCTATAAATATATTTTCTCTTCCTTATGATTTTAATAGCATTTCCTTCTTGCTAGCTTACTTATTGTAAGAATACAGTATGTAATACGTGTAATATACAAGATAAATGTTAATCAACTGTTATGTTATTGGTAAGGCTTTCAGTCAGCAGGCTATTGGTAGTTGAGTTTAGGAAATCAGAAGTTACACATGGATTTTCACTATGTTGGGGGTTTGGGGCAACTAACTTCTGCATTATTCAAGATTTATTTGTATATAACATTTTCTTTATCCATTGATCTAGCAATGGATACTTAGGTTATCTTGGCTATTGTAAATTATGCTATAATGAACATAGGGGTACATGTATCTTTTCAAATTGGTGTTTTCATTTTCTTTGGATAAATACCCAGAAGTGGAATTGCTAGATCATATGCTAGTACTATTTCTGATTTTTGAGGAACGTTTGTACTGTTTTCCATAGTGGTTGGACCAAGTTACATTCCCAGCAGTTCACGAGTTCCCTTTTCTCTACATCCTCTCCAACACTTGTTTCTTGTCTTTGTGATCTTAGCCAACCAATCTGACTGGTGTGAGGAGATGATACCTTATTGTGGTTTGGATTTGTATTTTTCTGATTATTAGTGATGTTGATTATCTTTTCATGTGACTGTTGGCTGTCTTTATGTCTTTGGAAAAATGGCTATTCAAGAATGTGCTCTTCCCATTTTTTAATTGGGTTGTTTGGTTTTTTTATTAAGTTTTGTAAGTTCTTTATGTATTTTGGACATTAACTACTTAGTGGATGTGTGATTTGCAAATACAGTAGGTTGCCTTTTTTTTTTTAATTTTATTTTTAAGTAATCTTGCTATACCCAACATGGGGCCTAAACTCCCAACCCCAAGATAAAGAGTTGCACACCCTACCAATTGAGCCAGCCAGGTGCCTGCCTTTTTGTTTTGTTATTTTCTTTCACTGGAAAAGAACTGCTTTTTAGTTTGATGTAATCCCATTTTTTTTTTTTTTTTTTTTTAGCTTTTGTTGTCCTTGCCTTAAGATACTGTTCCAAAAATATAGTGCTCAGACTGATGTCAAAGAACTTATGCTTATGTTTTCTTCTAGTAGTTTTATAGTTTTAGTTCTTTTTTAAAAAATTTTTTTTTTAATGTTTATTTATTTTTGAGACAGAGACAGAGCATGAACGGGGGAGGGTCAGAGAGAGGGAGACACAGAATCCGAAACAGTCTCCAGGCCCTGAGCTGTCAGCACAGAGCCCAACGTGGGGCCCGAACTCACGGACCGCGAGATCATGACCTGAGCTGAAGTCGGCTGCTTAACCGACTGAGCCACCCAGGCGCCCCAGTATAGTTTTAGTTCTTATATTCAAATCTTTAATCCATTCTAAAGTTATCTTTGTGTATGGTATAAGATAGTGGTCCAGTTTCATTCTTTTGCATGTAGCTGTCCAGTTTTCCCAACACCATTTATTGAAGAGACTGTTATTTCCCCATTGTATATTCTTGCCTCTT
Organism: Felis catus; assembly: GCF_018350175.1. Lineage (NCBI taxonomy): Eukaryota > Metazoa > Chordata > Mammalia > Carnivora > Felidae > Felis > Felis catus. Next base: position 52,100,217 of record NC_058375.1, read on the forward strand.
TTGCCATAGATTAATTGACCATATATTCATAGGTTTATTTTTGTGTTCTCTTCTGTTCCATTGATCTCTGTGTCTGTTTCATGCCAGTACCATACTGTTTTTTTTTTTTTTATAAGAATAACATTTTACTGGAAGTATATTTTTATTTAAATAGATTTTTATTTTACTTCATATACCCTTATATGAATTTGCTTAGCAATTGAATTCAGCACTAATTCTTTTTTTTTTTTAATGTTTATTTTTGAGAGAGACAGAGACAGAGACAGAGACAGAGACAGAGACAGAGAGACAGAGCGCGAGCATGGGAGGGGCAGAAAGAGACAGACATAGAATCCGAGGCAGGCTCCAGGCTCTGAGCTGTCAGCACAGAGCCTGATTCTTTTTTTTTTTTCTTAAAGTTTATTTATTTTGACAGTGCAGAGCCAATGTGGGGCTCTAACTCACGAACTGTGAGATCATGACCTGAGCTGAGATCAAGAGTTGGATGCTTGACTGACTGAACCAGCCAGGGGCCTTCATACTGTTTTGATTACTGTAGCTTTGATAGTTTGAAATCAGGGAGTGTGATACTTCCAGCCTTGTTCTTTCTCAAGATTGTTTTGGCTATTTGGGGTCTTTGGTGGTTGCATAAATATTTTTGTATTCTTTGTTTTTGGTCACTGCTTATATATAATTCATTTAAGAGAGAGTTTCATACATGAACGTCATATTGAACTTCCTATTAATAGGTTGGCTCTACCCTAGTCAAAGAGCATTTAAAATTGAGATGAGCTAAATATTTGACACTACGCATTGTACTATTTTGAGCATCTTCCATACCTTTATACAGTGATTTTTTAAAAAAGTTTATTTATTTTGAGAAAGAGTGAGAGAGAGAAAGCAGGGGAGGGGCAGAGAGAGAGAGAGAGAGAGAGAGAGAGAGAATCCCAAGCAGTCTCTGCACTGTCAGCGTGGAGCCTGACGTGGAGCTCCAACTACCGAACTAGTGGGACCATGACCTGAGCCAAAACCAAGAGCCAGCTGCTAAACCAACTGAGCCATCCAGGCGCCCCTCCTCATATAGTGACTTAACCAATGAGTATCACTCTTCCAATTATTAATACATTTTTAATGTGTTTTTCTCTTGCTTGATTGATAGAATAAGGTAATGTTTGTTGAGGGAAACCAACCCATTGCTTTTGAGTTTTGTAATTCTTTTTTATTCCTTTGTAAAAATTACACAGATAAGACAATTGTATTTTTGGCTGTTCTCTTGTTAAGTACTTCTTAACAGATTTTGATATAAAAGTAATTGTGATATTTCGTATTGAAAGATTAAGGTGATAAATTGTAGCTTTTGGCTTTAATGGTAGGTGGTGAAAACATTGATTCCAGGAGTGAGAATATAATTTTTTTTTTGAGAATATAATCTTAATTCAGTATGGAGAGTGGATTATTCTGATCTCAGTTTTCAGTTTTCTGCACCAGTTGTCTCCTACTTTAACCCAGATAATCAGGAGTTGACTGTATGTATACATTTTCATTCTTTTTTCTTTGTTAAAAACCAGACAGTGTATACCTCAGATATAATTATATGATCCAGTTTTAACCATGATCTGTGAGCCTTAAATATTATGAAATGGCTAATCTCGGTAGTAAATTTTAATAGTTTTGAAATCTTTATTAAGGAGTGGGTACCATGAGAATCCTGAATCGTAGACTTAGAAACAGAGACATATGGTGTAAAGAAACATGATTTATCATTAGTTGATTATGCAATACTTCATGATGTTCATAAGAAATTTAAGAAATATGATTTAGTATAATAAATGTCAGAAATTTTCTCTTTATGAGTGGATAGACTAGAACACCAAAAATGTACACCTGGAAATTCTAAGAGAAACTGATCGGTTTCAGATTCATGTTTAAATGGTGTGATTTCTTATTTTTTTTACTTCAGTTTTCCAATAGTGAAGTCTTTCTCTTTTTACCTAGAGAATTAGCTATAGGTAACTATAGCTAACTTGTCAAAACTCTTTCAAGTGAAATAGTTATTTAAAATATATCAGGAGGGGTGCCTGAGTGGTTCAGTGAATTGTGTCCAACTTTTGATCTTAGCTTAGGTCTTGATCTTAGGGTTGTGAGTTCAAGCTCTGCATTGGGCTCCACTGTGGGTGTGGAGCCTACTTAAAAAAAGAAAAAGATATCAGGATTGGCCATGTTAACTTTAAATTTTTTTTTTTTCAACGTTTATTTATTTTTGGGACAGAGAGAGGCAGAGCATGAACGGGGGAGGGGCAGAGAGAGAGGGAGACACAGAATCGGAAACAGGCTCCAGGCTCTGAGCCATCAGCCCAGAGCCCGACGCGGGGCTCGAACTCACGGAGTGCGAGATCGTGACCTGGCTGAAGTCGGACGTTTAACCGACTGCGCCACCCAGGCGCCCCTGGCATGTTAACTTTAGAAGTGTTAGTTTTAATAATTAAATAATTTTAAATTAAAAGAAAACTTTTTATTATTTATTCATTGTGTATTACTGTAATAAAATAGAACTAAATTTATAATAAACTTTATAATGCACATTCCTTATATATGGGATCAAGAGCACTTTTGGCATCAAGTAATAGAAAACCTGAGTAATAGTAGCTTAAGCAGTAATCTTTTTATAATTTTTTTTCTGATATTTATTTTTGAGATAGAGTGAGAGACAGAGTACAAGTGGGGGAGGGACAGAGAGAGATGGAGACACAGAGTAAGAAGCAGGCTCCAGGCTCTGAGCTGTCAGAACAGAGCCTGACACAATGCTCGAATTCACAAACCGTTAGATCCTGACCTGAGTTGAAGTCGGACACTTAACCGACTAAGCCACTCAGGTGCCTCAATAAAATAATTATATTATCTCAAGAAGTAGGTCATTGTAATGCTAGTAAAGTGGCTCAGCAATAGCAATCAGGGACTCAGGCTTTCCCCATTCTTCCTCTCTGCTGTTCTTTCTTCTTGGAATGTTAGCTTTTCATCCTGAGTCTGTCCACTCTATAGTCTGTAGATGACTGCTCAGGCTACAAGTGTTGTAACTTTATACAACCATGCTCAAGGCAGGAATAATAGGAATGCCTTCTTATTACCTCTCTTTTTGTCATGGAGCAAAATCTTTCCCAACTTTAAAGCAATCATTAATAAAAGATGCTTGACTCAGTGCAGGTATAGTTTATACCTGGGGCTAACGGAAGAGTCCACTTACCCTGAGCTTGTTTTCTAAACAAAATCACAGTTTTATAAATCAAGAGAATTGGTGGGCATGGCTGTTTATTTCAGCATTGTTTATAGTAATGAGAAATCTGACACACTCTAAATTTTCTCTTATAGGGGGATGATTAAATAAACTATATTTTCTCTGTTCACATGGTTTTTTCTGGATACATTGTTAGAAGTGGAATCTCTGAAGTAGACAGTTTTAATGAATACCAACACAAGAATATCTTCTTTCTACACACATTTATCAACACTCAATAACCCCAGACTTTTAAAATTTCCATTTCCTTGAGTACTTGTGACATTGAACATTTTTTAATATATTTGCTGATCAATGTATTTCTTCTAAAAATTGCATATTTATATCTTTTTTCCATGTTTTTGGTGGATTGCAGGTCTTTTTTGTAATTTGTATGAATTTATTTATATTATTTTTAATTATTTATATTTTAAATTTATTTATTTATTTTGAGAGTGAGAGACCCTGTGAGCAGGGGAGGGGCAGAGAGAGGGGGAGAGAGAATCCTAAGCAGCCTCCATGCTGACAGTGCAGAGCCCAACATGGGGCTTGATCTTACCAATTGTGAGATCGTGATCTGAGCCGACCAAGAGTTGAGCCACCCAGGCACCTCTGTTTATTTACTTTTAAATGTTTATTTATTTATTTTGACGGAGAGAGAGAGTGCAAGTGGGGGAGGGTACAGAGAAGGAGAGAGAGAGTCCCAAACAGGCTGCATGCTGTCAACACAGAGCCCAATGTTGGGCTCAGTCTCTCAAACCATGAGATCATGTCCTGAGCCAAAACCAAGAGTTGGATGCTTAACCAATTGAGCCACCCAGGTGTCCTTAATTTGTATGGTTTTAAAATAAAGTTACAGGGGCGCCTGGGTGGCTTAGTTGGTTAAGCATCCAACTTCGGCTCAGGTCATGATTTCATGGTTCATGAGTTCGAGCTCCACATCAGGTTCTGTGCTGACAGCTCAGAGCCTGGAGCCTGCTTTGGATTCTGTGTCTCCCTCTCTCTCTGCTCCTCCCCTGATTGCACTCTCTCTCTCTCTCTCTTTTTCTCAAGAATAAATAAATGTTAAAAATAAATTAAAAATAAAATAAAGTTACAGTAGTCCCCTACTATCCATGGGGCATAAGTTCCAATACCCCCAGTGTATGCCTGAAACTATGGATAGCACCAAACCCTATAGGCTATGTTTTTTCCTATACATGCATACCAACAATAAAGTTTAATTCATAAATTAGTACAGTAAGAGATTAATAATGATAACTAATAATAAAATATAACAACTATAACCATGTACTGTAATAAAAGTTATGGGAATTTGTTTCTCTTAAAATATCTTATTGGACTGTACTCAACCTTTCTTCTTGTGATGATGTAAGATAATAAAATGCCTACATCCTGAGATGAAGTGCAGTGAATGACCTAGGCATTGTGATGTAGCATTAAGCTACTGTTGACCTTCTGAGGATACGTCAGGAGGACAGCCTGCTTCCAGACTGCAGTTAACCACTGGTCGCTGCAATCGCAGAAAGTGAAACTGTGGGTAAGGGAGGACTACTGTATATTAATTTTCTATTCTATGTTAACAAATGACCACAAATGGTAATTACTTAAAGACACATTTTTTTTCAATTTTTTAAAATCTTTATTTCTTTTTGAGAGAGAGACAGAGTGAGAGCAGGGGAGGAACAGAGAGAGAGGGAGACTCAGAATCTGAAGCAGGCTCCAGGCTCTGAGCTGTCAGCACAGAGCCCGACGTGGGGCTCGAACCCACGAACAATGAGATCATGACCTGAGCTGAAGTCGGTCGCTTAACCGACTGAGCCACCCAGGCGCCCCTTAAAGACACATTTTTTATCACACAGCTGTTTTTTTTAGGTCAGAAGTCTGGGCATGGCTTATCTTGATATTCTGCTCAGGGCCTCTAGGAGGCTGCATGGAATCCAGTTGTCATCTGGGGCTCTAGTCTTACCGGAGTTTGAACTGGGGGAGGAACCATTTCCAAGGTACCTCAGGTTGTTGACAGAATTAATTTCCTTGTATCTGCAAGACTGAGGACTTCAGTTTCTTGTTGGATGCTACCCTCAGCAGCTAGAGTCTCCTTGCAGTTTCTTGCCATGTGGCTTCTCCAGTATGGTCACTTATTAAAACACGACAGCTTCCCTCTTCAAAGTCTGTGAAAGGGAGTCTTTCTGGCACACTTACTAGCAAGACAGAATCTTACCTATATACAAAACATAAGCACAAGAGTGATATCTATGACCTTTGTCATATTCTCTTGGTTACAAGCAAGTCACAGGTCTTGCACACTTAAGGGGATTGTATACATTCAGGGGCATGAACAATAGGAGATGGGATTTATGGGGATGACCTTAAAGTCTGTCTGCTATAACAGTATTCTGCGTTTTAATCATTTTTCTTAATGTGTATGTGTGTATAAAATAAACATCTTCCTGTTTTTCTTGCCTTTAAACTTTTCTTAAGGTGTCTTGTCATATAAAAATTTTACATTTTGATGTGCAGAAATTCTTTGAACTATTGTTGAAACTCTTCTGTGAATTTGAAACTATTTCACTTCAAAATATGTTTTTTGGGGGCACCTGGGTGGCTTAGTGGTTAAATGTCCAACTCGTGCTTTTGGCTCAGGTCACGATCTCACGGTTTGTGAGATCGAGGCCCACGTCAGTGCAGAGCCTGCTTGATATTCTCTCTCCCTCTCTCTCTCTCCCTCCCCAGTTCGAGTGCCCACATGCCCACTCTCTCTCAAAAATAAACAAACTTAAAAAATATATATGTATTTTTTTAAAAAGTAAAAATACCCATGACTCTGGGTTGTGTATTAGAAAAAAACTGTATCATGGGATGCCTGGGTGGCTCAGTCAGTTAAGCGTCGGACCTTGGCTCAGGTCATGATCTCATGGCTCCTGAGGTTGAGCTCCACCTTGGGCTCTGTGCTGACAGCTCAGAGCCTGAAGCCTGCTTCAGATCTGTCTTGGTCTCTCTCTGCCCCTCCCCTGCTCATGTTCTCTCTCTCTCTCTCTCTCTCTCTCTCCCCCCACCCCTCTCCCTCTCTCTCTCTCAAAAGTAAAAAAAAAAAAAACATTAAAAAAATCTAAAAAAAAAAAAAGAAAAATTGTATCTTGAAGTTAATGATAACACTCTTGAATGTATTTCATAATTCGCATGGTAGCCAGATTTTTTCTGACAAAACATTTAACTGAGATTATTTGGGAATTCATTGGCAAAGTACATTTCAACATATAAATAGCATGTGCACAACTTTTCAGATATATCTAAAATATATAAGGCAGAGAATTAACTAGTTGCTTTGTTTCTACTAGTAGATTTTGAAGCTTTACTGGAAACATTTGAAAGCTACTTTTTCCGTAAATTCAGCTCTTATTTGTCCACTTCCATAAGAATAGGGAACAAGGTGGTTAGCCTGTCATTCCTTCTTCTCAAGTCCAACCAGTGACTTTACTGTTAGTATCTATCTTTGCATGCTTACACTTTACTGTCATTGCCTCTTTTACTTATCTCCAGAGGATCCCAAGGTTGGAGTAAACAAAAAATAGCTTTTGTTTCATAAGAAGCAGAAAACCAAATGAAATTGTATTGGTCAAAATGGTTTTCCATTGCTAGATACATCCCGTTAGTTTTGTGGCTAATACACAGTTAGAACTACAATTGTGTACTTGCTGTGTGTCAGGCAGTGATTTAACAGCTTTACGTATTTAACCCAATCATTCAACAACTCTGTGAGGGAAGTACAATAAAATTTTATGCCAATGTGCCTGGAAGTGAGGTGAATTTGGAAATAACACAATTAGTGCCTGTCTTCAGAGGGCACTAGAGAAGTGAGTCCTCTGGTCTCCACTATTGGCCTGGCTGAGTTTCTCAGATGTAAGCTGTCAAAAGGAGTTCTAGCTAACCTGGAAATTCTTGGGTTCACTGCCTCTTGGCTTCAAGTTTCAGCCAGATATAGGACCTAGGATGGTTCACATGGATGTTGCTGCTGGAGCGGACAACTGCCACCAGCTGGTGTGACTGACACTAAGTAAAACAGACCTTCTGAAGATGAACAATAGACTATTTAATGGGATTGCATGTTAATTTAAAAGAAAATTGTAATCCCACAGTAGGAGATTGTAACACTTAAGGAATTTGACCCATTTAAAGTATATAATTAAGAAGTCTGTTTATGTAAACTTAGTTTTCACTTCTTTAGCCATAGTAGTTCTATATAGTGCCTTTCCATTCTGGCAAACTGCAGGAGCCTATTAATTTATGAGTGTTAGACCTAGTTTTCTTCCCCAGTGCACAGAATCTTGCATATAATAGGCTTTCATTATAAGTTGGTTGAATTGTTTTCAAAGTCTTACTAAAAGTATACTTGTTCCATAAGGTATTTCTCTTTCCATAAACCAAATCTTTGTGTATTCTTTGATACTGATTTTTTTGCCTTTTTTTTTTAATTTTATTTTTTAATTTTAAATATATATTTATTTTGGGAGAGCACAAGCGGGGAAAGAGCAGAGAGAGGGGGACAGAGGATCTGAAGCGGGCTCTGTGCTGACAGGCTGACATCAGCAAGCCCTATGTGGAGCTCCAACTCAAAAACCATGAGATCATGACCTGAGCCAAAGTCGGATGCTCAACCGACTGAACCACCCAAGTGCCCTGAGTTTTTAACTTTTTAAAGTAATCTGTACACCCAACATAAAGCTCAAACTCAGAACCCCAAGATCAAGAGGTACATGCTCCACCGACTGAGCCAGCCAGGTGCTCCTGACTTTTTTACTTTTTTTAAATTGTTATTTTGTATTGTTTCTTTACTTAGTTAGGTTATCAGAAGTAAATTGTCTTTTTTGCATGTTATTTTGTTGTGTACATGTTAATCATTGACTTAGACGATTAATAGAGTGACAGTAAATTCTGGTTTGCCTGGGACAATCTTGGTTTGCATTTCTTGTTAGGGCTTAATTATTAATAATTTCCTCTTTTACTCTCAAGAGTAAGCCAAGAGTGTCTTGGTTTAGATAATAAATTACTTAACTGTACTCAAAAACTTTTAATTGTGATTTTGCAAAATTTAACTGAAGGGGAAAAGACAAAGTTTAGATGAATTTTTTTTACCTTGTGTAACATATTTTTTCATTTTAATTAAATGAGATGTTAAATTATAAGTCTGTTTCTTGAATATTGATTAATGGAATGTTGCTTTTTTTTTTCTAGGTATTTTAACAGTAGTGATAACAATTTACAATATTGGGGATTGGATTATCCACCTCTTACAGCCTATCATAGTCTTTTATGTGCATATGTGTAAGTTTTTTGTCTTTAATGTAACTCTAAATGTTTATGCGCTTAACAGGTTTAGTAAGAAACTGTGTGATCTGGCTTTGTTGAGTAGAGGACAGATTGTTTGTACCTACTTTTGTATTGTGGTTTGTAAAGCATTATACCTTTGCAGTCAGGTTGTAAGTTAACTATCAAAGTTTGAACATTTCCATAATTTCTTTGGAGGATAGGCTAGAAAGAAATGTAAAAATCTACCTCTGTTTTGAAGCACAGATACTAGTAATTACTCATGGACTACTGACAAATACATCTAATATGGTTAGTTGTGTATGCTTTTTTTTTATGGAATGGTCCACAGTGAATGAAAAAGATAGAGGTCCAAATGGTATTCTGACTAACATGTCAAGTTAGAAACTCTAATTACTATAGTGTCTCACTTATGATTTAAGATCAAGGTTGGAATTCCTTCTCTTTTAAAGAAATAGAATGGTTTATAGAAGATTATGAAACTTCTGTTTGGTGGAGACTCAGTTTTGCTCTTTTTTTAAAAAAAAATTTTTTTTTTAACGTTTATTTATTTTTGAGACAGAGAGAGACAGAACATGAATGGGGGAGGGTCAGAGAGAGGGTGACACAGAATCTGAAACAGGCTCCAGGCTCTGAGCTGTCAGCACAGAGCCCGACGCGGGGCTCGAACTCACGGACCGTGAGATCATGACCCGAGCTGAAGTCGGCCACTTAACCGACTGAGCCACCCAGGCGCCCCTCAGTTTTGCTCTTTTTTAAAAAAATGTTTATTTATTTTGAGAGATAGCATGAGTGGGGGAGGGGCAGAGAGAAAGGGAGAGAAAGAATCTCAAGTAGGCTCTGTGCTGTGTGGGGCTCGGTCTTATGAACCGTGAGATCATGACCTGAGCTGAAATCAAGAGTAAGATATTTGACGAGCCACCCAGGCACCCCCAGTTTTGCTCTTTAATAGTATCCCATTTCAGACTTGAAGTATGCTAGCAAAAATTTGAGGAACTTATTCATATTACTTTCCAAGCTCAAATCTTACTTGGTTTTTATTTTTCCTTTATTCATAGTTTGTGAAAATTAGCTTCCTGGATTAAAAATAAGTCCCTAAAGTTTATGATAATCAGATATACTTTGTAGTGCTCAGAGTAACATAATATGGTTGAAAATTTAATTTATCTTTAAAAATTATGTTTACTGTTATGCAGTGATTTATAATTAGTAGCTATTGCTGATTGTTATGATAACTGAGAAGATTATAAACTATAAAAATCCTTTGGTCAATACTAGCATATTGTCCTTTACAAAGTATGTGTTTAATAAATGAAACATGACACATCAGATTGTTTTTATACTGAAAGAATTGTGAACGTAGGGATTTTTGTGACATGTTACATGGTTTTGTTGGAAGGTGAGTGAGGTAGACCCTGTGTTACAGCTTAAGTCAGTTTCACATGATTAAATAAAAGAGTGAAGCGTAAGAGCAATGGCCACTTCTTGAAATAGATTCATATGTCTTCAGATGTTCTTATGGCTAAAAGAGATGAGTAATACTGTATGTGTATATATGCTTTGATTTTTCAGGGCTAAGTTTATAAATCCAGACTGGATTGCTCTCCATACATCACGTGGATATGAAAGTCAGGCACATAAGCTCTTTATGCGTACCACAGGTAAGAGAGCAAAGGAGTTGATTCTCAAAGCACATTTTGATTTTTAAAAAAAATTGTGAACAAACTGACAGAAAATTCTATTACTCTTATTGACTTTTTTTTTTTTTTTAATTTTTTTTTTTCCAACGTTTATTTATTTTTGGGACAGAGGGAGACAGAGCATGAACGGGGGAGGGGCAGAGAGAGAGGGAGACACAGAATCGGAAACAGGCTCCAGGCTCCGAGCCATCAGCCCAGAGCCCGACGCGGGGCTCGAACTCACGGACTGTGAGATCGTGACCTGGCTGAAGTCGGACGCTTAGCCGACTGCGCCACCCAGGCACCCCTACTCTTATTGACTTTTAATATTGTGTAACTGTATACATATGTATAATACATGATCAAATGTATATGTAAGATGAAAAACAAGAGAATAGGAATAATTCCGGGTGCTTTACATTTATTATTATCTCAATTCTTTCAATACCCAAATGAGCTAAATACTGTTACTATCTTTACTTTAATCTAAGGGGGTGGAAGCACAGTTGAGTGATGCTAATAGCTTACCTGAGGTCAGATAGCCATAAATTGAAGTTTTAGTTGTTTACTGCTGCGTTAATATCTTTATTCCAAATTCCTTTCACCTTTTTTTTTTTTTAATTTTTTTTTTCAACTTTTTTTTTTATTTTTATTTTTGGGACAGAGCTAGACACAGCATGAACGGGGGAGGGGCAGAGAGAGAGGGAGACACAGAATCAGAAACAGGCTCCAGGCTCTGAGCCATCAGCCCAGAGCCTGACGGGGGCTCGAACTCACGGACCGCGAGATCGTGACCTGGCTGAAGTCGGACGCTTAACCGACTGTGCCACCCAGGCGCCCCCACCTTTTTTTTTTTTAATGTTTATTTTTGAGAGAGAGAGAGGAAGAAAGAGAGTGAGAAGGGGAGGGGCAGAGAGAGAGAGAGAGGGAGAGAGAAAGAAAAACAGAGTCCCAAGCAGGCTCTGTGCTGTCAGCGCAGAGCCTGACACGGGGCTCAAACTCACAAGTCAGGAGATCATGACCTGAGCTGAAATCAAGAGTTGGACTGACGCTTAACCAACTGAGCCACCCAGATGCCCCTCACCTTTTTCTTAAAGTAAACCTTGTGGTTATATCTTATACATTGTATTGCTGTGCATTTTTGCTAAATTAAATAATCCATTCAACAGGTATATATTGAGCATGTATTATGTGCTCTTCTAAGAGCTTGAAAGTAGTAAGATTAGGTTTCTTTAAAAACTTTACATGATTTAGACTTTAATGCTCTGTCTTGGCCTTTTCCTTCATTAGTCTGAATTTAGTTGGAGTTTGTTCTCTTCATCATTCATCCAGTCATGAAATCTGAGGCCCAAGAGATAATCTGTCTTGCCTGTCTTTCCCTCTGCCATACCATTTTCCTTTCCTCACAGAGGTTTAATCCTCTCTGAACTGCATACTCACTGGAGGATTATTTAGCTTCTGAACTAATACCTGTATCTGGGAACTCACAACCTTTAGAAACAGTCTGTTGTATTTTCAGAGGGTCCCAGTCACTCAACATTTCCTTTTTATGTTGAACCTCCACTTGTCACTTTAGGTTCTGTTTCCTTAGGCTACATAGAACAAGTCTGATCCTTTGTATACCTAACACCCTACAGACATTTGAAGTCACCTCTTCTCCAGGTTAAATATTTTTAGATACGATAGCTATTTCTTAGATGGCCAGCTTGTTGAATGTGATTATGGTTTGAGGCCTCTGGTTGTGCTCCTTTGAAAAGGTTCCATTTTGTCAGTGTCATCTTAAATGTGGCATCTGGAGCTGAAAATAGATTGCATGCTTCTAAAACTGACAGTTTACTGTCATTTACCTTATTCTGGACACTGTAGTTAGCCTGGAACAACAAAAAAAATAGTCTCGTTGGATAGCTATGTTGTACTGTTGAAGAACTTAATGTATTTGTATTTCTTTGTTCTAAAAGAACTGAACATTCCAAATTATGAATTGGTTTTTTTTAACTGTTTTTTTCAGTTTCCTCCTTACCTGGGTCTGTCAAGCTCTTTATATGCATTAATTAGCAAAAGTTTATGTAGTTTTATAAATATTAACATTTAAAAAGGATTCATATATGAATTGCATCATTTGAGGTATACTTCATACCAGAAAATTTGGAATATACAGATGCTGGCAAAAAAGTGTTGTTTTCCTTTGCTTTGAGTATCCTTAAGTCTAAGTCAGAGCAAAGAGGGAATGAATTTTGGATACATCTAATTGATTTAATGTGTGAATTTATTAGAGAAAATTACGAGACTCTTAGAGTTGTAGCACCATAACAATTGAAATTAGGCACAGGTGAAGGGAACGGACAGGGTGAACTGTGTAAAGCCTTTGTCCAGAGTGGGTGAGAGCCTCCTGTTAACAGAATTTCCACTCAGGGTTAGAGTCGGGGGAGGATGGCTTTTCATATGTTATTGAAAATCCCAGCAGACCCATGTTTAAAATGATTTGGTTGCTTTTTCAGTGTTAATTGCTGACTTGCTGATTTATATACCAGCAGTAGTCTTATACTGTTGTTGTTTAAAAGAAATCTCAACTAAGAAAAAGGTAAGTTTTAACGTTAATCTGACATTTCATCTCTGAAATGTTTTATTAGCTTCACTATTAAAGTATAGAGCTTACAGAAGCCATGCTTTGGGGAATAGGCTATTGTAGAACAGTGATTCTTTTGTCAATTAAACTTACCTTAGACTAATAATTGCAATGTTCAACTGTAGTAATAAGATGCCTGGGATTTAGATGTTATGTACTGCTGGATTACATAGCATACCGAATTTATGGCTTTACTGATAAATCTGAATGGTTTGTGGGAAGGAAGGCATTTTGAAGAGTCGGTGTATATTGTCTTATTCCCACTTAACAGATATTCCTTCGGGTCATTTTATACAGGTTAATCATTAGATTGACTTCTTTGATTTGTATATCTACACGTGCTTTCTCTGACAAATACCTGTTAGTGACTTTTTTCCCTTATTACTGAGGTATCTTATGTCACCTCCATGAAAACTTCAGTGTTTGGAGAAATATTTTATAAAAATATTTTATAAAAATTTTGATAAATTACAAGGTGAGAGGGAACATTTGCTGTGTTGAATCAAACAGTAGTCTTACTCTGATTTGAGTCACATGACTTTTTAAAAAAATTTTTTTAATGTTTGTTTATTTTGAGAGAAAGAGAGAGAGTGGAGGAGGGGCAGAGAGGAAAGAGAGAATCCCAAGTAGGCCTGGCACTGTCAGCATAGAGCCTGATGTGGGGCTTGAACCCACGAAACTGTGAGATCGTGACCTGAGCTGAGATCAAGAGTTGGATGCTTAACTGACTGAGCCACCCAGATGCCCCTGAGTAACGTGACTTTCTTATTTCACAATGTTTTTCTTTACAGGTTGCTAATGCATTATGCATATTGCTGTATCCAGGCCTTATTCTTATCGACTATGGACATTTTCAGTATCCTTTACTAATTTAAAAATGAAGTCAGATGCGTATTTTGAGATCTAGGCTCAGGGTGTATAATGTTGTCACCCAGTAATGTCTTACTTGCTAGGGTACTTGCTTATTTAAACTGTTTTTCACAATAATATGATAGAATGTTTTCACCAAGCTTTTACTTTAAGAGTAAAGTACAGATTTATTGAAAGTAGAATTGCTTTTCTTACACCCTTTTGGCTTGGGAACGAAATGTTGGTCACTGATGAACTCTTCTGGAGACCTGGAAAAAGAGTGCCAAGTATGCTTATGGTCTTCTAACTCTAAAGAGGTGTAACATATCTTCTATCTTTTGTAAATGTCATCTGACACTGACAGAAAGGAAATAGTCATCGAGTTTTTCGAGTTTTAAACCAAGATGTTTCTCTAACAGATAGCGGTACTGGAAGCTTCAGAGAACTAAAACTGAATAATTAAAAGCTATGTGGATTTTATGTGTGTAATTTTTTGATATGTAAAGTAAGGAACATTCGAACAAATCTTAGAGGAAAGTTGATAAAATTTGGACATGACCGTCCATTTTATCTTCTGATGTATTAACTATTACTGTCTGTCCCCGTCTGTCCCACAGCAACATGATCGATTGATAGCTTTTCCTTTTGATGCCAGTCTGTTTTAGTTATAACAAAATTAATATGTGTATTTGTCAAAGGATTTACAAAAGATTAAATCAGAGTTTTTATTCTGTCCACTTTCCTAGTTGCCTTTTTTGTTTTTTTGCATTCTGGGATCATGGCCATCTGATACTCTGATAATATCAGGAACGCTGAAATAAAGAAAAAAAAGAACAACAACAAAAAAAGTTGTTTACAAGATTTTAAGAACTGTATTTACTTTGAAATGTAACACTCTTACAGGAAAGTGCACAAAATGTAAATGTGTGTCTCAGTGCATTGACAAACGATTACCGGGAGTCAAAAAATAGAATGTTGCCAGGATCCAAAATCTGCACTTGTACAGCTCCTAAGTACTTCTCTCTCCTCCTTTCCCAAAGATAGCCACATACCAACTGATAACACTATAGTTTAGTTTTCCCTCTTTTCTGGACTTAATATAAAAGAGACAACACAACAGGTATTCCTTTGTGTTTGGTGTTTTTGGTTCAACATTTTGTGAGTTTTTTTGTAGTTGTGTGTAGCTGTGGTTTGTTCACTTACATTGCTCTATGTTCTATTGAAAGAATACACATAATTTTGTTACTCATAGACATTTGGATTGTTTCCAGGTTTTGGCTATGATGATATGTTGCTACGAACAGTCTTATAAATGTCTCTTTGTACACATATAAATATATTTCTTATGAGAGAAATTGCAGAGTTATAGGGTATGTTACATGTTTAATTTTAGATATTCCTGAGTGGTTTTTAAGCATGGTGTACCACTTAACATTCTTGTTAGAAATGATGTTAGTGTTCTATATACTCATCTTCATCAGTAGTTGGCCATTTTCGTTTTAAACATTCTGATGAATTTGTATCTCCTCTGTGATTAACATCAAACTCTTGAAGCTTTTGGGATTATGTAATTTGGTGGGGACACATTTTTTAACTACTATGTATTTTATTTTCCTCATTTATTAAATGGGGATAATAATTACCCTTACTTTGTATACTTTTTTTTTTAAGTTTGTTTGTTTGTTTATTTAAATAATCTCTACACCCAACATGGAGCTGGAACTCATGACCCTGATCTCATCAGGAGTTGCATGCTCTTCTGAGCCAGACAGGCACCACATTTTGTGTGCTTGTTTTGAGAATTAAATGGATTTTATTATTTATAGCATTTAAAACAGTACCTGGGAGATACTAAGCTCTATATGAGTATTTACTGCTATTATTATCTGTTGTTCTTGCTGCTGCTGCGGCTGCTCTTAGCTATTTTTTACTTTTTTGGGCTCTGAAATGATTTGTTCAGGCATAGGTATTTGTGACAATTATTTTGAATACTTTATGTGTCATTTATTTTGAAGACTCATGTTCTTGAGTTCTGGGAAATTCTCGGGTTTGATGATTTTCTCACTTTACTCTTTCTTGAGCTTATTAGACAGATGTTAGAGCTTTCATCTCTGTGTTGAGCATCTCTTTGTCTTTTGTTTTATGGTTTACAAGATTATCTTGACTTTATCTCTAATGCTTCTGTTAAGTTTCATTTGTTTTGTTAATCCTATCTTAAATATGAATTTATTCTTTTTTCTACGATTCCCTGAATTGTGTCCATTCTTCTAGGGTGACTTTTTTTCCCCCTTTTCCTTCTGGTTCTTTCTCTTGTCATAGGTTTTTCTTAAATGTGTGTCTCATCCTAGTGTATCTGTGCTTATTTAAGAGTAAGACAGAAAAGAAAGCTGCATGTGAGTTCTCTGTATTTGTCCCACTATAAGGTAAGTGGGCAAGGGGCTGGCCAGTACACTTTGGGGTCCTTAAGTGTCAGAATGTGGAGGTTTGGCACTGTAATGTTAACTTCTACACTAGCTGCCCTAGTGTATTTAGTGTATATAGTTTATTACACTTCTTTGGAGAAATATTCCTTCTGTTCCCTGGGGGTAGGGGATGGGGTAGTGGTGGTAAATATTTGGTTGCCAGATAATCTCTACACAGGAGTAAGATGGGATTTGACTTCTCCATCTAGGCATTTTCACTTAATCCTCCTGTTTTCTTTTCAACATGTTACTCAAGCACCCTAACCTTCATGGTGTTTCCTGAGTGTTCTAGGGGCTTGCAGAGTAGATTGGCTTCTTGGTTGCTTGGGCCTCCTGTATGCATTTTCTAAGCTCTGGCTTCTTCCATCCTATTTTATTTGTTATTTGTTATTCTGTGTCCTTTCTGTCTTCTAGAAGTGTGTTGAAATCTTTATCTGTTGTAACCCATCTTTCTATTCTTTTTTACAGCTGTGAATATTTACTTTTAAAAATTCCCTATCATTTTAAGGGAGTCTTGGGAAGGAGAGGAGGGCAAACATGAGTGCGTAGCTACCATTTGAGCTGAAAAATCTAATTGTAATGTTGTTTTGCTATAATAAGGTTATTAGTTTCTGATCAACTTATAATATAACTTACTATATTGATTCATATTATAGAGGAGGTATAGTGATATCAGTATGTGTGTGTTTTACTTTGGAGCATTGTTTTCTTGTCTAGATTTTGGTATGTTATTATAGTAATAGTGTGAAATAGTCTAGCAGAAACAACGCTATGTGTTAACTACTTAGTGGTCTTTAAACCTGGAACAAATCTGTTGCTCTATTTAGCAGTCTGATTTAATATATTTGAGGCCATTATATACAATTTCAAATTAGTTTATGACTTCAATACTTTAAATTTCTGTTTAGAAATAGCTTTCATTGTATATATTGTTTTAAAATCACATAAGAAATATGTTCTATAAAATGCAAGATCTATTTCTTTTAATTATTGAGATAATTTCCTTGACACAGGAATATATATAATTCTGTGAGTCTTGGCTTTGCTTTGTGGGGTGTTCTTGGAGTATCTTGTGACTGGGACCTGCTAGGCTCGTTGGCATTTTGCTTAGCTATAAATTATAAACAGATGGAACTTTACCACTCTTTGCCATTTTTTTGCTTTTTACTCGGCAAGTGTTTTAAAAAAGGCCTGAAAGGAAAGGGGTGAGTGGCTTTTACACTACAGAATTTTAAAAATTACTTCAGAGAATTTATTTGGCATACTTACAGGGAGAAGGTGGTCTTTCATTTTGCCTTTAGGTGACTTCTTATTAATGTGTTGGCTCTGAGGTGAGTTGGAAGAGAGATCGTCATGTTCTGTATTATTTTAAATCTTCCAAACTACAGAAATATTTTGATCTATGTAAATTTACTGGAGGTAATGTGGATTGGCTCTTGTTAGAGTATTGCTATAAGATTTCATCCATTTAGAGCATATTACATTTTATACTTATTAGAAATACATCCTAGTTTGACATTTTTTTTCATGGCTGATTGGAAAGGCATCTAAGTTAAATGTTAATTAAGATGGTGATAGTCTTTTTGTTAGAGAGGTGTACATCTGAATGATTGTGAATTGCTTAACTCTGATTTGACTAGACTGCCATATTAAACCTTTTTTAGTAGCATAGATTTATTATTGCTGTATATTTGTATTTATCATCTTTAGTGAGACTGAGACTGATTTCTTAGAATTATTAACCTTTCCTTGTCTACTGGTCACCTTTGTTTTTGTTCTAGGTTTGTATTGTTAATTAAGCTAGCTTGTACAGTTGTAGCTTCCTTCATTCTCTGCTGGCTGCCATTCTGTACAGAAAGGGAGCAAACACTGCAAGTTCTAAGAAGACTCTTCCCAGTTGATCGTGGATTGTTTGAGGTATGTTTAAAAACTTTCTTCTTAGGGCACCTGGGTGGCTCAGCCGGTTGAGCTCAGTTGGTTGAACCCAACTCTTGATTTCGGCTCAGGTCATGATCTCAAGTTTCATGAGTTCGAACCCTATGTTGGGCTTGGTGCTATGCAGAGCCTGCTTGGGATTCTCTCTGCCCCTCCTCCTCTCTCTCTCAAAGTAAATAAACATTTAAACAAACAAAACAACTTCTTTCTCATTGGGGCACCTGGGTGGCTCAGTCAGTTGAGTGTCTGACTTCGGCTCAGGTCATGATCTTGTGGTTCCTAAGTTCGAACTCTGTATCAGTCTCTCTGCTGTCAGTGCAGAACCCACTTTGGATCTTCTGTCTCCCTCTCTGCCCCTCTATCACTCCCCCCAATAAATAAACATTAAAAAAAAAAACCCTAAATTTTCTTCTCACTCTTTTCTTGTTACACTACCTGTGCTGTGAGTCCTGGGGATTTCATGTAGAAGACACACAAGGAATGTAACTTCAGCTGCACTCCTTTCAGTCATTCCTTGCCAGTTATTTAATCCAGTATATAATCTAGCTCAGCTGTCATTTTCTAGTACATTAAATGAATAGATAATATTTATGCCATCATGAAAGCCATAATTCAATTATACATTTTTATAATGAAATAGGATCCATAGTGAAAGACAGCATGAGAAGTTGTAGCTACAAAGTTAACAGCTTTGTAATTTTTTGGTTTATATTCTCTTTTTAGTCTTAGGAAATTATTTATTAAACTAATAATCATGTTTGCTTCAGCAAGATCTCATAATTCCTTATATAACCTTCATCCATAGTAATTTTTAATGAGAATCTTTCATTTCATTTCATTTAATGCTAGCTTAATCACTCTTGTTAAACTTTTATTACATGGATAATTTGATGATTTAGATTTAGTAATTAAACAAACCATTTTTCTGAAACAAAAAGGCCTTTTAATAAAGTTAGACAGAGACAACATATTTAGAGATAATTTGCTTTTGATAAACATTTCTTTTAAAAAGAATTAGAAAAGTATATCTTTCTAATTTTTGAATATATAAATTGCTCTAGATTATCTTTTGGTGAATCTATAGGAGGATGGAACCAGCATTTTGAAAGAGATAAGAAAAGAGTTTCGTGTTGTGATGGAATAGGAATGTGTGACTTGTATGTTGATGGGGATACTGCTGCTACTGATATTGATAATCACAAATAATCACTATTATTGTCACCACTCTTACTTACTAGGTGCCACATACTTCACATGTGGTTTTATTTGATTCTTACGATAGCTCTGACTGAGGTATCTATTGTATCCACTTTATAGATTTGAAAACTGAGGTCAGATGGGACGCCTGGGTGGCTCAGTTGGTTAAGCATCTGACTTTGGCTCAGGTCATGATCTCGTGGCCCGTAAGTTTCAAGCCCCACGTCAGGCTCTATGCTGACAGCTCGGAGCCTGGAGCCTGTTTCAGATTCTGTGTCTCCCTCTCTCTCTGACCTCCCCTGCTCACGGTCTGTCTCTCTGTCTCTGTCTCTCTCAAAAATAAAGATTAGAAAAAATTTTAGAAAACTCAGGTCAGAGATTCACGTAGCTTGTACATGGCAGAGCTGTGGTTTGAATTTTGAAAATTGTGTTCCTAACTTCTTTATATTTCCTCTAACCTTAAAGCCTATTTAAAGAAAAGTTTAATTCTCCGTCTAAACTGCTTGGTTATTTGCCTTGTTTCTATTTCAGAAATAGTATTTATCATGATAATTATAAAAATGAGTATCATAATGTTTGATGGGGTTGCTGGTCACCTCCATTCACTTGTCCTCAAAATCTGGAGAGTATTTTCTTTGATCTGACAGAGGGAAGGAGGGTGGTACAGTTGTCAGTGATGGTTACTTTCTTGATGTTATGCTTACACAGCTGTGAGTTAAGCAGCTGTGTAGAGGATGGGTTTCACGAGCAGAGAGCTGTAGTTACAAATTTAATTTTGAAAGTGATCCTACCACAACTGCTAATGTCTTTAAATGCCTTGATTTATTAGCAATTAACTCTTGTCATTGTTAGTTGCTAGTAAGTTATACTTGAGATAATTTCAGGTATGTGATAAAATGGGTCAAAAATGTATGTTCTATAAATTAGGAAAAAAATAAGATTTCCTAGAAAAATTTCCAAAGATGAATAAACTTCAGTATTTAGGGATCGTGTACTGTTGTTTGAAAAATAATGAACATTTCTTGGGAATGTCTAGATTATGGTTGGCTAGTGATATAGGTCAGTTTGCATTGCAAAAAATGAAGAAGTTTTGTGTGTATGTGTGCGTGTGTGTGTGTGTTCCATGGAGAGTTTAATCAACTTAGTTATAAAATTGTGAACAAGAGCTTCGTGTCTCAAAAGTTTAGAGATTATGGGCTGTACCTCGTAGAGTTTAATATTTCTTTCAGTTATATCAGAATGTAAAATTTTTTAAAAAAATATTTATTTATTTTTGAGACAGGGAGAGACAGCATGAATGGGAGAGGGTCAGAGAGAGAGGGAGACACAGAATCTGAAACAGTCTCCAGGCTCTGTCTGAGCTGTCAGCACAGAGCCTGACACGGGGCTCGAACTCACAGACTGTGAGATCATGACCTGAGCCAAAGTCAGATGCTTAACCAACTGAGCCACCCAGGCGCCCCTCAGAATGTAAAATTTAACAAATCTCTTTTCAGGATAAAGTAGCCAATATTTGGTGCAGCTTCAGTATCTTTCTGAAGATCAAGGAAATTTTGCCACACCACTTCCAGATAATAATCAGGTAAGAGATACAAAGTTTGTATATAATGTTATATAAGCTTCTCTCTAAAAGTGTTATGATAATAACTCATTTATCTGACATCATTAGGGAATGAGATGTTTTTCATTAGTGAATTTTCCACATAACATAAACCTATTGCTCTACACAACAAAATTTTTATTTGCAATATTTTATGTGATAATCTTTCTGGATTGTTACCTACTTCCCTCCCCCTTAAACAAAGTCTACTAAATAGGATTAAACACTGTTTTGAAGAGTCATGATTTTCAGTGGTGTATATCAATCTGGGTTCAACCAGAGAAGAATCAGTAGGAGGTGTGTGGGTGCATGTGAATTTATTACAAGGCTTTGGTTTATACAGTTGCGGGGTCTGACTGAAGAGCGTGGAAGTCCACAAGGCAGGCATTCGGGAAGGAGTATCTAAAGGGGAAGGGAAAGCAGTTCAAATCCAGTTGCTCTTTGGAATCTGAGTTTAGGGAAGCCCCAAGCCCTCTTTTCTTTTTAATTTTTTTAAATTAGTATTAATTTAATCAACATTTTAAATTAACAGTAATTAACATTAATTAACATTTATAAAAAATGTTAATTTATTTATTTTTGAAAGAGAGCGCACAAGCAGGGGAGGGGCAGAGAGACAGAGGGAGGCTCTAGGCTCTGAGCTGTCAGTACAGAGCCTAGTGTGGGGCTTGAACCCACGAACCGTGAGATCATAGCCTGAGCTGAAGTCTGTTGTTTAACTTAGCCACCAAGTGCCCCCAGGCATAAGCCCTCTTTTAAAAGTCTTCTAGGGGCACCTGGGTGGCTCAGTTGGTTAAGCATCTGACTCTTGATTTTGGCTCAGTTTGTGATCTCACTGTTGTGAGATCAAGCCCCATGTGTGGAGTCTGCTTAGGATTCTCTCTCTCTCCTTCTCAAAATAAATAAACATTAAAAACACAAGTAAAAGTCTTCCAACGGATTAAGTCAGGCTGTTCAAGAATCTTAATTTTGATTAAGTTAAAAATCAGCTGAATAGGGACTTTGTTTACATCTGCAAAATCTCTTCCCAGCAACACCAGGATTAGTGTTTGAATAACTGGGAGAATGTGTATGTGTGCATGCTACAGAATGGGTGCTGCCTCCCTCTGTCCTCTAGTTCTTTTGAGAATATCCTGTGTAGCCCACTGTAGGAGGAAGCATACTAGAGAGAGAATTCAGGGAACTGTGGTTCAGCTAATCCAGGTTAACAACGCCACAAAGCCACCAATGGTGGGAAAATCAATTATTGTATTGTGTTGTAATACTTGTCTTCAGGGCTTGCAAAAGCTGTTTGCCATGGTACTTAATGACTCCAGATGGCTCTACCTTTTGAGTTCCTTTTCTTCCTTGCTCATCAGCCATTAGTAGGAGAGGCTCTAGCAGTGGCCCACTCCCTTTCTAACTTGTTCTTTCTGATTTATCATGGGCTTGAAAATCAGGTAATTAACTTTTGTGAGAAGAGGGCCAGAGAGATTCTCTTGTGAGTAAATGTTATGATTGTTTGTATTATATATTGTTCCTTTTATACCTGGCTGTGTTTTCTTAATTTTGAGTGTTTGATAATTGACTTTTAGTTATCTGTTTTTTGATTCTTTTCTATAAATAACATAAGTATTGTAATGTTGTTTTCTGTATTATGTAATCATGTATATATTAAAGTGGGTAAATATTTCAGTGCATGGATTTTATTTAAATGTTATTTGGTTTTAAATTTAAATTTTAATAAATAAAAATAGGAGTGCCTGGATGGCTTAGTCGGTTGTGTCCAGCTTCAGCTCTGGTCATGATCTCGTGGTTGATGAGCTCGAGCCCCGCATCGGGCTCTGCTGACAGCTCAGAGCCTGGAGCCTGCTTCAGATTCTGTGTCTCTCTCCCTCTCTGCCCTGTCCCGACTCATGCTCAGTCTCTCTCTGTCTAAAAATAAAATACACATTAAAAAATTTTTTTTAATTTTAATAAATAAAATATAACTTTAATTTTAAATCAACCTAAGTTGGTAAGTAATGTGATCCTTATATTAAAAAAATATTTCCTTGTTTTAAATACTGCTACCAAGAAAACAAATGTTTTATTTTTATTCGTTTTTTTAGCTTTTGTTTTACATTTTTGAGCCTGCTTCCTGCATGTGTAAAATTAACACTTCAGCCCTCTTCCAAAGGATTCAGATTTACTCTGGTAAGTTTCTTATTACTTTAAATACTTAATTCTTGCTGCAACTGATAATTATATTCTTTCTCTGAATGGGACTTACTGGACTGAGAAATAATACATTCATTTATTTGGTGAGCATGTATTGAGTGTCTGACATACTTAGGTGCTAGGCTGAATGAATAATCAGAATCTTTCAGTTTAACTCAACAATTATTTAACTTCTGCTTTGTATTAGTCAGTGAGGGAATACAAAGAAGAAAAGAGTGGTGACAGACATGTTTAAATAATTATGCTATAAAGCAGATGGTATTAAGGTCTATTACACATTTAGTGTTGTAATAGTGTAGGAAAGGGAGATACTACTTTGGGGTCAGATTAAGAAAATTTTTTTTAAGTTTATTTATTTATTTTGAGTGAGTGAGAGAGAGAGAGAGAGAGAGAGAGAGAGAGAGAGAGAGAAATATCCCAAGCAGGCTCTGTGCTGTCAGCTCAGAGCCCAATACTGGGCTTGCTCTCACAAACTGAGATCACGACCTGAGTCGAAACCAAGAGTTGGATGCTTAACTGACTGAGCCATTCACATGCCCCTGGGGGCAGATTTTAGACAGCTTCTTAGAAGAAGTGGGATTGGAGCCAAATTTTGATAGCTGGGCAAGATTTGAGGTAGGAGGAGGTTATATAGCAGAAGAGAATGCAAGGCAGGAGGAAGAGCTTGCAGATACAGAGGCGGGAAAGGATAGGGGATGCTAATAATGGTTATTAAACAATGAAAGGTGTGTGTGTGTGTTGAGGTTAGGAGAGGATATAGTGAGAGATAAGAGTCAAAAAGGATCAAACTGGGTAAGACTTTGAATGTTGGATTCAAAAAGTTGGAGTTTGATTTGTGTGCCAGAGGAGCCAAAAGACATCTTTGAGGAGAGTGGACAGATACCTGTTTTAGGAAGATGACTTGTGTTAGTTTGAGGATGAATTGGTTATATTTCCTACAACTTAGGATGTCTCTGAATGGGTTCACAATATCCTCCTTGGCTGTATTTCTGTAGTGTTTAAAATTTTGTTCCTTTGTGCCTTGATCAATAAAATGACATTTTATTTATTTATTATTTTTTAAAGTTTATTTATTGATTTGAGAGAGAGAGAGAGAGAGGGAGAGAGACAGCACGAGCAGGGGCGGGGCAGAGAGAGAGGGAAAGAGAAAGTCCCAAGCAGGTTCTGCACTGTCAGTGCAGAGCCTGTCAACTGAGATCATGACCTGAGCCAAAGTCGGACACTTAACTGACTGAGCTACCCAGGCACCCCTATAAAATGACATTTTAAAAATATCTTTTTAAAATACCAAGAAAATTTAGTTTATGAAAACAAAAGTCTTAGTGGACTTATAAGGAGACAACAATTTAGAAATTATGGTTTCAGTTTGGGGACTGCCACTTATTTACATTGCATTTTGAAAACAAGCCAGCACATAACGGTGAATATTGCAAAAGTATGTATGAGTACCACAGTGTGAAAAGGATGGTTTCATTTCCTCTTTGCTTTTTTATTACCGTTTCATTGACAGCTTCTCTTGTTTCATTCTGAGATTGAACTCATCGACAGTTAATATTCTATAGGATTTTTAGAACAGAAGGAATCTGGTTAGTAATGCTCTGATGTCTTCAGTAGGCTTAACTTGAAATATTTGCAGGCTTACATGAGATTATGCTATTTTTCTAAGAAATAACATACTAATAAAGGTAGATTTCACAGATAAGCAAATGAAATTTCAGAACTTAAGTAACCGTAGCAGTGTTAGAGGTAATTACTTTTAGGATTATAAGCCAGGAAAAACATTTTTCCCGTATTTTCCTAATTTTTTCTTATTTTCCTAATTCCTATTTCCTAATTTTTCTTATTTTCCTATTTCTGTTTGCTATTTTTTTAAGTTTATTTATTTATTTTGAGAGAGAGAGGGAGGGAGGGAGAAAACATGATTGGGGGAGGGGGAGAGAGACAATCCACTTGGGATTCTGACAGGCTCTGCACTGTCAGCTCAGAGCCTGATGCGGGGCTCAAGCTCACGAACCGTGAGATCATGACCTGAGCCTAAATCGAGAGTCAAATGCTTAACCGACTGATCTACCCAGGTGCCGCTGTTTGCTGTGTTTTAATACAAGCCACTATGGTTAAAAAACTAAAAAAGATTTATATTAATGACTTCTGTAATTTTATTTGTGTTGATGTTTTGAATTTTTACTGATTACTTCTGAGAACTTTGAAATCATGTCCCATTATAATTATTTTCAAGTGTATTCCTTTCAGTAAAGATTGAATTATTTCTCAACATAAGTCTGTAATTGAGGTAGTTGATAGTGTGAACACTAATATATCTATAGCAGCAAAGTGATTGTCTTTAATTTATCCAAGTAGTATTTTTCGAATGCCCTCTAATGTGCGAGGAGGTCCTTTTCTAGGTACTGGTGTGTAAGTGAATGGCAGGTAACCTCCCTGTTCTCTTAATTGGGGTTTTTCATGCTAGTGGCAGGAAAGGATAAGCAACAAAATAGATCTGTTAACCAGGAAATATCTGGGAGTGATTAGGATTATTAAGAAAATAGCATTAGGTGAAAAGAGTGCTGATGGATTTGGTTAGATTGAGGTAAGTGACATTTTGAGCCTAGAACTGAATGGCCAGAAGGAGCCATTCACAAGATCTGTGCTCTGACTTGATAAAATGTTTTTCTTTAAAGCATGAACACATTGGCATATTTGGCACATAGACAGGTATGAAATGGCTGGTATGAAGTGAGTGAGGGAGGCAGTAAGAAATAGGCTGGAACAGGAAGGCAGGACCCATATAGGAGTTTGGATTTCATTCTTAGTGTTCATGGGAAGCTACCTGAGGACCTTAAATAGGGAAATTTACATGATCTGGTGTGGTGGCTGAGTGCACAGTGGACTGTGGGAGGCAAGAGTGTAGTTACCAATTAGGAGGCTGTGGCAGGAGTCCAAGAGAAAGATGAGTGTGGCTTAGACCACTCCTCTGCCACCATCAGCAGAGGGCAGTGGAAAGAAGTAGGTAGATAATGTATTTAGAAGGTGGTGTAGATAGGATTTGCTCTGGGTTGGATTTGTGTAGATAGATGTCCAATATGCAGATCATAACCTTCTGAAAATAGATCTAGATAATTTTGATTTAAAACCCCAAATAACAAATGATTACTTTATAAAATATTCAATATATTTTATTGAAATGTACATTTTAAAAACACTAAAATAGATTTGTCTTGCTGGTTTTAGATTTTGAACTTCTTGTCCTTCAATGATTTTTAATTAATTAAATTAAATTAAATTAAATTTAATTTAATTTAATTGTTAGAGATTCCAAGGGAGGATGAAGGTACGATTGTTGTGTCTGAAGTATTCAGTAGTTTTGTTTATTCATAACTGAGTCTGAATGAACTTGTTTTTGATGGTTAAGTATAGCTGTATAATCATTGTTTTTTTAATAAATATTTTACTAAATTTGAATAAAATTATGCATATTAGTGTTGTGTAGGTATTTTCTTTCTAGATAGAAGCTACATTAAGCTTTAAAATTTTACTTAAAATGACTTTATTTAGATTCATATTTAAACTGCTGTTATGATTGACAAGCTGTTATATCTCATTCTTCCCCCTTTTTCCTTAAAGGTTAGCTGTGCACTATCATTCTTTTTATTTTCTTTCCAAGTACATGAAAAGTCCATTCTCTTGGTATCATTGTAAGTAAAAATGTTTCAAGTATGTGTTTTATTTATTTATTATTATATGTTTATAATATATACATAAATTTGTTACCTACATATAATCACCTAAGTGACAAATGTTATGTAGTTGGATAAAATTATTCATAACATTGTATTTTTCCAGAATGATTTCTTACAATTTTACTTCTTTATAAAATATAATATTTTAAATTGAAAAGGCTTCATAGAATTATTACTGACACTTATTTCTGTCTGTTTCTTCATATATATTTTTTATATGCTAATAAAAATATGTCTTCTAAAGAGCTTTTCCTCAGATTGGAGGGTGTTTATCATCTTTGCCTTTTTCATTTCATTCATTTCCACATCTATTCAGTAGCTTTGTTCTCTGTTCTTTCACCTCTTGAGGGGCTTTCATATGTTGGCTCCGTCCTGTTTCTTTTGTCAAAATCTTTGTTTAGACACAATTGGCCATTCTTAATCAGACTGCTTTGTTTTAAGAGCATTAAAATTTTTTCCTGGTCATCATAGTTCATCATAGATATTGGGTGACAGTGGAGGTATATTATCCCAACATTAAAATAGTGTTTACCCAGAACACATTGGAATACTTGAATCCTGCCCTAGATCAATCCCAGCCTGTGACTCTTCCATGCCTTATCCTGTGTTCGCTAGGTTCCTGTGGAAGAGCCATGGACAGAATAACCAATGACAAATGGAAAAAGTATTGCTTTTGTTAGGTGGAGCTTTGGACTAAGATCTCAGTGCAGAGCTTGCTCTGAGCTGGGCTGGCCTATGTGGAAGGCTTCTTTGCTTGAAACAAAACTGTCTCACATCATTGCAGACTAGGAGAACAGCTTAGTGTCATCCTCCAAAGTCTAAACCTGAATTAGTTCCTACCACTATTAAGTGAGGCTTGGCTGACCCTCCACAAATTCCTGGTGCCAGGTGATGGAACTATGGAAAGGTTTGCTTTCAAATTCCCCAGAATTTCTACCCCATACAAAGGCAGCCCATTCAGTGATCTATAATCTGACCATACATAGTAGCTCTTGGGCCCTGAATTTCTTTTTTTTTAAATTAAAAAAAAAAATTTTTTTTTAAACATTTGTTTATTTTTGAGAGAGAGAGGGACAGAGAGAGAGAGAGAGACAGAGCATGAGTGGGGGAGGGGCAGAGAGAGAGGGAGACACAGAGTCCGAAGCAGGCTCCAGGCTCTGAGCTGTCAGCACAGAGCCTGATGTGGGGCTCGAACTCACAGACTGTGAGATCATGACCTGAGCTGAAGTCGGACGCTCAACCGACTAAGCCACCCAGGTGCCCCGGGCCCTGAATTGCTTGGAGTTCCTGCTCTACAACTGTACTTATGTCATTTATAACAGTGCATGGCTTTAATATAATTTTGATAAAATATTTTAAAGTTAGCATTGAAAGTTTTTCTTGACCTGTTCCTAGCTAATCTATCGCTAAACAGATATATCATTCAATAAATGTTCAGTGAGTGCCTACTGGTTGTCAGGTACTGTTCTGCACACTTGGTATGTATCCATGAACAAAACAGACAAAAATTCCTACGTGTTAGCTTTCATTCTCAAGGACAGACACTAATAAATAAAAATAAGAAATTAAACAGTGTGTGAGAAGGTAATAAAGGCCATGAGGGAGAAATAAAACAGGATAAGGGAAGTTGGGAGTATTGGAGGGGGGGGTTACAGGAGAAGTACAGGTTGTAATCTCAATACAGATAGGTAGGCCTCATTGAGGAGATATTTGAGAGGACTGGAGATGATGAGGAAATTAGCTGTGTGGATATTTGGGATAATAACATTCTAGATGAAGAGAACAGCCTGTGTGAAGGTCCTAAGATGGGAGTATGCCTGGTATGTTTAGTGAACAACAGAATGGCCAATGTGGCCAGAATGGGGTGGTCAAGGTAGGGGGTAATAGAAGGTGAAGTTAAAGAGGTAACAGAGGTATAAATTCTATAGGGCCTTGTAGGCCACATTAGGAACTTTGGCTTTTATTCTAAAGGAAGTGGGGAGCCTTGGAAGGGTGTTGGGGAATAAGCACGATCTGACTTGATGTTTTATTTATTTTTATTTTTAAAATATTTTTTAATGTTTATTTATTTTTGAAAGAGAGACAGAATGAGAGCAGGGGAGGGGCAGAGAGAGAGAGGGAGACACAGAGTCCGAAACAGGCTCCAGTCTCTGAGCTGTCAGCACAGAGCCTGATGCGGGGCTCGAACTCACACATCGCGAGATCTTGACCTGAGCCGAAATGAGATGCTTAACTGACTGAGCCATCAAGGCACCCCTGACTTGATGTTTTAAAAGGATCCACTCTGCTTGTCAAATTACACACATTAAATATGTGCGATTCTTTGTGTATCAATTATACCTCAATGAAGTTTAAAAAAAAAAATAAAAGCATTCTGGCTACAGGTCGAGAATAGATTGTATGGAGCAAGAAAACACAGAAACCACTTAGAAGGCTGTTACCATAATCCAGGTGAGAGGTGGTGGTGATTGGGATCAAGGTAGTTATAGTGGAAGAAGTGAGAAGTGGTCATTGTGGATATATAAATAGAGTCAGAGGGTTTCTGATGATTTGTATGTAGTATGTGAGAGAAAAAGAAAAATCAAAGGTGTGTCAATGGGTTTTGGCTTGGAACTAGAAGGATAGAATAGTGATTGACTGAAGTCGGGAAGAATGCCATTGAAACAGGATTAGGCTAGGTGTACACCTGGTGAGACCAAGTTCAGTGTTGGACAGATCTTTGGATATTGAAGCAGAGATATTGGGTTAGCATTTAGATTTAAGTCTAGGTTGGATATATGAGAGGGGTTTGAGCTGAAGATAGAAATTTAGTAGTTTGTCAGTAGAGAGGACAAAGTCATGAGACTGGATGACATAATCAAAGGAGCAAGTATATATAGAGACAAGAACCAGGAACTGAGTCCTGGGCCACACAATGTTAAGAGGTCTTAGGAGAAGAGGCAAATAGGAATGGTTAGTGATGTAGGATGAAAAACCACAAGGTTGATATCCTGGAAGCTGACTAAAGAAGATATTTAAGGTCATGGGTCACCTATCTTACACCATTCGCAAAAACTAACTTGAAATGGAGTAGAGACTTAAATGTGGGGTGCCTGGATGGCTCAGTCGGTTGAGCATCTGACTCTTGATTTAGGCTCAGGTCATGATTCCAGGATCATGGGATAGAGCCCTGTGTTGGGCTCCATGCTGAGTGTAGTGTCTGCTTAAGATTCTCTCTCCCTCTGCCCCCTGCCCCCAATAATAAAAAAAGACTTAAATGCAAGACCTGAAACCATAAAACTCCTAAAAGAAAACATAGGGAAAAAGCTCCTTGACATTGGTCTTGGCATGATCTTTTGGATATGACACCAAAAACACAAAGAACAAAGGCAAAAATAAATAAGCGGGATGACATCAAACTAAGAAGCTTCTGTATAACAAAGGAAATGAGTAACAAAATTAAAAGGCAGTCTGTGGAATGGGAGAAAATATTTGCAAACCATATACCCGATCAGGAATTAACACCCAAAATATATAAGGAATTCATACAACTCATTAGTAAAAAAAAAAAAAACAATTTTATTGAAAATGGTCAAAGGACCTTAATAGATACTTTCCCAAAGAAGATATACAACAGGTACATGAAAAGGTGTTCAACATCACTAATCATCTGGAAAATGCAAATCAAAACCATAATGAGATATCACTTCACACATGTTAGAATGGTTCTTATCAAACAGACAAGAGAGAACAAGTGCTGGTAAGGATGTGGAGGAAAGGGAACTCTACATTCTTGTTGGGAATGTAAATTGGTATAGCCACCATGGAAAACACTGTAGAAGTTCCTCAAAAAATTAAAATATTACTGTATATTTTGTATATTTCATATAATTTGAATCATACAATATGTGGCTTTTTGTGCCTGATTTCTTTTATGTAATATTTTCAAGGTTAATCCATGTTGTAGCAGGTATCAATACTCATTTTTATGCCTGAATAATACTGCATCGTATGGATTTACTACATTTTGTTCATCTATGCATCAATTGGTGAACGTTTGAGTTTTCACCTTTTGGTTATTGTGAGTAGTGCCACTATGAACATTCCTGCATATTCGTTTGAACATTTGTTTTCAGTACTCTTTTTTTTTTTTTCCAAGTTTATTTATTTTGGCAGAGAGAGAGAGAGAGCATATGCACACAAGGAGGGGTGGGGCAGAGAGAGGGGGAGAGAGAATCCCAAGTAAGCTCTTTGTTGTCAGCACAGAGAGCCTGATGCAGGGCTCAGTCCCAGGAACCATGAGATCATGACCTGAGTGGAAATCAAGAGTTAGATGCTTAACTGACTGACCCACCCAGGTGCCCCAGTACTCTTGAGTCTATACCCAGGAGTGAGATTTCTGGGTCATATAGTAATTCTATATTCAACTGACTGAGGAACCATGAAACTTCCACAACAGTTATACCATTTTGCATTCCTACCAGTAATGTAATGTATGAGGTTTCCAGTTTCTCTACATCCTTTCCAGCTCTTGTTATTTTCCTTTTTTTCCCCATCCTAGTTGTATGAAGTGGTATTTCATTGTGGTTCTGATTTGCATTTCCCTAATAACTAGTGCTTTTGAGCATTTTTTTAAAGTTTTAAAATCTTTTAAAAGTTTTCTATTTTGATGAAGTTCAATTTATTATTTCTTTTGTTGCTTAGGCTTTGGTGTCAAATCTAACAAACTATTGCCAAATCCAACATAATAAAGACTTAGTCTCATGTTATTTCTAAGAATTTTATGAATTTAGATGTTATATTTAGGTTTTTGATCCATTTTGAATTAATTTTTGTATATGGTATGAGATGGGTTCTTTAGGTGAGTTTTGCTGAAAAGGGGAGAAAAAATAAGAGCAACAGCTGTTAGAGAAAGTAGAGTCAAGTGAGGTTTTTTTTTTTTTAACGTTTATTTTTGTGAGAGAGACAGAGTGAGTGGGGGAGGGGCAGAGAGAGGGAGGGAGAGAGAGAATCCCAAGCAGGCGCTGCACTGTCATCAGCACAAAGCCCAATTCAGGGCTCAAACCCACAAACTGTGAGATCATGACCTGATCTCACAAGAGTCAGATGCTCGACTGACTGAGCCACCCAGGTACCCATTTGTTTTAAGATAGGAGAAATCATGGTGTGGGAATGGTCAGTAGAGAGGGAACATTGATGATAGAGGAGGGAGGTAGGAGTTGTTGGAGCAAATTCCTTGGAAAGGGAGGTGGGATAGGACCTAGAGCACAAATGGAACTGGCATTGGACAGATGCATGAGTTTTCATTTTAATAAATAGAGGGAATAGGGTAGATAGGTACAGATGCTGGGGAGAGAGTAGATGTGATGGTGGCATCTGTGAAAGTTCTTTTAATTGCTTCAGTTTTCTCAGTGAAGTGGAAGGCAAGGCCATTGGGCAAGAATGTGTTGGAGCTTTGGGGATTATGAGGAGAGAGAAGGTGTGAATTATTCTAAGGAGACACAGAATGTGAATAGACTAGAGAAATACATAGTAGGTGTTGGACACACTCGAATATCATGATCATATATTTAAAGTGAAAATAGTGTGGGTAAATGTTTTTCTCAAGAGCAGTTCCTCACTATGGTTGGAATAAGTACAAGTGGAGAGTTGGGTCTTTCCAGGTTTATGGTTTTGTCTAGTGAGGATAATGGGCTTGCTCGGGGCTTACGAGTGAATGCAGGGCGGTATTATAATGATTGACCTTAGAATTTAAACTGCTTGGTTAAGAAGGGGGGAAAGACTTCAAAGGAGTGAGACAAAGTGAAAAGGTGGTAGGAATAATGGATTGAAAGTCTTGATGGGATAAAAGATTGTTTGGAGTTTGGAGTGCTGAAAATGTAGGAGATAGTGGTCAGGATGCAGTTGATGGGTTGTGATTATGAAGGGTTTGCAGTCCTGAGTATGACCCTAAGGTGTAGGGATGAAGATGTGATCACCAGAAGAGAGGAGCTCCAGCAAATGAGAAGTCAGGATGTTGGAAGATCACTTATGTCTATGTAAAAATTGCCAGGAATTAAGATGAGTAGAGTTGTAGAGAGTGACAGTGAGGAGTTGAAATGATTGAGTAATGAGGGAAGTGACCTTGTGGTTGGTGGATGGTAACAAAGATGAGGACTAATAGGGATGAAGCCTGATGACATGAGATTCAAAGGTGGAGATTGGTCGGGCGGAGAGAGGGAGAACTGGTGTGGAAGAAGTGATAAAGACCAAGGATGCTATCTCCCTCTGGGTCCATTTGTTTGAAGGCAGTGGAAACAACAGGCACAGTTGAGAGGGCAGAGGGACAGCATTTTCCTCAGCGGGAGGGAGCCAAGGTTTGTTTTGAACAAGGCGATAAAGGGAAAGATTCAAAGAGGTTGAGGATGCAGAGGATTTTGGTACTTGATTATAAATATTAAGTACCTTGAGGTCAAGGGCTGAGTTATATTCCTCTTTGTATTCCTTTCAGAGTAGTGCTTATACGTAATAAGTTTTCCACAAATGCTTATATTCAGTAAATGAATATTGAATGAATAAATGGGAGTTTTGACCCAGAAAGAGAAATAATGTTTATTGAGCACCTACTATGTGTATATTTTTAACATAAATACATTCTGATTTAAAAAGCATCAAGCAGTGAAACTGAAAGTCCTCTAGTATTTTCTTTTAGTGCAGTAGTTTTCAGTTGGTTTGTAACCCCACACTTTACTTCTCATATGCTAGTTGATATGGGGGAAAGTCATCCTTCTAAAAAGGAGAATGCTCAAAGCTTCTAAAATAAGGAGACCCAAAACAACTATAACAACAAGTATTGTACACAAGTAATGTACCACAGTCACTAGTAAACGTTAGAAACACAGAAATAATCATGTTAAAAAATTAGGTAATACTTGTAAAAGAGTTCTTTCAACTACTTAACAATACAAGTATTATTATTTCCATTTATACATAAGAAAAAAAGGCTAAATTAATCATTTGTTCAAAGTCATACAGTAATAAGTGGCAGAGATGGGACTAAGACTCAGGTCCTCTTCTACTTGAACATTGCCACAGTAGAATCCAGAAGGTAATGAGACCAGGGTGGGTGGTAAGGTCACAGAGTTGGGACCCATAATCCTAAACTCTATAATAAAGTTCCTTTTATTGGCATTATGCTTCCTCTTCCTATACTATTGTTCTTTTCCTGTAGCTGCTTCTTACTTTTTTCCCCTCTTTTCTTTTATTCTACCATTATCAGCTTGTTTCCTCTTGTAAGTTTTATCTCTGTTGTTCTTGCGTCAGTGGCAGAAGATGATCTTGTCTGTTACAACTTTAATTTTTAACTTATATTAGTAATATGTATCATGGAGGATCATACAAAAGAAGTTTGAATACCACTATACTGGGAATTGATTTATTTCCCAAGTAGGATGAAACACGAAAAAACTCTATCTCTGAATGTTTGGATCTGTTTATCTGATCCTTTCTTTAAGCTGCTGTTTGTAGGCTAGAAAAAAAATGTTCCATTAATGGAATATTGAAAGAAGCAGTTTTTCAGTTATTATGAGGAGTAGATACCTTCTCTATGTTCAGACTCACTTAGTTTGGATTGATAGGTATTAAAAAAAATGAATCAGTGATCTATATGGAGACCTTACTGGCTGTTTTTTATTTGTTTGTTTGTTTGTTTGTTTAGCTACCCCGAAGATCAGACAGATAAAATGTATTTATATTTTTCACAAGAATTGGAATTCTGTCAGATTAAAATATTTTTTTTCTTTATCATTTTAGACCAGTCTGCTTAGTTTTAAGTGAAATTCCTTTTATGTCTACCTGGTTTTTACTTGTGTCAACATTTAGGTAAGTCAAACCAATGTTCATGTAGTATTTTCAGTATACTTCTTATAAACTCATTTAAACCTTTTCCAGAGTGATGTGGTTTGAACTGGCAATTCTCTTTTGATGTTTTTTCTGTTTTTCCCTTACAGTATGCTACCTCTTCTACTGAAGGATGAACTCCTAATGCCCTTAGTTGTGACAACGATCGCATTTTTTATAGCTTGTGCAACTTCCTTTTCAATATTTGAAAAGACTTCTGAAGAAGAACTTCAGTTGAAATCCTTTTCCCTTTCTGTTAGGAAATATCTTCCATGTTTTACATTTCTTTCCAGAATTATACAATATTTGGTAAGTTGTTCAGGTTTTAAAGAATGGTACTTAGCATGGCACTATTTAAAAAAAATGTAATACCTTTTTTCTTTTATAGCTTTTTTGAGATACAACTCACATAAATTCACCCATAAAGTCCACCCATTTAAAGTATGCAATTCACTGGTTTTAAGTATGTACGTAGAGTTGTACAACCATGACCATAACCTAATTTTACACTATCTCTATCACCCCAAAAAGGAACCCTGTTCCCATTAGCAGCCATTTTCCATTCCACCCTAATCTCCAGCCTTGGACAGCCAGTAATCTACTTTCTGTACCTATATATTTGCCTATCTGGACATTTCATATAAGTGGAATGTATTATTCTGCTAGGGCTGCCATAGCAAAATACCACAGATCAGGTGGCTGACGCAACAGAAATTTATTTTCTTACAGTTCTAGAGGCTAGAAGTCCAAAATCAAGGTGCCTCATCAAGGTTTCTGGTGAGGTCTCTCTTTCTGGGTTATAGGCAACCTTGCTGTGTCCTCATGTGGCTGCTTCTTTGTATGGGTGTGTAGAGGCTTTGGTGTTTCTTCCTCTTCTTTTTATTTATTATTTTTCAAAAATTTATTTTAAAAAATGTTTTTTCTCTTCCTCTTATTTTTTTTTTTTTCTTTTCAATGATTTTTTTTTTTTATTTATTTTTGGGACAGAGAGAGACAGAGCATGAACGGGGGAGGGGCAGAGAGAGAGGGAGACACAGAATCGGAAACAGGCTCCAGGCTCCGAGCCATCAGCCCAGAGCCTGACGCGGGGCTCGAACTCACGGACCGCGAGATCGTGACCTGGCTGAAGTCGGACGCTTAACCGACTGCGCCACCCAGGCGCCCCTCTCTTCCTCTTCTTATAAGGACACTGGTCCTATCAAATTAGGGTCCCACCCTTATGACCTCATTTAAGCTTCCTAAAGTTTGTGATTCCAAATGTAGTCACATTGGGGTTGGGGCTGCAACATGAATTTTGCTGGGATATAGTTCAGTCCATAACATGGAATCATAAAAAATATAGTCTTTTGTGACTGGCTACTTTCACTTAGCATAACGTTTTTGAGGTTCATCTGTGTTGTAGCATGTATCAGTACTTCATTATTTTTTATTTCCATACTATATTTCATTTTAATAGATACAGCACATTTTGTTTATTCATCAGTTGATGGGCATTAGGTTGATCCCACTTTTTGGCTGTTGTGAATAATGCTGCTGTGAAGGTTTGTGTATAAATTTATCAGCATATTGTTTTCATTTCCCTTGAATGTACCCTTAGGAGTGGTAGTTCTGTGTTTAACATTTTGAGAAACTGTTGGCCAAAGTGCTACGTGATTTTACATTCCCACCAGCAATATATGCCGGTTCTAATTTCTCCATATTCATGATGGTACTTGTTACTGTCTTTTTTATTATAGCTGTCCTGGTGGGAGTGAAGTCTCAGTGAGGTTTTGATTTGTATTTTCCTAGTTACTAATTATGTTGAGCATCTATTTATTTGCTTATTGGCCATTTGTATATCTTCTTTGAAGAAATGCTTATTCAAATACTTTGCCCATTTTTAATTGGGTTGCCTTTTTATTTTTGAGTTGTAAGAGTTCTTTATACATTCTTGATACAGGTCCCTTACTAGATATGACTTGCAA
Source organism: Felis catus (assembly GCF_018350175.1). Taxonomy (NCBI): domain Eukaryota; kingdom Metazoa; phylum Chordata; class Mammalia; order Carnivora; family Felidae; genus Felis; species Felis catus. The sequence goes on from NC_058375.1 coordinate 52,136,897, forward strand.
ATATTTTTTTCATAATCTGTAGGTTCCTCCTTCACTTGTTAATGGTATTGTTTCCAGCATGAAAGTTTTTTTGATTTTTATGAAGTCCAATATGTCTATTTCTTTGTTTTTTGTTGTTGTTATATATATATATTTTTTTAAAGTAAGCTCTGTTTCCCTCCTGGGGTTTGAACTCACGACCCTGGGTTCAAGCGTTGCATGCTCTACTGACTGAGTCAGCCAGATGCCCTGTGCTTTTGATGTCTTATCTAAGAAACCATTGTGTAAAGGTCATGATTTACCCTTATGTTTTCTTTTGAGAGTTTTATTTTTATCTTGAGGGGGCACCTGGCTAGCTCAGTTGGAGGAGTGTGTAACTGTTTTCATTTTTATTATTATTTTTTTTACAAACACAACTTCAGTTTATTCTTTAGTTCAAAACAAAACAAAACAAATCACTTGACAGGCTTAGCTCTCTAGGAGATCTTTATATGGCAAAGTACAGGTTTAAAAAAAATCCACAAAAGCCTGAAATTTTATCCTATGGCTATTGCAATGGGTGTATTTAGAGGATCTTTATTTTGTTTAATAGCAATTATATTGAAGTTCAACACAAAATTCACCTTTTTAAGGTGTATAATTCAGTGTCTTTTAGTATTATGCACAGAGTTGTGTAATCATCACTATCTAGTATTAGGACATTTCATCCCTTCAAAAATAAACCCTGTACCCATTAGCAGTTGCTTTCTGCCCCTTCTCCCCAACCCCTGACATACTACTTTTGTGTGTATGGATTTGCCTATTCTGGATATTTCATATAAATGGAATCATATGAAATGTGGTCTTTTGTGACTGGTTCCTTTCACTGGGCATGTTTTCAGGGTTCAACTATGTTGTAACATGTATCAATACTTCATTACTTTTTATGGCTAAAAAATATTCAGTTATATGGATACACCACAATTTCTTTATCCATTCATCAGTTGATGGATATTTGGGCTCTTTCTACCTTTTGGTTACTATGAATAATAGCTGTGAACATACATGTATAGGTTTTTGTGTGGTGATATATCTTCAGATACCTTGAGGATATTCCTAGAAGTAGAATTGCTAGTTATCCTATGGTCAACATTTTGAGAAGCTGTCAGGCTGTCTTCCAAGGTTTGCATACCATTTTACAATCCCATCAGCAGTGTTATAAGGGTTCCAGTATCTCCACATCCTCACTGACACTTGTTACTGTCTTTTTATTTTAATCACCCTAATGCATTCAAGGTAGTATCTCCTTGTGATTTTGATTTGCATTTTTCTTTTTTTTTACATTTACATCCAAATTATTTAGCATAAAGTGCAACAGTGATTTCAGGAGTAGATTCCTTAATGCCCCTTACCCATTTAGCCCATCCCCCCTCCCACAACCCCTCCAGTAACCCTCTGTTTGTTCTCCATATTTAAGAGTCTCTTGCGCTTTTGTCCCCCTCCCTGTTTTTATATTATTTTTGTTTCCCTTCCCTTATGTTCATCTGTTTTGTCTCTTAAAGTCCTCATATGAGTGAAGTCATATGATATTTGTCTTTGACTAATTTCGCTTAATACCCTCCAGTTCCATCCACGTAGTTGCCAATGGCAAGATTTCATTCTTTTTGATTGCCGAGTAATACTCCATTCATATATATATATACCACATCTTCTTTATCCATTCATCCATCGATGGACATTTGGGCTCTTTCCATACTTTGGCTATTGTTGATAGTGCTGCTATAAACATTGGGGTGTATGTGTCCCTTCGAAACAGCACACCTGTATCCTTTGGATAATTACCTAGTAGTGCAATTGCTGGGTCATAGGGTAGTTCTATTTTTCATTTTTTAAGGAACCTCCATACCGTTTTCCAGAGTGACTACACCAGCTTGCATTCCCAGAGAAGTAACTCTTGATCTCAGGGTCGTGAGTTTGAGCTCCACATTGGGTGTAGAGATTACTTAATAAAAAAATCTTAAAAGAAATGTTTTAATTTTAGGTCACTGATTCTCTTTGAGTTAATTTTCGTATATGCTGTAAGGTAGGAGTCCAACTTTATTCAGTTGTTCCAGCACCGATGAATTGTGTTGGTACCTTTGTTGAAAATCAACTGATCCATGGGGCGCCTGGGTGGCTCAGTCAGTTAAGTGGCTGACTTCAGCTCAGGTCATGATCTCGCAGTCTTTGTGTGAGTTCAAGCCCCACGTCGGGCTCTGTGCTGACAGCTCAGAGCCTGGAGCCTGCTTCCGATTCTGTGTCTCCCCCTCTCTCTGCCCCTTGCCTGCTTGCTCTCTTTCTCTTTCTCTCAAAAATAATAAACATTTAAAAAGTTTAAAAAATAATTAAAAAAAAAAAAAAAAGAAAATCAACTGATCCTAAATATAAGGATCCTAAAAATCAATTGATCCTAAATCAATCCTATTCCACAGATACAAATGTGTATCATTATGCCAGTACTACACTGTCTTCATTACTATAGCTCTGTAGTTAGTTTTAAAATTCAGAACATGAGCCCTCCAACTTTGTTTTTTCTCATGATTGTTTTAGCTATTTTATGTTCCATATTATTTTTTTGCATCAGCTTGTCAATTTATCCAAAAGCCCAGCTGAGATTTTGATAAGGATTACTTTGATTCTGTATATCAATTTGTGGAATATTGCCATCTTAATAAGATTTAGTCTTCCAAATCCATGAACATAGTATACATTCCCATTAATTTAGAAAATCTGTAATTTTCTTCAACAGTGTACAGGTCTTATGTACTTATGTTAAATTTATTTCTAAGTATTCTTTATGACGTTTTTCTAAATGGAATTGTTTTCTTAATTTTGTTTTTATAATGTTCATTACTACTGTATACAGATACACTTGACTTAAAAAAAATTTTTTTTTAACGTTTATTTATTTTTGAAAGAGAAAGAGTGCAAGCTGGGGGGGGTGGGGGTGGGGGTGAAGGGCAGAGAGAGAGGGAGACACAGAATCCAAAGTAGGCTCCAGGCTCTAAGCTGTCAGTATGGAGCCCGACCCGGGACTCGAACCCACAAACTGCAAGATCGTGACCTGAGCCAAAATCAAGAGTTGTACACTTTAACCAACTGAGCCACCCAGGCGCCCCTGGTGTTCTGTTTTCTATTTCATTGATTTGGTTCTAATTTTATTCTTTCTCATGCTGCCTTTGGTTTGGTTTACTCTTTATCTAGTTTCTTAAATTTCAAATTTAGGTGATTGATTTAAAAATTTTCTTCCATTTTTATAGAGGCATTCAAACCTGTAAATTCTACTATGTCATATTAAGCCAGCTTTCCATAAATTTTGACATTTGCTTTTCTGTTGAGTTAAAAATATAGTCCATTTCCATTGTGATTTCTTCTTTGGTTCATGAATTATTTAGAAACTTGTTCAGTTTCCAAATATTTGGGGATTTCCCAGATTTCTTCCTGTTTTTGTATTCTCATTTAATTCCAATGTGTTTATGGAGTGCCTGGGTGGCTCGGTCGGTCAACTGACTTTGGCTCAGGTCATGATCTCACGGTTCGTGAGTTCAAGCCCCGCATTGGGCTCCGTGCTGACAGGTCGGAGCCTAGAGCCTGCTTCGGATTCTGTGTCACCCTGTTTCTTTGCCCCTCCTTTGCTCTCACTCTGTCTCTCAAAAATAAGCAAACATTAAAAATTTTTTAAAAATTCCAATGTATTTAGAGAACATACTTGTATTATCTCAGTGTTTTCAAATGTATCAACTGTGTTTTATGTTGGTTTTTTCTGTTTTTGAGGGGTATTTTTGCTAGAAATGGAATTGTCTTTTTCTTTCAGCAATTTGAATGTCATCCATCTTACTGCCTTGTGGCCTCAATGTTTTCTGATGAGAAGTCAGCTGTTAATCTTACTGAGGATAGCTTGTATGCATATTTTTAGATGCTTATTATATGTCCATTTGAATATGAGTCTGGAGTTTAGGAGAGAGAGGTCCAGGCTGGATGAGCTCACAAAAGGTGTGAGTACAGAAGACGACTAAGTACTAAGTCTTGGGATACTACAGTACATAGAGGTAGGGGACATAAGGAGCCATCAGAGTTGTCTGAGGAGGATTAACTGGTGGAGGATTAACAGTAGGAGAGTATGGTGTTATGGAAGTCAAGTGAAGGAAGTGTGTCAGGGAGATGGGAGTAATGTGCTATTTCAGATGCTGTTGAGAGATCAAATAAGGTGATAAGAAATAACCAGTGGAAGTCATTATGGATCTTTGATCAGGGCAGTTTCATTGGAGCAACTGAGGTGAAAGTCTAATTGGTGTGGATTTACTAATGAAATGGGAGGAGAATTGGATGCATTAAGTTATAGGCAACTCCTTTGGGAACCTTTGCTGTAAATAGGAGCAAATGGGGTAATAGGTAGAGTTTGTTTAAAATGGAAGGAATTTTAGCATGTCCCTTAACACTGATTCAGCATCATAGTATCATGATATTTCAACCAGCCCTGTATTTCTTAAGTTTGAAACTTTAAATTTGATTATTTCAATTCAGAAGTTAGAAATTTTCACTTTACACTAAGATTGACTCAGGGGATTTTCCTTTTGGAGGGTATTTGTAGCCGTTTATACCTGTCTGAGTCTTTTTTGGTTACTATCCCTAAGCTTGCATCCGGAATGAGCACTGCATACTCTATTTCAGGTCATTACATCCTGCCATTAAAACATCTTTTAGGGTTCCATTTTTGTCCCACCTTCTTCATGAAAGTCACCAGCAATGGTTTCTTACTGCTTGCTTAGAAAGCAAGTAAATGTGGAAATATAGAACATTTACTTATGCAGCTTCTGTGTCAAGAAAACTGACTGCTACACAATTACAATAAATGCAGTATTTTTACTACTCATTTTGGCCTTTAATAAAATGTGACCTTGTGATTTTAACTAGTTCATGCATTTCCCTAATTAAATTGAAAACTCTTTGAGGCCAGAAGATTACATTTTCTTTCATATGCCCCACCATGATTTACTACAGCATTAGCTCATTGAATGTTGCATGAACATGAAATATTACTATTTGCCATGGAAGAGTTTTTTATAGATGGGTTCTTAGATTAGCTTAGAACTTTATATTTTATAAGGACTCAGGGCCCTGGAGTGTAGCCTGAATTTAACCCTGACTAGCAGTATTGTCTGTTCCAGGTAACTTTTAAGTACTTGGGTGGTATTAAGTATGACAGGAATTCTCAGGCTTTGGCTACACATGGGAATCACTTGGAAGCCTTTAAATCCTGAGGCCTACCCTAGAAACTGATTTAATTGGTCTGAAGTATGGCCTGGTCATAGAGATTTTTAACCCTCCACTGATGATTCTAACATGCAGCCTAGGAGGAAGAAATCCACCATTAGAAGAGATTGGAGTCCCACCCTTCACCTTCAGTTCTGCTCACTTACAGCTATAAGTAAATGTTACCAGTACATTTAATCTTTTATATTATTCAGTAATTTGTTTTTTCCCTCCTTGTAGTTTCTTATCTCAGTCATCACTATGGTACTTCTGACACTGATAACTGTCACACTGGATCCTCCTCAGAAATTACCGGACTTATTTTCTGTATTGGTTTGTTTTGTATCCTGCTTACATTTCCTGTTCTTCTTAGTCTACTTTAACATTATAATCATGTGGGATTCCAAAAGTGGAAGAAATCAGAAGAAAATCAACTAGGTACATCTGCAAACACGCGAAAATATTAACAGTGCTTAAACGGTTTTTGAACTTTTTGCTGTGTATAAATAAAATTATCATTTTGAGGATCATGGAATTACAGGAAAAAGATGGTGAAAATTCATTGTTGTCTATACAAAGTAAATCTATGTGGGATCCAAGCCCAGTGGAGGCTTTTATTTTCTAACTATTGAGTGGCCAAGACATACTGTAGTTTTATCATATTCAGTTATCCAAGTGGGAAAATAAGAGAAAATGCCCTTAATCCCAGTATTTACTCAGGAAATATACAATTTGTTGTCTTAAAGAAAATCTGCAAATCCAGTGAACTTACTGGGAGAATTTAACCCTTCTTTTTAAAGGAAATTACTAATTTTGGTATTTAAATTTCATTTTCCTTCCTTGGAATACAAGTAATGTGTATTTCATTCTTTAGAAATCTATCTCAGGGTTTAAATTTGTGACAATCTTTTAAATTACTGTGAGAAGGCAATTTAAACTGCTTGAAGTTTGAACATGCCTCATTACATGGTACAAATTTGAATTTCTTTTTAACAGGCAGAGAGGTTAAACCATGTTATTTTTTCCAAAATGCTGATTTACTTAAATGCAATTTAACAGTGAATTTTCTTGAATTTAAATCTAAGTGGTTTGAGTGATGTCTTTTTAATTACTCATGATCACTAGTTCTAAACTTCCAGGATCATTCTGTTTAAGTTAAATGGTCTTATGCAGGATTTCATTCTTCTGATCTTTTTATTGTTATTGTGACGTGGTTCAGGATAACCACTTCCATATCATTGATTCATATCATGTTTCATATTGACTTGGCTCTGTTAATGTATCATTCTATATTAGGAGAAGCTCATCTTTACTGTCATATTCAATTGGTAAAAATAATGTATCATATCGATGTTACAGTTTCTTATGTAAAGATGTGTTGTCTAGATGTGTTGTCTTTACTCTCTGTGATAAGAATAAAACAATTATTTTCACATCGTGTGTTTTTAATGAATATATTTCTTTCATAAGATAGCCATTAAAGTATATTGACTGGTGATACATTTTAAAACAATGAACACATATACACAAAGAAAATTTGGTTCTAGACATGGACAGCCACAGGCTGATACAAGAAGGTATGTACTTCTAAGTCTGATAAAGGAAGTAAATAGATTTAGACAAAGCAAAAATCAGGAAGTATTTCTTTTTCGAAGCAAATGTGCATAAAGACTCAAAGGGCAGGTCAGCACAGAAAAGCAGCCTTGAATCACTGCCGAATCAGCAGGAACACTGCTGTCCATGGTCACCATCTGTAATCACTGTGCCCAAATGTCAGCATCTTGGCTGGCTGGTGTAGTCCTATTTTTTTTATTTTTTGGAATAGCATACATAGGTTTAACACAGGATGTTGATTTAAATCGATGAGGAAGTTCTAACTTCTAAATAACTGGAACAGAGAAACATTTGAAAAAGTATGTAAATATTAATAGAATATGTACATGTTCAAAGGATGTTATGGGCAAATTCTTTATACATTTTCTAGATGATTTAACCTAGTCATATTGAGTTAACATTGTAGCTTTTATGGAGACTTGTAGCAATTATAAGTCAAGTATGTCTTAACTATCTGTTAGAAACCAATTTAAGAAGAGTCCACTCTGAACTTGGATTAGGTTCCAAAATACCAAAAATGGGGGCACCTGGATGGCTCGGTTGGTTAAGCGTCTGACTTCTAATGGTCATGGGTTCAAGCCCTGTGTTGGGCTCTGTGCTGACAGCTCAGAGCCTGGACCCTGCTTCAGATTCTGTGTCTTCCTCTCTCTGTGCCACTCCCCTGCTTTCTCTCTCTTAAAAATAAACATTAAAAAACAAAAACAAAATACCAAAAATGTCCAGTGATGAATTAAAAACACAGAAATAGGCAATTCTAAAGTATTTCAGTGACAGGATTACTGGGATATCTAAATATAAAGATATTTAGGTAATGCAAAAATATTAAAGATTTCTCACTTCACTAATCTGTCAAAAAAATGAACCCTTCTAAGTTATTTTCAAGTTCATTTTAGAGGGAAGGGCCCTTTCTGAGAAATGCAGTTTTCTCTGTTGCCAATAAACTTAGGTTTGCTTCTTAAAATGAAGAGAACAGGGTGTATGTTCATGTATCAAATATGAAGCATACAGAAGCCATTTTCCTTTGAGGCCTTAAGGAGGGGAGAAAAATCCCAGATGTAGCATTCTGTCCAAATGATAAACCACAACTAAGTGAGTGAAACATTTACAAAAGTCAGGGCAGCCAAAGGAGCCTCTCTGTTCAATAGAAAGAGTAAAAGATGGATAGGATGTAACTAAATAATGGCTGGAGTAACAGGGGTTTCAAGTCTCAATTGGTCTCTCTTCTGTTATGTTCACTGGAAGATCAGGGCCAAGTGTATCCCCCGCCTTCCTCCATGCCGCACCCCCTCCCCCCCATATAAACATTAGTTTTGTGTGTGGATCTTTCTGCTTTGTCCTTCATGTGGCCTCCAAGGGTGATAAAGCGAGAGTCATCTGATCTACAATGAAGAGGACTGGGAAATGATTCTTAGCAGACCCAGCTGTTCTGAAAGGCAAAAGCTTAGTATATCAAGAGGTCAAATATACAGTAACTGATTTAATAGCATTAAGTACATACCTACATAACTTGCATTACATATGAAACCAAACTACTTCTTAACCCTTTAATTCCTGACTAATGTAAGTTTCTTTATATGCTTTGGCTTTACATCCTAAGGTTAGTTTTCAGTGCTAGAACACAAAAAGAATTATTCTTTTTGGTATATTTTCAGTAATATCCTATTACAAGCACTGTATCACAAAGTGTTCTTAATATTTAGCAGATTATCTTAACAGTCTTACTTAAATAGTACCAATAAAGTCATTAGTGAAGGCAATTAGGTTTAATAGTTAATTGGGTTACTATTTAGTATCTATGTCATTTAATAGTTCTTAAAACCCATTTTCATTTTAAGAAGTAAATCTGAAATTTCTCTAAATGGAAAATCAGTTATTTTCAAACAAGTTAAATTTTGTTTCAGATTTTCATACAGTATTTTTATTTCATGATACAGTAGTATCTTCCACAAATTTTATCAAGACTTAGGGCAAGTACCAAGGGAATAGCATTTTTTCCCCTGCAGAAGTGGTCAAAGAAAAATACAGAAGTTTTAAAAAACCGTGTTACCAAGTTATAACACATCCTGTGATACCCTCTTCCCCTTGTTTTGTGAGAGTACAGATGATTATAATACAAAATAACACCACAGAAAAATAGAAATTTAAAATAATGTTTCAAAATCATTTGGAAGGAATCAAAATGATTCCTGACCCATAAGAAAGGTCCTTTCAATTCAGTACAGTGTGTAGTTCAGTTTAAGAACAACTTCATATTTTAAAATGTACTGAAAAATGCATTCCACTATTAAATAAAAGGTATAAAAATTTTTAAACATTGAAATAGTTTTTCTGCACAAACATAGGAATAACTAGAATATAATAAAGACTCTTCCCCGAGACAGTGGCTATACAGTAAACTTCTTGAAAAATTCTGTAAGTGTAAAAAAATCTAATTAATACACATCTGGGGCTTTAAATGGGAAAGTGGTACCTAATTCCACTCACCATTAGATTTAATCTGAGCTTTAAAACATACAGTTTTACCAAAGGTGCCATTTTCATAAGTGTTCTAAGTCTATCCACAAATGCTAAAAGTATACAGAAGCGTATGTGATACAGAATTGAAGTCAAGATCTTGTTCTACATGTTGGCTTACATTAAAGGGTCAAGAAGAAATGTATTATTTACATTGAGATTATCTACTGCTGTGTGTAGAAAGTTTAAATTAGCTGCAAGAAATTTTATCTAGACACACACCTGCCTAGTGCTATGATCTGGTATTTACTGGGCAGATTAATTACAAACATTTCTTCTGTTCCTTTAAATATGATCAGGCAGATGCAGAAGAAGTTGGTGTCCATAGTAAGTGCATTTCTTCTAAATGTCTGCAGGATATAAAAGATGATTGTTAAATCAAGAATTAGTTTCCAAATTAACATGCATCTCATACACTACTTAAGACACGATTTAAACACCCATTTACCATGTAATTTGGTACCTAGTTTAGATATTGGCAATCTCTCATTTGCTTATTTTTGAATCTTCTAAGCAACATTCACCTTCACAAATAATTGTCAGTATGATTACTCAGACATCACACTCTTCACTTTATGTGAAGATTTATCTGAGATACTTCTGAGAGATTTCTGAAACTCCTACATGATCTACTTGCTGAAAACACCAAAATCTACATGCCTTTTGTCTGTAAGCCTTAAGGGCCTTTCAGCAGGTGTTTCCTCCAACAGCTGCCCCCCAAAAAAAGAGACTGTATTTACTGACATTCCTATTCGGCGAGTGTCCCTCTGGGGACTCCTAGTGGTGGCAGAAGTTCTTGTCATTTGGCTTAGGACCTTTGTGTGAGAGGATGTCTTTGACAAGAGCAGCTATTGGCAAGTGATGACACATTTCCCATAGGGCATGTGGACCTTTGATTCCTGAAATACCCCATTCATGCTTACACCGGCAGCCATGAAGAAGTAATGCATGGTAGTCCCCTATATTTCCCTATTCATGGGAGTTCACATATATTCTTGTCCTAGAAGAATGTAGGTTGCCAACTTAACAACCAACTCTTGCCAACTTGAGTCTGGTCTGAATTCCTATAGAAGATTTTAAGCACTCTAGTGTTGACTTAATATCCCTGTAGGTTATTGATACATAGTTATCAGAACTAATGACAATACCATTCAGGAAAGGAAGACTATCATTAAATAGTTACTATGGGGGAGGTGCTCGTTAAGCTTACTGTACAATCTCACAAGGTAAATATTATCAGTCCCATTTTATAATTAAGATTTAGGGAAATCAAGTGCCTTACTTAAGACCACAGAGCTAAGTAGGTAGCAGAGCTGGTGCGGGACGTGTAATCCAAATCCTGTCCTCTGTTATAATGCCAGACCATGCAGAGAAGTTTCATCGATTGATCATGACTGCTAGAAGGGAGCATAGCATGTGTATTATCTCTACACTGCCATACTGGCTCTGGAGATGAATTATCTCAGAACACAAACGAAATACAAGTTAGACATAGTGATGCAGTTCATGAGCAGTATTTTGACAGAATTCATCCTTCGTATAACAACTATATTCTCTCTAAAATATATTTTGGATTGTTACTTCCCTAAACAATAATCTTCACTGGTCCACTTCTGCCTAATGAATAAAGTCTGAACTTATTAAGCCTAGTGATCATAACTGTCAATGATGTGGTTGAACCTACTGTTCAATCGTTCTGCTTTTCTGCCTTTTTGTTCATGTTGTTCTCTCTGCCTCGTATGTTTATACAGCCCATCAAAATTACCCATTTTTCAAATTCAAGCTTCTTAGTAAAGTACAAAGTTTCCATTACTAGGGTCTGGAAGGTCCTCTGCCAGACATAATGTAGAGTGAAATAACTAGAATTGATTTTCAAAGAATGAACTCTTAAGTAACGACCTAATCACTCCATCCTGAGGTGATCTATGTCTGTTGTGTATTCCTATACTATTGCTTATTCTTCATTTGGTTCTTAGTTTATACTCCTTGGTCTGAAGAGGAAGGAACTGTCAATTATTCTGCTCTCTATACTCCATGGAGGAGTGACAAACTTGACTGGCCAAAGTCCAGAACATTGGTCCACATTTTGCCAGTAATATTATATGTCACTCTTTTTACACAACACTCTTTCCCATCACTGTCTACTCTCAAGTCCAATGCATCTTTGTGCTTCCTAATTTCATGTTGTAAAGAGACCAGCCCATTTTATCTATCTCATCTGCAATCAAGCATAGGCAGGTCTATTTCAAAGTTCCGGCTTTCTCCTCAGGTTCAAGGTTTAGATTCACAGGGTTCAAGATTTAGACTCAGTGTGGGAGACAGGAGGTTCCATTTCTGCCTTAGGCACAATCTATATTAGTTACCCCAAGTTTCTGCCAGAGGATCTGCCATGTTGGAGGTTATCAATTCCTCCAACTAATTAAGTTGATACTTGGATCCTCATTGGACTCCTAGTCCCTTTTTGTACTTGCTATTGGTCAGAATCCTGGAAAGAAGAGGGGAGAGAGGTCTGAATTTGTACTGCTTATTATAGTTTGCCTTATATTATTATCATTTTATGTGTATAATATTAATCTTGTATCTTTAGCTTAACTACTAGGTTTTAAAAGGTTGGCATTATGCAAGTGCTTTGTTTATACTAAGCCATATACTTTTGTTCACCAAATGATTTATCCAATTGTTTCTAGATGAAGTATCCCAATATCTCCTGCAGTATCACCTATTACTATTTAACCCACACCATGCTTCCACCATCCCTTTGCTGGTCTTTGTACGTCTGTGACCCATAGGTTGCTGCCTCTCTTACTCACAGTATCTCTTATTCTAACATGATTTTATAAAGGCTTTGTTTGTTAAAGGCTCTGGGAGTGAATCTGTATGGGTTATTTCCCCCAGTAAATAATAGAGGTCAGGAGGAATAATCACTGAAGTGTGAAAGGGCAGGAGCTGATGTGCAGACAGGGAAGCTGGCCACAACGGTATCAGGAGTACTGTGACTGTCAGAGGTTTCTAGGGCACAGGCCAAAATGAGAGAACATGGAAGAGAGACCTGAGGAAGCCTAATGTAAGGTGAGTTATAAGAAGGTTTTGAAATACGGGTAAGTTTTTGACAATGACGGGAAAAATGTATGTCAAGCAAAGGAGACAGGAACAAAGATAAGGGAATGAGAAAGACTCTCTCTGAGGAATGTGCCTGAAGAATGGTACATAATCTGGACTGAGGCACAAGGACAAGGAAAGCTGTGGTCACATGAGGGAGAGTTCTGAATGTCAGTATAAATTTGATTTTACTGTGAATGTGGTAGAGTGATACCTTCTTAAGCATAATTTGTCCAGTAGCAGAACAGGCTGTAGGGGAAAGGGAGCAAGGGGCAGAGAGGCAGGTTACCATAGGGAGGATAATATGGATGAGAGGTAATGAAGGAATAAACTAGTGCAGGGGTCATGGAGAGGAGAGGTAAACATTTTCGGAAGTGATCTAACCTGGCAGCAGTTGGGTATGGGGCCACAAAAAGGGACAGAAATTTGAGGTTTTGAGTCTTATCACTGGATGAGTGTAATCCCTAGAAAAAACAGAAATGAGGAAGAATTGGGGGGGGGAATAATACAAATCAGCGCACTTGGGGGACAATATATGGCAGCTGAGCTTGTGGGTTTACAGCTCAGGAGAAGGTCACAAATTGATTTGGAAACCATATACAGTACTACACTAAGGTGAGAACTAAAGCCAAGGAATGGGTGAGATCACGAAGAAACTGCCCAAAACACAGTCAAAAGAACCCAGGGAAATGCCTCAAAGGTGAAGTCCAGTTTCATTTCTTTGTCTTTTCCCTCCACTGCTTCCCACTGAAAAGGAAGTTGAGTGGTAGGTCAACTTTCATTCTTTCAAGTCTTTTGAAAGTACTACTCAAGTTAAAGACTCAGAAGACCATGCCTAATGTGTGATGATCTTGGGGCACCTGGGTGGCTCAGCCAGTTAAGCATCTGACTCTTGATTTTGGCTCAGGTCGTGATTTCATGGTTGGTGGGATTGAGCCCCATGTCGGGCTCTATACTGATAGCATGGAGCCTGCTTGGGATTCATTCTCTCTCTCTCTCTCTCTCTCTCTCCCCCTCTCTCTCCCTCTCTCGCTGCCCTTCCCCTGCTCCCACTCTCTCAAAACAAACATTAAAAAAAGAAAAACATGTGATGATCTTTACTAGAATCCAGCAACACAAAGCTATTCCCAGCACGCCTTAGTTACCTGAAGTTCATGGATGAGACTGTCATATACTAAATGCATATGTTCTCTGCCAGATGTATGATTGTCTTCTAATAGTTTTTGTTGGATTTCCATGGGCCAGAAATTGTATAAAATGTTTAGTCCTATAAGTATGTGTGTATATGTATATATATTATATCCTTCCTGTTTAATGGGATCTAAAACCTTTGACCAATAGAGAAACCTGAAAATCACAGATCACTATTGTGAGTGAGCAAAGCACCGTCTCTAGCACCAGACTACTCAGGTTAATATCCTGGCTTTGCCTCTTAGGTAATTCTGGGGCAAGGTATTTACATTTTTTTAAATGTTGATTTATTTTTGAGAGAGAGAGATAGAGCGTGAGCGGGGGAGGGGCAGAGAGAGAGGGAGACACAATCTGAAGCAGGCTCCAGGCTCTGAGCTGTCAGCACAGAACCCAACATGCGGCTTGAACTCACAAACTGCGAGATCATGACCTGACCTGAAGTCGGACACTTAACCAAATGAGCCACCCAGGTGCCCCAGGACAACCTCTTTGTGCCTCTGTTTCCTCACCTATAAAATAAAGATAATAACTATATATCATGTAAGTTGTTGAAAAGGTTAAATGGAATATATATAAAGTCTGGCACATTGACAGTGCTCAATAAATGTTAGCTATTATTATAAACTATTATTTGTAGTGTACAACAGAATAAACATTCTAATGAATGAAAGTGACACAATTTTGTGTATAAGATGCTTTGCAAATATTTTTAAAACAGCTAGTTTGTTAGGAAGCTAATACTAATAATTTTAAATACCATTTCCAAAGAAATGGATTGTCAGTATAGAATTCATTTTGCATTAACTTTTTTCCTAAGAGATAGCAGGCAACATCTGGTTAGCTTCTAAGAATCTTAATTAATATTGATGCCACTAAGTCTGAGATAGGCTAGCTCTTCATGCGAGCCTTCAGTTATAGGTACATTAGACACTAATATCACATTATGACTCATACTGCTTCTAGCTAATATGTTATAATAAGCTAGTTATAAATCTATCATTTTTACTTACATTGCTGAATCCATAGGGAACTGTTGTGAAGGAAAGATACAACTAATTAATATATAATTATTTACTTAATTTAGCACATTTCCAAATTCAAAGACTTGTTATATCTTGTTCAGTCACATGTGTCCTACAGAAACTATAACCCACCTGTCAGTATCTAATTAGTTATTTACACTAAAGGTGCTAAATTAAGAGCCCCCTTTACACTCACCTAAAAATATGTGCTAGCTGATCAGCCTAGCTGATGGTGTTCTTTTCAATCAGCCTCTAACTCATACATTTTGTCAGACTGTCCTCTTATTTATAAAATTAGATTATAATTTCAACAACAGCTCCAAAGTTCATGTTCCTATTTTCTTTATAGACAGTACCAAATTTGATAATGTAAATAAAATGTTTCCACATGAACAAAACAATGAAATTTAACAAGGCTAACCTTAATTAGAAAGGTGAAACCTTGGGGTGCCTGGGTGGCTCTGTTGGTTAGGCATCTGACTTCAGCTCAGGTCATGATCTCACAGTTTGTGAGTTTGAGTCCCCTGTCAGGCTCTCTGCCGTCAGTGCAGAGCCGGCTTCAGATCCTCTGTTTCCCACTTTCTGTGCCCCTCCCCAGCTCATGCTCTCTCTCTCTCTCTCTCTCAAAATTGAATAAACATTAAAAAAAAAAAAAGAAAGAAAAGAAAGGTGAGATCCTACCTCAGTTTAAAATGCCTTTAAGGAATTCATAGCTGTCAAGATGATATAATTCTGTAAGAAAGAAAAGTGTTTTTTTTCAAAAAACAGCTTAAAGTAAGTTGTCACAGTATATGATGCAGAATAAATGCTGAATAGAATGAAATTAAAGAGCCTAAACATAAAGTTTTATTTTACATTATAAATAGCTTTGGTGCTATAAATTCTCATTTCAACATCTTACTGATTTGCCTAATTCTGAAACATACATTTAAGAATTTAGGATAGAAAGTACTGAGTGGGAGAGAGCCAAAGCATAAGAGACTCTTAAAAACTGAGAACAAACTGAGGGTTGATGGGGGGTGGGTGATGGGCATTGAGGAGGGCACCTTTTGGGATGAGCACTGGGTGTTGTATGGAAACCAATTTGACAATAAATTTCATATATTGAAAAAAAAAGAAAGTGCCAAAAAACTTATTATTATTATAATACATGCTTATCCTTTATTATAATTACTTATCTTCTGTGACAGATTCTATAATCCTGAGGGCAGGACCAGGTCTGTCTGGTTCCTTAGTATATCACCAATGCTAGAACAGTGCCTGGCTCATAAGAGGCATTCAAAAAGTATTAAATGGATGAGGCACGTAAGGAGATAGCAATTTCTAAGTATTTGAAAATATTTACATTCCTTTAAGAAATCCTTAGAATGGCATTTGTTTTTATTCATTCATTGAACATGCACTGTGGATCTTCTATCCTGGTTCTATACGAGGTTCTGAGGCTACAATATAGAGATATGACTTTTGTTTGTTTGCCAAGGAGGAGCCCAGAAGGAGCCCTGTAACCAGACGATTACAATATACTGCGACACTACAACGTTATACATTTATAAACATTCAGACAAGTGTTGTAGAAGCCTAGAAGAGGAAGCAATTTCGTTTCACCTAGGTGAGCTGGGGAGAGTCACAGAGGATGTGACATCTGAGGCTGACCTTAAAGAATGAGCAGGAGTTCGCTAGACAGAGAAGGAAGAAAGAGCAATCTAGGTAGAGAAAGGAGCAGGACAGGCCTGGAGTTCTGAGAGATTCCAGAGGGCTGAAGCATAAAGTGTGAACAGTATGAATTAAAATGACTTCTTTCCGGGGCGCCTGGGTGGCGCAGTCGGTTAAACGTCCGACTATCAGCCAGGTCACGATCTCGCGGTCTGGGAGTTCGAGCCCCGCGTCGGGCTCTGGGCTGATGGCTCGGAGCCTGGAGCCTGTTTCTGATCCTGTGTCTCCCTCTCTCTCTGCCCCTCCCCCGTTCATGCTCTGTCTCTCTCTGTCCCAAAAAGTAAATAAACGTTGACAAAAAAAAAAAAAATTAAATAAAAAAAAAAAATAAAATGACTTCTTTCCTCCTATATGAGGTCTGAGCTAGAGGAAAAATCACCTAATACTTACTTTTCACAGAAATCTTGCTTTAACTACTTAATTAGCTATATAACACTATAAATATCTGCTTTATTATTCTCCATATGTGTTTAAAATACATAAACCACTTAGAGAATTTATCTAACTCTTTTTTGAGGAGCTTTCCTGACTACTCTAAGAGTTAAAATGGGGGAAAAAATGTTCACCTGTCAGGTGACATAAAACCAATTTCTACTAAATGTGCCAGAATAATTTTTCTCCACCTCAAAAACGGTTAGTCTTCAGTCTGTTCATTACTGTCTTTTTATAGTATTTTTATTTAATAAAACCTATTAAGACTACCATACAAATCTCTTTACTTATGCTTTTATCTTTTAACTGATCAATTTTTATATTGCTGACATCCCTTCTTCACCATTTGCTCATTTAAAAATTCATAGTATGTGAGATATGTCTCTGGAGAAAATGTCTATAAAATTTGTTACAGCTGGCAAATGTGTATGAGTCAGTGATAGCACATGACTAAATGCTTCACAGAAAATAAAATTTGTTTCTGTAGTAAGCAGAACTGTTTAAATGTTATTTATTTTTATGTTTCAAAGAAAATATATTGTGAAGTGCTGCATTGATTTAATACGCAACAATGTCTGTGTACATGCTGTAGAAGGAAAATTTATGAAACCTTTGCACAACTCCTTTAATTGAATTTTCCAAATCTCTCACCACACACAAATAATCAATATCTTCTGCAGAGAAAACCAGTCAGAATTATTACTGTCTTTCGTTTCAATTTTGTTGTCATCAGCACATACGGAGCACCTGGATATTCGTAACGTCTGATACCAAGTTATTTACACCTCTTAAACACATAATTGCTATTAAGTGAGTTCAAATCTATGGTTTAATTTTTTTTACGGATTATTTAAAATATAAAAGTGATCATACTTCTAGAGAAGTATACAAAAATTTAAATCATGGAAAAAATTATTTAAAAGGCTTTGAAAAGTAATAAATCAGTTTGTTTTTCCTTAAATCCTAGACAAATCTCAAGTAAGCAGTCAAAATGTATCCCCAAAACAGTGATGAACAGTGTAAAATAAGAGCATTAACATTATTAATAGGAAAACTATGAACCACGTACAACATACATGAAAACTGAATCCTGATACAGAGCTGAGGACTACAGTTGTACATTAATGTATATCTGTGTCACCAAAACTAATACCTCCATTTTTTATCTCCAGATAAACCAAGAACGTTAAGACATAGGAAGGAATTTTTGTTGTTTCTTCTAAAGCTCATCATGTCTAAACTTCAGACTCCAGTGCTTTTAAAACTGAAGTATTTGTCTGAACAAAGATATTGTTTAATGTTAAGGTATGAAAAACTAAAAGGGTAGTAGTCTTCTAGGGAGTGAAATCACTTGGCCGACATGATAAATGCTTTTTCAAGACTGAGTGGAGGAAAGAACAACATAATTTTAAGTTAAAAAATACTTCAGTGGATGGTTAGAATGAAAAGGCAGTATCAAACTACTTTACAGTCTTAGAACAGAAAGAGTTTAAAATTTGTCCTCTAGTCCAAGAATCTGAAAACTTTAAAATCCTATAACCCAGATGAATTTTACAATGTAAGACAGTAAGTTAGCTAAAGAAAACAGAAACATAGTTTGTGCTTTTCTTTTGAAGGCCACAGCTAGAAATTCTGAAATATTTTGTATTACAAACAGCTGAGACAATCAACTTTTTTGAACAATGTAAAGTTCAGATGGTTACATTTCATTTCAAATATGCATACTGCAACCTACACAATTATTCTCAAAACAGATAAAATATGTTTTGGACTAAAGCTAAGTGTCTAGATTTCGTATCTTGGCAATGGCTCTACAATTTGCTTACATTCTTTTCAAAAACATTTTGTTTACTGGAAGTACTGGTCATAGACAAACAATGATGGTATTTTCTAATATCTGCAGAAAAAATGAAAATACTAAGTACTATATAATGCCATCTATTGACTTGGGAATATCTGTATTAAGTTGTTTTAAGTAGAGGTTGATTATGTAAAGTAAATAAATTTCATGCCTTACCATGTGATGATAATGTGACATTCCATCTGTATCAACTCACTGAATGGTCATGTTTTAAATCTTCAGCATAACAAATTAAGAATAATTATGAAAATTCACATCCAAATCTAACAGAAAAAGGACCTTTCATCTCATTATTTTTCTAAGAGTCATAAAGCCAATGTTATTTAGGAAAGTGAGGTTAGGCTTACTTCCTAAGTAACTGAAAAAAGAAAGAAAGCTTTCCTTTGTTTAAGAAAATGGTACTTAGCAAGAGAGATCCTCTTTTATTCATATACTCTATCAAAGCATTCCCTGATTTGCAACGTCCAGTTCTTTTCAAAACTATGAAAATCTCAGTGTACCTTTTAATGTTATTGTGTATGTTTTAATTTTCCCTGAATGTTACATAAAGCCTTAAGAATGTGTGTCAGATGTCTATTTATTTAAATCACTAAGCATGTTATTTTTACAATTATACTGCTCTGCCTGTCATAAAGACTGCAACGGATGCCAAACAAGCTATTTTTCCTGACATGGAAAAATAAATAGAACTAAAGGACCAAGCTGAAGGGGCAACAATAGCATAAATGCTGGAATTTTCCTGATATTGTCTATTTTAACTATCCTAGGAAAATTTTATGAGAATCTGAAGGACATTCTTTTGATAGTAAAACAAGTAATTTTTTTCTTAAAAAATTTTTTTTTCAATGTTTATTTATTTTTGAGAAACAGAGAGAGACAGAGAGTAAGTGGGGGAGGGGCAGAGAGAGAGGAAGACAGAATCCGAAGCAGGTTCCAGGCTCTGAGCTGTCAGTACAGAGCCTGATGTAGGGCTCGAACCCATGAAATGTGAGATCATGACCTGAGCCAAAGTCAGACGCTTAACCAACTGAGCCACCCAGACGCCCCGTTCTTATTTTCATTCAGTACCTAATAAAACAAATCCCATACATATTATGGGAGTTGTTTTTATATTATATAATTTCTAATATATGAATATTCCCAAAACATTTTAAAATTTAAACAATTCTAGATAATAGCATAGTAAAAGAAAGGAGTACATTAGAAATTTCTATAAAAAGCTGAAGGCTTGATCCCTAAATAAGGAATGTATATACAAAGCAAATTAGTTTCACATGCCAAAGCACTAGCAAAGTCCTTGTAAAATGAATGTGTAAATAAAAGGGGTTAAAAATTAACTCAGCAAAAAAGTTATACACGTATATACATATATACATATATATATATATACATATATGTATATACATATGTACATATACATATATGTATATATATATATATATATGTATGTGTTGGTGTGTATCATCTTTAATCAAAAACAAAATAAAACCACCAAAATAAAAAATATATATATTACGAACCAGAGAGAGAAAGAAAAACACTCAGTAAAAATACTCAAACTCATACTATAAAAAAAGTAACCTTCAAAAGATTTTTCAGACAACAATACTTTTAAAAAATTAGTTAAAAGGCTAACGAAGATTTGAATAAACTCAGGAAATATAAAGAGCTAAAGCAGCTCTTGCCAAGAAACAGAAACAGAAGATGACATATAGTGTGATATATATAGATATAAAATATATATCTATATATATAGCTACTACATATTTTATGTATCTAAATTCAGTTTTCATTTACACCACAACAAATATTCAATTCTTATTAGAAATTTTAAAACATGATTTAGTCACAGGATCTCCTTTATACATGAACAAACACGTGGCCCTTAGGGAAGGCCTGGTAAAGGGCAAGTCAGTTTTAATGCCTAAAATACTAGAAAATAGTTTTAAGGCTGGTCATGTATATACACAAAGAATTGGTACATACTAGATAACTGAAAGGAGACAACTTTTTACCACATGTCTTAATAAATGTCTTAATAAATGTTCAGGGAGGGAAAAAATACTTTTGGAAAATTATTTTCCCATTATTAAAATGATGATCACTTATTTATTCTACAACTTTCCCTTCCTCATTTCTCAAAACTTGGTGAAAGCCAACTATGTAAAGCCTAATTCTAGTCAATTCTAGAAAATTACAGATTAAAAAAAAATATTCATACCACTGGCACAGAATATAAAGAAGAGAGATTTCCTCTAGATGGGAAATAATAATCATTACAATTTCCCATTATGATCCTCTAAAATGTCTCATGTTAAAGGAGACTAAAACCTCTGAAATCCAGGTACACATTATAATCAGGTTTCACAAGTATAGGAGGGAAGAGACTTCAAGTCTTTTCTAAGAGCTGCTTTCATGTTCTTAAATTCTTGCGATCACGGCGGAAGTTAGCTGCTCAACTGAAAGGCTCAGGAAGCCTGCTCAGCTCTCTTCCCACATGAGTTCTGGAGGAGTACTGCCAGGGCTCTTGCCCTGTATTAATTACCCAGGTGGCCTCGGAAGTAAGCAGCAGGGAATCCCAACAGTTCCCGCGGCAGTCTCACCACAGACTTGTTAAAGATCCTAAATAATCCTAAATATAGTCTCATATACTAGATTGGCTGAAGTAGTTTCAGTTATGCCTCATATGTTTGCAGGGACTGCAAAATGGCATTGATGTCAGTAATATTAAAATGATCCTTCTTAAGTTGGTCTAAAGGTTTTAATATTTTATAGTCCACGATCATTTTGCTTACTGAGGTATGGATATGCATGTGTTATGGGAAAACCTGCTAATTTCGTTTCCCATACTGTGAAATGCTCAGAGGCATATGGGTTCACAGTAGATCAAACATCATTAATGCTCTGAAAGTTTTCAGAACACTGGTTACTGAGTAACTTTTTATGCAATGTATAATCCTAATTCAACACCAAAAATTGTTATATATTAATGCATTGTTGCCCCTATTTGTCTGTATTCTCAAGAACTTTTAATAAAAAGACCAAATTTAAATCTTAAACTGAAAATTGTATTTCAAAAGATATTTTAAAAGTTTAATCATCAGGGAAGTTATCATAGTCTGCCAAATCCAGTATAAGGTTTTTCAAATGGGATTCATGATTTTTTAGAAGATCACACTAAAAAAGGGCTCATGATGATTGGTTTTAAATGGTGAAATGAGATGAAAGGATCTTTTTTTTATAAATTAAAACACAACTCTTTACCTTTGTTGGGAGGTCCTGAACTCTTCTTTTCAAAGAGTTTTTGTTTTGTTACTTTTGTCACTAAAAAAAAAAAAAAAATCCCATGTTAAGAACTAACGTGGAATGCAAATAATTTCTCATCTTAGAAAAACTTAATGAAAAAAAAAATAATTTTAAGTAATACACATAGATTTCAAGTACAAAATGTAATACCTTATTATATCTTCCTTAAATAATGAGCACCAAATTTTTAAAAAGCCTGATATTCATTTGCAAAGGCATATTCTTTCCCTTCATATTCAGCAAGAATCCCTGAAATAACATATCGTGGTAAAAGATATATGGCTTCTGATTTTCTAAATAATATTTTCAATACATGTCCAGTAGTGCCATAGATAAAAAAGTCTATCAGATTTAAATATGGGAAAAACTATTAGGCTTATCTCTAAAATTGAGAATATTAGAATACATATATAAGTTTACAAATAAGGAATGGAGATGTCATTGAAAACTCATGAATTTTTCTTACTTAGTTCTTTCGTTTTCTGCATTTCTTTTTGTAAGAAGAAACATGACATACAGGAGATACCAATGAGCTTTCCAAGCTCTCTACTGCCCTCCAAAGCCTAAAAGAAAGACATCTTAAATGAGTTAAGTTCTCTACAAATACAACATTGCTGACAAGTCTAGTAAAAATACAGTTTACTGTTTCTTTCATCTGAAAAACTTGAATTCTGTGGTAGGAAGTTTAACTTTTTTTCTGGTAGGTCAACTACTGCAAGCTTTAAAATGCCTGAATAAAAATAATTTATTAAAAACACTAAACATGATCCACAAATTTACTTTTAAATGTGAAAAAGCCAGATCTTACGAAAATATTATGGTTAATTAATGTTCATATAAGAAAAGAAATTCCTACATAAAAAGTAACTAGACATATTCCCTGTAAGTTCTTTCCTGGATTGGATTCTCCAATTTAGGGCTTCTTTCCTATCTTCTTTTTTCAAATGGGGTAGGAGATATATGAAAAATTATACATCTCAAAGGAAAAAAAAAAAAGCAAACCTGTATACTACTTAAATTTTGCATTATCTCCAGGATTTCTTCTGATGATTTTTCAACTTGAGACAGCAACACCATGAATCTATAAATGAAAAAATATACATATTTAGCAAGATCAGCATTTAAACACAGCACGTCATTTTCACAGCTTTAATTCTTTTTAAGAGATCTTAGGTTCATTTTTCTAATTCTTTTCTTTAAAAAGCAGTAGAAGATGTAAATGTTCCTCCATCATTCTTTCATCCCTTTACAAACACAGTGTATGTGACCAATCACCCTGTCTTTGGGATTTTCGCTGAGCAGTGGGAGAGGATGTGAAGATGTGGTTAGTTGGCTTGCTCCCTTCTCAAAGTGAACACTAATACACCATCGAAATCTGTGAGTCAGTGTTACCCAGTAATTTTTGTAATAGGAAAAGAAGTTTTACGGTTTTCATATATTTCAGTGTGAAAAAGATTACAAAGGCACTCTATTAAATTTGGAAACAAAGAAAACTTCACTTGTAATCCTATCTACTGAACCTATCTCTAGTTAGCATGTTACCATACTGGAAAAATTCTCTTAGGTTTTTGTTTTTTTTTAAATTTCTATAACTTTATATCATACTTTCTGCCCTTAATATAATATTACATATTTGTTTTTGGCCACATCAACCATATGTTTATAATTTAAAGGCTGCACAATATTGTACCTAGTAAACATACCAAAGATGATTTAACCATTCCCTTGTTCTTGCAGTTTTAGTGTCTTTCCCAATTTTATATAGTCTCATAGCTGTATATGATAATCTATATCAGTGCAGTCTAATAGAAATAAAATGTAAGCCACATATGTAATTTAAAGTTTTCTAGTAGCCACAATAAAAGAAGTAAAAAGAAAGAAGTGAACTTAATTTTAATAATATATTTTATTTAACCAATATATCCAAAGTATTATCATTTCAACATGTAATCAATAAAAATTATTCATGAGATATTTTATGCTTTTTCTTTTTTTTTCAATATATGAAGTTTATTGTCAAATTGGTTCCCATACAACACCCAGTGCTCATCCCAAAAGGTGCCCTCCTCAATACCCATCACCCACCCTCTACTCCCTCCCATCCCCCATCAACCCTCAGTTTGTTCTCAGGTTTTAAGAGTCTCTTATGCTTTGGCTCTCTTCCACTCTAACCTCTTTTTTTTTTTTCCTTCCCCTGTCCCATGGGTTTTGTTAAGTTTCTCAGGATCCACATAAGAGTGAAAACATATGGTATCTGTCTTTCACTGTATGGCTTATTTCACTTAGCATCACACTCTCCAGTTCCATCCACGTTGCTACAAAAGGCCATATTTCATTTTTTCTCATTGCCACGTAGTATACCATTGTGTATATAAACCACAATTTCTTTATCCATTCATCAGTTGATGGACATTTAGGCTCTTTCCATAATTTGGCTATTGTTGAGAGTGCTGCTATGAACATTGGGGTACAAGTGGCCCTATGCATCAGTACTCCTGTATCCCTTGGATAAATTCCTAGCAGTGCTATTGCTGGGTCATGGGGTAGGTCTATTTTTAATTTTTTGAGGAACCTCCACACTGTTTTCCGGAGTGGCTGCACCAATTTGCATTCCCACCAACAGTGCAAGAGGGTTCCCGTTTCTCTACATCCTCTCCATTATGCTTTTTTTCAAAATCCGGTATGTACTTTATATTCATAGCACATCTCATTTCAGACTAGTCACAATTCAAATGCTCATTAGCCATGTGTGGCTGGCTAGTGACTACTGTTTCAGAGACCACAAATCTATACTATTGATTTTATGAGAGAAACTAGAAATTCTATTTAAATGCTTTTCAAAATCACATCAGTGTTATCTATTAACATTTCTGTGCTATTACAAATAAGACAAATATGTTAAATTTTCATACATGATGAATAGGTACAGTATGTTTCAACCAAGTAAAATAGATTAAGTATGCAAACAAGGAATGGAGAGACAGTTATTTATGCAAAAGCTAAAACTTATGTAAGGAAAATGAGAGAGCATGTGTACGTCAGTAGGGGAGGGGCAGAGAGAGAGGGAGAGAGAATCCAGGCAGAGCCCGACTTGGGGCTCAAACCCATGGACTGTGTGAGATCATGACCTGAGCTGAGATTAAGAGTCAGATGCTCAACTAACTGAGCCACCAAGGTGCCCCTATTATTATGTACTTTCAATTAAAAGTCACTTGTCTGAGGCTTTGCTTGCTTACCACCTGAACTTCAGTTGGAGAGAGAGTGTCATAAAGGAATTCCAGCCCCTTCCACTGAGCTCCGAGAGTCTGAAGGAGCAAGAGGTTTTAAATGACTCCCATTCAGGGCTGGGAACCTCCAGACTCCCCTACATTATACCAACGATCACCAACTACCTCAGGGGGCTATAGCTGAGGCAAATGCGTTACTTCGCTATGAGAAGCAATCCTAAGGGTTCTTTACCTTGCATTCTTTTCCTGGGAGGACTGAAGTGACGGAGACTCTCTACACTGTCTTACCATACTTTAAGGAACTGATGATATTCCCTGTTGACCTTCATGGAATTGTGTGGGGGTGGGTCCTGGAGCGTTGCCGTCTTGAATGACTCCAAGAAGCTTTGTTCAGATAGAGTAAGATGTGAATGATGCCCCCAGGAGTTGTGCAATGTAGCATCCCAAAAAGACCTGTTAGCAATTCTCTCTCAAGTTAAGATATTATTGAGGGGCTCAGCTAAGCAAACTGTTATTGACAGCCTTGGAGAGCTGTAGGAACTGAGTATCAAATATCTGGGGAAACTGTTTTTTAAGATATCCTTCACATGCATAAGCTGCTTTTGGAGGGAAACTTGTCTTCACTGCAAGACCAAGTAAACTGGTGGACACTATTATTTTTTATTCCCATTTATTTATTCCCATTATTTTATTTTTTTTAATTTAAATTTAATTTAATTTTTAGGTAATGTGGCTAAACTCATATGTGGCTCAGACTCATGACCCTGAGATCGAGAATCACATGCTTCACTGACTGAGCCAGTTAGGTGACTCCCCTCTTTAATCTCTTTTCCTCTCCTCCTCCTCCTCCTTTTACTTCTTCCTAAATGAAATCAGCTCCTCCCATCTTTTTTTTTTTCAACTTTTTTTTTTATTTATTTTGGGGACAGAGACAGAGCATGAATGGGGGAGGGGCAGAGAGAGAGGGAGACACAGAATCGGAAACAGGCTCCAGGCTCCGAGCCATCAGCCCAGAGCCTGACGCGGGGCTCGAACTCCCGGACCGCGAGATCGTGACCTGGCTGAAGTCGGACGCTTAACCGACTGCGCCACCCAGGCGCCCCACAGCTCCTTCCATCTTGATGGCAACCAGTTTCTTAGAATGGGTACGCATACGCGCGCGCGCGCGCGCGCACACACACACACACATTCAAATCATCATGTTATACACTTTAAATACATACAATTTTATTTGTTAATTATACTTCAATAAGCCTGGGGATAATTACAAATAGAAAAAAGAAGGTTAATTACTCAGCCCGTTAACCTTCTGCCACACACATGTCCTTCTAATGTGCAATCCTGGATTTCCTACCTATTTGTTTACTTTCTGGACTAAGCTATGAACGCTACGAAAATTTTACTGCAGTATTGATGGTCAATATTATAAGTACATATATGATTTGCTGGATCCCTGATGCTGCTTAACTCTCCTTTTACTTAATTTAACAAATACTCTTTTTTTTCACAAATCAAAAAAATGCTGAAAATAATGGTCTGATACAGTCTCTACTCTTCAATACCGAAATTAAACTCTTATATTCAGATTTCTGCCTTACTACTCTACCGACACTCTCAAAGGCCACAAATGAACTTTTAATTAATTCCATTACTAAAAACTTATATCAAAGTCACTACCTGTAAGAGACCGTTTTTGTATAAAATCTCGAGAAACCTGCAAGTTATGTGAACGTTAAAGGGACAAAGTCCCAAGCACCTGGGTGGCTTAATCGGTTAAGCATCTGACTTTGGCTCAGGTTGTGATCTCATGGCTCGTGAGTTCGAGCCCTATGTCAGGCTCTGTGCTGACAGCTCAGAGCCTGGAGCCTGCTTTGGATTCTGTGTCTCCCTCTCTCTCTGACCTTCCTCTGGTTGCGCTCTGTCTCTCTCTAAAAGGAAAGGGAAAAAAAAGGGACAAAATCCTCAGGTTTTTCTTTACCCTCCTAATACTTTCCATGTCTTATACAGAAAAAGGTAAATAGGTCACGGAACCTCTATTTATCTAATTAATTCTATTTATCTAAACTGATTATTTTGGATGACAGCTGGACTGTAATAATGAAATATACTGCTAAATTTTTTTTGAGCTCTTTCTAAAGTCAAAACACTATACTTGTTACTTTATAAGCTACAAGCTATATCTTAACCTTTAAAATAACTCTCTGCGGTAAATATTATCTCCATTTTACAGATATGGAAACCAAAACACAAATTATTTAATTATTCAGGGTTAAACAATAAGGAACATAGTCAATGTGCATTCTTTGGGATTTTCTTTTTTTTTTACATATATTTTTAAAATCTAAATTTTAGTTAACATGCAGTGTAGTACTGGTTTCAGGAGAATTCAGTGATTCATCACTTATATACAACACACAGTGCTCATCACAAGTGCCCTCTTTAGTACCCATCACCCAGTTAGCCCATCCCCCATCTACCTTTCCTCCAGCAACCCTCGGTTTGTTCTATGTATTTAGGAGTCTCTTATGGTTTGCCTCCCTGTTCTTGTCTTATTTTTCCTTCCCTTCCGCTATGTTCATCTGTTTTCTTTCTTAAATTTCACATGAGTGAAATTACACTCTATGTCTTTTTTGATTGACCTATTTCGCTTAGCATAATATATTCTAGCTCCATCCACATCATTGCAAATGGCAAGATTACAGTGTTTTTGATGGCCAAGTGATATTCCATTACACACTCGCACGCGCGTGCACACACACACACATCTTCTTTATTCTTCAGTCAATGGATATTTGGGCTCTCCCCATAGTTTGGCTATTGTTGATAATGCTGCTGTAAACACTGGGGTGCGTGTTCCTCTTCAAATCTGTATTTTGTATCCTTTGGGTGGATACCTAATAGTGCAATTGCTGGATTGTAGGGTAGTTCTAGCTTTAGTTTCTTGAGGCACCTCCATATTGTTCTCAAGAGTGGCTGCACCAGTTTGCATTCCCACCAACAGCGCAAGAGGGTTCCCCTTTTCTCTCCATCGTCACCAACACTTACTCTTTCCTATGTTGTTAATTTTAGCCATTCTGACAGGTGTGAGGTGGTAATCTCATTATGGTTCTGATTTGTATTTTCCTGATGATAAGTGATGTTGGGCATCTTTTCATGTGTCTGCTAGACATCTGGATGTCTTCTTTGGAAAAGTGTCTATTCATGTCTTCTGCCCATTTTTTTTTCTTTTAAGTTTATTTATTTATTTTGAGAGAGAGCATGTGCACGAGTGGGGGAGGGGCAGAGAGAGGGAGAGGGAAAGAATCCCAAGCAGGCTTTGATGCAGGGCTTGAACCCACAAACTGTGTGATCACGACCTGAACCGAAATCAAGAGTTAGATGCTTAAGCGCCCCTTCTGCCCGTTTCTCAACTGAGTTATTTGTTTTTTGGGTGTTAAGTTTGGTAAGTTCTTTATAGATTTTTGATACTAACCCCCTATCTGTTATGTCATTCCCAAATATCTTCTCCCATTCCATAGGCTGCCTTTTAGTTTTGTTGATTGTTTCCTTGCTGTGCAGAGGCTTTTTATCTTGATGAAGTCCCAACAGTTTGCTTTTGTTTCCCTTGCCTTTGGGGATGTGTCTGGTAAGAAGTTGCTGTGGCCAACGTCAAAGAGGTTGCTGCCTGTGTCCTCCTCTAGGATTTTGATGGTTTCCTGTCTCACATTTAGGTCTTTCATCCATTTTGAATTTATTTGCATGTATGGTGTAAGAAAGTGGTCTAGTTTCATTCTTCTGCATGTCGCCGTCCAGTTTTCTCAACACCATTTGTTGAAGAGACTGTCTTTTTCCATTGGATATTCTTCCCTGCTTTGTCCAAGATTAGTTGACCATATAGCTGTGGGTCCATTTCTGGATTTTCTATTTTGTTCCATTCATCTACATGTCTATTTTTGTGCCAGGACTGTACTCTCTCGATGACTACAGCTTTGTAATATAGCTTGAAATCTGGAATTGATGCCTCCAGTTTTGTTTTTTCAGGATTGCTTTGGCTATTCAGGGTCTTTTGTGGTTCCATACATTTTGTGGTTGCATAAATTTTAGGACTGTTTGTTCTAGCTTTCTGAAAAATGCTGGTGGTATTTTTTTTTAAGTTTATTTATTTTGAAAGAGAGAGAGAGAGACAGAGAGGGAGGGAGGGGAAGGGGCAGAGAGAGAGAGAGAGAGAGAGAGAGAGAGAGAGAGAGAGAATTCCAAGCAGCTCTGCATGGAGCCTGATGTGGGTCTTGAACCCATGAACCATGAGATCATGACCTGAACCAAAATCAAGAGTCAGACTCTTAATTGACTGAGCCATCCAGGAGTCCCACTGTTGGTATTTTGGTAGGGATTGCATTAAATGTATAATGTGTAGATTACTTTGGGTAGTACAGACATCTTAACAATGTCTGTTCTTCCTTTCTATGAGCACGGAATGTTTTTCCATTTCTTTGTGTCCTCTTCAATTTCTTTCATAAGTGTTGTATAGTTTTCAGAGTATAGATCTTTTACCACTTTACTTAGGTTTATTCCTGGGTACCTTATTGTTGTCTGCAAATAGAGATAGTTTTATTTCTTCCTTTCCAAATGGATGCCTTTGTTTTCTTCCTTTCTTTCTTCATTCCCTCCCTCCTTTTCTTCCTTCCCTCTAATTGCTCTGATTAGAATTGCCAGTAAAATGTTGAACACCAGTGGTGAAAATGGGCATGGCTATCTTGTTACTGATCTTTGGGGAAAGTTTTTCATTCTTCCATGTCAAAAATTTTGAACAGCTGAAAAATAAGTCTCTTAATAAATATACAGAATATAGGCATAACTTTATTTTCATTTTTAAGTTTTTCATAAGCATTTTCTTTTTTTTTTAAGTTTATTTTATTGAGAGAGAGGGAAAGAGAATCCCTTAGAGCAGGCTCCAAACTGTCAGCCCAGAGCCCGACACAGGGCTTGAACCCACAAACCATGAAATCATGACCTGAGCCTAAATCAAGAGTCAGATGCTTAACCAACTGAACCATTCAGGCATCCCTCCTTGATAAGCATTTTCAACTAACTCACCCCTAGAGGTCCTGATTTAAGCAGAAAGTGATTCATAATTCAGATTCCTGTTGCATGACTGGATACTTAAAACACAGTAAAGAGAAACTCAGACATAGAATTCTGAACAGTGGCTACCTGTCACAGTTAATTGTATACATAACATACAAATAGAAAACCCAGTTCTGGCATAATTCATTACAATGATAAAGGTTTTATTTGAATTAGTATGGAATTTTTTTAAATGTTTATTTATTTTGAGAGAGAGAGAGAGAGACAGCATAAGCAGGGGCAGAGAGAGAGAGAGAAAGAAAGGACAGAGAGAGTCACAAGCAGGCTCCATGCTCCATGCAGAGCACAATGTGGGGCTCGAGCCCACAAACCATGAGATCATGACCTGAGCCGAAATCAAGTATTGGACGCTTAACTGACTGAGCTACTAGGTGCCCTGAATTTTTTTTTTAATCTAAAAAATTACCTTTATGTCTACAAGAGAATAAACCAGTGGTTAAAAATAAGCTTTATACAATAGGAGGGATTTTTGTGGTGATGGGAATGTCCCGTATCTTGACTGTGGTGGCAGATACTTGAAACTGGATGTGATAAAGTTACGTAGAACTAAACACACACACACACACACACACACACACACACACACACACACACACAGAGTACATGTGAAACTTGAGAAATCTGAATAAAAATCAGTGGATTGTGGCAATGTCAATTTCCTGGTTGTGATACTGTCCTACAGTTTTGCAAGATGTTATCATGTCAGGAAAGGGGGAAAAGGGTACACATGATCTCTGTGTTTCACTTCTCACAGTAGCATGTCAATCTACAGGCTGAAAATAAGAAGTTTAATGGAAATAAACCCTACAAAAGGACGGTCACCATTACTGCATTTTCAGAGCAATGACAGTAGGCAGCAGCAAACTGCCAAGAGGAAGAAAAGCCAATGGCAGTGAATTATATATTTTCCTCTCAGCATATAAAGGATATGGAAGTTCACAT
Organism: Felis catus; assembly: GCF_018350175.1. Taxonomy (NCBI): domain Eukaryota; kingdom Metazoa; phylum Chordata; class Mammalia; order Carnivora; family Felidae; genus Felis; species Felis catus. The sequence goes on from NC_058375.1 coordinate 52,168,192, forward strand.
AAAATAGTAATGTGTAGGTGGTTGTTTATAAATGAGCTTTATTGACATGTCACTAATGGCTTGTTTTCTGTGGAAAAACATTTAAACCTAGAACATGGAACCATATTTTCCTATTGGAAGAATTCTTATGTTTTAAACTTGCTAAGTTGATTAACAGGGTGTCATTTGAGGACAAATACATAACTGAAAAACAAAAAGCATACACAAGTATACATGGTATGCCATCTTTGTATGAAATGAGAAATCAGAAAAAAGAAATGAAAGGACTTAATTTTATAAAAATAAACATAGCAAAGGTAAACCAGAAACTAATGAATTTGGTTACCTGCAGGGAGTAGGTAGAAAGAATGGGGCAGGGAATGACACTTCTCTGAACATACTTTTTTGTAAAGTTTTGGCTTTTGGAACATATTAATGTTTTACAGAGTTAAAGAGTGAAATTAAATAAAAAAAGATGAGAATATTTAAATTGAGTACAAACAGAAACAAGAGAACCTAACCACTTGAAATGAATAACTAACTCTTCAAACAAACAACTAATCCAAGTAATATGGAGAAAAAGGAACCTTTGTGTGCTCCTGGTGGGGACGCACACTGGTGCAGCCACTGTAGAAAACAGTGTTTTTGGAAGTTCTTCAAAAAGTTAAAAATAGAACTATCCTAGTATCTGGTAATCGCACCACTGGGTATTTATGCACCCCCCCCCCCGCATAAAAAAACACTAATTCAAAGGGATACACGCAGTTTTATGTTTATTACAGCACTATTTACAATAGTCAAATTATGGAAGCAGTCCAAGTGTCCAGTGACTGATGAATGCATAAAGATGTACATACACATATACATACAGTGGAATATTACTCAGCCATAAAAAAGAATGAAATCTTGCCATTTGTAACAACATGGATGGGGCTAGAGAGTATAATGCTAAGTAAAATAAGTTAGTCTGAGAAAGACAGATACTGTATGATCTCACTCATATGTGGAATTTAAGAAACAAAACAAATGAGCAAAGGAAAAAAAGAGAAACCAAGAAACAGATTCTTATCTATAGAGAACAAATTGATGGTTATCAGAGGGGAGGTGGGTGGGGGGATGGGTGAAATAGGTGATAGGGATTAAAGAGTACACTTATCATGATGAGCACTGAGTATTGTATAGAATTCTTGAATTGCTATATTGTACACCTGAAACTAATAAAACACTGTATGTTAACTATACTGGAATTAAAATAAAAAAAAAAAAACTTAAAGAACTAATCCAAGTAGTTTTGGAACAGTAATTTGACTATATACTGTCAACAGTATTATTAGTTGTCTTATTAAAGACAACAAAAGATTGCAAACAAATCTTGAGTGCTTTGCAGTTTTGTTTTTAGTAGTGCTATGAGTGCAGGAATTCTGAAACTATTTTGTGTATGTGATAAGAATGAGCAAATGTGAAAATATATTGCTGCTGTTAGGAACCAAAGATCTAATGTTTGAGAAGAGGTGAGAATATGGAAAGAGGGAAGGCAAGGAAAAAACCTTTATCACTATGAACTCATGAATTTTAAAAAGGCCGACTAATAGAAGGAAGGATGGAGTTAGAAAATCACCACAGTATAACCACCTTAGTAAAAACTAAGTTAGGTAGACTATCTTCCCAGTGTGGGTGGGCATCATTCAATCTGTTGAGGGGCTAAATAGAACAAAAGTAGAGGAATGGGGGATTGGTGCCCTGCTTGCCTGCCTGAATTGGGACACTGCTCTTTTCCTGCTCTTGAACTAGGATTTATACCATCAGCTCTCCTGATTATCAGGCCTTTGGACTTGAACTAGAATCACACTGCTGGCTTTCTTGGGTCTCAGGCTTGCAGATGGTAGATGGTGAGACTTAGCCTCTATAATTTTATGAGCCAATTCTTCATAATCAATGTATCTCTATATATGCAAGTATATATATATATATATATATATATATACACACACACACACATATATATCTCATCAATACATTTTAATTAAGAATTATATCTATACCATTTTATTATCTTTAAATATTATATTTTATTAATACTGTATTATTATTATATTCTTACATATATATGTATCTGCTATTGGTTCTGTTTCTCTGGACAACCCTAACCTACACAATTGCCAAAACAAAATATAAAATGCTATGATCATTTAAAATTGATGTACAAAAGTGAAATGTTCAATTTAAGATTAAAAAAAAACCCAAGTCTTTAGAATGGCTTTACAGGATAATAAAGGAAATTTAAACAAGTGGAATAAATGAAGAACCCATTACTAAAGCTGGTAAATGGCTTTACTGACTAGGATTGAATAATTTTATGAGTGGAAAAAACAATCAGCAAGCCATAATTTTTATCTAATGAAAAATATCTTGGCTTGTCCTTAAGTTCACTAATTTTAGTATCAAGTCATGGAGTACTATACATAAATAACAGCGATCTTTAGAAATTAAAAGTATAGGCAAATTCCTAAGTGAACCTTAACAAGGGTTCTTGTTCCTCCCTTGCTACTTGAAAGCCCACCGCTATGAGAGCTGTTGTTAAAAATCTGGATATAAGCAAATTGATGGGTTCAGAAAAATAAGGAAGGGAAGAAAGTATAAAAAGTTAGAGTAGCTTAAGAGGAGCTGATTGGGAGGAGAGCAAAGGTAAGTTTGGCTTCTTATGTGGTATTGCTGTTGTTTCAAAACATTTCCTCCTTCACTGCCTACTTTTACTCCTAAGTTTGTTACACTTTATATAATTATATCAGAAATTCATTTGGTTTCACAGGTAACTGCTTTCAAAATAAGATTATACATGATTCAAAAACTGTTACTTGCCACTTGCTCTCACTGTATGTCCTTTTGGACAATTTGAGATTTTTACATCTGTATATCTTGCCAATTTAAAAAGACATCAAATAAGTTAAACAAAAAGAGAATGCTTGTTTCTCAATATCTGGTTGAGACTGATTTCACTGAGGAAATGGGAACTTTGCTTAGGGAAAGGAAGGAGTAGTAATTTACAACAAAAATATTTGTGGGACAGGGTACATGAAAAGATTTGGAGCTGGGGGAACATGGCTAGGAAAAGCAGCTAGTAAAAACAGATTAAAGGGGTACAATAACGTACGAGATGCCAAAGAAAATTTCTTTGAGAAACTCTTCCCTTTGTCCTTGCTATACTCTAAATGGCATTCAATTTTTGTATATTTTAACCTAGACTAATACTATAGTTCAGCTACATTATGAAAAAATAGACTTCTGGGGTTATTACCACAAATTACAACGCCGTTTGTATGGAAAATGCATTCTGAATTCCACTCAAATGATTTAAAAAACATTTTGAAACATACCTTATAACCTTTTTCTAAGTTTGGAACGGTATGCTAACTTACAACATAAGACCATAAGCTCCCAAAGGGGAGAAACTTCATCTTCTTCATCTTTACCCATCCATCACATTGTGTGGCACACAGACGATATAGCTGAAAGGGTAAATGAGCTGAACATATGAACTACTTTGAAAATTTAACCCCCTATTCTGCTTAATTCAATTCTTCCAGCCTCACTGGATAGATGTAAGTATTCTTTCCAGAACATATGTGGAAAGTAGATTTTTGTAGATAATATCTTCATTCAAGGCAACACTGGCTGGCCAATATGAAAACAGTTGGATGCTGGCATATAGGTCCCCTAGGTTCCTCCGGATCCCTTACTCTGCTGGCTTCATTCATTGTGTTCCGAGCTCTTGAGCCAGATCTTTGTTAGGCATTATGTTCCCAGACAATGTATTACTTTTCCACCTATGTAAAATCTGAAAAGGGCATTTTCCTCAGTTTTACCTTAAGCTAGTCTCTTATTCATGGGCTTGGAAACTGGGCTCAATGTATTAAAATTAAGATATCAGATACCATGATCCCATGAACACTGTAAAATACACCACAAAGTATTTTCTTCTTTGAAAAGAATACCTAGGGATGCCTGGGTGGCTCAGTCAGTTAAGTGTCAGGTCATAATCTCATGGTTTGTGAGTTCCAATCCCACACCAGGCTCTCTGCTGTCAGTGCGGACCCTGCTTCTGATCCTCTGTCTCCCTCTCTCTCTGCCCCTATCATGCTCGGGCACGCACTTTTGTGCATGCTATCAAAAATAAATAAACATTAAAAAAAGAAAAGAAGAATACTTCAACTCAGATATAAACTTTAATTTCTGCAAATAAGTTATTTCTCTTACATTATTACTTTTACAAATATGACCCTTTTCTTTCAAGACACATGTGTGTGTGGCACAAAAACAGACACTCAGATCAATGGAACAAAATAGAAAACCCAGAAATGGACCCACAAACGTATGGGCAACTAATATTTGACAAAGCAGGAAAGAATATCCAATGGAATAAAGATAGTCTCTTCAGCAAGTGGTGCTGGGAAAACTGGACAGCGACATGCAGAACAATGAATCTGGACCACTTTCTTATACCATACACAAAAATAAACTCAAAATGAATGAAAGACCTAAATGTAAGACAGGAAGCCATCAAAATCCTCGAGGAGAAAGCAGGCAAAAACCTCTTTGACCTTGGCTGCAGCAACTGCTTATGCAACATGTCTCCGGGGGCAAGAGAAACAAAAGCAAAATGAACTATTGGGACCTCATCAAAATAAAAAGCTTCTGCATAGCGAAGGAAACAATCAGCAAAACCAAAAGGCAACCGAAAGGGAGAAGATATTTGCAAACGACACATCAGAAAAAGAGTTAGTATCCAAGATCTATAAAGAACTTATCAAACTCAACACCCAAAAAACAAATCATCCAGTGAAGAAACGGGCAAAAGACATGAATAGACACTTCTCCAAAGAAGACATCCAGATGGCCAAGTGACACATGAAAAAATGCTCAATATCACTCATCATCAGGGAAATACAAATCAAAACCACAATGAGATACCACCTTACACCTGTCAGAATGGCTAACATTAACAACTCAGGCAACAACAGATGTTGGTGAGGATGCGGAGAAAGAGGATCTCTTTTGCATTGTTGGTGGGAATGCAAGCTGGTGCAGCCACTCTGGAAAACAGTATGGAGGTTCCTCAAAAAGCTAAAAATAGAACTACCCTATGACCCAGCAATTGCACTACTAGGCATTTATCCAAGGGATACAGGTGTGCTGTTTAGAAGGGGCACATGCACCCCCATGTTTATAGCAGCACTATCAACAATAGCCGAAGTATGAAAAGAGTCCGGATGTCCATTGATGGATGAATGGATAAGAAGATGTGGTATATATATACAATGGAATATTACTCGGCAATCAAAAAGAATAAAATCTTGCCATTTGTAACTATGTGGACAGAACTAGCGGGTATTATGCTAAGCCAAATTAGTCAGAGAAAGACAAATGTCATATGACTTCACTCATATGAGGAATTTAAGATACAAAACAGATGAACATGAGGGAAGGGAAGCAAAAATAATATAAAAACAGGGAGGGGGACAAAACATAAGAGACTTTTAAATATAGAGAACAGAGGGTTACTGGAGGGGTTGTGGGAGGGGGGATGGGCTAAATGGGTAAGGGGCATTAAGGAATCTACTCCTGAAATCATTGTTGCACTATATATGATAACTAACTTGAGTGTAAATTAAAACAAATTAAAAAGACACATGTGTATAATTATTTTAAAAACAAACTTACTCATCATTGTCTTTTGTTGTAGATTCCTTCCTTTCATTTAAACTGAGGTGATTCATTTTTTTCCTCTTTCCTATATACATACATTAAAAAGAAGAACATAAAGTTAAGGGAAAATTGTCAAGTTTTAAATAGAATTAGGTCGCCAAAGTTTAAATAGAAGCTAAAGGGGTAGACAAAAGGGAGTGGGAAAAGAAAAAGTATCCTGCAATTTGTTACGGGAAAAAAATCATTATTATGAATAACTTTTCAATAGCTATTTTGTTTTTTTATTTTAAAATCTCCACCCCCCTCTTTTTAAATTTTAGAAAGAGTGCATGGGGGTGGGAGAGGTTGGGTGAAGGAGGGGCAGAGGGAGAGAGAGAGAGAGAGAGAGAAAGAATCTTAAGCAGGCTCTACACTCAGCACAGAGCCCCATGCGGGGCTCAATCTTATGACCCTTGAATGATGAACTGAGCGGAAATCAAGAGTTGGATGCTCAACCATCTTAAGCACTCAGGTGCCCCCCCCCCAATCTCTCAATTTTTTATTCATGAGGACATTATATAGGAAAAAGAATCTTTACTAGATGAAGGATACTTTCATCAGATAGTTTAATAAAAAACATTATTTTAAAGTTTCTAGTTTGTATTATTTCACCATTTTTTGCCTCAAAGTTAACAAGGGGTTGGTGCTATGCTTCTAGCTAGAAAATAGTGAGTTCCTAGTGATATCACAGTAAAATAAATTTGATATTAGGAATCAATGTACCTGATTTTAACTGCATATTGAAAAAATGCATATTGATTTAGTAAATTCTTGGAAAGATCCGTGTGCTGGGTTGAAATGTAAATTTGATTTTATAGTTCTGGTAGAATATGGTGTTTGCACTTATTAGTGGTCAATTACTATTATCATAGATAATATTAGTCATAGATAATTGTTTTATAGGCTCCCCATTTAGTTATTTTTTCTACTGTACTGGATAGTACAGTAATCCATATACTTTAAACATATTTGATGAATAATAATACAATAATTTAATTTAAATACAACAATAATACAAACAATATTTGAGAACATATTAGCAAAAAGATTCTTAACGTCTTACATATACTGGCCTTTAATAAATGTTTGTTGAATGAATAAGGAAGCAAATAAATGAATAATCCAAACTTTTCACTGAAAAACAGTCCAGAGAAATCACTTTTTAAAATGTATAACTGGTGGGGTGCCTGGGTGGCTCAGTCGGTTAAGCGTCCGACTTCGGCTCAGGTCATGATCTCACGGTCCGTGAGTTCGAGCCCCGCGTCGGGCTCTGTGCTGACAGCTCAGAGCCTGGAGCCCGTTTCAGATTCTGTGTCTCCCTCTCTCTCTGACCCTCCCCTGTTCATGCTCTGTCTCTCTCTGTCTCAAAAATAAATAAACGTTAAAAAAAAAAATTAAAAAAAATGTATAACTGGTAAAAAATAAATAAATAAATAAATAAATAAATAAATAAATAAATAAATAAAATAAAATGTAGAACTGGTGACAACCTCTACGTATTTTTATGCAGTTCCATTTGTTCAACAACTGGCACAAGAACTCTTACTCAACATTCTCATTATTTTTCTAAAAAAATTGTTTGATACAATCTACCATGAAAACCTAGCTCACATTCTCCAATAGAAATATAATGTGAGCCACTTATGTAATTCAAACTCTTCTACTAGTGAAATTCTTTCGAGGAAAAAAATAGTGAAATAAACTTTAATATTTCATTTAACCCAATATACACAACATACTATAATTTTAACACATAATAATATAAGATTATTAATGAGATCATTCATATTCTCTTTTTCACACCGTCTGATATCTGGTGTGTATTTTACACTTATAGCACATCTTGATTCTGATCTACCTTCTAAATGCTCTATACCTAAACATATTGGACAGTACAGCTCTATGTAATACTTCAGGAGGATCCAATACTTCCAGATGAAACCGAGTATACAGAAAACACAAAGGCAATTTCTTTACATTTTCAAATGTAATTTATTAACATATCAGAGTAGTCTGGAACGGACTTTCCAATGCTGGTTTACTCTTTTTTCTTCACTTAATTCTTATTCCATTACTCTTACTTGCTCCTATTACTAGAGGAAAAGCTCATTTTTACTTATACCAAATATACCAAAGTATATTTTCTATTCTCTGGTATTTATTATTTCACTAAGTTGGTTCAGAAACTGATGAACAATAATTTCCCTCATTATTACTTTGGATCTGCGTCTTCTTTCAAAAAAATCATGTAACTAAATTATCTCAAAATAGTCTTTAAAATCCCAAAAAGAAAATCTTGTGATTCAGAAGTTGTGCTAAAGTACTAGTTATCTCTCTTGTTTATTAACTTTTTATTATTTGACTTGTCTGTATCCCTAAATTCCAAATAGTAAGAGTTTATTTAACAAAGAATTAAAGGGAAAAACAGTAACAATATTTTATTTATGATTTTAGAGAACTTTGAGGAAAAAGCCTATTAAAATCCATCTCTTTTAAAAAAAATCAAGCTAAAATGTATCTGTTTTGTAGAAAACTACAAATGAAATTCCAGGATACACATTGAACCTTTATTTCAGAGAATCTTTGCCTAAAGGTTAATACTAGTTTCCTGAATTTTGTACTATGCTGTCTGCATTCAATAAAGCTCCAAAATTAAGTTACTTTATTCCTTTAACTTGTAATTAATTTTCACATTTTAGTACCATCAGTCAATAAAGTTAGGTGAGAAATAGTAAAAGAATGCTTTATTTGAATTTTCACCAGGTGGTCAATGCCTGTTGAAACATTTTTATTATTGTAAGGGGATTAGTTAGATATCTTATCCTATAAAATGCAATCAATAGCATTAATCTCCATCTTCTCATGGAAGGACTTACGCTTCTGATATACTTTCCAACTGTTAAATAGGAGGAGTTTTAATATGTCTAAGAATAACACTTGGACCAGTTATCAGAGACTGTTTAGACTCTACTATATCATTAAGAGTATTCCAGGGGTGCCTGGGTGGCTCAGTTGGTTGAGCGTTTGACTTTGGTTCAGGTCATGATCTCATGGTTCGTGAGTTCGAGTCCTGCTTTGCGCTCTGTGCTGACCGCTCAGAGCCTGGAGCCTGCTTCAGATTCTGTCTCCATCTCTCTCTGCCCCTCCCCCACTAATGCTCTGTCTGTCTGTCTCTCAAAAATAAACACTAAAAAAATTAAAAAAAAAAAAGAGAGTATTCCAGTTACTTAATAATTACTTCCTTGATTTTGTTTCATTCTATTAACAATGAACATATGTTAAAGAGCCACAGATTATAAATGGTCTTTTTCTTGCTAGGTTATACATAACAAACAGTTGTGTATATGGCTCCCTTTAAAGGAGTTTCACAATACACTGATGAAAAATGTACCATCACTGAATCTGGACTATATTCAAAATTGTATTTAGACTTTCTGGTAAGGCTCAAGGAGCCCTTTCTCTAACCAGTGAAGATAACTTTCAACAGACCACAGTGTTTAGAAATACAATCAATGACCTTAATGATAATGGCTAACACTTACACAGTATTTTTAGGACCAGGAACTGATTTAAATGTTACGTATATAAACTAATCTGCAAGACTGAATTGGTCATTCTTATTCCCATTTTACAGATGAGGAAACAGAGGCACAGAATGACTACATAACTTATCCAAGGCCCTAAAGCTAGTAAGTGGCAGAGTTAGGATCTAAACCCAGTCATCTGGCTACAAAGATTGTTCTCTTAACCAGGATGCTACACTTATTTAAACAGGTTTAGGTTGGTATTATGCTGTTTCCAGATATGTACACTTTATAGTTGACATACGTCTTAAGCATCATTTGGTCCCAAACCAAAAGTTATGAGTTGAGGAAAACCTTGACCCAGACAGGTTCAAGTGATTTGTCTAAGGTATTACACACTAGTTAGTAATTTTTTTCTAAAAGAGTTATTGCCAGATCAAGTTAGAGCCTGTAGGCTAAGAGGCAAATGAAATCATGTTATTCTTTTAGTTAACCGCATTATTATTATTAAACAAGAGTGGAGAGTGAGGAACCTCTTTAGAGGATCAATTTATGAAAAATAACAATGCTAATGGTTCCTTTTTTAAAATTCAAAATACTTTTATTGAGTCCCATGTATGGAAATGTAATATTGTTAAAATATTTCCTATATTATTGAAAAGAAAGGTATCAATGAGAAAATCAATTGCTTTTTAGCTATTAAAACATTAATATTTGAGAAGCAGAATGGTAAGTTTTTAAAGCTTTCACCCAAATTAGACTCACATTAAGAAGCATTTGGCTCATATATCTCAAACTGCTCATCAGATATTTAAACTGATAATTTATCAGCTCCTTTGAAATACATATTGTCTGTCCCTTCTCCCACTTAAAAAGAAATCAGTCTTGCCAGAGATCTACCATTTGATTAGTCTTTTCAAAAAACCTGCTTTTGATTTTATTGCTTTTCTTTATTATTATCTTATTTTCTATTTAATAGTTTCTATCTTTTACTATTTCCTTTCTTATATTTTGGGAGGTTCTATTTTTTTCCATCTTTTAGAGGTGAATGCTTGCCTCAAGGGTTTTCAATCATTCTTCCTTCTTGTTTTTAAAATTTTTTAAAAATGTTTATTTATTTTTGAGAGTCAGATAGAGACAGAGAATGAGCAGGGAAGAGGCAGAGAGAGAGGGAGACACAGAATCTGAAGCAGGCTCCAGGCTTTGAGCTGTCAGCACAGAGCCTGATGCGGGGCTTGAACTCACAAACCGTGAGACTGACTAAGCCACCCAGGTGCCCCAATAATTCTTCCTTTCTTAATATATGCATTTATAAGTATAAAATTTCCACTAAGAACTGTTTTAGCATAATGCAGTATTCAGGTGTAAATTTTTCCTGTAAGTTTTCTGTTTTCATTATCATTCCATTTTAAATATTTTATACCTTCCTTTATGATTTTTCTGAACAATGAATTATTTAGAAGTTTCCAGGTTTCCAAACATGTGGGCTAAAAATTTTTAGAGGGCTGCCTTTTTATTATTGATTCCTAATTGCATGAAATTTTGGTCAGAAAATTTGATAGCAATTTTTAGTATGTTGAGACTTATTTGTGACTCCAAACTGGCTATATATATATTTTTTGGGGGCGGGGGGGAGGTAGGGGCAGAGAGAGAGAATCATATGCAGGCTCTGTGCTCAGTGTGGGGCCCAACTTGAGGCTCGATTTCACGACCCTGAGATCATGACCCAAGCCAAAATCAAAAGTCGGACACCCAACTGAATAAGCCACCTAGGTGCTCTCAAACTGGCTATATTTTTGTTAAAGTTCTGTCATGCTTTATCATGTGTGAGCTATTATGCTTGTTTGACCAGTTTGTTAGATCATGCTTGCTAGCTGTGTTTAAATTGTTTACGTCTGTCCTAAGTTTTTTATCTATTTCATCAGTTTCTTAAAGTATTTTTTAAGTTTATTTATTTATTTTGGGAGAGAGAGAGAGAGAGAGAGAGAGAGAGAGAGAGAGAGAGAGAGAGAGAGAGAATGGGGGGGGCAGAGAGAGAGGGAAAGACAGAATCTCAAGCAGGCTCCACACTCTCAGTGTGGAGCCCATGTGGGGCTCAAATCCAGGAATCATGAGATCATGACCTGAACTGAAAACAAGAGCCAGACACTTAATTAACTGAGCCACCCAGGTGCCCCTGAAAGAGGTAGTTTAAAATCTACTATGATTTGGGATTTGTGGGTCTCTCCTTATAATCCTGTCCCATTTTGTTATGTTTTGTTTGAGTTTTTGTTTTAGATGTACATAGTTTCAGGATTCTTTTTCTTTTATTTTTTCTTTTTTAATTTTTTTTTTCAACGTTTATTTATTTTTGGGACAGAGAGAGACAGAGCATGAACGGGGGAGGGGCAGAGAGAGAGGGAGACACAGAATCCGAAACAGGCTCCAGGCTCTGAGCCATCAGCCCAGAGCCCGACACGGGGCTCGAACTCACGGACCGCGAGATCGTGACCTGGCTGAAGTCGGACGCTTAACCGACTGCGCCACCCAGGCGCCCTAGGATTCTTTTTCTGATAGTGACTCTTCCCTTTTCCCACTATGTAAAGAGTTCTATTATCTTCAATAAAGCTTTTTTGCCTTAAAATCTATTTTGGTCTATATTAATATTCTTATGCCAACTATAACTTTTTTTAAAGCCAATATTTGCTTTGTTTTCTTAAACATCCTATATCTTTTCTTAAAACATAAATAAAGATATTAATAAAAACAGTTAAAATATGTGTTGAAAACTTAAATACATGTCAGGCACTGTTCTAAGTGCTTTTTGTATATGAATTTATTTAATTCTCACAACAATCCTAGGGTAGATATTATTACTTTCCCCATTTTACATGCAAGTAAACAAAAACTCAATTATAAAGTCAATTAACAGATATTCTATCTGCTCCCTAAAAATTACAAGAATCTTAAAGCACTTTAGCTTCTTCCTGCTCCCTCATCAATATTCCATGCTATCACAGTCTATTATTTGTTTTTAACTCCATCTCTCAAATTGTCTTTTGCTTTATGGTCAGTGGAGTTTGTAGTCACATTTTTATAATTAGATTTATAATTAGATTTACCACCAGGTTTGCTAATTTATTTTTTCACCATTGCTCTTTGCAGTCCATTCCTTTACTGGAGGCTCAGTTTGCTTATGTAAGTACACGTTTTAGTAGTCCTTTCAGGGATTATGTGTGAATGGTAAATTCTTTCTGACTTTGTCTGAAAAAAATCTTTATTTCATCCTCAGTTCCTGAATAAAAAAAATCAGCTGTGATTTTTAGTTGGTATCATTCTACTTCCTGTTAGAATCTATTGCTATAGATGAAAAGTCTACTATCAGTCTGTCATTCCCTTGTAGGTTAGATGTCTTTTCTTTGGTGGCCTTTAAAAGTTTCTCTTTGTCTTTGATGTTCTGTAGTTTTACCATGATATGACTAGGTAAGGATTTGTTTTAATTCATCCTGCTCAAACTAAGCATGCTATTCTAACCTGGAAATTCTCATCTTTCCTTAATTGTGAAATTGAAATTATAAAAAAAACCCTGATGGTCCTTTTGTCTTAGAATACTGCCTCAGCCCCATTCTCCCTATTTCCTCCTTGTGGAACTCCTATTTGACATATGTTGGAGCTTCTTATTTTATTCATCATTTCTTTTTATCGTTTTATCATATTCTCCATCTCTTTATCTCTCTGTGCTATTACACTGCTACAGTCTGGCTGATTTCTACAGATCTACTGTCTAATTCACAAGGACTCTCTTTGACCATGCAAATTTGTTGTTTATCCTTCCACTCAATTATTAAATACTAACTCTGATGCATCCTTCCTCTTCACCGAAAACATAATAGTTTGGAGAAATTTGCTAAGGAGTAGGGGAGGGCAGCAATATAATGATACACACACATAAACACATATAACAGTGAGAAACATATACAATGATAAGTAAATAAATATACGTATCTCCAAAGTATAAACTGGAATCAGTCACCCTATTTTTGGCCCACATGTAGAATCTATGCAGAGGGAAGGCTTAGAAACAGATCTTTCTTTCTTTTAGAAGTACAAATAGATTTAAATTTGGTATTAAGTCATCTGTTCACACAGTACATAGTTCAAATGTATATAGAAAGTACTTAGAAATACCCAGAGGAAGGGGTGCTTGGGTGGCTCAGTTGGTTAGGCATCTGACTCGATCTTGGCTCAGACCATGCATGATCTCACAGTTTGTGAGTTTGAGCCCCACATTGGGCTCTACGCTGACAGCACAGAGCCTGCTCGGGATTCTGTGTCTCTTTGTTTCTGCCCCTTTCCTGCTTGCACTCTCTCTCTTTCTCTCAAAGTAAACAAACTTAAAAACAAAAAAAGAAAAGAAAAGAAATACGTAAAAGAAGAGTATTTTAGGAGGAAGAGCATTTCAGGTTGAGAGACGTGCAAGTGCAATGACCTTGTGGCAGGAAGCAGTTTGACATGACTGATTAATAGCAAGATAGTAAGAGTGGTTAAGGTAGTGTAAACATGGGAAGGGTAGTAGAAAATGAGATAGACGAGGTGGTCAGGTATTAGATGATATATGGCCTTAAAAGTCATGATAAGGTTTTGAATTATATCCTAAGTGTGATGGGAAGTGAATTGCACCTAAAACGCCCTTGAAAATGCTATTTAAATAAAAGAGCTTATTTAAGTTGCACCTTATGTTTTGTATAATATTTAAAAACTGAGAACTGTTAATAGAAGTTATGGGATCATTTGGAACTTAAATTACTTCATAAGAGTCAGACTTTCTTATTTCTAAAATGTGTATAAGATGACATATCAGGATGAGCAACGTAATGATTACAAATGACATAAAGTGATATAAGATCCTAGAGAATTCTCCTATTTTGAGACTTTTGTATGTGAGATATATATATATCAAAGAATATATAAGACATATATGTACAGTTTAATGAACCAGTATAACCACCATGTAAGTTAAGAAATAGAATATTACCAGCACCCCAGGAACCCTTGCTGTATGACTTTTTAAAAAAGAGCTTACTTAGTACTATAATCTGTGATAATTATCCACTTAAATGTCAACTGGAATCACGTGACCAGTCTTTTTATAGGCAAAAGGAATGTTCCCTTAAGTCCATATTTAATTTCAATATGGAAATCGAGCAGGTATCCACTTAAAATCTATTCACATTTCAGTATGGTGATGTGCCATCTTTAAGGCACTAATTTTTAATTTTAAACAAAAGATATATCAAGTGTATTAAAAACAGATAGAGCTTGAAGAAAATGTATACATCTTCATACATTTTTGTGAAAGCAAACCTAATAGTAATAGCTTTAAGATAAAAAGCATTTGATTAAAGTAAAATAAAAGTCATTCAAAAGTTTAAGATCTTATTATAGGTTTCATTACAACAAATTGGGTAAAATGAGATTTCTTTGTTTCTGTGTGGCTTCTAGTATATTCTTAGCACTCAATAAATGTTAAACAATAAAATATGAATTAGGCTAATCACAGCACATCTAAAATATATTTTATTAAATTTGAGCCTACTTAGAATTTTATATTACAGAAACTTGACATGTTATTAATTCATGACTTTTTATAATATTAAAAATTAAACCTATGAAATCTAGATTCATATATCTTTAAAAAATATTTTAGCAATAAACTACCAGAGAACAAGAAATATGCATGGCCAAAATTAACAATATTTCAAAATAAACAATTTCATAGTAAAATTAGGCTATCCTCTAGTGGAAAACTACAACTTTTTTGCAAATCCATTTAAAATAGTAAAGGAAAAGAAGGGAATGAAATATAATAAATAAAAGCAAGCTATATAAAGATAAACGAAATGTGAATAAAACTAAACGGACAACATGAATAAAAATAACATTTAGAGGTATCTCTCTTAAACTGTAGTGCAGCAGTACCTGAATTATATGCCCTTTAATTTATGCACATGATGGATAGCTTGTTAAGGGGTGTATCTGTAACCACTGTAATTGATAGTAGCTGAAGGCAGTCAGACCATAATTTCTGTTTAATGGATGGGACAGTAAGGGAACAAAGTCTGCAGTAGCATTTTAAAATAAGTGCCTAGAAAGTTTACATTTATGTCCAAAGTAGTACCTATATTCTAGCCTTCTTTATGTTGAATTCTTTAAGAAAAATCAGCTGCAGCAAGATCCATATATTATTAAATAAAAATTCTGATTTAGCCAATAAGTAGAAAAATATTACAATAAATGGAAAAGAATGTTCAACTAACCATTTGATGGTTCACTTTTGTGGTCTTGTTCTTTAGAGCTTGCAGGAGAAGCAAATGGGCTCATTTGACAAGTTCCAGTTGTTGGAGAGTAAGTTGTAATACTGTTCTTCCTTGTGATTTTTGAAGAATCAAATGACTGAAAATAAATATTAATTTGAGACAAAAATACATTTAGTTGAGAATGTCTTTTAAAACTTGCAAAATTCAAACCAGTATGATTTTCCTTGATCTTTCTTTCAGATTTTAAATATACTCCATTACCACCTCCAAAGTGAACACTATTTTTTCAAGTTTTGTAGCTATTTCAGGTCTCCACACTAATTAGGGCATCTCAACTTGATATTTATAAAATTTTAATATTAAAAGTTTACTACCATCTGAGATGGTATTTCCAAACAGTTTAGAGACGACTGACTCTCCCAATTATATCCTGACTTTTGCCATCTGCTGGACCTGAAGTATAATTATGGGGCTAGGCCAGGGAAACTGTCATAAGTTTCTCTTACAAAAATCCACAAGAAGTCCTAGGAAGGATAAGTGCTGTCTTAAACCTTCACAAATTTGCTCTGACACAGTGACTTGTCTTAAGGATAACCAAAATAATGTTCAAACAAGTGAGTATGGCATTTAAGGGCCTTGAGAATTTGGTCTATCCTATGCAAATCCTCTCTGCAGCTTTCTCCTCTGTGTTCCCATACACCTTGCACATACCTCTTACTGGCGATAGTAAATTTTATTTATTTTATTTTTGAGAGAGAGAGCACCCATGTGAGTAGGGGGGATGCAGAGAAGGGACAGAGAAGAGGGGGAGAGAATCTTAAGTACGCTGGGACTGGAGCCTGAAGCAGGGCTCAATCTCATGATCAAGAGTTGAGTGCTTGGGGGTGCCTGGGTGGCTCAGTTGGTTAAGCATCCAACTCTTGATTTTAGCTCAGCTCATGATTTCATGGTTCCTGAGGTCAAGTCCCGCATTGGGCTTTGTGCTGACAGCAGAGCCTGCTTGGTATTCTCTCTCCCCCTCTCTCTCTGTCCCTCACGCTCTCCAAATAAACTTTAAAAAAAAAAAATAGCCAGCCTAAAATAATCCTTATATTAAAAACAAAGGGGTTGGGTGTTTAACTTGTTGAGGCCAGTCATACACAGAGTGTCGGGATACTGAGGCTTTTCTTTCCAGGAAGCAGATTTATTTGTGCCAACACAGGCTCAGCAGACTAAGACCCCCAAAAGGCTGAGCCCTAAGTGCAGCGGAGTGTGTGTGTGTTGCCTTTTGTACAATTTTTGCTCCTTTGTCTTCCATATATGATAACACACAGGCCAATTGGGCGGTCCATGTTAGAGAGTCAAGAGGAATGTTGCGCATGAGCACAGAGCCAGGCTGTCTTCCCTTGTCTTGAGGTTTTTACCACATTCCTTAGGGAGGGGCTCTACCACAAACTGACTAAGCCACTCAGGTACCCCTGGAGACAGTAAATTTTAATAATTGTTTACATTTCTGTCTGCCCCATTAGAATTTGAGTTCCTGAAAATAAATGTCATTTCTTCGTCTTTGTACCCTAGAACTCAAAAATGTGTGGATGAATGAATGATGTAAAAGGAACAGTCCAGTAACCTTGGCTAAGCCACTCTACCTTGAATACATTCATTTGTTCATTCGTTCTCATCTAATGTGAAATGACCCCTGTAGTCTCAGTCACTTAGACTATGCACACTTGGGCCTCAGCTCATTCTGTGATCTAGCTGGAATGCCCTCTTTCTTATCTTCCCCAAGATCTAGTCTTTCTTTTGTTTAGGTCCTCATTTATGATCCACTTCCTCCCGACACCCATTATCACACTATTAACTGCTTGTTCTTCTGAATTCCCTTTAAATTGTTTTCTGTAATGCTTACTCATCACCCAGCACTTACTAACTAATGTGTACAAAGAAAGAGAACAAATTGTTCTCTGAACAACCAGCAGAGAAGAGGTCTTAGCAGTAGCATAGATGTTACCAAAAACTGAGAGGAAAGGAAAAATCAAGGTGGGCTGCAGTAATCTTACAGAAGGATTCTTGTAAGGAAGAAAGGTGAAGTTTAGATAAGTGAAAATAAAGGTACGAAAAACTTGAAATCTGGAGGTGATACAGATGGCATAGGCTGGATTGGGGGCATAACAAAAAGTCTGAAAGCTTATGATATTGCCAACATTGTAGAATTAAACTTTTGTTTGGTAGCTGACCTGAAATAGTTACAGAATTCTTCATTGTTAACTGTTCTTTATTTCTAAGACACTATGGCAGAAATAGTGGCTGTATCACCTTTTTCAATAATCTTGGTATTAGTTCCAGTGTCTATAGCATTAGTTTTTGTTTTTTTTTTTTACAGTTAAGGTTTTATATGATAAATACTTTTTTTGTATTGGGGGAACAAAAGGCATTCCATTCTTTATTTTATGTATCCATAGTAGCCACAAATATAACTAATACCTTTTTTAAAAATCAAACTATAATATCAAGTTATGACTCTAAAGCAATCTTTTTTGTAAGGTGAAAAGGTTTTAAGTCTCTTTATCAGGTGGTTATTATTACCGCTCCACCTTGAGTTTTCACCTGTTTATATGTATTCAGTCATAAACTATGACATTTATCCAATCCTACCCTACCTTTCCAGGAATTTATTGCCCAGAACTATTTCACTGTGTATGTACAAGAAATGAAAGTCACTACCCTAATGTACATTTATGTCTATCTGTTTTCCTATTTTACCAAAAATTATTTTTTCCAATTGCCAAATATCTAAACATTACAACTATAGATCATACATTTCTCCTTGAAAACCATTTTCTAGCTTTCATAAAATAAGTCTTTGTGTGCATACGTGTGTGTGTGTGTGTGTGTGTGTGTGTGTGTGTGTGTGTATTTTTCCCTCACCTTAAAATACTGAGGCTTCTCTTCTGCTTTCTTTCTTTTTTTTTTTTTTTTGGCCATCTATGTTGGTTAAAAGGAAAAATGTCTGTCTACAATTACTATACAAAGAGGGAAAAATGAAAATCTACTGTCCCCTACTATCCCACTAAATATTCTTCAATAAATAACACATTTTTATATAACTGACTATGGATACACATAAGGGCATAATCTTACCTCTCTAAGATTTTTTTTCCTCTTAAAGTTTTACCAAGGTCCTCTAACTTTAAAACCCTGAAGATGCTTAAAAGTGATCCTAGAGCCCACCTAACCCACACCAGGAACAGTTAAGAAGGTTGGGATTTCAGGGAAGACTGAGCTTCTATATGAGAGGTTCGGCATTCTTTCCACTCAGCAATAAGGAGGGCTAGCTACCAGATCCTGTAGAAAACAAAGAAAGAAAAAGTGAGAAGCCTAGATTTAGCTAGAGAAGGGAAAGAATTCAGGATGTGAATAAAATTAAGGAAAGAGAAATCAATAAGTCACAATTCTATAATAATTTATAACTGCTTGTAATATTTAGTGAGTCCTTAGAGATAATTCACACCACTATTAAGAAAAAAATTCTATGATCAGCCCAAATACCACTGTACTCTTTGTAAAGAGGTCAAACCTTGTATGTTAGCAAAACTAAAATTTGGGCATTGATTTTTCTGTCCAAAAAAAAAAAATGAATGTTCACTTCATAATTTCAGATATATGACATTCTCCTTCAATATCTTTCACAAATTGTAACTTGCTTTGTCACTTTGTTTAAAGCATAGTCTACCAAAAAGGTGCCTGTATTTCATTGATTTTTACCTATTATAAACCATCTGGAAAGTACTAACTAAGGGTTCTTGTAGGATGAAATATGATGGAAAGGATCTGCTATTATTATTATGAACTACTAGCCTATGCTATCGGTGAAATATTTAAAACCCAGGTACTGTAGGTATGTGGGCAACCAGAAACAAAAGAAAAATTAGGGCAATTAAAGGGAGGTAATTCTTCATAACCTTACACTGGTTAATTAGGTCATAGGAATGTCACACCTAAGACATTATTATACATTACTAGTACTATTATGGAATCTATATTAAAACACTCTAAATACTAGCTCTCTCAGGGACTTTTCACAATTTGGGCCTAGGGTTCCTAGAACAGTCACAGAGATCAACTAACTTCTTATCAGCTGCCACAATTATCATCCTTAATGGTTCTAATAATGTTGGGGTTTTGTTGTTATTTGTAATAGTAGTTATGAAAACCAAAGCATTTGGCACTAACCTCCATGATCTTCCAGGGACAGCAGGGAAAGAATATAACCAATATATTAGATCTGTGGTGATGGAAACATTCTATTTCTTGATTGGATGTCTGACACACAGGGGTATACATTTGTCAAAACTCACTGGATTGTCCACTCAACATCTGTGGATTTCATAATAGTTAATTTTATTTTGATAAAAAAAATTTAATAGGAGGGGCGCCTGGGTAGCTCAGTCGGTTAAGCATCTGACTCTCGGTTTTGGCTCAGGTTTGGCTTCGTGGTTGGCTTTGTGGGTTCGAGCCCCACATTGGACTCTGTGTTGGCAGTGCAGAGACTGCTTGGCATTCTCTCTTTCTGCCCCTCCCCCACTCACACCGTCTCTCTCAAACTAAAAAATATTTTAATAGGAAAAATAAAACATTGGCTAAAAAAGGTGATACACTGGAGTTTCTATTTGTGTTCATTATTGTTCTACAATTTAAAAATGTTAAAATATTAATTAAAAAAATTTTTTTAACGTTTATTTATTATTGAAAGAGAGAGTCAGAGCGTGAGCAGGGGAGGAGCAGAGGGAGAGGGAGACACAGAATCCAAAGCAGGGTCCAGGCTCCGAGCTGTCAGCACAGAGCCTGACGTGGGGCTCAAACTCACACACTGTGAGATCATGACCTGAGTTGAAGTTGACGCTTAACCAACTGAGCCACCCAGGTGCCCCTAAAATATTAATTTTAATATTAAAGATAACACTGTTCTGATATTCTTTTGCACTATAATCCTCAAGAAGATTTTAATGAAATGTTTTCAAGACTGTTTCCCATCATTCCTTCATAAATCCTCATATTCTTCAGAATATAAAGTGAATTTCACCTCAAATATATTTTTGTCTGTTTACTGAAGTATGATTTACATAATTAAAATGCACAGAGTTTAAGTTTTCAGCTTAATGAGTTCTGATAATTGTATACTCCGATGCAAGTATCATCCAAGATAGACAACATTTCACCATCTTAGATTTCCTTGTATACCTGTCCACTCAATTTCCACTCCCTAGCCCAGAACCACTTTCTCATTCCTATAATCCCAGATACTTCTACCTATTCTTGAACTTCATATAAATTAGGTATGTAACTTTTGTCTTTGGTTTCTTTTGTTCAACATGTTTTTAAGATCATATACATTGTTGTATGGGGTTATAGTGTGTTCCTTTTGATTGCTGAATAGTACTCCTTTGTATACCTATCTGTTCTTTCCTTGATATCTTCCTCTCATTACTGAACAGCAGAAGACTGTGCTCCTGTGGGCTTTGGTGACACCATTACCAGGGTGTATTTATTCGATGGTTGAGTTTGCTGTACTGGGTACTTCCTTTCCTTTCCACTATACTTTTGCTATATGCTGATCCTTTACCATTCCTCTTTCCCCCAAACAAACACAATGAACAAATAAAGACTTATTGGTGCTCAAAAAAAAATACTAAAGAACATATAACAATTATTGCCCCCCCCCCACACACACTTCTCTAACAAGAGAGTTCCAAATATAAGAAGCAACAACTGGCAGAATTGAAAGGAAAAATAGAAAATCCAACTATAGTACCACTTTCAATAACAGATAGACCCACTAGACAGAAAATCAGCAAGAAAACAGAAGCCCTGAACAAGACTATATACAAACTCGACCTAGCAGACATCTATAGAACTCTCCATCCAACAACAGTGGAATATACACCCTTCTCAAGTGCACATGTAACATCTGCAAAGACAGAAGATATGTTAGACCATAAAACAAATCTTAGTAAATTTAAAAAGACTGAAATCATGTAAAGAATGTTCTCTGATCACAATGGAATTAAATTAGAAATTCATAACAAGAATATTTGGAAAATACAAAAATATGTGGAAATTAAACAACACACTCCTAAATAACCAATCCAAAGGGAAATTAGAAAACACATTGAGAAGAACAAAAATGAAATACAGTGTATATAAAAACTTACGGGATGCAGGGGAGCCTGAGTGGCTCAGTCAGTTAAGTGTCCAACTTCAGTTCAAGTCATATCTCATGATTTGTGTTTGAGGCCTACATCAGGCTCTGCACTGACAGTGCAGAGCCTGCTTGGGATTCATTCTCTGTCTCTCTCTCTCCCCCCCCCCCCTCCCCTGCTCCTCTCTCAAAATAAATAACTTACGTGTTGTTGTTGTTTTAAACCTATGTGAACTTATGGGATGCAGAGAAAGCAGTATTCAGAGTCAGAGGGAAATTTAAACAGCTACACTACAAAAGAAAGAAGCTGGGGTAGTTGGCTGGCTCAGCTGGTAGAGCATGCAACTCTTGAGGTCGTGTGATCTTGAGGTTGTGTGTTTGAGGCCCATGTTAGGCATAGAGATCACTTAAAAAACAGGAAGGAAGGAAGGAGGGAAGGAAGAAAGAAAGAAACTCTCAAATCAATAACCCAAACTTCTACCTTCAAGAACTAGAAAAAGAGCAAATTAAACCCAAAGGAAGCAGAAGAAAAGAAGTAATAAATATTAATATTAAAAAGAAAACAAGTGAAATAGACAATAAGAAGATAGTGAAGGTCAACGAATCCAAAAGTTGGTTCTTTGAAGAGACAACAAAACTAGCTAGACTGACCAAGAAAGAAAAAAAAAGAAAAAAAGAAGATTAGAATTACTAAAATCAGGAATGAAGGGGAGATATTAAAATCAATCTTGGAGAAATAAAAGGAGTTAAGGGAGTACTATAAACAACGTTATGTCCACAAATTAGATAACCTAGATGAAATGGACAAATTCCCAGAAATACACAACTTAGCAAGACTAAATCATAAAGAAATGGAAAATCAGAATACATCAACAGCAAGTTGATGGATCAATTGATTGGATCAATATTCAAAAAGCTTCTAACATAGAAAAGTCCAGGACCAGAGAGCTTCACTGCTAAATTCTACCAATATTTAAAGAAGAATTGATATCAATTCTTCTCAAACTCTCTCCAAAAATAGGGAACAGTTTATAACTCATCCTATGAGGCCAGAATTACTCTGATATCAGAACCAGGCAAATATATCACAAGAAAAGAAAACTATAGACCAATATCCCTTGTGAATATAGATGCCAAAATCCTCAACATACTGGCAAACTGAAACAAGACGTGAATAAAAAGAATTATACATTATGACCAAGTTGGATTTTGCCTGTGAAAACAAAATTGATTTAAACCAATCAATGTAATACATCATATTAATGGAATAAAGGGGAAAAAACCCACATGATCATCTCAACAACAACAACAAAAAACATTAGAAGACAGATTAATGGCGAATTTTATTATGGGTAGATCAGGCTGATAACTCCTGAACCCAATAATCAGATCATTTTGTGCTCCTGAGGGGATGCAAATAGGAAGTACATAGATTATTGATGAACTATTCTTATAAAAAATTTGAACCAGAATCTAATCAAGCCTCCAACTTTAACTGCAAGTTTTACAGGAAATATGAATAGAGAAATCATTTGAAGGACACTACAAGAAAAGAATCAACTAACTCCAGAATGTGGAATATGCTTATAAAACACATACGTCAGTTTTTTCAAAATAAATTACTGTACAAAAAAAAAAAAAAAAAAAAAAGAAGGTGAAGTTTAACAAGATTTAAAAATACTTAAGATCTATAAGAAACATTACAATGTATAAAACTTGTTTGGATCCTGATTTTTTTTTAAGTTTTATTTATTTTAAGAGAGAGAGTGTGTGAGCACACTAGTATGTGTGCAAGCAGGGGAGGGGAAGAGGGAGAGGGAGAGAGAGAATCTCCACGCTCAGCTTGGAGAGGGAGGGAGGGAGAGAAGAAAGTAGATTTGAACCAGATCGGTAAGACTGCAGACTGTGAGCTATAAAATCTCCTACTGCCCTGAAATTCAAAGTTCTTTCTAATTTCAGGAGTCAGCAGAAACCTTGTCTCAGAGAGATAAGACAAGTTTAGGTGCTAGGAATAATGAGACTTAGAAGTGTTCTACCAATCAATAGTAACAGAGTAATCTAGCTTGGGCACCCATGTCTAAATTAACAAACCTCCCTCCAAACTTGCACTGTTATTCCTTCTAGCAGCAAGCCTACTGAGTTGGCCTTGGTAGGAAGTATGTTCCTACTCTTCCCATCTCTACAATCTATTTATTCCACTCCTTCTCTGAGGTGGCCTGAATGAGACTAGGTATATGACCAGGCGGCCAGTTGTCCCTACGAATTCATCTGAACTGCGATTAGCAGCAGCTTGTAATAAATAATTCATCTTTATTTCTGAAAATCCGTCTAGAAACAGTGCTAGGAGGGCAATATGAGCAGCTCAAATACTGTAGGTAATGATAAACTGGAACCTTCTTTACTCCTCACTAACCATCAATAATTTGAAAGGTCCAGCAAATCATGGTACTTACAGTATACATTCTAGATTTTAAAGGAAGGTCACAGGGTATGATTCACACCTCTGTTTTCCCCATTAAGAGACTCATAAGGAAAATGACTTTTGCAGATTTGTCCTAACATCATGGAGCATTAATCTCCAGGAAGGGCTGTAGCTGCTTTAGGAACAATGGGATTTGGGAGTTCCGAACATCTCTGAGAGAGGAAACAGCAGTAGATTAGAATGAGTAGGCTCCACTTTAAGCAACTGGTATATAAGAGTCATCTCCTTTCTGTGGATACCAGTCTTCTTCCTTCACTATCACACTGGTAAGGCAAAATGACCATAAAGTTACTACTAGTTCCTCTGTAGTTTTATAGCAATTAGGTACTCTTAGAATTACAGGTGTAAGTCTTAAATATCTGATTTTCCTTTGCATGGGCAAAGGCAGCCTCAGTAGGATCACTGACTTGTGGGTAGATTTGTGGAGCCAGGCTGCTCTAGGGCAGAGGGGAGTGGATGGAAGCATAAATGCACCTAAAGGCAGAATCCTAGCTAGACTTAGCACCAGAGCAAAAGCTGTCCATTCTAACATGCAAACAGAGCCGCAAATGATGAGGCAAGAGTACAAATGCAGAAATTACCAGAAATAGGTCAGAAAATAGAAGAGAAATGTTGAAGAAAGGCCCAAATTAGATGCTAGGAACCTGCATTTAGCAAGTGGTGGCCATGTGATACCAAGCTAAGTCAAGCTAGCTAAGTCCCTTTGGTTTAAAGGTATAGAATTGGGCCAAACATAACAATGTATTTTTCTAATACAGGATATTAGCTGTGGTGCTGTCTACCTTGACACATCCTAATCTGGAGTAAAAATGGATAGAAAGCCTGCCATGGTGACAATTGTACTTCATAAAAAGGATGAATTCCTAAATGGCTATTCTTTGCTATTCAAATAACGTTACCATATCCCAAAGAATGGTTTGGGGATAGGAAAGAACAGTATTTCATTTCAAGCTGGACTACTTGTCTACCAAAATACCATTCTGACCAAAGAAACAGATGCAGAATTACAGTCACAGCTGCATTCTGTACAGAACAAGTTGGATAATGGTACTCTAAATTGCTAATTACACTGCTAATGATTTTTTTAGTGGCATTGCATTATATTGCCACTTTTGTTTAAATTTTTTAAAAAAGCATCTAGGAAGTTTTAAAAATGGTAAATTTTTAAATATCAGTGAGTATTCCAAAGAGAAATTCCATATAATATCCATTTCTTAAAGTGGCACTCTCATATGGGATTTTGTAGGGGTGCCATTTATTGACTAGCTATTTGTTTCAATTTACTTTCTCATCAATTTACTTGCATTTAAGATTACTGAGGCCATAAGTATCTCAGTATTAGTATTTGTATCTAGCTCCATAGTTGGTATGAAAAGATAATAAACCAACATATGTCATGATATGCTGGCACTGGGAAATGTACTATGACTAGATTTACAAAAAGTAATAGCAACAGTACAATTTTATTTTTATTGTGACAACCATGGTGAAATTTATTACAGTGTTAGTATTTTATTGTTTAATTATGCTAGCATAGCTGAGGGAGGTAATTACATTTTTGATATAAAAATGCTGTTAATGTTTTTATTTCAATTTAGCAGATTATAGAATGCAGATTAAAGCACTGCCATTGTTCCATATTGTTTCTTGTGCATTTAAAAGGCAGAATATCTTTTTCCACAAACAGTAAATTAATTTCTACTGAATTATCTCATCAAGGTTTCTAAATAATTTGCCTCTTAAATGAAAACCCTATTCTGGCCAGGAACTTCAATACACTGGATTTATCAAAAATATTTTATATAGAAAATGGTGTACCAATCCCAATTATGTCACAATGTTTTTTTGAAAAATTTTCTATTTATTAAGGTAAATTTGCTGTCAAAAAATTAAAAATACATTCTTGTTATGCAATTACAAACTCACAAGTACTTACTTTTGCTTCTAAGAGGTGATCCAATTTCAGTGATCTCTTAACACTGCAAACAAAATATTTAAAGAAATCTTAGATTTACATGCTTTAAGTAGCCAAATATTTAAGAGTAATAAATATAAACAAAGATTCTGAGTTACTTTGTCAACTAAAGCAGAATACCATATGATGAAAGCAAAGCAATTTTCATGACTATGAAACTGGGTTTTTTAATAGCATATTTCAATATGGAATTGTAATGAAATATTTAAATGGATTTTTAAATATGGTTCTACACACGTACTATTGTACAATTCAAGCATTAAAGTCATATTATGAAATAATTTTAGTAAAAATTAATCTGTTTGTTTTAAAATACCACTACTGAGAAATTATACATAAGGAC
The DNA here is from genome assembly GCF_018350175.1 of Felis catus. NCBI lineage: Eukaryota > Metazoa > Chordata > Mammalia > Carnivora > Felidae > Felis > Felis catus. Next base: position 52,194,711 of record NC_058375.1, read on the forward strand.
AAAATAATTTATACACCCTTAATGGAGATGTTGAAAGTATATTATTTGCAGAAATAATGTACTAGGTATTAAAATAAAGGTATGAACAAGGTGAAAAAAGTTTTGCCCATTATTCTAGCTTTAAACATGATTCAGTGCTACCAGACTATGACTTAACTGAGGAACAGATGCTCTATGTCTTTATAAGTCCCCAATCCATAAGAAACTATTTTTTGTCTCTCTCACTAAACTGATTCAGGAACATGCCAGGCTCTCTCTGTGCAAAATCTGTTCTGCTAAACTGGATGCCCAGCTGTTGGTGACAATGCTTAGAAAGGAAAGCTGAATATTTATAATACTTTATTTCGTACAGCTGTCTTCTAAAGAGCAGTCATCAACATTTTATTGAATGCAGACTAAATGCTCAAAGGAGAAAAAGGTCAATATAAATTAAAACCAGTTTTCCCAGTGACAAATGCAGCGTTAAAAGTACTTTGAACCCTGAGAAACAGAAATTACGTTATCTAAAATATTAGAGAATTTGAGCATAAAGCAAAAACAAGGATTGTATGGTAAAATTTGAATTATAAAAAACAAAAATCTTACATCGTAGAAAATGACTATTCTTAAGTGATTATTGAGGTGTTTTTTTAATTGACTTTCAAACAAGTGACAAAAACAAGAAAAAAATAGAAGAGATGGACAATTTACAAACACTATGGAGCAGCAAATATTAAATACAAAAATTTAATCTATCACTTAATTTTGCTATTATACCTACATTAGCTTAGCACATAACATTATTTGGAATTGATTAAATCACTTTGAAAATTTACTTGTATCTTTTAGAAGTCCACCTGAAATCAATTTAATGTGAATTTTCAATGAAGCAGGAAGAGACTAGAGCTATGAACAAATAAAAATGGCAGATGATCCAAAAAAGTGTGTGTGTGTGTGTGTGTGTGTGTGTGTGTGTAGTTTTAGAATATGTAGTACCCTATTCAGGTGTGTGAGATGTTTTAGTATTTTATAAAATTTCAGAAGTAGAGTTCAAAACTTAAAATACACAGCACAGCATTTTTAATCCTTTTTTTAATTTTTAATTTAAATTTTAGCTAACTATCCTTTGTTTTTAAATACTAAGGTGTAATACTGCTTATTAGAAGGAAACAAACCCTACCCTGATATTAACTTTCAAAATATTATTGCTTTAACACTGATGATTAATTCTTACAGAAAGTAACTAATGTTTGGATTTAAAAGGTTTCCAGTTTAGTTGCTAGTGTTGATCTAAAGGCCCAAGGAAATACATAAAAGCAAACAAGAAAAGTTAGACTGTTATTTTCTATAATAACTCTAAAAACATAATTTATTGTGGATGATATGGCTTTCAGATAATTCAGGGATCCAAACCAACACCTGGTAATATTTGCATGAATCATGAAAAGAAGGCTAGGAAATCACTCAGTTCATCCAATAAGGAAGAGGTGGTGTGACATGCCTGCTATCACACAGCTTGAAGGGAAGAAACGCAGATCTCAGGTCCTGTGCATAATAAATCTTTGTTGAATTGAAGGGGAGGAGTTAAAGAAGAGGTAAAGAACAGCAAACCTACCAGAGGATTTTATGACAATCTACCTTTACTATTCTATTAGAATTGGGCCCACTGACAAAATATATTATTAAATTAAGCATGTTTTACCTTTTTAACCGCTCTTTTATCCACAACTGTAGCGTAAGCATGAAATTATGTTAGGTGTAAAAGGATGATGTTAATAGCAACATAGAGGAAGAGATGGTTGAAGCATATTATAAAGGAAGAACATACAAAACTCGATTAGATATATGGAAGCAATATTTTCCTAAAGTATTTACTCACTTGCCACCAGTATTCGTTGGCAATTAAAAGTGATATATCTCGGGGCACCTGGGTGGCTCAGTCGGTTAAGCGTCCGACTTCGGCTCAGGTCATGATCTCACGGTCTGTGAGTTCGAGCCCCGCGTCGGGCTCTGTGCTGACAGCTCAGAGCCTGGAGCCCGTTTCAGATTCTGTGACTCCCTCTCTCTCTGCCCCTCTCCTGTTCATGCTCTGTCTCTCTCTGTCTCAAAAATAAATAAACGTTAAAAAAATAAAAAAAATAAATAAAAGTGAGATATCTCTGGGACTTCTATAAAGTTATAAGCAGCTTTTGTGGTTACTACATTGGTTTAAAAAAATGACACCCCCCAAAAAGGCAAATGATCAAACAGACATTTCTCCAAGGAAGATATACAACTGGCCAATAAACATGAAAAAATGTTCAACATCCCTAATATTAGGAAAATGCGAATCAGAGCCACAGTGAGATACCATTCACAACCATTAGGATGTCTACTATCAAAAACCCAGAAAACCCCCCAGAAATTGTTGGCTACGGTATGGAGAACTGGAATGTTTGTGCACTGCTGGCAGGACTGTAAAATGCTGCTGTGGAAAACAGTCTAGCAGTCCCTCAAAAAATTAAATGTAGAATTGCTATATGATTCAGCAATTCCACTTCTGGGTACATAGCCAACGGAATTGAAAGCAGAGACACAAACAGGTATTTGTACACGCATGTTCATAGCAGCATTATTTCCAATAGTCAAAATGTGAAAGCAATGCAAGTGTCCATTAACAGATGAATGATTAAACAAAATGTACCAAAGATATACAATGGAATATTAGGCAGCCTTAAAAAGGAAGAAATTCTGACATATGCTATAACATAGATGAACCTTAAAGACCTTATACTAAGTGAAATAAGTCAATCACAAAAGGACAAATACTATATGATTCCACTCAGGTGCTTAAAGTAGTCAAATTCATAAACACAGAAAATAGAGCATGGTTGCCAGGGGTTGGGAGGAAGGGTGAATAGGGAGTTACTGTTTTATGGGTATAAAGTTTCAGTTTTGCAAGATGGAAAACGTTTTAGAGATACATGGCAGTGATAGTTGCACATGTGAATATACTGAATGCCACCGACCTGTACACTTAATAATTTAAAATAGTAAACTTTACAAAAACAGTAAAAAAACAGTAAATTTTGTTATGTATATTTTACCACAGTTTAAAAATACTTTTTAAAATGGGCACCTATCTACTGTATCCTAGTTTCTTCCCCTGCTTATAACCTCTGCAGGTTACTTTCTACTTTCAATCTAACCCAAATTTATATCTATGCCCATAATTTAACTACTATGCTCCATTTTTAGGTATACTAAGTTTAGATTCATTGGGATCAAAATCCTGGTTGCTACCGGCATTTTGCTCTTCAGCATTTAGGAAAGATAAATACATTTGACAGGTAATTTCATATGAAGAGAAATAGAAAGTAACTATGTTTGTAGGATCAGTCATATCACTAAGACTATCCTCCCCTATTTTATTTAATTTATCACATGATAGTATCCTGAATAGGATTATCTGATTCTGTCAGAAAAGAACAAGCAGAGAGTTTCATTATACATTACTAACACTGGTGACAATATTAAAGAAATTACTCTAGAAAATATGAACTTTCATTTGATTTCTAATTAAGAACCAGGAGTGACACCTCATAAACACAAAATTACATGCTCTGAGCTTCTCTTTAAAACACTAAATATCATTTTGAGTAGCAGAGCTGAGAGATTGTATGTGTGGGGAGAGAGATAAACTTAGTAAAGCAGATAAGACTCAGAGAGCCTTGATGGTATGCCAAATTCCTCCCCTAAGTTTGGGCAAATCACATAATCTCACTAAGCTTCATAAAGTTGATAATAATACTGGCCTGTAAACTAGTAGGAAATTTCTGAATGGAGGATAAAAATATCACTTACTATGCCAGTGCTTCCATTTACTTCTCACTATAATGTGATGATAATATTGCAAGAGCATTTAAAGGATTATTGAGTATGCTTATGAGATGCTTAGAAATCTTTTGATGAAAGGCATTGGCCAAATTCACATCCCATGTGACTCCTTTGGTGTAAATTGATATATGTGAAATGATTTATTTTCCATTCTATATATGAGAATGAAAAAAGAAGGGAGAAGAATCTCCTATATCCTTTTTATATTATTCCTTTCATTCAGGCCTGTGTTCTTTTGTGTTCAACATTCATGGTGGTGATACAATAATTCACTATCACATATGGGTGAGCAGAGGGAAATATTACTCTATTACATGTAGAAATATGGTCACCATGTGAGAGCACCTAAATAAATGATTAATTCTGTATCCTTCATGAATAACGGGTCAAAACCATAACCAGTTATTGGGCGACATATTTGTGTGTGTGTGTGTGTGTCAACATCTTCCTTATTAAAAGATTAATAGTGAATTAGCTAAAGAATTCTTACAAAAGTAAAAGGATATATATGGGAATATTGATCCCAGAAGATAAATAGAGATGAGATCGTTACTGAGCTAAATAAAGTGAGAAACGCCATAACTTCATTCTTAAATGAGTATTCTCAGAAATGAACATTAATAAAATATTCATTACTATTTCTGCTTGTGAGAAACTTATATATACATATGTGTGTATTACCACACATACATACATATAAAGGACATAAGTTTAATCCTTTTAAAATCTATTGAAAGGGGCCAAATAGGTTTACCAGAATTAAATATGGAAAATGGGTAATCTTTTAATATTTTTGTATGTATTATATGTTACAGCATAAAACTTAATGACACATTGATGTCTACCCTTCCCCTGAGATTCTAGCACAATCATCTCTAAGTTTTCCCTGACACTGTCCACTTTGCATTAAGGACCTTTCTACTCTACAGCACTATAGCAGTTCCTTTCACTAAGCTTATCATGTTGAAATAGTCCATTTCTATGTTTGTCTTTTCTCCCTGTACTACAGAGGAGTAACTCTGGTAACTGGTGGGTTAAACATTCTTGTTAAACTATCCTTCTCAAAAATTAAAATTCCTAGCAAACACAATATTTGTTCATATTTGAATCCCCAAAGCCTGACGCAGTGATGGGCACAAAAGAGTTATATAATGATTTAATTCACTGTATTTATTTTGAACTTAAAGCTTCAATCTCAAATATTTAAGTCCTTTAATTGTTTATGATTCTTCAATCCTGTTTAAGGTAGTTAAATACAGGTTCCTAAAAGATGTCATATTGACAGTCTTATCTCTAAGGTAGTCTCTTGTATGGATCTGTCTTAAGAGTTCTGGAAAAATCTAAACCATAATCTCTTCAAATATTGACTTTCCTTCATTCTTCCTTTATATACTTCATCTAGAAGTAATTTTAGACTTTCTAGTTCCATTTCCCATATCTCTAAACTCTTATTTCTTAGATTTCTTGCCTGTATAGTGAATTTGGGCAATTTCTTCAGATCTTTCTTTCAGTTGTCTAATTCTTTCTTCAATTGTATCTAATTTACTGTTTAATCCACCCATTGGTGTGCGTGTGTGTGTGTTTAAAAACAACTTGATGAGGTTTTTGCGGGTAACTTTTAATTTTTACCTAATTTTAAACAAAAAAAGTCTAGGAAGAAGAGTTCTTGTTATCCTTTACCCAGACTTGTCACTTATTTACATTTTGTCCTATTTGTTTTAATCATTCTCTCTCTATACATATATATAAACCTTTCTTGACTTATAGTAGGTTATGCCCTGATAAATCCATCTAAGTTGAATGTATCTCAAGTTGAAAATGCAATTAATACACCTAACCTAACAAATATAATAACTTAGTTCAGCCTAAGCTTACATTAACCTAGAGTTGCCCGCCACCCTCAGGCTTGCTCTCTCTCCAAATAAATAAACTAAAAAAAAAAAATTTTTTTTTAATAAATAAAGGGGCAGGTTTTAATAGGTCCCAGAGAGTAGGGGGTGGGTAGGTTCAGAGGAAAAGGGAAGTTTGGTGAAAGGATTACCATGGGGGAACAACAGATGAGGTGGGGATGGTGAAAGAAAAATGGCACCAGAGGTGGAACCTGAGCACAGGACAGCTGCCACATGTTCAGAGTCAAAGAAGATGGGGAAGGCAGAAAAGAGGCTTTAGAAGCCTTTGTTTCTCTTTAATTGTTTGTTTGCCTCATTTAGAAACTGTATTTTGCAGAGAGGCAATTTTAGATTCCCAATAACTTTCAGAAGCTTCAAAATACTAATCCAAACAGGTATCCCATTCAGTTTTTATTTATTTATTTTAATTTTAGATATAGAAAGAGCACAGACATGCAATAGGCGGGGGGGGGGCAGGGAAGAGAGAGAATCTTAAACAGGTTCCACACTCAGGTGGATCCCAATGAGGGGCTCAATCCCACAATCCTGGGATCATGACCTGAGCTGGAATCAAGAGTCGGACACTCAACAGACTGAGCCACCCATGCACCCCCCCATTCAGTTTTGACAATTTTATTTATTTTTTAAGTGTTTATTTATTTGTTTTTGAAAGAGAAAGAAAGCATGAGCAGGGGAGGGGCAGAAAAGGGGGGGGGAGAGAGGGGGAGAGAGAGAGAGAGAGAGAGAGAGAGAGAGAGAGAGAGAGAGAGAGAATCCTAAGCAGGCTCCATGCTGTCAGCATAGAGCCGACATGGGTCTCAATCCTATGTACTCTGAGATCATGACCTGAGCTGAAATCAACAGTCAGATGCTTAACTGACTGAGCTACCCAGGCACCCCCAGTTTTGACAATTTTAGAGCGATGGCTGTCCAATTCAGTTATGAGAAAAGTAATTTTGGAGAGAGAGAAAGTTTCCCATAATGGCCATTGAAGTTCTTAATTACTGTTGTTAAGTCATTCCATTTAGTTAGAAAGGTACTTAAGGAAAGACCACAGTTTTTATTTTTAAAAAAAATTTTTTTAACGTTTATTTATTTATTTATTTATTTATTTATTTATTTATTTATTTATTTATTTATTTGAGGTAGGAATTATTATTATTATTATTATTATTATTAATTTTTTTTAAATATGAAATTTATTGACAAATTGGTTTCCATACAACACCCAGTGCTCATCCCAAAAGGTGCCCTCCTCAATACCCATCATCCACCCTCTCCTCCCTCCCACCCCCCATCAACCCTCAGTTTGTTCTCAGTTTTTAAGAGTCTCTTATGCTTTGGCTCTCTCCCACTCTAACCTGTTTTTTTTTTTCCTTCCCCTCCCCCATGGGTTCCTGTTAATTTCTCAGGGTCCACATAAGAGTGAAACCATATGGTATCTGTCTTTCTCTGTATGACTTATTTCACTTAGCATCACACTCTCCAGTTCCATCCACGTTGCTACAAAAGGCCATATTTCATTTTTTCTCATTGCCACGTAGTACTCCATTGTGTATATAAACCACAATTTCTTTATCCATTCATCAGTTGATGGACATTTAGGCTCTTTCCATAATTTGGCTATTGTTGAGAGTGCTGCTATGAACATTGGGGTACAAGTGGCCCTATGCATCAGTACTCCTGTATCCCTTGGATAAATTCCTAGCAGTGCTATCGCAAATGACATATCGGACAAAGGGCTAGTATCCAAAATCTATAAAGAGCTCACCAAACTCCACACCCGAAAAACAAATAACCCAGTGAAGAAATGGGCAGAAAACATGAATAGACACTTCTCTAAAGAAGACATCCGGATGGCCAACAGACACATGAAAAGATGTTCAGCATCGCTCCTTATCAGGGAAATACAAATCAAAACCACACTCAGGTATCACCTCATGCCAGTCAGAGTGGCCAAAATGAACGTTTATTTATTTTTGAGACAGAGAGAGAGACAGAGCATGAATGGGGGAAGGTCAGAGAGAGAGGGAGACACAGAATCGGAAGCAGGCTCCAGGCTCCAAGCCATCAGCCCAGAGCCCGAAGGACCACAGTTTTTAAACATAAAACCAGCTGGGGTCCTAGAAGTCAGGGCGAAGGGTACTCTCAAATCATTTTGATCACCAGGATCCCATTTCTTAAAAGATTTTTTTTTTTCCCTAGGGCAAAAAAGAAAAATTCCTGAACAGAACAGTTTTCAACTGGAATAGTGTAATTCCAAAACAGTAGCTTTAAATCTAAGTGCAGTAAAGACTACAGTGAAAAGGTAGAGAATATCAGAATAGATTTAAAGTGTACATACACACACACACACAAAATCTTAAGTGTATACACACACACACACACACACACACACACATACACATACACGTATTCCAACTCATTCAATCCTCACAACATTGATACTACCTAACCTGATACCAAAATATGGTAAAAGAATTGTTAAAAATTTACTGACCAATATATTTCATATTTAGGTCCTTAATCCATTTTCATGAACATGGAATCAAAGATCCTTAGCAAAAGATTAGCAAATCTAATTCAGCAACATATGAAAGCAACAAAACATATGTCCAAGAGTGGCTTATACCAAGAATGTAAATTGTTTTGATATCTTAAAATCAATTAATGTTTTCAAAAAGAGAATAAAGGAGTTCATATTAGTAGTTGCACAAAGAATATACCCATTCATGATAAAACAAAAACTCAGCACACTTGGAGTAGAAAGGGAAATATTCCTATGAAAAACCTACACATATTGTACTCAGTACTGAACACTTATTCTAAGATTAGGACTGTAAGATAAGATGTGCCCTCCCACCACTTCTATTTAACAAAGCTCTAAAAAAGAAAGGAAATGTGTAAGTGTTGGAAAGGAAAAAGTAAAATTGATAATCTGCCAGTGATGTGTCACGAACATGGAAAATCCTAAGGAATTTATAAAACAGCAATTAGAACTATTTAGCAAAGGTGCAGATCATAAGATGAATATACAAAAATAAATTACATTTCTATGTTATAGCTAGAAACACCTGGAAACTGAAGCTTAAATTTTTCCATATACAATCACGTTTAAAAACTACATAAAATAAGGGGCGCCTGGGTGGTTCAGTCAGTTAAGTATTCAACTTTGGCTCAGGTCATGATCTTGCGGTTCATGACTTCGAGTCCCATGTCAGCTCTGTGCTGACAGCTTAGGGCCTGGAGCCTGGTTCAGATTCTGTGTCTCCCTCTCTCTTTGCCCCTCTCCCATGCACACTCTGTGTCTATCTCTCTCTCAAAAATAAATAAACATTAAAAAATGATAATTTTTAAAAATAATATAAAAACAGGGAAGGGGACAAAAACATAAGAGGCTCTTAAATATGGAGAACAAACAGGGTTACTGGAGGGGTTATGGGAGGGGGATGGGCTAAATGGGTAAGGGGCATCAAGGAATCTGCTTCTGAAATCATTGTTGCACTATATGCTAACTAACTTAGATATAAATTTAAAAAATAAATAAATATTCTTAAACTACGTAAAATAAGTTTAACAGAAGACACTCAAGATTTCTACAGTGAAGACTACAAAATGTTGCTTAGAGAAAAGAAAGATCTAACTAGGAGCAAGTTTATGGATTTGAAGTCTTGATAACTTTAAAAATGTTAGTTCTCCCGAGTTGATCTTTACATACATTGCATTTCCTGTCAATCCCAGCAAACATTTATTTTCCTACTGGAAAACCAAATTCAAAATCTTTACACAAAGGCAAAGGACTTATAACAGCCAAAATATTCTTGAAAAAGAATAAAGTTGGAGTACATACACTAACTAGACTTACTATAAAGTGGTTCTGAATTCAGTGTGGTTTGGGCATAAGAACAGATAAAATGAAGAGAATAGAAAGTCCAGAAATGGAACCATAAAGGTGCCAAAGCAATTTAATGACGAAAGAGAAATCTTTCCAAATTGTTCTGGAATACCATATGGAAAAATAAACCAAACAACCTTGACTTCTACCTTATACTATATACAAAAATTGATTTGAGATATAACATAGAGATATGTGGAAAAGGCAAAGTTTCTAAAGGAAGCATATGAGAATATTGTTACAACTGGGGTAGATAAAATTTCAGGTAAGAAACAAAAACAATACCCATAAAAGAGAAAAAAATGACAAATTAGACTTTATCTAAATTTTAATCTTCTGCTTATTGAAGGACACCATTAAGAAAATGGATTGTCAAAAGCTGCAGGTATCACAGTTCCAGATTTCAAGTTATATTGCAAAGCTGTAATAATCAAAACAGTGTGGCACTGGCACAAAAAAATAGACACACAGATCAATGGAATAGGATAGAAAGCCCAGAAACAAGTCCATGATTTTATGGTCAATTAATCTTTGACAAAAGAGGCAAGAATATGCAATGGGAAAAAGACAGTGTCTTCAATAAGTGGTGCTGGAGAGCTACATGCAAAAAAAAATGAAGCTGGAACACTTTCTTATACCATACATACTAGAAAAAAGACTGTTACAAACTGAAGGGCTCCAGGTGCCTTCACGCCTTTAGCCAGACTTTCCAATGTCCTCCTAATTCTCAGTGGGGCTCCAAGGCTCAATGGGGCTTTTTCTAATCCTCCCTCTTAATCAACTTGGAGAAACCACTCTCCAGATTAGGAATGAATCTCTCTACCCTTATTGATGTTGGAGCTATACTCTCAATGGTGAACTCCACTGCCATGAAACAGCCCCTGCCTCCAGGTACTAAAGCAGTTCAAACAGTGGAGGTCTTTAATAAACCTCAACAGGTTCTTGTCTCTGAACTTATTTCCTTTTGTTTAGGTGCTTTAGAGCTACCGACCCTTTTCTTATTTCCTCCGCCCCTATTCATTTATTGGACTGAGATTTCTTAGAAAAATATTATGCTGGAATTTCTTTCTCCCAAAAGGGGGAAATAATTCTAAAATTTGATAGTAGTAACCAAAATAGCCAATCAGTCAAATTAAATGATCCTCTGACATCTTTAATTTGCTCCATTTCTGATGGCACTATAGCTGAGTCTGGGGACAATGATCACTCATCCCTGTTGGATCAGCTACCATCTCTTTATGGGCAAAATCTTCAACTGGTGTTGGTAGAATCTATATTGCACCTCCCATCAAGATTCAAACAGATCTCTCAAAACCTTTCCCCAGAATTAATCAATACCCTACAGTCTTCCAAGGCATCAAGTCTGTAAGATTACAAGGCTCAGTGCCTTATTATCCCTTGCACTAGTTCCCTGCAATACTCCTAGTTTCTCTGTGAGAAAACCCAATGTCCAAGCAAACAGGTTTGTTCAGGACCTCTGAGCAATAAATAACACTGTTATTCCTCAGCACCCTGTTTTTCCTAACCCCCATATGCTGTTCACATCTATTCCCACTGAAAGCAAAGTTTTTACTGTTATTCAGCTTTGCAGTGCATTTTTTTAGTATTCTAGTTGATAAAGATATTTTTGCTTCCACTTGGGAAGAATGGTAATACACCTGGACAGTTATGCTCCAGAGTTACACAGACAGTCATTCTTACTTTTCACAAACCTTAGTTTGCTCAAACCCAGGTTTGATACTTAGGACACCTGATCCTGAAATTAAGGACTACATTTGGATCCAGGAGGTCTTCAGGGCACCCTGAACTTCCCCAAACCTAAAACAAAGCACCAATTATGAGACTTTCTTGGACAGGCTGGTTGCTGTTGAAATTGGACCCCAAACTCTTCTTTTATTTAAAATTTTTTTCAACGTTTATTTATTTTTGGGACAGAGAGAGACAGAGCATGAACAGGGGAGGGGCAGAGAGAGAGGGAGACACAGAATCGGAAACAGGCTCTAGGCTCTGAGCCATCAGCCCAGAGCTCGACGCGGGGCTCGAACTCCCGGACCGCGAGATCGTGACCTGGCTGAAGTCGGACGCTTAACCGACTGCGCCACCCAGGCGCCCCAGGACCCCAAACTCTTCTTATGACTCAGTCTCTAGATGCTTTACTAAAAAATGACAAATTTGACCCTCTTATTTGGAAAGATTGGGAAGACAAGTTTTGGGGACTTTAAAGAAAAGTGTAATAAAGCCCCTGCCTTCAGACATCCTATTACCAACTTCCCTTTTTCCATTTTGTATGAGAGGGAAGGGAATACCCTTATTCACCCTAAAACATGGAGACCCTCACCAACTCAAAGGGTATTATAGCTAACAAGTAGACCCTGTAGCACAGGGCTATCTTCCTTGCCTCAGAGCCATTCCTGCCACTGCCTTTTGGTCAAAGCCACTGAAGGAATAGGGATTCCCCTTTAATCATCTTTGTGCCCCGTGCACAAGAAGCCCTCCTTAATTTTCATTACACTCAACACTTTTTAGTCATCTCATCTCCTATGAAATCCTCCTGTGACTGCTCCGTATATAATTTTCTCACTGTAGTAACTTTAATCTTGCTATTCTCCCCTCCTTCACTGACAAGACCCCTCACGATTGCTGAATGCTGACAGATCATCTGTCTCCGCGTGACAATTTATAGGAAACTCCCCTAACCAATACAGACTTTTCGTGGTTTCCTGATGGTTATTTAAAGGATGAAAATGGTAAGTATGCCAGGTATTGTTATTGCAACTCCCTCAAAGTCACTGAGTTAGCACCTTTACCTCTGGTTACTATGGCCCGACAGGCTGAGTTATACACCCTTACTCGAGCTTGTACCTTAGCCAAGGGTAGAACTGCAAATATTTATACCAATAGCCCGTATGCCATCAGAGTAGCTAATGACTTTGGAAGGTTATGGAAACAAGGTTGCCTTACCTCCAATAGGGATAAAATTAAAAATAGTTCCTATGTCTGAAATTTATTAGATGCTATACTTTTGTTGGCTTCTCTGCCTATTAAGGTCCTGGGCATTCTAAACTTGACTCCCTGGAGGCCAAAGGAAGCCATCTCGCTGATATTTCTGCCAAAAATGCTGCTCTCAAGGAAACCAATAGTCAAACCTCTGTCATGGTCCAAAGGGACATTCTCTTAAATGATAATTTCGAAAAACTGACCAAAGATATCCAACAGTGGGCCCCAGAACAGGAAAACAATTGGAAATCTAATAATTCTTGGTTTGATAAAAAGAGAAAACTCTGGCCTGGACCAATTAGCAACCTGGCCTTACCAGAAATCCTAAAGTTTCCACTACTTACCACTGTGCACACATGAAATCATTGGTCTACTAATGAAATAGTAGTGTTAATGAACCAATATTGGTGGGGATATACCAATAAGGTCACAAAAAGTGCCTACCCTCACTTGTCTCACCTGCCTAAAACACAATGCAAGGAAACCTGTTTGCATGGCTCTCAAACACTTTAAATGACTTCACAGGCCATTCAATTTTCACAAATGGATTTCATACAGCTTCCCCATCTCATGGCTATAAATATGCTTTAGTCATGGTTTGTATGTTTTCTCACTAGACTAAAATTTTCCTTTGTAGACTGGCCACTGACTCTTCTCTGGCCAAAATTCTGTTAGAAAAAAATTATCCCTACCTGGGGAACCCCTGTTGAACTTCATAGCGATTAGGGAACCCATTTTATCATTTAGGTACTTCAACAAGTCTGTGTTGTATGGTCAGTTTTACACCACTTTTATTGTGCATACCATCATCAATCCTCAAGCTTAGTGAGACACACTAATGGCACTATTAAGACTCAACTGGCAAAATTTGTAGAAATCCTTTAAATACCTTGGCCTAAACCACTGCCTTTGTTCCTTCTAAAGTTCAGACTCACTCCCTGGGGAACTCATAGACTTTCACCCTTTCAGATAGTCACAGAACATCCAATGCACTTGGCTCATGATTCTTTTGATCCACAGTTGACAAAAGGAGATATACTTCAATATCGTAAAGTCTGTTTCTATTAAAACTAACCATGCTTTGGTACAACAATCTTTTCACAGTGCACTCACTCCCAGGAGATGAGAAACTTAAGCATCACACCTTGCAACTTGGAGATTTCATCTACTGGAAAAAAACAGCTCCAGAAAGACTCTCTTCAACCTTGCTGGAAAGGACCCCTATCAGGGAGTGTTAGCCAACCCTTGAGCTGCCAAACCTGAGGGAATGGACTCTTGGATTCATGTGATACATCTAAAGGAAGTATCAAACCCTGACTGGACTTGCATACCATATGATCAGAAAGATTTCCTGGAATTGAAGTAGACAACATCCGATGTGACAGTTTTCCCAAAATGTCTGGACCAGGCCTGTTAGAAGATTCAGGATTCACAGAAGAAACTCTTTTTCATTGGGACTATTAACCGACTCTGGATTCTTGTCCAAAATTCATGGCTTCTGAATTTTCAACTTGACTGTATTAATAACACATTTGGTTCCAACAGTTCTTCTGAGATAATAATACTTTTTAAAGGTCTTTAAAGTTTTGCTGTTTTGCCACCAGCTATTGTTTCACATTTACACCTGCACTGTATCTCCCCAAATGCATTAGGTTAATTCTTTCATGTGCTCTTGCAGAAATCACCATTCTGCTTTCATAACCACTTTGAGTAGGGATTTTCAGGAGGTATATATGACTCTGGGCTTGCCTCCGTATGGGGAACTCTTCTCCCCTACGTTGGAACAAGTGCCAATAAATATTTCTGGTTGCCTACTTTCAGATCGAGGATCCTGGTTTAGAACCATCACACAATTTGGCATTGTCATTTTGATTCTGTACTTACTGCCTATCAAATCTTTGTGAAAACAATGTACCCAATAAGATTATCTCCAGTGCTTACAATCTTGATAAATATGGACTACAGACAGTAATTGCCTGAGAGTGCTCCCTACTACCCCTCCCTGTCACTCAAATTTGACCTCAATAGGTTTCCAATCTATATAATTCCCCTCCAGAGTGTGACATCACCCAGGAAAGATCTTTCCTGGCACTAAGGGTCAAAAGTCCAGCAAATTAAGAAAAGCTCTTTTTAATTTTTTTAACGTTTATTCATTTTTTGATAGAGAGAGACAGAGTGTAAGTTGGGGAGGGGTGGAGAGAGAGGGAGACACAGAATCCGAAGCAGGCTCCAGGCCCCGAGCTGTCAGCACAGAGCCCGATGCGGAGCTCGAACTCATGGACGGTGAGATCATGACCTGAGCTGAAGTCGGACGCCCAACCAACTGAGCCACCCAGGCACCCCTTTTTTAAAATTTTTAAATGTTTATTTATTCTTTTTTTTTTCAACATTTATTTATTTTTGGGACAGAGAGAGACAGAGCATGAACGGGGGAGGGGCAGAGAGAGAGGGAGACACAGAATCGGAAACAGGCTCCAGGCTCTGAGCCATCAGCCCAGAGCCCGACGCGGGGCTCGAACTCACGGGCCGCGAGATCGTGACCTGGCTGAAGTCGGACGCTTAACCAACTGCGCCACCCAGGCGCCCCAAATGTTTATTTATTCTTGAGAGAGAGAGACAAAGTGTGAGCAGGGGAGGGGCAGAGAGAGGAGGAGACACAGAATCCAAAAGCAGGCTCAAAGCTCTGAGCTGTCAGCACAGAGCCCGACATGGACCTTGAACCCATGAACTGTGAGATCATGACCTGAGTTGAAGTCGGATGCTTAACCGACTGAGCCACCCAGGCACCCCAAAAAACCTGACTCTTGATCAGGGATGACTTTGGAGAAGGATCTTGACCAAAAGGAAGAAAAGTGAAAATTAATAAAGGGAAAGCCAACTAAAGTTGAATACAGAGGACAGAAGGGGAGGTTACAAGGGGTACTCAAACTCTGAACATTGGTTATAGGAAGAACTGTCAACTACAGTGTTACAGCAAATAATCAGCACACAGAAAGAGACAAGTGACATACACTCGGGAGAATCAGAAAAGACTGTTTATTTCGCACTGATGCCAGCCCAGTGGAGTCACCTTCAAGGGTTGAGCCCTGAGCGCTGGCACTGGCCTTCTTTTATGCCTGGCTAGCCTCTGGGTACTTGGAAACTTTCTATCAGCTGCACAGGTGGGCAGGAATGCAGGGGGCTCAAGGAAAAACAGGGGGTGGGGGAGGGGCACTATCGATTGTGCTATGTGGGCAGTTGGCTGATGCAAGAGGCAAGCAAGATTACAGAAACCAAAAGCATGCAAGGGGGGTATCCGGCCACGGACATCTGGCTAGCCTTCTTTATGTGCTCTTGTCGGCTTTCCTTCTCATTCCCCCCTCTTGATTCTTAAGCTGCTGTAGCACTCTTAGAGAAATTCAGTTTGTGGGGGCCGGGGAACCCCTTGCTGCCATGGGAGGAGGGGCAAAGACCGTTCTGGTTCCTTTCTGCTGACAGGGATGTCAAAGGGAGGAATGCGATAGCTAGGGTTCTTCGCCATCCAAAGGAATACCAGAAGAAATTTGTATACTCCACTGGGTCTTATTTCAGTATCTACCTCCAAATCTTCGAAGGGTGCCTGACCAGTGTCGGATTCCCATGGGCTCAGTAGGGCCTTATTTGGTGTTATTTTGAGTGCAGAGGAGGCACCTTGAGAGACTGAGGCACAGAGGGACGGGAGCCAGGCAATTACACAGTAACAGCTCAATAAGGTTTCAAGGGCAGTTTTTCCTTCGTGGATGAGCTAGCTCATGCTGTTGGAGACGCACCTGGTGGGCTAGTTGCTCCAGTATATGGACCACTTGGTCTGGAAGTACGCACCATCCTTTTTTGGTCTGGCTTCCTTTTTCCTGTTGTACCCATTTTGTTTCTTGGATTGTGTACCTTGGGGAAGTTGGCAGTTCTAGGACCACCATGATTTTTGAGGGTGTTGTTTGTTCTCCCACTGTTTGTTTAGCTGCAGCATCTTCCTGTTGGTTATCTTCCGACACTGAGTCTTTTTCTCATTGGCGTCCTTTGCAGTGGATGACTGCTATCTCCCTTGTTCCCAGGCTGCCCTCAATAGTTTTAGGATTTCTTCCCAATTTTTTCTTTTCCTCCTGCAGTCAAAAGTCCTCTTTCCTTGTATAGAGCCCCATGTATATGTAGAGTGGTGAAGGCATAGTGCAAGTCAGTATATACGTTGGCCTGTTTGTCTTTACTGAGTTCTAGTGCTCTCATTAGGGCCCACAGTTCTGCTCTTGGGGCTGACCATCCTTGTGGAAGGGGCTTTGCCTCTATGACCTCAAAATCAGAGATGAAGCTGCTGCTGTCCGTAAACCAGATGAGTTCAGGATTTTGTAAGGGACTGTCTGATAGATTGCGTCAGCTAGAATAGACCTCATCAAGTACCTCTAGGCAATCATGCTCTTGGGGCCTGCCACAGTGGGCAAGAAAGTGGTAGGATTTAGGGTTTTTATGGCTTCTAATTTTACTCATGGGTTTTCACATAGTAGTCCCTGATATTGTGTCATCCGAGCATGAGTTAACTAACCAGTGTTGCCCCCTGGCATCCATCAGGGTAATTAATAACTGAATGGGGAACTTTAACATTTAGATTTTGCCCCAACATGAGTTTGTCTGCTTCCTTGATTAAAAGTGTGGTGGCTGCCGGGACCCTCAAACAAGGTGGCCATCCTGCCGCAACTGAGTCAATCTGTTTTGAAAGGTATGCCACTGGTTTCTGCCAAGGTCCAAATTCCTGGATTAAAACCTGCAAGTCCACCCCATTGTTTTTATGGTTGTGAATGCCTTTTCTTGATTAGGGCCCCAGACACTCTGGAAAACAGTGTGGAGTTTTCCTCAAAAAATTAAAAATAGACCTACCCTATGACCAAGCAATAGCAGTGCTAGGAATTGACCCAAGGGATACAGGAGTACTGATGCATAGGGGCACTTGTACCCCAATGTTTACAGCAGCACTCTCAACAATAGCCAAATTATGGAAAGAGCCTAAATGTCCAGCAACTGATAAATGGATAAAGAAATTGTGGTTTATATACACAATGGAGTACTATGTGGCAATGAGAAAGAATGAAATATGGCCCTTTGTAGCAACGTGGATGGAACTGGAGAGTGTGATGCTAAGTGAAATAAGCCATACAGAGAAAGACAGATACCATATGTTTTCACTCTTATGTGGATCCTGAGAAACTTAACAGAAACCCATGGGGGAGGGGAAGGAAAAAAAAAAAAGAGGTCATAGTGGGAGAGAGAGCCAAAGCATAAGAGACTCTTAAAAACTGAGAACAAACTGAGGGTTGATGGGGGGTGGGTGATGGGTATTGAGGAGGGCACCTTTTGGGATGAGCACTGGGTGCTGTATGGAAACCAATTTGACAATAAATTTCATACATTGGAAAAAAAAAAGATCCCCAGAAAAGGGATGACCTTTCTTACTCCTTTAAGTTTTTTTAATTTATTTTTGAGAGAGACTGAGACAGCGTGTGAGTCGGGGAGGGGCAGAGACAGAGGGAGACCCAGAAGCTGAAAAGGGCTCCAGGCTCCGAGCTGTCAGCACAGCCCCAGATGCAGGGCTCGAACTCATGGATCGTGAGATCATAACCTGAGCCGAAGTCAGATGCCCAATCGAGCCACCAAGGCGCCCCCTTTTCTTACGCCTTTAATGTCTCGTATAGAGGTCTGGCCAACTCTGAGAAGCCTGGGATTCATATCCAACAGAATCCTTCTGCTCCCAGAAACTGGGAGCGGACCTGCCCGCAGGTAGTGGGAACCAGAATGGCACAGACTTCCTGTTTCCTTTCGGCTCCCAGCATCCGTTTGCCTTGGGTAATTTTGAAGCCCAAATATTTAATTTCCTGTTGGCAAATCTGTGCCTTTTTCTTTGACACCTGGTATCCTGCCTCTGCTAGTAGCCTGAGAAGGGCCCTAGTTCCCTCCCAGCATTGGGTCCGTGTGGGACTGGCTAGCAGGAGATCATTCACATATTGGAGGAGGACACATCCTGGGTCCTGTCCCAGAAACCTGGCTAAGTCAGATGCCAGCGTCCCACTGAATATGGTTGGTGAATTTTTGAATCCTTGTGGCAATCTAGTCCGAGTGATTTGTTCTTTTGCCCCTGTGGTAGGGTTTTCCCATTCAAAAGCAAATAGGGATTGGCTGTTAGGTGCTAGCTGGAGATAGAAGAAGGCGTCCTTTAAATCTAGACATGTGATCCATCCTGCCTTAGAGGGTATGAGTTTTAGAAGAGTGTATGGGTTAGGCAACCCTGAATGCAGCCTGATGACTGCTTCTTTAATGGCTCTTAGATCCTGTACAGGGCTGTAATCATTTGTCTCAGGCTTTTTCACCAGCAGCAAGGGAATATTCCATGGGGACTGGCATCATTTTAGAAGTCCCATTTGAGTAGCCTGTCCAAGTGTGTCTGGATCCTCAGACGTGCCTTCCGTGGGACCATTTATTGGCGTATTTTGACAGGTTGGGCCCCAGGCATTAGGTCAATTAATATTGGGGGTGGTTTTTTGACCAGTACATTCTTCCCATGGTATCGTCAGGGACAAAGTCATGGGTTGGGCCTTTTCATTTAGGTGCAATTGCATCTGTCCATCCAAAGTGAAGGCTATTTTTGTGCCCATCTTGGCTAGGAGGTCTCTACCTAACAATGAGACCAGGAAGTCGGGTAGATACAGGAACTCATGAACTATTTGGTGACCTTCCAGCTGGCATTGTTGGGGACCACAAAATAGCCTCTGGGTTTGCATCCCAGTGGCTCCTATGATGGTGACTTCTTGACCCAATAGAGGTGCCACCTTGTCACCACAGAGTGTTCAGCTCCAGTGTTGATGATGAAGTCTATTGTCTGGTCCCCTACCTTCATTTTGACCATGGGCTCATGGGGGCCCAGTTGGACAGAGCCTGGTCTTTGATAATCAGAGTCTGCTCCTGCCAGTCCGATCTGGTCAGCTGAGGCTGACTAAGCTGGGATGTCCATCTCAGATGTCTAGTTGTCCATCTGGTGCCTGAGACTGGAGCTATTTTCTGGTTTCAGTGACAATTTTTCGGCTCTTCTGTGTTGAAAAGGGTGAGCAGAAGTTGCTTACAGTTGACTCAGGCAGGGTGGTGAGTCTGGAATATAGATTCTAGGAGATCTATCATTGCCTGTGGCTTCTCAGAGTAGGGCAGCATGTGGTGTCCCCAGTTGAGGAGTCAGTAGTACAGACCAGTTGGTTGCAGAAAACTGATCCCCCCCTCTTGTAGGGTCCCATTGCAGCCTATTCTCGGTGACCCCTAGTCTCCTGCAATGGCATCTGCATTGCCATTGGGGCCTTGGACCTGGAGCCGCAGACTTAAGGTGTCCCTACCAGTTCAGGTATCCCTGGTTGAAGCAGACTGGCTGCTGGTAGAAGCAAGACTGACAGGGGGTGACTGTCAGGCAGGTGAGGTTCCCCTCCCTTGACTGATGGGGCACTGGGGGCATATGGTGGTAGAAATGGAAGGACTTCTGAATTTTCTTGGAGGATGGGGGGGTGGGTTTTTTTTTCCTGCGAAGTCTTCTTTCCGGCTTGTGCCACTAAGACCTTACATTGTCCCTTACTATTAATGCAGAACCGGACCCAAAGAGATTTGACCTGGGCTATTTCCAGCCATTGGTCAATGAATGGGAATTGATTTGGATGGCCAGGGTCCCCTGTAATTACCTTATAAACAGCTCACATTATGGGGACATCTAGGGTGCCCTCAGGGGGCCAGCTTACACTGAACATAGGCCATTCTGATTCACAGAGCGTGCGTAATTTCCCGGGGATGGGGTGGGGTGGGGTGTCAATTTGACCCCATAGTCACCTGAAAATCCCTTTTTAAAATTCTTAATCATACAATCCAGAACAGTTGGTTTTGAGGAATTTTCCCCCATCCTGGTATCCTAAATGGGTCCCTCCCAACGTATGATGTAGCAGGACAAATATGAGGGAAGAGGTTGTTTCCTTCACCTGGCTGCTCCCCTCAGGGGTATTAGATGCCTCTTAACATTGGCAAGTCAGTATAAACACCTGACTTGGATCAGGCCCCTGTGGACCTGATTCTGCCTCCAGTCATTTATGAAGTCTTCACAGAATGGCACGGTAGGACACACTCAGGCTCCGTAGCCAAAACCGTGGAGCACGGGCACTCACACATACATTCAAACAGATTGCACACTTCCACCCAGGGCTTCCCTGTTCTATGTGGGGTGATCAAGTTCCCCTTCTGCCTCAGGGGCTGGCCTGAACTCAGTCTGAAGTCCCTGGGGACACTTACCGATCCGACGTCCTGGGACAGGCCTTTTTGTTCCACCTGGAGTCCGTTTGAGCGCAGCAGTGGCCGACTATTGTCGGGCCCAGCGAGGGTAGGGGTCCAGTGAAACCACCTGCGGCTCCCCCTTCCTTTCCATCGCAGGGGCCCGATATGAGTGGCTTCTCCGCTGGCCTTCGACAACGGTGGCTCAAGAGGCCAGTGCGGCTGTCGGCTTCCAGGCCAACACTTGGCACAAGTGACAAGCGACACGCACTTACACCGGTGCCGGCCAAGGGGAGGCACTTCCAAAAGCTGAGCGCGAGCTCTGGCACTGGCCTTCTTTTATGATTGGCTAACTTCCGAGTACTTTGAAACTTTCTATCAGCTGCATAGGTGGGTGGGACTGCAGGGGCTCAAGGAAAAAGGTTGGGGCTGGGGTGGGGGGGGGCACTACCAGTTGTGCTACGTGGGCAGTTGGCTGATGCAAGGGGCAAGCAAGATTACAGAAGCCAAAAGCATGCAAGGGGGGTTATCCGGCCTCGCACATCTGGCTTTCCTTCTCACAGACCCCAATAGAATAATTTCAACACGAAAAATCATTAATTACAGGTCTTAACAGAGAAAGATGTACACTGCGTCTCCTACAAGATACAGACCACTCCTGCAACTAAGCCAACGAGAAACCGTCATCATCACCTTGAACCTGAATTGGCTGTTCTCCAGTAGACTTTGGGTCAAAATAACCCCTCCCACCTTCCTCCTCCTTCTCCATAAAAGAACTTCTCTCCTTTGTTGGACTTACCTATGGTTTTGCCATAGTTTGCGTGCAGCGAATTGCAATGCTTTGTTGCTTTAGAATAAACCCATTTTTTGGTAGTAAAATAACAGACTTTTATTTTTAACAACATAATATCTACTCTTCTTACTCATAGAGGGGCCCAAGAAAACAACCATGGGTTGGCTCAGGGTAGATACCTACGGCATTTCGACATTCAGGAGAGCACCACTGCGGGATAAAAGGAGCTGAGCAACGTCTTCCTAAAGCAGTTTCTCCGGAGGGAAACGCTGGAGTCCGAAAAGCGCGGGCCTGCGGGCGACAGACGCTGTGTCACACACAAGGTGGACCGCTGGAAACACCCTCCCTCTCTACGAGGGATCCGAGTGTTTGAGGGAAGCGGGGGGTGGGGGGAGTCTAGCTAAGGACCTAGGACCTCATCCAGTCCCTGTCAGTGCAGCAGAGAACCCTCTCTCTCCACTCTGGCCATTCCAGACCCCGACAGATGAGCGGCACAGCCGTCTCTGTCCTCTCCGGATTTACCGCCCTAGATTTCTACCCGGACTGTTTGGGGAGGTGCTCTGGTTCTTATTTCCGTTGGCGGAGAGGTGCCGTTGCCATGGCAATTAAAGTAAAGGCCGAGGTCTGTGGAGCTGCAGTGAGAGGATCGCGGAATCCGTGGAGAGAATTGCCTGCGCTTCCTCGTTTGTGAGCTGGAGTTAGGTAGCGAACAGCTTGCGGTCTCTGTCCCTGCGCCGCGCCCTGCCTCGCTGTCCGGCTTCCTTTTCTGTCACCTTTTATTTCTCTGTCCTACTAAACGCTTGGTCCGTGTGTACCTCAAATGTACCCCGATACGCAGTTTTGTCGTCGTGAAATACAAAAACAGAGAGGTTGCCCGCGATCATCTGTGAAATGTATTTCACGGTGTAGGGCCGGCGACTGGGCGGCTCTGTTTTCACTTGGCCCTTTAGAAGCCTTAGGCGCTTGTTAACAGTTTATTTTTCTTGGTATTGTGTGGCGGGTTATTTATGGAGCCGTTTGCTACAGTGCGCTCTCTAGGCCCCTGTGTTGGTCTCGCGCTGGAGTTTTAAATGAGGGAGGTTTCTAAGCCTGAGGGGTGCAGTTATATATTTATTTAAGCTTCCGTTTCGTCTCTCGTCACAGAAAGGGAAAGAATAGAATTCTGGAACATTTGTACTGTGGGATTTCCACGTGAGGGAGTCACCTTATTTGGAAAGAGTATTCGAGGACGAGCCTAAAAAAATACTTAAATTTTAAAATTGCTTGCTGCAAAATGAACATTCATTCTTCCTTTCTTATTGGAACAGTTTTTCACCCCCCACATTTGTGAGATGTGTGCACGCATATGTGTTTAAAACTGATGCTTAATTATAGTGATATCAATTTGCAGTAACCAGACTGTGACACCACATCCCTATGGGGTCCTTCTAAATCTGGTGTAATATGAAAGTGTCAGGCAGGCAGTCTGTGTATTATAAATAGGGTACTTCATCCATGATAAGCGATTATTATCTTTCTTTCCCAAGTGTAAAAGACCTATATAATTCAAGAAGGTGCAAGTGATTTAGGCCTCCTGAGTAAGAATCCAATGAGTCCTGAAGGGGACCCTACCTGTGTCGTCTTATTGTTGAACTTGAAATATTCAATTTATTAGGTTGGAATGTATTTTTAGAAGTCAAAGCTGGGTAAAATAATGTTGGAAGCTGTTAGACCACCAGCACAATTTAGCGCCTCACAGTAACTGTTGTACAAGAAGCCTTCATTCACGTTAATAAAGAAGAAACTGTTATCAGAATTTACTGCCTCTTGTTACTGCTAGCTGGGTGACATCTCTGTCCCTCAATTTCCTTATCTGTAAAAGGGGCAAAAAAATACTTGACCACTGTAATAAGGATAAATTGAGATGTATGATAGTTCTTTAAGCCTTATGAGCAGAGGTGCTATATAATGCCACAACGTTATTATTAGTGATGAATGCAGTAAAATCTCACAATAATGCTATAAATGGGATCTTAAAAATTGAGTTATTCAAAATGTGGGCCTACATTATTGAGATGTTGGTGGAATGACCTCGTTGATCCTGCTGAGGTGAGGGATGCCAACTGCCAATCCCATGACATCCGAATTCTCCGTGTTGTGGAGTTCACTCTTTCTACAGTTTATTTAGCACTTATTATGTGGAAGGCACTGTTCTGTATGTTCCCCGTGTATTATTCAGTCCTCATGACAACCCTATGAAGACTTAACTTCAGCTATCTTATTTTGAGAGAATAGATGTGTGCTTTTCCTTTGCTGTATGATACTTATTTTGCATTTATATTACATCTTTGCTTTGGCTTTGTTCCTTTGGCTCCCTCATATACATATATATATTTTTCTTTATATAAATTTTCTTATATATAGTTGATTTCTAAATATACATGTATGTATAGCTCATATATATGTATGTATACATGTTTATTTACATGCGTATAATTTGTATATGTGTGTGTGTATATACAAATATACACACACACACATATATATAAATTGCTGAAGGCTTGTTCTAGTTTAGCATGTGATAATACAAGCATATGCATATTATAATATTGGACTTTTCCCTGGATATGAAACCTTTAATGCCTTGATTTCCTCTCCTCCACCCCCACCCAATTTGAGAGGCAAGGTTACATTTGCATTTTAGGGGATTAACACTGACTAAAATTTTAAAATTATTTTCTAATAGAATGGCCATCAGTCCAGGAAGAGATGCAGCTTTCTCCTGTCAGAAGTCAGCACTTTCAGAGAGTCTGCGAACAAAGAAATTTCCACTAACTGAAGAAGAAATATTTTATATGAATTGTAGAGCTGCCTACTTAACTGTTTTTAAAAGCAGCTTAGAAAACATTATTTCTAAAGAACAACTTTACTTGGGTAATTTTTTCTTTAAAATTTATGTATTTTGCCTTATTTGTTGAAAGGTAATAGATCAGAAAGACAGGAATAAGAATTACATTGCTGAATCATTCCAGTTTCTTAGGGAAGCTTGAACAGTGAAACTACATTACGGTATTGTGTGATTTTATATATTTATATATTCTAGTAGCTTCCAAATAAAGCATTCAATGTTTATACAGACTAGATTAGTATTTTTTTAAGTTTTTAAATTTATTTTCAGAGGCAGGGAGAGAATTCCAAGTAGGTTCCAAGCTGTCAGAGCAGAGCCTGACATGGGGCTCGAACTCATGGACCATCAGATCATGACCTGAGTTGAAAACAGGAAACATGAGTTGGATGCTTAACTGACTGAGCCACCCAGGTCTCCCTATATTAGTATTTTTAAGGCTTCCATCAATTACTTGCATATTACTTATATATATATATATATATATATATATATATATATATATATATATTTATTTATTTATTTTTGAGAGAGTGCATGAGCAGGGGAGGAGCAGAGAGAGGGAAGGAGAATCTCAAGCAGGCTCCACACTATCAGCACAGAGCCCAGTGTGGGGCTTGATCCCACAAATCCTGAGATCATGACCTGAGCCGAAATCAAGAGCAGAGTACTTAACTGACTGAGCCACCCAGGCACCCCTTAAAAATATATTTTTAAAAATTCTTATTTGGTACTTTAAGATTTATAATAATAGAATTTAAAACATTTTGGTATCTGAATCACTAGCCTGAATTTGACCTCTACTGAGGAAAATGTAAAGAATATATAAAAATGGGTTGAATGATTACAAAAAAGAAATATTAGGAAATGGGTAAAATTAAAATTTTTTTTTTCAACGTTTATTTATTTTTGGGACAGAGAGAGACAGAGCATGAACAGGGGAGGGGCAGAGAGAGAGGGAGACACAGAATCGGAAACAGGCTCCAGGCGCTGAGCCATCAGCCCGGAGCCCGACGCCGGGCTCGAACTCACAGACTGGGAGATCGTGACCTGGCTGAAGTCGGACGCTTAACCGACTGCGCCACCCAGGCGCCCCTAAAATTTTAAAAGAGAAGTGTGCTGTTTTTATTTTTTGGGGAGGGAGGGAGAGTTGGTCTTTTTTTGCTTCTTTCCATTATATGTAAAATTTCTGTGGTTGCAAATATCCATCAGACCAATGAATTTTGTCCTTGCCAGATATGTCAAATAATTTGGAATTCTTTACTCTTGAGTGGTAAACAATAGCCGATAACACTGAATACTCCTGTAAGTTTCATCAAGGCTAATAACTTTATGGGTAGAGAAACAGAGTTATCTTGCCAACTTTAGAAGAGGTTTCCTTAAATAAAAATTCTGACATTTTTGCAACAGTGTCTTGGGTTTGTATGCAATAAGATCTCTATTTGAGGAAATCCATATTGGGGAATATGAAAATTGAAAAGATTAAATTTATATTTTATTATAAGCTATAATTTTAGGTTTTTTCCTTTATTCTTTTGGATGTCTCTTTGTAATGTTGTAATGATTGAGTTCAGATAATCTAGATTTTTGAAAAGTCGTGTGAACCAGTGATATCTCTTTCTTACTATGTCTTTCATCTATATCTTTCTGTCATTTATGCATATAACATGTGCTCTGACATTCCATTTCAAGTTTGGACAGTGCAGTACCATTGCCAGAGCTATAGAGTTCCTTTTTTCCCCAACTTATAAATAATATAGGTATTATAGATTCATGTCACAGCTTAAAGTAAACTCTGGCAAAAGATTGGTATTTTGGTGTTAACCTTTAAACATTTACAGTTACGTGTTCTTATTGCTATCAGACATAGTAATGGGCTCCAACTAATTCTAAACTTAGAAAGTAAATTAGTAACTACTAAATTATACCTATTTCTTAGATATGAGAATATCTACTTACTGAGTGCATGTTTAGGCATAATTAATTTTATTCTGAGAAAGTTTTTTTTTTGTAATTAATAGTACATCAAAAAACCATTTTGTTATTGAAGATAGCGACAAGTGTGTGCTGACCTGCCACTTGTGGCAAAGAGTTACACACCTGTTTTCCCAAAGCTGTACAGAAAATAGCATTTTCTCTCCTTCCTTCCTTCCTTCCTTTCTTTCTTTCTTTCTTTCTTTCTTTCTTTCTTTCTCTCTCTCTCTCTCTCTCTCTCTCTCTCTCTCTCTCTCTCTCTCAAGTATTCTCTACTCCCACAGTGGGGCTCCAACTCCCTGAGATCAAGAGTTGCATGCTCTACCCACTGAGCTACTCAAGCACCCCAGCATTTTCTTTCACATGGACTTTTGACTTCAAATCACAACTTCATTTAGGTCCTGTTTATAGTCTTACCTTTCAAAGGGTGGACATTGGCTGGGGATGGAATCCTAAAACACATGTACCTTTTTCCTGACTCTCTTTATAGATGAGTTATAAAATGGCCTGTTTTTATGCTAGGCAAAATACTTGAGAAGTGTGCGTGCAAGTAGGGAAGGGGCAGAGAGAGAGGAAGGGAGAGAATCCCAAGCAGGCCCCACTCTTAGCATGGAGCCTGATGTAAATTCTAATCCTACGGCTGTGAGATTGTGAGCTGAGCTGAAATCAAGAGTGGGATGTTCATCCCACTAAGCCAGATAGGTGCCTACAGCTGCAACTTCTGTTAACTCTACAAGTCACCCTGGATGATGATCTTGTTTCCATTTCTGTCTCAAAGTTTAAATTATCTAGGTATGATTCACTGTCATAATCTGGAGGATGGGAACATTTCTCTTAGTCTGTGGACTTCTAATATGTTACTAACTGTGAATCATAACCACAGGTAGCAATTTTACCCTTCAGGTGTGGACTTCCTAGTTGTATTATAAACCTTAGGAACCAAGAAGTTTGAATCTCTGAAAAAAAACAAAACCCTGTATTATGCTCATGCACAATGAATGTTCAAAATAAGGGACTCATAAATGTCTATATTTACTGCCCTGATCTGGTTTTTATTTCCTTGCAGATTTTTTTTTTAGTTAAATTATTTTATATGTATTAGTCCTTTTTCATTAAATTGTAGACCATCCAGATTATCATTTTTTTAATGTTTATTTTTAAGAGAGAGCATGCAGGCAGGGGAGAGGCAGAGCAAGGGGTACAGAGGATCCAAAGTGGGCTCTGCGCTGACACCAGTGAGCCTGATGTGGGCTCAAATTCACAAACTGCGAGATCATGACCTGAGCTGAAGTTGGACACTCAATCGACTGAGCCACTTAGGAGCCCCCAGATTATCATTTTTTATAGTGCTAAGTGTAATGCAAGATCTTGTGAAATTTCACCTATGATTGTTAGAAATATCCAATATAAGGTTTTATAATAGAAGTTGTAGCACGATTCAAGACAGTTATACGTTTTAAAATTCTATTAATTCCTTCTCTAGTGTTTAGGAAACTTACCATGGGTTCATTTTAGATAGTGTTAGGTCTTAATATGCAGAGATTTGTTTATGTGCAAATTACCCATTTGCTGCTTTTAAACTGTACAAAGTACAATTGTTTAAAGCCATTATGTTTTAATGTGTATGGCATATGCAAATACAAAAGCCTTTCTCACATTGTAATTTGTTGCCTTTCATAGATATAAGAGCATACCTTTTAAAACAAGAATGTCTCTAAAATAACCAGTTAAAGGACTGTTTGTAAAAATTCTGGTTAAAAATCAAGTGATTTGACCATTGCTCTCTATAATGCATACTTCTCTCAAAGTATGTTGACATTCTTGGGGCGCCTGGGTGGCTCACTTGGTTGGGTGACTGACTTCAGCTCAGGTCATGATCTCACACTTTGTGAGTTCGAGCCCCGTGTCGGGCTCTGTGCTAACAGCTCAGAGCCTGAAGCCTGCATCAGATCCTGTGTCTCCCCCTCTCTCTACCCCTCCCCTCCTCATGCTCTGTGTCTCTCTGTCTCTCAATAGTAAATAAATGTTAAAAAAATTTTTTTTAAAGTATGTTGACATTCTTGATCTTTAACAAGGCTATAACTGTAAATAGATACTTTTTGTGTATATATTTGACATTTGTGACTTGATTAATGATTAACAACTAATGTTCTTGAAGCCCTAATGTTTAGTAGTGATGGACATTTTAGATAGATACATGCCTTGTTGACAATAGTTTTCTCAGATTAATGATTTCCTCATTTCATTAAGGTATTTGTTGGGCCAGAAAAAGTAATAATTTATACTTTTTGTGGTTATTCTTATGTCGTCAAAATAAGTGGATGGTTGTCTTTAATCTTTTTTTTTTTCCTCCAGGCACTTTTACAAAGTAAATCGATGTTTTCAGTTAGTTAAACTATGTAGGTTGAGAACCAACTGTCAGAATAGGAAAAATGAGTTTAATTCTGGCATTAAATGATAACATATGTATTTTTTTCATTTTTATAAGTCAGGCATACATTGATATCACTAGATTATCAACCCCAAAGGTGTATGTGTACTTGTGTATAATAGTGTAGTGTATAATGATTTTAAAAAATATATACTTAGGTACCAATTCCAAATGTTACTATAATAACACTTGTTTAATTGGGCAGCTCTACAGCATGCAGGAAGAAATCCATCCCAAAAGACCATTAATAAGTATTGGACTCCTGAAACTGCCAAACTGAATTTTGATGATTTTTGTATAATTTTAAGGAAGGAAAAACCTACTTCAAAAGCAGAACTACTAAAATCATTTAAGCAATTAGATGTAAATGATGATGGCTGTATTTTGCACGCTGATCTTTATAAACTTCTAACAAAGGTAAGATTTGTGAAATAGTTTTGTAATATGCATTGCTGGCCAAACTATTTGGAATCTAACTTTGGCTACCAAGGCCACATTAAAAATAGCTATTTCATTGTCAGGTGAAGTGAATCACATATAGGTTGTTTATAAAGTACTTAAGGATCCTTCTGGATGAAAAGTGCTCTGTAAATAAAACATAAAATATAAAATTGAACCCATGTTGCAGTCCCCTTGTGTGCCTTTGCAATTATTTGCTGCTCAGAACTTTTTGTAATTTAGGAATAGGTTCATATGTGATAAATAAAAGAGAAGCAAAGTATAAATGGGATTGGGAATCCATTTTGATTATTGGTATCATGGGAGAATTATCATTACTCTAAATTCAGTGGTAGTATTATTACTGGATCTCTAATATATATTGTTGAAATTTAGTAAACTGAAATTGATACTTTTACAAAATTTGATAAAATTGTGAAATTTTAATTTAGATGAATTTCATTATTGCTTGACATAATACTCGTTCTGAGGTTTATAATGAAACCATATATTCAAGTTGACTTGTAGAAAAGATTAAAATAAATTTTCACTCTCCTCCTGTCCCTCGCATAACAAAGTGATAGTCATGTTGCTTTAAAATAAATCTTGTTTTCTCAGAGAGGGGAGAAGATGACTCGAGAAGAAGTAAATGCTGTAACAAGTTTGGCAGATGTAAATGCTGATGGCAAATTTGATTACATCAAGGTATGTAAGTTCATGCTAATGTAAATTTGTGTACTGTGTAGAAGAATTTTTAAAGGGCACATCTTTTTGATATTGGCAATGATGTATTTGATATGTTGTGTACAAAGTGTACTTGACATTTAATCTGAAGAGTATTGTAACCTGATGACTACATTAGAAATAAGCAAGGTAAAATACATGCATGTGCTCACACATTACAGATATGCACTCAAACATAGAGACTCTTCTCAGAAATATGCCGTTTCTGGGGTGGAAGAATCATAAAAATTATTTAGAACAAACTCAAGTCTACACATGTCTTATAAAAAAATAATAAATCACTTCTCTTTGTGTAACATTTTATTTTCACTCAGAGTATGACCTCCTCATTGAATCATGGCTACATTTCACTAGGTCACTTGAGAGTGGTCAATCTGATTCAAGAAAATAAAATGAGTAACCTAGTTCAATAGGAAATATATTCCATCTATCAGTCTATCCCTTGCCTACTAATGTGCATTTGCCTTCTCCCAAATGTATGATTGAAGGTTTTACCCACTGGACTACTTTTTTGTTTCCTGTAGTTTTGTAAATTATATGTGACAACCAATGAGCAATGTCTCAAAACTACTGTAGAAAAACTGGAAGTTGACAGTAAACTGAGACGTCAACAGTTTGGAAACCACATTGAAGAACCTCCTGAAAGGGACCCATCATCAGTACCAAAACCATCGCCTAGAATCATAAGAAAAACTGAGCAGGAAACATTCTCAAATAAAGGTATTTACTTTTGATACTAAAGATTTCTTGAATAAGAATGAAGGGTCATAATCAGATAAGTTTTTCTTTCTATCTTAGCTTAACAATGATAAATGAGAATCCAACTTTTTGTTAGCTACTGTTTCTAGACACTCTCAGTTGTAAAAATCTATTGAAGTAAAATTTTATTATGGAACTTGATTTGGCTATGCTCATTATATTTTATTAAAACTAAAATTTCAGAGTAAAGAGTGACTGACATATTGAAATAAAGAATCTTATTAATAGAACCTACATTAGGGACCACTAAAGCCTGATAAATATGAAACTTCTGACTTTATTTCAATAGGAAGGAAAAAAAGAAGGAAATTAATACTTATGCCTTTTATGCTACACTATGTTTAGAAACAGACTTCCTATTGATGACTTTTGATAATGTGAGACCAAGTAATTAACTCTTACTTATTACAGGTGATACCAGGAGTTCTTCACTGGCAACAACTAGAAAGTTCAAAACATCTATTTCCTTCACAATTACCATGGGTGCTAATAGTAACAGAAACTCAAAGTTAACCGAGCCAAATTCAATAAAGGTATAGTATTTTAAATTAATAGGTAAGACTTTTTCTGCAAATATTTGACATTAGGTTTATTAATAACTATTTGGTGTCTACAGAGAACCAATAAAGTTTGTGAAGTAATTCTTTGAGATTTTTCTGTGGATTACAGTATTTCTACCAATAAGCCAGTTTTAATGATTTTAAAGTAAAAATGATGAATAAGAATATTATTAAAAGATCTTCAATTTGAAAGTCATGTCTTTTCAATTTTTGAACTTGATGAATTGATTGTCTGATTATGAACTTTGCATAGCAATTTTTTGGTTTTGTTTAACATGTTTTCCATAGGTATTTCCTATAAATACATCATTCATTCAATATCGATTCCTATGAGAGAGAGACAACAAAGTCACCTTGCTAAGTCAATATTTGTGGAGTGTTAATATTGATCTTCTTCCTTTGTTTTCCCTTTTTAGACTCAACCTTTACTAGTTTTCTTTCAACAGAAAATAATAGCTACAGAAATATAAAACATTAACTGGAAACTGCTAGGATACATTAAAAATGTGTACCTAGAGACCTCTGTAAAAGGGGGAAAAATGGTTATGACCACATACTATAACTGCTGTTAGAAAACTGAACTGATTGTTCTCAAGGGCTACATTTTTGTTTCAAATAACAACTCTGTATTTGTTATTGAACTCTGAAGTCCCTTATATCTTTAAATTGCTAGAGAGTGACATTTGTTCTATATTAAAATTTTAAAACATTATCTCCAAGGAATTTTGTTCAGACTGTTTAGGAATCTCTACACCCTAAGCAATTTGGTGTGCATGTCCAACATGTTCACACACAATATTTAGTGTTCCAACAATATTATTTTCTACCAATGGTAGCTTTCTCTATTTTGCAACTAAATTAAAAGCTCATAAAATTAACTTAGTTAAATAATTGTGGTTTTCTAATTCAAAAGTGTAAATAATTTTAGCCAGTATATATAGAGAAAAATATTAATATGGATTATATTAAAACCATAATAAGACTTTTTCTCAGTGTCATGCTCCTGTTAATTGGGCCCTTACCAATACAATTTCCTTCTTTCTTTCTTTCTTTCTTTCTTTCTTTCTTTCTTTCTTTCTTTCTTTCTTTCTTTCCTTCCCTCCTTCCTTCCTTCCTTCCTTCCTTCCTTCCTTCCTTCCTTCCTTCTTTCTTTTCTTTTCTTTCTTTCTTTCTTTCTTTCTTTCTTTCTTTCTTTCTTTCTTTCTTTCTTTCTCAATGTTTATTTATTTATTTTGGGAGAGAGAGAGAGAGAGACAACTAGTAGGAGAGGGGCAGAGAAAGAGGAAGAGAGAATCCCAAGTAGGCTCTGTCCTGATAGTGATAGATGCAAGGGTTCCAGCTCACAAACTGTGAGATTGTAACCTGAAATCAAGAGTCAGACACATCCGACTGAGCCACCCATGCGCACCACCAATACAATTTCTTTTTTTTTAATGTTTATTTTTGAGAGAGAGATAGAGAGCAAGCAGGGGAGGGAGAGAGAGAGAGGGAGACACAGAATCTGAAGCAGGCTCCAGGCTCTGAGCTGTCGGCACAGAGCCCGATGCAGGGCTCGAATTCACCGAACTCTGAGATCATGACCAGAGCCAAGTCAGACGTTCAATGAACTGAGCCACCCAGGCACCCCAATACCATTTCTTAATGTACTTCAACTCAACAAATATTTACTGAAATGGTAATATATACCAGCCACTTTGCTTAGTATAAAATACAGGTGTTGGGTGACTGGGTGGCTCAGTTGGTTGAGCGCCGACCTCGGCTCAGGTCAGGATCTCGCAGTTGGTGGGTTCAAGACCCGCATCCGGTTCTGTGCTGACAGCTCAGAGCCTGGAGCCTGCTTCAGATTCTGTGTCTTCCTCTCTCTCTGCCCCTCCCCTCCTCATGCTCTGTGTCTCTCTGTCTCTCAAAAATAAATAAATGTTACAAAAAAAAATTTTTTAATACAGGTGTTGTATTAAAAAACCACAAAATTTACAGGACCGTTAGCAATATGTCAAGGTAATATAACATCGTATTTCATTTATTCATTCACTTATTCAGCAAGTATTTATTGAGTGGTATTTATGTGCCAAGCACTGTTTTAGATGCTAATTAAGAGCTTTGGATAGAAACAAGCCTGTGCTTGAATCTTAGTTTTTGTCACATAATAACTGTGTGATCCTTGGTAAGTTAGTCAGCAGCCCTTTTGAGTCTCAGTTTTCTTATCTATAAATTGAGAATAATTATATTTAGTGTGTTCTTAGAAGATTTAAATCATCTCACATGTATTAAGTGCATAGCATAGTACCAGGAATCTAGTAATCACTTTAATAAATGACAGCGTAATGAATACTATTACAGAATAGATGACTGTAGGAAGTGACGAAAGTATAGTTTAAGAACTTATGCTACTATTGTATGTTGTGTATGAAGACTTCAATTTAGGGAGATTATCTGAAAGGCTGATAGAGATATCCTGATATAAAGTGATGACAGCTAAGCCTAGGGTAGTACCTGAACATAGTAAGAAAGGGACAGATCTAACAGACAATGCCACAATTAGTCTATAGGCCACAGTGATTGTGTAACAAAAGACAACTTACATTTTGCACCTAAGACATCAAAAGCAGGGAATGGTGCTGATGATAAGTGGGAATTAGGTAAAAGATACTAGAAGAATTTAATGATTAAAAGAAGATGGCATACTTTCAATTTTAAAATTCTGTGACTTTCATATAAAATTTTATGTGTTTGGAAATACTTCAAGGCCTTCATATTACCTTCATATTATTTGCCTGACTTTTAATATCCTATTTCTGATCTTGATTTTGCCCACTATTGTTTACTATCTGATATTTCTTAGATGAGCTGAAGTGATTTAAAAAAAGAAATCTGTGAATTTAAAAAATTCTGTTAGCAGGATTCAGTTCTTTGTTTGCATTTTACTTTGAATTCTTGAAATAAATTTCATAAATTTAAGTTTACAACAACTCTGAGAAGTACTTGTTATAAATACGGTTATTGTATAATTTGTTTTGAGATTGATAGAATAAGTTACTAGAAGAATAAGTTACTTCAAATACTTTAAATCTATTTTAAACAAGTTTGGGTCCCTCAGTTTCATGTGGAGTGGAGAATTATGGAATTGGGATGGAAAAAGATCTTTTCAGAAGTTAGAAAATTGTTGAAATGTATGCATAAGCCAGATTTTAAACTGTACATTCACACAATTGGTAAAGGACATGAATTACAGGAGGAAAATAAGACCTTTTCTATAGACCACTTTTAGGTACTTTATCACTTTTCTTTTTTTAATACTGAATTCTGCTTGCTTAGGTTTTGTAATATGCAAAGAATGTCAGGAATTTTTCTTTGAAAGAGGAATAGCTTCAATTGCTAGTCATGATTACAATTAGAGAAAGCCCAAACCATGAGTTGTAAACTCCAGAGATGTAATACTTCCTGTATCCAGACTCCCAATTAGAATGTTTTAAGTATATGTGTGGCATAAAACGCATGTGTTATATAAGATATGTATATGTTGTGTATGAATATGTTGTGTAACATATTTGTTTTGTATATGTCTATGTATATAACAATACAAACATCTTAAAGTAGAAGTTAATTGTCTAAATTTTTGTGAAGGCTCCAAATAGTAATTTTGTTACAAAAGTTTCTCATATTTTCAAAATGATGATCAATTCAACTTGTCAATTAGGTGGCAATCCATATAAATTTTTTCCTTTATAAATCATCTATTTAACTTTTTGTTTTTATATACATTTTATAATTCTTTAATAACAAAACGTTCATTAACTCTTTAACCTGTTTGTCTTAATGAAAAGCAAATAGCTTTCTAATAAGTATGTGACATAGGGTATCTTTAAAGAACAACAGTGATGATGATGATGATATATAAGATCCTCTTCCACATTTATGCTAGATCTTTTTTTTTTTAATTTTTTTAATGTTTATTCATTTTTGAGAGAAAGAGACAGAACATGAGCAGTGGAGGGGCAGAGAGAAGGAGACACAGAATCCAAAGCAGGCTCCAGGCTCTAAGCTGTCAGCACAGAGCCCAACACGGGGCTCAAACCCACCAACTGTGAGATCATGACCTGAGCCAAAGTCAGATGTTTAACCGACTGAGCCACCCAGGTGCCCAAGTTTATGCTAGATCTACTGTTTAATAATTCTACCCCACCTAAAACTTTAATAATAATATAGAATTATATGTCAAAACAAATTATGTTCTCTACAGTGTCCCAAGAAAAATGTAACTTTACTGATACATTCAAGTTTTCTGATAGTAGAATTTTCAACTGAACTATTTTTAATTTGTGCTTTTCATTATTTCCTTATACATTGCGAATGAAAATAAGTAAAATTTGTATATGACAAATGAATTAACAGTTCTTTTTCTTTTTATATGAATTTACCTGAATTGGTAGAATATAGCACCACCTTATGCCCTGTATAAGAATTACAAGCTACTATTTTATTTCTGCTTTATATCGTTGAGAAAACTATATCACACATGGAATTTCTTACTCTGTCATTCTGAAATTTTTTAAAAAACTCAACATCCTTACATTTTTCTCATAATACTCAAACTGTCAACCTTAGTCTATAATCCTTTCAAACGGATTTATTTGAATGAGCCATTCACTTTATCAGTACTTTTTTCTTTTAATTCATAACATTTTAGTCTAGATTCTAGAGAAAAAGCTTTGTGTGATTGAAAGTCTATTTGTTTAAAAAAAAATTAGGTTGAATAAGCACTGTGTTGTTAACAACTCTGGCAGATCTTAAGAATTTGAGTGCTTTCTTTTAAGCAGGAGAGCTACAAATTCTCCTAAGAATGTTATTTATTTAGTATTCAAAATAATCTGATTATTACCTTGAAATTTGGTTGATATAAATCATGTGACATTTATCTTCTATTTTGTAATAGCTGTTGTTCCACCATATTCTAGTCTTATTAACCATGTATTGTAGTATCTAGGTTGGCTGTCTTTCCAAGGAAACATAAAAATTATCTTCCTATACTTTCTCTAAAACTGGAATTTAGGAAAGACTTATGATAATAATGTTGACTCACTCCCCAGCCAAAGGCATCTCCTGTCAACTGTGGCACTGCCTCCAAGAAATACAATAAGCACGTGGAAAAATTCTCTTATCTTTGAGTTTCCCAAATGTTACAAATTATGTTCATTACCAGTGTACCAGGCAAAATGCATTACAGGCATACCTCGTTTTATTGCATGTCACTTTATTGTGCTTCACAGATAATTGCATTTTTGTAAATTGAAGATTTGTGGCAACCCTGTGTCAGGCAAGCCTGTTGTTGCCATTTTTTCAACAGCATTTGCTCACGTTGTGTCTCTTTGTCACATTTTGGTAATTCTTGCAGTGTTTTAAACTTTTCATTATTATTATATTTGTTATGGTGATCTGTGATCCATAATTATGACCTGCTAAAAGCTCAAATGATGTTTAGCATTTTTTAGCAATAAAGTATCTTTTAATTAAGGTATGTGCATTGTGTTTTTGAGACATAATAACTATTGCACACTTAGTAGACTACAGCGTAGTATAAACATAACGTTATATGCACTGGGAAACCAAAAAATTTGTTCAACTTGCTTTATTGTGATATTCACTTTATTTTAGTGGTCTGGAACCAAACCTGCAATATCTCTGAGGTATGCCTGTAGTTTTTAATTTGTTTAAACACCTTTTTAAAAATTTATTTATTTGTTGGTTGGTTTGTTTTTAAGAGAGAGAGATGAGAGAGTGTGTGCTTGTGTGAAGAAGGGGCAGAGGGAGAGGGAGAGAGAGAATCTTAAGCAGGCTTCATGCTCAGCACAGAGCCCAATGCGGGGTTTGACCTCACTCCTCCTGGGATCATGACCTGAGCCAAAGTCAAGAGTCAGATGCCCAACTGACTGAGCCATCCAGGTGGCCCTAAACACTTTTATCAGAGGTGGGGGGGGGGCTGCTACACGCATGATTAAATACAAATTTAAGAAATTTCCCAGCTACTGAAATGTACATTTTTTTCAATAAGGAACCCAAATAATTATGTTTATCTTAACACTTCAATATATGGATAATTCCAAATGACAATGCTTTCTCATAGTCTATTGTAATGATTTCATAAGCCTGAACTTTCTTTAATTACTAGCTTTTGAAAAAATCATGGCAGATATTTAAATGTGCAAAAGAACAGAATTTTGAATATAGCTGGCAGTTAGGAGAGAAAGTAAGGAGACCTAGGAGACGTAGGTCCAGCTCTGACTCTGCAGTCAGCGTAAGTTGTGACAAGCGTATCCCTTTATTTTTCATCAATCAAAAGGGAAATCTGGACTGGA
This sequence comes from Felis catus, assembly GCF_018350175.1. Taxonomy (NCBI): domain Eukaryota; kingdom Metazoa; phylum Chordata; class Mammalia; order Carnivora; family Felidae; genus Felis; species Felis catus. The sequence continues at coordinate 52,232,575 of NC_058375.1, forward strand.
TTGCTCCTCAGACTTCTTCTACCTTTAGTATTCTATAATTCTAAATGAGTATTTCATTCCATTCCAGATGGGTGACTATAAAAAACATTCATAAAATATTTCAGATGAAGTTCCATTTGATAATGCTATAGTCAAAGTTCATTGAAAGGAAAACATGTTTTCCATTTGATGTCAGAATCTTAGCTCAAACTGTCTAAAAGTGTAGCTTGTCTAAATACCATGTGAGTGTCTTTCCTTTCTTCTCTGTAACAATTGTCACCATCCAAGGTCATGTTGATTATATTAAGGCCAGCTGGCTTTGAGGTAATGTCAGCATCTGTTGTTAGTCCTTAATATATTACCATCCAAGGGATTTACAAGGAGGCTAAATGAAAATCTGTATATACTCTTACTCATCATTAATTGTTGAACTTGAACTTTTGGCTCAAGCCCCAGTTTGAACTTCATTGAGTTATACAAATTTTGAATTTAGTACCCAGAGTATATTTTGTTTTGGAAACATGATTTAATGGTAGAAATGTTGATCCAAAAGTCTTAGACTCTAGACCTAATATTTCTACAAACTCCTTGAGAAATTCTGATTCTGTATAACCTCTGGGTACCTCAGTTTATCTGTTTATTAAAATGACTAATTTATATGTATCTATTCCTTATTGCCTCATAGAGATGTTGTTGAAATGTCATACATAACGACTCGTTTCTGTCATCAGCAATATCTTTACAAAGATGAATTCTAATAATTTAAGGTCACGTTTTAATTTATCAGAATTAAAAATACACATATCTTTTATATCCCAAAGGTATGACAGTGCATGTGATTAATGACTGAAAGCTTGAGTAATAGTTCACCAATAATGGTAATTTCTTGAAATTCAGTTTAAGAATAAATCTCCAAAGAAAAGATGAATATAAAAATGGAAAACTAGGGGCGCCTGGGTGGCTCAGTTGGCTAAGTGTCTGACTTCAGCTCAGGTCATGATCTCGCGGTCCGTGAGTTCGAGCCCCATGTCGGGCTCTGTGCTGACCGCTCAGAGCCTGGAGCCTGTTTCAGATTCTGTGTCTCCCTCTCTCTCTGACCCTCCCCCATTCATGCTCTGTCTCTGTCTCAAAAATAAATAAACGTTAAAAAAAATTTAAAAAAAAAGGAAAACTTACATAAATTGAAAACTAACCAAAACGAAAATAAAAGGAAACAGAAAATACATCAAAACTTACAAAGTGTAGTCAATATCTAAAACAGTCAAAACAATTTATTAAAATATGTAACAAAAATACCAAGTTGATGATAGAGCTACAAAAATAGATGAATAGGCAGTTCCCACAAAAAGAGACAAAAATAATAAACACATGGGAAAAAGTTCAACCTTGCTAATAATCAGAAAAATTAAAATTGATGCAAAAGTTATTACTGTACCATTTAATTATTACATTGTTTTTATTGCCTTAATATAAATTGACACAAAAATCAATGCAATACTGTATATAGACAAAAATTGTGGAACACTATAATATTATGTACCCACACATTGCTTAAAAAATCATTCCCTTGGGGCACCTGTGTGGCTCATTCAACTGAGCTCCCGACTTTGGCTCAGGTCATGATCTCATGGTCTGTGAGTTCGAGCCCCGCGTCAGGCTCTGTGCTGACGGCTCAGAGCGTGGAGCCTGCTTCAGATTCTGTGTCTCCCTCTCTCTCTGACTCTCCCCCATTCATGCTCTGTCTCTCTCTGTCTCAAAAATAAATAAATTTTTTTAAAAAAAGAAAAAAATAATTCCCCACCACCACACAGTTTTTCTAATGATAACACTGCTGACCAAGTTATGGTAGTGGAAAAATTATTGCATGATACATTGTTGGTGGTATTGTAAAATTGGTATCACTGTTTTACAAAGCAGCATGGAAACACATGCTGCCTTAAAAATATGCTTACTTTTTTGTGTGGAACCAGAAAAGACCCCGAATAGCCAAAGCAATCTTGAAAAAGAAAACCAAAGCAGGAGGCATCACAATCCCAGACTTCAAGCGATACTACAAAGCTGTAATCATCAAGACAGTATGGTACTGGCACAACAACAGACACTCAGATCAATGGAACAGAATAGAAAACCCAGAAATGGACCCACAAACATATGGCCAACTAATCTTTGACAAAGCAGGAAAGAATATCCAATGGAATAAAGACAGTCTCTTCAGCAAGTGGTGCTGGGAAAACTGGACAGCTGCATGCAGAAAAATGAACCTGGACCCTTTCTTACACGATACACAAAAATAAACTCAAAATGGGTGAAAGACCTAAATGTAAGACAGGAAGCCATCAAAATCCTCGAGGAGAAAGCAAGCAATCTTGGCCGCAGCAACTTCTTACTCAACACATCTCTGGAGGCAAGGGAAACAAAAGCAAAAATGAACTACTGGAACCTCAATCAAAATAAAAAGCTTCTGCACAGTGAAGGAAACAATAGCAAAACTAAAAGGCAGCTGATGGAATGGGAAAAGATATTTGCAAACAACATATCAGATAAAGGATTAGTATCCAAAATCTATAGAGAACTTATCAAACTCAACACCCAAAAAACAAATCATCCAGTGAAGAAATGGGCAAAAGACATGAATAGACCTCCAAAGAAGACATCCAGATGGCCAACCGACACATGAAAAAATGCCCAACATCACTCATCATCAGAGAATTACAAATCAAAACCACAATGAGATACCACCTTACACCTGTCAGAATGGCTAACATTAACAACTCAGGTAACAACAGATGTTGGTGAGGAGAAAGAGGATCTCTTTTGCATTGTTGGTGGGAATGCAAGCTGGTGCAGCCACTCTGGAAAACAGTATGGAGGTCCCTCAAAAAACTAAATAAAACTACCCTACAATAAAAATACCTACTAGGTATTTATCCACGGGATACAGGTGTGCTGTTTTGAAGGGACATATGCACCCCAATGTTTATAGCAGCACTATCAACCATAGCCAAATTATGGAAAGAGCCCAAATGTCCACCAATGGATGAATGGATAAAGAAGATGTGGTATATATGTAAATGGAGTATTACTCAGCAATCAAAAAGAATGAAATCTTGCCATTTGCAACTACGTGGATGGAAGTGGAGGGTATTATGCTAAGCAAAATTAGTCAGAGAAAGACAAAAATCATATGACTTCACTCATACGAGGACTTTAAGAGACAAAATAGATGAACATAAGGGAAGAGAAACAAAATATAAAAACAGGGAGGGGGACAAAAGCATAAGAGACTCTTAAATATGGAGACCAAACAGAGGGTTACTGGAGGGGTTGTGGGAGGGGGGATGGGCTAAATGGGTAAGGGGCATTAAGGAATCTACTCCTGAAATCAATCTTGCACTATATGCTAACTAATTTGGATGTAAATTAAAAAAAATAAAATGAATTTTAAAAAATATACTTACTTTTGGCCTAGAAGATCTTTTGAAGGATATTATTCATGAAAAGAAAAATATTTAGACAAAGTAGTCTTCATTTTAGTATTATTTATGCTGATGAGAAATTAGAAATGACATAAATATCTAACATTTTAGAAACAAGTAAGTAATGGTATACAAACTCAATGGGTAATTATAGAACCAGTTAAATTGAAAAAACTTGAATATTGCTTAGCAAAATGGCTTTTTTTCTTGTGGTAAAATATACATAATATAAATTTTACCATTTTAGCCATTTTTAAGTATATGGTTCTGTTCATTAGATTCATTCATATGGTTTTGCAACCATCACCACTCTCCATATCCAGAACTTTTCATCATCCTCAACTAAATCTTTTTTTTTTTCTTTAAGCTTACTTAAATCCACGTTAGTTAACATACAGTGTAGTATTGGTTTCAGGAGTAGAATTTAGTGATCCATCACTTTACATATTAGACCCAGTGCTCATCCCAACAAGTGCCCTCCTTAATGCGCATCACCATTTAGCACATCTCCTACCCACCTCCCCTCTAGCAACCCTCAGTTTGTTTTCTGTATTTAAGAGTCTCTGTGGTTTGCTTCCCTCTCTGTTTTTATCTTATTTTTCCTTCCTTTCCTCTATGTTCATCTGTTTTGTTTCTTAAATTACACATATGAGTAAAATAATATATTTGTCTTTCTTTTGACTGACTTATTTTACTTAGCATAATACACTCTAGTTCCATCCATGTTGTTGCAAATGGCAAGATTTCATTCTTTTTGATTGCTGAGTAATATTCCATTGTATATGTATAGCACATCTTCTTTATTCATCCTTTGATGGACTTTGGGCTCTTTCCATAATTTGGCTATTATCAGTAGTGCTGCTATAAACATTGGGGTGCATGTACTCCTTCGAATCAGCATTCTTGTATCCTTTTTATAAATACCTGGTAGTGCAATTGCTGGATTGTAGGGTAGTTCTATTTTTAATATTTTGAGGAAACTCCACATTATTTTCCGTAGTAACTGCACCAGTGTTCATTCCCACCAACAGTGGAAAAGTGCTCCCTTTTCTCTGCATCCTCTGCATCCTACATCTGTTGTTTGCTCGGTTAATTTTAGCCATTCTGATAGGTGTGAGGTGGTATCTCATTGTGGTTTTGATTTGTATTTCCCTGATGATGAGTGATACTGAGCATGTTTTCATGTATCTTTTAGCCATCTGGATGTCTTCTTTGGAAAAGTGTCTGTTTATGTCTTTATCCCATTTCTTTGCTGGATTATTTGTTTTTTGGGTATTGAGTTTGATAAGTTCTTTATAGATTTTGGATACTAACCCTTTATCTGATATGTCGTTTGTAAATATCTTCTCCCATTTCATTGGTTGCCTTTTAGTTTTGTTGATTGTTTCCTTTGCAGTGCAGAAGCTTTTAATCTTGATGAGGTCCCAATAGTTCATTTTTGCTTTTAGTTTCCTTGCCTTTGTAGATGTGTTGAGCAAAAAATTGCTGCAGCTGAGGTCAAAGAGGTTGTTGCCTGTTTTCTCCTCTAGGATTTTGATGATTTCTTATCTTACTTTTAGGTCTTTCATCCATTTTGAGTTTATTTTTGTGTATGGTATAAGAAAGTGGTCCAGGTTCATTCTTCTGTATGTTGCCATCGAGTTTTCCCAACACTGTTTGCTGAAGAGACTGTCGTTTTTTCATTGGATATTCTTTCCTGTTTTGTCGAAGATTAGTTGGCCATACATTTGTGGGTCCCTTTCCAGGTTCTCTATTCTCTTCCACTGATCCATGTGTCTGTTTTTATGCCAGTACCATAGTGTTTTCATGATTACAGCTTTGTAATACAGCTTGAAATCTGGAATTGTGATGCCTCCTGCTTTGGTTTTCTTTTTTAACATTACTTTGGCTATTCGGGGTCTTTTGTGGTTTCATACAAATTATAGAATTGTTCTAGCTCTGTGAAGAATGCTGGTGTTATTTTGATAGGGATTGCATTGAATATGTAGATTTCTTTAGGTAGTGTAGACATTTTAACAATATTTGTTCTTCCATTCCATGAGCATGGAATGTTTTTCCACTTCTTTGTGTCTTCAGTTTCTTTCATAAGCTTTCTATAGTTTTCAGCATGCGGATCTTTTACCTTCTTGGTTAGGTTATTTTTAGGTATCTTATGGTTTTTGGTGCAATTGTAAATGGGATTGATTCCTTGATTTGCATTTCTGCTGCTTCATTACTGGTGTATAGAAATGCAACTGATTTCTGTACATTGAGTTTATATCCTGCAACTTTGCTGAATTCATGTATCAGTTCTAGCAGTTTTTTCATGGAGTCTTTTGGGTTTTCCACGTAGAGTATCATGTCATCTGCAAAGAGTGAAAGTTTGACTTCTTCCTTGCCAAATGTATGTCTTTTTCTTTTTTAAAAAATTTAATGTTTATTTATTTTGAGAGAGAGACAGAATGTGAGCAGGGGAGGGGCAGAGACAGAGGGAGACACAGAATCTGAAGCAGACTCCAGGCTCTGAGCTATCAGCACAGAGCCCGATGTGGGGCTTGGACTCACAAGCCATGAGATCATGACCTGAGCCAAAGTTGGATGCTTAACTGACTGAGCCACCCAGCCACCCCTATGCCTTTTATTTGTTGTTGTTGTTGTTGTTGTCTGATTGCTGAGGCTAGGATTTCCAGTACTATGTTGAACAACAGTGGTGAAAGTGGACATCCCTGCTGTGTTCCTGACTTTAGGGGGAAAGCTCTCAGTTTTTCCCCATTGAGGATGGTATTAACTGTGGGTCTTTCATATTTAGCTTTTGTGATGCCCAACTAAATCTCTTTACCCATTAAGCAATGACTCCTCATTTCCTCCTCTTTCCACTCATGGCAAACTCTGTTCTACTTTCTTTCTCTGAATTTAATCTAGGTTCTTCATTTAAGTGAAATCATGCAATATTTGTCCTTTTGTGTCTGGCTTATTTCACTTAGCATAATGTCTTCAAGGTTTATATCTGCAGCATCTGTTAGAATTTTAGTCCCTTTTAAGCCTGAATAATATTCCATTGTATGCATATTCCACATTTTGTTTACCCATTCATCCACCAATGGACACTAGGATTCTTTCCACCATTTGGCTATTGTGAATAATGCTGCCATGAAGATGGGTGTACAAATATCTGTTTGAGTCTCTGCTCTCACTATATGCCCAGAAATGGAATTGCTGGATCATACAGTAATTCTGTGTTTAATTTTTGGTGGAACTAACAAACTTTTTCATAGTAGCATCACATTTTATATTCCTACCAGCAATGCACAAGGGTTTCAATTTCTCCACATCGTTGTCAGCACTTGTTATTTTATGTATTTTGGGGGTTTTGTTTTTGTTTTTATTTAATAGCCATCCTAGTGGGTATGAAGTAGTATCTCACTGTGGTTCTGATTTGCATTTCCCTAATGATGTGATGTTAAGCATCTTTTCATGTGCTTATTAGCCACTTGTGTATCTTCTTTGGAGAAATGTCTATTCAAGTCTTAGGACCATTTTTTAAAAAAAATATTTATTTATTTTGAGATGGGAGAGGGGAGAATCCCAAGCAGGCTCCTCGTGGCAGTGCAGAGCCCAATGATTCGGGGCTCGATTTCATGAACCGTGTGAGATCCTGACCTGAGCTGAAATCAAGAGTCAGGCATTTAACTGACTAAGCCACTCAGGTACCCCCTTATGACCATTTTTAATTTGGGGGGGGGGCTTGTTGTTGAGTTGTAAGAGTTTTTAATATATTCTAGATATTAGTTCATTTTCAAATGTATGATTTGCAAATATTTTCTCCCATTCTGTGAGCCTTTTTCACTATGTTGATAGTGTTCTTTGATGCACAAAGGTTTTTAATTTTAATGAAGTCCAGTTTGTCTATATTTTCTTTTGTGACCTGTGTTTTTGATGTCATATCCAAGAAATCATTGCGAAATCCATTGTCATGAAGCTTTTCCACTATGTTTTTTTCTTAGAGTTTTGTAGTTTTAGTACTTACATTTAGGTCTTTGATCCATTTTGTGTTAATTTGTGTATGGTATAAGAGAAGAGTTCAAATTAATTATTTTGCACTTGGATATCCAGGTTTCTTAGCTTCATTTGTTGAAAAGATTGTCCTTTTTCCCATTGAATGGTCTTAGCATCCTTATTGAAAATTACTTGGCCATATATATGTGAGAGTTTATTTCTGAGCTGTCTGTTCTATTCCATTCATCTATATATTTGTCTTTTTGCCAATATCACACCATTTTTTTTTCAACGTTTTTTTATTTATTTTTGGGACAGAGACAGACAGAGCATGAACGGGGGAGGGGCAGAGAGAGAGGGAGACACAGAATCGGAAGCAGGCTCCAGGCTCTGAGCCATCAGCCCAGAGCCTGACGCGGGGCTCGAACTCCCGGACCGCGAGATCGTGACCTGGCTGAAGTCGGACGCTTAACCGACTGCGCCACCCAGGAGCCCCAATATCACACCATTTTGATTACGGTAGCTTTCTATTGAGTTTTGAGGTCAGGACATGTAATTCCTCCAGTTTTGTTCTTATTTTTCAGTAGCAAAATATTTTGGATGTAACATTACATGGAGAAGACACAACATAGAATAATGTTAATTAGAATGTAAAACATAGGTTTTTATGTAAGGGTGGTATTAGGAATGATTATATAGAAATCAAACTAGGGTGGTAGAATTATGGGGATTTTTTCCGTATTCTTAAATTTCTAATTTTAAATGTATTTTGGTGCTATAAAATAATATAAAATATGAAAATAATTATCATTTGTGTAATAGAAAAATGATGTGTAAATACATGTTAGGATAATGTAGCCTTTAAAAAAAGTGAATGAGAAATCAACCTCAATAGAAATTATGTTTGTTCTCACCTTTTTAGTACCATATTAGACTTTTCTATAATGAATTTATAGTATTTTTTATGTCATTGTTAACAGCTAACGTATACCTTTTTAGTGGTTATCTTAATATTATTAAGGCCTTGAGCTTATTATCTAACCATTCTTACAGATAATTTTTCAAAATTATCTTTTATAAAGTCATTTCAAAAACTTATACATATGGGTAGAGCAGAAATATGTTTTACATTATAGGTAGGCAAGCCCACTAATGATCAAGTGAAGAAGATTTTTGTACACATTTGTGGCAATGGCACAATTTCTCATATGTTCAATAGAGAATTTTCTACTTTCTCCATAAGGTGTCATCTTCGAGTTGTATTTAACTCTAGTTAAGAGATCCCATTTAGACCTGTTAGTTTGGACAAGAAGGAATTTGGCTAACCAGGAGATAGCAGAAACAATTGTACAGAAAAGTTTTTCGCAAAACTGATGTTTATCAGCATTGTGCTATGGCTGTAAAATTTATTCAGTGTTCTTTTAGTTGCCTGGACTTGAAACTGTTATTTTGGTTGTCACATTCTTTACCTTTTAAATACAAAGTCATCACTTTTCCTTTCAGCATCAGTTTTAGGAGTCCTTACTTAGTCATTTTTACTATGTTGCAAGCACCAATCCTGCCCTAGTTATTGTAGCAGCATATTTATTTGTTACTTTGTTTCACTGCTTCTCCCATTCTCACAAACTTTATTTTTTCTTATTTCTTCTTTCCATTATGTCTTTTCCTAACTTTTCATTATCTAAATTACACTTATCTTTCAAGATACAGTTTATATTGATGTCTACCTCCCCTCATTGGTCAGATATTAATAGAATACCAACAATGTGCCAGTTACTATTAGGAACTAGGGTTATTATTTTGCACATATAATTATTTTTTGTTGTAAAAATTTACTACTGTCAATTATAATTGAATTGTGTCCTGACTGGTTTGTTTGTTGGTTGGTTGGTTGGGTTTTGTTTGTTTGTTTGTTTTGTTGTTGTTGTTGTTTTTATGTCACAAATTCCTGGAGGTAAGTGGCTTTATTTGACATTTCCTTTATATCTTCCTTAGGTTTCTCTTTATTACTCTACATGCTGGAAACACTTAATAAATGTTTGAAAAAAAAATTTTTTCCTTCATTTCAGGAGTGGCAATGTGTACAGTCAAAAGGTTGCTTTTTTTTAGAAGAAGATGGTGAAATCATTAGTCATCAATATAGGATGCAGATAGCTCAGAGATCCATGGTTTATCTTACAATTAAACCACTAAACCTGAGTCAAGTTGAAGGCAAGTTTAATTTTTTTGTGTATTTTTTAAAATATCGAATTATGCCCTCTTTGAAAATAACTTACATATTTGGTAGCCTTAGTGAAGAAAATAATCTACCTAACAAACATGGTTACATACAGTTAAAGAAAGAAAGCATTAGTTTATACTTTGTGTTATCATATTTTACAAAGCAAGTATGTTGGTTTTTGTGTATGTTTAAAGCAAGTTTTATTTTAATTCCTTTAAAAACAAGAACAAAGTGTATCCTGGTTTCTTCTTGATATAGAATTAACATTTTGCTTACTAATTAATTTTTAGCTTTTCCATTTGTCCATTTTTAAAATTAATAAGTTTAAGAGAAATTCTGTAGGAACATAATTTGGGGCAATGTGAACTGCAAATAACTTTGAATATCTCCAAAGTCCTATGCCCTATGACTTAAACAATCGTTACTAATAATCTTTACTTTCCTGGTAATATTCCTTTTCTGTATATAAATGCTAGATACAAATTAATTTCTTAGTGTCTAAAATGGTTATTATTGGGGCGCCTGAGTGGCTCAGTCTGATCTCGGCTCAGGTCATGATCTCACACAGTTTGTGAGTTCGAGCCCTGCTTTGGGCTCTGCACTGTCAGAATTGTCTCTCCCTCTCTCTCTGCCCCTACCCCACTCGTACTCTTTCTCAAAATAAGTAAATAAACTTAAAAAATATTTTAATAAAAAAATAAAATGGTTATTATTTAATTTTTAATTAGTGAAAATGTCTTTAAGGGTGCTTTCCCTAGAAATCTTTTTGTTTGTTTTTAATGTTTATTTTATTTATTTTTGAGACAGAGACAGAGAGTGAGCAGGGGAGGGGCAGAGACAGAGGGAGACACAGAATCTGAAGCAGGCTCCAGGCTCTGAGCTGTCAGCACAGAGCCCAACGCAGGGCTCGAACCCACAAACTGTGAGATCATGACCTGAGCTGAAGTCTGACGCTCAACCGACCAAGCCACCTAGGCTCCCCATCCCTAGAAATCTTTTTAATGTTGGTTGTTCTAAGTATCAATTTTTAAAATTATTTTTACATAATAAGAAAATGTTTGTTTTATTACTAGAGGATTCTTCCCTGCTCCATTCTTCTTGCCTCCTAAAGTAGAGATTCTAAAAGTTTTAACTGTATATCTTGTGAAATTCTTACAACATTTGGTGGTTGATACTTTTTATTTATTTTGAGAGAGGAGTGTGAGACCGAGGAGGGAAGGGAGGGAGGGAGGGAGGGAGGGAGGGAGAGAGGGAGGGAGGAAATGAGAGAGAGAAAGAGAGAGAGAGAGAATCCCAAGCAGGCTTTGCACTGTCAGTGTGGAGCCCGACCTGGGGCTCAAACCCATGAACTGCAAGATCATGACCTGAGCTGAAATCAAGAGTTGGATGCTTAACCAGCTGAGCCACCCAGGTGCTCCAAGCTTTTTGGCATGGCAACTGCAAGGATGAATTACTATAAACTGAGACTGAGATAGAGAAGAATATAGATGGACAGGTTTTTTTAAGGAATTAGGGAAGGTCAGTTTTAGATATAGAAATTCAAATGGAGATGTCCAATAGGTAGTTGATTATAGTTTAAAATTCAGAGAAAAGTTTCTAGTTGGAGATACAAATTATGGAGTCGTTGGGGAGCCTGGGTGGCTCAGTCGGTTGAGCATCCGACTTCAGCTCAGGTCATAATCTCGCAGTTTGTGGGTTCGAGCCCTGCCTCGGACTCTGTGCTGACAGCTCGGAGCCTGGAGCCTGCTTTAGATTCTGTGTCTCCGTCTCTGTCCCTCCCCTGTTCATGCTGTCTCACTCTGTCTCAAAAATAAATATAAACATTTAAAAAATTTTCAAATTATGGAGTTGTCAGCACATACATAGATGATGTCTAACATCTTTTCCTCCAGTGCCTCTCCACAGGTAAGCTAGTGCTCGACTCTCATCACTCCTTGAAAGGGTTTGTTTTTCCTTGGATATCAGGTTACTTGGTTGCCTTGCAACCTCAGCTTTCTGGTCAATTCAAAAAAAGTTATGAGTTTTAGAAAGTGTGAATAGAGAATATTTCTAGCAAGGATACTATATATAGTTACAAATGCTATGATATTTCTATATAAAAATGGGATGTGCATTTCTAAAAAAAAAATCCATAGGGGAAAGAAACCACTAACTTATTTTTTAAATAGGAAAGAGTAAGTAGTAATTGCTTATTTTAAGATGTTTGGGGTTTTTTGTTTGTTTGTTTGTTTTTAGGAAAACCATCCCCTTGGTTATCAATTGATACTGCCTTGTATATTCTTAAGGAAAATGAGAGCCAAGCAAATCTACAACTCATGTGTTTTACTGAACTACGAAATAGAGAAGTATACATATTTATTTCCTAGTGTTTAATTTGAAAATATGACATGAACTCAAATTTGAGGAATATAATAGATTTTCTATATTTGTTTTTAACTTGTGTATCTTTCCCTCCAATTAGAGTATATACAGTACTTAAGCACTATGAATATTACATGTGTCTTTTTAATTGTGATGTATTTTCTCTTGATTGCTAAGAGCTGAGGATTAGCTTTGTAACTTATATGTTATGTGACATTATACTTCACTTTCTTCTCTAAATGCCCAGATGCCTCACATGTGAACATTTTTTTTTTTTGTAATATGCAATTAAAATGATTGATGCCAGTGGATTTTTTTTTCCTAAATACAGGCAATTCAAGACTTTGGAAAAGTTGCTTTAGATGTTTGTCTTACTTTATATTGCTACTGCAAAAAAGAAAAACTTCAAGATTGCTATCCTCAGGCTTGACTCATATTATAGGGTTCAAAAATAGATTGATCTGAAGAAATGCTTTTAAATGATTTTATATGTTGCCCATGGGGTTGTTCTGATCTTTTCTAATTATATATTTACTCAGAGGCCAAATATGTGAGGCAGATACATAAATGTGGCTATTTATTTTATGAGGACTACAAAATACATCTGCTACACAACAACAGGAATAATACTATTCAAGGGCTTACTGCAATATCATATTTAATCTTTATACAGGTCCAATGACAGACAAACATTTCCCTGATGGAATGTTATATAAAAGTCTTTATTGTAGGCTTCTGAACAGACAAGAATAGTTATAGGCAAGAAACAAATAAAATGACACAGGTTAATGTTTTGACGAAACTCTTCTTCAGAACTAACTACAAAGTTAGGTTCAAGATAAAGTATTGTCTAAAGCAATAGTTTTTCCCATTTTGTATTGGATAAAATTACTTTCTTATGGTACTGCATGTATAAAAATGTTAGTACATAGCAAGCCTGTAGTAAAGTTTGAATGAGTTTCTATTTACCTTTTTACTATATTGGCTTCTGTTTTTCTGTAATATGTCATATTTGCAAAGGATTTTTAGTTTTAGTTTCACAATTATTTTCTCTAAGAAGAGTTTTGTGTGCATGAAAGACTTTCCATTTGCCATCCACAGTGGAAATTCAAGGTGATATGTGGAGATAAGGGAAGTTCATGGGATAACATGTATTAGGAAGCAGCAAGAACTGCTTTTCACTTCTGGGTACCAGACTACATCTGGCCATTTTACAAGATTATGGTTTCCCAAGGAGGGATTTGTCAATCTTTAGTCTTCAATGACCCTAGTTTTATTGGGTTGCTTCTTGTAGCAAAATAGAACATGGTATGGTCACTTTAGGATGATTATGGTTCCTCTGACTTGTGAGGGCAGAAATAGGACTGAACCCAGAATTCAGAAAAACAACTTTATTTTGTGTATGAGTCCCCAGGATGACCTAAAATACATCTGTGTTTTGAAAGTTTTTGGACACAATTCCTGACAGAATTCCCTAGGGCTATTCTGTGCTGAAGGGCCAATAGCTGTTTGCTTAGCTTTTATACATGGCAAGAAAATGCTTAGATTTAATATATTTGACAGAGATAACCCCTAGGTTTTATAGATGGCTGTTTGTTTCCATAAAACACCTAGAACATTCATAGAGAGATGTCATTATGCTTTCTTTTATGAAACTACAGAATAAAATGTTTCCTATACAAATTTCCTGTCACTCATTATAAATATACTGTGATGGAAAGAAATTTTGTATAAGGTAGGTTTATCTGGGATTCTGCCATCTTGTTTTATAATCCATATTAATTACATAAATAATAGTAGTATTGCAGTGCTTCTGTCTACATAATTGGATTCTTACAAATACGGCTTACAAATATTACAAATAATGAATTCTTGAAATATATTTTTTACTTTGTGTTCTTGAAATCTGATTTACAAATCATGTATTTATATTTGAATCAAATTAGGGAATTGTAAAACTATTTTAAGATCTCTCTCTTTGCTTCCTGTTAAAGATATTTACATCACAAACATTTTTGAAGATTATTGAGAAAGCTTTAGAAGGTATATAACTTTTTACCTGTTACAGTTTTAGGCATTTGTTTTTAAAATATACTAAGAACTACATCTAATGGTCTTGTGCCAGGACTTCCATTAATAACCAGATTTTGAAGCCTGTAAAAGATTGATAGACGCATAATAGAGTTGGTGAAAATGGATAAATTGCTTCTAAAACTTCCCTTTCAGAAGAAAGATGAAAAGTCATTAAAACTCATGTTGGTTGTTGTTTTTTAATTCTTTTGAGAAAAGGTGTTTGGGTGGACTGGTGAACTAGGACCTGGAATTTACTGGTTAATTCCTTCTACAACTGGCTGTAGGCTGAGGAAAGAAATAAAACCAGTAACTGAAGAAGCCCAACTTGTATATAGAGATGAAACAGGGGAATTATTTCTTACAAAGGAATTTAGGTAAGTTTTGTTTATTAAGGTTAGAACTGTAAAATCTAGAACTGTAAAATCTAGTTTATTAAGGTTAGAACTGTAAAATTATAGATCAATAGCCTGTCTTCCATCCTTTCCTTTGGCCAGCTGCCAGACCCACCTGCAAATCCTAATTCAATAATTCAACTCATTCCCTAGGCATCTGAAAGTGATTTTCCGTTCATGAGTCTGGGATTGCCACTCATTTCTGAGTTCCAAACATTTGGCAAGTCAACTAGAGTCACACATTTACAGATTTCTACCTGATTAGACACTTCCTTAGAAATAGATACTGCCAGTTGCACCATTAACTTAGATAACGGTCAAATATGAAATCTAAATACTTAGGTAATTCCCTTATACCCTAGATATATACAATAATATCTGGTAGAATAGGAAGAAGAAAGTAGATTGGAGAAAGGAAAAAAGAATGATAGAATTACCATTCATTGAGTTACTACTATGTGTTGAGATACTGTGGTTGTTTTAGAAGCTTGTTTGTTTCAGACTGACTAAAAAATATATTTGGATGTAGTAAGTTCAAAAAATTGTTTAATGTCATGGGGCGCCTGGGTGGCGCAGTCGGTTAAGCGTCCGACTTCAGCCAGGTCACGATCTTGCGGTCTGTGAGTTCGAGCCCCGCGTCAGGCTCTGGGCTGATGGCTCAGAGCCTGGAGCCTGTTTCCGATTCTGTGTCTCCCTCTCTCTCTGCCCCTCCCCCGTTCATGCTCTGTCTCTCTCTGTCCCAAAAATAAATAAACGTTAAAAAAAAAAATTAAAAAAAAATTGTTTAATGTCTTGAGATTACTTCCTCTTGAAAGTTGTCCTCATAGAAACATTCAGTCCAGTTGCCATGGAGACAAATAATTTTCTATTTATAATTTTAGGTCAACTTTATCAGATATATTTGAAGTAATTGATTTGGATGGAAATGGTCTTCTTAGCCTTGAAGAATATAATTTTTTTGAATTGAGAACAAGCGGTGAGAAATGTGATGAAGATGCTTGGGCTGTCTGCCGAGGTAAGCACTTTTCTTCTCCTTAATGCATATATAAAAAAATAGCACCCTTTCATTTTTAAGAAGTAAAATGTCAGACTTCTCTATAGAATATTATTATAGCAGTTAGGACAGTGAAAAAGTAGTAGCATTGTTTATAGATCATAAAAATGTAAATATTTATTTTCCTTAAATTTATAGTTGGTATAGTATTCAAGTTAAAAGAAAATATGAATTACTTAAATGTCACTTCATTTTTAGCCTATGTTCTTTGGATCTTAGAATGGAAAAAACTTTGTCTCAGCTCTTGATACTAATGAAATGGAAATGGTCAAGAGCCCCAAACTGTGCCCAGGAGAGGGCAGCAAAGAGCTAATAGGCTAACGTTTGACTAAAAATTAAGCAGTTTCCAGCAAGTTCTTTATACATGTTAAGAATTCTTTAGTTGTTTTTTTGTTTTGTTTTGTTTTGTTTTGTTTTGTATTTGAGTTGAATTATGAAAGCACATCCATGGTGGCATCATGATTGGCAAAGGAAACTATTGAGAAGGAGACAATTTCTGTTGTCTCTTAGGAGGAGTTTGGGAAGATGGTAGGGCTTATGTATTTAAGCCAAGGACTAAAAGATCAAAGGGGAAAACCAAAAGCCATAGCCAACTATAGATCACAGAATAAGGCCAAAATGCAGTCAGGAAACAAATTAACTCACATATTGCTGTCACTGGGGTAGAAATGTGTCCTACTCCTTTGGTTCTTAAAAGGGTCTAAGCTTGGCAAAGTCAGTGAGCCAGGTGGGAGTTTGATAAATCTGTTTATCTAAACAGCAAGTAAGGTAGAAATATTAATACAAAGGTTTTCAAAAATGTATTTATTTTTAAATGAAAGAGATACACTATATAAACTTTATATATGGTATACTCAGCAACAAGAAATGAATATTGATTTATACTATTAAACTTCAAATAAGAAGATTTGTAATATACAGAATATTATTCTTAGGAAGATATAATCATCTTATAACGTTAAGAATACAATCTTTTGATTCTTTATTGTGGCACTAAAACATATTCAATAAGAATGAATCATAATAAGACTTTTTATGGCAAAGTTTTTGATAAATAAAATTTTAGTTTGATAATTTAATTGGTAGAATTGATAGTTAACATTTTTTGAGAATTTACCACATGTCAGTTGGAAGCAGTCTATACAGCAACTCTCTGAGGTATGTACTATTGTTATTCTCAATTTACAAATAAGGAAACAGAATCAAAGAGGGTAAGTCACTTGATCAATGTTATATACCAAGAAAATTTCACAGCTGAGTTTTACACCCAAGCAGTTAGACTCCAGAACCTTGAATACCCTGCTACAAAAAAATCCCCAAGAATGGTTGACTTAAAAAATGATTTCAAGGGAGAATGTCCCCTTCACCAACATCAGTAATACTGCAAAGAATCAGGCCTTTTAGGTTCTGAAGTTTTTATTTTTATAGTCATACGTAATATTAATTTTATGCAACTTTCTCCTTGATAATAAGAAAATGTTTTATCTACCTGTAAGATCATTTTAATAAACTTTTTTATACTTAAAGTTGCCTTATTTTTTTCATTTTTTATTAATATATTTTATTTTTAGAGCAGTTTTAGGTTTACAGTAAAGTATGAATAGATTTTCTCCTCCCCTCTACCAATTTCTCCTATTTTCTGACATCTTGCATTAGTATGATACATTTGTTAAAATTGGTGAACCAATGCTGGTGCATTTTCATTAACTAAAATCCATAGCTTATATTAGGGTTATATTGTGCTGTACAGTTCTCTGGATTTTGACAAATACATAATGCCATATACCTGCCCTTACAGTATTATACAGAATAATTTCATTGCCCTCAAAATCCCTTGTGCTGTACCTATTCATCTATCTATTCGTCCCTTCAAACCCCTGGCAACCACTGATCTTTTTACTGTCTCTATAGTTTTGCCTCTTCCAGAGTGTTATATTGTTGGATATCCTGCAGTAGATAGTCGTTTCAGACTGGCTTCTTTCACTTAGCAGTGTGTATTTAGATTTCCTCTTTTTGTTGGCTTGATAACTTATTTCTTTTTAGCACTGAATAATAATTCCATTGTATGAAGGTATCAGTTTATTTATTCATTCACCTGTTAAAGGACATTTTGGTTGTTTCCAATTTTTGGTACTTATGAGCATAGCTACTATAAATACTCATGGGCATATTTTTGTGTGTACGTAGTTTTCAGCTTGTTTCAGTTCATTTAAATTCAATGATCACTGCCGCAGTAAACCTATGTTTAACTTTGAAAGAACTGCCACATTGTCTTCCAAAGTGACTACACCCATTTTGTATTCCCACAGGAATAAATGAGGATTCTTAGTGCTCCACATCCTTGTCTGCATTTGGTATTATTAGTCTTTTTAGATGTTAGCCATTCTAATAGGTGTATATCTTGTTTTAATTTGCAATTCCTTCATAACATTTGATCTTTTCATATGCTTGTTACCATCTGTATATCTTCTTTGGTGAGGTGTCTGTTCAGCTCGTTTGCCCGCTTTTTGATTGAGGTATTTATTTTCTTACTGTTAAGAGTTCTTTGTATATATTGGATACAAGTCTTATCAGTTGTGTTTTGCAAGTATTTTCTCTCAGTCTGTGGTTTGTCTTTTCATTCTCTTAGTAGTGTCTTTCACAGAGGAAAAATTTTTAATTTTAATGAAGCCCCACTTAACCATTTTTTTCCTTTCATGTGTCATGCTTTTGGTTTGTGTGCTTTTGGTGTTGTATCTAAAAAGACATAGCCAAACACAGAGTCACCCAGATTTTCTCCTGTTATCTTCCAGAAGTTTTATAGATTTGTGTTTGGGGTCTGCAACCCATTTCAGTTAATTTTTGTGAAAGACATAACATCCTAGCGTACATTTATTTTTTTTTGTCTGTGGATGTCCTGTTATTCTAGCACCGTTTATTGATACAATTATCCTTTCTCCTTTGAATTGACTTTGCTCCTTTGTCAAATATCAGTTCAGTATATTTGTATGGGTCCATTTCTGGGTTCTCTGTTCCACTCATTATTTGTCTCATCTTTTGCCACCACCACACCGTCTTGATTACTATAGCTTTAAAGAAAGTCTTAAAGTTGGGTATTCATGAATTTATAAAAAATTAATGGAGGATTGAGAATTTTAAGTTTTAGAAGTCTGATAGTTTGATAGTCTCTATAGCATAGTATTAGGTATATTTTCCTTGATAGTAATAAAATTTGTATTAATATCAAATATTTCTTTCATCTTTCTTTATTACATGCAAGCTCCATCCTCCAGTTTAGTGGCTACTATTTCTATGATCTAATTTAATCTACATTTACTTTTTTCCTTGCAAAATTCTGTGTCACTTCCTAAACTCTGTAAACTTTTTAAACTATTAATCAGTCAGTTTTAAATGGCTGTGTCTCTGCTGCTTTTTTCATAATGATGTATACAGAAGAGACATATCATAAAGAGTACCCATTTCCTTTGGATATATTACAATTGGAAGCAAGAAAATAAAATCTTTCTTGTTGGGCAGTTAACAGAATATAATCCATAATGAATAGCTATTTATTATCTATAATAGACAAATTCAGGAGTTACACATGTATAGATACTTTGAGGTGAGTTTAGTTTTGCTTACAATGTTAAAATGGATTTATTAAATTTATTAAATAATAATATTAAAATAGATTTATTTGTCTAGGACATTCATAGAATCCAAAGTGTTCCCCATTATCTAACAGATTTTTAAGGACCAGGGACAATTTGGTTAAAATTAGAGTAATTAGGCATATAGCAGTCGCCTTAAATCTGGCACCATCCACATCTCCCCTTTGAAACACCATTAATTTGGGGGGTGTTACATCAAATTCATCCAGGTTCTGCTGGTTTTAAGGGGTAAACATATATGAAGCATTTTAATTTTTAAAAATATATAAATCAGTATATACTCTAAATAAGCAAGTAGGTTGGGACTTACCCAGAAAAATTACAATTTCCTCTAATTTCAGAATATATTTACAATTTATAACTTCTGATTTTTTTTGAAAGTTCCAAAAATAAGGCTTCCATTAAATAAGGCTTCCATTAAAATATTTATGAAAAATAATATAGATCTTTTATTAAATGTATGAGTTTTAAAATTATGTAAGAAAGAAACTTTTGGTTACTTTAACAGACAATTTTGATACAAAGAAGAATGAACTAACAAGACAGGGCTTTATGGATCTCAATCTAATGGAAGCCAATGATCGAGAAGGAGATCCTCGTGACCTTTGGGTAACTCTACACTCAATGGGCTACAATAAAGCTCTGGAACTGACAGAGGTAAAGCAATCTGAAAGTTTTGCAGTGGTCCTAATACACATAGTATTTTACTCCACGAACACTTTCCTACCACCTGACTTTTGAATTGGGCACTCAAATCCTTGAACTTTAGTATACGAATGAATTGTGGTTGCACCGGTGTGTTTCTGCTAGTTTGTGCAAGTTCCCATTGTTACCTGAAATTTAGTTACTATCAGTATTTAAATAATTCAGGAACAAAGAAGTTTGAGCATATAATATGGGGGGAAGGTTTGGTGGTTAAAAAAATTCTATTTTTTAATTGGTGATGGCTATTTTAGTTGCTGGAGTCTCATTTCTATAGGGAAACTCTTTGTCCTAATAGAATAAGCCTATCTTAGAATAAGGGGGACGTGTCTGTATGAGAATTGGAATTCTGATCTTTTGATAAAAGATACTCCTTGGGTTATTATTTGTAAAATACTTGGGATGGTTCTTGGCTAATGTATAGCACTGTGTATATGTTAGCTATCATTATTAAGACTTTCAGTAAACTGGAGAAATAATAAAAATGAGGCCTTACTTCTTAAAGTCTATATTTTGTGTCAGGTTTAAAATAAAGAATTCAAGAGTTTCAGGCCATGTATCATGTAACAGTACATTTGTTGTTTATATTCTTAAAAATAATATCTGTCCTTTCTCTAAGTAAATCAACTTAGGAGGGTAACACTAGCTTCAACACACTTTAAATTTTGGGTGTATTGAGACTTTGGTTTAATTCCTAGCTTTGACATCATTGAAAATCCCTCATAAACCTCTTTTCTGAGAAGTTCTGAGAATAATTTTTTTTGCCATTTTTATTAATAAGAGGTTAAGAGTTACAATAACTTTTTATATCTTACTTTATTTTTTAATGTTTATTTATTTTTGAGAGAGAGAGCAAGCACAAGCAGGGGAGGTACACAGAGAGAATCCCAAGCAGGCTCCACACCATCAGTGCAGAGCCTTGTATGGGGCTTGATCTCATAAATCATGAGATCATGACCTGAGCCAAAATCAAGAGTCAGATGCTTAATCAACTGAGCTACCCAGGCACCCCTATGCTTTCACTCAATAAGAGAAATTAGT
The DNA here is from genome assembly GCF_018350175.1 of Felis catus. Classification (NCBI taxonomy): domain Eukaryota; kingdom Metazoa; phylum Chordata; class Mammalia; order Carnivora; family Felidae; genus Felis; species Felis catus. Next base: position 52,253,499 of record NC_058375.1, read on the forward strand.
TAAAAGCAGTTTAAGACATTTTTTTGCATTTACTTATGTCATTGACCTTTGAAACCATAGGCAAGAAGTATTTCTTAGATAAAACTTTTTTAAGTTTGTTTATTTTGAGAGAGAGAGAGAACAAAAGAGCATGCTCATGAGTGGGAGAGGAGCAGAGAGAGAGAGGGAGAGAGAGAATCCCAAGCAGGTTCCACACTGTCAATGCAGAGCCCGACATGGGGCTCCATCTCACAAACCTTGAGGTCATGACCTGAACCGAAATCAAGAGTCAGACGTTTAACCGACTAAGCCGCCCAGGAATCCCTTAGATGAGGCTTTTTAAATTTAAAGTTTATTCTTCATTTATTGAATAAGTAATACAGAAACACCATTGAAAATGTAAAAGGTAAGCATATATAGTGAAAATGTCAAAGGAATAAGAAACCACTTCTCAATAACAAATAAAAAGACAAAAATGAATTGATTATTTACTACAAGGGAGTATGCTCGTCAGTTATAGCCTGCACGACTATAACTGGAGCAGTTATAGTCTCCACGACTATAAGTGGAGCAGAATGTTCCTCTTATTTATTAGGGGAGGGTTTTGAGGAAGCATGGTTACTCAGGTGAGACTGTTGATTGGTTGGCACTCAGCAGTGTTATTTATTCACACGAGTCCTTGATTGTTTGACTTTCAAAAGTGAGGAACTAATACTGGTGGGCTTACAAAAATGTGTTTATTGAGATGAGGTTTTCTAGATCTTTTGAACAGGTTTAAAACCAGTTCTGATGACTACTCATTATCATGACAACAGAAGAGTCAGTTGTTTCCTAAGTTTGTGAGAACTTTTTAATTCCCAGCCTTCCCTTTTGATTTTCATTCAGTTAAAGTTGTAGAAGAAACTTTCAAAGATTCACTCAACCACTATTGTTGGTTCTTTTCGAAGAGGTTTCATCTGTGGGGATCTGATTTTCAGTTTTGCATTTATCATGGTTTCATCCTGTTTCTGTCTTTAAGTCATTTGTTGGGACAGCGACTTCTACAGAAGCATTTGAAGACTCTAGACAACATTTAAACTCTGAGGCAAACAAGTATAGTAGAAGTATTATAAGAAGGGTGTAGAGAGCACTCCAGAGTCATAACCCCAGGTTTTCCAGGCTTGACCAAGAAAAGTCCCAAGGACTCTTTAAATCTACTTTGTATATGACCTTTTGTATTAACTCTTTTAATTCATTGTAGGTGATTTCACTTGCAGTGTTAATCCAGTTACAAGAAGTATTAGCAGCAGTGCAGATTCCTCCCTGGCTGGTCAAAAGAAAATCAAGACTTTTTTATTATTCATAACTGCTTGAGTTAAAGAATTTAAACTGGTTTGTCATGCCCCCAACAGTTAGGCTATATTAATTACTATGTCAGCCAACAAGAAGGAACAATTTTTTTGATGACCATCTGGAATGATGTAACTGCTATGAATAGGATCCGTGTCTTCAGCAATCTTTTTCCAGGAAGGGTTTTAATTTTTTGTGGGTATATGTAAGGACATATAACCTGTTGAGGGTGTTCGGGAATCTTGCCCTTGCAATGGCCTAACAGTTGTACAGAATAATTAACTTTGATTCTGAGTTAGCATTAAATAGTCTGATTTCCACATAGTAGCTGCATAAGTAATCGTCCTTAGTGGAACTGTGGGTGTGTTGTTTCTTGGTGTTGTGACAAATAGTATGTGTTGCATTTTGTATTTCTCATACTTCAAACACATTTCTTTCCTTTAAAGCCTAGACTTAGGCAAATTATTGCTGCTAATAAGGAAAACATGATAGGCCAAGTCAAACATATATAGCCTTAAATCCACAAAGAGTAAAGCTATGAATAAATAAGAGTGTGCAAAGAAGAATGGAACCCATAGAAGAATCTTGTTCCAGTGTCATGAGAGGAAGCTGCTCCTGTAATGTGGTCATATGTTGTACAAAGGTTCGTGGGTTAACAGTGAATTCTGTGCACTGTCTGCTTCTGGAGATTCTCTGGAGAGTTGCACTTTAGGATCTTTAAAGGACGTACCTTTCCAATTCTGTTAAGGCCCTTTGCACTTTCCCAGAGGTTTGGGAATTATAAAGACAAAAATGTTTTTGAATAAGAAGCAAGCCTTAAAAAAAAAAAGAAGAAGCAGCAGCAGCAGCAGCAGCAGCAGCAGCAGCAGCAGCAGCAGCAAGCCTTTACTTAATCTAAATCCATGAATAATTGTTCCAGTTAAATGTGTCCCTTGTCATGGGACCAATAATTTGGAAGGCCCTAGGCGGTCATGATGGTTGTGGCTTTTTAAAAAATGATGTTTTCTTTGTTTGTTGTTTGTTTTGTTTTGTTTTTTAAAGATTTTATTTTTAGGTAATCTCTACACCAGATATGGAGTTCAAGCTCACAACCCTGATTTCAAGAGATACATGCTCTACCAGCTGAGCCAGTCAGGTGCCCTGGTTGTGGCTTTTCAACAGTGAAATATTTTGACCCATCCTGAAAATAAGTGTACTATATTATTAGTATATATCCATAAACCAGAGAGAGTCAACTGTATAAAATCAATTTGGAAATGCTTAAAGAGTCTTTTGGTGTGTAGTCTCAGTTCATGTACCATAATTTTTCCAGGTTAATTTAGTTACAGATAAAACATTGAATAACCACATCCTTCATTTTCTTAGGAAAGTTTTTCCTCAGTGATTGATATTATAGCCAGTTTATCACTGTTGGAATGCATTGTTTCATGGAAGATTTTATCTAGTGTCCAGGTGGCCATTCTGGTTTTGCCAGATCTTATCCTCGTGGTTCTTAGGACACAGTGTTTCTTTCAGAATTTGGCAGGCCAGGTTTTGCATATCTACAATGGAATCCCTAAACTTCTCAATGGATTTGTTTTATTTTGTTCTTATTTTATATAAGGACTTTAGTCAGAAGAGTCTGTTTGGTATACAGATCTGTTAAAAGTATTTCTATAGTATTTCTAAAGTGTTTCTATAGTACTTCTAAAGTACTTGTATAGTATCTATGATATAGTATATTGGCTTCCATAAAACTTCTTTTATATTGAGTCTCTTCCTTTGTGGCCATTATTTTAGGTATCAAATAATGTATTTATTGTTTCTTTTTTGTTTGTTTGTTTTTTAAGTGAGCTCTGCACCAGGGTGGGACTTGAACTCATGACTCTGGGATGAGTTGCAGAGTCTCAAGACTCTGGGATCAAGAGTTGCATGCTCTACTAAGACAAGTGCCCCTTGTTGCTCATTTTTAAAGGGTACTTGATCAGAGAGGGAAAATCCCTCTTTTTTATATAGCATTTTTAAAAAGTCAATTTTTCTAAAAGCGTACTAGCTATTAGTTTATATATTTTACTCTCTTATGTCTTAGAGCCACAGTTTAATCATTTGAACATATTTCCTGGTAAGGATACAGATTTTACAAAAGATACTAGGCAACTTGCTGTATTTCAAGTTATTGTTACTGTTATTGTTTTTCATTTCTTTCATTAATGTAAGACTCCTCAACAAACAATATTGAGTCAGAATTTGGTACTGGAGCATCCAAAAATTCTCTTCTTGGCATGGATACTTTTGATTTACAGAATCACAGTGAAGACATTCTCCTCGTTCAGTAGGGTTACAGCATTTTTGGATTGAAAATGTTACACAAGCAAATGGTAATACCAGAAGGAGAAAATAACAATTCAGAATTAATTGGTATAAAAATGTTGGATGGTTCCCATTAGTGATAGGGATTTTTATATATGGTAACATTTGATTTAAAGGATTCATGTGAGGGGAGGTGGGGATTAAGGAGGACACTCGTGTGATGAGTACTAGATGATATATGGAATTGGTGAATCATGGTATTTTACACCTGAAACTAAAATGACACTGTATGTTAGCTGTACTGAACATAAAATAACATAACATAACATAACATAACATAACATAACATAACATAACATAACGTAACATAGAAACATCAAGGATTCATGTATGACCTGAAGTTGTTTTGACTGATTTAGTTAATACTTGTAATTGTTCTGAGACAAGGTGGCTATTTAGTTAAGGTATTAGCTTTAATATGCAGTGATTCTTTGGTGTGTGCTATTTTACTGAGTTAATACAGCAAGAGGATGATCTAACATTTTCATATTTGAAAAAAATAAAAGTTTATGATGACCTGGGAAGAATCAGTCTGTAGTGTTATGAATGTTCTGATTGGTTTGAATGTATATGGAGAGTATTTTGCTGATAGGGATCTGGAAACCTTTGGTACTTTCTTGAATCATGTATAATGAAATTTGATGTCTAGTACTAGTCTAGTACTACTATGTCTAGTTCATAGTACTAAAATCTTCTAAAAGTATATGAGGACAAGTTAGAGGGTACATCTTCTTAAATCATATGATAGACATATTAATAACAAATAATTTATTTTTAATTCTATCAAAAGGCTAAGACAACGTTTACTTTTTCTTTCATATCAGGCATGCCCATTTGTCATTGATATCTATGGAGACAAATGCAAGCCAAGAATTAAAGCTGTCCATATGGAGGCATGCAGTGGGCAACTCGAGAAGGCCATTTGTAAATCTGTCCTTAACAAAGGCGATGCAAGAGTAATGGATGGTCATGAAAATATAATTGTACATACTTATAAGCGTGACACCTGGATAACATCAGTTATTGAAAACAAGGTATTATTTATGAGGTGGTTCTCCTTAGAACTGCAATGTTTACTAGTATGTTCCATCTTCTTTCTTATTCTATTCTTGCACAGTAATTAATACCACATTATATTAACAAAATTTATAATGGGCAATTATTCCTTCTCAGGTTTTTAATTCAAACTAAGCATGATAATTTTTATGCATTTTTAAAAGTTTGAGATAATTGTTTTTCTCTTAAAATATTATGAAAATTAAATATCTGGAGATCTCTGAAGAAAGAGTATAATCTGGGTATAAAGTATTTTATTTAGTTTGTTACTAAAAATCTTCACACCTACAATTTAAAAAAATTTTTTTTAATGTTTATTTATTTTTTGAGACAAAGAGAGACAGAGCATGAACAGGGGAGGGGCAGAGAGAGAGGGAGACACAGAATCTGAAACAGGCTCCAGGCTCTGAGTGGTCAACACAGAGCCCGACGCGGGGCTTGAACTCACGGACTGCGAGATCATGACCTGAGCTGAAGTCAGCCGCTTAACCGACCGAGCCACCCAGGCGCCCCTACACCTACAATTTTAAATAACAGACATTGAGTTTTTTTTAAAAATTTTTTTTTAACGTTTATTTATTTTTGAGACAGAGAGAGACAGAGCATGAACAGGGGAGGGGCAGAGAGAGAGGGAGACACAGAATCGGAAACAGGCTCCAGGCTCTGAGCTGTCAGCACAGAGCCTGATGCGGGGCTCGAACCCACGGACTGTGAGATCATGACCTGAGCCAAAGTCAGATGCTTAACCAACCGAGCCACCCAGGCGCCCCTAACAGACATTGAGTTTTAAAGAAATATAAACAAAATAAAGAAAAAAATTAGCCCAACTTTGTTTTACATACCTTGCAATTCAGAAATTCTATGGGCTATCATCATTTTATCTCATATATTCCATTGTCTGGGACCTATTTTTATCAAGCCAATTATTGCTAGCTTTGGCTACCATCCCTCCTACTACTGATGTTGCAGGTTAAGGGAATACATGCATAAATGCTTAGAGATACCCAGTTTTCTAGAAACGTAAATTTTCATAAAACCTTACTCAAGATGGCTGGATTCTTAGGACTGTTGGCTTATTTCTTTTTAGTTCCTGGGTGAGACTTACGTTATTTTTCTGCCTGCCATAAATTCCTTAAAGTGTTTAAGGTTTGGCTGAGTATTGAGTCAGTGTGAGTCTATATTATGTAACTAACTCTTCTAGTCACAATAGAAGCCTCTAGAAGTGTAATATGATCTCTGGTTTCAAAGAGTTTATGGGCCAGTTGGGAAGACAAACTCTATATTCTTGAAAGAGATGCGTGAAAATTAAATGTTAAATTATACTGTTTATATGTGTAATAGTTTTACTGTATTTGCATCTCTTGTAGCTGATGTTAGTTTGGACTATCGAAGTTGGGGAAGGACCTGTAATGAGGGGGAAGGGGACTGTGGTGTGGGATTTGGAGACAAACTAGGATTAGAGATGCAGAGACACACACAGTTGTTAGTAGCAGAGAGACAGTGTAAGGAGTAACACGTGAGAGGGTTAATGTGAGATATAGAGGAAAGAGTGAGAATATTCGCTATGTGGAAACAGAGAACTTTACTCAGTGGAGTAATATGAAGGTAAATAGCATAAGTAGGATGGGTCCAAATCATATATATTATCTTGAAAATGAGGTAGAGGAGTTGGACTTGACCAAAATAGCCAGGGTCCCCAGCTGGAGATTCCTGTCTTCAAGTGGATCATAAGCTTTGGAGGGTGATTCCTAAAAGAAAGGAGTGTGCCTTCCTTTCTGCCCTCTATGTTTTACTAGAATTAAAAGGGTGGACGGGAGTCACTGCCTTATCACAGTTTATCTGTTCTGCAGCTACCTATCATTTCTTAGCCCTGCATTTCCTTCCTTTCCCTAAAGGAAAATTAAACTTCCCTTCACCAAAATGATGTAATAATATTTTAGAGCTTCCTATTTGCCAGGCACTTTACATTTATTAATGTGTTTACTTTTCACAACAACCCAATGAGTTAAGTACTATCTGCATTTTACACACAAGGAAACTGAAGCATGGGGGCATTCAATAACTTGGAGAAGGTCACATGCTGAGTAATAGGGCTGAGAAATGAATCCGGTAGGCTAATGTTATATTGCCCCTTTGTGGTCATTAGGGAGTGCTCGTAGCTTCTTTAGCAGGGGAACACTTTGGCTCCTACATTTCTTTTCATTCATCAGCTTCATACTGCTTTCTCTTGCTTCCTATCTATCCTAAAGGCTGTCTATTATCTGTGACCTATTATCTCAAGTATCACTTCTTCGGTAACGTATTCCTTTCTAGCCCAGACCGAGGTAATGTTTCTGTGTTTCTATAATATCTTCTATGTTTCTACAGAATCCTGCGAACACCTCTTTCACAAGACTTACAAAGTGTTTTGTAATAATCATTTTGTTTGTATTATTAAAGACTAGCAACTTATGAAATTTTTTTATAGTCAGATAATAAAGTGATTATTCACATCAACAACGAACTAAGTAAAAACTGCGTAAACAACAGAGGACTCAACATATTTGCAGTAGAAGTGGCGCCAAAGTCTACAATGGTAATGCATTGTTTTCTAATTAAACCTTTTGTTTTATCAATTAAAAAAACCATTTTTGCTATTAATACTATGAATAAGTGGAAATATGAAATAAAGTCTAAAATTATTTTAAGTACGATATTATATTATTATCATCCTATATTGCGAGTAAGGAGATTTTGGTTTTAGTCCAGTTCTCACTGTTTGGTTGAGTGATTATGGGAGATTCAGTTAACCTCTCTGTTCCTGCCCCTTTAAATGTAAAATTAACATAGTATTACCAGCTTTAGGTTCTTTAGGAGGTTAATGTAAAGATGAAAATAAAATGATGTACATGAAAGCACTTTGTAACATCATATAGAAATATAAAGTGGTGTTTATAGTAAATGGGAATTTTATAATATAAAGTATTTTTATGTACATTATTAAGATTTTCTAACGTAACCTGAAAGAGAAAATGCCTCTAAGTTTTAGATAGCCATCTAAGTCAAGAGCCAGGAACAGTCATAGTTTCTGGTGTTAGCAGAACCATGGGTTTCTAATTTAGCCAGGGGGTCAAAGACATGGACCCTGAAACTGGTCTAGTAAAGGGAAAAAGGAAAAAGCCTTCTATTCCTTTCCTTTCTTCCTCCATTCTGTCCGTGACATCCAAAAACACTTTAGAACCAAATAAAGAGAGATTCTACAGAATCCCAATGAAGGGTTTAGAAAATGCTCTATGCTTAGTGAAAAAGGGGTACTTACTCCTCTATCACTCCTCTTTACCCACATTTACACATACCAACTATCAACTATTATATTTTAGTAGAATTTAGACTGGATTATCCTGTTAGACATCAGATCATAGATTGTAGGTCCCTGCTAAGGACAAATGTTACAGAAGTTTATCTTCACAGGGATATTTTTTACATAGGGTCTAGAAATCTTATCTTGTTTAAAAATTAGTTAAAAATAATAATATGTAAAAGGAAAGTAAAATTTTTCTATTTTTATATGCAGGTTTGTCAACATGTAATGCCTGTGAATGAACGACAAGAATGGATATATTATTGTGTGTATTCCCTTATATCTTAAATATTGCTTTCTATTAGAGACTGTCAGGCTAAGAATTATTTCAGGTTTAGTCTTTATTTGTTGATCAACTAAATGCTGATCAATTTAACTGATGTATATAAACAATAATCTATTTAATTTGTATGTAGTTATATTTTATGCCCATGTTATATACTTTATTATTAAAATATAAATAAATATAAAATATAAATAATAATGTTTTTAATATGGGGCTTTCTTATCAATTTAATGGGAAATCTGGGCACATTTCACTTACCAATAGTCAATCAAAGTAAAATTATAGGTAAGCTTTTAAAAAGTAATAGTCAGTGAATTCTACAAAATCCTGTATACTTTTGGTTTAATCTCACTCATCAAAACAAACAAACAAACAAACAAAAACCCTCCAAGAAAATGTTAATGGGCCAACTGCAGCTAGTGCCCTTGACTCTCACCCTGGATTCTCACTGTTCCGTCCCAGAAACCTGACAGGTCACAGACTCCTGTCCATGCCACTGTGATCACAGGCATGTGGCTGTGGGAGGACCAGGAGGTGGCCTTGGTCCCTTCTCTTTCCTCCTTCTGCTGCTGCTGCTAGTGACACACAGCCCCTTCAAAACCTGCCTCTCCACCAGCAGCCTCTACCTCCTGTTGCACCTTTCAGCTTTGAGCTGATACTGCCTCCTCCAAACCTCTGTGGGCCTGTAGGTGTTCAGACCCCGGAAGCTGTTCCACCATCACCCATACTCGCGGTCATTCAGCAGGCAGGTAAGATCAGAGGAACAGGCCTGGGACTGGACGTTGAATTTACCTCTGAGGGGACTCTTGTCTTAATGCACTGTAGCACAGTAGATATGACAACTGATGGTAGTGGCTGATGAGTGATTTCACATTTGAACAAATGAGAAAGCTTAATTCTGTAGCAAATCACAGATTCAGGAATGATTTCCCTGAAGACAGGAACTCTAACCTGAACAGTAAACTGATAATCCTCTTAGATGTCAAAGGTCATGCACATATACTACTGGTGCCCTAAATAATGCAGTTTCTTCAGCTATACAATCTGTTTTTGTATCATCTTGCCAAAAGTTATTTGTAAGATGAGACAGATCAGAATGTAGTATTAATGGCATTAACTCAGAGAACTTGGAGCCTTAGCCATCTAGGAGATGGGAAACCACACTAAGATATTTGTGTTTCAGTCCGTGTTTGTGGTAATAGACATTTTGCTGGATTAGGGCATGCATAATATCTTGTGATATCTGTATGGAATTTAAGCTTTCTTCATACAAAAGGATATTGTATTCCTGGACTCCTTAAAGAAGTGGTGGCTGAAGGCATTCGGGTTGTTGCTGAGGAAGATTTTTCCCTTCTTACATTTGTTACCGAACAAAGGGAGGAAAATTTTTTCCCTCTTCCTTTTGTTCTTAAACCCAAACTTACCCCCACACGCTATGCACAGTAAGCCAATGTCTGAGACACCAGTTTTTAAGTAAAGAAAGCTTTATTATCAGAAGAGCAGCCCAACAAAAAGGCTGGGGATCATCCGCAAAGCTGCCTTGCTCTCTTGAGCATAGGGACAGCTTATATATATTTGGGAAAGGAAGTGAATATATGAGAGGAGTGTGAGGAGTTTCTTGAAATCACGAAGTGAGGGGCCTCGAAACCGTCTGGAGGTGTGCATTCTTCCAGACAATGAGGTGTCGTTTGAGACCTGGTACAATCAGATACATCATATAATTTCAAGACAAATGTTACTGTCCAGTCCCCATTAGGTTTTTACAATCAGTGGGTAAACAGGGAGTAGGGCAGAAAAGGCAAAGTTAATGACTGATTGTGCATGAGGTTAAAGGATGCATAAAACATAAGTAGGGATCAAAACAGAATGTGGAGCTAAGTTAATAATACAACAAATACAACTATAATCCTGCTTCTGCTTTCAAAACAGGTCCAGGAATCAAGTGTCAGCCTTGCTTTCTAGATTCATTGGCTGTTCTAATAATTAAATAGACATAAGGCAGATTAACAGGAGTAAAAGAAGTTTAATTGTGTGTGTATATGGGAGCCCCACAAAGACATGAGACTCATAGACAGTCAGCCAGTTGAGGCTTATATACCATCCTGAGCAAAGGAGAGAGGATAGGAGTCTGGGCTTCAAAGGGGAGGAAGACGATTCACAGGAAGATGAGAAGAGTGAATGTCTGGTAAACAAACATCTGCCACACTGTGCAGATAAGTCTTTCTGATTTAAAAAATTATCTCTAGTAATAACTTTCTTCCTGGTACAAGCCGACTATCTAAATTCTTTTAGGCAGTTAAGGGAGAGGTAATAACCTTTTCCCAAGTCAGTTGGCTCTTAATTGCTTTCAACTCAAAACAACCCACATGTTAAAGTGGCACATTTTAGGGTGGCATATTCTGCTACCCCTCAATACCTTTGATAAAGATGTTGCTATGAGTCCCATCTTGGTTCCAGCTGTATGTCACTGATGCATGTTGGAAGACTACAAATCTCTAGTTCTAAACTTTTCCCCTGGGAAGGAACTGAGTGTATGTAGAAACTGCCTGCTGGCCTTATGCGGGGATATGAAAATACTCTGTGCTAATCCAAAACTTGGGGCATCAGGTGGCTCGCACAAGCGATAGTCAATAATTGCATTTTTTATGTGACCCAAAGCAAAACCCAGTGTTGCCACCATGTTCCATGGAATACCTGAGTTCTACACTGTTGCTCTTGATAATCTGGGTCTACAAAAAGACACACATCTTCTGTCTCTGACCTCACTGAGGCATATATTCCCAGTGAAGATAAGCAAAGATAGAGTTGTGCAGTTGGTGGTTCAGATGCAAATGCGCAAGAAATGCATGATCACTCAGAGTTGACATTTTAAAACTTGCCACAATTACGTAATTTACTTAACATTGTATTCAGTTATGTTATCAATGTACTGTAGATGTCAAACTTGTGACCATACTAATGCAATCTTAAAAGGAAAAAAAAAAAGAAAATGCAAATGCAGAAATAGTCATTTAATTATATATTTAGTTTTCCAATCAGAAAATATCGTTAAAGCAAGGGCACCTGGGTGGCTCAGTCGGTTGGGCGTCCGACTTCAGCCCAGGTCATGATCTCGCGGTTTGTGAGTTCTAGCCCCTCTTCAGGCTCTGTGCTGACAGTTCAGAACTTAGAGCCTGCTTCAGATTCTGTCTCCCTTTCTCACTGCCCCTCCCCTGCTTGCACTCTGTCTCTCAAAAATAAACATTAAAAAAAGAAAGAAAGAAAATATAGTCAAAGCAAAATTTGGAGAAATTCATTTTTTATATTAAAGAAGCCAAAATCTAGGGGCACCTGGGTGGCTCAGTCGGTTGAGCATCTGACTTCAGCTCAGGTCATGATCTCGCTGTCCGTGGGTTCGAGCCCCGCGTCAGGCTCTGTGCTGACAGCTCAGAGCCTGGAGCCTGCTTTGGATTCTGTGTCTCCCTCTCTCTCTGACCCTCCCCCATTCATGCTCTGTCTCTCTCTGTCTCAAAAATAAATAAACACTAAAAAAAAATTTAAAAAAAAAAAGAAGCCAAAATTTAATCACAGTGGTAGGAGTACAGTTGATCCTTGAACATGGGTTTAAACTGTGTAAGTCCACTTAAATGTGCAGATTTTTTTACACTACAGTATTGTAAATGTATTTTCCTTATGATTTTCTTGATAACATTTTCTTTTCTCTCACTAACATTGTAAGAAGAGAGTTATATGATACATATAACATACAAAGTATGTGTTAATTGTTTATGTTATTAGTAAGGCTCTAGTCAGCAGTAGGCCATTAGTAGTTAAGTTTTGGGGAGTTAAAAGTTATACATGAATTTCGACTGCAGGGGGTCATTACCCCTAACCCATGTTGTTCAAGGGTCTACTGTATTTTGTTCTGACAGCAAATAATTTTTTATGAGTTTACTTACGGATTGCTTTTAATTAAATGTGTTTAAAAATAATAGGACTTAAATCTAAATAGCATTTAATGAAGACTAGTACAGTGCATGAAAAAATATATTAAGTAATTAAGAACTCTATAACCGTAACAGTAACAATACTTTGACAGCTAGTGTCAGCTTTTAAATAGGAATACCAGTATGGCAGTATATTAGTTTTGCACCCAGTACATGCTAGCCCATTGGTAAATGTCATTTGGATTTTTGGCCCTTGATTTAGACACTTGTAAACCAGGTTGTCGTTATGTAGCAGTTTGCATTGTTCAGATGATGTGGCTAAAAAGAAATGCAATGTGAAAGCATTTTACTAAATCCAGTAAACTATATATTCCATTTCACAAAGTACTGAGTTGCAGGAAAGTTTTATCTTCCACCATTGTCTCCACTTAGACATATTAAGCATTTTTTTTTTTTACCCCTTCCCATTACTCACTTGTTATAGTGGAAGAAAAAAAACTTTTTAGGGTAGTTTTGCACAGATGACCGTATTATTTTTAGAGGTAACCTTGCATGTGATTCCATTTAAAAAGCACAAGGATCCTGCTTACCAAGAAGACCTCTAGATGCTTCAGATCTCTCCTGTGTTCTAAGTCCCATTCCTGCTTGTCTCCTTAGTATTGGCTCCCTTGAATTTTACCTACAAACACTCCCTCAATATTGACTTTTCCCCATTATTATTTAGACTCTTCATCTCATTCCCTATCCCTATCATTTCTGTCTTCCCCTTCTCAGCGAAAGGACTTGAAACAATTGCCCACATTTGCTATGCCCACTTTTTTTTTTAACGTTTTTTTATTTTTGAGAGAGAGACAAAGCATGAGCAGGGGAGGGGCAGAGAGAGGGAGACACAGAATCTGAAGCAGGCTCCAGGCTCTCGGCTGTCAGCACAGAGCCTGATGCGGGGCTTGAATTCAGGAACTGTGAGATCCTGACCTGAGCTGAAGTCGGACACTTAACTGACTGAGCCACCCAGGCGCCCCTGCTGTGCCCACTTCCTTGGCTTTCATTCTTTCCAGTTAATTCAACTAGTGATTGTTCCCCCAAGGATAGCAGTAACTTCCTGTTCACTAAATCTAGTAGATATTTTAAAGTCTTCTCTTTGGCATTCTTCAGATTTTCTTCCCACCTCTGCATTTCTTTTTAGGCTTGTTTTTTTATGCATACTGTAGCCTTTCCCACTTTCCACATTCTCTCTCACCTCAGGCCTTTCTGCCTACAAATAATAATTGTTTCTCTACTCCCTCTTCTTCCTTCAGGTCTCAGTGAATATGTCACTTTTTCTAAGAATCTTTCACTGATTACTCCCTGACCAGGACTGCTTTGGTAGCCCTAAAACCTCATGCTCACTCTTTGTTGTAGTACTCATCACACTGTACAGGAATTACTGTTTATTTTACCCTCACTAGGCTGAAAGCAGGGAGTTAACAATTCCAGCATATATCATGGAACCATAATAGATATGTAATAAATATCTGCTGGACAGTTGAGTAAAGTGGGCAGAAAATTAAACTTAACCTGTGGTATGAATTTTTCCTAATTATTAGGACTATTTGTAAATTAAAAATAGACACATAGGAAAATGTCTCCTTACTATTAAATTCCATTTACCCAGATTTTGTTTTTCATGTCATTAACAGATGAAAACTACATTTAATATTTTGTTGATATTTCATTAGATATTCTAGTAAACCTGTTTTCTTGTGAAGCCAGCAGTTTTCTTTTAGATCTATTTTTGGTGTAGGTCAAATATGATGCAGAAATTTAATACACCACACTAATCATATTTTGGATACAATCCAGGAAAATGAAAATACATTTCTGATTTTAGCCACCAGAGGGTGAGCATATTATTTATTATTCATATTCTTCATTAGATAGAATGAGAGAGAGACAGACTGACTGATAATATTTCTCAGCACTGGGTTAAGTCCTTTATGACTTCTAAGATTGCTTTGGTGAAATATATGGTATATTAAGGATTTACCTATAAACAGGCATATACACCTATCTTATTAGAGAATATATAAAAATTATTTCTAACTTGTAAAGTGGATACTAAGTCTTCTGCTCTTAAAAAGGTATTGACTGAAAAAAAAAAGGTATTGACTCACTTCCTCATGAAGTTACAAGTATAAGGACATATTAAGATGGTCTTGCTAGCTTTATCTAGTACAGTAAAGCCTATCTTTGATACTCAGCCTAGCTTGATTTGGGGGTGGGAAAAAGAAACTGCCTAGTGATTAGAGGAGAAACATGGCAAACATGGAGAAACATGGAAATGATTTAGGGAAAGTAGATAAAATTAATGTGAGAGTTTAGAGGCCAGGACTAGTAATGGTTGCTAAAAGTCTAGGGGGTAAAGGATTTTGGCTGCTTAAAAGTGTCTGTACTGTTAACTGTGGTTAGTTTTGTCTAAGGAAGATGAAGAACAGGCATTCTCAGTTATTATGAATAATTCACAAGCTGCCTTCATTTGTGATATTTGACCAAAGTCAATTTGTACTTTAATTTTTTTTTTTAATTTTTTAACCTTTATTTATTTGTGAGATAGAGAGAGACAGAGCATGAACGGGGGAGGGTCAGAGAGAGGGAGACACAGAATCTGAAACAGGCTCCAGGCTCTGAGCTGTCAGCACAGAGCCTGACGCGGGGCTCGAACCCACAGACTGCGAGATCACGACCTGAGCCGAAGTTGGACGCTTAACCGACTGAGCCACCCAGGCGCCCCATCAATTTGTACTTTAAAAATAGGTTCTGGGGGCACCTGGTTGGCTCAGTTGGTAGAGCATGTGACTCTTGATCTCAGCTTTGTGTGTTCAAGCCCATGTTAGGCATGAAGCCAACTTAAAAAAAAAAAAAAAGAGTTTCTCTATTTTTTAAAATAATGACAGTTCTAAAGATACATATTAATGTTAAAAAGAAGACCTACATATTAGAAAGGGGTTAGAGGTATGGTTCCATTCCCCCAAAATTAAGAAAAATATTTTTCAATTTCTTTGAGACACAATTGACAAATATCCAACATTTTATACATATTCTTAACTTTATTCTTTCCTTTACAATTTAACACAAGATCAACCAACTTAAATTCAAAGCCACCTTAAGTTCAATCATCTGAATGAGGCTAATGTTAACATATAATAGTGCCAGTTACTATAGAATACCAGCATTGTAAGCTTTCTGGCAACTTTAATATGAATATGCAGCATTACTAAGAATCAAATTTCTCTGTGCCTTTTTCTAAACCTCTGTTGCAAAAAATTGGATTTAGCTTTTGAAATAATTGTTTTCTTAAAGGGAGTAAAAATTTAGGAGATGACTAGACTGGAAAATGGTACACAGGGATATCCAATTGGCAAACTTCTATTCCATATTGCATTAGTTATAATAGAGAAGTAGCAGACATGATCTCTGACCTCAGAAAAAGAAAGAGCTGAGAAAATGTGTTACATGTTAGTCTATTAAGGAATAATATTAACTCTTAAATTAGTAAGCACTGATCATTAAGCATAAACTAGTGAAGAGGGTATGAGAACAGAAAAGGAAAGGAAGGCTTACCCAAATATTTTTAGGGGCATAAGACTCAGTAGATTGAAGGAATAAAAGACGCGTAGTTTGAAGCTAAGTAGTGCTTTCTTTTTAGTCATGCAATGCAATGTTTTAAATTTTTTAATATAAAAACACATTTTTAATAAGTATTAAAGGAAATGAGGCATGGACTTTAAAATATAGAGAAGTATTACACTAAGGTATTAGACCAAGTTTGATAGAATAAGTTTGGACAAGTTGAAAAGACCAGTGTGGGTTGGAAGAATCAGAAATGTGCTAGAACTTTAAATGAACTTTGATGGGTTAAGAGAAGATTTCAAAAGGGGTAGGAAGAAATTTCAGGCATTTTCTCATGTTTTTCACTTTTTATAGAGTTTCCTAAATTGTGTCTCTAGTGTTAATATCATAGGCAATAGGTTAATCACATACTCCTTGAGTGCCAAATATGTGTAGAGCACTTCTTTATCAGAAAAGATAGATTACGACAAGCATTATACTCTGTACTTTTAACATACATTTTTAAATGCCTCATCCTTCATGAAGCCTTTAATCCTTTCTCCAGTCCAGAAGAAACTATTCTACTTCTTGAACTTCTATTTTAAAACTAATACTTTTTTCCTGTGAGACTTTTTTGTTTTGTCTTGTTTTATTCAAGTAAAAATGGTGTAAATAAGGTAGTTCATTCAACTTTTTTTAAAAATTTGTTTATTGTGAGAGAGAAAGAGAGTGCACGTGCATGCAAGTGAGCGGAGGAGGGGCAGAGAGAGGGAGAGAGAGAGAATCCCAAGACTCAGGGCTTGAACTCATGAACCATGAGCTCATAATGGTTGAACCACAGTTCATTCAACTTTCAATTCAAATAAGGACTTTCCCCTGAAACACTCATTGTATTTAGGAATGTAGTAAAAGTGCTATTTGGGTTCATTCTCTTCCTCGGGCAGTTTATTAATACAATATGTAGCCAAGGGTTGAGATTTAAAGTGAAACTGGCATTTTTTTTTTAAGTTCCAAGTGTGGGCCAAAGAAGAATACAATTTTTACAGTGTAGCCTGGTGCCTCTATCCTGATTCATGCTAGAGTGTCTTACCCACCATTGCTTTTATACCATCTGTAAAAAGGAAAAAAAAAACATCTTGCATTAAAAAATAGTTTCAACTTTGTGGACCCCCTAAACAGGTTTAGGCTACCAGGGTTTCATGAGCCACACTTTGAGAACTAGTGAGGTAGAGGCTCACTTTCTTTATCTATGGCTCTCCTTGTGAAAGCAAAGGCCTGGACATTTATTACAGGTGAGGTTCTCTGAGTCTTTGGGTGAATTGCCTTCACAGGCATCATTCTCTTAATAAGGAAAATAAAGATAAATTAGGGAATTTAAGAAACTTAAGTAGTATCTACTGCTTCCTAATACTGGCACAGCCTAGTTAAGATGGATTATAAGACTTGTTAGGGAAATAGCTGGTCACGATGACACAGCCTTTTAGTATTACAACTCAAGTATTTTTTTTTTAATTTTTTTTTCAACGTTTATTTACTTTTGGGACAGAGAGAGACAGAGCATGAACGGGGGAGGGGCAGAGAGAGAGGGAGACACAGAATCCGAAACAGGCTCCAGGCTCCGAGCCATCAGCCCAGAGCCTGACGCGGGGCTCGAACTCCCAGACCGCGAGATCGTGACCTGGCTGAAGTCGGACGCTTAACCGACTGCGCCACCCAGGCGCCCCAAACAACTCAAGTATTTTTTAATTGAGGTATAACTGATGCAAAACCTATCAGTTTCATTTGTACAGCATAATGATTCAGTATTTGCATTTATTGTAAAATGATCAGCACAATAAGTCTAGTTAACATTTAACACTTCATATTTTAAAAAAAGCTATACAATAAATTTGACCTTTTTGGGGAAGGAGAGCAAGGTTGTATGGTTCTGTTAATTTAAAACATTTGTAGATTCATTTCACCACTACCACAATCAGGATACAAAACAGTTCCATCACCAAAAGATTCCATTATACTATTTCTTATCGTCACATCCTTCTCCCCTTTCCCTTCCAAACACACACACACACACACACACACACACACACACACACACACACACACACACCTAGCCCCTGGCAACCACTGATCTTTCTATTACTATAGTTTTCTCTTTTTGAGAATTTCGTGTAAATGGGATCCTGCAGTTTGTAACCTTTTGAGACTGAATTCTTTCACTCAGCCTAATTCCTTTGAGAATCATCCAAAGTGTATGTATTTGTTTGTTTCTAGTATTTCTTTCTTTCTTTCTTTCTTTTTTTAAATAACCTCTACACTCAATGTGAGGTGCGAACTCAGGACCCCAAGATCAAGAGTTGCATGTTCCACTGACTGAGCCAGCTGGGCACCCCTGAGTAGCATTTCTTTATATGGATGTACCACAATTTGCTTATTCATTTCCCAGGCCGTTTCCAGTTTGGGGCAGTATTAATTGAGCTGCTATAAACATTCATACACGGGTTCTTTTGTGTGAACATAATTTTTCATTTCTCTAGGATAGATAGGAAGAGGTGAGATTGCTGGGTCATATGGTAACTGTATGTTTGGCTTTTTAAGAAACTGCCAATGTGTTTTACAGAGTGGTTGTACCATTATGCATTTCCATAAACAATGTATGAGAGTTTCAGTTGCTCTGCATCCTCCTCAGAACTTGATATGGTCAGTATTTTGTATTTTAGACATTCTAAAAAGCATGCAGTAGTATCTCATAGTAGTTTTACTTTGCATTTCCTTAAGGGTTTATGATGCTGAGCAACTTTTCATATGCTTAGTTACCATCTGTATATATCCTCTTCAGTGAGGCATCTCTTCAAGGCTTTTGGCCATTTAAACGGGGTTTTCTTTTGAGATTTGAAGCTTTTTTTTTTTTTTTAATAAATTCTGGATACATCTTTTGTTGGAGATGTGAATTGCAAAATTTTTCTCTGAGTCTGTAGCTTATCTTTTCATTCACTCTCTTTTGTTTTTAAGTTTATTTATTTTGAGAGACAGAGCCTGTGCATGCAAGCAGGGGAAAGATAGAGTGGGGAGAGAGAATCTCAGGCACTGACAGCGCAGAGCCTGACATGGGACTCAATCTCATGAACTGTGAGATCGTGATCTGAGCTGAAGTCAGACGCTTAACCAACTAAACCTCCCAAGTGTCCCTCTTTTCATTCTCTTAACTGTATCATATGGAGAGCAAAGTTTTTAATTTGGATGAAGTCCAGCTTATCAGTTTTTTTCTTTATTGGATCATGTGTTTGGTGGCAAGTCTAAGAAGTTGTTGCCTAGCCCTATGTGAAAAAATTTTCTATTTTATAAGTTATATAGTTTTACTTGGTGCATTTATATCTATGATCTAGTTGGAGTTAATTTTTGTATTAGTTATGAAGTTTAGGTTGAGGTTCATTTTTTGTTTTCATATGGAGGTCAGTGGTCCTAGTACCATTTGCTAAAAAAGATTGTTCTTTCTCTTTTTTAAAAACTTTTTTTTTTTCAACGTTTATTTATTTTTGGGACAGAGAGAGACAGAGCATGAACGGGGGAGGGGCAGAGAGAGAGGGAGACACAGAATCGGAAACAGGCTCCAGGCTCTGAGCCATCAGCCCAGAGCCTGACGCGGGGCTCGAACTCACGGACCGCGAGATCATGACCTGGTTGAAGTCGGATGCTTAACCGACTGCGCCACCCAGGCGCCCCTAAAAACTTTTTTTAAGTTTATTTATTTGAGAGAGAGAGAGAGAGAGAGAGAGCGAGCACAAGTGGGGGAGGGGCAGAAAGAGAGGCCGAGAGAGAATCCTCAGCAGGCTCCATGCTGTCAGCAAACCATGAGATCTGACCTGAGCCAAAGTCAGATGCTTAAGAGACTAAGCTACCCAGGTGCCCCTCTTTCTCCTTTAAATTGCTCTTGTGCATTTGTTGAAAATCAACTGAAGATATAGACCCATATATTTGTGTGGGTATATTTCTGGACTCTATTTTGTCTTACTGATCTATGTGTCTTTCTCTTCACCAATACTACACTGTCTTCATTATGTAGCTTTACATATGGTAAATCTGTAGTCAGGTAATATGATTCCTCCAATCTTCTTGTTCTTTTTCAAAATGGTCTTAACTGTTCTAGTTTCTTTCCCTTTCCAAATTAATTTTTTTTTAAGTTTATTTATCATGAGAGAGGGTAGGGCAGAGAGAGGGAGAAAGAATCCCAAGAAGCTCTATACCACCAGCACAAAGCTCGAGGCTTGAGCTGACAATCCATGAGATTATGACCTGAGCTGATGTTGTACCCTTAACCACTGAGCCACCCAGGTGCCTCCTAAATGACTTTTAGAAGCAGCTGTCTATATCTACAAAAATTCTTGCTGGGATTTTGATCTATATTGTGTTAAATATATTGGTCATTTTGGGGAATTGACATGTTTATTGTGGTTACAATCCATGAACATGGTATATTTCTCCATTTATTTAGGTTTTCTTTTATTTCGTTTTAAAGAAAATAGTTTTATAGTTTTCGGCTGACAAATCCTGTACATCCTCTATGAGATTTACATCTAAATATTTTATTTTATTTTATTAAAAAAATTTTTTTGATGTTCATTTTTGAGAGAGAAACATAGCATGAGCAGGGAAGGGGCAGAGAGAGAGGGAGATACAGTATCTGAAGCAGGCTCCAGGCTCTGTCAGCACAGAGCCCAACACAGGGCTTGAACTCACAAAACCGTGAAATCATGACCTGAGCTGAAGTCGGGTGCTTAACCGACTGAGCCACCAGGTATCCCTAAATATTTTATTTTTATGAACTATTGTAAATGGCATTATTATTTTTTTAACATTTATTCATTATTGAGAGACAGAGAGAGACAGAGTATGAGCATGGGAGGGGCAGGGAGAGGGGGAGACAGAGCATGCAAAGCAGGCTCCAGGCTCTGAGCTGTCAGCACAGAGCCCAATGCGGGGCTCAAATGCACAAACTGTGAGATCATGACCTGAGCCGAAGTCGGATGCCTAAACAATTGAACCACCCAGGCGCTCCTAAATGGTATTATTTTTTAAATTTCAGGTTTTAGTTATAAACTACTAGTATATAAAACCATAATTGATTTTTGCATGTTAGTATTGTATCCTGAGACTCTTGCTAAACTCATTTGTTAGTCCTAGGAGTTTTTTCTTTGTAGGTTCCTTGGGATTTTCTACATAGAAAAACATGTCATCTGCAAATAGGCACAGTTTCATTTTCTTTCCAATCTATATGCCCCCTCCCCCCTTTTTTTTTTCTTGTCTTATTTCACTGGCTAAGACTTACATAATGATGTTGAGTAGAATGTTGAAGGTGGATATCCCTACCTTGCTCCCAATCTTAGGAAGGAAAGCATTCAGTTCTTCACCATTAATATGATGTTAGCTGAAGATGTTTTTGTAGGTGCCCTTTATTAGGTTAGAAAAATTCTCTTCTATTCCCAGATTACTGTAATTAAAAAAAATATATTTAGTTTTGAGTGAGAGAGTGTGGCCATGTGGGGAGGGGGAAGGACAAAGAGAGAGAGACAGAGAATCCCAAGCAGGCTCCACACTGTCAGTGCAGATCCCAAGTTGGATCTCAAACTCACCATCCATGAGATGGTGAGCCAAAATCAAGAGTCTGACGCTTAACTGACTGAGCCACCCTGGAATCCTGAGATTTTTTTTTTTTTTAAACCAGGAATGGATGCTGAATTGTGTCAAATATATTTTTTGTGTCATTATATTGTTTTTCTTCTTTAGACTATTAATGTGATGGATTACACTCATTGATTTTCACATATTGAACAGCTTTTCATTGCCAGAATAAACCCCTCTTGGTTGTGATATGCTGTTTTTACAGTATATACTGTGAATTCAATTGGCTAGTACATTGTTCGGCATTTTTGTGACCATGTATGTGAGGAATATTGGTCTCTAGTTTTCTTGATTTGTATTGTCTTTGTCTGGTTTTGGTATCAGGGCAATACTGACTTTATAAATGAGTCAGGATTGATTCTTCCTCTTATTTTCTGGAAGAAACTATGTGGAATTGGTGTTGTTTCTTCTTTTTTTTTTAATTTTATTTTTTATTTTTTAAAATTTACATCCAAATTAGTTAGCATATAGTGCAACAATGGTTTCAGGAGTAGATTCCTTAGTGCTCCTTACCCATTTAGCCCATCCCCCCTCCCACAACCCCTCCAGTAACCCTCTGTTTGTTCTCCATATTTAGGAGTCTCTTATGCTTTTGTCCCCCTCCCTGTTTTTATATTATTGTTTCCCTTCCCTTGTGTTCATCTGTTTTGTCTCTTAAAGTCCTCATATGAGTGAAGTCATATGATATTTGTCTTTCTCTGACTCACTAATTTCACTTAGCATAATACCCTCTACTTCTATCCACGTAGTTGCAAATGGCAAGATTTCATTCTTTTTGATTGCCAAGTAATACTCTATTATATATATATACCACATCTTCTTTATCCATTCATCCATTGGTGGACATTTGGGCTCTTTCCATACTTTGGCTATTGTTGATAGTGCTGCTATAAACATGGGGGTGAATGTGCTGCTTCGAAACAGCACACCTGTATCCTGTGGATAAATGCCTAGTAGTGTAATTGCTGGGTCATAGGATAGTTCTATTTTTAGTTTTTTGAGGAACCTCCATACTGTTTTCCAGAGTGGCTGCACCAGCTTGCATTCCCACCAACAATGCAAAAGAGATCCTCTTTCTCCGCATCCTCACCAACATCTGTTGTTGCCTGAGTTGTTAATGTTAGCCATTCTGACAGGTGTAAGGTGGTATCTCATTGTGGTTTTGATTTGTATTTCCCTGATGATGAGTGAAGTTGAGCATTTTTTCATGTGTTGGTTGGCCATCTGGATGTCTTCTTTGGAGAAGTGTCTGTTCATGTCTTTTGCCAATTTATTCACTGGATGATTTGTTTGATGGGTGTTGAGTTTGATAAGTTCTTTATAGATTTGGGGTACTAACCCTTTATCTGATATGTCATTTGCAAATATCATCTCCCATTCTGTCAGTTGCCCTTTAGTTTTGCTGATTGTTTCCTTCGCTGTGCAGAAGCTTTTCATTTTGATGAGGTCCCAGTACTTCATTTTTGCTTTTGTTTTGCTTGCCTCCGGAGACGTGTTGAGTAAGAAGTTGCTGCGGCCAAGATCAAAGAGATTTTTGTCTGCTTTTTCCTCAAGGATTGTGATGGCTTCCTGTCTTACATTGATGTCTTTCATCCATTTTGAGTTTATTTTTGTGTATGGTGTAAGAAAGTGGTCCAGGTTCATTCTTCTGCATGTTGCTGTCCAGTTTTCCCAGCACCACTTGCTGAAGAGACTGTCTTCATTCCATTGGATATTCTTTCCTGCTTTGTCAAAGATTAGTTGCCCATACGTTTGTGGGTCCATTTCTGGTTCTCTATTCTGTTCCATTGATCTGAGTGTCTGTTCTTGTGCCAGTACCATACTGTCTTGGTGATTACAACTTTGTAGTATAGCTTGAAGTCCGGGGGTGTTGTTTCTTCTTTAAATGTTTCAATTTGTCTTTGAGACCATCTGGGTGTGGAGATTTTTTGGAAGTTTTTTAAGTCCAGTTTTCATGGGGCCATTGAATTTACCTATTTCATCTGGTGGGGGAGGATTGGTCGTGTGTGGGTTTTGAGGAATTTGTCCATTTATTTATTTTTAAAAAAAAATTTTTTTTTCAACGTTTATTTATTTTTGGGACAGAGAGAGACAGAGCATGAACGGGGGAGGGGCAGGGAGAGAGGGAGACACAGAATGGGAAACAGGCTCCAGGCTCTGAGCCATCAGCCCAGAGCCCGACGCGGGGCTCGAACTCACGGACCGCGAGATCGTGACCTGGCTGAAGTCGGACGCTTAACCGACTGCGCCACCCAGGCGCCCCGAGGAATTTGTCCATTTAATCTAAGTTGTCAAATGTATGTGTAGAGAGTTTTATGAAACATTGTTTATGGAGGCTGTAGCGATAATTCCTTTGTCATTCCTGGTATTAGTAAAATGTATCTTCTCTTTTTTTGTCAGCCTTGCTAGAGGTTAATCAATTTTATTGATCTATTCCAATAACCAATTTTTAGTTTCATTGATTTTTCTCTATTTTTGTTTTCAATTTAATTGATTTCTGCTCTTTATTATTTTCTTCTGTTTGCCTTGGGTTTATTTGCTCTTTTTCTAGTTTGTTAAGGCAGAAGTTTGGATTATTGATATGAATTTTTTTAAATTCTAATACTAGCTTTAAAAATCAATACCTTGGGTTGCCTGGGTGTCTCAGTCAGTTAAGCAACCGACTCTTGGTTTGGGCTCAGGTCATGATCTCAGTTTGTGAGACTGAGCCCTGCACCTGACTCTGCACTGACAGAATGGGCCTGTTTAGGATTCTCTCTCTGCCTTTCTCTCTCTGCGCCTCTCTGCTCATTTTTCTCCCTCTCTCAACATAAATAAATAAACATTAAAAAAATCAATACCTTTGGGGCAACTGAATGGCTCAGTCAGTTAAGTGCCCGACCCTTGATTTCTGCTCATGATTGTGAGATAGAGCCCCGAGTCAGTTCAGTGCTGGGCATGGAGCCTGCTTAAGATTCTTTCTCTCCCTCTCTCTCTGCCCCTCCACTGCTTGTGCTCTCACTGTCTCTCAAAAAAAAAAAAAAAATCAATTACCTTCTTGTGGTTCATACTTTGTTTCTTATATATTAAAAAAACTTTTTTTAATGTTTATTTATTTTTGAGTGACAGAGAGAGAGAGACAGAGCACGAGCAGGGAAGGGCAGAGAAAGAGGGAGACAGAGAATGCAAAGTAGGCTCCAGGCTCTAAGCTGTCAGCACAGAGCCCTATGCAGGGCTTGAACCCATGGACCGTGAGATCTTGACCCAAGCTGAAGTCGGGTGCTTAATGGACTGAGCCACCCAGGTGTCCTTGTTTCTTATATTTTATATGTATCTGGACTGCTCTGTTTTTAACTCCTTGAGTACAGGGTCTTAGGTGATTAATCTGAGCCTAAGTGTCTTGTACTATGTGTTTAGTGTTTTATAGATGATTTGAATGGAGAGATGTGTGGATAAAAAGAGAGTGAGGGCAATGAATATAAATTATTTCAAGATAGCTTCAGCATTAAGAAAAATATATAACAGGGGCTATAACAGTAAGGTAAAAGGAAGGAATAAAAATTCACTCATCAGGAAAAGTTGGTAACACCAGTCGAAGCTAGTTTTGATAGGGACTATTCAAAACTTCAGGGTGTTGTACAGAATACTCACTATTGCATTCAATTTTACACAGTGAATGAAACAGAATTCTGCTTCCTAGCCAATTCAAGAAAGAAAAAACCTTTTAACTTATTCAGGTAATTTGAGCAAAATAATTTGGAAATAATTACCTCCATGATTTCTTGATTCCCTGTTTTACTTCTGCTATACCTGATATACTTTCCTCTGTTATTTATTCTTTAGTAGAGGCATAGGATATAGCCTACTTTCTCTTACTCCATCTCTTACTGAACACCTGAAGTCACACTGTAGGCCCCTAGGGAATCAGGCCATGAGTTTGAGCCTCCTGGCTTATCCTTCTCCATAAAATGAAAGCATCTGTATTAGTTTCCTATGGTTGCTGTAACAAATTACCACAAACTTGGTAGCTTGAAACATGAATTTTCCCACAGTTGTGCAGGCTGGAAGTCCAAAATCATGCCACTGAGTTAAAATCAAGGTGTCATCAAGGCTGTGCTCTCTTTAGAGGTTCTAGTGGATAGTGCATTTCCTGCTTTTTTCCAGCTTTTGGTGACTGCTGGCATTCCATGGTTTGTGGCTGCATCACTCCAGTCTCTGCTGCTATGGTCCTATTGTCTTTTCTTCTGTAATGAAACCTCCCTCTGTTTCCCTCTTAAAAGAACACTTATGATTGTATTTAGAGCTCACTGAAATAATCCAGGCTAATCTCCTCATCTCAAGATCCTTAATTATGTCTACAAAGTCCTTTTCTTACCCTAATTCACATATTGCAAGGATTAAGACATGGGTATCTCCTAGGGAGCCATTATTTAGCCTACCACAGCATCCTGATTCCTTAATCAAGAACATTGGTGAAATGGGATAACAGAAGACATTCATTATCTCTTAAAAAGTGTCCTTCCTAATCTGTATTTTTAAAAATCTTATCTTTTTGCTATTTTAAATATTAATATTTGCATATAAAGTATTCATAGAAATTAATTCAGGCTGATATCCTTTATAGTAGATTCCAAAAATGAATTCTAAGGAAAAAGCCCAATTTATTATATATCAATCTTTTTCACATATAGCTTCATGAATAACCATTTGACACTGAAACATGAGCTCCAAAACTATTATTATTTTGGCACAGGAACAAACTTAATTTCAGAATCAGAGATTCCAGACAGCCATTAACTTTTATTCAAATAAAAGTTTTAAGCACCTGAATAACTTAATGGATACAAATAGAAAAGGCATTAAATGGCTTCATATTGCTTCCATATGTAAGAACTAGTCATTACAGCAAGTTACAAATAAATCAAAATTTAACATAATGAACAAAATCTTCAGCCAGGAAGATTTAGGTTTAACAGATGAACTAATATGACATTTACAGTATTGCTCAGCATTAACTTGTATGGATTCATATGGAATCATCATTTAGTTATTCATCAGCCCCAAATAATTGAAAATTCTTGTAGGAGATTATCTATCATTTACCTATCCTGTCAGAGGTCTCTTAACTGAGACATCACCTTTCAGGCCTTGTAGAACTCTTGGGTAGGACAGAGATTTGGGCGACCATTCTAGGCCTAAACTAGAGACTATCCTAATACAGATTCCTCAGTACAGATTCTTCAAGCATCACTTGATACCACCAGACAGGAAGTTGAGCGTATACAAGTAATAATTGTGTTTTGTTTTGTTTTTAACAATATAGGTACTTTCTAAGGCTTTATAGTAGATTCCAAAAATGAATTGTAAGGAAAAATACATACATGTTAGTGAATTACTTTTCAAAATTTTTTTTTAAATTTTGATAATCAGTTTCTGTATAAGCCATGTTAATGGCTAATACCTCTAGATTACCCACATCACCACCCTGTTTTGTTTCTTTTTTCTTTTTTCTTTTTCTTTTTTTTTTTTAAGGGAGGGGAGGAACAGAGAGAGAGAGAGAGAGAGAGAGAGAGAGAGAGAGAGAGAGAGAATCCCAAGCAGGCTTCATGTCCAACGTGGAGCCCGATGTGGGGCTCAATCTCACAACCATCAGATCATGACCTGAGCTGAAATCAAGACTCAGACGCTTAACCGACTGAGCCACCCAGGTGCCCCTCCAGTGTTTTCATTATAAATTCCATACATGTCTTTTTCATTATCAATTGCATATGCACGCCATTTGTTATTTGTTGCATTCGGCAGAGATTGATATCCTATGATAAACACATTTCTTTAAATCATTATAGTTGGAATGCAAATGATGATTTGTGAAGGGTGAAGTTAAGCTGTCTTCAATGAACACTGTATTTGGAAATGGTATTGATTGACCAAGTCTTGTACATTTATCTAGCCAGCACTTAACCTACCTCCCATTTATACACATTTGTATATGTAGACAGAGAAATCATTAAAACTTTTCACAGAATTGCAAACTTTTTTTTTTTTTTAATTTAAACCTAGATCAAACCTAACAAAATTCTGGATAACTTGACCTCTAGGAAGGCTCCTAACTGGCATATTAATAACTTGCTGAAGTAGATCTTCCTTGCCTTTGAATGTAACCTAGTAGATTTGAGCTGAGGATTATGGAAAGCTGGATAGCTTATGGAAGAAACACATCTAAATCTTCCTGCTGGGTTGATGTTCCTAAAGAAATTCTCTTTCAAAGGTAGAAAAGCCTAACTTTTCAACTTTTTTTCCACACTGCAGTTACTGGCCTTTAAATGTTGGGAGTTTCTGAGCTTGGTGTCAGACTCTTTTTTTTTTTTTTTCCTGCACTCTGTATTCTCTCCCTAGTGATCTCATTCATTTTCAAGTTTTCAAATACTATCTATATGCTAATGGATTATAAATTCATATCGCTCTGCCAAGTCTCTTTTCTAAGTTCTAGATCACTGTATCTAACACTTTTTTCTGTACCTCCTTTTGGATGCATGTCAGAAGCCTCAAACTTTACATGTCGCAAACAACTCAGAATCATATTGTACCACCTCCAACCCCACACTTCTTATAATAGGAGTGGTATCTCCTAGCAATTTGAGACTGGAACTATTCTAAGAAGTGTGGGGTTGGAGGGTGGTACAGTATGATCCTGAGTTTGGGACATGTAAAGTTTGAGCTACAATGCTAAATGAGTTACTTAGATCACCTGATTATTATTTAATGTTTGGACTGGAGCCTGGGTACTTTCAAAAGTGTCTCAGGTGATTGTATTGTGTATCCATGATTGAGAAGTACAGACATACAAAACACCATTAATTCTTGCAGAAACTCTTTAAGGTAGGTTTTCTGTTCATTTTATAGTAAAGAAATGGATGCTCACAGATACTAATTAACTTTCCCTATGTCACACATCTCATAAGCGGGGGCAGGGAGAAGCTGTGGCTTTTCTACAAATGACACATTTTCTGAGCAGAGAAGACAATCACTCTCACCAAATCAAGGGGAATGCTAAACCAAAAGGAAAGAATCAATATTCCTACTTAACAGTCAAGGGTCTTTTGTTCACTCTGTATCCTCCATGAACTCTTTCTGGCCACCTCAGTTCTTCTTGGTCTCTTCACCCAATTTTTATTACACAAATAACTGACTTATTTTGATGATGAATTATGTTACACTCAGCCTTACCTTATATTTGTACCTATATTAAGGCCTCCTTGTACATTTCCTAGTTATGAAATCTGGTGACTTAGGCGAACCAGGTTAAGAGCCCTGGTTTTGCAGCAACACCCACCTGAGTTGGCCTCCTGCATATAGTTATCTCCATGGCCGTGACAAGCCATTTAATTTTTTAAATCTCGTTTTGTAAGCATAAAATAGGGAAAAATAAAACTTGTACTTTAGCAAGGATTAGAAACATTCTATTCAATAAACTTTAGTTCTTAGTAAAGGCACCCTAACCAATGGGAAGTAAAGGGTTTGGTCCATCAGTAAATACATGGAAAGTAGTAGGTGGAATACGACTTTTGGAACTGACTCCTTTTTCTGACACAAACTAATATTTGGACAGAGAATATAAAAAAAATAAGGAGTCATGAAATCTACCTAAGGCTGCCACTTCTATCTCTCAGAACAGGTTTCCAGAAAGCTATTTACATAAGATACTCTGGCCAAACCACAGGAAATTATTATACTCTGCAATTTCCCCACCCTATCTCCAACGCTTGCCCTCTGACCAAGTCCCTACCCCACGTTCTGCCCTTCCCTGTAGGGAAGGAGTTGCGGATTTCATTTTATAGTGGATTGGCTGACGGGATGGGGTGGGAAGGGGAAATCAGAGAGGCTCCACCCATTTCATTGGAGGCCTGGAGGTGGGCGCTCTCCTTTTCCTCTACCCGCCCCCCGGTACCTGCAAAGTGGGGCTGGCCACGGAGGGAGGGCCCTGTCCCCTGTCCCTTTAAGGAGGAGGGCCGAGCGCAGGCGAGAGAGCTGGCGTTGCCCCTAGCCCGTCCGCGCCCTCACCCCAGAGCAGCTGCAGCCACAGCTCCGGCCTCCCCGCGGTTAGCAGAGTCCGCTCCGGCCCCAAGAAGCGAGTCGCCACCATGGTGAAGATTGTGACGGTGAAGACCCAGGCGTACCCGGACCAGAAGCCGGGCACGAGCGGGCTGCGAAAGCGGGTGAAGGTGTTTCAGAGCAGCGCCAACTACGCGGAGAATTTCATCCAGAGTATCATCTCCACGGTGGAGCCGGCGCAGCGGCAGGAGGCCACCCTCGTGGTGGGCGGGGACGGCAGGTTCTACATGAAGGAGGCCATCCAGCTCATCGTGCGCATCGCCGCCGCCAACGGGGTAAGGGACGCGCCGGCTCCTCCGCGGCGTGCGCCAGGAGCGGGGCCGTGCGCGACGTGCCGCTAGAGTCGCCCGCCCCTGCCGCGCTCAGGCCCGGCCACTTCCGCGTGCCGCCCTAGTCTCCACCCAACTCCTTTGCTCTGGCTTTTCCTGGCCCGGAGGCCCCGCGGAGGTCGCAGGGTGCTGAAGGGTGGCCTCGGGGCTCCGCGGAGCTGCTTTGTCGACTCTCCGGGGACGGGCGAGCAGGGCTTGACCTTGGGAGGCCCGACCCTCCGCCTCTTGCCCCGCCCTTCTCTCGCCTCCTCCCTTCCCCACCCCTCCGGCTGAGGCCTCTGACATTTACATTAACCTTTCCTGCGGCTAAAGATACAGTTACAACTCTGAGTGCAGTCGCCTTCACCCGGAAAGGTTAGACGGCCTCTGCCTTGCTCAGAACCCCCTCCCATCCCTCCCAGTTGCTTGCTATTCTGGTCTGAGACTGGCGCTTCCCACTGGCTGGGAGCCCGACGCCGTGGGGCATGGTTGGCGGGAGCGCCCGCCCAGCTGGTGCGTGAGACCCGCAGGGCTGAGAAGAGGTTGCCAAGTCTTGCTCTCTCTCCACATCCTAGTTTGCGTTGGGACTGAGCTCCCGCCCTTCCACGGCCTGGTTGCTGGGACGCAGGCTTTTGAAAACGCTAGTCTTTGCCAGATGGTGCTTCTAGATCTGTTCTTCGAGGAGTTGGAGCTGAATTTTCATGAGAACAGAAACTGCATACCCAAGGGTGCTCTTATGCAAGCCTTCGTGCCTGGCCAGGAAATTAATGCAACCCCTTGGCTCGCCCCTCGCCGCACCCTCCCCACCAGCTAAGGAACGTTAACTGACTTCAGGGGCAGGTCCACTCGGATAGGTGAAACTCTGAAAGATTTTTCAGTAAACTTTATGAATGAAAAGGTGGATTTATAAAACAGGCAACTTGGAGCTGATTATTCATTCACTTTTATAAAACATCTTCTAACGAGTTTCTCTTTCTGTATTTAAAATAAGATTTGACTTATACCTAGCTTTTCTGGAACTCATTTCTTTTAGTGATATTTTTATTCATTTTAGTAATACTTTATCTTTAACATGTAAGTGTCATTTTGCCACGCACCACGAAAAGCACTAAATGTGCAGTATCTCATTTATGCTGCAGCCTTATGAGGTCGATGCTATTATGGGCATCTTCAAGTTACCAGTGAGAAAACTGAAGCCTGGGCAGGTTAAAGAGGAACTATAAAAGCAGCACCCAGAATCTAATATAGACCTACCAATTACAACTTCTGTGAAGGAAGGGACCCTTAAATCTATAAGGAACTATTTTTCCCTAGTCTGTAAAATCTACACTGGGCCCCAATCTACATCTCCCTCCCTGAGTCAGGCATTTATAAGCATCAAGGAGAGAAGGTCCTCCGAATAGAATATGCTCTTGAGTTTTCAGACAACCACAAATTCCCTTAAGAGCAAAAACAGATGTTACCCAGTAGATCCCTTCATTTCCTTATCACCTGTGTTGAATATGTATTTCATTCATTCATTCAAAAAGACTGAACCTATGCCATATACAGAAAATGTGTGGAATAAAAAGACAATTCAGACACAAGACTCGTACTTAAGGAGCTTACGTCATAGTGGGAATTTTTGAGGAAAGTTGTCCATTTGGGAGTAGTGTAGGATGGGAAAGAAAAATTTAGGCTGAGACCAAAAAAAAAAAAAAAAAAAATATATATATATATATATATATATGCTTTTAAAACCTCATCCCCTTTTAGCTACTGCTTTCTTGCTTTTCCCCTTTTTGGCCAATTGCCACCACTGATTTTTCACCCATTCACTTACCACCTCCCTGCAGTCTGGCTCCTTCTTCCTTCACCACTTGCCAAGGTTACTAATGACTTTCTGGTTGCTAAATCCATTGAATACTTTTTTTAAGGCCTTATTTGGCCTTCTTATTGCCTTTGGCATTGCTGGTTTTGCACTTTTTTAAAAAAATAATTTTTTATTAAGTTTATTTATTTTGAGAGAGAGAATATGCATAAGTTGGGGAGGTACAGAGAGAAGGGGGGAGAGAGAGAATCCCAAGCAGGCTCCGCACTGTCAGCACAGAGCCTGACGTGGGGCTTGAACTCACAAACCGCGAGATCATGACCTGACCTGAAATCAGGAGCCGGATTCTCAACTGACTGCACCACCTAGGCATCCCTGGTTTTGCACTTTTAAAGTCCTCATTCCCTTGCCTTGATCACTCTCCTGATTCTACTCATACTTTTTGAGAGTTCCTTCATGACCTGCTTGTGCTGTGTACACCCTAGCTCTTTCCTAAGTTTTTGTCCTCAGCTGCTGCTCTCTGATTTTATTCTCTCTGTCTCTGTCTCTGTCTCTGTCTCTGTCTCTGTCTCCTCACCAGGGATGTAAATATATTCCTCTTGTCTTCTGGTGTGATTCAATTCAGATAACATCTTCAGAAAACTTTCCCCAACAACCTCTGTCTGCCACTTTCATCCCCCCCCCCCCATTAAGTGCTCCTTTCTTATAGATACTTCTAGAATAGATTAATGAAATCCCAGTGAAATTATCTTCACATGTGACACTCCCCTCTAGAGAGTAAACTTCTTTAAGATGGAGTCTGCTTTTATCTCTATCTGCAAATAGTGCAGATTTCAGTGAGTCTTGGTTTCAATTGCCCTGAATTGTGAACAGTATGGAATATACTTCAAGTTAAGTGTATTCCAGCCCTTAAAGCCAGTGTATAGTTGGTGAGCAATAAATTTATTCTCTTCAAACGTTTATTATGTGCTTACTTTGTATCAGACATTGTGCTGAGTACTTGGGATAGAAAATATTCCTGTCCTCAGCAAAAACAGTATAAAAGGGGAGGTAGACAAGAATAAACAGAGCACAGTGCATTAGGTGTTACGATGGAGGTGTGTGCCAGGTACTGAAGGGGGAACAGCATGGAGGGCTGTACGGGTGTGCCGTCCTTTCTGAAAGTTCCTGTTAGGCCACTTCACTTGGATGAAAGACCTACCTTAATTACCTGCTTTTGCAAACGGCAAACCCAAAGCAATCTGAAGAGGACTTTTGCTCTTATGAAGAAAGGTGGAAACTGAAAGTAGAGGTCAGCATATGGTGTGCAGGGGGTCATGAGAGAGGTAGCAGGGACCCATCCCCAGCAGCAAGAGTGGCTCCACCAAGCGCTTTCCCCTACACTCAACGTCTGCCGCTATAGCTTTGAACTGTGTGAGCTTCTCTGCTTTATCTTGATTTATTCTGTGTATCCATTAGCAAGATGTGCCCTAAGGTATCAGAAAACACTAAGAGGTTTATTTCTGGAGTCTGAGAACACTGAAAGTGGTAGCTGAATTGAGGCTTAAAGTTGGAATTCCTAAGGTGGGTTTGTCAGGGGAAGAATACTAGACAGAAAAGAATAAAAATATAGGAGTTGGACACTGCTGGGCAAGTTAATTAACTTCTGATCCCCTTCCCCCCACTTTTCTGTAAAGGTTGGAAGCAATGAGACATACCCATAGAGGTTCTTGTGAGGATTAAATGAAATGAGTTTAAAAGTACCTGTAGTGTTGGGCACCTGGGTGGCTCAGTCGGTTGAGCATCTGATTTTTGGTTCAGGTCATGATCTCGTGGTTCGTGAGTTCCGGCCCTACATCAGCTCACTGCTGTCAGCACACAGCCCGCTTCTGATTCCCTGTCCCCCTCTCTCTCTGCCACTCCCCTACTCACATTCGCTCTCTCAAAA
Source organism: Felis catus (assembly GCF_018350175.1). NCBI lineage: Eukaryota > Metazoa > Chordata > Mammalia > Carnivora > Felidae > Felis > Felis catus. The sequence continues at coordinate 52,287,164 of NC_058375.1, forward strand.
ATAAATAAAACATTTTTAAAAAATTAAAGAAAAAAAGTACCTGTAATCTCTTGTCACCTGGAAGCTGATTGACACTTTGGGGAAACCTTACGATGGGCCTGGGACAGGACTTTGTGTTATCAGTGTTCTGTTGATCTGGGGACATTAAGCTAATCAGGCCCAACCTGATGCAGATATTAACATCTCTTCCCCACCTTTCATAAATACTATCATTGTCCCCCACCTTCCTCTACCCTCAGTGGCCCCAACCAATATAGAGGGACTCCATGTTAGAAGCCAGTTGCATGCAAGTGGCAAAGACCTAACTAAGATTAGCACGGTTCGAAAGGAATTTATGGGCCTCTGTAACTGAGACGTCTTAAGAGATACCAGAGCAGACAACTCAGTTCAAACCACTCCTGGTCTCTAAAAATTGCTCTTGGGCCCAATGGTCTGCATGTGACCAGTATTAAGAATTGGGGAGAGTTCAAACTCCCAAGTAAATGAATGTTTGGATATTTTGTAAATTTTTTTAAATGTTTTATTTTTGAGAGAGAGAGAGAGACAATGCAAGCAGGGAAGGGGCAGAGAGAGAGGGAGACACAGAATCCAAAGCAGCCTCCAGGCTCTGAGCTGTCAGCACAGAGCCCGACATGGGGCTTGAACTCACCTACCATGAGATCAGGATCTGAGCCGAAGTCAGATGCTTAACCGACTGAGCCACCCAGGCACCCCAGAATGTTTGGATATTTTGAATGATAGTTCATCATTATCTCCAGCAAAATAAATAAATAAATAAATGCCTGCGTGGGAACTTGTGAGTAAACTGGTTTTCTTTCATCAACCCACAGGGGTTCTTGTGTGTTGAATTCCTTTGTTTAGTCTCCAGACTCCTTACTAGAATATATCTTTTTAAAAAATAGATAAAACAAAACATACAGGATTACAAAGGAATTATTATATTGAAATTCAATTATCAAAATATTAATCAAATTTGTGATGCAGCAAGATCTGTATGCTTCCTTACTGACACATTAAATAACAAGATTTAGTGGGAAGTCTAATACTGTCTTACTTTAGAGTGGTGATAAGTGATATTTTGATACATCTGCAATGTCAGTAATTTTAGATAAGTATAATATGATATGAAAATATCTGTGATTTCTATTGATGATAAAGTCCCTGGTAGTATTTGTAATGGTAATAATAATAATAATTGTTTGTTGCCCATATTCATAATTCAAGGAGATGCTAAATTTCATTTAGAGGTTAATGAAAATAAAGCTTTTGTTTGTTTTGCCATTCAAATTCAAGGACACCATTGAATTCTACCCAGGGATTTCTTCTAAGGATCCTGAGTTAAGAACCCCTGCACTAAATGAATGATCCTTTTTATTTTTAATGTTTATTTTTGAGAGAGACAAAGCATGAGAGGGGGAGGGGCAGAGAGAGAGAGGGAGAGACAGAATCCAAAGCAGGCTCCAGGTTCTGAGCTGTCAGCACAGAGACTGATGCGGGGCTCAAACTCACGAATCGTGAGATCATGACCTGAGCCGAAGTCAGATGCTTGACTGAGCCACCCAGGCGCCCCACAAATGATCTCTTTTCAGGGTCAGGTACTGCTTGCACCAAAATGGGCATCAAATACATGACATAGAGATTAAGGGTCTCAGGTTCTCAGATCAAACCAGTGGGGCTTTGAGAACTTTGTCTTAACTGGAGGAACTCCACTGTCTCCCATTTGGGATGAATCACCCTTTCCCGAACTTTCATGAGGCCAGCTGTAAGCACGGGTAAAGGGACATGTTTCTAGATATAGTTCTGAGAAGGAAATGAAAGAATACTGGGGAGGAAGGGGGATGTTTTGGGACTCTGAGGTAACTGGTGTTAGGTAGAGGCACCTTGCTACCTTTCCTTAAAATCTGATGTCCTAGGGCAAGGAAGACTTGGCAGAGAACCATCTTTGGGTCAATGTTTAATATGCTATGACTCCCATTAAAAAAAAAAAAGTCCTTTAATTATGATGGCTTATGAATGATTGTTCTCCCCCTGTTCACACTTTGTTTATTTGAATTGGTATTAAATACCAAGATAAATGAGGTACTGTCCTTTTCCATCCAGGAGTGGGGGAAATAAGACACAAGAAATACATATATGTGCAAAGAACAGAATTAGAAAAAGTGCTGAGTGCAGGTAAGGGAGAGAACATTCTGGACTGGGGAAAGAAATGGTGGAACTTGAATTGTGTCTTGAAGAGTGGATAGTGTGCGAACAGAAGAGGGGGGTGCATAGCCGAAAGAGCTAGCTAAGTAGAGGAATGGACAAGACTGTTTTATAGAGCCAGGCGCTTAGCCCTTACACAGCCTTTGTTATGAAAAATATTTTAAGCAATTTGTTCAGGAGCCTCTCTTTCTTGGCTTCACTGATCTAAGTCAGACTCTTTTCCCCTCTCACTCTGTTACACTGCACACTCCCACTGCTACTCAGAGTTGCACATTTGAGAAGGAGAGCCATCATAATTCAGCACACGCACTACACAGCATTGTGCCCTGTGGCTTTCTGCTTGGCTCATATTGGAAGTCTCTATTAGAGTTCCCTATCAAGGCCTGGTGTCCCATCATCGCTCAGTTTTGGAGGCTCTGGAAGATGACATTTAACGGTGCCTTCCAAAGTGAATTTGATATACACCAGTGGCCTGTATTTTAACTCAAATAATGTGTACAATTACATAGGTTCAACTTGTAACAGAAACTCAAACAGCAGTGGATGAAACAAAATGGAAGTTTCTCTCTCGTGGAATAGTCTAGGTCTAAGCACACCAGGACTAGTATGGTAGAGCCATGGGACCCAACTTCCTTCAATCATATGGCTCTGCCATCTTGAAGGTGTTGCCTTTGCCCACCTGGTTACAGGTGGCCCCCACACCCTTATCCACATTTCAGCCAGTGGGCACAGGAAAAAGTTGGAGCAAAGTGTTTTGTTTTATTTTTTTCCTTCCCGTTAAACAATCTGGAAATTGCACACCTTACTCCTGCTCACAATCCATTGATTAGATTTTCCAGACAGGCCACACTTACCTGCAAGAAGGGCAAAAAGGTGCAGACTTTATACTGGGAGGCATGTGGCCAGCTAAAAAGGAGTGGTTCTGTTTTCTTAAGAAAGGAAGTTGCAAGTAGAAATCTCTGCCATGGGCCACTTCTTTGGGCATGCAGACCAGCCATGCCCACTGTTCTTCCTACCCATGAAGCACATCACTCTTCCTTGGGGGCATCATCTCTAATTCCTTCCAATAAATATATAGAGTGATGTAGTTATAGAAGTAGAGCAATCGCCAGCCATAGTATTCACACTTTGCTGCTGGCTGGGAGTGCAGACTCCTTGGTCTGACAATAGAGTAGGTCCACAGGGAGCCCTGATTCTGCACTCCAGGAGGGATTTTCTTCCTTCCTTCCTTCCTTCCTTCCTTCCTTCCTTCCTTCCTTCCTTCCTTCCCTCCCTCCCTCCCTCCCTCCCTCCCTCCCTCCCTCCTTCCTTCCTTCCTTCCTTCCTTCCTTCCTTCCTTCCTTCCTTCCTTCCTTTTTGTTCTTTCTTTCTTTCTTTCTTTCTTTCTTTCTTTCTTTCTTTCTGTTTATTTATTTATTTTGAGAGAGAGAGAGAATGAACGAGCGGGGAGGGATAGAGAGAGAGAGAGAGGGAGAATCCCAAGCAGGCTCTGAACTGTCAGCGTGAAGCCCAATGAGGGGCTTGAACTCATGAACTGTGAGATCATGGCCTGAGCTGAAGTCAAGGGTTGGACGCCTAACCACTGAGTCACCCAGGTGCCCACAGGAGGGACTCTCTTATTCTTTGTCTTCCATGCTCATTTAGCCCTAGACACTAGGCTGTAGGTTCTGAGAGTTTGGGATCTGCACAGCTTTTGCATCCTGCTTTCTGCTGATAAAAGTTGGGGGGTGTAGGAAGGCAGGAGTTGCTTTTGCAGACCAAGTTAGTGTGGTTTGTTTCACTATATAATTACTTCAAAAGTTTATTAGGCTTCTTCTGGCCTCTTCTGATCAGTTTCATGTACTGATAACCACAGTGAAAATTCTCACGTAGATAGAGTTTTAAGCCTGAAAACTTTGGCTTTTATTTTCTGGCCTCTGTGCTCTGTTCCTCCTCTGATGTCTCCATCATGATAGCCGCCTTGAGACAGGAAAAGCTAGGCTAAATAAGGAGGCGGTATCTTTAATTCGATCTTTGCTGGTGGGCCAGTTTTCATTGTCCAGCAGGGAATCCTGGGAAAGAGTTGAGTCCACAGCCCTTTCCTCTACACCTACTGCTTCATGTATAAGCTGCCTTAGCTGGGGAACATAGGTAGTGGTCATTTCAACTCTGTAAGGCTACAAATACTGGACTTGGACAACACAGTTTGCAGACCATAGTTAAAGAAAACATCCTTAGCAGAGCTATAACCTCCATTTTTGCCTGTGGACTAGCTAGTCTTTGCCTGAGCTCCTCTCTGTTGTGGCAAGAAGCAGCCAACAAATGCTCCTGTTCTGAATTCTCTCACCTGTTTGCCTGGGTTTGGTTGACCAGTGGTCTGCCTTCCAAGGTAGCAGTGATAATAGTTTTGCCATGGCATAAAAGGTATGCTGATGCTGCATATTTTAGATTCTGTTTTGGTACAGAATATCAGATTTTATCACTAGTTAACATATAGATTTGTCTGTGAAAACAAGTTACTTAAACAAAATAAAAGATGGGGCGCCTGGGTGGCGCAGTCGGTTAAGCGTCCGACTTCAGCCAGGTCACGATCTCACGGTCCGTGAGTTCGAGCCCCGCGTCGGGCTCTGGGCTGATGGCTCAGAGCCTGGAGCCTGTTTCTGATTCTGTGTCTCCCTCTCTCTCTGCCCCTCGCCCGTTCATGCTCTGTATCTCTCTGTCCCAAAAATAAATAAACGTTGAAAAAAAAAATAAAAAAATAAAAAAAACAAAATAAAAGATCATAGTAATAGAATCCTTTCTGTAATAGACTGGGTGTGGACAGTCCTGGGCTGTTGTGGGTGGCTCTGTTGTGTAAAGGGTCCTCTATTTCTTTTCTTTTGTTCCTCAGCCTCCCCTAGTGAATTGCCCTTATCTGCATGATCCAAGATGGCTTCCTACCACCATATGGTCATTCTGGGCAGGAGGAAGGGGAGGAAGTGGGAGGAAGGCACACTTTTTCTTTTTTTTCTTTTTCTTCTTTTTCTTTTTAATTTTTAATGTTTATTTATTTTTGAGAGAGAGAGCATGAGCCGGGGAGGGTCAGAGAGAGAGGGAGACACAGAATCCAAAGCAGGCTCCAGGCTCTGAACTGTCAGCACAGAGCCCAATGCAGGGTTTGAACCCACGAACTGTGAGGTCATGACCTGAGCTGAAGTCGGATGATTAACCGACTGAGCCACCCAGGTGCCCCAGGAAGGCACACTTTTCAAAGAGACTGCACATCTTCAATTTTATTCATGTCTTCTGCACCAAAACTTGGTCTAAGCCCTCTTACAGCAAGGGGGGCTGGGAAATACCCATGTTATTCTGGGTACTGTGTGTGAGGCTAACCATTGGGGGTGTCAAGCAAAATGAAAGGGATAATTGATATTGGGGGACACTCAATAGTCCTCACTGTCCTAAACATTCTTTCCAAATCTGGTGAAAACCATGCAGTCATTTTCAAGTGATAGAGATATAGAAGAAGACAGAAACTTAATTTTATATAGAGAACTAGATTTTTGGAAGAGAAGCTATCATTTATTCCAACCGCCATATTAGAAAGGAATCAAGGCACAAACATTCCTATTGTGAAAGACTTTTTAAATAAACTACCTTATTGAAATATGATTCATATATCACACAATTCACCCATTTAAAGTGTACAATTCAATATCTTTTTTTTTGAGAGAGAGAAAGCATGAGCAAGGGAGGGGCAGAGAGAGAGAGAGAGAGAACGTGAGCAAGGAAGGGGCAGAGAGAGAGAGGGAGAGAGAATCCCAAGCACACTGCCAGTGCAGAGCCCAATGCAAGGCTCCATATCACAACCATGAGATCATGACCTGAGCCGAAATCAAGATTTGGATGCTCAAGTGACTGAGCTACCTAGGCACCCAAAGTGTGCAATTCAATGTCTTTTTTAAATTTTTATTTATTTATTTATTTTTAGCATTTATTCATTTTTGAGAGACAGAGTGCGAGGGGGGGGGGAGTAGTAGAGAGAGACGGAGACACAGAATCCGAAGTAGGCTCCAGGCTCTGAGCTGTTAGTTAGCACAGAGCCCGGTGCAGTGCTTGAACTCACTGACTGTCAGATCATGACCTGAGCTGAAGTTGGATGCTTAACCGACTGAGCCACCCAGGTGCCCCAATGTCTTTTAATGTGTTTACAGAGTTATGCAACTATCACCATAATCTAATTTTAGACTATTTCCATGACCCTAAATGAAGCCCCTTGTGTTGGTAATCAGTCCCTCTTATTTCCCCATGTTTTTGGCCCTGACCAACCACTAGAAGTTTGGGTGGGTGGATTTTACACAGTCTAGTTTGGGTTGCTAGGCAGAATAAGTTACATTTAGCAAGTGAAGCTCCAGGAACACAAGAGGCAAAGTCAAAGGATTTGTGTCAAGAATGGTGGAATTAGTGTCTCATGCTTCTGTGTGTGCTGTCCTGAGCACTGGAGACACAGAGCTGAAGAAGTCCCCTTTCTCAAAGAGCCTTTGATTGAATGGGGGAGGACTGATACAAAAAAAAATATATATAATCCTCCATGGATTTTTCTCAGCAGACACCCTGTCCAAAGCAGACCAGGCTGTCAGTAAAAAGGAGGAGAAATTTCTCCAGGAGAATAGCTTCTTCATTTTCATGAGTGTAAGCAATCAGATTTCTTTTTTTGCAAACATATTTGAACTTATATATCCAAATTAGTATTGTACCCTGCCAAATCACCACTCTGGGAACCGTACACTTATTCCAGTGATGCGTCTAGTGCTCAAAGCATTTTGAAACTCCTCTATGGGAATTATTTTTCAGCCAGTCGGTTTATGGGTCACCTAGGAAAACCAGTCACATTATTTTATAGTCATGCCTCATTTTTCACCTAAAGCGATGTAACAAGATTTGATCACCCACTTTATTCATTAGACATGGCTCCAACCAATTTTTGTCTCTTTTCAAAGTTCAAATCTACTCTCAGAGGATTAAATTTGTTATGACTGAAGACTTTCAAAGGAAGTGCCACAGACTGTTAAGACAGTTGCTGAGAGAGTTCCAGAAATGTTAGTGCAATGTGAGCACTGTTTGAATAAATATGTTGCTTCCCAAGATGATTGTTTTGAAGGAGATAACATTAATTTAAATGAAAATACTCTGGCATAACTGTTAAAAATGAGTTCCCATATTTTGTGCTGTTCAAGCACGCTGCCCTGTGGAGAGGGTCTTAGAAGATAGTTCATGCTGAGGAAGATTCTGGCATTCTGCTTTCCTTCAGCAGCTGCCTGTGGTGGCCTAGGGATATGGTTCTCTTCCATTCTGGTAGGCATCTAAACATACTTTGGTCAGGCATTTAGAAATTGTGCACAATGAGAAGGTTTGTTAAAACACAAGTAGACCGAATGGCCCTGACCTAGGATGAGAGTCCTGTCAGCTCTAAGCCACAGAAACTAGAGACCTAGATGTTAAGATTGTGCCCGCCTGACTCCAAGAGGTCATCTCATGGTTGCAAAGAGGCCAGAAAATGGAGCTGAGATGGCTTGACTGGGTGGGGATGGGGAAGGATCTTTTGCTTTAGTAATGAAACTATTATGTTACACTGCCTCATGGGGATGTTGAGAAATGCATTCTGTGAGCAGAATGAAATGAAGTATGTTTAAAAATGAAGTAAAAGGGAAATGAGTGTAGGAGACCCAAATGGAAATGGGAGTGAGGTTGGCACCTGTTACAAAAGCCAAACCTCCTCTCTGAGCTGGGCCACGTGGTTGGCCATGGTCAAATCTGTGAGAAAAACATGGTCACACAGCTCGCCATAGCCAGTTCCCCCATGTGTAGATTTGGTGTAAAAAGAGTAATAATAATATCTGCCTGGAAACATTTATGTGAGGATGAAGCATAATTTGTGAAGCGCTTACATAGTGCCTGGCATTGTCTTTGCTAAACAGAAGACTTGGGTGATTCTAGTGATTGTTATGATCATCCCAAACGCTGAGCCCATTTGGGTGCAGAGGGGAGGTCTTCTGTGTCTGCCACCATACCCACCACATAGATGTCTTATTCGCTCTCTATCCATACACTATCCCTTGAGTTTGATCTGTGAGGCAGAGGTTCACAGTGGCTGTGACTCTCCATCACAGGCTCCACAGGCTCATTGATTTGGGGCCTTTACCTTTTTGGAGTCCTGAGCCAGCAGTGGGTAGTTGAAGATGGTGATCGTAGGGTGGACCTGTGGAATAGTTATCTGGCCCAGGCTAATGTCATGCTGCTGATGAGATGCTGCAAGAAATGTATGCTGGCATTGCTGTGTGCTGCCTATATATGCCGGACTGTATGGATTTGTTCAACAAACATTGTTGAGCCCTCTCTAGATGTAGGCACTGTGTGAGATGGTTGGGGGTACAAAGGTGAATAAGACAGAGTCTTTATTCTCAGGATACTCATGCAAGTAGAGCAACATCCGTAGGTAGTTAACAAAAATATGGTGCAAATGCCAGTATGTTGGTTTCCTATGGCAGCTGACAGTTGACTATAAACTGGGGGGCTGAAAGCAACAGAAATTTATTTTTTTCCTAATTCTGGAGACCAAAAGTGTGAACTCAAGGTGTTGGCTGGTCTTTGCTTCCTCTGAAGGCCCCAGGGGAGAATCCTTCCTTGCCTCTTGCAGCTCTTGGTGGTTCCACGTGTTCTATGCTCATGGCTGCATGAGCCTTCACGTGGCCTTCTCTGTGTCTGTCTTCTCTTCTGTCTCTTTTAAGGGTACTTGTTACTGGATTTAGGGCCAACTCAGATAATCTCTGATGATTTCAAATCTTGATGATTTCATATCGAGATCTTTAATTAATATGCAAAGACCCTTTTATCAAACAAGTTTGCATTCACAGGCTCTGGGTGGACATATCTTTGCAGGGAGAGGGTGGAAGTAGTTACCATTCAACCTGCGTCAGCTGGAGGAGAGAAGTTCGGGGAATCATGAGAGCACAGAGGAGAGCAACCAGCCCCACCTGGAGGAGGACGGGGAGAACCAGGCTGTCTTCTCCCCAATGAGGTGATTTTTGGGGCAAGTATGGAAACATGAGGGAGGCCTTATCTGAGAGTAAAGTAAGGGCAGAGGCAGAGAGCAGTCACTGGTTTAGTGGATGTGGCTAATTTGTTGTCCTAGTTTAAAAAGTATACTACTGGGGCGCCTGGGTGGCTCAGTCAGTTAAGCGTCCGACTTCAGCTCAGGTCACGATCTCGCGGTCCATGAGTTCGAGCCCCACGTCGGGCTCTGGGCTGATGGCTCAGAGTCTGGAGCCTGCTTCGGATTCTGTGTCTCCCTCTCTCTCTGTCCCTCCCCCGTTCATGCTCTGTCTCTCTCTGTCTCAAAAATAAATAAACATTAAAAAAATAAAAATAAAAATAAAATGAAAAGTATACTACTGGTAATAGTTGTTGAGAAGATTCCAGAGCTCCATAATCCAAGGTGCTTTGTAGACTTCTGACCTAATGCCAGATGGGAGACAGGCCATGTGGTGGCTCCCAGAATCTTACCAAACAACTTTAGTGCATAGTAGTGGGTTGGAATTGAAAATTTGGGTTCAGATCTCAGTTGTACAACTTACTGTACAATATCATGTAGTCTGCCTAACTACTGTAAAGCTCAGTTTTCTCATTTGTGAAATGGGATTCATTCTAATATCTGTCCTATCAGAGAGTTTTATAAGAATTAAATTAAGTAACAGGCACACAAAGGTTTTGGGAATGGTTAAGATGTGAGCCAAATGTGTGTTATTATGGTTGTTTTGAAATTCCACTGTTATTTCAGGAAAATCACCCCCCTGGACTAATGTAAGCCTCCTGCCAAAACAAATCTCAACATGCAATGTTATCTAGCATCTCTCAAAGTCCAAAACCTAGATGTGCTAAAGGATAACCAGAGAGTAAAGATCTCATGCCATTCTGAAGATCTTAGTGGGATATCAAAATGACCCCTTGTATATTAGAATTTTGTGGCAGTATAGCTTTTCATGTCAGATAGATTGAATTTGATTCTTGGATGTTATTTATTAGCAGTTTAATCTTGGGCAAACTTCTTGAACTTTTTTTTTTTTTTTTGCTCACGTATAAAATTAAAATAATGTCATAGAGGTGTGTTTAGGAAATAATAAGATATACGTAGGAAGTCACGTAGCATAAAGCCTCACACCATACTCATGATAAGCATATTGCTAGTGGGGATTCTGATCAGAAATACAGATACTTTAAACTTTTCTTTGTTAATGGTCCCCAGCCAGCTCCCACCTTTCAGTTTTACTTCTTAGCTTTGTCGATGACCTATCAAGATGCTCCACACCTGCTGGCCAATAAATTTCAGAACTGAAATGTCTTTTCTTACAGAGAATGTTTCATGCCCAGGGCATGGGGTGGGGGATCTGTTCTACATAACTTTAGGCTTTTAGAAATATGTTATCAGCTTGATACTTAGTTATCTCATATCAAAAGAACACAGAAGCCAGCCCAAATAACACAAATAGCCCAAATAACCCAAGTAACCCCAAATAAGTAAAACTGTCCCTGAGTAGCTTAAGTGCTAGGCTCAGTGTTCGGTGTTTGCACCAGATCTGCTGCCCATGAGGGTTTTAGCGTCGCAGTTCTAGTAAGTGGTTGGGTCTGCTTGCTCAAGCAGCCTCTTTTGAATATTTGAGGGGTTGCGTTCTGTCCCTCAGACATTTGCTGAACATTTTGTCGTTGCTCAGTATCCTGCTGTGCATTTGGGACATGCACAGGTGCATTGAGACAGTCTCTGGCATCCCGCAGAGCTCATTGTCCAGTGGGCATTACCATATAGTGTGACAAGTGCCTCCTCAGGGTGTCATTGGGAGCCCTTGGGAGAGGGGCGCGGAGAGGTGGTCAGAGGAAGCCTCCAAGGGGAGATGTATTCGAGCCAAGTCTTGAAGCATGATGAAAAGGAAGCCAGGAAAAAGTGAAGGCATTCTGCATGGAGGGAGTATGGGCAAAACAAGGAGGCCATTGTGAGAAGTAAGCCCACAGGCTTAGACTTTAAAATAGAAGTCTTTGTGACTCCTGTACTGCAGAAAGGGAGGAGGGTGGTAAGGTGGCCAGTGGTGAATTAAGGACCACATGGATCCTTAACCCCTGATGCTTTCTTTTACACGCTGGCCAACCTAAGATACAGTCTAAGAATTATCTTGTGAGTCTGGTAGGAAGGGAGAATCATGGAGACTTAGGTTAGCAAACCTAAAAAGCTATTTGTTTATTTATTTATTTTAATTTTTTTAAACGTTTATTCATTTTTAGATAGAGACAGAGTATGAGTGGGGGAGGGGCAGAGAGAGAGGGCGACACACAATCCGAAGCAGGCTCCAGGCTATGAACTGAGAGCACAGAGCCCAACGTGGGGCTTGAACTCACGGACTGTGAGATCATGACCTGAACTGAAGTTGGACGCTTAACCGACTGAGCCACCCAGGCGCCCCTAAAAAGGTGTTTATGAGGAGGACTGGGCCACAGTATTTGTCCAGTAACACGTCAGAGCTCTGTTTGCTGACTGTCTTTAACCACCAGAATATAAGGCATACAGCAGTCTGTATGTGACCCAATGTTTTCATCAGGGCAAGTCTTTTAACTTGGGTTGGTTGATCTAAATCCCTATCATAGAATGTATGATGCACAGTTCACTCAGTTAAATCACACATTTACAGACAACAAAAATTTACCAAAGAAATTAGACCTGCACTGTAGCTACACTGTTTGCTATAGATTTCACCCTGATATTAGTGAAGGGGTGGGGTGGGCCATGACCCTCTTTTTCTCTTGTTAGCTTTAGTCTCTGTCTCTCTCTTACCACTTTCCTAGCCTACACTGAAGTTTGCTTCCAGGAATGAGCACCTCTCTGTCTTTCTGCCTGTAGTTATATGGGGCTCCTCTTGGAAGAAGCCCAAACATTGGGCCTCAACCACCCAGGCTAACCAGCTCTACTTCCTTCCCTATTGCAGTTTCTAGCTCTGTTCCTAATTGTTATTGCACAAGTCTGTGTGCTGTAGAAATTACCTAAGATGCCAGTACGTAGGCAGAGTGTGCTCTGTTGTGGATGCCTTGTGGTTTGGGAAGTTGTCTGATGCTGGGAGTAATTTTATAGTTGAGGTTGGTCTTAGGACAGGAGACCATGTACTGGGTGACTGACTGCCCAGAAAAGCTCACCTCTGTCCTCAGAAACTCTAGTCAGAGAGGTCACAGGATGCTCTTCCTTCGACAGTTCAGCCAGCAAATATTTAAGCTGCTCTCTGCTCCACTTTATTCCAGGTACCAAAGTTACAAAATGTGCTGTCCTTTTCCTCATCACTGAGCAGGGGAGCAGGCTTATTTGTATATTCCAAGCCATGGTACATACCGTGTTATTTAGTGGTAAGAACCAAACACTTTGGGGCAGTGTGGGGAGAGGTCTCTCCCAGGGCCTCTGGCTCAGACCAGCCGCTCTGATGCAGAGGGATCAGCTGTCCCTGGACCTGGGCTTGCCTTTTTTTGTTTGTTTTTAATTATATTTATTTGTATTTAAAAACATTTATATTAGTTTCCTTGGGCTGCTGTAACAAAATACCACAAATGGTGTGACTTCAAACAGCAGAAATTTGTTTTCTCACAGTTCTGAAGGCTTACAAGTCCGAAATCAAGGCATCACAAGGCCATGCTCCTCCCAAGAATCCTCTCCTGCCTCTTCCACCTTCTGGTGGTGGCTGCAGTCACTGGTACAACCCAGCTCGTCTCTGCCTCTGTCTTCACGTAGCTTTCTTCCCCCTGTGTCTCTGTCCCCAAATCTCCCTCTTACAGACATACCAGTCACTGGATTTAGGGCCTACTGTAATCCAGTATGACCTCGTTTTAATGTGATCACATCTTCAAAGACCGTTTTTTTTTTTTCAAATAAGGTCACATTCACAGGCATCTGGGGTTAGGATTTCAACGTAGCTTTTTTTTTTGGTGGAGTTTTCAACCTACAACCTGCAACCTGTGCTCTGCCTACCAAGTGCAAGTGGGTTGTGCAGTCCACTAAAGCTCATATACTTTGCAGTTGGGCAGTATCCCTTTGACAGTCACCTGGGATCTATTTCCTTTTCATTTTCTGCAAGTTCAAATGTGTTTGGTTACCCAAAGGAAACAAACAGCTAAAGCATCAGCTTTGGCATTAAAGCTGGCATTGAAATCTGCCTTCCCAATTTATTAGTTGCAAGATGTGGAGTAAGTCATTTCACTTCTCCAAGCCTCAGTTTCCTCATCTGTAAAAGGAAAACAGTGAGATTCCCTGCATCGCAAGGTTGTTATTGAGCCTGCATGAGAACCTACATGTAGTGCTCTGCACTGTGCTATAAGCTCTTTGTACGTTCTCATTTAATCTTTTCAACAATTTTTTTTTTTTTAGTTTATTTATTTTGAGAGAGAGAGAGAGAGAGAGCACTCATGAGCAGGGGAGGGGCAGAGAGAGAGAGAGAGAGAGAGAGAGTAAAGACAGAGAATTCCAAGCAAGCTCCGCACTGTCAGCACAGAGCCAGACTCGGGACTCGAACTCACGAACAGGGAGATCATGACCTGAGATGAAACCAAGAGTCAGATGCCTAACTGACTGAGCCATCCAGTCACCCCAATCTTTTCAATAACTCTTTTTAAAAATTTTTTTAATGTTTCATTATTATTTATTTTTGAGAGAGTGATAGGCAGAGTGCGAGTCGGGGAGGGGCAGAGAAAGAGGGAGACACAAAATCCGAAACAGAGTCCAGGCTCTGAGCTGGCATCACAGAGCCATCACGGGGTTCAAACCCATGAACTGCTAGATCATGACCTGAGCCAAAGTCCTATGCTCAACTGACTGAGCCACCCAGGTGCCCCCTTTTCAACAACTCTTGAGAGCCTGGTATTTATATCCCTGTTTCACAGTTGAGGAAATAGAGGATAAGTGATATGCCCAAGATCACTAACATACTAAACATTATCAAGAGTTGGGATTCAAACCCAGATTTCCACTATGCCATATTCCTCAAGGTAGACATTAAAAAAAACCTTTTATTTATTTTTGAGAGAGAGAGAGAGAGAGCAGGGGAGAGTCAGAGAGAGCAGGAGACAGGATTCAAAGCAGGCTCTGTGCTGACAGCAGGGAGCCCGATGCGGGGCTAGAACCCATGAATGATGAGATCATGATCTGAGCCAAAGTTGGACACTTAACTGACTGAGCCACCCAGGCGCCCTGGTAGACATTTTTAATAGAGTTATCTACAGCTGTAGTCTGAGGGTTCCCAAACTTTTTTATGTTGCAGTCTAACTTTTTATTTCTCTGAAGCCTGTTTGCACTTAAGCCATAAGGGCAGGAGAGAGTACCTTGCCGCCCACTTGAGATGCTGTTCATCCCAGGAATTCCTATAAATGTTCAGAGGGGAGAAAATACCCATAGTTCTTTAGATCGCTGTTTACAAAGCTATTATTTATTGAGTACTTACCATTTACATGGCCACATATTACAGTGAGAGGCAGCACAGCATGATGGTTGAGTGTGGGCTCTAGAGCCAGATTGTCTGGGTTTAAGACCCATCTCCACAATTTCCCAGTTGTTTGGCCTTGGGCAGATGATAAATCTGTGTCATCTGTGTCCATGTCCGTAAGATACGGGCTGAGAATGACAGCCTTGATCTTACAGTGTTGTTGTGAACATCTCATGAGTTAATGCTTGTAAAGCACTTGGAACACTGCCCAGCACACCGACCTACTGTGATTATTTCCTATATACAACAACCTTTAAAGCAGGTGTCATTGTCTCTATTTTACAAATAAGAAAACTGAGCCCAGAAAGACCATACATAGCCAGAATGTGGCAAAGGCAGGATTCACACCCAGGCCTGTCTGACTCCAAAGCCCTAGAGCAGGGGCTATAAATTCCCCTTCCATCACCTTTTCCCTGGCCCCT
This sequence comes from Felis catus, assembly GCF_018350175.1. Classification (NCBI taxonomy): domain Eukaryota; kingdom Metazoa; phylum Chordata; class Mammalia; order Carnivora; family Felidae; genus Felis; species Felis catus. The sequence continues at coordinate 52,302,306 of NC_058375.1, forward strand.
TATACATATTCACTACCCAGACCCCCCTATAGCATTAATTTTTTCCTGCCTGGTCTCCCTTGCTCTAGAGATCAGAGGCTGTATTAGAAGGATGTGATCAGCCCTTATCAATAGGTCTTTCTATTTTTGGTAGCTTAGATAGCATTTATTGAGTGGCTACTGTATTGCCAGGCAATACATGGTAAACCCTTTACATGCCTTTTCTCACATACTTTGAGAACCTTTAAAGGAAGTTTTACTATCCCCATTTTACAGAAACTTAGGCTCACAAAGATTCCACAGAAAAATTCATCCACTTTTTGTGGTCATCTCCATTTACTTCCTTTACAGCTGGACATCCTCGTTTCACCAGGCCATGTAATTGGAAAAAACCTTAATGAGACCGAGAACAACCTCACCATAACCTTCTTAAAAGTCCAGAAATTCCACCACGTTTTAGTTATTTCGTAGAGGGCCAACCACTGTCTGCCACAAAACTCCAGGGCACATGATTCCCATTATATTTGAGGAGAATGGGGTCCCCTAGACTTGTGCGATGCCGCTGGGCCAGCTAGTGCGCCCCCTTGTGAGGTCATGAGAAATCTTGCATGATTTTCCATTTTCCACCACAAGAGGGAAACACACAACCATGAATGAATTTGAAAATAAAGCAGTTCTTTAGATTGACTTTTTAAATTGATTAATTTTTAATTTTTTTTTTAAACCAAGGGGTTTTCATAAATAGTTTCTGGTAATATCCAGAATATGGAAAGATACTCTTTTAGCTCCAAATGAATACTCTTAAGGGAGTTAAATGAAAATTTTCTTGAGGGTGTTCCAAAAAGGAAATAAAAGATACATATAAAAATTTTATATGAGCCATATAAATGGCCTCTTTTATAGGTCAAAATGGTTGAATACTGGTAATTTCTAATAAAACAGGAGCCCCTCTTTACAGTGCAGTATATAGTGAGTAATATGTAGGAAGCCCTGTGCAACTTCAAAGGTTGTTTTTAGGTTTAATCATATGAATTAAGGATGGCATTTGTGGAGGTAGGGAATGCCTTTCTTATATTCTCTTTCTCCTTCAGGAGCTCATAAATCCCTCTTGAGCTCCCAGATTAGCACTTATTACTCCATTTTTTAATTTTAATTTTTTAATTTTTAATTTTTAAAAATATTTATTTATTTTGAGAGAGAGAGAGAGACAGAGAGAGAGAGAGAGGGCATGAGCGGGGGAGGGGCAGAGAGAGAAGGGGACAGAGGCTCTGAAATGGCCACACGGATAACAGTGAGTCCAATGTGGGGCTCAAGCTCATGAATGGTGAGATCATGACCTGAGCCGAAGTTGGATGCTCAACCGACCAAGCCACGCAGGTGCCCCATCTTACTCCCTTTTTTTTTTTTTTAATCTTTTTTCTTAATGTTTTATTTATTTTTGAGGCAGAGAGAGACAGAGCATGATCAGGGAAGGGGCAGAGAGAGAGGGAGACACAGAATCGGAAGCAGGCTCCAGGCTCTGAGCCATCAGCACAGAGCTCGATATGGGGCTCAAACTCACAGACTGTGAGATCGTGACCTGAGCCGAAGTGGGACGCTCAACTGACTGAGCCACCCAGGTGCCCCTTACTCCCTTTTTTAAAAAAAAACAATCTGTTGATTTATCTATCTCTCTCTTTAGACCAAAAGTTTCTTAATGACTGGAGTCTGTCCTCCCGTGGTGCACAATGTTTGATAGAGTGGAGCAAGTCAGTTTTATAGTAGATATTGGATATGTGGGTGAATAAACAGATGGATGACAGACAGATGCTAAAAGATGTGTACGCTCTGATGCAGTGGTTTTGTTCATTTTTGATGTCAAAATATGCTTCAGGAGTCTTTTTTGAACCTGAGATTCTGTACAGCTTTGAGCCACATGGCCCTTGGAATTCTCCAGACCTTGTACCTTCTTTATAGTTTAATGTAACTTCTCCATTTCTTTAAAGGACATTTCCTAACTCTGTTAAAACACTATACCCATTGATAGGTATGGAACACTGCTACATAGTTTCAGATGGGTTTGGGGCAGTAAAAAAAGCTAACCCTTATGTAGGGCTCACCACAGCCATGCTAAGTTCTTTACATTTATTAAGTCATTGTATCTTTATGCAAAAACCATGCAGTGTATACTAGTTTTTCTTTATTTTTTAAACTCTCTTTAAAGGATGAATTGTTTAATTTTTTTTAATGTTTATTTATTTTTGAGAGAGAAACAGAGCGTGAGAGAGAGAGGGGGGGGGGGCAGAGAGAGAGGGAGACACAGAATCTGAAGCAGGCTCCAAGCTCTGAGCTGTCAGCACAGAGCCCGATGCAGGGCTTGAACTCATAGACTGCAAGATCATGACCCAAACTGAAGTTGGATGCTTAATTGACTGAGCCACCCAAGTGCCCCAAGGATACATTGTTTAAATTGATGTATAATTCCCAGGTTTTGGGGCACACACACACACACACACACATATTGATGTATAGTTGACCTGTAATATCATATTGCTTGTAGGTGTACAAGGTAATGATTTGATATTTGTATATATTGCAAAACGATCACAGTAAGTCTAAGTAAGTACTATTTACAGTCCCTATTTTAAATATGAGAAGGTGGGGCACCAAGAACTTAGGTATTTTGCCCAACGTTCACCCTAATAGTAAATGATATTCTGTCTCCTTACTGTTGACTGAGGTTGTTCAAAGGGAGAAAGAGAGGGGGGCACCTGGGTGGCTCAGTCGGTTGAGTGTCCGACTTCGGCTCAGGTCATGATCTCACAGTTCATGGGTTTGAGCCCCGCCTCGGGCTCTGCGCTAACAGCTCAGAGCCTGGAGCCTGCTTCAGATTCTGTGGCTCCCTCTCTCTCTCTTCCCCTCCCCTGCTTGCACTGTGTCTCTCTCTTTCAAAAATACACTTGATCTTAGCCAAAAGGCCGAGAAGCGATTCTCTCTTTCAAAAATAAATAAACATGAAAATTTTTTTTTTTTTTAAATCAAAGGGAGAAAGAGAAGGACTTTGCTGTCTTCCTCTTCTTGCCTGGATGGGCCAGCCGGTGGAGCCTGCCTCAGAGCTGCCAGGTGGGAGCCAGGCACCACTGAGGCCCACTCAACAGAGTGAAGAGCGGCAAGTAGTAGCACGTGTTAGGAAGCGAGGCCGACTGCAGTGAGTTGCCAAGAGGATGGCTCCATAAGGTTAGAGAGGGGCCTCCTGAAAGCCGGGGGTGGAGTGGACAGTTGGGTCTCACAGGAGCCTGAGGCAGGAGGAAGCCCTGCAGCCACTCTCTGCCTACCCTCTCTGTTTATCTCAGCACATCTGCTTTGTTTCTTTCTCCTCCGCTGACTCGGTTGTCAGTGTGAGCTGGTGGGTTTTTGTGTGTGTGTGTGTGCATGTGATCTTAGTTATAAACTCATTTGCTCAAACTCCTATGAACATTTCAAATTTGTAAATCAAATGCATTTATTTACTTTTAACATTCTTTGTCACGGGGCACCTGGGTGGCTCAGTCGGTTAGGTGCCTGACTCTTGATTTCACCTCAAGTCATGGTCTCGTGAACCGTGAGATTGAGCGCCGTGCCGTGTCTGACAGCTCAGAACCTGCTTGGGATTCTCTCGCTCCCTCTCTCTCTGCCCGTCCCCCGCCTGTGCTTTCTCTCTCTCAAAATAAGTAAACTTTAAAAAATAAAATAAATTAAAATTCCTTATTTAACAGGCAAAGCTTGGAAGTATTCAAGTGCAAGTCTTGTACAGGAAGCCAGCTGAGGAACAGCAGGATCCTCAGAGCCACCACAGCTGAGGAAGGAATCCTTTTTTGCGACCTTGGCTAATCTTCCAGTCTCTCCTCTAAGCTATTTGATGTGCCACTGGCAGCCAGCCAACTTTCCAGAAACATATCAGTTTAGATTCCTTTTGCTTAAAAATTTCCATAGCTTCCGGCAGCTACAAAATAAACTTTAGTGTGGTTCATGAGACTTTGTAATCTTGCCCCAACTATTTCTGCAGTCTCACCCCATTCCTGCAACCTCTCAAGAGCCATAGGGCTGTGCGTGCACCTCTGGGACAGGGCCATGGCTCCCACACTGTGATGGCTTCTCCCTGACATGAACTTGTTAAGAACAAAGGCCCATGCACTTTTTTTCTCTCCTCCTCCACCTCCCAAATATGAAAAAAAAAAAGTTCATATCTTTACATCGTTTTCTAGTTCACAAAGACTTTCATAGACATTTGGTGGGGTCGTTATCACAAAAACCTTGCGAGGCAGGTATTATTATCCCATTTTAGAGACGGGGAGGTTGAGGATGGGAAGGGTGAAGGGGTTAACAGTCACTGATAATCTACTAGATGCCAGACACAGCACAAAGTGTTTTCACATATGTAACTTGATTCAGTTCTCAGGACAACCTTGAAAGCTGTCCCCATTTTACAGGCTCAGTTCATTTAAGGAACTTGCTCAAGATTGAATTTCTCATGCAGTTTAAAGTCAAAGATTTGAGCCCTGGTTGTATCTGGCTCCTAAACCTGTGGTCTTTGCATCGTCCTGCACTGCCTTGCCTGGGGCCGGCATTTACTACATGCTTTCTTACTGTTGGTGGGAGAAATGAATGAGTGTTTCCCATCACTTGGGTCACACACCCCAACCACTCAGGCAGGCACCTGCAGCTGTCACAAGTGCAGGGCTTCAGGCTGGGGGTGTGATGATCCCTGCTGCTTTTAGCCCAATTAGTAGCATTCTTTCTCGTGCTTACACCTAGAGACAGCCTCCACCACTGTGGACAGCCCATCCCCCACGTCCACTACTGTGGCATCAGCTAAAGAAGAGCTCTTGGTGTGAAGAGGTGAACCTGTTCAGGGGCTGGGTCCAGCCCTCGCAGGAAGCCTGGGACATAGTAGTTAGCTACCCAATAAGTACTTAACTGATGGAAAGAAAGAGAGATCGAAGAAAGGATTGGCAAGTCAGTCTACAGTCTCTGTTGTGTTCTGCTAGGAAGGTGCCTGCAGATGAGAATGGGGGCTGGAGTCTTTGTGAGCCTGGGAGCGAAGGGGTTCATAACTCTGCCGTCGTGAAATTGATTGGACCCAAGACCAGTACGAAAGTTCCTTGTCTGAAGGGAGTAATCCTTAAATCCCCCATATGGTTTAAATGTAATTTGTGTCATTGTGAAGGGAGTACTGGCGATGCAGGTGAATTCATTAGGCCAAATTGGGTTCGCTATGCTCGACAGTAACGTTTCCGAAGATGAAGTTCAACCTTTGCTGGAGAGCTAAAACAAATGAGTTTCTTAATAGCTGCCCCACTTAGTCTGAGCGTCGTAGGAAGCTTCATGTTCTTAATGCCCCTTCTTTTTTTACCACACTTCACAGTCCATCTAGCATTGCTGCCTCTGGTAATATTTTTATATGGGGTTGAGTTCTACAGTGTCCATAAAATTACGGCTCTGGCCCAGTTTTAGAATAGAAGCTTTTCTAGGGCAAGGGCTATGATGCTTTAGTTTTGCATATGACAAACACTGTGCCAGGCATACGTAGTTGCTGACAACATTATTCTCTGTTCTGGGATATAGAACTCTTTCCTCTGGGGGCTTAGCTTCAGTGTACACTTAAATTGCTGGGTATTCGTTGACATGTGCAAGAGCCGTGAGAGAGGGAATCTTCCCCGGTCCATGCCTCGCTGGAAGGCTGGCTCATACACAGGAAGGTAAAAAGGTCCATGTGCCCACATAGATATTTCCATGCAAGAGGGATATAGTGGGTTCACCTAGTGACCGGATTCCACAGGTTCAGCATATATGATCCCCTGGTGCTCAGTCACTTCTGTTTCCTCTGGTGTTAAATATATTTTTTTTAATATGAAGATGATCTACAGGGGAGGTAGATTTAAAAATCCCGAAATGACATCAACCCTAAGGTGGCGTATCTAGTATGTGGAAGGTTCAGACTGGAAGAACTCCAGCATTACTGGTTTGCAATATTTCTTTCTAAACTACCTTGTAAAAGTTTTTTACTTTTAAGAATCAGAATAGTTACATTTGGAATACTTTCTGTATCAGTTTTTAGATGGTTAGCAACCGGTGCTAGGTGCAAGAGCGGGTTTGATTCTGGAAAAGTGCAGCTTTTAGGACACTTTACAGTGTAAAAAAACATTTTTAGAAACACGTTGTGGTTCCTATGAGAAAACACCTCACTGGTAAGCTGAGGTGTTCTAGCATGTGACGTGGCCATAGTCTTCAAGAAAAAAAAACAAACAAACAAGTGATTCCTATCCTTTGAGGCAAGATCTGTTGGATCTCATGTTGTGAACAAACCCACTTTTATGCTTGTAATTTTTGCATTGAACATCTATTCTGAATTTGCATAATTATGCCTTGATTCTTCATAACTTCTCATTTTATGAAATTGATTTGCATTAACCAGAAACTGTAAATAAAATCAATGCGTGGGGAAAAAAAACCCAGAAGAGTGATACTTTCTTGGTTCCAGCTTCAGAAAGAGCTGCACTGAGAGAGTGGCAGACCACCAGCAGAGAACATGCTGGAATATATGGGCAGAGAAGCTTCAGCTGGGGATGTCGGAGCACCCTTGTGACCAAATGCCCCTAAGTCTACCCTGGGATTTCTTGTTAAGAAAACTACCAATTATGTGGTTGGTTGCCCTATTATTCCCAATGAAAAGATTATTGGGTTGCTATTTCATAAATCTTGATTTGTTATTAAATATGTCAAGACACATATACTGGTATAGTTTGCAAACGTACCTAAAACCAGAAAACTTAGCACCAAACTTTAAAAAAAAAAATGAATCAAGCATGCATTTATTTTAAGTTGAAATACAGTAGGTATGTAAACTACTGTTCATACAGCAAGCTTGCCTCATAAATTAATTTCTAGAGAATTTTATTTTTAAAAACTAAGACCCCAAAATAAACTGTAACAAGTGTCTGTTGGCTGACTGGTCTTCAACTAAATAGACATGGTCTTGTGAATTTTTTAATGTTATGTCTCGAGGTCTTCCCTGCACGTGGGCCAGCCCCATTTGTCACGTGAAGGAGACCAGGCTTCCTTGCCAGTGGGCTCCAGCTCCTGGGCCTGTTCATTCTGCTGGCCCTGCACAGAGCAGCCCCTGAACCACAGGGACGTTCTTGCCTTAGGACAGTCTGCTGCTCCCAGTCTTGTTGGCTTTTGGACCTGGCTTGACAAATTAGCAGAAAAATGCTCAGATTTTTTTTTAATGTTTATTTTTATTTATTTTTTTTTGAGAGGCAGAGAGACAGAGTGTGAGTGGGGGAGGGACAGAGAGAGAGGGAGACACAGAATCCGAAGCAGGCTCCAGGCTCTGAGCTGTCAGCACAGAGCCCGACGCGGGGCTCGAACTCATGAACTGTGAGATCATGACCTGAGCCGAAGTCAGATGCCCAACTAACTGAGCCACCCAGGCACCCCTCAGATTTTGTTTATCAAGGGGTTATTCATGTTTCACTTGAAAACCTGGACTGTAATGCATGTCAGACTCTCCAAACATGTGGCGTAACTGGTGCTGGTTGACTTTTCAAACATCCTTAGCAAGTTCACCAAAACCTTGACAGCGGAGCTCCTTAATTGTCAGCTTCTGCTGAACCAGGTAAAGAACGTGTATGCATTTAAGTAGATTATTAATAAAATCTTAAGGATCAGATGGGGGTTGGATAATAACTTTATTCAGGTAGAATATTTTCAAACATCTTAGGTTCTTCAAATGCAAAGAAAGGACTTAACCTGCTTCACTAAAAATGTGTTCTTAAAAGCCACGTCTGTTGTAAAACTGAGAAAATGAGGACACAAAATGTAATCTTATGTTCATATTATTTTTCCAGATAATAACCTGATCAAACCTCGTGCACTCAGAAAAGTATACATTTTTCCCCCTCCCTGTTTTGCCCACATTTTCAAGGATTTGGTGCATCTCCATCCCCACATTTCCATAAGGTCAAGGGAATGACCAAGCTATTGACCATTCAGGGCATATTTGTAGGTATCTTTTCTTCTTGATAGAAGAGCTGAATACTGTTTTGTTAAATCCTTGGTGGGCAATGAATAAATCTGTTTTTCTTCCAATTGGAATTGCATGCAAGACGTAAAAAATTGCTTGGGTATCAAAATGATGTGATGTAAGGAAACCAGAGGTAACCGAGATCCCTCACTTCCATTTTAAGATTGACCTTTAACTTGCTACATGGCATCGAACAACTGTAGCAGCAGATGGCCTTCTCAGTGGTGAGTGCCCAGAGAGACTCTGCTTCAAGGGCTGTAAGGAGCCACACCAGGGTGTCCTGTTCAACAACGAGCCTGCTTCTTGGGACTGGACTTGCTCCATCGCTGCCTGGGCTCTGAGAGTGGAGTCTGGCAGCCATCTGGTGTTTGTGACTGACGTCTGCCACAAGCAGTATCCTTTGGAGCTACCTAATGGGGAAATGAAGCAAAAATAATTGAAGGGTATTTGACGTGGTTATGTGGGCAGAAGTGTCCTCACCAAAACAGCTTGGAAGTTGTGCTTTGTGTGTGGGTGTGGGTGGGTGTGTGGCCCTTAACTTTTCTCAAGGGGTGACGACAGCAAGGAATTAACCCAGCTTCCTCATCCAGGCACGACCTCTATTTACTTACTCAGATGACACTGTTGCAGCTTCAGGTTCAGACAGACTATTTTGAGGACCCCTGACTGCTTTCTGGACACCCTCTTTGAGCCAAGTGGTGAAAATGAAAGATGAGTGATTTTGATGAATGGATTTCTGGAAAATACAGAAAAATGGAAGAAGGTCCTCTCCCTCTGTTGACTTTTGCTACTGCTCCCTACTATGACCAGAAACCAGGAACTAGTGGATTACGGAAGAAAACCTATTGTTTTGAGGCGAAGCCATGTTATCTGGAGAATTTCATCCAGAGTCTATTTTTTTCCATAGACCTTAAAGATCGCCAGGGATCCTCACTGGTAGTTGGTGGAGATGGGAGGTATTTTAATAAATCGGCGATAGAAACAATAGTGCAGATGGCGGCCGCTAATGGGGTTGGTATATGATAAGTATTGTTATGTTTCTGGCTCTCCACATATGTTTCTTTCTTCATTTTGCAGAAATATACAAGAGTACACAGATTTGTATGTTATATACACTTCAGTTCTACTAACATCCAGTTAGTGTTTCATTGTGACTTCAGAGAATGTGTTTCGTAATATTACTCCTGAAATTACATTAGTCACATTGGGATATGGGAATGTAAGTTCGGCTCTTTGTTGTACTCTGTGCCTCTTGCTTGAAAAAATACCTGTTGCCTTTTAGACATTTAAAGCACACCCCCAGCCTTAAGCTGTCTTATCTACATTCTAACTAGTCCCGAGGGGTACCCTATCCTATGTAAGAAAGCTCCAATGAGTAGTAGAGAGAGGAGGATTTTGTTTTCTTTCAATGGCTTCCTTGTTGAAGTTCAGTCACTTGTCAAACAGGAAAACAAAAGCCAGGGCATGCTGTTGTTTGTGGATCCTGGTAGTCATGCAGAAATGCCAGGAGGGGATTGGAAAATGTTAGGTATAAGCCTACCAAGAGGACCTGTTACAGGGGAACCTGCTTATAATGACCTTGGACACAAAGAAGCCCTGTGTGCAGTGAATTTGTGCAGCAGGGTAGAGTTAATAACTCCTGTAAGACTATAATATAAGGAGGCTCTGCTAACAGCTCTGCATTGTGAAAAACTGCCTTGCCTGAATTAACCAAATCAGAAGGAATCTTGTGCCAGAAAGCATTGATCTTGATAATCTAACAATTTGCACAGTCCCACTGATTTGCTGTAAGGTGGGCATCAGGACATTGCTGTTTTTGCTCTGCAGATTCCTCTGTGGGACCAAAAATATATTTTTAGTGTTTTAGGTTATACTTAGCAATAATTTGGGGCACACAGCCCCTCAGAACTCATAAATTTTAAAAATCTGTTGTATTTCCTTTCTGGGAGTGATTCTGGTTCTGAGAACATAAAAATTTAGCATGGCAACCAAATATGTTAGACATTCATCGTCAGTCTCTTTCAATAATACGCCGAGCAGGTATGATTGCAAAACCCAAATTAAAAACAAAAACACACCACCAAATGAAATTTAAAAATGATTGTAGTTATAATGCAAAGTTTCCTTCATACCCACTTTCAGAATCTGAATGCCTCTCATGTAAAAATTGCTGATAAAGCACTCAAATATGAAATTATTATGAAGCATACACATTTTTAAGATAAAATGTGACATGCTATAAATTTCACCTTTGAGGAGAGCTGTGGAGGGAACGGTATTAAGATGCTTTTAATCTTTAGAGAAAGAATGAAAGGAACATTATTTCTCCGCATATATCTAGATTGTTGAGTGGATCTGGTACACTGTCCCCTTTGCTGTGATATATTTGGCTTCATTTCATTTTTGTGTGGAGCTGAAGGATGTGGAAGAGGTGGTAGGAATGTGTAATTCAGGCAGACCCTATAGACTTGCTCAGATTTACGATCTGAAGGTTTGCTAAATAATGCATTTAAGTGATAATAATTGACTAAATATGGCAACTGCCTATTTGTTAGAGCTGTGGCAGCCCAAGCAATATTTTCAAATCTTCTCAAGGGCATTCTTTATTTAAAATAGTATTGCATTTAAAGCACTCATGCAACTGAACTGGATTACTTAAAACATGAGTGGACCAATAAAGCACTTTGATCTGATAAAACCTATCAAATCCTAGATAGTTCGATTTCTTCTTTTTCTAACATATCCTCATTTCTGACTATTTTAATGTCCCTTTGATTGTGGACAGAGCATTAGGGGGAAATGTCAAGGAAAGATAATGTATTGCCACAGATTTTGGTAGGAGTCAGTGTGCCTTCCTCACCTCTGTCGATACCCACTTCCCCCTTGGGCTGATTCTCGGAAGACTTTTCAGCCTTGTGAGCTAAAATGGAAATCATATCATTTTTTCTCTCTTTATTACACTTTCATTTTGTGCATTTATGGATTGTAAAATATAATTTGCCTTTGTTAGAAGTTTCCTTTTGTTTTTATTTACATAGAGCTGTCTGCATTTACAAGAGTTTTTTTTTTTTTTTCATGATGCTTCTGGGAGCTAAAAAGTATAGGAAATTTTAATGTATAAAATAAGACATTGGTGGGGCCCCATTTACAATACTGATATCTCATTTGGCTTCCAGAGCTTTAAACTTAGAGATATGTTTAGAAATAAGAATATGTGTATATGACTAGCAGGGCAAAGAAAATGGAACTTGTTTTTCTTTTTGTTTTTGTTTTGTGAAACATAGGAAAACACCAGGCCCTATTTTAATTGCAAGGAAAATTAAGTTTGCTCCTGTTATGTTTGACTATCAAATGCTGGGCAAACAGCGAGGTATCCAGCCTGGCAGTGTGAGTTCTGTTATTCAGGGAGAGAGTAGCAAGAAGGGGAAGGAAGGGCAGGAAGAGCTGTTTGATGGGGGACTTTCAGTACCGCGTAGACGGAGTGATCTCTAAGTTGGTAGACACTGGGAGCCAGGGAAGATTTTTTCTGTTTTTAAAATTTTTTATTTTTTGTGGTAAAGTATACATAACACAGAATTTAGTGTATCAACCATTTTTAAGTGCACACTTCAGTGGTATTAATTACACTCACAATATTCTGCAACCGTCACCATTATCCTTTTCCAGAACTTTTTTCTCATCCCATCTGAAACACTATACCCACTAAACAATAACTTCCCATTTCCCCTCCCTCAGCCCCTGGCAACCTCTGTTCTACTTTCTGCCTATGAGTTTGCCTCGTCTAAGTACCTCATGTAAATCGAATCATCCAATACTTGTCTATATGTGTCTGGCCTATTTTACTTAGTATATAGGGTTTTCAAGGTTCATCCATATTGTGGCATGTATCAGAATTTCTTTCCTTTTTCAGGCTGAATAATATTCCATTATATGTATATACCATATTTTGTATATGCATATACCATCATTTGTTGATGGGCCTTTGGCTATTGTGATTAATTCTGCAATGAACATGGGTGTGCAAGTTGTCTGTTTCAGTCCTTGCTTTCTTTTGTGTCAATAGCTAGAATTGGAATTTCTGGATTGTATTCTACAGGGAAGGTTTTTGAGTAGAGGCAGGACATAGTAAGAACTATGGTTTAAAACAGATGAACTAGGTGGTCCTGAGTTGGAAGGATGGATTCAGCCAGAGCAGAGTAAGGGAGGTACAGGTGGGAGAGAGAAAGGGGGGATTGAGTCAGGAGCTGTTGCAATGCTCTAGACATTGTTAAAGGAAGGTGGGTAATATCTCCTCAGTATCAGGTTGAGGATTAATATTCCTGAGGGTGATTCACAGGAGAGGGTCTTCTCTGGAAGGAGAGACTTTGACCAGCTGTACCTCTTCCTGGGCTCAAGAGAAAGAAGGTACTGCAGACCTCCTTTCTGTCTCTTGACTTTCCTACTCTTACCCCTGGTATTATCCCCTCAGTCTTGGACCATTACTGACTGCAGATCTTACCATACAGAATGGTAGAATAAGGGGTGACCTGGGTGGTACAGCTTAAGATTCATTTATCAGTCTCCCTTTCCACACAAAATACATATAAACCCCTAGTAAAAGTCAGTATGCTTGATGCGCAAGTACAATTTCCAGATAACTCCACCAGACACTCTGACTGATTAAATTGCCTTTCTTAATTAAGGCCCTCCTGTTAAAATTACACAACTACTCCACCATAAACTCTCACTTTATCAGAACCACACCTGGAAAGTGCTAGAAGGGTGAGTTGTTACTCTTCTCTCTGTATTGAGGCAGGTTTCAGTGCTTCTCCCAGCTATGGCCACTAATTTGCCATGTGACCGTGTCCTGTCGTCTATCCCAGTGCCTCCCATACCACCTTTCCATAAGCACTTGTTGTGATTGCTTTTGGATGGATGGAAGAATCGACAAATGGGCAGCATCATAACTCTGGACCTTCTTCATCTACACAACAGTACTAGGGAACATATATGGTAATTAATTGAAAATGCCATGGGTTTTTAGAAAGCACTCTGCGCCCAGTGATAATCATTAATATTGATTTCACATCATCTGCTGGTCCCTCTAGTCTATGGAGGAGACTAGTTATAGCACCTACCCTGGTCATTACCACTTCCTGAGGGAGGCAGGGCATAACAAATGTATTAGTGTAACAAAAACTGTTCTGAGATGGACAAATGAGAGCCAGGCTACTTCCTGGGAGGTGGTTGACAGTGGAGGGGTTGGTGATAAGGCAGTCAAGTTTTCAGTAACTTATAGTGTGGCAAAGGTAACAGTCCCAGACAAACTTTACCAGGGATTCCAGGTATCATCAGACACATCTTCCACCATAAGTCATTTCTTCAAGCATGTTTATTTAGGTGGGGCCAAAAGAAATAACAAATAGAAAATTCAAAAACATTCCTGTCCCTTCTCTCAGAAGGGAGAATGGAAGGAGGGCAGACTCCTCATTTTATAAATCTATTTATGTAGTGGCTGCATTTTCTCCAAGTATGTTCAAGGAACTGATAGAACTTCTTCCTTCTTTCCCAACGTGGGTCGTGTTGAAACAAATATAAATTACATTTTAGTGAAGGAAGATTTGGGAGCCATGCTGATAGCATCTGTGAGAGATAAGGGAAGGCAAGTTAAGAATGCAGTGAAGTGCCACCTGTAGCCCTTCCCTGTGGGTGGTTCTGGCCAGTTTACTCAGTAATAACCCCCAGCACCTTCTGCCTTAGGGCCAGCAGGCAATCCACATACACCCTCACATAGGTAGGTGTATCCTGCTTTGGGGAGACCACCATATCAAAATCAAGTCTTGACAGGAAAGATAAATTTGAGACAGATTTTGTAAAACTCTTCAATGTAAAGCTTGCCCTTTTTACTTATTTTTTTTTTTTTTTTTTTTTTTTTAGTTTACAAAAAAGGCTTCTCTTTGGGTAGGATTTCTTTAACTAGCTAAATTTATATCCTCCCCCAGTGTGGCTTGAAAGTATGATTGAACTGGATAAAAATGTGGGTTTTCTAACAATGTTTCAGGGAAAATTATGAACCTGGTCTGGAAAGACTGTGTTTCAAATGCTCTGTGTTTTCTTGCCAGAGCCTTATAGCTCCCCCAGACCATATACTATTTTAAAACTATAAAGTCCCCAAAAACTATCTGAAAGGATGGCCTTGTTCAGCAATGCTGATTCTACTTCAATAATAATGTTATTCAACACGGTATTCTACTTTGTAATAAAATAATAGTAATCCAAGCTGTGGATGTTCATTAAAGAACATCTTTTCTGGTTCACTTCTTTGTTCCTCTGCCTATTCTGTTGTTTCTGTGCAGTAGTTCTGGGTTTATTGGTGTTAAAGTGTGTGTCTGGATTTCTTCTCTTAGATTGGTCGCTTGGTTATTGGGCAGAATGGGATCCTCTCTACTCCTGCTGTATCCTGCATCATTAGAAAGATCAAAGCCATTGGTGGGATCATTCTGACAGCCAGCCACAACCCGGGAGGGCCCAATGGAGATTTTGGAATCAAATTTAATATTTCCAATGGAGGTGAGTTTGCTGTCATTTTGAAGGATAGTCCATTTATGTTCATTAGGATAAACCAATAACCAAGGCCTTGGAAGGCCAGTGTTCTGGTTCTGATCCTTAACAAGGGGGTTCTTTGTTTCATTTTGGTGAAAGTGGAATGCTTCTCATCCTGTCGTCCCTGAATATGAGAAGCCATGCACAAATCATCATTAACATGGTATTTTTCTTTTCGACAATTTTGATACTTTGCTGTCTAAATGATGAAATGGCAAATGTGTGAGTGAAGAGGAGTTGACGAGCTCTGTGTTCTTTGTATTTTCATGTCAGTCCCACAAAATGACCCCATGGTTCACTGTTTGATTTCCAGGTCCTGCTCCAGAAGCAATAACTGATAAAATCTTCCAAATCAGCAAGACAATTGAAGAATATGCAATTTGCCCTGACCTGAAAATAGACCTTGGAGTTCTGGGAAAGCAGCAGTTTGACCTGGAAAACAAGTTCAAACCATTCACAGGCATGTTGACTTTCCTCCCCTCTTGCCCCCCTATTTCCACCTTAAGCAGTTGGACTTTCCAAGTTTTAATAAAGTAGATCTTCAGTTTTGGAAAGACTGTGGTCACTAAGCTTTGCATACATTGTTTAGCAGGTCTGGAATTGGGTCTAGGAGCCTAGAGACCTGGGCTCTCTGGGCCCTGCCAGGAATCAGCCGTGTGACTTTGGGTGCAGCATTTCCAACTGTCTAGGCCTTGCCTTCCATACCTATTAAGTGAATAGCCTTGACTAGAAGACCTGTAAGATTACATTCATAGCTAACTTTTATTGAGCTTTTGTTACATGCCAAACTCTCAACAAGCATTATCCCACTTTATTCTTAGAGAGCCCTGTGAAGGCAGCACTATCTGTATTCACTTTTTCCCTATGAGGAAACAAAAGTTGAGAAGAGCTTACATCTCAGGCTCAAGGTCCTATAGTGAGTGAGTGGCAAACCAGATTCAGACTCAGGTGTGAAGGATTCCAAAGCCCGGGCTTTGATTCTTTATTTTTCCTGCCTTAATATTCAGTGAAATCAAAGTAAGCCATTCAGGGGGCTAAATTGAAACTCCCTGCATAGGCAGCAGGGGCAGAATGCCAAGGTATTAATAATTGTTGGAGTAAAGGTTTATAACATTGTTCATATCAACACAACAAAGGTGAGGTGGTTAGTAATGCGACTTACGTTTTGACTGTTCCAACGTGTACTCTCTCCTCTGGATTGCCATTTTATGGCAAACATTTCTTTGTTTGAACCTACCCATCGAGAGCTGGCAGTCGCGTCCTAACAAAGATAAAGCGGTGCCTTGGAACATCTTGAAGACATTCTTAGGGCTTGGAAAACACCAGTAGGAAATTTCTTAAACTCTTAATGTTTTGAAAATGTTCAGATGTGCCCTGACATCCAACGAGGGCAGCAAGACTAAGTTCTTATATTTGTCTTACTCCTTTAGCAGTGTGTGTGAAAAGTGGTTTGTTAAAAATTTTTTTTTCTGCTTTTTACCATTAATAAGTCTTATGGCAGTGGGCCTAGAAAAAGGAAAGAAAAGTGGGCCTTACATTTTCTGTTATTTATGACACCAAAATACACTTCTCATGGTGATGGGCAAAGAGTCAATGTGGCAGCATAGCTGAGCTTCTAGCCAGGCAAACCCCTGTCCGAATCTCTTGTGTGCCCCATCCCAGCTGTGTGGGCAAGTTACTCAGCCTTTCAGAGTTTAAGCTTTCTCATCTTCTTGTCTATAAAATAGAACTAATAACATTTACCTCTCAGCAAAATGGTTGGTACTGAGTAAGAGATCATGTGACAGCCCGGGCACATTGGAACACATTCCTCGATAATTGTCCTTTTAAAATAGCTATTGTGGGTTTACAGCAGTAGAATCATTTCAGAGGATACTATTTCTTCATGTGTTTGGCTCCCCCATCTTTTAATGTTGCTTGTTCTCACAGTGGAAATTGTGGACTCTGTGGAAGCTTATGCTACAATGCTGAGAAACATCTTTGACTTCAACGCACTGAAGGAACTGCTTTCTGGTCCAAACCGACTAAAGATTCGTATAGATGCCATGCATGGTGGTAAGGAGCCAGTTTTCTTCCCTTCCCTTCTCTCAAAGATATGGAGCTGCTTTTTACCTTGCATATCGTGATGCTTTAACAAGCCTTTTCTCAAGACTGTTTCACGGTTTTTATTGATTTTCTTTAATGTTTATTTATTCTTGAGAGAGAGAGAGAGAGAGAGAGAGAGAGAGCGAGCAAGGGAGGGGCAGAGAGAGGGAGACACAGAATCCAAAGCAGGCTTCAGGCTGTGAGCTGTCAGCACAGGGCTTGACGCAGGGCTCGAACTCATGAACTGTGAGATCATGACCTGAACTGAAGTTGGACATTTAACCAACTGAGCCGCCCCTGTTTCATGGTTTTTAAATAGTGATTTTGCAACCATTTCAGAGCATTATTCACATAGATGAAAATCTAACTGTACACAGCAAAAATAGGAGAGACATTCCTCATGGTAAGGTAGTGCGAAGGTCAGAGTTTCCACATTAAGTATCAGGCCTTGAATAACATGCAACTGTTTTTATGGACTCTTCCTTCCCCTCAGAAGATACCTTACATTCTTCCTGCACACCCCCCATCTATTCCAAGGGGGAGGTATCATTTGCTAGATGAAGTAAACATGCTTGTGAGTCCCATACCCCACTCAGCTGCCCCCACATGTACCTTTTCTTAGAAGAGCAGAGCCTACAAGAGCAAGCTGAGGATTAAATTCCAGAACAACAGTTGGGTATCTCTCCCTCTTCTTCCTCTCTGGGTGCATGGCCAGGTCAGCAGAGATAGCAGCCATCATTGTGAATTAGAACCATGAAACTGTCTCACATGTTGGAATATGGGAATTCCAAGCACTTAGGTTGTTTATTTGTTTTGCAATAAATTTAGAATTTTAGAATCTTTGAGTGGGAAGGATTTTCCCTAGTGGGGAAAACTTTCTGTCTGTGATTGAACCCTCTCAATGATGTTGTTCAGGGCCTCCTGTTACCCTGTAAAACCACAGAAAACCTTCTTCTGTGGCAGTCAGTTGAGCATCCAACTCTTGATTCCTGCTCAGATCACGAGATCAAGCCTGGCATTGGGCTCTGTGCTGGACATGGAGCCTGCCTAAGATTCTCTTTCCCTTTCCCCCCGCCCCTCCCCCACTCACTCTCCTTCCCCCTTTCTCTGTAAAACAAAAAAAAAAAACCTTCTTTCAGTGGGCTGAAATCTTCTATCCCTGGAACTTTACTGTTGAGTCCTAGCTTGCCTCTGGAGTCTCACAGAATGGGTCTACTTCCTTATTTAGACAAAAGCTATTCTGTCATTTCAAAGTATTCAACAAGTGTGTATTGAGTACCTACTACATGTGTGAATAGGGGGATGGTGGGCTGGGACTCAGCAGAAGACTTCCTTCAAAGAGCTTGCAATGCCTGGAGAGATGGGATGGGTCAAAAACTACCGCCAGGCCAACAAAATGAGGGTTAGATAAAATTTCAAGTATTCTCTTTGGGGTGTGGAAGAAGGCATAACTTGACTGGCCGTATCAAGAAAGGTTTCCTGGAAGAAGTTGGCAACCAACTGTTTCATGAAAGAAGGATCTAGGGTAGTCATTTCCAGCTGAGGCAATGGCTGTAGCAAAGACATGAAGGCTTAAAAGATGTTATGTTAGAAAAATGAGGAGAATGGCTTAAGAATAGGCTTTAGATGTTAACTAACTGAAGCTTGAATAAAAACTTGAAATAAAAAAATAAATAAATAAAAAGAAAGGGCTTGTGGTGGTAGATGGGGTAGGAAAAGCTGGTCATGAAGTATACTTCATTCTCCTGGACATTCAGGTATTCCTTTAACGCCTCAGTTTCTATATCCTTCACCTCCCTGGCTGCCTTGACCTTTTTCTGTGGTGTGTCCATAGTATCCTTAACATGTGGCCCCAATCACTGGAGAGGCATATTCTCCACTGTTCTGACCTCTGTGGCTTCTATGGGTGTCAGTACCTTCCTTGATGAAAACACATTCTTAGCATATTAGAGATGAAGGTTCTTGGTAGTTGTATAAAATGTCACCATAAAAGTATGTGACCTTTTTTTTCCTGTGGTTGGTAGTTCTGTTTTTCTTTCTTCTTCTTTTTTTTTAATGTTTTATTTATTTTTGAGACAGAGAGAGATACAGCATGAGTGGGGGAGAGGCAGAGAGAGAGAGAGACACACACACACACACACACACACACACACAGAATCTGAAACAGGCTCCAGGCTTTGAGGTGTCAGCACAGAGCCCGATGCAGGGCTTGAACTCGGGAACAATGAGATCATGACCTAGGCTGAAATCGGACGCTTAACCAACTGAGCCACCCAGGCACCCCTCTTTTTGTTGTTGTTGTTGTTGTTGTTGTTATTGTTTTGGTTTGTTGTTTTGGTTTGTTGTTTGTGTTTTTAACCAGTTTGTCCTATAGCTGGATACAGTTAAGAGATTAGGGCTCTGAATCCCAGCTCCCACTCCTACTAGATATGTAAGTTTGGGCAAATGGCTTCATCTCAGACCAGTTTTCTTATCTATAAAGTAGAGGTGATAATCATAATGCAAACATTTATAACCTACGTGCCAGGTACTGTTCTCAGGGCTTCATATTTATTAACTCATTGAATCCTCACACCAGCCCTGTTAGGTAGCTACTGTTATTATCCTCATTTTGCAGATAGGGTAGATGGAGACACACAGAGATTAAATAACTTTACCAAAGTTGTACAGTCAATGATTAACTGAGCTGGGAGTTGAATCCACGCATTCTGATTCTAGAGTCCAAGCTCGTAAGCACTAAGCTCTACCACATTGTGAGCTTTTTTTGTTTTTGAAAGAGTGAGAAAATGGTTGCAAAGGGTTATAGTAGGGCCTTCATAGAAGTTAACTCCCCTCCCTTGCCCCATTCTCCTTCATCAACTAGCCCCACCTTTTCCAACCGAATCTCTCATTATTTCTTTTTGCAAAACCTTCTATCCTAGTGAGTCTTACCTTTCCACTGGCCCCTGAATATAGTTTTCATGTTCTCATTGTCCATGCCATTCTCCTTAGAACACCTCCACCTCCTCCCCCAGTCTTCTAATACTTTAATAAGTTCTATTTTCTGATTCTTCATTTCACATTTTACGTAGTCGTGGGACCGTATGTGAAGAAGATCCTCTGCGAAGAACTCGGTGCCCCTGCGAACTCAGCAGTTAACTGTGTTCCTCTGGAAGACTTTGGAGGCCACCACCCTGACCCCAACCTCACTTACGCTGCTGACCTGGTGGAGACCATGAAGACAGGAGAGCACGACTTTGGGGCTGCTTTTGATGGAGATGGGGTGGGTACAAGTACATTGAAGTGAACTCTGGTATAGGCCAGTACCCTTTGTTCCTACAAAGGAGGAAGAAGCAGGCTGCTTCTGTCAGGTCTTGTGGGCTCGGTGAATGAGTGATAGTCGAGGAGTCCTTGTTGCACCATAGGGTCAGGGCTAAATTGTTAGAAGACCCTCTTGAACACAAATGAGTCCTTGAAATACAACCCATGTGCTTAATTTTAGACATTCAGATTTTCTAAGGGTGGCAGGGTGATCAGGGCTCAGTTACGATGGAATGGTGCTTCATGAGCTGGTCTGGTTCTAGAAACCCATCCTAGGTTTATTCAACCCCTGGAAGGCATTTTGGCCTTATAATATATCCATTTGTTCATTCTCATTGGTTGAATGATAAAACTATAATGAGACAGTAAACCTTTTATTCCTCCTCTACAATTAATACTTTTACTAAGCAGGCTGTTTTATTTATATTGGTGAATACATAGCAGACAAAGGATAGATGTAATTTAAGTGGTTTTGTATTCTTGGTGTCTCAGAGAGAGGCACTACATGTATTTCCTTAGCTGAAAAAATATTTTTACTGCTCTTGTCCTTTAAATTCAGCTAGAATCCATTACTTCCTAAAAATCAAATTTCTCCATATCAAAATTTTGAAAAATGAAAAGGATCCCTGAAGAGACTATTTTGCAATGCATCTTTCTGCAGCAGTGTGTGATGAGAGTTTTTTCCTCCATATGCTGAGTTACTTGAGTATTTCCTGCATACCAGGCATCAAGGAAGTAGTGAAGGTGGCAGCATGTTTTGCTGGGTCCTGTATCCAATGGCGGGACCGTGATTTAGGTGCCCTTTCCTGAAGAAGTCTGCTTTGTTCCTCAAAAGATGTCTGGTAGACCCACCAAACTATGTGAATAGCCAACATTTTCTCTCTTGTTTCGATCTCTTCTCTCCTCTGGGAGAGAGGTGATGGATTCCAGAGTTTGGAAGAGGTCTGGGAGGTTAAAGTCAGCTGGCCTCTGGAGGGAGAACAGAGTTTTTGTTCAGAAGGAGTTTGTGCATACACTTAATTGAAAACAGTTTTAGTTTTTTGGCATGGGGATGCCTTTGGTGCAGTGGCACTGTATAGATCCGTTAGAAACAAAGTCCAGTGTTTAGAACCCAGTAGGAATAAAGGTATCAGTTTTAAGTTTTATAAATTAGAGTTTTATTACCCTTTCCCATTCCCTCCCTCCCCATGTAAGATTGTTTTTCCAGCAGTTTGATTAAAAGCTCTTCCTTTGAATCCCCCTTCTCTCA
This sequence comes from Felis catus, assembly GCF_018350175.1. Classification (NCBI taxonomy): domain Eukaryota; kingdom Metazoa; phylum Chordata; class Mammalia; order Carnivora; family Felidae; genus Felis; species Felis catus. The sequence continues at coordinate 52,323,545 of NC_058375.1, forward strand.
AAGGATCGAAACATGATTCTGGGCAAGCACGGGTTCTTTGTCAACCCGTCAGACTCCGTGGCTGTCATTGCTGCCAACATCTTCAGCATTCCGTATTTCCAGCAAACTGGGGTCCGAGGCTTTGCCCGCAGCATGCCCACCAGTGGGGCCCTGGACCGGTAGGTCTCTCCAGTCCCTTGGCCCTCACCAGGCTCTTCTGTGTCTAGAACTGTCTTCCTCCCCTTGCAGCCTGGGCATCTGATGCATAGTATGTGCTAAATGTTTGTTTTATTAAATTTTTTTTAATTGAAGTATAATTAATATGCAATGTTTTGTTAGTTTCAGGTGGGCAACACATTGATAGAACAGTTTTGTATATTACTCAATGCTCACCACAATAAGTGTCATCCCCATCGGTCACCATGCAGTGTTATTATAGTAGTACTGACTATAGTCCCTATGCTGTACTTTTCATCTCTGTGACTTGTACCTCTAAATCCCCTTTACCTCTTTTACCATCCCCCCACGACCCTCCCCTATGGGAACCGCCAATTTGTTCTCTCTATTTAAGAGTCTCTTTGTTTTGTTTTTATATTCCAGATATAAGTGTTTGTTTTATGAAGGAATGGGTGGGCTTTTTCTGGATTAGATATCCCCCTCTCTGTGCTTCCTTACTACACTGCACTTCTTCCATTCCAGCACTTACCACCCTGTTCTGATAGCTTGTTTGCTTGACTGTCTGCCCTGCTAGACTGTAAACTTCTACAGAGAAAAGACTGTCTTATTCTCTGTCCTAAACTTTGCCTGTCCATAGTATGCCTGGCACATAGTAGACCACACACGCCCCCATACAGACACCTTTTTAGGAAATGAACCACTGAATGTTAATGAAGAAATGCACAGATGGCAGCCCTGTTGTACCAAAGACATCGTTCTAGAGAATCATCACTGTCCTTTAGCAGGTGTGCACACAGAGTGAGAGAGCAATCTGAAATAAGATCAGTGTATAAAGAAACATTCCCCATCCATTCCTGGCTGGATGCCCATCCATGCACAAACACAACAAATGTTCATTTATCCCAAATCCAAATAGATAGAAAGCTCAAATAGTTAAAGAAAATCAAAGAAAATTCAGTTTTTATGAGAAAGAAAGGACCCAGTGACAATAAACACTTGATATCTCTGATTTGCTTATTTGTTTATCTATTTATTACATGTCCCCTCATTTACAAAGGCTTTGAGGTGGCTTGTGAGATCACATCTAAAACAATTGAAAAATATAAGAAATAATAAATGAGGACTAGGAAGAATGTTAATTAGAACATGTTAGATGCCCAGCAAATGTTTGCAGAATGAATGGATAAGGAATGAGTGACTGAATAAAAGGTCAAGGTCAGAGAAGAAAGCAGAATGGATACATCTAGGTTCTTATAGTAATAACTAGTATTTATTGAACATTGCCTTGTGTGAGACACTAAGTATTTTATGTTTGAAGTCATTTAATTATCAGAACAACCTCACGAGGTCAATTTAGTCTATAGCCCTGCTTTACAGGTGGGAAAACAAAAGGACAGAGAAATTAAGTAACTTGCTCAAAGTCACCCAGCTAGTAAATGGCCAAGTGAGGATTTGAACCCAGAACCGTGGCTCCTAATTGGCCCAGCTGGACCATGTAGTAGTTTCCCACTGTGTGTGTGTGTGTGTGTGTGTGTGTGTGTGTGTGTGTGCGCGCACATATGTGTGTGTTACAGAATTAGTGCTGACTTCCCTTCAGCTAAGAAGAAGGTAATGACTAATATTCATAGAGTGATTTCTAGTCTACACAGAGCCACAGCAATCCTTACCCTAAAGAAGAGGGACCTGAAGGTCAGAGAGGTTAGCTGTCTTGTCGAGGACCCCACAGCTAAATCAGAGCTAGAATTAGAGGCTGGTGCTTCTGCCTCCACATCCTGCATCTGAAGTTGTGAGCTGATCTCGGCCAGGCTGTTGTAATTAGACTTAGCAGATCCTGAAATCATGTCTATGTCATCCAAGAGCAGCTTAATTCTAATTTTTGGAAAAAATCGATAATACACATAGAACCACAATGGAAATATCTCATTACCCAGGTAAAGGTTTATTGTACTTTCACTTTCAAAATTATGGATTTAATTTTCCTCAGATGTTAGAATCTAAACATGACATTACTTTGCTAGTAATAAGGCAAGCATTCTGGAAGGCAGAACTTATTAAAACAGTGAATGAAATGTAGATTAGTCTTACTTTTCAGAGGGAAAGGGATCTTTTAAAAAGAGATCACTTAAAGGTTTTAAATAGTCTACAGATATATAGGAGTAAAAGATGTGTTAGAGGCGAGAGAGGACCAAGGAACAGTGTGGGGAAGTCACTACAAATGGGAGACCTACTGCACCCTGTCCTTTCTGGGCCTCTGGTGAAATGAAAGGAGCATTGACGGGGCACCTGAATAGCAGGCCATTGGTCATCCTGGCTGTGTGACCTTGGGCTGGTCACATAACATCCTAGACCCTGTTTCCTTTTCTGTAAAATGGTGACCCTCTAAACTCAATATTCTATGATTCTGTGATTATAAGTGCATCAAAACGTCATTGTTTTGTTCTTTATGGAATGGGTATAGATGCAGTCTCTAACCAAAACATTAAATAGCCTAAAAAAGTAGCCTTGCACATTTCGCTACTGTTGCTTCTTCTAAAGTACTAAACTTAGTGACCTGAATTAATTCTTTCTCCTTCCTCTTTTACTCCCTCCTCTGATTCCACATATAATAGTCCATTGTGCACAAGTTTTCTCCTACGATTTTCCACCAATCTTAGAATTATGTGTACCTCTGAGCAATGCTAAATGGGACCCTTGATTACAATAACGGTTGCTATTTTCCATCCCTCACGTGGCTAAGCTAACAGTCCTGCTGTGATGTAACTTTGATTTCATGCCTTTGAAGGGTGGCTAATGCTACAAAGATCGCTTTGTATGAGACCCCAACTGGCTGGAAGTTTTTTGGGAATTTGATGGATGCGAGCAAACTGTCCCTTTGTGGGGAGGAGAGCTTTGGGACCGGTAAGTGCGTGGCCCTGTGCTACCATTTTCTTTCCTGTAAACATTACTTGCAGGGAAAGCACAGACTTGCTAAGGCAGGACTGAAATAGCAACGGTAGCTGATGTGTCCTAAATCAAGATGCAATTTATTTATAACAACCCTGGTGAAGTGTACACATTGGAAAAGCAGTGAGCATGCTTAGCTGAGGAGGGCTAATTTTACTTTCAGAGGATCACATCCACCGTGACAGGAAGTTTGGGGCCTCCCCGGCAGCATGGTCACTGAGTCTGTAGAGATTAAACAGAGTGATAAACATGTGTTTCTTCCCTCCGTGGTCAAGGAAACTTTTATAAATGTTTTCATTTCTGGGAAGAAATAATGGTGCAGCGAGTCAGTTTTTCGTCTTTCTGTAAGAGGAGGTGTCAGCATGGCATTAAATCTTTCTCTTTAATGGGCCCGAGTTTTCTATAGCAACAAGTTATGATTTATTAAGGTTAAATGAGAGGAGATCATTAGGGTGGAACTAAGTTGCTAGGTGATCAAGAAATTAAAAATATGTCCTTGTCCATGAAGATGTCTGCATAAATTGTAGTGTGTTGGAAAAGGGGAGCGTGGTATGCTGGGGGATGTTTCAAGACCCTTAGACCCCACTTTTTGTGCTCTCCCTCCTCCTCTTTGTCTGTCCAAATATTATCCTGAAGTCCCACTTACATGACCTTCCCTACTACCTCATCCAACCTACATCAATTTCTCACCTTTCTAAACACCATTCAGGCTTATGGCCCTTTTCCAAGTGTTGGTCTCCAGTCAGGTTACAAGGTACTTCACTGGCTGCATTTCTTCTCCTCTCCGTCTCTTTATGCAACATTGTGAAACAAAAGGACCAATCTTCTTGGTCCTTCAGTACCAAAACAAAGCAAAGATCAAAATCTGGCATTCTGTAAGCCTTCCAATTGAGTTGCAATTCATACTGGGTTAAAGAGAATAAATTGCTGATTTTATTTCTTTTCCTACAAGTCCTGGGGTAAGTAGATAGAATGAGCTGGTAAATTTGAGACACCTATTTACAAAGATCTAAGAAATTTAATATCCTTGAGGGAGTGGTAATGCTCCTTGGTAATGAATTGACTTGATAGAATTGGAGGGTATTAAGAAAGATGGATGAGTCTTGGGGTTGAACAGCCGTCCACAGAGAAGACTTGATGGTTTACTATGTTCTACATCTTTGGTCAGAGAAATCAAGGCCACTGGCCTAGTTTTTTCCTACTTCATAAATATGGACGATGCCACATTACTCCATGGGATACCAGATGAATGCCCATGAACCTGTGAGGTGGTCTATTCTATGAAATTCCCACCCAGTGTTATCAAGTGCAGGCTTGCTTTCAGCCATTCTTCTTTATGGTTAAAGGTGTCTTTGAAGGCAGGGACCACATCTTAACCTTTGGTTTCCTAACACCCTGTACCTATACCAGTGCTGAGCATTGTGAGAGTGAGAAAAGTTTAGAACAAGGGTTTCCAGGGTGTTGGGCTATGTGGAAGGTTACTAATTCCATGAGAGGGCTCTGAGTTCAACAGAGATTGGAAAACTTGGAATGCAGCTCTGTCTTGGATATTCATAATGATATTAACATTTGAAGATTCCAAAACATTTTACTATAAGGAATCCTGTTTGTACAGTTTTATCTAAACATAGTTAGCTGCATCTCTGTCTCCCTCTCTCTCTCTCTCTCTCTCTCTCTCTCTCTCTCTCTCTCTGTGGTATATCCAGTAACATCTTGCCCCACAGACCCATGTGGGAAGCACTGGGCAAGGTAGGTCTGAGCCCTGGACCCACGTAGGAGTCCCTGATATAGAGTGGCTGGGAACAAACCTGGAGACAGCATAGCACAAGTGGCTTTTCTCATGTGACAGGGCTGCACGTACTGGAAGGCAGCTTGCTGGTCCTTTCCTCTCCAAGTCACCCATCCTCAGTTCCCCTGGTCGTTCCTCACTTCACATTGTTTACATACCCAGCACCAGCTTCTAGATGCTTCCAAGTTCACGAGCGCCTCTCTTACATCATGTCCAGAACTGAGCCCAAATCCATGTGTGACCTAACTGACAAATAAAGATTAGAGTAGGATGATTATTTCTAGAGAACTGGGCCCTGGCCTTTTTTTTTGGAAACAACTTTCATTTATATTAGCTTTCAGGTCATTTCATAATACTATTTAGCTCATATAATGTAGATAATTAAACCTCTTTAAGTTTTTACTCAGGAGAATTTGTCAAGAAAATTCGTCTTTCATGTTACCTTTGAGGGATTGATTTCTTTGAACACATTAGACTGTAAATGATTTCTTGCTAAAGCTTGTTCGTTTATTTATTTATTAACCCATTCAAATGCTAAGGGCCAACTGTGATTTTATCTTCTCTTTGATATCTTTTTTTTTTGCAAAGAGAGAATGCATCATGAAGATAATCCACAAACTCTCTTTCTCTTTGAAATAAAGAAAATTGTAATGTTTCTGAGATAAACGTTTTAAAAACCAACCTGCATAGCTATGGGTCTCCACTGCTGTGAATGAGTGGCAGCTGAAGTTATTTAACTGAACTTCTGATCTCCTTGTTTATAAAGGAGTTAATTTCCACCTGCTAGTCCCTCTCTGGTGAATGCTTCCAGCAGTTTCTTTACAGAGTTTCTTAGGGCGGACATTAGTGATTATACAAGCTTTGCAGTGTTTAAATTCTGTAGCTTCATTGAGTACAGGGTCATTTATTTTTGTTTTTCCAGGCGAGAGCAGAGGCAATTTCTTAGGAAAGCCTCCCTAACCTTCCATTGTGGGTCACAACCCCTTCTTCTTGGCTCTCATGGCACTACACATTTCTCTCCTTTGTTGCACATATTGCAGCTGTAATCTTTAAAAATATTTACAATTACTTGATTAATATCTAGGCTCCACTAGACTGTAAGTTCCATGAAGACAGGAATTACATGTGTCTTATTGTCCATCATATCCCCAGAGCCTCCTATAAAGGCTAGCATGGAATAGGCACTCAGCAAACACTTGCTGAATAAATGAGTGACTGAGCACATAATTCACTTGGCATCCTCCATTTAGACAAACAGAATCCTGGAGGTGGACATGAAAAAACTTCAAAAGCCATCCGATGTGATTTCCTATCTGTTGGAATCATAACTGGCAGTCGGTTCTCTTCTGCTTAAACACCCACCTCAGTGGGGAATCTTCACCTTACCTCTTGAAGCAGTCTGTCACTCTTGTGGGAACTTAACACCATTCCCACTCCATAGTCCAGAGTCGGGGACCCAAGGTCTTTGTGAGAACAGATGAGCTCTTATAAAAGAAAAGAGGTTTGCTTGCAAAGAGGCACAAAGGAGTTCAGAAGAACTGGCTCACCAAATAAAACAAGCCACCAGCATTTCAGAGCACAAGCCATAATATTACTAATGTTACCGAGCATATATTAGCCTGTCCATGGTGGAGAAACAGCAGCTGTCTCACACGATTATCATAGCCACAGAGGCTAGAACACTTCCTCAGTCATCAGCATTACAAATGCCTGGTATAAAGGGACTCAGAAATGGGCACCAGCAGAAGACAGCATCAACCTATTGTTTTTGGTTGATCTCATGGTGCAAAGTTGTTTTTCCTCCTAACTGAGGATGATGATATGCACGTTTATACACAGTGGCAGAGGGCAGAGTGGTCAGTTCTGTCCCACCTTGAATTTGTTCGGAAACTGGGAAGGAAATAGACCGTGAAATCACCAAATAGAATAGAATGTCACTGCTTTTGAAACTCTTCTTCAGGAAAATGGGGGGCTTGGGAAACAGGGATAGGAAACCGGCTGAAGATGAACCTGGTATCATAAGGAAATATGCCAGTAAATTATGATCTGGCCAGGTCTAGAGATTAGAAGTATTTTTTTCCTCTTTCATCTTTAAAAGGTTCTAGCAATGATGCATCCTATGGGAGTGATAACTAGAAGTAGTACAACATTGTACTTTGCTTTGCAAATTTCTTTTAATTTTAATTTCTTATGAAGAGTTTTTCATGTTTGTGCTTCTTTTCATCAACTCATTCCTCAGATGTTTATTGATCTTTGTGAACCAGATACTGAGTTAGGCTAAAGGGTCACAATGCCGAGCATGACCTTGTACAGGGCTCTGAAAAGTCTGCATTTGGGGAAAGAAGTCAGACTCCGGCCACGTACTTACAAGTGTGCAGAGTGATCAGAGGTGAAGTACAGGGTGCCCTGGGAGCTTTTAGTCAGGGCACCAACCTGTGGTAAAGGAGATCTGATTTTCTGTCTGATTCTCAGTATATTCTAATTTGCATAGCTCTGGAGTACATTTTCCTGTAGGTGAAGTCCCCGTGGGAAGGTTAGAACATCCCGTCTCTGGAGATTTGCCAGATCAAGTACCCTACTAAAACTAGGCTGATGCCCTAATTATAAGTAACTCAGTTACACTATTACCTGCATGTCTATTTCCCTCACCTGTATGTCTGTGCTTATTTGTGAGGGCAGGTAACATGTCTTATGCATCTTGGTATTTTCCTTGGACTTGGAACATGATAGGCACTGATTCATATTCGTTGAGCATAAAATGGAGTTTGGGTTAAGACACAGTTCCTGCCTATCAGGCACTTACTATATTCCCCCAAAGGAAATAGTTCCAGGGACAGTCACAAGGCAGAAGAGGGTTACTTGCTAAATGGAAAGTCTGTGGGCTGCTGGAGGAGAGCCCCCACAGGCTCAAGCAATCTGGAAGTGGCTTCCTGAGCAGCTTAGCAGCCCTTTCAGAGTAAATTCATCTGTGCTATAAAAAAGACAAGATGGAGCAGGTCTGCTGAACCTCCCATCCAGTCAACGGGGGTCTGAGCATTCTTTGGGCAAACCCTTACTGAGAACTGGCTATGTACCAGGCACCAGCTAGGGATACAACTCATAGTCCAGGTAGGGTAAGAACAGACAAGGTATGATAGACTAGAGGTGAGCCTGAAGGGCAACAAGAAGGGCATCCTGGTTTTGGGGCAAGTTGAAAGTCATTGCAGGCGATGTTAGCCAAGCTGATAGGTATGTTTGGAGTGGAAATTTTCAGGCAGAGAAAATAGCGTGTTTAGAAGACCAAAGGGGAGATAAAGATGGGCAGAGAGAGATAAAGAGAGACATGAGACAGATGCATGTGTTTTCAGACAACTCCACGTAGCTCTTTATTTGCCGCTTCCCCGTCCTCAGACCCATCACCAGCCAGAAGCAGGAGGAGCCCAGCACTCCTGAGATGCCTATACTGGTAGATGGAACCTAATCCCTAAACTGTTAGCTTTTGGCTCCCTCGGCAAGGGTTGACATTTTTCTTGGCCGAAACCTGGAGTCCGCTCTGACTGAGCTGAATTTATACTTATCACAAGGTGCTGATTAGGCCGAAGTTAAGTGACAGGTGTTTGAAGATGCTGAAGGGGCAGAATTCCCATGCACTCAGTTGGTCTCTGAGCTGGACCAAATACAAAGAGACCCACCACTGCTTTTGTGTCAGCGAGGACTAGTGGTGCTTGCCGGTGGTGTTTCCCTTGTCTCACAATTGTGGGAGCTTGGCTTCATTTACTTTTTTAAAAATGAAACAAATGATACCAGTAACTCACATTCATAATCGGAAAATTAGATAAGGAAGAAGAGAAAACACTGTGATCCCATTGCCCAGAGAAAAAAGCGTATTGGGTTCTATTCCATTTTCTTCACCAGTATGTAGTTAAGAGACATTTTTGAAAACTTAATAAGGTAGTGGAAAGCATTCATTTTCCCCAAAAGTTTTTTATTTTCCCCTTATCCATGATGGTATTTTGCATTTATTTATATAGTATTCAATAGTTCATAGACCAGTGCTAATTTCTGTCACACTAAAGTCTTACAATTGTGTGAGAAAGGTGACATTATCCCCATTGTACAAAGAAACTGAGGCTCAGAAATGTTATGTGACTTGTTCAAATTCAAACAGCTAATAAGTAGCAGTGTTTCAGATTCTGGTTTTGTGACTCTTAAATATAAAGCATTTTCCATTGAAATATAACCTCCATGACTGCAAAAGCAACAGCTTTAGAAACACACACACCTGCATACCCACCCACACATCATTGTCTTTTTTTTTCACTAGGAGCTTGTCATCATTCATTAGAACCCTAAAGAAAATGAATGTGCCCAGATTTTCTGAGCATTAGAGTTACTTAGAGTTATGTATTTAAAAAAAATTTTTTTTTTAACATGTATTTATTTTTGAGAGACAGAGAGACAGATTGCCAGAGGGGGAGGGGCAGAGAGAGAGAGGGAGACATAGAATCTGAATCAGGCTCCAGGCTCTGAGCTGTCAGCACAGAGTTCGATGTGGGGCTCGAATCCATGAACTGTGAGATTATGACCTGAGCTGAAGTTGGATACTTAACCGACTGAGCCACCCAGGCACCCCATAGAGTTACCTAGAGTTTTGATTAGATAAATATGATTAATGAGAGTAGTCAGAATTTCCAGAAAGACCAGGGAGCGTGCAAATGGAATACAATAATTGTGTATGTTATCAAAGGCAGATATTTTGTTGATAATATTAGGTATGTCATTTAGTTATCTCCAAATAACTAAAGAGTTGGGTAAGATTTTTAGATTTTATTTTATTTACTTAGAACAGGAAAAGCACAAAGGAACCCTATGCTTTTAGGCTAGCCTAAATAAATAACTAAATAAATAAGGAAAAGAAAAGGAAGGAAGAAAAATACCCCCTGGAAGCATAGACAAATAATTGCAAAGCTGTATACTTTTGTCATGAATTCTAAATGTATAGGGGAAGCTGCCAAAATCTTGCTGCTCAGGGTAAGCAATTACCATAACATCATTTGCAAATGCTGTGAGGGCCAGAGAGCTAATTTCTGTTCCTTGAAATAGCAATACAGGCGAATAAAAGTCCATAGATAATAAAATTAGGTAAACGAAAAATTTGTTACATAAAGCGCTAAAAGTATTGCCTAGTATCTCTGGTTTTGTCAGCATCCAGCTTCTGAGAACTATTGTTTCTAAAAGTGGTTATCTTATTGAAGAGAAGATCTTTTGGGGGAAAAAAAAAAAGTTGTGTGTTTTTATGGTCCAAAAGGAGAAAGAGAAAGTATTGGAGTAGATTAATTAATTAACTCATTCATGCACTCCTTCACAGTTATTTACCTATTCCATGTGCTGTGCTAGTCACCAGACTTAGTTTTAAGGATAAATAAGAGATGTCTCTAGGATATACAGGAAAAGTGGGGTGAAAGGCTCATAAATAGATTAGCAAGGAGTATGTCCCACAGCAGAGGTTTTGAGCAGGTCGCTATAGGAGAAGAAAGAGAAAGTAGCTCTAACTGCCTAGGGAAGCTGGGAACTAGTCCCAGAGAGGAGAGGACATTTGAGTTGAGTCTAAAAGGATGAAAAGGGGAAGGATATTCATGCCTACTACATAGTTAGCATTGTGAGATACTCTGACTTTTTAAGAAGAATAAGCCTCAGTGGGAAATCAAGGACAGACAGGCACATAAAGAATTCAAGGCATGATAATATGCAAAGCACCATCAGAGAGAGATTGTATTGAGTCCTATTCAGAAGTCAGAAAGTAGCACTTAATATCTGTGAGTGGTGTTTTGTTTTGTTTTGGTTTGTTTCGTTTTAGAATAAGGAAGTTAAAGGCTAAAAAGGAGACTTGTGTCCCACATCGGGCTCTTGGAAAGGGTCTCCAGAACACATGCAGAGGAAACAACTTGTTGGTTTCAGAAAGATTTTAGCAAGTACCTCAGAAGGGGACAGATGTGCCACAGTTGATTTAACCAAATCTCTGTTGGTTAAAGAAAGATGTCCTAGATTGGAGTTGCTGGGTCCACAAGTAGGTCCATTTTTAAGGCTTTGATACTTTTTGCCAAATTGCTCTCCAGAAGATTGTACCTTTCCCTGTAGCAGCATGCTGGAATCCCATTTCCCTTAAACGTCCCCTGATACTAGGTATTCTCATTTTGAAATCTGTGGCATTTGCCAAGCAAGCAGCAGTTTCTCGTTGTGGTTTTAACTTTAATTTATTTTTTTAAAAAATTAATGCTAGCTTCTTATGTGATTGGGTACCTGTATTTATTCTTTGGTGAATTGTTTATTTATATCCTTGGTCTGTATTTCTATTGAGGTTTTACTTTTTTCTTGTTGATATATAATTTTTTTTCTATATTGAATGTATTAAACATCTATTTTATATTGCAAATGTGTTTTTTTTTTTAAGTTTGCCAATGGCCTTTTGCTTTTATCTATAGTGATTTTGCTGATAGAAATGGCAGCTTTAAAAACTGTATGTATGTATGTATGTATTTTCAGAGAGAGAGAGAGGGAGGGAGCATGCATGCGTGCACACATGAGCTGGGGAGGGGCAGAGAGAGAGGGAGAGAGAGAATCCCAAGGAGGCTCTGGGCTGTCAGTGCAAAACCCTGTGTGAGGCTTGATCTTACAAACTGTGAGATCAAGACCTGAGCCAAAATCAAGAGTTGGACACTTAACTGACTGAGCCACCCAGGTGCCCCTGAAATGGTAATTTTTTTTAGTAGACACATACATAGATTTTTTTTCCTTTATGAATTCTGAATTTACCTGTATTTGGTATCCCTAAGACTTTAAAATATATTATATATATTTTATATTATTTACATTATATATTTATATCTATATCTCTATGTATCTTTATATATATATATATGTATCTTCTAGGATTTAAAGGTTTTCAAGTTTTTTTGAGAGAGAGCATGAGTGGGGGAGAGGGGCAGAGGGAGGGAGAGAATCTTAAGCAGGCTCCATGCTTAAGTGTGGAACCTCATGCGGGCTTAATCCCATGACCCTGGGATCATGACCTGAGCTGAAACTAAGAGTTGGACGCTTAACTGACCTAGCCCCCCAAGCACCCCTAAAGCTTTTCCAATTCTGTATTTGAATATCTAATCCATTTGGAAATCTTTTTGGTATAGTGTTTTATAGGGAAAAAAACTGAATTTTTCCCCAACTGTTTAGTTACCGAAATATTATTTAAAAAGTAATCCATTCTTTTCCTACAGACTTGAAGTGATACCTTTATCATATATTCAAGTCGCATATGTGTATGGGTCTCTTTCTAAATACTCTCTTTTGTTCCATTAAGCTACCAGATTTTAATTATTGAATATCTATAATGGCCATGTTCTTCCATTATTTGTTTAAGATTTTTTTTTCTGCTCACATTCATACTTTATAAATGATATATCAAATTCTACCAACTATTCCGCTGACATATTTATTGGCATTTGCTGTAAATATCTAAATTACTTTGGGAAGCATCAACTTCTTTTCAATATTATGTTACTTTGTTCAGTACATATTCAAGTTCCTCAGTAAAGTTGTGTGACTGTTTTGGTTCGGTCTACATGTTTATTTTTGAGTTCGTTCCCAAATGTTTTAGAGAAATCACGTTTCTCACAGATGTTTGCTGTCCTCCCACCAGGTTCTGACCACATCCGTGAGAAAGATGGACTCTGGGCTGTCCTTGCTTGGCTCTCCATTCTAGCCACCCGCAAACAGAGTGTGGAGGACATTCTCAAAGATCACTGGCAAAAGTATGGCCGGAATTTCTTCACCAGGTAAGTCACAGCCTGGCTGGAGTACAGAGGTAGGGTGGGGAAGTGGGTGGAGAGAATTCTCATGTGTACAAATTTTTTCCTGTGTCAAGTGATAATAAAACCCTAGTTCATCCAGCCTCTGCAAATTGAAGGACTTTAAAATAATTCAGTCAGCATCCAAAGAAATTACATCTTTTATGTTAGCCATAAAGAATGAGACTTAGGGGCGCCTGGGTGGCTCAGTCGGTTGAGCGTCCGACTTCAGCTCAGGTCATGATCTCACGGTCTGTGGGTTCGAGCCCCGCGTCGGGCTCTGTGCTGACAGCTCGGCGCCTGGAGCCTGCTTCCGATCCTGTGTCTCCCTCTCTCTCTGTCCCTCCCCCACTCTCACTTTGTCTCACTCTGTCTCTCAGAAATAAATAAATGTAAAAAAAATTAAAAAAAAAAAAAAGAATGAGACTTAAAAAATTTAATTAACATATTTCAAAAGAATGTTTTCTAAGCCTTTTAAATGTACCTGCAGGTATGGGGTGCCTGGGTGGCTCAGACGGTTGAGCGTCTGACTCTTGATTTTGGCTCAGGTCATGATCCCAGTGTTATAGGATCGAGGCCTGTGTCAGACTGTGTGCTGAGTGTGGAGCCTGCTTAAGTTTCTCTTTCTCCCCCTCTGCCCCTCTCCCCCACTCATGCATGCTCTCTCTCTCTAAAGAGTTTTTAAAAATTTTTTTAAATTAAAAGAAATTTTAAATGTACCTGCAGGTAGACATGACAATTGCATTGAATTTGAATTCAGAAGAACGGATTAGAATTTTATTTCTGCCCCTTAGTGCACTGGGAAGTCACTTAGCCTCTCTCTAACAGAATACTGTACTCATTTCTTTCGTTTGTAGAAATGGAAATAACAGTCTGCCATTGAGTAGGTTAAATGAAATAGGAGTCAGAAAGTGTTTTATAAACTCTGGGGCACTCAAAGTATGGAAACTTTATTTTTCTGAAATTATGGAAACAATTATGCCTAGTCTAAATCAACTTTTCTGACTCATTAAAATAGGTCCCCAAAGGTTGCATACCTGTCAATACTTCTTTCATTGATTCAATAAATATTGACTGTGTACCTACTTTCCTCCAGGCACTGGGGATTCAGCAGTGAACAAAATACTTTGAATACTTAGTAATTCCTCTTTGCCATGCACACTTCTGTTTTTAAAAAGCATTAATTTTTTTTTTTTTTTGAGTAGTGCTTTTCACTAATTCCAATTTGCCTTCCCCTGGTAAGTGTAAAAATCTAACAAAATTTTTCCTAGAATTTCTCATATTTCCTACATAGGAAATATGAGAAAAAGGAGAGTAGATGAATTGTTTATGTAAGAAATGCAAAGATGTAGTTTCTTTGGACCTCAGTTGCCTTTTCTATAAAATAGGTGAGTTAAATTGGAGAATTTAAAAAATATGTCACGGATTGAATAGTCCACGATCTCTGGATAGTCAGTAAGAATTTAACCTTAAGCAATTCAGCGTCCTTAATCAGAATCCTTTATCAACTTTGGAGAAGTTCATTGCTGTCTTCCTAAAGTTATTTGTTTGAGGAAGGTATAAGCAATAGCTGTCACGTGGTACTGGAACAGTACCTGGAAACCAAGGCAAGAATCTCTACTTTCTAACAACCAGAAAAACGTGGTAATTCAGAATGGTAGTCATGAACTCTAGAGCCTAGAGTGTCATGTAGACAGGACCATCTCTGTTTTTGTTCTTCATGGTATCACCAAACACCTCACTTGTAGTGACACTGTCAATACGCTTTGAGTTTTTTTTTAATGTTTATTTATTTTTGAGAGAGACAGAGTATGAGCAGGGGAAGGGCAGAGAGAAAGGCAGACACAGAATCCAAAGCAGGCTCCAGGCTCTGAGCTGTCAGCACAGAGCCCGATGCAGGGCTCGAACCTATGAACTGCAAGATCATGGCCTGAGCCAAAGTTGGACACTTAATGGCCTGAGCCACCCGGGTGCCCCTGTTAATATGCTTTGAATAAATAAATGGATGAGTTAACAAGTGAATAGTAGCCAGAGTGGAATAAGATTAGGAGGGTTTGTTTGGAGAAGGAAGGGGTCACTCTTGAACCAGTTAAAAGTCTCCATCTAAAAACCATTTTAACATATTTTTATCAATGTCAAATAATTGCTATATAAGTATTTCAAATAAAGTCCCTAGAACCTACATTTATGGCTAATTAAGACTCCACTGTACCCTCATTTATTTAACAAAAGTGCCAGGCGCCTCAGCTGCATTGTTTCGTATCAGCCTCAAAGCAGTTCTTGATAAGGCAACTGAGATTCTCAGGGATGAAGCAACTTGCCCATAGCTGTACAGTTAGTAACCGATAGGGGCTAGATTCATCGCATGCTCTATGGCCAAAGCCCAGATTCTTTCCATTATACCCCTCTGTGCCTAGGATTTATAGAACACTTCCCTCAAACGCCCAAAGGTCACAGATGTAAAGCACAAACACCTGGCTGTAATTTCTTGCTGTTTATCATTTTAACTAGGGGAAAGAGCTGACTTCAAGATTAAGGAGACTCTTGTCCTTGATTCATAGAATCTGGAGCCAGAACAGGTTGGCCTTAATTCCCCAGTATTTCTCATGTCTCAGAGGTGTCATCTTACACATATCATATTTGTTTCACTATCACAAATAAATATAGACTCTGCTGTCTTGAGCCTCTAAAAAATAACTCTCTCAAGAGGGTGTGTGCTACTAGGTCAAGAAAATCCACCTGTAAGAGTCTTTAACCTCATAAGAAAGAAGTCCAGAACAATTCTTGGAGTAATAATAACAGTTATAGAATTTCTTTTGTGATTTTTTTTTTTTTTTTTTTTTTGCTTTGACCCTTTTGTGTCCACACCAGGCCTCCGCTGTGGGGATGAAGCCAAAGCACTTTGGACCAGAATCCACCTTCACTGAAAGGACAGAGGTGTTTCAGATGTAAAGAGTTAGGGTTTGACTCCTTCCATCTGGTCAGTGAAAACTTGGCCTTACTTTAGGAAGCTCCTGTGGAGACTGGAACTCTCCTTGGCCAAAATCTCAGCAGCCTCAGGCAGGTCCCAGACTGGGAGCTGGCCCAGCGTTTATCCCAAAGAAGCTCTAGGAGTTTGGAAGGGAAGTGCCTGAGTCATATGCTCCTTGATGCAGAGTTCTCTAGAGATAACATTGCATTTAATTCTACCTCCTCAGGATGTGGTGATTAAATGTTAGATAGAATCTCTCAAAAGCCTTTCTTTGAAGCTTCTGAGAGCTTATTCTGTACAAAAGCCAAGATGGGAGTCTTCTGCTTATTCAGAAGCTCCTAACCCTTTCCTGAAATCCTGCAAAGCCTTCCTTTCATCCCCGACCTGCTCCCTCCCCAGAGACGAACAAGGTCAGCCTTTTGCCAGCTTCTTCTGAAGTTAGGTGGTTTTGGGGGGACAGCCAAACAAATGATGAAGAAAGTGGTAATCTACTTAGTGTGATCTGAAGTCAGCCTGGGGCCCCGCCTTTGTGACTTCTTGCAGGTATGACTATGAGGAGGTGGAAGCTGAGGGTGCCAACAAAATGATGAAGGACTTGGAGGCCCTGATATCTGATCGCTCCTTCGTGGGGAAACAGTTCCCAGTGGGTGATAAAGTTTACACTGTGGAGAAAATTGACAACTTTGAATACAGTGATCCAGTGGATGGAAGCATTTCAAGGAATCAGGTAGGAGCAGATTTATGTGCATTGGGAGAGAGGCCTCAGAGCCTCATCTATGAAATCTCACGAGAAAAAGGAAAAAAGCCCCTCGATCATTTCTCCTTTGCTGCCTTGTTTTCCTGGGGTTGACAGTTCTCTGCTGGGTCACACACAACATGCAAACATACTCGTAGGGAAATGGGTTTTGCCCTGGTTCTATGCACTTCCCTATGAGAAGAATCCCCTCCTGGGATTCTTAGCCTCAGCTCCAGAGGGATTTTTACAGCCTCCAGAATCCCACGTAAGGCATTGTGTTGAAGGCGTGTGCAGAAAGAAGCTCTAGAATCTAAAGGTGAAAAGGGGAACAACTGCCTTAGGTATCAATCCCTTTTTCTCTCAAGAGATGATAGCACAATGCCAGCCGCAAGAGTGTCGTTATCATAGACGTTCCTATGGTATGTTCTAGTTTCTAAAAAAAGAAGAAAAAAAAATGACGAGGCATTCCAGACTTAGAAATGTTAACTATTACTACCCATAGCATGTGACATGCAGCCAATCCTAACACAGCAGCGCTCATCGAGATAATCACAGTTGAGAGCCTGGGCTGTGTCTGGACGGAGACAGAGCTGTTACGGTTTCCCTCAGTGGGTGCCAGGGACCCAAGGCTGCAGGCTAGGTCAGCCCTTCTCAAGGCTTCTCACAAACACTTAGGGCCTGGGGTCCTGTTTCCTCTGGTTCTACTATTGTCACAGGATGGACTTCCCACTAATAATTGAGAAGCAGAGATAATAAAGGAGGTGAACATTCTGTTACAGCTCCCCAGTTTGCTTTTCCCTGACAGACCCAGATTTTTGGCCTCGTCCTTGTCAAGGCATCTGACAGCTTTGAAGGAGATGCACTGCAGGATTGATTTAGTGCCTTTCTGGAGAGCAGATAGTGGATGGGTGGATGGAGCATGGTCACAGTGGCCCTCAGTGCCAGGAGTCTCCCATCCTCAAAATATGAGCACAGTGGGCTTTCTTCCCTATGCCTTTTCAGCCCCTGTGAGAACTCTGGGTCCAGTGTGGATGGTTGTAAGTGATGTCTGGGATAATTAGAAAGAGAGGTCCAGGGTAGAGTAGAGGGTGGGTGTGGAAAGGGAGAGGGTGGGGTCCGGGGGATGGCCAAGCAGAGCAGAAGATTTTGTAGAGAAGCCTTCAGAGAGAAAGCAGGCATTTAGAGAAAGTAAACCCCAAGTCTGCCGTGTACCCAGCACCTGCAAGGAGGGAGGAGGGGAACTGAAGGGTGTCAGCATGAGTGCGTGTGCTGCTCTCTGCACTCTGTGAGGAAGAACTCAGCAGCTTTGCATTCTATAACCAGAAAGTCTGGGCATTTAGATCAAATACCAGGTATGAGGGAGAATCTTGTGGAGTAGATACAGCATCTGCCATCAAGTGAAAAGAATTTAGAAGCTTCACCTTGAAGGTCTGGATGGGGTAGACCAATCCGATATGTTTCTAGAAAGCAAGATATGGTAAACGGGAGTTAGCTGTATCCCCCCTGAGACGACAGAGTCAGGAATGTACTGTGTGCATTTCATCTGCTGTCTTCACTGCTAAATGGCACATTTAAGCCCTCGATGGGGTTGGGTGACCAGTAGCAGGTGAGGAGCGGTGTCTTTCCCTCTGGCTGGTCTTTGGCTTTATGCAAAGTTCTTCTTTGTATGGGAGAATGACAGGCTCACAAAGACTAGAGAGTTCTCAGATAACTGTCTTGCCAAACCTTCCTACCTGTCGCCAGAGAGTATCTACCCTAGTCTTCAACCACAGGTCCCCTGAAGCAAGAAGATTGTTGAGGACGAGAGACGCTGCCAGGGCGGGGAAAGAGGGCAGCAGGGGGTCAGGGACATGGCTCTGGCATGGCGCCAACAGGGACCAGGCTTTGAGTCCTCAGTCATGGGTGGGGAGATTGATCACAGGATCCTGCCTGATAGGTTGGGAAGAGCCGGCTTCTGCCATCTGGGCCTCCTGTTCTCTCTTTGAGATTCTCCATCAGTATTTTGCAAAGAGTTCTTCCTCTCATCTGTCTGGAATCTCATCTGCTCTGGTTTCAGCCCATTCTGTCCATGTTTTCCTCCTGATCTGGGGATCAGATTTCTGCATCTAGTGGCTTATTTGTTTACTTATTTATCAGGCTTCAAACTGGAATGGTTAGTCCATAAATTACAGGGAAGTGGGGAGAGGTGGGGAGGGCAGACCTGTGTCATCCAGCATCCCTGCGCCCCAGGTCAGATCTCCCACTGACCCTGGGAATGCTTCTACCCCCCCACCCCTGATGAGCTCAGCCCCCTTTGGCTGGATGCAGTGACAGGCTGACCAAGGCAGACTCATGAGGCTTAACTGCTGCCATTTATCAAGAACCTAATCCTCCAATTGATCACGTATGGGTGAAATTAGATCTCCAAAATGAACCCCTTGTAATTTTCCAGCCTTCAGTTTCCCTTCCAGCATGTGGGGAAGACATCTCTGCTTTTCTTCTCCAGGGCTTGCGGCTCATTTTTGCAGATGGTTCTCGCATCATCTTTCGACTGAGCGGCACTGGGAGTGCAGGGGCCACCGTTCGACTATATATCGACAGCTATGAGAAGGACATTGCCAAGATCTACCAGGACCCCCAGGTAATGCCCAAGCCTTGTGCCCAGGCTACTTCTTTCCGTTGGAGGGAATGATAGAGGTTGCACTGAGTCTGTGTCATCACAACCCATTTCTCAAATGGCCAAACACATGTGCTCACTTTTCTCCATGTCTCCTTCAGTACATCCTAACAGCAGTCCTAGCTAACAATTACGTCAGTACTTTCTATTTGCCATGCTCTGTTCTAAACCCATTACCCAACTGGATTGATTCGTTTAAGTCTCAAATGAGGTAGACGCTATTATTACCCCTACTACAGATAAAGAAACAGGCAGAGAAAGGTTAAGTGGCAGTTAATAGGGTTACATGCCCAGTAAGCAGCAGATTCAGGACAACTAATCTTCAGATCAGCCCCTCCTCCAATGTTCTGATCTGTCACTGGTCATTTGCCACTTTGCTTGGTCTCATTGCCTGTTCTGGCAGAGCACACGCTAGGTGGTGGGGCAGACAGTTTCATGACCCAGAAATAAAGGTCTTTATGGAAGAACCTGCAGACTTGCAGCCTGGTGGTTTGGGCTCCCAGCCCTACCTGAAGAGTCTCCAGAAGTATGTCAGAATGAGGAGGGACTCTGGGGCCAGGGGTGGGGCAGAGAACTTGGAGGACAGCCACCCAAGGGGAGGAGCCGGGGGGGGGGGGCACTGGCACACAGGGGACTTTCACCTCATTTGTTCCTAATGCACTGGTCTTGACAAATGCTCCCCCAACCAGAGTTCCATAGCCAAAATTTTTAGGAAGTGCTGTGGTACATTAAGCCCTTCCTCACATAATACACAGTGTGCCTTAAGAGCTCTGAGAAAGCTTATGGTGAAGACACCTGTTTAAGTGGCATCTCACCATGCTTATTTTTCCACAAAGCCTTTTTTCCTCTGACCTAATTAAAATCCTAGGAAGCTCATTTGGAAAACCTTGGCATAGTGGTTTTGAGCATAAGTTTTGGAGTTAGAAAGATCTTGTTTTAAATTCAGTTCCTGCCGCCTGAGTAGCTGTGTGTCTGTGGGCAAGTCCTTTCAGTGCTCTGAGCTTTGGTTTCCTGGTAGAATCCTACCTGCCTCATAGGGTCATTATAGTGATTTAAGGAGGTGAGGGATGCAAAATTATAAATACTGTGCCTGGCACATAGGATGAGCTTTTGAGAAACCGTGGCTCTGATAGTTGTTGTTATTACAAAAGGAGGGAGGTGAGAGGATGCTTCACTTTTATATTTTTTACAGTGGCCAGACTCCAGTTTCAATCACTGCCAGATCTCTGTTGTGCTATAGGTATCCCTAAAACTTAACAGAGGCAGGGGCGCCTGGGTGGCGCAGTCGGTTAAGCGTCCGACTTCAGCCAGGTCACGATCTCGCGCTCCGTGAGTTCGAGCCCCGTGTCGGGCTCTGGGCTGATGGCTCAGAGCCTGGAGCCTGTTTCCGATTCTGTGTCTCCCTCTCTCTCTGCCCCTCCCCCGTTCATGCTCTGTCTCTCTCTGTCCCAAAAATAAATAAAAAACGTTGAAAAAAAATTTTTTTAAACTTAACAGAGGCAATGGTGTCTATTGTAGACCCACAGAATGACAGAGCAAAAGGAAAGGAAGAAGGAAATTGTTTTCTTTGTCTTAATACCTGGCACATGGTCGATACAAAGAATGAATGAAAGATCAGTTTCTTTGAACCATAGTCTTCAGGGGGTAGGAGGGAAGTGGGAGGGAGGTGGGAGGCTCTGAAGGGTATAAGGTGCTCACAATACCTAGGTGTACCACTGTTCCAGCCAGGAGATGCCTTCCTTAATCTGGAGCTGCTGGGCATCAGCCTCAACACTTTCTGGGACTGTGGGAGCCCCAGGGGGAATGGCAAGTAGTGTGGTCAGCATGTGAAGTTGCTTCTGTTGCCTTCACCCAGGAATAATGAGTTGGTGGAAATTAAGATTAGGGAAAGCAACAGTAGGCAGTAGGAAATGAACTACTGTTGGCTCTGCCCTTGAGTCATTTGATGAAATCGGTTCATCTTTTTGGATATCAGTTTCCTCATCTGTAAAATGGGCAGTTTAGCTAGATAAATATATTTTTTAATTTAAAAAATATTGAATAATATTTATATTTATAAATAATATTTATAAGATATTTATATTATTCTGTAACAGTAAAATTCTCTTCTCCTTCTGCCACCCCCCCCCCCACAAGTGAGAGGTAGATGGGAGGGTAGTGTTGTTGCATTTTGAAAAGATCTCTTTGGGTACAGTGTAGGAAACAAATTAGAGGATGCAGAAATGGAAGCAGAAGCACCATTGTTCCAGGTAAGAAAGAGAACATTGATTTAGAAAGATCTGTGGCCCTGGGAGAGGTGGAGAGAAATGGCAGCCATTGAAATATACTTAGAAGGTAAAAGTCACATAGGCTTCCTGATAGATTGGAGAAGGGGAATGTGGGAGAAGAAGGGGTCAAGAGTAACTCTTAGCTGTTCATTGGCTTTATTTGATGGACTGTGGTGTTAAGTCATTGAGATAGGGATGCTGGAAGCAGGTTTTAGGGGAAAGACACATCTTTGTGCTTAGACTTGCAGAGTCTTTGGGATGTGGGAGTAGGGAGTAGGCCGTCAGACTTGTGGGTCTTGGAGGTAATCTGAGGGCTGGAGCTATGGATCTGTGTCTAGAGAAAGTAATGGAAAAGGTTCTCCTTGTGTCTCCTTCAGGTCATGTTGGCTCCCCTTATTTCCATTGCTCTGAAGGTGTCCCAACTCCAAGAAAGGACGGGACGCACTGCACCCACTGTTATCACCTAAGAAGACAGGCCAGATGCGGTACGTCCCTCCACCCTGGACCCTCCAAGTCATCTGATTGAAGAGCATGGACAGAAGCAAAGCGTATTCACCCAGGCTTTTTAGGATTCGTTTTTTCCACTAACCAGTTGTTGATGAATGGCACATTAGTGCGACACTGCCATTTGTGGGAAAGAGGAAAAGAGGACCCAGGGGCTTATGCCAATGCCACCTCCTTTTTGTGCCCTTAGGCCCTGCTGCTGTGTGGGTATTTGTCTCCCTAGCACCAGCTTCTGTTGACTACGATGTGAGATGGAGGTTGAGTATCAGCTAGTGAGGCCATTTCTCATCCTTAGGATGTACCAACGACAGGACACTGCAGCTTTTGTTCTCTTCCGTGAATTCTTTCCCCATTAACTGTTTACATGTGATCCAGCAAAATGCAATTTCTGGTGCCTTCTCTCCAGTCAGTTCTTTCCTCAGAGTGAGACGTACTTGTCTACAGATTTCTGCCGTGGTTTGCAACATAGTCCCAGTCACACAAATATTTTGGGATATTAAAGCAAAATAAGCTACTCTTTCTTGATGTCTTTTTTTTTCTTAACAGCAAAATGCTCTTTCAATTTCAGAAAGAAAATAGATTTCTTTTTAAAAATTTTTTTAAAGTTTTTTTTTTTAATGTTTGTTTATTTTTGAGAGAGAGACAGAATGCCAATGGGGGAGGGGCAGAGACAGAGGGAGACACAGAATCCGAAGCAGGCTCCAGGCTCTGAGCTGTCAGCACAGAGCCCGAGGCAGGGGTCGAACTCACAAGCTGCGAGATCATGACCTGAGCCAAAGTTGGACGCTCAACTGACTGAGCCACCCAGGTGCCCCAATAGATTTCTTTAAAAAATTTTTTTTTTTTAACATTTATTTATTTTTGAGACAGAGAGAGACAGAGCATGAATGCGGGAGGGTCAGAGAGAGAGGGAGACACAGAATCTGAAACAGGCTCCAGGCTCTGAGCTGTCAGCACAGAGCCCGACGCGGGGCTTGAACTCACGGACGTGAGATCATGACCTGGGCCGAAGTCGGACGCTCAACCGACTGAGCCACCCAGGCGCCCCTAGATTTCTTTTTTAAAGGAAGGTGTTGTATTTTGTTTTGATGTCCTAGCTAGAAAACAAAATATTCTGTGTGCTAACTTTGAAATCCTTGAAATGCTCGAAAACTGGAATTTCAGATCTTAGCAGGGTCAACTGAGCCCTGGATCCATCGGAAGTGGGTAAAATAAACTTGACATGGTTAATTTGGATGAAGGAAAGCAAGATTTTCAGGAGATCTTAAATTTTCTTTTTGACGTTTTATTTATTTTTGAGACAGGGAGAGACAGAGCAGGAAGAGGGGAGCGTCAGAGAGAGGGAGACACAAAATCCGAAACAGGCTCCAGGCTCTGAGCTGTCAGCACAGAGCCTGACGCGAGGCTTGAACTCACGGACCGAGAGATCACGACCTGAGGTGAAGTCGGCCCCTCAACCGACTGAGCCACCCAGGCTCCCCTTCAGGAGATCTTAAATAGCAAAGCACTGCCGTGTGCTTTATGGTGTTGAGATGCCATAATGCTATTGAGGGGCTAGAAGTAGAGCTCTCAGAATACATCAGTAGGATTACTGGCATTTAGCTGGATATTTTAAGCCCACTGGCATCCTCCTCATCTTAAAACACATATATTTAATCCATAAGTAAAATGTGATAGTTAAAAGCATAGGCTTGGGGGGCGCCTGGGTGGCTCAGTCGGTTAAGCGTCCTACTTCACCCGGGTCACGATCTCGCGGTCCGTGAGTTCGAGCCCCGCGTCAGGCTCTGGGCTGATGGCTCAGAGCCTGGAGCCTCCTTCCGATTCTGTGTCTCCCTCTTTCCCTGCCCTTGCCCCGTTCATGCTCTGTCTCTCTCTGTCTCAAAAATAAATAAACGTTAAAAAAAAATAATAATAAAAAAAAAAAAAAGCATAGGCTTGGGAGCCAGCAGACCTGAGTTTGAATCCCACTGGAGACTTTGAGTCACTTTTGAATATCATTCTCCATATCTTTAAAATTAGGATGAAGGGGCGCCTGGCTGGCTCAGTTGGTAGAGTTGCGACTCTTGATCTCAGTGTGGTGAGTTCAAGCTGCACATTGGGCGTTGAAGCTACTTAAAAAAAATTATTAAAAAAAAATTGTTGAGATGAAAGTAGTTCCAACTTTATAGGGTCATTGAGAACATTCAGTGAGTGGACCTGGGAAAAGCAGTGGGCAGTTTATCTAGTTCATGGTAAATTGTCCAGCAAGTGGGAACTGGGATTACATTTATACTATTGTTTCTAGATTATTAAGTATCAGAAAAACAAAAGTTGTAACACTAATACTTGTGATGCATTTATGCTTTGCAGGGCATTTCCACAAAGTCACCTTACCATACAGACTATTCCAGAGAGGCAGCCCAGCTCTGCACCCCTCCCCGACCCAGAGTGGACTCCCCCCGTTCCAGGTGACAGGGTCTCCATCTGGGGTGAGATTTCCAGTGTTGCCATTTAGCAACAGGGTCTAGTCCAGCAGATGGAACTGAGCTTTCACCCAGATGTGAGGAAGAGGAGTATTTGTCGAACAAATGCCAGCCATTATTCTGAGTGTTTTGTGTATATTTTTTTACATGCTCCCAGTCACTCTATGAGGTAGATGCTCTGGATATCCCCATTTTACAGATGAAGTCTAGTTACTTGCCCACTGTCTCACTGCTGGATGGCAGTGACATGCCCCCAGTCTGTGAAGCTCAGCCCTGCCTGGTTTGCCAGTGTTTTGTATTGCCCCTTCTATTGACTCGCTGCTTCTAACAGGTGAAAGAAAGGTTTTTTGCACTTGCACAAATGCCCCTGTATTTTATTTATTAAAGGGTCATACCATGAGCATTCAGTGCCAGAAAGTTCGTTTTGCCATTGTTGTCTTCGCCCTCCCTTTGGCCCTGGGATCTTGATACTTGGGTATATTAGTCAGCCAGGAGATATGTATTGACCCACATTGAGTGTGAGATGCCATGGGAAGGGAGGAATGTGTGACACACAGTTGCTACGCTCCAGCTGCCTGTGACACTAGCAAAGGGAATGAAGTCAGCACAAATAGAAGACTGAACAGGATAAATGCCTTACGAGTTGTGTAGGCAATACCTGATGTTAGACTCCAGATTTTCTGAGCACCTGTTCAGTTTCAGATGCTGGGCTACAAGCTTTCCAGTAACCCTGCAAGCAAGATGTTATTATTCCGGTTCTAGAATTCAGATAACTGAAGCAGAACAGAAGCTCAAGTCATTTGCCCCTGGTTTCCAGCTACATGTGATGGAAGTGGAATTTTGACCGAGAATCTCATTTACTTTCCATGACCTTTTTTTCTGCCTCTCCATCTGTTGAATCAGCTGCAGACACTCCCAGGTCTGTGGCCCCTAGAATGGCTTTATAAATGTCCTCCTCATCCCTGATCATAATTCAGCTGTTTTCCCTGACCCCACGTGGCTACGGGTTTGGGAGTTAAAAGCTCAGGAGAGGAAGAAGGAGGTGACTGGAGCCATGGAGCAGTGGGGGTGAGCATGGGTGAGGGCCACCTTTCCTCCCTCTGTGGCTTCCAGAGAGACACCCCAACACATGTGCCCACCAGGAATGCTGGGGGATGGGACCCTGAGAGGCTGGCCAGCGGCCTGCTGCCAAGCTTCCCCGCCTGCCAGGATTGATGTGGTCTGTGAGTCAGGCCTGTTTTCTCTGGGGTGTGGTGAGGATTACAGTGAGAAAATTGGGTTGGAACTGTTTGGGGCTGAACTCTGAAATTTCACTTTCCCCCTCCCTCTTGACATTTCTGCTTTCACTTTGGAGAAGCAGATTCCAGGTCAGGGATGTTCCCCAGGTCCAGAAAATGGCCAGGCATACAGGGGATGGGCTTTGCCCCAGAGAATGAAAACAAAGGCTAAGCTCACTGTGTTTCGGGGGAGGCCAGGCCTTGGGGCCTTGGTCTTTCTGCTTCCTCTGCCTCGGAGTTCATCCATGCTGCATTCTTCTGCATTTCTTGTTCATCTACTAGACAAATATTGGCCTTACTGTGTAAGAATCCTTTAGAAAACATATTAACAAAGTGTAGGAGACATACCCCTCATGTTTTCATGTTCTGAACTCCCAGCAAGAGTAATGATGTGAGTAATGTCAACCGTTATGCTTAGAGTCACTGCATCTTCCCTGAATTACAGCAGAGATTCCCTCATGGCCTCTGGCCTTCATTCTTGCCCCTTCTGATCCATTCCCCTCGTCATCAGCTAAGTGCTCTCTCAAATGTAAAGTCCAAGTGCCTGTGTGTGTGACCAATAAGGCCAGGTGTCCTGCCTGTGGCCTACCCCACCAACTCCTTGTCCTCTGCTCTCGGCCTTATGGCTGGTACTTCAGCCGTATAGAACCAACCATGGTTCTCTGGAAGTCCTGTGCTCTGATGGCTCCATGTCTCTGTAGCTGCTCTTCGGTCTGCCTGCATCCCTTTTCCCCTCCATCCCACCCTCCACGATATCCCCCAACTCCTGCTTGTTCCTTAGATACTGTCTTCTCCAAGAACCTTTCCCTGAGCCTCCAAAGTCTGGTTTGAGCACTTTTTCAGGTATTCGTATAGAACCCTCCTCACAGCACTTACCATGCCCTATATTAATAGCCTGTTTACTTTCCATTTCTCCCACTGCCCTGCGAGCTCCTGGGGACTGGCTTTTCGTCAGTATTAACCCACGATCTTGCCCTATGCCCACCACATAGTAAAAGTCCAGTGAACAGATTCTGGAAAGAGTGAATGGAATCTAGTCGCGTGGCAGAATGCGACTTTTGCTGTGACCCCCCTGTGTCCACCCAGCCCATGGAGTACGAGTAGCTTCATTTTGCAGGTGACAGGTTAGTTGACCAACTTTCTCAGCTTGTGAATGTTCTTCTAACCAAGAAATCTTTCATAATAAAGCATTAGAGGTTGAAAGGGAGACAGCACCCAGGACAGAGGGTCAGGATGGCTACTGGCAGCAGATGGGAGATACACGTGTCATGGTCACTTTGAGTAAAACTTAATTTGAATGTTAAAAAGTATTTTATCTCTCCTTGCTACAAACGTTAATTGGGGGTATAGTTGGGGAAGAGTTCTACCAAATTAGCCTGAATATAGAAAGGAGTTATTTTTCTTCAAGGAGTAGAGTCAACAAAGGCAGCCCCAGGCCCTGAAGACCGCCTCTGAGCAGATTCACGGAAAGAAAGCCATGACAGGCAAGGTGGGTACACCAGCCCCGGGCCTCACACCATTGGCACACACAGCATGTACTTGGGGAAGAGTGAGAGGCTCTTCTATTCCTATTATGAGAGCAAGACACATTCTTACAGTTTGGCATGTCATTACACAAAAGGAGTGAGGTCACTGCCAGCAAGACTGTGTCTCATGTCTGTCTGCTTGTCCTGGGGACCTTTTGAGGGCTTTGGTTTGGTTTTTCACCACATGTAGACTCTACCTAGATCTATTAAGCTGGATTTGTGGGTGTGGGCTAATAACTATTTTCCAAAAAGCATGTCTTCTGTGATTCAGAGGGCTGCTGTCCAGCCGACAGAAAAGCCAGTTAAGAGTAGCGATCTGTTTGCTTTTCACGACAGTGTTATTTTGTAAAAGTTCTGTCTCCGTTCCTTTCTGACTTCATTTTTTGTACTGTGATTAAAAGGGCTATTATTATCCCAGATAAAGAGATGGAAACTCTGGGAGCTTACAGGGCCTTACAGAGCCTCACAAACACGACGAGGGAGAAGGCAGACCTGCCATGTCCATCCTTTGGGTGTTTGGGATTCTTTTTCCAGTTTACCATTGTTGTATAACAAAGCACCCCAAAATCTAGTGGCGGTAAACTTTTGCACGATCTTACTATGCTCATGGATTCTGTGGGTCAGGAAATTAGAGCACTGTGGAAAAAGCTTGTCTGATCTGCAGTGTCTGGACCCTCACTGAGAAGACTGGAACAGCTGGGGAATAACTCACATGCCCAGGGGATGGCATCATCTGGAGGCTCCCAGACACTGGGGACTATTGACTGCTTCTCCGGCTCATGACTTCTTTAACCGTGAGTTTCTCACAGCACGGTGCTAGCTTCTAAAAGGGAGCTTCCCAAGAGCAAGTGTACTGAGAAAGCCAGGCAGAAGCTATATTTTCCTTTCCCACCTGGCTGTGGAAGACATGTAGCATCACTTCTGCTATATCCTACTGGTTGTGACCAACTCGGGCCAGCCCAGATTCAAGGGCAGGGGAGTTACATCCTACCTATTCTTGCAGGGGGTGGGGGTGGCAAGGTCATTTACAGCAGAACATGTGCAACAGGAGCTCTTGTAGGCATCTTTGGAAAATACAATCTGTCACAATTTTCAGATTTTCTTCCAGTGAATATACCATTCTGAGTCATGTGAGTATGAAAATGAATTTAATTTAGAAATTATTATCACCAGGAGCATCCATCACTTACCTGAGTATAGACACGTGTTACCATCTCACATTCTGATACCCATGGAAGACATGACAAATTGATTGCAGCACCGTTCCTACTAAACTCAGGGCTCCAGATACCATCTCATGTTCCCATACCCATGACAGACATGACAAATTGATTGCAGCACCGTTCCTACTAAGCTCCAGATACCATCTCATGTTCCCATACCCATGACAGACATGACAAATTGATTGCAGCACTGATTCTACTAAGCTCAGGGCTCCAGAAAACTCAACACAATACACTAGACAAGAAATAGTCAGAAACCACAATTGCACTGTGTGTTAACTAAAATTTAAATTTAAAGGGGGAAAATTACCGAAAAATATTAATCACTGCAGTGGGGGTATGAATGAAAACTTATTTGCTACTTGGGAATCTTCTTACTTTCTTACCTTTACAATGTTTAACAAACACTTCACCTAGGGTGTGGAAGCCTACAGAACAGCCGGTCTGTAAATTGATGAAAAATATGTTCACAATATGGAGAAAATTAGTGATTACTGTTAAATGAGATGAATCCCAATTGATTTCAGAAACAGCCTAAACCATACTAATAAAATAATTTTAGTGGTATTTTTAAACTAAGAAGTGGACTAGAGGTTGATTTCACTATCTTAAGGTCATGGTCCCGGCTTTTTTCTACATTTTGACTCTTCCCATCTGCCACTTTGCTGCCTTGGCTGTAACAGTCCCCCATATGTGACTTCATGAATTCTAAAGTTTGTATAGCACTTTTCCAAGCACTTCAACTCACTCTCTCATTTAATCTTCACAGCTGTGCTGTGTAACAGATTTGCAGTGAACACGACATTTAGCAATCAGATTCTTTGTCCCAAATCATACAGATTACTACCACAAATAACGTATATTGATCACCTTTTAGGTACCAGATACCTTTAATCACTTTATATACACCTTGTCATTTAGTCCTTATCCCAACCTGAAAGATGGGAATTATTAGCTCCGTCTTACAAATGAGCAAATGGAGACTGTATGAGATTAAGTAATTTGCCTGAGTTTGAAATTAGCAAGTGGTAGAACTGAGATTTGAACCTGAGTTGATCAGACTATAAAGTCCAGGTAAAACCTAGAGCTAGAACCAAGGCCTTGGTTATTTCCATTGAAAAATAAATTTATTTTTTCAGATTATTATATTTTTTTAATGATGGTTTGGGCAAGGTAAACTGATAATAAAATTTTATTACACTTTGATAATAATGTTTTCTTCTGATGGATGGTAGTGGTAGAGACACATATATGCACAACTTATAGTTGGGAAGAGGTCAATGCCCAAGTTCAGGGGTCCTAAGTGTCCTCAGTAGATCACCCCTTGCGATGTGGTTGATTTATGGAAGAAAGACTCGGGAGCTTGCCACATCTCCGCATCTCCCTGAATCAGTCTGGTACTGGTTATTCTGTGGGGAAAGTGCTTGGCATCCTAAGAACAGCTCCTCTCAGAACCCCTGAATTCAGGTTTATGTTCCTGCCTGTATGCTCAAGGCAGATTTTCTTTTCTATCATTTAGCAATTTCCAGAGAAAAAAGGATTACCTTCAAAATGACTCTTTGGTGGGGGGGGGGGGGGGGGGGGGGGGGGGGGGGGGGGAGGGGGGAGGGAATGGATGGGAAGAGGACCTCTGACAACAGTGACCAGGGATTCCTGCTCCTGGGTCCAGTATGACTCTGAACCAGAGTGGCCCATGGTGAGCATTTGTGGGATAATGATTCTTACCACCCTCACTCCTGTCCTGCAGTGCAAGAATGTCCTGACTTCCATAGCAAGGGGACAATGTTCAGCCCAGCTAGCTCCTCCCCAGCCTCCCTTTCGAGGTTTATCTCCAATTACAATCCACTTCTTCATCCTCCCATCTTCATAGTTTCCCAAATATCTCATATTTTTCCACATTGGCCCGACTTTGCACACGCTTTTACATCTGTTGGAAAATTTTTCCTTATTGTACCCCAGTGTGGTCTGCTGTGCCCCATTCCTCTTCTAAGAGAAACCAGCTTCTGATGGGGGAGAGGGTACGACCACACTTTGTACCATGAGCCACCATCACATTTCCTGGCCACAGCTGATTAGACCAGGGGTGAGCACCTGACTCAAGGGCAGCCAATCCTCGAGTCAGCAACCTATCACATGACCTGTGGCTTGGTTCAAAAGGATGAGCTAGAGTAGTCAGGATTTCTATTGAGAATTTGAGGTAAGACAAGAACAAATTTGCTTGATCTGCCTAGCCAGGAGTAAGTCTCTTCTGAGTGACCACAATACTTCATACCTCCTTACAGTAATGTCTCAGGGAGAAAAATGGTGTCTTGCATTGTATTCCCAAAGTTTGGTTCAATGCCTGGTGCATGGAACAGACTCGGTAAATATGTAGTGAGTCCATAAACTCAAGCAAGAAAAATTCACATTTCTTTATTACCTCAGTGCAATTTAAATCTGGCTCTGACCCTTATTTCAGTAGGCTGCCAGGATTTTTTTTTTAATTGCACACTTTTCATGTAATTTTTATTCCCTTTTTCTACATGAAAAAGCAGAGGTGCAGAGAGTTTAGGTAATTTGCTTGAGGTCACAGTTGTAATAAGTGACAGATCTCAGCTAAAACATAGTAAGTCAAGTCCTTGCTTTTCATCACTACCTCTCAGATTTCATCTCCATCATTGTGATGTACCGATGAATGAATAAAATGCTCTGTGGACCTAAGACACCTTGCCACCATCAGTTGGTCCCTCTCTTTCTCATGTTTCTTCAGCACTTATTTCATTCATATTTAATCTATCCACACCTTTTGCAGAGAACTTCCTGCAGTGTAATAATTAGAGCTAACAATGGGTACTTGCCTTATGCTACCTTCTGTCCCAGGGAATATAAGAGAAAAATTGACTAAATATGGTTGAAAATTTCATATTTTGAAATACTAATTCAAGGTGCTGTTAGTTCAAGAAGGCATTATTTTTTAAAGCCCAGATGCTTTCCTCCTTTTGAAAAATTTAACTTCAGAGTAAAATTTTCCAGATCATCAGGTCAAGCCTTTGCTTGCTTTTCTTTGGAAGTTAGAGCTTAAGTTATGGAGTGGTATAGGTTTCAAAGCTCTGGATATTTCCCATTAGATCACGTTAAGTGCGATGTGACATACCTAAGCAATATGTTTATAAAAGTTTTTTTTTTCTTTAAATGGATCTTACTCTTGTCATTCTCTGCTTGGCAATTTGGAAGTTTTTTGTAATACAGCACATTAAAATCACACTGGTAAAGAGTCTTCTGGTCCCAAATGGTGATGTAAGAAGACCCTGGGGGGACAGGAAAAAAAAAAACATGGTTTAAAATGGCAACTAGAATATAAAGGTACCATCCTTAGAACCCCAAAGCCAAGGAGCTGCTAGAACTCTCTCTTGGTCAGAGGGGCTGGCAAGTGCCATGGTTTACATTGCCTTTGACCTTGATAGATGGGAGTAGGGACTGGGCACCATTGCCAGCCTGCTTCCTCAGGATACCTCTTTAGCATATAGCTCTAGCCATCTTGCCAAAGTGACACAGGTGCAAAGAACCCTGAACATGCCAGACCAACACCATTTCAGCTCCAGAGAGCTTTCTAGGGCGTCCCTGGAGTGGAGTGCTCCAGTACCTCCTGGTTCATGCTTGCTTCAACTCCAGCTGCCTCACCAGGGCACCCCCTGTGTAGAGTACCATGGGAACCCCTAGCCATTCCTGGCTCGGTTCCAGTGGTCCTGTTAGGTGCCCCCTGCATGGAACCCCCTGGGGTATCTCACTGCACTTACTTAAGCTTCAGCTCTCCTGCTAAGACACTCTTTCTACTGAAAGCCCTGAGACCACTTCACGCCCACCCCCACTAAAGCTCCAGCTATCCCACCAGGGCAGCCCCACATGGAGTGTCCTAGAACTCCCAGCCCACTCCAGCCACAGCTCCAGCCACCAGGCTTACACAGTCTACACTGGGGATGACCATACACAAGACCATTCATTCAAGGTTATGAGAAGTAGCAGTTCTGCCTAATTCATAGAAACAAACACAGAAAGTCAAGCAAAATGAGGAGACAGAGGAATATATTCCAAAGAACAAGACAAAACCTCAGAAAAGAAAAAGAACTAGATGAAACTGAGATAAGCAATATACCTGATGAAGAGTTTAAAGTAATGATCATAAAGATACTCATTGGGCTGGAGAGAAGAGTGGAAGAACCCAACGAGAACTTCAACAAAGATAAAATATAAAAAAACATCAATCAGAGTTAAAGAATACAATAACTGAAATGAGAAGTACACTAGAGGGAATCAGTAGTAGATTATGGATACAGAAGCATGGATCAGTGATGTGGAAGACAGGGTTGGTGGAAAGTACACAAGCTGAGCAGCAAACGAATAAAAGAATTTTTAAAAATGAGGATGGGTCAGGGATCTCTTGGACAATGTTGAGCAAACAGACATTCATATTATAGGGGTCCCAGAAGGAGAAGAGAAAGAGAAAGGGGCAGAAAACATATTTGAAGACATAATAGCTGAAAACTTCTCTAAGCTGGGGAAGGAAACAGACATCCAGATGAACCCATGGAGGCTCACACCATGACACCCAATAATTAAAGTGTCAAAGGTTAAAGATAAAGAGAGAATTTTAAAACCCAGAACGAGAGAAGTAAACAGTTATGTACAAAGGAACCCCCATGAGATTATCAGCTGATGTCTCAGCAGAAACTTTCCAGTCCAGAAGGGAGTAGCATGATATATTCAACCAAGAATACTCCACCTGGCCAGGCTATCTTTCAGATTTGAAGGAGAAGTTTCCAGACAAAAGTTAAAGGAGTTCATCATCACTAATCTGGCCTTACATGAAATGTAAAGGGACTTCTTTAAGTGGGAAATGAAAGGCCATAATTAGAAGTAAGAAAATTATCAATTAAAAGATGTAAAATACGACAATATATACATAAAATGTGGAGGAGGGTAATAAAGAAAGTTCTTTTAGAATGTGTTCACACTTAAGTGGCCATCACCTTAATATAGATGTAAGCTGTATGCTTAGGATGTTATATAAACCTCATGGTCACTATTAGCCCCAAGCTTATAACAGATACACAGTAAGTAAAGAGAATGAAAGCCAAACATAACACTAGAAAGTCATCAGTCATAAGGAAGAGAGCACGAGAAGAAGAAAGGAACAGAGAAGAACTACAAAAACAACCAGAAAACAATGAACACAATGGCAATAAGTACATACCTGTTAATAATTGCTTTAAATGTAAGTGGTCTAAATGCTCCTAAGAGACACAGGGTGGCAGAATGGATAAAAACCCAAGATCCATTTACATGCTGCCTGTAGGAGACTCACTTCAGATGTAAAGAAACATACAGACTAGAAGAGAAAGGATGGGGAGAGATCTCCCATTCCAGGGGAAATAATAAAATTGCACCGATAAAGTCAGCATGGTGAGTGAGTTATTTTCCTCAGTGTTCCATTAGATGATTATTATTATCCCCTTTTTACTGATGAGGAAACCGAGGCCCAGAGAGGTTGTATAACTTGTCCAAGGTCCAGTAGCTTCAAGCGGCAGGCAGTCAGATTCTAGAGTGTTGTTTTTAAAAATTGAGTTATAATTCACATTCCATGAAATTCACTCTTTCAGAGTGTATAATTCATTGGTTTCCAGTGTGTTCATAAGGTTGTGCAGAGGGTGCAACTGTTACCATTGTCCAATTGGAGAACACCTTCTTTCCCTCTAAAACAACCTGGTAACTACTAGCAGTCTCACTCCATTCCCTCCAGCCCCTAGCAACCACAAATCTACTTTCTGTTTCAATGGATTTGCCTGATCTAAGAATTTCATATAAATAGAATTGTATGATATGTGGCCTTTTGTGTTCTTAGAGCTCTTAACACAAAGCAAATGCCCCTAGACCACAAAATCCTCCAGTATGAAGGCTATTTTGTTCATTTATGTCGCTATGGTGCTCTGAATCCACTTTGCTTTTAAATGAATGATTGAATGCACAAATGAATTATGAAATAAATATATGTAAATGCTAAAAAAAACTCAGAGTCTGATGTTTGCCAAGTTCCCACTATGGGCCTGGCACAATGCTAAGTGCTTTGCAAAGATGACCTCACTTCACTCTTACAAACATCCTCATGAGGTAAGTACTGTAATATGCCCATTTTACATATGGGAAACATAAGGAGGTTAAATAACTTGCTTCAAGTCCTAGATACTGGATGGTGGAGCCAGACTTTGAACTCTTGTTGCTGGTATTTGAGTCTGCATTCCTAAATTGTATGCAAAAGAGAATCCTTTAGAGAGAGGGTCTAACCTCCTCTGTCTGCAGCAAGAAAATGAAGGTCTCGAATGCATTTGCGGCTACTTATGGAGCCTATGCTATGTGCCCAGTCACTGCACTACATTGGAAGCCACATACTACTCAAGAACAAAGGTAAAACAAACAATGGTAATTCCCTGCAACAGGCAGGGGGTCAGATGTATGTGTGCAGTGAGGGCTGAAGGAATGGAGTGCCCAAGGCATCTATATAAGGTGCATAGCCCAGGGCCTGAACCAACCTTTCTGCCCTCTGCTGTTAGCAAAGCACATCTCCATGTGTGAGCTCATGGAGCTCATTGTCACCACCCTCAACACTCTCAACATGCCTGGGATGGGTGCCTCGACATGGTTATTTTCCTGGCCTTTTGGAGCCCAGGTAGAGAATCCTGACCTGGCAATGGCTGTGAACGCTTGGCCTTTGTCTCTCAGGAAAACAGGCAGGCGGCCCTTTGTTCCCCACTGCAGGGCAGGGTGGAGCTGCCAACCAACTCCCTTAGTGTTTCTGGCCTGCTCTGTGGCTTTTCTCTTCTCACAAAGACTGGTGTGTTGGACCTGTTTTTCTAAGTCAGATAGTTATTTGGTTTCCACCTCAGAAGTCAATGCCAGCATTCCGTATAGCAGGCCTCACTGCCACAGGCTGTGGTGTAAGAAGAAAGTGGGTGCCCAGAGCACGGTCAGAGATTACACTCCTCAATTCAGGTGGGTAGAGTCAGGAGTGGCTTCTCACACCCACTGTCTAACATTTGCCAGACTCGGGCTTGGCCAGGAATAGGGCTCTGGTGCCAGGAGAAGCCCAGGCTCCACCAGGCCACACCACCTCCATGAGATGTCACAAACTGGGATGAAGACCAGCCTAGAGCATGCCCCTGATTGTCATGTCTTTCTCCCTTGTTCCCTCTGTAATGGTCCAGCGTGTAGGGCAGGGCAAAATGGGTCATCACACATGCGGGGTCACACCAGGATGTAGCCTCCTAACACCAGGCTAGGTCTAAGAGGCAGAGAAAAATTGCCCCCTGGGGACAGCCGGAGGCTTCCTAACTAATAGAACTATGTTCCATAGCTATGTTGAGAGGGAGGTAGCTGTTCCCAGCTCGAGAACTGATGTAAATATCAGGGCTATAGCTGGCTCCGTTCAGGCCATGGTAGGAAGAGGAATCTTGAGGTCAGAAACTAGGAAGGTCAGAAACAGGTTGGGAAGGAGTCAGGAATGCCCTAGTGGCCTGCAGCCAGTTGAAGATCATGGGGGAAAGGGACAGCTAAAAACCTCAGCATGGGATTGTGAGCATATGCTCAGTGGGATTTCCCTCTGGGTGCATCCTGGATTGAGGGTCCCCAGAGAAGCTCTGTGTTTGTTTCTCCCAGGTACCACAAGGGTGTGACAAGTCTGGAGCCTTTTCTAAAGTTGAAGACTCTAGGACCATGCAAATGGAATGAATTTCAACCCCAAACCCATGAGAAAACTCATATTTATAAAGTCTCAAAGGGGATGGCTTTTTCCATCCACAGACCAGGCCAAGACACAAATGCTACTATCTCTCTGTGGCAATGGGTGCATTTTTTATCCTGGTCCATTATTTTATCATGTCCAGCTTTATGTGTGGTATGGGTATAGGGGGAAGAAGGTTCTCAGATCTAATACCCATCCATGCAGGCCCAAGACTTTCTCCTTTCACCACATGACTGTTAAAATATAAGTCTCTTGGTTACCTAAGATTGGAAGAACTTTCCTGGGGAGCTGTTGCTTCAGCTACTCACTTAACCCTGTTTTTCAGCTTCCTCTTTGTCTTTGCCCCATGAGGATTCTCATACTTTCTGGCAAGTTCTGTTGTGCATTTAAAATGATCTCTGCTATTGTTTGTTGAGCTTTTCTAGATAACTTCTAGGTAGTTGGGAAGTGTTTCAGTTTGCTTAGAATCTGAAGTCCTTTCTGCTTCCACTCTTGTCCCTTCCATTTTAACCTTACAATAGCCAGTGTGGTCTTTCAAACAAACAAACAAACAAACAAACAAACAAACAAAAAACATTACCTTGTTTTTCACTTGTATACAGCCCTTCAGTGGTTTCTCATAGTTTTCTGCCAATTATGATATTGTTTTGTCAGTGTTTTGATATATCCCGCCATTTTTCCCATTTCTCTTCTGCAATCAAGCACCACTTTCCCATGGGAGAAACTCCTCCTATATTCCATATGGCCCTGGGGAGGTCAGGCATGGTGGCCTCCCTTTTCCTTTCTTCACCTCCCACCCCCATTCTAGCTACAGTGGAAGGAATACAGCCCATGTTAAGCCAATCATTGTGACACATCCCCATGAACATAGTGATTGGTCTAATAGGTAGCCATGTGACCTAAGCTGGGCGAATCAGAGTCTTGCCCTGATTTTATATTTTCCAAATGGAGATAGAGGAGTAACTTTCATTTTCTTTTGGACCATTGGGTTGTGAAGATGTAGGCCTGGTGAATATCAGTTACTATTTTCCTACAGGATTGACAGAATTTGTCAGTGCAGGAGAAAATTAGGCCTACTTAATAAGAAATGCAGAAACAAACAGAGACAATTAGTTGAAAAGAAAGTCTTTTTTTTTTAATTTATTTATTTTTTGAGAGAGAGAGAGACAGAGTGCAAGTAGGGGAGGGGCAGAGAGAAAGGGAGACACAGAATCCGAAGCAGGCTCCAGGCTCTGGGCTGTCAGCATACAGCCCAATGCAGGGCTCCAACTCATGGTCTATGAGATCATGACCTGACTTGAAGTTAAATGCTTAACTGACTGAGCCCCCCCCCGCCCCCCAGGTTCCCTGAAAATAAAGTCTTAATGATACTATTTGAGCTCCTGGATTCAGTCCTACCTGATGCTTTAACTCCAGACTTCCCAACTTAACGAACCAATAAATTGCCTTTTCACTTAAATTAGTTTGCGTTGGGTCTTTGTCATATGTTAACAAAGAGACTTGACCAACATGGGGCCAAACCTTTTACAAGGCATTCTAAGACCCTGTGTGATCTGGTCACTGCCTATTTCTCCTCACATACACTTTTTCTCTATCTTGATGGCCCATCAATATAGAACTCTCAGTTTTTCAAATGTTCCAGGCTCCTTCCTGTCTGAGGGCCTTCACACATGTTGTTTTCCTAGATCATTTTGCTTCTCATATTTCTATACATCCTTCAGGTGTCTGCATATAGATCATGTCCTTAGGGAAGGATTTCCTGACTGATTGACTAGACCAGAGTCCTTGTCTCCCCTTCAGCATTAAGTACTCCTGCTCACCCTGTGCTCTTCCTTCTAAACTCATCACAGTAATAATGAACACATTCCTTTTTACAACAAGATTGTTTCTTATTTACAGTTCATCTTCTTTGTTGGAATATAAGCTTCACAAAGTTATGGACCATTTGTCTTGATCATTTTTGTGTATTCAGTGCCTAGCACAGTGTTTGGCATAAAATAGGTGCTCAGTAAATATTTGTCAAGTGAGAGGAACCTGGGTGGTTCATAGGTTAAAGGTCTGACTCTTGATTTCAGCTCAGGTCAAGATCTCATGGTTCATGAGATCGAGCCCCATGTCGGGCCCTGTGCTGATTGATGGCACAGAGCCTGCTTGGGATTCTCTTTTGCTCTCTCTGCCCCTCCCCCACTCCTGCTCCATCTCTCTCTCAAAATAAAAAACATTAAAAAATATATTTGCCAAAGGAAAAAAATGAACAGTTCATTGTTTGACTTGAAAGCCTATGCTTTCAGTCTCTGTGGGCTTTGGTAACTAACGAAAAAAGGGGGGTCCTGATTCATAATGGGACTATAAAAGGCTCCTTGGGGGAAGATTGATTTAATCAGGTATTTTGAGCCAGATTTCTACCTGGCCAGGCCAGAGTGGGCCTTGCTCCCAGGAGATGGCAGTGTTGTACAGTCTGTGGCTCATCAAGCCTCTAAAGTCGCTTCTCCGAGGCATGGGAGCTACCTTGCTGGACATTGACCCTCCTGTCCTGGAAGCCAAAGTCCATGGCCCTTTGAAAGGGCTGTTGTTGACAGCAGCTCTGCAGCACAGCTTTGTTTCAGAGACTGGCAGTGCCCCGGTCCGAGATAAACAAGCTCCTGATGCACCGATGGATCCATCTGGGATGCCGCTCTGTTCAGGAGCTCCACCTTCCCCAGGGTGTCAGCCTTTGTGCCCTACAACCTCCTCGGAGAGGAGGCTCAGGACACTGCGTCTGTGCCTCCTGAGGCTGTGGGACAGCGACCTTACAGTTTCTCTCAAATCCAAAGGCTGCTACTGAGGGTGCAAAATAGCCCAGCGACCAGCATGGACCCACAGGTGGACAGTCCTCAGTTCAAATTCATATCGCTTACTGGGTAGCCCAGAATAAACACCTCAGCTTCTCTCAATAGAGGGTAGTGATGTCTACTTCTCAGGCTTGTGCAGAGTGGTGGAGCCAGCAGAATCCAGACCACCTGGCACCCTGCCTGGAGCATGGTAGGTGCTTAGGAAACATCAGTTCCCTTCCCCCTCCCACTCCCCACCCACTGCCATCATTGTGGGACCACATGCACCTGGGGGAAATGCGAGAACACCTCAACAGTTTTTCACTGGCAGATGTCTAAAAACAACAACCTTCTTCACTTCCCCCAAGCACTTTCCTATCCCCAGTGTGACTGTAAAGTCAGATTAAAAAGTGCCCATAGTCATTGGAACACACCCCAGTCAGATAATCCACATCACCAGTCCCGTCCACGTGAGCCTTGCTGCTGCTGCTCCCGCTGTGGGGAACCAGGTCTCCCAGGAATCCTGAGATCTCCCCGGGCCCAGAGGCCTTGGCTCCTTTTCAGTTCATTTCTTTCTTTTGTGGTGGAGCATCTGGGCCGTAGTGCTGGAAGTGTTTGGCCCTAGTGCTGGGGCCCTTATCTCTGTGCTGCGTGAGCCCCATTCCTGCCGTGTCAGAACCCATTAGAGGCCACTCTGCTGAGGCTTTTGAAGGAGTAATCGGTTTGTAGAGGGAAGGGGCTGTGCCAAGCCAGGCCAGATGGAGTAAGTAATGAAGGCCCCAGATTAATCTCACTTGTCTCTTTTTTCCAATATGAAGGCTCAACCCAAGAGCTTGGCAGTCTCAAGACAAATTATACTTGTCAGCTTCAAAGCACAAGTTCCCTTCCAAGTCAGAATGTTTGTGCTTTCTCTTTCCCTCTCGCCGTCTCCTTCCCCCTCTCTCTTGAAATAAAAAAAAAAAAAACTGGAGTAAAAAAATGGGGTGCATGTGAAATGTGGTGACATTTTTGCATCATTCTAATACTAAGAGCTTCCACTGGGCATTTGCTATGTACTAGGCAACATATGGAGTCCTCAACATGCATTTATTTCTCACCCTAACCTCACAAAACAGGAATATGCCAGAACCCCCATTTTACAGATTGGGAAACCAAGGTTCAGAGAGGATGACTGACTCAAAGTCGTACTGTTAGTAAATGTGGAGCAAGGATTAAAACGCAGGTCTGTATCACTCCAGCCACCGCACCGTACACATTCTCCAGTCTTCAGAGCGTTAACCTCTCTGACTTAAGTCTCTGCCTGAAGGAAGAGTCTGGCTCTGAAGCCACGAACACAGTCTCCTGTTCATTCCTGTTGTTAAAGATTCCCCCCTGGTGTCTTGAGCCAAAAGCAAGGGGTAAGGAATGTGTTCCCAGAAAAGCATTTCCAGGGGTATACTTTATAACATCCTAGTCTTTGAGATATATGGGGACGAAGATGCTGTGGTTAAATAAATTTGGGAATCACTGCGTATAATTGATCCCCACTGGCAGCACCAGGCATGTAGGCAGGCAAGGACTCCTGAAAATGGGGACCTTGATGAACTTTTCTTTACCCACTGTTTCCCCAAATTATTGGATCTAGTTATGTTTTTCAAGGCACACCTACAAACATCCGTGGAACTGAGTCCTCAGAAACCAATCTGCCCCAGAGCCCTGCTACTTAAGTGCTCAGACCAGCACAGCAGCATCAGCTGGGAGCTCATTAGAAACACAGACTCTTTGCCCCAGTCCCACTGGATCCCCAGGTGATCTTGGAAGCTCTGTGTTGGAGTATAGCCAAGCTGAGGTCAGTGGACCAGGAAGCTCACTAAGTAGACTGGCCTCATTCAGCCACCCAATTTTTTAGTGATGTCAACACAAGTGTTGTTCATTTGGAAAGCTGAACCAAAAAGATCAGTTTCTCCCTTGTCCAAATAGCTGTAGCCCCACAACTGAACATAAACATGACATGGAGGAAGAATCCCATATTTAATGAGGGCTCTGGCCCACCTCTAAGTTTCTGGTAATTCCTCATTAGGAAGAGTTATTTCTTTGAGGATCATTTTCTCCTTCGGTATACACGTGCTGCCTCAGAACCAAGTTCCTATTGTTTTGGTTAAAAATTTCTAGACGTTTGAGCTGAGCCAGATCTGGCAACGCCATCCTCTGCCACACGCACAGTCCATAGCCCCTGAGGGAGAGATATGTGCTCCAGTGACCCACCATCCGTTCATCTTCCATCTCTGTCAGGCCAGGGACACTCGCCACAGAGGGGCACTTGACTTAAGGGCACAGCCGACCTCTCCACTGTCCAGCAAACTGATGTGCCCTGGGGCAAAATGTGAACCACAAAGAGCAGTGAAAAAAGCCATGGCTGTCTAAGCTAGAAGATTCTAATACAGACAGGAATGGGAGAGACATGGATGGGCTAAGTGTAAGCCTGTGCTGTGAGGGAGCAGGAATTGTGAGCAGACAGGGATGATGGAGACAAGACACAGCAGAAGACCACAATGACAGTGAGCCATCAGAGCAACTGTGCAGAGCTGCGGTATGCTTTGGGCCGAGCACTGGGCAATGAGTCATACCGTGTATTATTTCCTGGGGCTGCTGTAACAAATCACCATGAACCTGTGGTTTAAAACCACGGAAATGTATTCTCTCAATAGTCGGGGAGGGCAGAAATCTGAAATCAAGGTGTCTGTGGGGCCGCACTCCCTCTAGAGGCTCCAGGGAAGAAACCTTCCTCGCCTTGCCGGTTTCTGAGGCCTGCCATCTCTCCTTGGCTTGTGGCCACATCACTCCAGTCTCTGTGGTCACAATGCCTTCTCCTCTGTGTCAAATACCCTTCTTGTGATTGCATTTAGGGCTCACTTGTATAATCCAGAATAATCTCTCCATCTCAAGATCTTTAATCTAGTTATATCTGCATAGCTGAGGCAGCCATTGCTGTTTCCATGCTTTGTTACAGCAACCCCACAAAACTAATGTATATAGAGTATGGGGGAGTGCCCAGGGCTCTCTGTCTTACACTCTCTCTCTTTTTTTTTTTTAAGTGTATTCATTTTTGAAAGACAGAGAGAAACAGAGCACCAGCAGGGGATGGGTGGAGAGAGAGGCAGACACAGAATCTGAAGCAGGCTCCAGGCTCTGAGCTTTCAGCACAGAGCCCGAAGTGGGGTTCGAAATCACACACTGGGAGACTATGACCTGAGCCTAAGTTGGACACTTAACAGACTGAGTCTGTCTTAGACTCTTCCTCTTCTCTAAGTGGTGTTGTCTACTTCCTTGACTTCAAACTGTCTGTAAACCAGTGAATTCCAAATTCACATCTCCTGCCCAAGCCTCTACCCGGAACTATAAGCGTCTATATCCCACTGTCCACTTGTCATTTACTTGAGTGTTTCTTAGGCATTTCATATTATGTGGTACAGACCGAAATCTTGATCCTTTATACTATGGTGACCCGATTATTTCTTCCCTGGTATGATGGTTAATTTTATGTGTCAATTTGACTAGGCCACTGGGTGCCCAGATATTTGGTCCTGACATTACGTCTGGGTGTGTCTATAAGGGTGTTTCTGGAGGAGACAAACATTTTAATCAGTCAACTGAATAAAGCAGATTGCCCTCTCCAGTGTGGGTGGGCATCATTCAGTCTGGAGTCTGGGTAAGGCACCTGGGTGGCTCAGTCA
The DNA here is from genome assembly GCF_018350175.1 of Felis catus. Lineage (NCBI taxonomy): Eukaryota > Metazoa > Chordata > Mammalia > Carnivora > Felidae > Felis > Felis catus. The sequence goes on from NC_058375.1 coordinate 52,366,169, forward strand.
GTTGAGCATCTGATTTTGGCTTAGGTTGTAATCTCATGGTTTGTGGGTTTGAGCCTCACATCAGGTTTGCTGCTGTCAATGCAGAGCCCACCTCACACCCTCTGTCCCCCTCTCTCTCTGCCCATCCCCTGATGACTCTGTTTCTCTCTCTCTCTAAGCAAAAATAAATAAAACATTTAAAAATGTCTGGGTAAGAAAGAATTCCTTCTATTTTGACTTGTTGCAACCCTGAAAGCAAGGTGCTATCACCCACAGCTGTACTGGACTCATCTGTGAGAATGTGGCTAGAATTCTTATTCTTGCTGCTCCTGCCCAAACTGGCATGGTCAGATCCAGAAATATGGTTTCAGTGTGTGCCACTGGTGTTTCCATTAGGACGAGAGAGATACCATTTTTTTTTAATGTTTATTTATTTTTGAGAGAGAGAGAGAGAGAGAGAGACCATGAACGGAGGAGGGGCAGAGAGAGAAGGAGACACAGAATCTGAGGCAGGCTCCAGGCTCTGAGCTGTCAGCATAGAGCCCGACGCGGGGTTCGAACTCACAAGCTGTGAGATCGTGACCTGAGCCGAAGTTGGACGCTCAACCGACTGAGCCACCCAGGTACCCCCTTTTTTTTTAAATGTTTTTAATGTTTATTTATTTTTGAAGGAGAGAGAGTGTGTGAGCAGGAGAGGGGCAGAGAGAGAGGGAGACACAGAATCTGAGGCAGGCTCCAGGCTCTGAGCTGTCAGCACAGAGCCTGATACAGGGCTTGAACCTGAGATCATGACCTGAGCTGAAGTCTGATGCTAAAGCAACTGAGCCACCCAGGTGCCCCAAGAAAGATACCAATTTTATCAGGTTAGACTAAGTGATCTTCTTTGAATGGATCATCTAAGACATTGACCTGATACAAGAAACAATGTTAGCTCCCCATACACTAAGCAACAAAAAACAAAACAAAAAAAAATAGAAATAGTTTGTTATAGATATGTCCTTTGTAAAGTTTAGTGATATTTTCTTCAAAATATGTGGCTTATTTTCCCTCATTTATAGAAAAGTATTCATCCTGGAAAAAAAGAGAGAATTCTTTCTTTCTGTTTGACTATCTTCCAAAAGAGACATCAGTCTTCTCTTGCCTTTGGACTTGAACTCAGACTGGAACCACACCATCAGCTCTCCGGGGTCTCCAGCTTGCCAGCTGCAGATATTGGACTTCTCAGTCTCCATAATCGTGTGAGCCAATTCCTTATAGTAATTTGTGCTCTCTCTCTCTCTCTCTCTCTCTCTCTCTCTCTGGTTATTTCAGTCTATCTATCATCTCATCTCTGTCTGTGTCTATCTATATATACACGTATCTATATCTTCTCTGGAGAACCCAAACTAGTACACTTGGTTTTTCCCATCTCACTAAATAATCCCCAGGCCAAAAATCTAGGCATTATCCTTCAGTTTTTCCTATCTGATGGATCTAAGAGTGCTATCACCTTGGCCTCAGAAACATATCCTAAACTCTCCACTTTTCTCTTCTCTATGAGCACCTCCACAACCCATCCCCATCCCCATCCCCCATCCCCCATCCCCCATCCAGATTACAACAATGGCTTCCATATAACGGTGCTGCTGCTTCTGCCTCAGCTCGCTTCTTCACAAGGCAGCCAAAGTGAACTCTTAAAGACAAAGTCACCACACGTTACTCCCCTGTTTAAACCCTCCAAAGGCTTCACAACATATTAAGAATAAACTCCAAACATCTAGCCCTACCCACTAAACCTCACATGGTCTCTTCCTGACTGCCCCTTCAACTTCCCATTCTGACCTCTCTTTTTTTTTTCCTGATGAGATTTTATTTTTAAACTAATTTTTTAATTTATTTTTTATTTATTTATTATTATTTTTTTCAATATATGAAATTTATTGTCAAATTGGTTTCCATACAACACCCAGTGCTCATCCCAAAAGGTGCCCTCCTCAATACCCATCACCCACCCTCGCCTCCCTCCCACCCCCCATCAACCCTCAGTTTGTTCTCAGTTTTTAAGAGTCTCTTATGCTTTGGCTCTCTCCCATTTTAACCTATTTTTTCCCCCCTTCCCCTCCCCCATGGGTTTCTGTTAAGTTTCTCAGGATCCACATAAGAGTGAAAACATATGGTATCTGTCTTTCTCTGTATGGCTTATTTCACTTAGCCTAACACTCTCCAGTTCCATCCACGTTGCTACAAAAGGCCATATTTCATTCTTTCTCATTGCCACGTAGTACTCCATTGTGTATATAAACCACAATTTCTTTATCCATTCATCAGTTGCTGGACATTTAGGCTCTTTCCATAATTTGGCTATTGTTGAGAGTGCTGCTATAAACATTGGGGTACAAGTGCCCCTATGCATCAGTACTCCTGTATCCCTTGCCACCCTGACCTCTCTTGATTCCTCACACATCTAACTTCCTTTTGAACTAAGTCTTTGCACTAGCTGTTTCCTCTTTCCAGAATCCCCTCCCTCCCTGGCCCCCTTGCCAATATTCTCTTGAGACAAATGTTGCCTCCTCAGAGAAGCTTTCCCTGACCAATCATTCTGAAGTAGCTAGTCATATCCCATTACCATCTTGCAATTGTCAGCATGAAGAGTACTTGTTACTAGCAAATACTTTTACTGTGTTTTTGCTTATTCATTTCTTTCTTTATCCCCTTCCCTTCACCAGAGTATAAACTTCATGAAGAAGAGACAAATCTGTCTTGTTCACCACTCTATATCCATTTCCTAAAACAATACTGGGACCATGGTGGGCATGGGACAAACATTTATTAAATGACTGATTCATGGCTTTGAGATGTATGTTCGTGCCTCTTTGGAACATGTGGGTAGGTCAGCCTGGTTAAAACAGATATTCGGTTAGACAAACAATGGCTCCTGGAAATAGTTGGTATGTGTAGAAACACTTCCAGTGCCCCATGCCACATCTCCTTAGTTTGCTTCTGATTCAGCTGCTGCGATGGTGGGCAGTTCTGTGGTGGGCAAAGCTGAGTTTTTCTTAGGGCTTTTGTGAAGAACAGGAAGGGAAAGGGGAAGGAAGCAAAGGAAAGAAAAGGAAGGGAAAAGAAAGGGGAGAAGAGAGGAAAAAGAAAAAGGTACAGGCAGAACCCAAAAGAGCTAAGAAGGTCATGTTTCTGGGGCAAACTTCAACACAGGGAGTGGGAATTGATGGATAAGAGGCCTTTGATCTTCGGGGGGCGCCTGGCTGGCTCAGTGGGTAGAGCATGTGATTCTCAGTCTCAGGGTTGTAAATTCAAGCCCCATGTTGGGTGTAGGATATTAGTTAAAAATTTGAAAAATATATAAAATAAAATTAAAGGGGCACCTGGGTGGCTCAGTTGGTTGAGCGTCCAACTTCAGCTCAGGTCATGATCTCACACTCCATGAGTTCGAGCCCTGCGTTGGGCTCTGTGCTGACAGCTCAGAGCCTGGAGCCCGCTTCAGATTCTGTGTCTTCCCCTCTCTCTGCCCCTCCTCTGCTCATGCTCTGTCTCTATCTCAAAAAATAAATAAAAACATTAAAATAAAATTTAAAAAAGTCCTTCAATCTTCTAGTGGGACTATCCTGAGGTGTATTCTCTAAACTTCCTCAGGGAGTCCCCAGCAGAAGTTTCTGCCCATAGCAGAAAGTAGCTCACACCCTCCATTAGCGTTACCTCCTCCTCTGTCTTCCTCCCCACTTCTCTCACTGCCTCCTGCTCTCTTTCTCACCTCCCAAATAAACTTCCTGCATCAAACTCCTTGCCCTGGGCTCTCTTTCAGGGGTTCCCAAATTAAGTTAGTGCTTCACAGTTCTTGTGTGCATGAATGGTTCCATGCAACTAAAGAAGGGTTCCCCATCACAGTCTTGAAAAATATTATTAAAAGGTATTCTTAATTGCCTGCATCGCCTATAGGTTTATATATTTTTGCTATGCTTCTCCCTTTTGTGAAAAAAAAAATAGGTACTGATTTGTATGGAAAATATCCATTTATAAAAGGTTAACAGATTGGCATACTTAATTTTCCAAGGTGCAGTCTCTCTCATGGAACTCATTTGATTGTTAGACTCTAATTATTCCAGTCTGTGTGACCTTGACCAAAACACTTTACTTTTGTCTCCCCATATGTAAAATGAATGGGCTAGATAGCTACTTTCTGAGGTAATATTTCAGTTCTAAGGCTCTGTAGGTCTATATCCAAACTAGATAATATTTGCTGAGGGCAAACACAGTCCCACTTAGAGGCAGGGCACACCTCCTACAGCCAGAGGCAGAGGCGCCACAAGGCTAATGGAGCTTAAACTTCAGACTCCCTCACTTGCACTGGCTCCCCCCACCCCCCGCCCCAGGCCCTGGAAAGAACCCTTACCATGTGTTGATGGGATCATGTGCTTTTTTAAAATGTGTAATAGTTATATAGTTTCTTCTTGTTTTTCTTGAAGAAGATCTCCCCGATTTATAAGCTTCAAGCTGTACAACCCTAAATCTGTCCATGGCCACGTCCTGTACTTTGGGTAATTCTATTGTGGCTCCACACTGGGACCACCCTCTGGCTGCCATGGCCTGTTGGGCTGTGTAGAGTGATATGATTCTTTCCCACTCATAAGCCATGGATTTGTCATGAAAGTAAATAATGGGTGACTTCCCATTTCAAAATGGCTGTACCTTAGAAGTCTCTGAATGTGAAGTCCCTGCTCTGCTGAACTGTCTTTTGGATTTTAGAAGCTGAATGGCCTGCAGTTTTGTTTTCTGGCCTGTTGTGTGTTTGTTTAGAAGCCTTAATTAGCATACTGTAAACTACTTCTGCCTCCCTGAAAATGGTTTCAACAAATGATAGGCTTTGCTTATTAAGTAGGCCTCTGGCCACAAAAAGTTCCCAGGTTAATCAGATTCACAGTATGTATTTATTTTTAAAATTTATTTATCATTTATTAAATGCCAGGTGCTATGTTAAGAGCCTTATATGCATTGGTTCATTTATCCCTCAAAGAATGCTATAAGGTATCTTCCTCATTAAACAGAGGAAGAAACAAGGGCCAGAGAGATTAAGAAAATTTCTCAAAGTCATAAAGCTAGGAAATAGTGAAATATAAATTCAAATCAAAGTCTTTAATCTTAACTACCGCACCATCTTAACTCTAAAGGCAGTCGGAACCCTCCGGGGAATATGTCCACAGACTCTTTGCGGTGACACATTTGAGGGACGACATTGGTTTTCAAGTTGAGATATTGATAATGCCCACCCACCTACTCATCCACTCACCCCTCCATCTATCCATCCACTACTCACCCATCTGTCTGTCCATCTATCTAGCCATTCATTTGTCCAGCCAGCCAGCTAGCCATCTATCCATCCATCTTACAGTCCTCCATGTACCAGGCCCTCTTCTGGGTGCTAATGTCTCATGACACATTGCCTCTCTTATTGTTTCTCACTCGGAACGACTTCCCCTTCCTCTCTGCCCTTCCAAATCCTACCCAGCTCTCACATTCAGTTCAAGTCCCTCATCTTCCTTGAAGTCTTCTCTCACTACAAATCCAAATGAGCTCAGTGCAACTCTGGATTGGATGTAACATTAAAGAACACAAGACTTGGGATTCAACAGACATGGGCTTAAATCCCAGATCTGCCGCCTCCATAACTATGTGAAAAAATTGTTCCCTCTGAGTCTCTGGCTCCCTCATTTGTAAATTGGAAATAATAATAACAATGAGAATAGTGATAATGATATCTACCTCATAAGGTGGTTGGAAGATTAAATGAGAAACTGAATGTAAGTTACATAGCAGGTGGTACATGCTTAATACAAGTGATTTCCTCTCCTCTCCCATTGCCCCTTCCTCTCTAAAAAATTGGACAAAAAGTCTGTACTACACCTGACTCAGATTCAGGCTGTTAATGAATAGTTTAATGTGTATAAGTCAGTCATTTCCCTGGTAAGAAGCCTATTAATTCCTCAAATATATAGAGCACATCTTACACTCGTCCCCCCTGCATGGGGTTTCAATACAGTGCTAAGGGCATAGTGAACACTCCATAGTTGTCAGATCTAATTCAAGTCAATCTTTCTCCCACTTCTCTCAGTTGTCAAGAAGAAAGAAGCCAGAAATCTGCTCAGAAGTTTCTTGAGACCCCTGCCTCAGGCCAGGGCTCCCACATGCATGCTTGTTTTGAATCCCCGTGTTCATGTCCCGGGGTTCTTGCCGTCATTGTGGCCCTTACCAGATTGTTTTGACAGCGGTGAAGCTCCCACCCAGCATCTAAGGAAGAGATAGGGGCGGGGTGGAGAGAAAGGCAGATGCTGAAGCCATGTCCTACGTCTGATTGATGTGCAGGACTTACCTTGACCTCTGGCCCTGGAGATCCAGAGCTCCTGCTGATCAGACTCTCTTAATGCCAGAGCTAAGGACACCAAAGGAAGGCAGAGAACCACGAGGGCAGATGGAGTTGAATCAGGGAGTAGGCCAGGCAGTGGCCAGTCAGGATGCTGATCTTCACAAGGGACTAAATTAGCAAAATGTAAGTTGCTTCTGCTTCTACTAAGAGAGATGACATCACCAGGAATGAAAAATGCTCCTTGCTCTCCCCTGCCAATTACTGTTGAGTTTTTGTGAGACTCATAATCTAATGAGGTTCTGAAAACCATAGAATTGTTAGTGCTGTTTATTGGAAACTTATGACTTATTTTTTTATCTAAATTTAAAAATCCTTTATGGGGCACCTTGGTGGTTCAGTCTGTTATGAATCTGACTTCAGCTCAGGTCATGATCTCCCAGCTTGTGGGTTCAAGCCCCATGTTGGGGTCTGTGCTGACAGCTCAGAGCTTGGGGCCTGCTTCGGATTCTGTGTCTCCCTCTCTCTCTCTACCCCTTCCCCACGCACTCTCTGTCTCTCTGTCTCTCTGTCTCTCTCTCTCAAAAATAAACATTAAAACGTTTTTTAAAAAAATCCTTTAAAGTCCCTCTTTAAGAAGTCCACTTCAGAAAGTCAGCAAAGAAAACTGAAGAGAGAATCACAGATTCTGAAAGGGGGGACAGAATTTTGTCAAATTTCCCTGAACATTGATTCTGCTTCAGTCCTAGTAATTGAGCTATTTCTGTAAATAGTATTTATTCATAGGAAATCCATAATTTTTCATAATATTTATCCATAGGAAATTGCAACCCCCATTTAATAACTGGGAATAAAACCAGAGAATAATAATCTGAAAGGCATAGCAAGTGTTTGCTGCCTGAGCAGGCGAGGGTGTGAGTTTCATGCAGTTTGTCTTGATTGGCTTTTTCCCAGAGGCCATCTTCAACACCAGGAAAATGTAGACAGTTTACTGAGGAGGTGATCCCAGCACCAGTAGGGGAGTGAGGAGGCTGGACAGGAAAAGGAAGGAAGCAAATGAAGAATGCATTTTCAATCACCTCACCATTGTGGGAAGCTAGAGCCTGACTCCAATGAGGAACACTGGGAGCTAACGTAGAATACCTGGCTTAGATTCATCCTGCTCTAGGAGCCTAGTAGCTGAGTATTTATACGCCATCTTCCACAAATCATTGGTACAGGGCTTCCCCAGGGGTGTTGATTCCAGGACGTGTCTGTCCTGCCTTGAATATAGGCAGAGCAAATTCCCTTTGTTAAAAAAAAAAAAAATTAAAAAACCCTAAAGCATGGGTGTCTGTTGGATCAGCTCACTCTGAAATGGGAAGGCCTGAGGGAATAAAAGCAGGTACCAACAGCATCTGCTACCTTGCAGTATTGTCAGCCCCAGCACAGTGACCGGCCACAGCTGGCACTCAGTATTTTTCCACCAGCTGAATGAATCCACACTGCATCTGTTTTGGAAAGGCCACAGTGAAGGCTGACGATGTAACCCATGGGTGCAACGTGAAATCGCAGGGTACCCGGGTGTGGTAACTCTTCATGCTCCAGGCTTTTGGATACAACTTTGCCTGGGGGTCTTGGGACTCCATTGTGTTGGAAATAAAGAAAAGACTTGAAAATTCTTAAAGCATCTGAAGCTGGAGAGGCAAAAAGATACTCAGGGAGGTCTACAACACTTTGCACAGATCTCCAGGAAATCCCGCCCGACTGATGTTGTGTTTGCATCCTTGTCCCAGAATTACAAGTTGTCCCTGTCCAGTCCCCAAGCCATTTGATGTGGGAGGCAATGTTTTATCAAATTGGAATTGGATGTCAGGAGAGGCAAGGGGATTGAGAGAGAAGATGTCAAAGCTCTCAAGAAAGCTTCCAATCCACCATGGTGACGTACTGTGGCAGTTGAGCTCAATGGTTAGCTAACCGTGTCTGGATTCTAAATGTAGTTTTATCACCTCCTGGATGTTGGCCTTGGACATTTGTTAAACTCTCAGCCTTAGTTCTCATGCACACACGGAGCTAATTCCCACCTCGTGGTTATGTGAGAACGAAATGAGAGAATGTATGTAAGTGACTTTCCACTGTTGCATGAATATATGGCTGAATATATGTCTGGTGTCTTTCTCTCCTAGGGACCCTGGCTGTTGGGGTGTCCTCAGTATCCTGAGCTCAGTATCCTGAGCAACTGGCAGAATGACTGGCACAGAGCAGGTGCATGAGAAATAATGTTGAATTAAAATAATCATTTGCTTTCACCCTATGTCAATTAACTCATCACCTTATCCCTTTCTATCCAAGAATTATTGGAGTTTACTTCCAATGTACTGAGTGTGTGAAACATGAATTGAAAAAATTCTGCCAGAACTCAGGCTGGGGACATATTTCCTGGTCTTACCAGCACTGTGGTAAGCACTTTCTATGGATAATTTTATTTAATCCTAAGAGCAGGGTATTAGATTGAACCATGTAGAACTGTCATTTCTTTAGGTCAAAATGGTTAAATACCAAAATTTCTTATGTTTCTACTTTATACATGGGTTAGGTCTTACTGATTGTTATTCTCATTGTATAGATGAGAAATCTGAGGCTTGAGAGGGCAAGTCACTTAATCATGATCTCAGATCAGTGTTTCTCAAGTTGTATTGTGTGTATGAATCACTGGGGGCCTGGTTACAGGCAGCTTCTGATTCAGTAGGTTTGGAGGGAGGTGGATTCCACATTTCTACAAGTTTCCAGGTGGCTCCTGTTGGTCTGTGGACCACACAATTTTGAGTAGCAAGGGCTAGTTAATAGTTGACTTGAGTTTCCCTGCCCCTAAAAGACCCCTAGAACTGAGATGGGGATCGAGTTAGGAGACTACCAAACAAACATCTTCTACTACATTAATTTTTTATAAAGGGACTTTCCGGGGCGCCTGGGTGGCGCAGTCGGTTAAGCGTCCGACTTCAGCCAGGTCACGATCTCGCGGTCCGTGAGTTCGAGCCCCGCGTCAGGCTCTGGGCTGATGGCTCGGAGCCTGGAGCCTGTTTCCGATTCTGTGTCTTCCTCTCTCTCTGCCCCTCCCCCATTCATGCTCTGTCTCTCTCTGTCCCAAAAATAAATAAAAACGTTGAGAAAAAAAATTTTTTTTAAAAAAAGGGACTTTCCTTGCATCCAACTTTATTGAGTACTTACTATGCCTTGAGCATGTGCTACACACCCATTTGCTGCTCAGAGGACTTCCCTCCCTCCTTCCTTCCTTCCTTCCTTCCTTCCTTCCTTCCTTCCTTCCTTTTTCTTTTTCTATTTCTTTCTCCCTTTTGATTTCTCTTTTCCCTTTGATTACTATTGTATTAGTTAAAATTTTTTTCAGATGCTAGTAACAGAAACTGACTCTTGTTTCATTGAGTCAAAAGAGAAATTGATTGGAAGACTATATGGGCTCACAGATTTCTCAGAAAGTCTGGAGGACCATGCTTGGAAGAGAGGCTAGAAGCCAGACAGCTCCAGAAGGCCAAGAAGCCAGAACCCTAACCCCCGCTGTTTATCAAGAGCTGGGACTCTTTCACTGCCTCCTGATGCAGACATGGCGCTCCCCACAAGAGCTGCTACTACAAAAGGATTTTAATGACCATTCCTTTTGCACCATCCCTTCAGGAGTCCAAATCAAGGGCAAGAATGATAAATTGGCTGATATTGGGCTATATACTAGGACCATGGCTGCCAGGGGACCGGGGGAAGGCAGGGCACTGCCCCTCACAGGCTACTCCAGCAGGCAGTCCCCTAATAGACAGGGGGCTGATGCTGGACACCAGACCTGCAAATGTCCACCACAGCTATGCAGGGCTAGTGTCCTCTTCCTTCTGGAAAAGAGAAAATGCCTCGGCTGCCGTGCAATTACTGAAAGCCTGAAGGAAAAAAGTGGAAAGTACAGCCTGAGAGTCTAATGACCACAATTTGAGTAACACCAAGCTGTTGATTCTGCTCAACTACAGGAGAAAGGGAAACAGGAAAAACACAGTTTTACCCTAATTTTAGAAACTGCTGATGAAAATTCTGAAGCACTTGTTGATAACTAAATGATTCTGTAAACCAAATGTGGCTCTCTGTAGTTCACACAGAACTGAGAGGCTTAGAAAATGCTCAGGGCACCTGGGTGGCTCAGTTGGTTAAGTGTCAGACTCTTGATTTTAGCTCAGGTCATGATCTCATGGTTTGTGAGATAGAGTCCCAGGTCTGGCTCTGCACTGGCAGTGTGAAGCCTGCTTGGGATTCTCATTCCTGCCCCCCCTCCCTGCCCCTCTCCTGCTCTCTCTCTCTCAAAAATAAATAAACTTAAAAAAATAGTTTTAAAAATTCCCTTCCTTCTTCCCCTCTCTCCCTGCCAACTTCCCTCCCTTCTTTTCTGCACTGCCAGTGAGGAGCCTGCTTGGGATTCTCTCCCTTGCTCTCTCTGTCCCTCCCCTGGACTCTCTCTCTCAAAAATAAATACACTTAAACAAAGTCTTTAAAAAATGCCCTTCCTTTTTCCCTCTCTCCCACCTTCTTCCCTCCCTCATCCTTCCCTCCCTTCTTTTCGTGCTTTCATTTGGTTATGCATACACGTGTGTAACAAACTTTTATTGAATACTTTCTATGGCTCAGGTCCTGTGCTAGGTGCAGAGGAAACAAAGATGAACAAAATGGAATTCTTCAGAAGGAGCTCTGAGCAATGAGAATATAGGATATGATCACAATAAACTGAAAGTAGGAGTTATTGTACAGTTAGTGCTGGAGGGCTCTGAGAATGGGGGAAAACTTGAGGTGAAGCACGTTTGCCTCTGATTGGCAGATTTACTATCGAAAACAAAATGTTCTTAGCTGCAAAGGCATCCGGACTCCAGGCAAGAAGCTCCAAGCCCTAACCTTGCAGAGCAAGTCACCCTCCATTTGTCACCAGTAGGGGGCGACAACACGATGGATTAAGGCTTGTCCTGGAGAAGGAACCCTACAGGAAACCTCTAACCTCATGGAGAAGCTGGAAAAACAAAGTCTGGCAATAAAATATATATACATTTTTTTTCTCGTAGAAAGCTGTTTCAAAACTTTACAGTCTGTTCTCAGGGAGTAGGTCTTTATGTTAGTGAGGAAGGAAATTCACATAAAGAAATCAGGTCCAGTGTGAAAGCAGTGGGATTTAGGCTATAATTACGAGTCCAGGGGACCAAAAACCTAATAAAAACCTAATATATTCCTCAGTGTTAAGATATAATCTGTCCTTATGTACCAATTGATCAACGATATTTATTTTTTAAAAAATGTTTTTAAAGTTTATTTGTTTTTTGAGAGAGAGAGAGAGAGAGAGAGAGAGAGAGAGAGCATGAGTGGGGGAGGGGCAGAGAAGGGGGAGACACAGAATCTGAAGCAGGCTCCAGACTCTGAGCTGTCAGCACAGAGCCCAATGTGGGGCTCGAACTCTTGAACTATGAGATCATGACACTAAGTCAGACGCTTAACCGAGGGAGCCACCCAGGGGCCCCTGATCAGCAATATTTAGAGAGCAACTACTTGGTGGTGTTCTAGCAACTATGGTGTGGCATTCAAAGAAGGCAATCCACCTTCAAAGGAAATAGAAATTTTAAGATTTTTACAAACTGAGCACATCATAATAAGCTGAACGTTTTTGTTCTGGGATCTACTTTATAGGGTATGGAAAGTAAATGGGATATGCAACCACTGTTTCTGCAGTATAGCTTTGGGGTGCTGCCTTCCACAAACCTCTCCATACTCAAGAAGGTGCAAGATTTATTTCCATCACTCAGTTGTCTCATTAGTCGATCAATTGACCAATAGGGCATAAGCTCCCATGTGTTGGTGACAATTTGTTGGGGGTCCTGAGGGATAATCAGATCTCCAAGGCATATTCTCTATCCAGAAGTCACTTGCAATCCAGCTAGAGTAAAACACGGGAGCAGACATGCTATTTAATAACAATGGAAAGAGCCACATGGGTGCTTCGGGTGGATAGTTGGGACACGGAAGACTGGCTAGCACAGGGGATGCAGTGTGAGCTTTCAGGTCAGTGGGCACCTCGGCTCTGCTGAATTGGGGGCTGGCCCTGCATAAGTCCTAACCTCACTGGGAAGCCAACAGGGCTATAGAGACAGAATACGGGGTTTGATCCTGGAACCAGCTCCTCATCTCTGGCAACTTGGACAAGGTCACCTCTCTGAGCCTCAGTTTTCTAATCAGTTAAGTGGAAATTATAATAACAGTGCTGTTATCCATATAACAACGCAGGCAATCCATGAAAGGTATTTAGTCCAGCTTCTGGTACATAATTAGCTTTTATTATCTTGATTGTGCCTCAGTTTCCTTTTCTGTAAACTGCAGATAACAATAATCCATATTTCATAGGGTTCTTGTAAGGATAAAGTGTAATAAAGGGTGTAAATTGCCGAGCATGATTCTTGGCACATAATAAATATTCAAGAACTACTGCTAGTGGAAGAGAAGATTACTTCATGCCAAGATAGTCAGGGAAGTCTTCCTGGAGGAAAAGAGCCTTGAAGGATAGTCTTTGGAAAGAATAGAAAAGGAGGCATTCTAGGCAGGGCACAGACATCTAAGCAAGGCATGGAGTAGAAATATAAAAGGTATGCTTAACAGAGGGTAAGGTCCCCGAATGGAGAACCTCTCAAGTCAGAAACTTACAGGGGTGCCTGGGTGGCTCAGTCGGTTGAGCATCTGACTCTTGGTTTTGGCTCAGGTTATGATCTCATGGTTTGTGAGTTTGAGCCCGACATTGGGCTCTGTGATGACAGCATGAGATCTGCTTGGGATTCTCTCTCTCTCTCTCTCTCTCTCTGAGGATAAATAAATAAACTTTAAAAAAAGAAAGAAACTCAGAAAAATCATTAGACTGAGGGACAGCCAACCAAAACTGTGACTGGCTCATGAGACAAATAACTTCAATAAACCACTTCCCTCTCTGGGCCTCAGCTTCTGGGCTGGAAGGGTTGGACAGGAACAATTCTTCATTAGGGACTCTTCTAGTGCTAACATTCTCCATCTGAGTCCAAGTTTGTTCCACAGTGGATTAAAATAAATACATGAGCATACATGTTTACACAACCCCAGAGGACTTTGAAATTCACATGGAATGTCAGTGCTTACACCAGGAGGCAAAGTTGGGTTTCCTTAGAGTCGCTCATTCATTCTTTCATTCCTCCATCCATCTATTCATCCGTCAAATGTTTATTGAGCACCACTATGCGCAAAACATGGTTTTAGGTGCTAGGCTTTCTTTCTAAAACCAGGATCTGATTATGTCACAGCCCTGCTTAGATACTTTCAATGACTTCCCGTTGCCAAGTACAAACTCCAACTCACACATACCAAGTAACTGCCCACCTGCATGCTTTTGTTTATGCAGTTTCCCCTCTCTGGATTGCCCCTCCTAGTGATCCAAATGCTTGTGAAATGTCCCCTGATCTTCAAAGGTGCCAGCAAAGCTGCCTCGGTGCTGATCCTTTCCCCAGGCTGGCATCATGCTCTCTCCTCTTTGCTCACACAACACTTTGTACCACCTCTGTTATAGCACTTGTTACTTTTTACTTTAATTCATTGTTTGTGTGCCTTTCTCTTCTGCTGGATTTTTAATTCCAGGAGGCAGGAACAGTGTTTTGCTCCTTTGTAATTTGAGCACCTAGCATACTGTTTGGCACAGTGGATGTAATTAAGTCTTTGATGAGTTTGCTTATTGAGACTTTGGAGGTGGTTGAGAATGGTGATAGGAATACTAATGACAATGATAGTAACTCTCTTATATAATGTATTCCTCACATGCCAACTCCGAGCCAAGAGCTTTAGATCTGTGACCAATTTAGTTTTCATCTCTGCAACGCCCTGTGAGGTCAATGACAGAGGACACTGTTAGGGGCACTGCATCTCTGGAGTCAGAGAGGCCAAGGGTATGAGGGTCACCTCCATGAGTGCCTGGCACAGTCCTGCACTTTGGGCCCTGTGTGTGGGGGCTTCGCTAAGGAGGCAACTGGGGCTAAATGCCCTCTGTGTTTGCCAAACTAAGCTCTCTGGATCGGGGTTGCATCTGCCCAGAGGAAGGGGGGCTCCTTTTTCAAATGTGGAGAAAAGACACCTATGGGCAGGAACTGACCTCGTCTGGTTCCATCTCCAGTGGCCTTGCACAAGTTCCTTAATTCAGCTTTTTGCCTTGATTCCTCATTTGTAGAATGGGGTTACAGCACCCCAACCTCAGAGGGTGCTTGCTAGGATGAGGTAGGATAACACATGTGATATGCTGGCACCTGTCTGACATTTGTATTCAATAAATGCTAGTTATTATCACTATTATTAGTGGTAATAGCCCTATTTTCCAACCAACAGGATCTCGAGAGAAAATAGTTGGCAGAGGGAAGAACATAATGGCATTCCTCCATTTAGGGGCATCAGAAGGAACCAGGAGAGAGAAGAGTTGAAAATGTTGGACAAGAGTGAGTTAGAAGAGAGGCTGGTCAGGTGTCAAGTGCTTTCGAGAGATTAAGCGGGAAGAGGCAGAGAAAAATTCCCCGGAGTTGACAGTTAGAGGTCATTAGTGACCTTTGCATGAAAGTATCAGGATAACAGCAAGAGAGGAAGCCAGATTGCTGCAGGTTAAGGCATCAATGACCGATAAGGTAGAAATAGTAACTCTGGCCTATTCACCAGAAATCAGGTCGTGAAGGGTTGGAGACATGGGTCAGTTGTCTTAGTGAGATACAGGATGGATAAACAGTCCTCTCTTACAAACATTATCTAGGGAAAGAACCATCCCCTTCAAAGGGCCAAATGAATGGGGCTTTCAAAGAACATTGGCCCTAAGTCTATTTGGAGAATTTGGTAATCTGTCCAGACTTCTGGGATGACAAGGAGGATGACTTGCTTCAACTACCCAGCTTCTAGGTGGGACTCTCTTTTTTTTTAAGGAGAGAGGAGGGTTCAATGCATTGGGGGGGGGGGGTGCAGAGGACAGTCAACAAGATGTAGGTGCAAAGCAGATGAGGGAATGGAATCAAGCCCCTGGGTTGATGGGTCCATCCTCTAGGGTGGTGCAGATGGGGAAAGCAAGGGTAAAGACACATAGACAAGTCAAGGATGTAACAGAAGGAAGTTAAGGAACTCTCTGGATGGCCTGTCTTTCTTGGAACAAAAAGAGGCCAAGTCCTCTGAGAAAGTGATGAGTATAATGTGAAAGGCAGTGCATCAGTCAGGATAGATTAAAACTGTAACAAACCATCCCTCAGTTTTAGTGGCTTAGGAGAGGCCTCTGTTTTGTGCAGTGATCAGGAAATTAGTCTCCATACGTTTTATGGCTTTCCTCATTTTATGGCTCTGCAGGATCTCTGAGTCCCGTTCTGGACCTTCTGCATCTGCTGGCAAACACAAGACAAAAGACAGTGGAGGATTGTGGAGAAGGCTTCATAAGCCATTCTTGGAAGTGTTGCACATCGCTTTTGCCCACATTCCATTGACTTAACCTCAATCATATGGCCACTCTTAACTGCAAGGGAGGCTGGGAAATATCAAATGGTGTGCACAATACTGTATTGTCTGTACTCTCAGTGCCTAGCACCCTTTCTAGAATAGGCTGGATGCTCAGTAAGCACCACTGAATAAAGGCAGAGATGAACTTTATCTCATTTGCTTGCCATCACTTTTCTACCTGTGCCTTGCTTGAGGTTCAAAGATAATAGAGACCCAATTTCCTAAATATGAGCTAAAGGTTGGGCTTGTACTTGGAGTGGTTCCTCCTGTCATGCTGATGTGTTTCAGGGATCCATTCATACTCAGCCCCAGGATGTTTGCTACTGGGGGTTAGTCCTGAGGTATGTGGTTAATGAACCTAGTGGAGTGGTGCTGACTTATTCTCAGAGAGATAAAGATCAGACTCTTTCTTCCAAAGCCCAGTGTTATAGAAACTTGAGTTAATCAGCTAGAAAAATACATTAACTAACCCCTGAGCTGTAATTTCCAATCCAAATATGAGCTAACCAGTCCAAGATTTTGCTAACCAGATTTCAGCTGAGCAATCCAGCGCCTTTCTAAACTAGCCAGTCCCAAGATGTGTAGACAGGTCACTAAGATAACCAACCTCCAGTTAAGCTAACTAGTTCCAAATCAAAGTAGTTGTCCTGAAGTTACTATTGTCCTGAAGAGAATATTTAAAAGCCAGGACTGGGATTAATCTTCTCCATGACCTTTATAATGGCCCCTTTTATGGATAACATGAGCTCTAGAAAGGGAAGGAAAGCTGGTGATCTGAGTCATAACTTCCCTAAAGGGCAAATAAAGGGCTCCTTATCAAGCTGGCAAAGCTGCCTGCAAGTAGAGCATGACATGGAACCATGTCGGGCAGGGAATGCCAGGGATATTTTTATAAACGACTCCAGAGATATCAACAATGTGGGGCTGGCGCAGAGATTCCCATATTTGCAGATGATATTCCATTAACAAGGGTGCCCGCAAATGGGAGTGAGTGCCAACAAGCCCAAGAAGGAAGAAGGAAGCAGAGGCAGATGGTTATAAAACAAGTCAGTGTTTCAGACAGGGGGAGACACAAAAGTTAGGCCAACATCTCTGAGTCAGCCAGCTGGGCTGGCTGGGTAGCTGGGTGCTGGGTCGATGTGAAGGGGAATAGGTGCCCAGTGCCGGAAGCCTTGCCCAGACTAAAGGGACACCAAGGATGAGGGCTCTGATGGTAAAGAGATGGGCATCCCCTTTAAAGGGCCAGATCAACAGAGCCCTTAGGGAACATGGACCCTTCTCCCCTGTTGAACCCTAAATCTGTCCAGAGAATATGGCCATCTCTCCAGACCACTGGGATGGCAAAGAGGAGGATTTGCCTCAACTATCCATCTCCAGACAGGTCTTTGCTGAACTGCTCATGATAAAGTCATTCATTTCAAAGCAATTTTGTGGTGTCCTGCCTGGAAAGAGGCCAATCTTTGGAGTCAGTGAATTCTAATCCCCCAATTACCTTCTGATAACTATGTAGCCTTGGGCAATTCATCCAGCCTCTCTGGACCTCACTTTTCTCTTCCATAAACTACTAATGTAATTCTATTTTGCAGGTTAGTGAGGATTTAATGAGATTGTGCATGAAAACAGCCTAATCCACTGCCTAGAAGCGGTAGGTACTTAGTACAAATATTCCTTTCCCTTCCCTCCAAGCCCTACTCAGTGATCCTTGGACCAGGTCTAATCCTTCCCTCATCACAGTGGAGCCCTGGGCTGGCCTATTGCATCACTCCTACGGGGCCCACCCTGGCCAGCCCACCCCGGCCCATGCATGCCTGCTGATGACTCCCCTCTACCTGCTAGGGATTCCAACTGCTCCCAGGCTATGATCAAGACTCAGGCCCAATATACTTCTCTGATTCTTGGGAAGTACAGACAGGCAAGATACTGGCAGGCAAGGGATCAAAACTGGGAACCTCTGCCAGATTTCACACAAAGAACCAGAGCCTGCCTCATGAAAAAAGGCAGAAGTGGCTCAGTCCCTCGTGCCTATATCTAACAATGTCCAAATTAATGTCAAGTTCTGCAGATGAACTGCAGATTCTAAGACACAGCGTCCATATCTAAAGAAGGGCTAAAATTTATACCATGTAATTTACATGAGCTGAGGTAGTGTGACTAGGAACATGTCCATTAGTGACTAGGAAGTGCTTTACTTTCTGAGTCAGGCTGGGATGGTGTTGATTGTGGTCTAGGGAATCCTTTGCACATGCAAGATTCTGGACCACTGTTTATTACAAAGGCGGGGGGGGGGGATCTCAGACAACCTTTCCCAGTGCCCCCAGGGATGCTTATATATATTAAATTTGGGGAGCCCCAATCTTTCCCCTTGACCCCATCTGCTATCCCTCTCCACTCTCTCACTCTGCTCTAGCAACCTTTGTCTTCCTACTTGAACACTCCAAGCATTGCCACTGGATCCTTGTTCTCACTCTTCCTCCTGCCTGAGATTCTCTTCCCTCACTTCCTTCAGGACTTGCCTTATCAGAGAGCCTCTTACTGACCACCCTTTATAAAATGGCACCCCACCCCATCATCCTCTGTTTCCTTATCATGATGATTTTTCCTCTTAGAGCTTAGCATCAGACCTATTCCTTAGGTTATGTTTATCATCTGTCTGCCCCACACTGAGTGAAAGCTCCTTGAAGACAGAATTTCATTTTGTTTGCTGTTGTCTTCTCAGTTCCTAGAACTGCCAAGCTCGTCGTAGGCCATTGATAAATACTTGGTGGATACATATTAAACTTCACCTTCAATTCAGTCTTTGGAGAACACAGTCAATTAGGTAGAACATCGTTAGTCACATTATACAGTTGAAGAAACTGAAGTTCAGAGAGGTTAAGTGACATGCTCTGTGTCACCAAGTAGTTAGAGACAGAGCAGGACCAGAACCCAGATATCCCGAGTCTCAATCTGATGCATGTGCTGAGCTACTCGTGTCTCCTTAATTCTTCAGCATGTCGCATTGCCTTCAAGACCACCCTTACATGGAGCACTGACTCCACTTAAACTTGATTGATTTCACTCATGGACTTGTCAGAAACTGGAATTTAGAGGTAATAGGCACGGACTAGGGTTTTTTAGTAAAAACCACTTTTCAGTTCCCCTAGCCTTCTACTCTGAACTCTTGTTTATTCCAGGTCTAATGCAGAAAATATACACACTAAAAAACAAATTAAAAATAAACGATAAGTGAGTTAGAAACTGCCCAGGGCTGTCAGGAATTTATGCTCCACGCTATGTGGGTTTTGGGTAAATATTTGCTTTGCAAGTCAAGGAGCAATACGTATTTACCAAGGCAGTCTCCGGCTGAAGGGCACATATGCTTCTTCTGGGAGCTGGTACAATTTCTCCAGGGAAGTGTGCACACAGGCTCAAGCACCGTGGCATTCTGCAAAAAGGAAGCAACTTGGCGTTGGGAGACCTGGGTTCTTATTTGAGCTCTGCCCCTCTCTTGTTGGGTAAATTGGAAACTTTCATTTTTAGTAGCATCTTAGGACTTCAAGAGAGAATATCAGTAGTTTTTCAATCAGTGAGTAACTCAGGAGAGAGAGAGAGAGAGAGAGAGAGAGAGAGCGAGCGCTGTAGTGGTCTCTTTTTCAGTCTTTTCCACTAAGTCAACTTTTCCCCCCAACTAGAGCATCTCTTTTTCAAAGAGCTTGTAACCAATGTCAAAACCTTCTGAGAGCCTTTACTCTGTTCTTCAACAAGAGCTAGTACCTGTGCCCAGGACCTCTGGGCTTGTGGAGTAGGTGGTTGACTATGTGGGGTGATGTGATGGGGCTAAGTGCTGAAACACATTTATTCAGTAACTATTTATTGACCTTCTGCTACACTAGGGAACAAAGCTCAGACCCCAACCTCATGAAGTTTAAGGTCTGGTAATGGAGAAATGGTTAAGGAATCAGGCTCATTTCATGCTCCCAGGACACAGGTACAGGAAGCTATATCTATAGGAGAGCTAACTAACACAGACCTGTTAACCTTAAAAAAATAAAATTGCCAGTTATTTATCAGCAAAAAAGGGTTTATTTGGGAATAACTGAGAATTACAATATAATGTACAATATACAATGCAAGCTATGACACAACCATAGGCAAATCCACAGAACAAAGGAGAGGATGGCTCTTTTATAGAGGAAGAGGGGAAGGTTGGTTGTTATAAACAAAAAGTCCATTGGAGTAAACTGGGAGTTTGAAGCACAGTGGTTTTTCATTGGCTAAGCTGTGACAGGCTCTTATTGGCTGGGCTGTTGAAGGGGGGAGGAGGAAAAATTTTCTTCCTCCTACTGGGATACTAAAGTGGTAACCTCACCCAGATGGTTTCTTCCTGTTGGGTCTGCAAATGACAAGGAATGGGAGGCTGTGAGTGCTTACTCCTGCTGGCCTCCTGACTCCTTTCTAAATGAAGTTTCCTTTTTGCACACCTGCTTTGAGGGGGAAGCTTCTGGCAAACCTTCCAAACTGAGATGTGAAATTGGGAGAGTAGAAGTTATTCAGGCAAAGGTGAGGAGGGGGGCTGAGGGTATAAATGCGTATAAATGAAGAAGGTGAGGTGGGGGTATATCAATAGGGGGGCTGAGTGGCTAAGTGGAGAGTGTGAAGGGACAATGAGGTCTGAGAGGCAGGGCAGTGGGGCAGGTCTTGGCCAGAGCCTTGTGAGCCATCTGTGCCCAGGGTAGTAAGGAGTTTCTGGAGCTGGGGAGTGTCACATTCAGATATGCATTTTAGGGAGAC
Source organism: Felis catus (assembly GCF_018350175.1). Taxonomy (NCBI): domain Eukaryota; kingdom Metazoa; phylum Chordata; class Mammalia; order Carnivora; family Felidae; genus Felis; species Felis catus. Next base: position 52,386,804 of record NC_058375.1, read on the forward strand.
CACTCTCACTGCAGTTGGGAACTCCCTCTGGAGGAAGGCAAGGCTAGAGGACCAGATATGGCCTAAAAGGAATAATAGTGCAGAAGAATCTTGACTCCAAGAGCAGGTCCAGGCTTTGGAACTTCCAGAACAAATTTTGGTACCTGTCCTTTCTCCGACCCCTGTTGTTCCTTGTTTCCATGTACCACAGCATTCTCAAATTTGATTTTAATAAATTCTGGGGCTTTTGTCACATTAAAGCAATGGGATCCAACCTTTTTGAGCATGACAACCCTTTGTTAACATAAGACTTCATCCCCATGTCACAGTCTTGTGATTTTAGTATAAGTTAATTGAGAAAATACCTGAAGAACAAAGCCTGTAGTAGATGCATGCACGCTTGAAAATTTTGCCCACGTATATGTGGGAGCCAGTATTTAGCTAGTCTATTGACATGACTGTTGCAACATATGGATCCCCAGAGCCATTTGAAAGAAGTCTGCATCCCCCCGAGGGATTGGGAACCACTGCTCTGGAACATGTGTGTTAAGAAGCCACATAGACATCTGTCCCCAGAGCGCAGTGCATGGCTGCCTTCTCTGTAAACCATGGGGTGCATAAACTCAGCTGGTTCTAATTGCACAGGGCATGCCATATTGTTGCCCGATGTAATGTCAATTTTTATTTATTTGTGTTTGTGAAAAGCAGGGCTGATTAGACCACTTAAAACTACACAGGCTGGTTAGAGTGGGGCTGGCGTTAGTGATTTCAGCTGCCCTCTCTAAAGTCATCAGCGCTCCCAGCCCTCGGCCTCCCTCTGAGAATGTAAACTTGGGGCCTTGTGCTATCATGATTTCTATTTCATCCTGACTCTTATAAACTACCATATAAAAAGCAGCCGCGGAAGGTTTTGGGTTTTTTTTTTTTTTTCAATTTCATTTTGAGGCTTGGAAAATCACAAAATAAAAATAGCCCTGAGAGTGGAAAGTTTGGGGGAGTTGTTTAGCTTTCTTTGAAATGCACTTTGTGAAGGAATAAGTCATAAGATCCCTCTTTGTGGAGTGCTTTACCGTTTACGTAATTTTTTCACATCCCTTTTCTCCTGTTTGATCCTCATGGAGACCTTGTGAGGATGAATTATTACTATCGTCATTTTGCAAATGAGACAGAAGCTCCAGGAGATTAAGAAACCCGGCCTGGGCTGGGATTATTGAGCAGATAATGACAGTATCAGTCTGGGTGGACCCTTGCCCCAACTCCTGGCTTCCCCCTGCACTCAGCAGACTCTCCAGAACTCACCTCACCAAGGCCTGGTTTGTGCCTTTCTCCTTCCTCAGAGCCAAGGTCACAAAGGGGAGGTGTCCAGGCGATGTCTGAACATGCAAGGTCACTCTGTGCTGGTCACCCAGGGTCTGTCTTCCTATCAAGGGGTCTGCTGCTCAGTGTAACATTTATTTAGAGACCACCTGAGACCCCCTACAAGCTGCCAGCTCGTGGAAGGAAGGCCCTTCTTGCCTTTGTCATCTCCATGTCCTTAGGGCGCAGAGCAGTTTCTAGTACATAATAGACACTCTGTAAATGTTTTCCAAATTGAAACACTGTTAATAAAAAAGTTGTGTTTTTTTAAAATCAGCCTTCTATTTCATTCAATTTATGTCCTGGTTTATGAATTGGTCATTGGAAGACTGAGTAAAGTCTTGAGGTTGTTACTTGGCCCATTATTTCCCAAACTATGTTTTGAGGAATGCTATGAGACACATCAACAGATATTCCAGAAAAATGAAAAGTTCTGTGGTCATAGAAGTTTGGGAAATAGTGGTTCAGTAAGTTCAACAGGTTTTTTAAATTGTATATTTCCTGAAAGCATAGATTCTTTTCTAGGTCTGGTTCCCTTCAAGATCTCCCCATCTGTGTGAGGTTCAGGCATACCTCTCCATTCTCACGATTGTTTAATGAGTAACTCTCAAACATGCACATCTGCACTCATACACAGAGTTATTTTCCCTAGTGGTCCAGAGTTTTCAAGGCCGCTTCTCTCACGGTGCCATAGTGTCTCAGCAAAGGGCCTCCCTCCCACTGCCAGGCCTCCTGATGGTTGGAAAACCCCATTTCCTCTAGTTCCTTACCTATAACCTAAAAAGTGCTAACATTTCTTTCATTTAAAGAAATCTTTCCCTGGAGTGCCTAGGTGGCTCAGTCGGTTAAGCATCTGACCTTGGCTCAGGTCATGATCTCATGGTTTGTGAGTGCAAGCCCCACATCAGGCTCTCTGCTGTCAGCACAGAGCCCACTTCAGGTCTTCTGTTCCCCTTTCTCTCTGCCCCTGCCCTGCTCGCACTCTCTCTCTTTCAGAAGTAAATAAATAAACTTGAAAAAAAAATAAAGAAATCTCTTCCTGACCATACCACACCCTCAAGCTGTCGCTCCATTGCTCTCCTTCTCTTTGACTTGAAACTTATGTGAACATTGCTCTCATCCAAGGTCACACCCCCTTTCTGAGGGGTCCTGAGAGACTGAAGATCCATCCAAGCTCCAGAGCTCCATCCAGGATTAGGTGAGAACTTTGCTGTGAGTGTTTCAATACCCTAACTTCTCCCTCAGTTTAATTCTGCTTTTTCATGCCCTTCATTGTGTTTATTCTGAGATTATTCCCCCAGTAAGTTTATTATATGTTAATATCCATATCAGAGTCTGCTTTCCAGGAAATCTGACCCACAGCAGACAGTTCCTGGAATGTCCAAGAATGCAAATGTTAACATGAAACTTTTGAGCTGATTGCTGGCAATAAGAATGCCATCACTCATGGTAGATAAAGCACATATGTTTTCCTGGCAAAAGGAGGCAGTGTGATTGTTAAAATTTTCCCCATGGTAAACTGAGAAGGTATACAAGTGTACTTCCATACAGTGATGGGTCAGGTGTTTGGGTAATAAGGAGAAAACATCCATGAAGAGAATGGAATTGGATGGGTGTGGTTGGAAGCAACTGACGTTTTTGAAGAAAGATAAGGGTGAGTAAAGATTTTGGTAGATTTGTAGACAAAACCAAGAAAATATTTAATTTCCAAAATAATGATAATGTCTAATGTCTGTTTGGGGCAAAGAGAATAGAACTATAATATGGACAAAAATAGTGTGTAAGTGTGGAGAAGTGGGTGATCAGATTTAAGGCATTCTAAGCACATGGTATTTTTTGAGAAAAAGGTAATGGAACTATTTAACTTTGGTGAAAAGAATAGGAATGGATAAAAGAAAAAAATGCAATTAATCCAAAGAAGGTAAGAAGAGTGGGCATAAGACAGTAAAAGTGGTATGAATAGAAAAGACAAATAGAAAAAAATAGACAAATAGAAATAAGAGAGTAGAAATAAATGCAAATCAATCAGTAATCCAAATAAATGTAAATGGATTAAACTCTATTGTTAAAACACAAAGACTCTCAGGCTATATAAAACCAAAATTTAGCACATGCTTTCCATAAAAGACTCAATTATAATGTATGAACACAGACAAGTTTTAAAGTCAGAGGCTAGAAAAAAATATAACAGGAAAAATATTAACCAAGGGAAAGCAGGGTTAGTGAAATTGATGCAAATTAAAATAGACTTTGAGGGGAAAACTTTAAAAAGATAATCACTTAGCATGATACTATGAAGTTCAATTTATCAGGAAGATAGTTGAAAACCCATTTATCTAAGAGCATAGCTTCAAAATATGTAAAGTCTTTGTTAGATCTACAAAGAGTTATTAACAAATCCTTCACTATTTTAATACAGCTTTCTTGGTTATAGATAGATCAAGCAGGAAACAACATTGGCAAAGATATTTGAGATTTGAATAGCACTATTAAAAAGCTTTAAGAAATTGCCTTCGTTTACTACTGTCTTACCTCCGTCTCCACCCCTACTCCTGTCCAGTTTCCTCCTTTATTCCAAATATGTCCCCGTCACTCTTGCTTCTCTTTTATTTGCTTATCCCAGGGAAGCTCTTGTTTGTGTTCTGTACCTCAGTTTTATTCTTTGCCTCTGATTTTAGGCTCTACTCATACCCTTAATGTGGCTTCCTTAGCTTCTTAAGCAAGTCTCTTCTCTTCCAGTATCTTAGTAGAAAGAAGCCCTTGGTAAGCAGGGCCAGACTTTCACCTCTCACCTTTCTCAAACTTTAAAGTGAGTGGGGGTGGCGGGGGTGGGGGTGGGGTGGGCAGGTTCTGACACCACATAAATGCCGGTGGTGAGTTAAGTTAGGTAAGTACTCATAAATGTATATAGAATAAAAAGAGTAAACATGAACTTATTTGAAGAATTGTCCCCCAGCATCCTTTATGTCCAGACAAAAGTACTTGGTCTTGTCATATCCTAATCCCTAAATGCAGAGAACTTGATCAACCTTCACTCTTCCAGCCCTGCATCTGTACACATTCCAGGTCTTTATATTTCTTCTCTATTTACTCCACATTTCCTACCACTTAGTGCCCTTCATGGGATTTGAGAGTCTGGGAATGGTTTCTCCAGTACGTCTTGTGACAGGAACAGCAGTGACAGATGGAAACCGTTCGTAATATCTACCACATATGCTGGGCTCTCTCAGATGACAGTTTCTTAGAAAATGAAAATTCATCTGGCAATAAATAACAAGGGCTACAAAGCTGTTCCTACTCTTCGATCCAGTAATTCTACTGCTGGGAATTTATTTCACGGAAATAAGGAGAAAAAAGTAATCTGTCTAAAGATGTTCATAGCAGTACAACTCATAAGAAAGGAAAATAGAAACAATCCAAATGCCACTGGAGAAATGGCAGGGCAAATTTTGACATTATCACAATGGAATACTCTAGAGCTATTAAAAATGACAAATATATACAACAGGCCAATTCTTAGAAATGTACTTGGGAGGTAACCTACAGTGAGAGGCAGCGGACCGGAAAACATTTAGTGAGTGTCTGTTGCATAAAAGACACTTCAAATGCTAAAAGGTGATAGGATTATCTGGGTCCAAGGATGAGGAAACTGAGGTTCAAGGGATTTAGTGCCCTGCCTCGAGAGGAACTAGAATTCAAGCTTGGATCTCTCTGATTCCAAAGTCCATGTCCTCCTGCAAATGCAGCTCCTGGCTGGTTTCATTTTCTAGAAAAGATAAAAAGAAAACAGAGAGTGATCCAAAGAGATTCAAGTTTATTTTTAATTGTCTTATTAATAAATATTTGTTTAAATTTAAATTAGACAAAGAAGAAATAAAGTGAGATCTGTCTGGTCTACGAAGCTGGACTAGGCAGTCCCCTATTAGGATCTGTGTCATGTAGAAGTCCACGCTAATTATCTCTCCATTGTGCATCCAAATCATTTGAGGGGCTTGTTTAGTTCACACATGCCCTCTCTTCACCCCACCCTCCCATCCTGCAGTAAAACCCTATGTCTACGCCATAATGAGTTATTGTTGCTGGTAGAAACACCAATATTTATTTTTTTTATTTGTTTGGAGTCCAAAACAAAGACTAAAAAATCACTGGTTATAGATTTTCCTCAAAAGGTCCCTGTGAAATCCCAAGAGCTTGTATTTCAGATGGGAAGAATAAGTGTTTTCTTATACTAAACGTGCCTCTTGTACAGGTGACGTTGGATGAAATGGAGGATGCATGGTGTTTGTGTGGATTTTAGAGTAAGCGTTCTGGTCTTGGCCCAACTGCAATTGTAGGTAAGAAGTATTTTAAAGACACACACACACACACACACACACACACACACACACACACACAGTCGCTGGGTTTGTCCTCAGAAACTCTTAGAATGGCATGTTTATCTTGCCCTTTACCCTCACAGAGTTTAATTTTGTAACCAAGGAAATGTCCTGGTTCTTGGGCTAACAGTTTCTCAGCAGAAGATGAACATTAAAAATGTTTTGTTCCTAAAGATCTTGTGCTCCTTGCCTGCTATCGACTGAATATTTGTGCCCCCTAAACTATATGTTAAAACCTAATTCCCAATGTGGTGATATTTGGAAGTTGGGCCTTTGGCAGAGCCCTCGTGAACTGGGAATAGTATCCTTAAAAGAGAGGTCCCAGAGAGCCCTCTCTTCCCCTCTAGCCATGTCAGGTTATAGCAAGAAGACAGCTGTTTGTGAATCCGGAAATGGGCCCAACAGACACCGAATCCACCAGAACCTCGATCTTGGACTTTCCAGTCTCCAGAACTCTGAGAAATAAGCTTTTGTTGTTATAAACCATCCACTATGCAGTTTTCTGTTACAGCAGCCAGAACGGGTGAAGACATTGGCTTATGCCTATGTTTTGACTCATTGTCCTCTCGTCGTGCACCCAAAGTTACAGTGACAACAGTCCTTCTGACATTTCCTGAGGCCACCTGCACCTGCACTCCAGCTGGCTGACTTCACTACCTCCTCCTTAATTGTTTCCGATTGGAGAAGCAATTGGATCACATACTTGAAGTGACCAGTGAATAAAGGGTAAGGAGCTGTTTTAAAGTGGCAGCCTCATGGTTCCTCAAGAGTCTATAAAACTAACCTAGGCAGAAATGATAGAGGTCTCCAGGCTCAAGGGCAACAGATACAGAAGACCCTTGTCATCAGAGCACCAGCTTCTGAATTGTCTTCCCATGGGTGCCCTTAGAAGGCACCTTCCGGGCCAGAAGCTGTTCCATTAATGACTTTGCAGAAGTAGCAAGGTGAGGTTGCTGGGAGAAGTCAGGGAATATGAGTTCCTGAAACTCTTGCAATTGGCTGATCTACTGCCCTTCTGTCTTCATGCTGACATGACCACATCCTTTTATCAAGTGGCAGGTAGCTGGGATTTTTTACTTCACTATTGCACATACATAGGAAGGAAACTATAACCATAGAGCTCCAGAGCAGGCAGAACAGATGTGAAAGTCAGGATCTTGGGCAGGGATCACAGGGCAGGAGATAGAAGCCTATGCTGTACAGACTTCTAAGAGCCACTAGCAGATACAATGACTTATTGGTAGTGCGACTTTGGGCCAGGTACTCAACCTCTCTGACCTTGAAGTTCCTTCTAGAGAATAAGGCTCATTCTTCCCATGTTGCAGAGTTGTTACAAAGATTAGAGAGCATGTGTCTAACATGCCTGGCTATCCATAGCCACTACATGAATGAGATTTATTTTCATTGTCATTGTGCAATGTTTTATTGGATTCTCTCCCTCTCCTTTTTGCTTCCTAAGGTGAACTGACCGTGAATCAATGGGAAAGCAGGCAGGACAAGTGTCACCAGCTGTGATGGCTAATTTTATGTGTCAGCTTGACTGGCCATGGGGTGCCCAGACATTTGGTCAAATATTTTTTGGATTTGCCCGTGAGGCTCTTTTTGGATAAGATTAACATTTGAATCAATAGACTGAGTAAAGCAGATTGCACTCTCTTATGTGGGTGGGCCTCATGCAATCGATTGAAGGTCTGAAGAGAACAGAAAAAGCTGAGTAAGAGGGAACTCCTGCTTGACTGCTGCCCTGGGACTTGAACTGAAACATTGGCTCTTCTTGGGTCTTGAGACTGCAGGTTTTCAGGCCAGAAGTTACACTGTTGCCTGTCTTGATTCTCAAGCCTGTGAACTTGGACTAGAACTACAACACTGGTTCTCCTGGGTTTCCGACTTTGTGATTATAGATTTTGGGACTTCTCAGCCTCCATAACTACGTGAGCCAATTCCTTAGAATCAATCAGTCAATCAATCAATCACCCTGTTTCTCTGGAGAATCCTGACTAGTACAGCAGCTTAGAGCTTTGATTTTAGGGGACAGGCCTCAGGGAAGACATGCGGAGCCAGGGGAGGCCTTCCACATTGGGAAAGGAGAGCCAGAATGCAGGAGACAACAGCAGGGATGATAAGGAAGGAAGGAAAACTTTGCCCCCTTTTCTTGTTTGCCCACTTTAACTGCCAGACATAGTCTGACCTGTTCTGGCTCCTGTGAGTATTCTAGGAACAGTGCCTGTTCAGCTAAGCCCAGAATGACCTTAATACGGAAACAGGCAGAAAGAATTGTCCCACCCTCTGTGTGCTCTGAGCATTTTGTACATAGTAGAACTATACCCATGCAATATTCCATCATATTTTAGTAACATGCCTGTCTCTCTTACTGGTCTGTGAGCTCTGTGAGGAGAAGGATAGGGTCAGATCCGTCCCTGTTTCCTCAGTGCCTTGCTTAGGATCTGGCATCGTGCCTGGCTCAGAGCAGACACTTCTCTGAGTGTCTGCACTTCTGTGCTTTGAAATCATAGATTAGTAGTTGGGTGATGGAAACACCTCATTCTTTCCCTCCTTCCCACACATGTGCCTCATCTATTTCTCAGATTTAAAGGAATTTGAACCAAATAGGCTCTTTTGGATCAGGTTGGGCTAGGCTGTTGTACTAACAGCCCACTCTAAAATCTCAGTGACTTAACACAAGTTTATTTCTGACTCATGAAAAGTCCCCTGTGGTTATGGGCGACTCTCCAGGGCAGCTGTTCTCCATACAGTGTCTCCACAATCCCACACTCCTTTGATTTGGTGTCCCCATCATCTCAACATAAGGCAGGGTGAGAGCTTGTGGAGAAAACACATTCTCTCAGCTGTGCTTCAGCCTGGAAGTGCTAGCTGTCACTTCCTCTCACTTCCTGTGGCTAGATCTACTCACATGGCCACACCTAACTGCAAAATTGTTGGGATGACTAGTCTTCTATAGGCCCAGGCAGGAAGAGAGAACTGGATATTGGTGTGTGCTAACCATGCCTACCACAAAGGCTCAAAGCTGAAATACAGGACAGCCAAATTCAAAGTGAGAAAACTAGCAAAATTTGTAGTTCTTGTTATGATACATATATTAAGTTATTTATTCATCCAACGATATTTATTGAACACCTACTAGATGTCAAATGTTGTTCTTGGTACTGGGGCATGGCAGTGAATAAAACAAGTCTCTGACATCATGAGCTTACGGTCTAATGGGGAGAGACATGCCGGAAATAGGTATATAAGCTCTCAGAGAGTTATACAGGTTATCAAGGAAAATAAAAGTGATAAAAGGCTATAGAGGGATAGAGGAAGTTGCTATTTTGAATATGGCAGTAGAGGAAGTCCTTGCTGATAAGAGATTTGGTGAAGTGAGGGAGACTTGCCAGTGCATGGGGGAGGGGAGGCAGTAGTGCAAGCAGAGGGAAGACACAGTGCAATGGTAAACTTATTAATTGGGTTCATTCATCAAACACTTATTGAGCTCTTACCACTCACTATGCCAGCTGGTGGTACACATATGAATGAAATCCAGACGGTGGCCTCCAGCAATCCACAGTCCAGGAGAGGAGACAGCTGAAGAGTCAGAAGGGACACAAAAGAGAGAATTGCAATTTCCATCTGGGTGGAGAAGGGTCAGGGAATATGTTATGCAAGAGGTGACTTGATGGTCTAAAGTGGAAATTAGGAAAATCAGCCAGTAAAATAATCGTGTCATATGCGTTATCTACTGCTATGTAACAGAATACCCCAAATTGTGGTCAAACCCACAACATTGTATTATTTCTCATGATTCCGTGGATTGGCTGGGTTCTACTGGAAAATTCTTCTGGTGCATGTCATACTGACGGGGTCACTCATGTGGTTGCATTTAGCTAGGAACCTGGTGTGGGCTATGTAACCAAGGTAGTTTCATTCCCGTGCCTGGTGCTACACTGAGGTGGCTGGAACATCTGGGGCTGACTGGGCTTCTCTTTCTCTCCATGGGATCTCCCATCTAGTCCAACTGAAATTTCTTTTACATGGTGGCTAGATCCCAAGAGGCTTTAAGACATCAAAGGGCTAGGACACTTGTGTGGCTCAGTCAGTTAAGTGTCTGACTCTTAACTTTGGATCAGGTAATGATCTCATGGTTTGTGAGATCAAGTCCCATGTCAGGCTCTGTGCTGACAGCAAGATGCCTGCTTGGGATTCTCTCTCTCCTTCTCTCCCTGTCTCCACCTTAAAATAAATAAATAAACTAAAAAAAACAAACAAACCTCAAAGGGCTAGAAGTCACGGTGTCACTTTCACTGCCTTTTAGTGGTCAAAACTGGTCAAAAAGCCAGCCCAGATTCAATGGGAAATAGACTCGACTTCCATGCCCCCAGGGATGGGAAGAATTGGTACAGATGATATTATCAGACAACTACCACAAACATTGACAATATAGAAAAGCAAGTATGTCTGTGTGCTCCCACACTGTCCTTTCTCCATAACATGAGTCAATGGCAACAACACGAATTGTCCCACCACACTTACCTGCTGAGTCTAGGATCTTTTAAGTCAGCTGCCCAGGTAGGCTGAACAGAGTCAGGACAAGAGATGAAATCCATTTGCCACCCAGCCATAAAGGAATATATCAGCTGCCCAAATTGTACCTATGATATAAATATGCTAACTCTGTAGGTATTATGTCTGCAAATGAACTAGGGAAGGGCAAGTGGCAGGATGTGGATGATGCTTTTTGTCCTATTTTTGTGATAAGTAGGCAGTTTTAAATACCAAGGGATATAAAAAATTTTTAAATGATTATTCTGCAGGACAAGGACAAAAAAGGAAAAGAAAACTTTATGAGAGGAGGTTGGGGTAGAGAGCAAGAATGGCTGGCCTAGAGAGAGGGGAATTCAGAGGGGCTCAGAAAAGGAGGCAGGTGACATAGGCATGTCAAGGGGTCCTGGAAAAAACAATTTTGGTCTAAGCTCTGGAGACTGTACTTGGTTTCCAGCCAGAATGAGCTTGGCATTCCCCAGCTTTGGGGCTTGGGGAAATCATCGAGCTGGGCTTAGAGGTATAACAGGTTGGAATGCAAAGGCAGCTTTATGTGTCCAACTCAGCTAGCCGAATTCTGCAGCAAACTCGGTACCTGCATTTGACCTGCTTCCAAGAGGTTTGAATCCCCAAATGTACCATAATGTGTTAAAGTCAGTTTTGTGCTCTAAACTGCTGAGAGTGTTATATTTCAGGCACCTCATCGTAAAAGAAGGTTATAGAACAACAGCTAACGCTGTGCTCATAAGGATAGAAGCAAAAGAGGAGAAATGTATGCTATTGCCTTTGGTGGTGATGGCAATTGAATTAACTAGACACCAAAGTGAGGGGCCAAGGAGTTTCCTGAGAGCTCATGTATTTATGGTATCTCCTAAGCCTTTAAATTATAGATATTTTAGCCCTGTCCCTTTAGCAAAACCAAATCCTAACGTGGAGGCACTGTGTGTAATTTAAGGCAGGAATGTCTTTCCCTTTGCCCCAGGCAGCGGTGCTGTGGTGGGAAACATGTTGGATCAGGAGTCAGGAGGGTACTACCCAAGGGGCGTCTGCAGTTTTGGCATCCTCTAAGACTTGGACTTGAAGCCAGACCCTGCCATTTCCTGGCTGGATGGCCGGCATGCCTCACTTGATGAATTTGTAAGGTGGTAGCATGATACCTCTTTTCAGGGTTATTGTGAAGATAAATATCTTCAAAGTATCCATGGTAAAGAAGCAATATCTGCAGGGCACATGTCACCTAGCATGGGCTCTCGTCAACTCATTCATGTTTATCAGCCCACAGGCCTTCAAATGAATGAATCTCTTTCTTAGTCAAATCATTTGAATTCTGCTGCAGCTTAGTTAGAGGGACCTAGTCCAGCTGCTGAGTGGTCCCAGATGTAGTGGTCCAGGACCCCCTCCCTAACAAATACAAAGAGATCCTTTCGTGTTGAGGCTTCAAGTTGACTCTCTATGAGGCCAGATCACCATAGGTTCTGGAATTCAGGGAAAAAATTTTCCCCAGATAAAACAGAAAATTGTATTTCCTGACATCTCAGCCACCATCTGGGTTTTCTTCCACATCAAGTATCATATTTTGGCTACTGTACCCTGTTAAAACATTTACCATAAGCTCTCCCCCAGGGTATTTCAAGGCCCTCCCCATAAAACTTTCTAAGCAGAAAAATCCTTTGGGAATACGAGGGCCGGTCATGGATTAGGACAGGATTGAAACCCTTCAGCTCATGACATAGGAAACCTTCCCTGTTGGGGCCTTCACAAGGGTATTTTATTGAGGGATTTCTTCTTTTGTTTTACTATAAGTGTAATGTTGTTGTAAGTCCCAAATATTTCCGTATTGCTATCTGCTGTTGTGTTTGTCAGGTCTGTCTGGTGGAGAGGAGGCTCAAGACTTAGTTAAGATTCTCTCCTGGAGATTTTAGAAATACTCCCTTTGTTTCTGGTTTCAAGGTATCTGCCACTAAGTTTCAGTCTTGCATCCATTTACTATCTTCTGGTGGCAAAGAGGTCCTGGGAAATTATCTGTTCATTAAGCACACATTGGATGTTCACCAGGAGCCAGGCACTGTCCGAGACATGGGATGCAGAGAACAGTGAGACAGCTCTTGTCCTTGGAGTCCTCACTGTCTAGTGAAGGTTGCACCTCTGATCAAGGGCCTTTCCTGTCCTTAGAAAGGCTGATTAGGGGTGCCTGCGTGGCTCAGTCGGTTAAGCATCCGACTTTGGCTCAGGGCATGATCTCGTGGTTCATGAGTTCAAGCCCCGCATCGGGCTCTGTGCTGACAGCTCAGAGCCTGGAGCCTGTTTCAGATTCTGTGTCTCCCTCTCTCTCTCTGACCACCCCCCCCCCCCCGTTCATACTCTGTGTCTCTCTGTCTCAAAAATAAATAAACGTTAAAAAAAAAATTAAAAAAAAAAAAAAAAGAAAGGCTGATTAGCCTGTATGTAACTGTGATTTGATACAGGTACAGATAGATTGATTTCTTTACTACCTGTAAGGTGGAATGAATAACCCAGAGCCTAGCATGCTGGCCTAAATATGGCCACCACATTTAGTTAAGGTCATGCTAGATGCTGTAATGAGTAACAGCTCCTCCCAAATGTATAATGGACCAACAGAATAGAAATTCATTTCTCGTTCACATCAAGCTCAGACATATCTGTTTACCAAGGTGCTCTTCTCCCAAGAGGGTTGCAGGATCCCAGTGTCCACAGGACCCTCTGCCGTCTACCAGCCGATGGGAGAAGTGGGAGTAGAAAGCACATCTACTTCTTAAATACTCAGACATAAAAGTGATATACATTGCTTTTGTCCACATTTTATTGGTGAGAACAAGTCACATGGCCATAGCATGATGCAAGGGGAAAGGGAGACCTGGCTTGGCAGTCACTTCCTGCAACATCTGTCCACTATGGATGGGGAACAGGTCACGTTGTTGGGTAACTAGCTGTCTTAGTCACTTCTGCTTTTCACTGGTAGGTAAAAAAAGAAAACTTTAATTAGCTTCTCATCAATTTGCCCCTCTCACTCCCTGTTTCTTGGATCTCCAGGATCTTATAATTCCCTTTCTAGTATGATGGGATTAAAAGAACCTGGCACCTGGCTGGCTTGCTTGGTAGAGCATATGACTCTTGATCTCAGGGACATGAGTTCAAGCCCCATGTTGGGCATAGAGCTTACATTAAAAAAAAATAGATCAATGAAATAAAAGAACTCCGAGTTGGAAGTCAGATTTGGGTTCTATAATTACTAACACTAACCCCCAGGATAATCTTGAGCAAGTCATTCTCCTTCCATGTGTCTCAGTTTCCTTATCTGTAAAATAAAGATAGTAATACCTCCTATACAGGGGTGTTTTGAAGATTAAATGTGATTCGCCTCCAAAGTGCCTAGCAGAGTGCCTGACAAATAAGAGAAACTCAATGTATATTTACTTATTAACTGAGTCAATGATGAAAGAAATTTTTATCAGCTGTTTCCTACTAACTTCCATTGGTTCCTGTGATAGCGTTTCTTGACATTATTTGGTTAAGTGGTGTAGGTGGGGAAGGTCGTGGGAAGGAACTGGAATTCTCCAGGTACCCAATAAAGTCACTGAGGGCAGGAGCTGTGTGTAAGCTCCTTTGTGTATGTCCTCCCCACCCCCTGTAGTGTGTCTGTATGGAGAGGATGCCTAGTAAGGCCATGCCGGATGAATGAATTTTGTTGAATTATGGATAAGTGGCTACACCATTTTCTCCAAGGGGCTGAACACTGAGGTGACCCCAGTTAGGGCCATAGACCAGAGTTGGGGTTGTCTGACTTCCAAGAATCAGAATATTTTTGTTCTTTTCGTTCCAGGGTGTGAGGCAACATTTCCAAGGTGGGGAAGTCAGTGTTGGTACTTTCCTGGCTGAAAGTGTGAGAGCACCCTTTCACTCACCAGGCAGATAGCTTTGGGCCTCTAGGCTGACTTTATTTAACAAATTGTCCACTTGGGTATTCAAAGCTATGAGTCTTTCTAGCAAATCATAAGCAACTGCGGTTGGGCTTGTGTTAGACTTGGTTTCAAGTCCCGAATGTGCCACTCACTTAACAGGGCTGAGTGGCAGAGTGGAAAGAGCATGGGCTTTGTAGTCCAACAGCTCTGGCTTCAAACCTGGCTTGCCAGGAAGGCTTTAGATGTCTTATTCAACCATCCCAAGCTTCAGTTTCCTCATCTGCAAAATGGGAACCATAGTCCTGCCACTCTCCCTTTCTGTCTCCCTCTGTCACAGGGTTGTTGAGGGACAGATTAGGGTAAAGGTTGAGAGGTTATGCTCTGGAGGCAGACTCCCTGGGCTCCTATAATTGTGGGCTAGTTATTTAAACTTTCTGTGCCTCAGCGTCCCCATTTGTAAAATGGTGACAATAATACTCTCTACTCTAAATGCTTACTGTGTGGGATAACTGGGTTAATTAATGTGAAATGCTTAGAAGAGAGCCTGGCACAAAATAAACAGTCAACTGCAATGAGTAATAATGGATGTTATTAATATTATTAGGGTCATCATCAAGAGAATTAAACGAATATAGAGTTATTTGCTAACTCCAAAGCCACAGATCTTAAGTTTCATTACTAAAGCATTCATTAGGCCTTCCCCTACCCCCACCCAGCTCTATTTCCTGGCCTCTCTGGAATCATGGGAAATTTCTCAGCATCGAGGGAACATTTGCTTGATTTTTAGGCTTCTGGTTACTGTGGCCAAGAGCAGACGGGCTTCTTCCAGGTCCGAGCTGTGTTCTGGTGCTTTTGGCCCATTGTGTTTGGAGTACATGTTTCCTTCGGTGCATCTCCTAATTGCACAAACCAGAGCACTTCCCACCGTGGGTTTACACTGTCCCTGGAGTGGCAGGGAACTGGCCGCAGACCAGCACCACAGACTACAGAGGAGAAACTAGGGTGTCAGGATTTCTCTTAGTGTGAGCCATGTTCGGATACTCCACCCTGGGAAAGAGGGCGGGCATGGAGTTAGTGGCAGGAAAGACCATACGCCCAGAGGGAGGCTAAGAGTGTGAGGCTTGAGGTCTGACCAGCCTGTGTTTGAGTCTCAGCTTTCCCTTTCCATAGCCATGTTACATTGGTTCATTGACTTCTGTTTGAGCCTCAGCATGTTCATCTATAAACGGGCATAATAATACCTATTCTATAGACTTGTGGCGAGCATAAGATGTGATGATTCAGTGTCTGCCACATAGCAAGCATTCAAAGAATATAAACTAAAGTCAGTTGGCAAGGGGTCAGCAAACCTGGGACCTGATAAAATGCTACCAATGTTCTGCAAGGCAATGGGCAAGTTGGTTGACTTCTCTGGGTGGTAATTTTCTTCACTTGTAAAGTAAGTGTGGTGGTTTTATACCATGTCAACTTAGCTAAGCTGGGATCCTGGTTCCCAGAATTCCCTTCCCTTTATTTAACAAATTGTCCACTTGGGTATTCAAAGCTATGAGTCTTTCTAGCAACTCATAAGCTGGTGGATTCCATTTCAAGTTGGCTCCAAGGCACATTTTGCTAGATTTGGAAGGTGGGAGTGAAGCAGGAACCCTTTTCTTTTTTTTTTTTTCAATATATGAAGTTTATTGTCAAATTGGTTTCCATACAACACCCAGTGCTCATCCCAAAAGGTGCCCTCCTCAATACCCATCACCCACCTTCCCGTCCCTCCCATCCCCCATCAACCCTCAGTTTGTTCTCAGTTTTTAAGAGTCTCTTATGCTTTGGCTCTCTCCCACTCTAACCTCTTTTTTTTTTTTTCCTTCCCCTCCCCCATGGGTTTCTGTTAAGTTTCTCAGGATCCACATAAGAGTGAATACATATGGTATCTGTCTTTCTCTGTATGGCTTATTTCACTTAGCATCACACTCTCCAGGTCCATCCACGTTGCTACAAAGGGCCATATTTCATTCTTTCTCATTGCCACGTAGTACTCCATTGTGTATATAAACCACAATTTCTTTATCCATTCATCAGTTGGTGGACATTTAGGCTCTTTCCATAATTTGGCTATTGTTGAGAGTGCTGCTGTAAACATTGGGGTACAAGTGCCCCTATGCATCAGTACTCCTGTATCCCATGGGTAAATTCCTAGCAGTGCTATTGCTGGGGCATAGGGTAGGTCTATTTTTAATTTTTTGAGGAACCTCCACACTGTTTTCCAGAGTGGCTGCACCAGTTTGCATTCCCACCAACATTGCAAGAGGGCAGGAACCCTTTTCAAGCTGTGGCAGGCACTGTGGCAGCACATGCACTTTGCTGCTGATCTCCTAACTCAGCTAGTTGACAGAGGTGGGCCCACAGGGCCTCTAGCTCCTCCTAGATCCTCCTAGATCCTCGATCCTAGCTTTGTCAAGTCCTGGCCAGAGTATGTGTAGTTGGGTGCAAAGGGCACAGCTTCTCCTACAGCTCATCCATGACACTGAGATTGGAGGTGGCAGAAGACAGACAAGGGTTCCAGTCAATCTACATGAGGTCCAGATTTTTCATGTGGGTTCCGGTTTGTTCTTGCTCGTATCACTTCACATCTAGCTTTCCTTCCCAACTTGCAGTCCACTGACCTGTGTCAACAGTAGGCACAACACCCAACACACTTCTCCGGCAGTTCATACACTTGCAGAAGGTCTTAATTCTCGAACAAATCCCTTATTTTCTGTCTCTGATTCCACATCTCTGCTTGAAATCTCACTGATACAGTAGGGATAGTAGCAGCAATTTCACAAGACTGCTTTTCACAAGGACCAAATGAGGTTGTGGATGAGAAATTGTTTTGAAAAGTATAATGCAGGTTATGTGTATGTGGTCCCTTTATTTTTTATTTAAAAAAAACATTTATTTTTATTTTTTTAATGTTTTATTTTTGAGACAGAGAGAGACAGAGCATGAACAGGGGAGGGTCAGAGAGAGAGGGAGACACAGAATCCGAAACAGGCTCCAGGCTCCGAGCTTGTCAGCACAGAGCCCAACGCGGGGCTTGAACTCACGGACCACGAGATCATGACCTGAGCCGAAGTCGGCAGCTTAACCGACTGAGCCACCCAGGTGCCCCTATTTTTTTTTTTAAATCATATATGGGAAATTTTTTTAGTAAAACTCAAAAGTATAATGCTTGCAAATATTTTTAAAAGCAGAACTCTTGGTCTCCCCATGACCTGCTCCACTGTCTTCTTTCCAGTGGCTCAGGCCAAAATCTGGGTTCATCCTTGACATCATTCTCTCCTACACATCATTTCTTCTATTCAGACTCCTGTCACTTCTCACCATCTCCACCACTAGCTCCCTACTCCAAGCCACCATGCCTCTTGTAGAGATTATGTTCTTCTCATGGCCTCCCTGTTTCCACAAGGACTAATCCAGTTAGACCCAAGCTGGATCACATCATGCTCTGCTCACAGCCCTCTGGGTGGCTTTCCCCTTCCATGATGCCACAAACCTTGTCTATTACTGCTTCTTTGAACTCATTCCCTCCCGCCATCTCCCTGGCTCACTCTCCTCTAGCCACAATGGCCACTTGCCACTCTCCAAATATACCAAATGTGTGCCATTACTTACAATGGGACAACATCTTTCAGAGAGGAGGAATCGGACATTGGAACGATTGCTGTCTTGCATTACTGTTGGCATAGACACATCTGGGATGTCACTTGCTACCCATACACAAGTATTTACCAGTAAACTATATGACCACAGACCAAAGCTGGATGTCATTCTGGAAAGTGCTTTTTACCAGAAATTAAATGCAACTGGAACTGACTGTTAGTATTATGGTTATCAATGATAATTTAGAGTTTAATCAGTACAGTCCACAATAACATCTCATGTCTTTTGGCTATCCAGGATTTTCAGAGTGCTTTTGTGTCCATTATCTTTTTTAAGCCTCACAACAACACTAGCAGCTAGGCATTTTCTCCCTTTTTACAGATAGGAAAACGGAGACTCCCAGGAATCTGTTGACTCACTTAGAATTCGAGAGCTAGTGTTTGACAAGGGTAAAGCTAAAAAGCAGGTTTCCTAGGTGCCTGAGTGGCTCATTTGGCTGAGTGTGTGACTTTTGATTTCATCTCGGGTCATGATCTCATGGTTTGTGAGTTTGAGCCCCAGGTCGGGCTCTGTGTTGACAGCACGAAGTCTGCTTTGGATTCTCTCTCTCTCTCTTTCTCTCTCTGTCCCTGCTCCACTTGTGCTCTCTCTCTCTCAAAAATAAATAAACATTAAAAAAATGAACAAGAAAAATAAAAAGCAGGTTTCCTGACGTCAGGCTCAGCATTCTTTCCTTTTACTACAGTTAGGAGCTACTTATAAGGCCAAACTCAGTTAAAAGCAGGGCTGGATAGAATGAAAAAAATTGTGCATTCTTCATTGCCACCATCCAAGATTGAAACTGTTCCCACCATGCCCAAACCCCAAAGTTGACACTTTTTTTTTTAGATGGCAAATATCCTGGGGCGCCTGGGTGGCTCAGTCAGTTGAGCATCTGACTTTGGCTCAGGTCATGATCTCACAGTCCATGGGTTCGAGCCCCACATGGGGCTCTCTGCTGACAGCTCAGAGCCTGGAACCTGCTTTGGATTCTGTGTCTGAGAGTTTCTCCACAGAGAAAATAACATTTTGTCTTGTGGAAATTAGGAAGAGTGAGAATGGAGAAGTGTGGGGAAGCATATGGTTCAGGTGAGTTGAATAAGTACATTATTATCCTTGTTTTATGAACAGGTAGTATGACTCAAGGTGCTCACACTTGAAGCTGACGAGGAGCAAAGCTGTCATATCATGTTTCTCATGTAAATAAGGACGTTGGATAAATATCACTGAACTCTTTTCTAATACACCATGTGCCGACTTGTGGAGCTTCTGCAGCAAAGCCAGGAAGCCCTGAACGTGCATCGTTTCGATACTTGCTGTTTATTACTAATAAGCATTGTCATTTACTGGACACCGATGTTAGGTATCATGCTTTACCCGTACTCTCTCATTTAACTACCTCTTCCCCCAACCCACTGGGAAGTTCTATGTACCTCTGTTTTATGTGTGAAGAAACTGAGCCTCAAGGTTATAGAGCTGCTATATGGGGGAGCTGGGATTTGAATGCAGGCCTACTCCACACTGAAATTCACATTCTTTGTAATGTGGCACATCAAAGCAGAGGAGAAAGGGCACAAAATCAGAGGTGATAGCCTTAATTGAATTTAAAAGATTGTAGGCAGAGTCCATTTGAGTCCAGAAAATTACTTACTGTGATTAGATACAATCTCCTCATAGGGTTGTTTTGTTACTAAAGAAACCTGTATAAAGGGCCCAGCATAATGCCTGGCACATAGTAGGTACCATGTAACTGGCATGGAGGTGATGTAGGACAGTTTTTAGGACTCATGCTCTGCCATGAGATTGCCTGGGTCCAAATCCCACGTTCTCTACTTACTAGCTGTGTGACCTTGGGCAGGTCACAGAACCTCTCTGAGCCTAAATTTCCTCATGTTTAAAATGGGAACAAATCATCATCAAGAGATTTTGACTGTATCTATAGTCACATGAATTTTTTTTTTCTGGCCTCATGTATGCTGCTTTTGTTCTTTTTTTTTTTTTTTTTTAATTTTTTTTTCAATGTTTATTTATTTTTGGGACAGAGAGAGACAGAGCATGAACGGGGGAGGGGCAGAGAGAGAGGGAGACACAGAATCGGAAACAGGCTCCAGGCTCCGAGCCATCAGCCCAGAGCCTGACGCGGGGCTCGAACTCACGGACCGCGAGATCGTGACCTGGCTGAAGTCGGACGCTTAACCGACTGCGCCACCCAGGCGCCCCGATGCTGCTTTTGTTCTAAGAACAAAGACCATGATGGAAGTTGGGGTGAGTGACCCTTGGGGAAGGAGATGAAGGCCCTATTTCCTCAGGGCCTTTCACATTGAGAAAGCCCCTCTGCATTAGGAGGAGGCCTCCAAGAAGTCTGCTGGACCCATTGTCTCCCCATGTGCTATCAGTTCAATTTCCCTCCCGAGCTTTGTGTGGGGATGTGTTGAACACGGGAAGAGGCAGTTTAGGGCCGTGAAGTTGGGGAGGAGAGAGGGTGACAAGAGGGGTGGGAGGACAGTGCTGGGTTCCTGCCAGGTGGGCTGGAGACACAGGCACCCTGTGCTGGCTGTTGGATCTCGGAAAGATTGGTGGTTTCTGCATTTATGTTCCAACGTTGGTGGCACAGGGGGCCAAGGACCTGGAGGGAGTATGGCTCCAGGCTGACTGTCATGGAGGGCAAGATGGGCAAACTGGGGACTACTATCTTGTTTGTTCCAAGGGCCCAAGGAGCACAACAGATTGTCTAGATTATCTAGTTTTGTGCTCTTTGGGACAAAGTGCCCAAGGCCTCCAGATTGCCCAGGCTCCAGGTCAGTGGAGGTGAGAAGGTGCAGGAGGTGTGGAGGGGAAGGCTTGCTCCTTTCTGGGAGGACATTTGTCCTCCAGTCAAGGTCTCATGTAATTGGGGCTGAAGGGCCTGGATATGAGTGATAGACCAGCTGAGGTCCCCTCTCCTTGCACAAATGAATAGGAAATAACCAGAGTTCAGATCTCCAGTCATTTCCCACATTGAGGATCTCCTAAGTGCTCCTGGGACATCACCTTGGGCTTCAAGGATAGAGTTTAATTTTGAGGGGTTTTATGTTGCCTTTTTTTTTCTAATGCTAGAAATATAAGCTGTTTGTACTGTTCAGTGAGAATGAGGGAAAAGGTTGTGTTTAGCACAATAGCTATAACAATGGAGAACTCAGTATCTGACACATAGCAGTTCTCCAGTAAATATTTGTTGAATGGATGAATGAAGCTCGTACAGAGGGAAAAAGACTTGCAGGGGGAAAAAAAAAACAACAAAAAACCCTGAAATGTTGTTATGGGCTGGTGATAGGATTAGTGGTGATTTTTATATTTTCCCTATCCTCTAGAGCTTTGTATTGTGGTAATAAGATTATTATAATAACAGGTAATTATGACTAAAAGGAAATTTGAGCCAAAATTAAGGGGTCATTTTCTTATGAAGCAGGAGCCTGCTTATAGACTCAGCAGTTCAGCGGTGGGAACCAAGGCCTGGTGAGGAGTGTTACCTTTTTATATCTATTTCACTTCTCCTTCTTTTCAAAAAGAACTAAATCTCTCCCTACCCCAAGTGAATGCCTACCAATCCCCTCTTGCCCCAAACTAATCAGTGCCCAATTCAAAATCCTGCCAAGATTCTAAAGAGGGAAGATTTTGTAATAGTTGATTAAGACATGAGGCTTTAGAATAGACAAATTATTTGAGTGCCTTAAAATATACTGTTAATTCTGAAAAGACCTCCTTATGACATACATTTTTTCAAAAAGCATCTTCTCCTGATTTTAACATTGGGTTGAGAACTTTATCAAGTTTACAGCAATCAGCCTTTTTACTGTGATGTGTCACCATCCTGAAGATTGACTGTTGTCCAACCAGGAATAGATAAGATTTGGGGAAATCCTCTCCCAGGCCTTCCTGTTCTTTTATGAGGAGTTGGTCCTAAAATATTTGCCCATTATCTTCTAACCCCATAACCTTCCAGGCTAAACTAAAGCCTGCTGAGGGAGCTGTAGCCACTTTAGGATCAGGCTGGAAGAGCCTGGCTCCTGTGCTATCTGGTGACAAGATTCAGAGACAAGACGGGATCACCCTCTTCATCTCCTAAGACCTGGTCACGGACTCCATGGGAAGTTATGGTTGCTATGGTGTCATAAGCACACCATGAGCAAAAATGTCATTTAAAAAAGAACCCCACCTTTCCTTTAAACCACTCAGAAGCCCATTTAGACACAGGGTCAGGCTGAGGTACTTGAATATTTGGGTAAAGAACAGGTTTGAGATTCCTGGGATGCATCCTTCAAACTATGGAGTTCCCAGTCCATCCTTACTGGGCAACTGGAAGGGGAGCTGGGTTTTATTCCTAGCTCTGCCAAGAACTTCCTGGGTGACACTCCCCAAGTTACTTTACTTCTTTAGGCCCCAGTTTCCTCATTTTGTTCCTGCAAAGTGGGAACACTAATCCTCACCTCATAGGGTCGTTGTAGAGATGAACCGAGCTAAGGTAAGTGAGGGGGCCTGAGCTGTAGGAGTGCTCAATCATTTTAACCCCCTCCCTCCTTTCACCACAAAGAATCAGGACAGTGCATTCAAGGTTGTCCACTGCTGCACTGACTTATGCTAAGTCCCTCCATATATACCACCTGAGTCAGAGCTTTTAATTAATGCCAGGTGAACTCTGGCTGGGCTCTTACAGTCCCAGAGCTCTGAGTCATGTTTCATGCAGGGTTTAGTGCAGGAGCATTCGGGGAAGGACTCGTGCTGCTCTGGGTGAGTGGGGCCACACCTTATGCTGGGGTGTTGGTGGTAGTGGTTGCATTTTGTTGTTGGTTTGTTTGTTTTAAAAAATTCACATCCTGTCCCACAGCTGGGGCATAAAATCAAGCTTTAGTTGTGGGCTTTTTGTTTACTTTATTCACTGGATGGGCTGGTCAGGAGTTTAACGGAGGTCAATGTCTTCATGTTGCTCGGATTCTGCGAAGAGACTCCAGCAGTTTCTGGCTACTAAATCTGCTGGTGTAAAAAAAGGAACTTAAAGAAAAAAAAAATAGGTCGACTCACACCGTCTGGCTGCTTTTAGGATAAATTCATTTTTGTTTTGCTTAAAAAGCAGTAACAACAAGCTTGTAAATGTTTATGTGTTTTCATTTTGCACAGGCAGCTTTGGTAATGGGAATATTTGGTAGAAAAAAATAATTAGAGAAATAATTGTGGCCACTTTCCCAGCTGCAAATCATTGATTCAGCTCCACTTAGGGAGGGAAGGAGGGTGGAAGAAGAAAAAGAAAAGGGAAAACAAAAAAGAAAAAGACAAAAAGAAAAAGTAAAAAAGCAATTAGCTTTATTGCCAGAGGACGGCTCCCTGTCAGTTCCCCTGAAGTCACCCTCACATCCTTTCTCTCAGGACAAACACCTTAGAGGTCTTGAAAGTATTTGATTTATAAAGGCTGAGAGCAGACAAAACAGAGCAGCTCAAAAATATCTTTCAAAATTTAGTAACATGATAAACACAATACAATTCATTAAAGAAAAATGAGAATATATCAAAAAGAAGAAAGGGAAAGAATTTCTGGTTGTCCAAACACAACTATTGTTGACATTTTCATGTAGTTTCTGGATGTCTTTTTGCTTTACGTATATTTCCTCATTTTTTTCTCATAGACGTAATGACGGAGTGTGTACCCTTCTGCACTCTGCATGTCCCACACAACAGATAATAGCATCGATGGAAGCCTTGCTATGTGCCTGCTATGTGCCGAGTACTGCCTGCCGCTGTTCGCTGTCCCTCAGCCCACCTGACATTCTCACCTGTCAATCATCAACCACCACTACATAAACGTGTTTAAGTCCCTGAGCATTTCTTTGGCATCACATTGTGGGAAAACAGCTGGATGAAGTTTCACCCAGTTTAAAGGCTATTTGAGGATGATCTTACTTCACATGAGCTACATGACATGGAATTTTCAC
The DNA here is from genome assembly GCF_018350175.1 of Felis catus. Lineage (NCBI taxonomy): Eukaryota > Metazoa > Chordata > Mammalia > Carnivora > Felidae > Felis > Felis catus. Next base: position 52,410,606 of record NC_058375.1, read on the forward strand.
CATGGGAAGCCTCAGGTGTGTGTGTTGACTGGGGGAGGGGAGTGGGGGGAGGAGGTGGGGGTGGCTCAGCGTTTTTATTTTTACCCAGAGGGAGCACTATGACACTTCCTTGTGAAGATTTTACTAAGTTGAGTCCAGACATTTACAGTTTTAAAAGCTTGCTCTAACTTTATGGGTGAGTTTAGTATATTTCAAAATAATCGTAATTTTTTCCCCAGAGGTTCATATAAGAAATTATATATATTATACCTGAGTATGCATTATACCTGACCTAATGCCCTCTGAAGGCATTGTTGTAATGTCAGGAAGATTTCTTTTTCCAATATTTTATTTAAATTCAAGTTAGTTACCATATAGGGTAGTGTTGGTTTCAGGAGTAGAGTTTAGTGACTTATCGCTTACATATAATATCCAGTGCTCATCACAACAAGTTAGGAAGAATTTTTTTTTTTAATTTTTTTTTCAACGTTTATTTTATTTTTGGGACAGAGAGAGACAGAGCATGAACGGGGGAGGGGCAGAGAGAGAGGGAGACACAGAATCGGAAACAGGCTCCAGGCTCTGAGCCATCAGCCCAGAACCTGATGCGGGGCTCTAACTCATGGACCGCGAGATCGTGACCTGGCTGAAATCGGACGCTTAACCGACTGCGCCACCCAGGCGCCCCAGGAAGAATTTTTTAAAAAAGAGAACATTAGAGGAGTCAGACATGTCAGAATGGGATCTTGTTTGAAAACCAAAGAGGAGACAGGCAATGAGAATTTTCATGGCAATTTACCAGGAGAGGCACACTTTTCCACGGGCACCTGGGGCACATGTCCAACCTGGGAGTGTTGAAACACCCAACTTGATGGGCATTTGTCTTTTAGAGCAATGAAACTTGAGGTACAAATATAGGCATCTATGACGCCAATTGGGAGAGACAGGCATTGGATTAAGATGCTATGGACATATAAATCCAACAATGATGTCAAATATGAGGCTTAACCAAAATTCCTGTGGACAGATATTCCAAGATAAACAATGAACTGCTTCTCACATGACAACTCTATGTAATAATAACTCGGGACAAGACGTGAAGAGGTATTCATATATATTCCAACTCCTAGGACAACAAATGTGTGTACAAAACATTGTTTTCCACCAAGTTGAAAATTATTAGAAGTCTGTTTGAATCATTATAACTCTAAACATTACTTTTCAAATAGCTTCTATTAAATTTAACAATTCTCCTGAACAATGTCATATAAAGCAGCTTGAAATGATAACAGGAACTACACTTAAAACACTCACTAAAACTCAGTAAAAAAATGCTAGTGGCTCACAATATGGATACCATTATTATCCCTATTTTATACTCTGGGTCAGGACTAGGGCAAAGCAAGTAAGTTTCCCAAAGTACAAAATTTAAGGAGGCACTCACTCTCAGGCTCCTTAAATTTTGTCAAACCTACAAGTGAGCGCCTCCTTAAATTTTGAGCCCTGTGTGCCTCACTTCCCTCATGCTAGTCCTGATGCTTTTGTAGATGAAGGAACTGAGGCTCTAAGAGTTAGGCTAATTGTCTAAAGTCCTCAGTGAATAAGTGGCAGAGTGAAAACTTGAGCCTGGTCTTAACTGGCTCCAAATGGCTTCAGTCCTTTACTAAATATTGACTAAATCTAAGAAGGGCACCCCAGAAACACAACTTCTACCCTCCAAGAATTAATAGACATGGGGGGAAACAGACATATGTGTAATAATTTGAAATGTGCATTAACAGTAGATGTTAACTGGCATCCTTTAGGGAATGAACATTCTTTGTTTGCAAAAACATCTTGGTAAACTTCTGAGGTGAAAGAGAGAGTCTGTGTTGGCCGAAAAATGAAGAACAAATAAAGTGGTTAAGTTGCTCCTGGGAGAATGAGAGATAGAAGAAGGAGAAGGAGAGGAAGGGGAGAGAGGAGGAAGAGGGGAGGAAGGAAAGGAAGAGGAAGAAGGGGTGGGGGAGAAGGAGAGAAGGGAAGGGAAAAGAAGGGTAGTAGAACAGAAATGGGAGGGATGAGAGGATCCAATGAGTTGGTGTGAGGTTGGGGATTATGTATAGGAAATGGCAGTAAAATTTCCCTGGTGGAGAGGAAACTTAAGGCAGTATTTTAAGAATGGAAATGCCACTGCCTGCATTTTACCCTGCTCTCCCCCACCCACCATTTAAGTAGTCTTTGGTATCACAAATGTTCACTATAAGGAAGGGTTTGTATTGGAAATTTGGGAAGGGCACAGGACCACTGCCAGTCCTCATTACACATTTGTGCAAATTGGAGAAAGGTGCCCCTTCTGGGTGGGTATAGAAGGTGAGTAGGGCACAGGCTGGTTTTTCAGACCTCCTTTCCCCCTTAGCTTTGTGCCCTTGAGCAGGGCAAAATTTATATAGCCTTACATGATGGCCCTGGTCACATTGGGATCAACATTGTGCAGACCAGAGGCAGCATGCATAGAAACAGGAATTGCAGTTGGGGGACAAGGAAAATACAGACCTTTGGGAATTCACAAAAACTATAGGAAAGGCTTCAGATTTCCACAGGGCAAAGAACTGGAATTCAACGAACCTTATCCAGCTCTATGGGACTAAGATCTGGATTGCCTGTATAGACACACAACTGCACCATAACATGGTATGTGTGCTGATGGAAATAGGTACAAAGTGCTGTGAAGCCCAATAGGTAGTCCTGCTTGGAAGAGCTGGGAGGCTTCCTAGAGGCGGTGACATTTAAGATGCTATTCAAAGGCTGAGCTTGTTGAGAAGATGGTATGTTCGGGGCCTGGGGAGAAATTCAATTTGGTTGCAGCAAAGCTTGTGTATGGGGGAAATGGCATGGCATGGGAATGGAGGAAAGCCACAGCTGAACTATTAAGGTTCATAAGTGCAAGGTTTTGATTATCCCATAGGAGCTGGGGAACCACTGGAAAATGGCTAAGTAATTAGCAAGTTTTTTTCTGGCATGGAGGAAGAGGCTGGAGCAGGGTGGGAATGTTTGCCATGTTCCGGGTGGCTCAGGATGAGACTAAAACTAAGGTAATAGCAATAGGGATGATGAAAAATGTACTACTTTGAATAAATATCAGTTAATTAGGATTGCCAGGACTTGGTGGGGGGACCTATCAGGCATGACTGAATCGAATTTTCTAATTTGGACGACTGGGTGCATTATTGCTTTCCAGTCCCCAAACCGGAGTGCACATTGCTCTGTGTTGAGGATCTCATCCCCCTCCATGCTCTTGCCCTGAGGACAACAGAGAAGTTGTTTCTTACTATCTGGGGCCCAGGGTCAAAGAAAGGGGGACATCAGGAGGGATAGACCCCAAGGGCAGGGAAGCCATGCACAGCTTGTTTTTTCCTGCATATTTGGGGGCAGAGTAGCTGCAGGTCAATCTAGAAAGGGCTTTCCAGATGGTGGCTGACAGAGTAGCAAGTAGGCAGGGAGCAAGAAGGAGTCTTGTGTACCTCCACCAAATTCTCAAGAGCAGAGCAAGTGAGCTGAGCTAGCATGTGTCATGCACATGGAAGGACACCATTCGTACTGAATCAGTAGTAGAAGCATGTATTGAGAGTAGAAGAATGACTGAGTTCCCCTCTCCCCTTTCAGGTGCCCTATCTTTGTGAGTCAGCCTGAACCATGGCTTTGTTACAAGGGGATCTCAGAAGCAGGAAAGTCCATCCGAGGTCTGAAGTTGAAAGATCCAATAAGGTGAGTGCTGTAGGTTTGACAGGTAGTATTTCTCCCATTTTTTAAATGATGATATTCAAGCCCAGGGAGACTAAGTAACTTGCTCACTGTCTTCCAGGCTGCAAGGCCTAAAGCCAATAATGACAAATAAATCTCTGGTGGTAGGTACTCTGTAGACATTGTTATCAGCATCTTTTTTTTTCTTTCTAGTTTGAGATATCATTAATATGTAACATTGTATTAATCCAAGGCATACAAAGTAATTATTTGAAATCTCTCTATATTGTGAAATGATGACCACAATAAGTTCGATCACCTCACATAGTTACAATTTATTTTTCCTTGTGACGAGAACTTTTAAGATATACTCTTTCAACAAGTTTCAAATATACAATGCAGTATTAATTATAGTCACCATGCTGTATGTTAGTTATATCCTCAGGATTTATTTATCTTATAACTGGAAGTTTATACCTTTTGACCACCTTCACCCATTTCATCAACCCCCCATCCCTGGCCTCTGGCAACCACCAATCTGTTCTCTGTATCTATGAGTTCAGTGTCTGAGATTCCACATATAAGTGAGATCATACTGTATTTATCTTTGACTTATTTCACTTAGCATAATACTCTCAAAACCACCCATCTTGTCACAAATGGCAGATTTCTTTATTTTGTTTTATTGTTGAATAATATTCATATGAGTGTGTGTGTGTATATATATATATATATATATATATATATCACATTTTATATATATATAAATATATAAATGTGATATATATATATATATCACATTTTCTTTAGCCATTCATCTGTCAGTGGACCCTTAAGTTGTTTCCATGTCTTAGCTATTATTTTCTTAAAATATATTTTTAAGGTTTATTTCTTTATTTTGAGAGAGTACACACAAGTGGGGTAGGAGCAGAAAGATAGAGAGAGAGAGAGAGAGAGAGAGAGAGAGAGAGAGAGAATCTCAAGCAGGCTCCACATTGTCAGTGCAAAGCCTGATGCGGGGCTTGAACTCATGAACCACGAGATAATGACCTGAGCTGAAGTTGGATGCTTAGCCAACTGAGCCCCCCAGGTGTCCTCATGTCTTGGCTGTTGTAAATAATGCTGCAAAGAACCCGAGCATACAGATATCTTTTGGAGATAGTGACTTTGTTTCCTTGTTTTCAGCATCTTATTTGAATCATGTCTTCCCTGTGACATTGGCACTTGTATCACCTCACATAGTTACAATTTATTTTTCCTTGTGACGAGAACTTTTAAGATATACTCTTTCAACAAGTTTCAAATATACAATGCAGTATTAATTATAGTCACCATGCTGTATGTTAGTTATATCCTCAGGATTTATTTATCTTATAACTGGAAGTTTATACCTTTTGACCACCTTCACCCATTTCATCAACCCCCCATCCCTGGCCTCTGGCAACCACCAATCTGTTCTCTGTATCTATGAGTTCAGTGTCTGAGATTCCACATATAAGTGAGATCATACTGTATTTATCTTTGACTTATTTCACTTAGCATAATACTCTCAAAACCACCCATCTTGTCACAAATGGCAGATTTCTTTATTTTGTTTTATTGTTGAATAATATTCATATGAGTGTGTGTGTGTATATATATATATATATATATATATATATCACATTTTATATATATATAAATATATAAATGTGATATATATATATATATCACATTTTCTTTAGCCATTCATCTGTCAGTGGACCCTTAAGTTGTTTCCATGTCTTAGCTATTATTTTCTTAAAATATATTTTTAAGGTTTATTTCTTTATTTTGAGAGAGTACACACAAGTGGGGTAGGAGCAGAAAGATAGAGAGAGAGAGAGAGAGAGAGAGAGAGAGAGAGAGAGAGAGAATCTCAAGCAGGCTCCACATTGTCAGTGCAAAGCCTGATGCGGGGCTTGAACTCATGAACCACGAGATAATGACCTGAGCTGAAGTTGGATGCTTAGCCAACTGAGCCCCCCAGGTGTCCTCATGTCTTGGCTGTTGTAAATAATGCTGCAAAGAACCCGAGCATACAGATATCTTTTGGAGATAGTGACTTTGTTTCCTTGTTTTCAGCATCTTATTTGAATCATGTCTTCCCTGTGACATTGGCACTTGTATCACCTCACATAGTTACAATTTATTTTTCCTTGTGACGAGAACTTTTAAGATATACTCTTTCAACAAGTTTCAAATATACAATGCAGTATTAATTATAGTCACCATGCTGTATGTTAGTTATATCCTCAGGATTTATTTATCTTATAACTGGAAGTTTATACCTTTTGACCACCTTCACCCATTTCATCAACCCCCCATCCCTGGCCTCTGGCAACCACCAATCTGTTCTCTGTATCTATGAGTTCAGTGTCTGAGATTCCACATATAAGTGAGATCATACTGTATTTATCTTTGACTTATTTCACTTAGCATAATACTCTCAAAACCACCCATCTTGTCACAAATGGCAGATTTCTTTATTTTGTTTTATTGTTGAATAATATTCATATGAGTGTGTGTGTGTATATATATATATATATATATATATATATATATATCACATTTTATATATATATAAATATATAAATGTGATATATATATATATATCACATTTTCTTTAGCCATTCATCTGTCAGTGGACCCTTAAGTTGTTTCCATGTCTTAGCTATTATTTTCTTAAAATATATTTTTAAGGTTTATTTCTTTATTTTGAGAGAGTACACACAAGTGGGGTAGGAGCAGAAAGAGAGAGAGAGAGAGAGAGAGAGAGAGAGAGAGAGAATCTCAAGCAGGCTCCACATTGTCAGTGCAAAGACTGATGCGGGGCTTGAACTCATGAACCACGAGATAATGACCTGAGCTGAAGTTGGATGCTTAGCCAACTGAGCCCCCCAGGTGTCCTCATGTCTTGGCTGTTGTAAATAATGCTGCAAAGAACCCGAGCATACAGATATCTTTTGGAGATAGTGACTTTGTTTCCTTGTTTTCAGCATCTTATTTGAATCATGTCTTCCCTGTGACATTGGCACTTGTATAATCCCCATTTTACAGATGGGGAAACCAAGATACAGAGAATGTAAGTAACCTGCTCAGGGTTACAAATCATATATGATAGAACTGGAATTCAAATCCAGGAAGTCTGGCATCAGAGCAGACAACCATGTTGCTCCTTTGACTTCAGCACCAGTGAAGTCTGGTCTTTTCAATACATTTACAGCCAGCTCTTGGCATAGCAATGTCAAACGTGATGCCAACAATTTAATATATAAGGGATTTCAAAGGCACACCTCTGGGGAACTCATGATTTCCGCATTGTAGGAAATAAATTACTGGCTCAGTGTCTTCAATTGAGATCACAAGCGCAGTCTTAGCAGTGGGGTGGCAGTGGTAGTAGCATTTACCTTTGTTGTTGTTGTTGTTAATTTCATGGAGGGTTTATTAGAATGAGATGAAATCAGCCACAGTCAGCAGTGACTTTCTCCCATTTTGGACAATCTATAGCATTGGTTAGAGCTTCCTTATGTTTAATATCATTGCTCATCTAAAAACGTGTACTATTTCCCAACGAGTGGTACAATGATCACTGAAGGCTTGATATAATTTTGGATGGCACACAGATAAACATTTTTTTTTTCTATTTTAATAGCTACATATTTATTTTAATGTAAATCAGGAAAAATAGATATCTATCCTACCCTTGAAACTCATGGGTATTACAGTTTAGAATAATGCTAAGATAAAAAGTGGGGCCAGTGTGCTGAGTTGGCTCAGTCAGAAGAGTATGCAACTCTTGATCTTGGGGCTGTGAGTTCAAGCCCCATATTGGGTGTAGAGATTACTAAAATAAATAAATAAATAAACTTAAAAAAAAAAAAACAAAACCTGAGACCAATTTGAAGAAAAATGTCAAAGAAATAATAGTGCAGGTGACACTCAGATATGAAAAATATGAATGGCAAATGTTTGGGAAATAATTATTTTAGGCTAAAAAAAGTTTTGATAGTCAGATAACAGTGAGTTCATATTCTAGATCTGCCCCTTATGAAGATTAAATAAGATAAGATTTCTAAAACACTTGGCTTAATAAATCTTTGGCTGTGTTATTTCTCTAATTTATCTTGTTTTAGTCCTGTCTCCTTAATTAGATTGTAAAAACTTTCAATGACAAAAAAAAATACACTTTGCAAAGTAAAAAAGCTGGTACTAGGTAAAGCATATAGCAAGGTCATTGAAAATGATATTTGTCCTCTACATATTTATAATCTAAAGTAGTCTCCAGGAAGCCATAAGAGACTCTTAAATGTAGAGAACAAACTGAAGGTTGCTGGAGGGGAGGTGGGTGAGGAGATGGGCAAAATGGGTGATGGGCATTAAGGAGGGCACTTGTTGGGATGAGCACTGAATGTTTTATGGAAGTGATGAATCACTAAATTCTACTCCTTAAACCATTATTTAAAAAAAACTTTTTTTAATGTTTATTCATTTCTGAGAGATAGAGACAGACAGAGCACAAGTAGGGAAGGGGCAGAGAGAGGGAGACACAGAATCCGAAGCAGGCTCCAGGCTCTGAGCTGTCAGCACAGAGCCCAACGCGGGGCTTGAACTCACGAACTGTGAGATCATGACCTGAGCCGAAGTAGGATGCTCAACCAACTGAGCCACCCAGGCCCCCGTCCTTAAACCATTATTATACTATAGGTTAACTAACTTGGATTTAAACAATAAAAAAAAAAACAGTATTATTCATCATATTAAATGAACTTCTGTTTCCTGGAATTTGATAGCATTTCCATACGCATATAGATAGGCTGGGATGGTTCACTGAGAAAGTGTAAGTATAATTCCTAATGCAACTTTCTTAGGAAATGAGAGATGAAGTCAGTGGGTAAGCAGTCTGAATTTTACTACTACTAAAAAAAGAAGGCATTCTTTTATTTGCCCAACTATAGAGTCATTGTGTCACTTCTTTCTCAGTCTAGTGCCAGCAAGACACATAAAAATTGGACAAAGAAATGACATTTAGTGAAAAACAGAGAGGGAGGCAATCCATAAGAAACTCAAATACAGAGAACCAACTTAGGGTTGCTGGAGGGGAGGCAGGTGGGGGGATGGGCTAAATGGGTGATGGGCATGAAGGAGGGCACTTGTTGGGATGAGCACTGGGTGTTACATGGAAGTGATGAATCACTAAATTCTACATCTGACACCATTATTATACTGTACATTAACTAACTTGGATTTAAAAAAAAAAAAGAAATGACATTTAGTGGACAAAGGGTTTTTGGCAGGGAAATGGGCATGGCCCAGAATATTGGCAAATGATGCTGCCTTTCATCTCCTTTTGGGACTGAGATTGAATCCTGTGGTAGACGGACTGCCAAAAAAAAAGAAATGCCTGCAGTTCTTCAAGTGCTTTGCAACGTGACTTTGTCAGCCATTAAGAGATGGAATCTTTTCCCCTACCTCTTGAATCTGGGCTGTCTTGTGACTTGATTTGGCTGCTAGAATGGGGCAGAAGAGACGGCATGTCAGTTCTAAGCCCAAGATCTCGCACACCTCTTCTTTCTCTCCTATTCTTCTGCCTTCACTATGAGAACAACACTGAACTAGCCTGCTGGGAGATGAGACAACATGGGGAGCAGAGCTGCATCATCCTAGCTGAGGCCATCCTAGATCAACCATTTCCAACAGATTTTCCAGCTGGTGGCAGACACCTGAGCAAACCCAGCTGACATCCTATGAGCCCATTTCAGATCAGTCTAGTTGTTCAGCCAGCCCTGAAAGGCATGAGAAATGACAAATGGTTGTGATTTTAAGCCACTAAATGCTGGGATGGTTTGTTATGCAGCATTATTATGGCACTAGATCAATGATGAAAGTACCAAGGGCAGATCTCATCAGTGACACAGGAAGTCTGTTCCCCTCCAACATGCACTCTTCCCCAGGTTCCTGCTAACTTTTGCATTTGCTCTCAATAGTGGCTTCAGTTCCATCCTCACCCAGACCCACAGAAGATAGGCTATGAGTTACCTACTTGGGAAAGGTGGCCAATTCTTGTGTTGCAAATGTCCACAGGAAACCACACTCGTGCTCCCCTAGCCCAGAAAAGTAAGTCACTGACATGGAAAAAATCCAGACCTTTCTCTCTTGTTTCCATGCTTATGTTTTAATCCATTTCCGCTCAATTCCCAACCATTCTGCTTTGGAGAGGGCTAGCAGAGAGTTCAGAATCAAGAAACCTGGAGTTGCACAGATCTGGATCAGACTCTGGCTCTGCTGCTTACTAGCTCTGTGACCTTGGAAATGTCCCTTAGCTCATTGACCCTCAGTTTCTTTGTACTAAAAATGGGGATTATGCTCTCTATCTCTAGGGTTATTGTGAGGAATAAGTGACGTATGTATTCAGGACATATTAAGTGCTCAATAAATAGTACTTTTGACTAATTGGTTGGTTACTCGACCGGTTCTCTCCAATTCCCAACTCTGGGGCTTCCTTTTAGAGCTCTGTTTCGGATTCACACTGCCCGCTCCACCCCCAGCAGTATTCTCAGGTTGCTCAGGACCTGAGCTCAATCTCCAGTCCCCGTGAGCACCCAGCCTCCTGTACTCTACATCAGTCTCCTGGTGCAGATTCACCTTGGATTGGCACAGAATGGCATCAAAGCCTTTTTGCAAATGGGTCAGTGGGCAAGCCTGCCTTCCCAAACCCCAAGCTCTACTGACCGCTTGCTATTATTTTCACATGATGCAATGTTCCCTCTCCCCTTTGGAGCAGTATTAAGTTTCCTTCCATTCCCATACACTTCAGAGACTGCTGTCCCTCTCACATTTCAGACGCTGACCCGCTCCTTTGCACTTTTCCCCTCTGCTTGTCTGGAGACCTGCATAATGAAATTCAGACAGTGGTGACTGCTGGGCTCTGTCTGCTTCCCCTCAGTATGGGCGACGAGGGCTGGGCCGCTCAGCCTTGCGGGGAGCGTGCTTCTCCCATGGCCTGGACATAAAACTGGGCAAGAGCAAGCCTGGTGACTTCATTTCTTTTTGTCAGATCAGAGGTCCCTCACTCTGAGGAGGAAGGCAAACACTTTTGATCTGACTGTGGGGGGAGGGGCGGGGTGGAGAATACATGTGATATATAAAATGAAACACGCTTTCCAAAAACAACAAGGCTGAGTCATAATAACTTACATTTGTGGCGCACTGTAGTTTGGAAAACTCTTTTCACACGCATTGTCTCATTCAATTCTCACAACAGCCCTGGGAGGCAGACGGGACAAGGATTAACATCCCTATTTAACCATGAGGTCACACGGCAAGTTGGGTGACAGAGTCCCAGCCCACACTCAGGTCTCTGGACCCCACACCCAGCCCTCCATCCTCTGTATTATGCTGTCTTCTCTCTTGTATTTCACACCATGACTTAGGCCCAACATTTGTAAAACTTTCCCATAGAAACATTCCTTATGGCAGAGGGGAATGAATATCCTAGAAATGCAAAATTACTACCAGATTCTGTGTTTTATCTTTAAAATTTTTTTTAATGTTTATTTATTTCTGAGAGAGAGAGAGAGAGAGAGAGAGCAGGGGAGGGGCAGAGAGAGAGAGGGAGACAGAGAATCTGAAGCAGGCTCCAGGCTCTGAGCTGTCAGCATAGAGCCCAATGTAGGGCTTGAACCCATGGACCATGAGATCATGACCTGAGCCAAAGCTGGATGCCTAACTGACTGAGTCACCCAGGTGCCCCTCTATGTTTTATCTAAAAAGATTCACTCAAACTATGAATTTTAATTTAATAATTATGTCATATTATATTAGATATAGTTTATGTTCTTTAAATTTGTTTTAATGTTTATTTATTATTGAGAGGCAGAGAGAGACAGAGCATGATCTGGGGAGGGGCACAGAGAGGGAGACACAGAATCTGAAGCAGGCTCCAGGCTCTGAGCTGTCAGCACAGAGCCTGACGTGTGGCTCGAACTCACAAACCACAAGATCATGACCTGAGCCAAAGTCAGATGCTTAACCAGCTGAGCCACCCAGGTGCCAGGTATAGTTTATATTCTTAATATAAAAGTAAGGTTTTATTGTAGCTTCTTTCAGATAAATACTTCAGGAATATAGCTTTGCTTAACCCCTGGTAACTGTGGAGGTTTGCGCCACTAGGTTCTAGGCACTTCCAACCAGTCGGCAAGATGAGTGCGCAACAGACACTCACATAACCACAGCAACCACCTGAAGAAATGCTTTATTTTAGCCCTTACCCCAGTAAGGATGTTATTTTTTAATTGGTATTGTTGGCTGGGTCTTCCTTTAAACCATCTGCCTGAAGCATTCCATCCTATGTTGACAATGGAAAGACACATGTTTGTAAGGTATGTTTAGCATCTGAGAGGCTGAAAGAATGAGCTTTTGGGCATTGCCAGATGCACTGAGTGCATGTGCAGAGCAGAAAACATGCTCTCTAGGCAGAAACACAAACTGGGGAGCAAGCCCAGCCACACAACTGGCTGTGGGACATTCAGTTGAAGGGGCTGAACACAAGATTTAGGTCCTTGGAGTGGTTGTAAGCTCTGTGTAGTACCTTACATAACCCTTTGGGCAACTCTTCCTAGGCAGAGTGTTGATTCCACCATCACCCAGGGAACACTCTCCTCTCCACTCCCTGCAAGAAGCCAAGGATCTCTAAATTGTCACTCTGACTCCAAAGGGCTCTGCTGACTCCAGCTAGTGTTGCCAACATTGGCTGATCATCCCAGACCCTTGCTAGTGGGCTGTTTGCTCCAGAGAGGCCTCCTGGTGCCAGCAATCTGCACAGGTGTTAAGGACAATTGCAGCGCGCTCATCAGAACAGATGACACATAGCCTCGAGTCAGATGTGGGGAGACTGCAGTGACAGCTGATTCCTTTAGTGTGGGTTTTAAGAAAATGGGAATATATTCCAAAGTGGTCTTGCGTTTGATTGGTTGCAACCATGGACTTGAGATTTACTGAAGGAAGGAAAGAGGGATGATCTCCATAGCTAGCACGTATGTAAGCTTCCTATGTGCCAAGCACTAATCTAAGCATCAAATGCATTAGCTCATTATCTTCTCACCACAGTCCTACAAGGTAAGTGCTATTATGGTCATCCCCTTTTCATGAGTAAAGACACTAAAGCACAGAGAGGGTAAGCAACTTGCCCAAAGTAAATGATTAGTATGTAGCAGAACTGGAATTTCAACCCAGGGACTCCACACTTTGAACCATGCTATACCGCATCTCACGACCTACACAGTGTACCCAAGAATAATAGTAACAGAACCTTCTTTAGTCATATTTATATCAAGCACTGTGCTGAGGGCTTGACATGCTCTATGTCCCATAATCCTTAAAACATTCCTGGAGAGAAAGTCCTGTCGTTACTTCTATTTTCTAAATGAGGAATCTGAGGCTCAGAGATGCTAACTTGCCAGATATTCCATAGCTAGTAAATGACTCGAAAGCCCATCCTCTTAATCATTCTATTTTACTGCCTTCCATGTAAACTGCATAAACTTTAAATAGCACAAAACAAATGAAACAGTTTTGCAGAGAATCTCCTTTGTAGTCTGGACACTAAATAGATACAAATTTATTTCCAAGAAAATGTCATAAGATTTGAGATCTGGGAGGTAGGCAATACGAGGAAAAGCAAAGGACCTTGAGCTTGTGGTCAGAAGATCTAGGTTCAAATTCCATCTTTGGTGCTCACATTCCAGCCTCAGTTTCCTCATTTGTAAGATGGAGGTGATGGCAAAACCTACCTGTGGGAGGTAAATGATAAGGCATATATGGTAGTTATTATTTAACATGTGCAAGGTGGGTTTTTTGTTTTTTGTTGTTGTTGATGTTTTTGTTTTTGCATTGTAGTTCACTCTTGGTGTTGTACATTCTAAGGATTTTGACAACTATATAATAGCATGTGTCTACCATTCTAGTATCATGAAGAAGTTTTAGTGTTCTAAAAATCCTCTGTGCTCCACCTATATATCCCTCCTTTGCCCTCCCAATCCCTAACAACCACTGATCTTTTTACTGTCTCCGTAGTTGTACCTTTTCCAGAATGTCCTATAGTAGGAGTCATATAATATTTAGCCTTTTCAGATTGGCTTCTTTCACTTAACAATATACGCTTAAGTTTCCTGTATGTCATTTCACTGCTTGATAGTTCATTTCTTTTCAGTGCTGAATAATATTCCATTGTCTGGATCATTATAGCTTATGTATTTATTTATATCTTTCCGAATCAATACAGCTTTTACTGCATCTTTAAAATATCACAAACAAGTCTGAAAAATCATCTGGCATCTTGCTGTTCCTGTAGCTGGACAACTTAGATCTTATTAATTAGCTTGCAGAACTGTTCCTTTTTCAGAAACATAGACACCATCTGACAATTTTCTGATATCCTTGTTTTCAACTGTTGTGGCTTGCTTACTCAAAGCAGCTGAGTTTGTTACAAGTTCGGTGTCATTTCCTTCAAGAACTAACTCATCTTTGTGGGCTTGAGATACCGAACAAGCAACACCTGGCCTCATCCGAACTCTGTGGATGTATTTTTTTTCACCCAAGAAATTGCAAATTTCAACAAGAGAACCATTCTCCTGAATAACAACATTGATGGGGAAGTGAGCACACACAGACTTCATCTGGTAATGGAATCCCAGTGTAACGCCCTTGATCATGTTCTGCACATGACTACAGATAGTGTGAACAGCAGCCAGCTCTCTCCTCTCCTATTTCCCCATCATTTGTCAATTCGGAGCCTCTTCTTTTTCTTTCCAAGGAGACTGAGCTCTACATTGATGTGATTGAATTCCCTTCACAGGGTTCCTCTAGGGCCCTTCACAATAACGGTTGGTCCCTTCAGAGTGATGTGGACATTTCCTGGAATGTCAACAGTCTGATTGCTGTTCATTCTTGCAGTAGATGTGACAAAGAGCTATAGTTTATTTATTAAGGTTTTTTTTAATTTTTAGCCCAATTCCTCTAATTTTATAGATGAGAAAAGTGAATCCTAATGAAGTTAAGAAAACCGGCTCAAGTCCTACAGCTAGTTGGTGACACAGTCATGACTCAAAAGTGACTCTTCAACCTCTAATCCAGCACTTCTGCTACTTTAGTGGGCTGGTTTTCTGACATTTTCTAGAGTTTGTGTTTTAGGATCTCCTTTCATTATTTGCATCCATTTGCTAAACTACTGTTTCTCTCATAGTTGCGGAATTAGAGGTCAAAAAGAGTTTGGATAAAGCAAATGCGCATTCTCTACAAACGTCTAGTGGTTTAAGAGCTTCCACTTCCATCCTTATGTAGAAGTTTTAAAAGAGCAGCTGAAAAGTAGCAAAATTGGCAGAGGGATTTTAATATTCTCTGTCTTCTGTTAATCTTTGGAGGACAGGCCACCAAATGATGATGTGAACTGGAAGACAGGGAAGACGTAGTAAGGAGTTTAAGGGTAGTCTTGTCTGTTGTAAGGGCAGATGTGGTGTGGTGAAAAGAGGGAATAACTAAAAAAGAAATCCAGTAGGGATCAATAGAAAGTCCTACACTTAGATTCAAAAAATCAACTGTACCAGATGCAGGGTATAGTAGAATATTTCACAAAAAGAGGGCCTTGGGATTTTAGTTGTGTAGTATAAGCTTAACAGGAAACAGTATTGCTATGGGGATGCCTAAAAAGCCTATTGTATTCTTAGAGTGCATTAATAGGGTTGCTTTCTAGTCCTGACTTTATCACAGACTGACTCGGGTCTTTTAAACGTTGCAGAGTGAGGGTTACTGTAGTCCCTTTATATTCTGCATTTAAGTAGAGATGTACAAGAAAGCCCATTTGTGGATGTCATACCTAAACCATCTATTGACAAGATGAATCATAACCAGAGGCTGCTGACTGGGCTGTGGGTAGTGGAAAATAACCCACTTTTGTGGGGGCCTTCCAAGTATCAGGCATGGGGCTAGGGCATTATTTACATGGTCTCAGTACATCTTCAACACCAACCTTGAAATATAGGTGTTACTAACCTCATCTACATATTTTTAGAGGAAGAAGCTTGTCCAAGATTACTCCCCTTGAAGGTGACGGGGCTGACTCCTAATACCATGTTCTTCCCACTACCATCAAAGTGAAAGATCTTAAAAACCATATCATAAGAGGACAGCTGAAGAAACCAGGCACACACAGCTATCCAAATATATCTGAAATATATCAAGTGGAACGGGGAGCTAAATTTATTCCTCTTTGGTCCCAGAGAAAATTAGAACCAGAAGATAAGTGTTACAGGGAAGCACATAGGAAGTTAATGTCAGGAAGAAATTTCTATCAGAGGATGGTTCAGTAAATGATCCAGCTGCCTTAACTTTTCACCAGTACCTCCTCACTGGTGGAGCATTTAAGGAGAAGCAGACTGGCCAATTGTGAGGGGTGTTATTCATTTACTCAACCAATATTTAATAAGTAGCTGTGATGTGCTATCACTGTTTTAGACCTTAAAGATTCAACAATGAACAAAACAGACCAAAAAATATATACAGTTTGCCTTAATGGGGTTTACATTGCAACAGAATATAGTGGTAATTGCACCATTCTCTGGTATATTCGACTAGCGGACCCCCAAGATACCAGTCATAGATGGCCATCTGTGCCTGCCAGTGTCTACTGGTACCAGCTTGTACCACTGCTGGGTATGCTGTCTCAACCTCTATTTCCCAAATCCTGTGAATCTTTTCCAAGGGCAGTCTTTGGTCACTGGAGCCTATTCTACCTGTATGCTAGAAGTGATGGAGGAATTGACACTGTCCCAGCAGCTGTCACCAAATGAAGGATAGGCTAAATACCCTGATCTTGTTGTCTTTCAGTTGGAATAACTCTGAGACCCAGGATCTATCCTGTTTCTCTCAGTTTCTTAGCAGGAGGACACTCCAGTTGTCCACGGTGGAGCCTTGCTTGATTGGTTCCTTCTTGTCCCTATCTCACTTCCCACTGCCCAACTAGAGGTCTTAGGAGCTACTTCCTAAATAAACCATGTGCACTTGAATTCTTGCCTCAAAACCTGCTTCTGGGGGATCCCAAAGTAAGGTAATCCTTATGATTAGTGAGCACTGGCTGAATGTCAAGAGATTTGAGTTTTCATCATGGCTCTTGTCTCTGTGCACAAATTGTCTCTAGCTCTTCATATTATCACTTGTAAAATAAGGATGTCAGACGAGATGAAATATACGTGTGCCATCTATTTTCATATACATAGGCGTGCCTAGTGCTTAATTTTGTAGCCTCCTTTACATGTTTTTGAGAGGGCCTTCATATTCCTGTCCCAATGATCCTCAAAATACCTCTATGAATTATACTGGATAGAGGCCATTTTGCCTATATAAGAGATTAGACAATTGCATGACCATAATGATGTGGTTTCCTTTTTTCTCTTCTAAACGTTTTAATTAATGTCCCAGAGTTTGAGTTCTTCTCATCCTGTTTTCCTAATCTCCATATCCAATCCTGATGTAAAGTACAAGTTTTCTGCTTCTTGATTATTGAATTAGGAGGTTATAGACAGCAAATGGCTAGAATCATGGCTAAAATGAGAAAGGATCCAGAGCCTTTAGAATATAAAATTCCATCTTCAACAGCCCATACGGGTTAGGTGCTGTGTGGGGCAAGACTATGGGGGTAGACACAGACTTGGGGCTACATGTAAGTGGGCTTGTGAATCACATACCCACTCTTTGTTAAGAGACAGCATGGATACATTTTTATATTTTTCTACAATTTATAAAAGCACTTTTACATCTTTGATCTCACTTGATTCTCACTAATTCTATGAAATACAATTTTTATTATTCTCCTTTTGATGGGAAAACAGAGGCTGAGAGAGATTGAGTAGATGTGATAAATGTGAAGTATCCCTTACAATGTGAAGGCAGATACCAATGGAAGTTTATCACACCCAGGCCTGTTCAGTCGAAAGCTGTTGTTATGAGTTTTCTTGTAGCTGTGTAGATCCAATCAGAGGGGGCTTTCTAGAATACACTGGAAGAACTCAGTCATAAAGAAGGAAACAGTAAAGATTCCTTGAGGCTGGGATCAGAGAGATGACCCTCTGTCCCTCTGCAGAGAAAGAAATCAGACAGTAATACTCCAATGAACTGTAGAGATCATCCTGGTCCAAATTCCTCTGTGGTCCAGAGCAGGGAGGTAGTTTCTTTAAGGCTACACAACTTGATGTTTGAGCCATCATCCTGGTTTGCCCTGAAATTCCTACTTTCCAGGAAACCTCTGAGTCTGGAGCAAACTAGGATGGTTGGCCACTCTACAACTGATACATGTATTTGACACTCCCCTCTCTGTCTGGTTTCAAAAGACGCCTTATTGAGCACGCTGGCACCGAATATAATCATAAGTGAGTCACTTTGCCCCTCCAATTTCACTATTCCCATCTGTAAAATGGAAGCACAGATATCAAATGCAAAGAGTTGTGTGGATTAAATAACAAATGCATGTAAAGTGCTCACTAAATGGTAGATACAATCGTATGAGTATTACTTACCAACACTAAAGCCAGGTTAGCCTGGCCTTCTACCTCCCCCTCTTTCCGTTCCTCCTGTTGCTTCCAGCAGGATTCACAAATCACCATTAGGCTTTTTTTGTTTGTTTTTTTCTTTTTTTTTTCTGCACATGAAATAAAGTCTTCACATTATAACTGGAAATTTTGGCAAATTTATATGCCCAGGAAGCATACCTCTTTATAGTGACCCAAAAGCTTTTGCTTTCTATACTTACAAGTTACATCTTCTGAGAGTAGTGTTGGTATATAGTTCAACTATGCCCAAACGATATCTTTTTTAGACTGTGAGAACAGCTACTATCAAATACACAATAAAATGGAAGGCTTTAGATCTCTCTGGCACCAAGGGTTTAACTAATGTTGTGGCAAGGGAGAATGACTATATTTCTTAAATCGTATCCGATTATGTAAAGTAAGATTATTTTAGATGGAGCCACAATTTCATCACCTTTCCCTGTTCTGTCCCTCCCCACGCAACCATGCTACATTACATTATATAGACAGAATAACAAAATCCAGTGTTTCATGCTGGATTTAGAAGGCTGTCTTGTGCCCCTGTTGTAGGATTCTGAGTAGGCGTTTGAACTCTGAAACCCTGCAGACTGAGCCCCTCAAACAGGCTCTTTCTGTGTCTCAGTGGGAAACTCTTTGCTTCTCTTCTTCAGTTTCTTCAGCTGTAAAACAGGAATCCAAATAATTCCTTCTAGCTCAAGGATTCTCTGAGCTAGTCTGTAAAATGACACAGAGATGAAAAACCCTGTAGTGACAATGCATGCCTAACACTGTTATGAGTCTAGAGCTCAGAGTTCAATGAGATTGAAAACAAAAAAAAAAAATCCAGCATCTAAGAGGAAAACCCCAAAGTGCTCTCTGCTCAAACTGGGGTATTTTCTGCATAATTTTGGGAGATCACAAACTTCCTGGGGGTGACCTTGTAAATGTTTTTCTACTCTTTCCCTCTAAAGGAGGCCTTCTCCATCATAGTTTTATAGGATTCCCACCCGCTTTTTTTTTTTTTAACTGTAGTAAAGAAAAAATTGAGCACAGCTTCCTTGCTGATTGTGGAGAACAAATCTGTATCTCTTTGGAAGCTCGTTGATCAAAAGATCCGTGTCATCTGTGGGTAGTACATTTCTCCGAGGGGAAAAGAGAGAGTAATCAAGAATGCTTCTCTTCTGAGGGGAAAACAGATGCGCCGTGTGTGTATTGGGACTGTGTTTAGAAAACAAAGTCAGGAGACTGGAAAAATTATAATGGTGCTCTCCCAGCAAATGTGTGGGGATAAATGGTGGCTCAGAAAGAGACCTCACATTCCAGAGCTTTGGTGTCTATGGCAAAAAGCAGATAAAATGTGTCAATAAAATCTGGCGTTTATTAGAGAGATAAGGAAGCCTGGAATAAATGGTATGCTCTGAGTAAGACAGGAAAACAGGAACGTTTCTGTACATCGTTACCAACCTTTGTCTTGGGTCTGGCGGTAACCAGGGTTATTATTTAGAATTTTTAAGATATTCACTTAAAATGACTGCTAGTTTGTGGAGTTCTCTCTTCTTGGCTTGCTAGTGTTTGTCAGTCACACCAGGCGATGGATCTTTAACTCTGTTATTACAAAATAATAATAGAAAGTGGATGGCGTGTAGTGCATTTTCTCTAGGGAGTGAAATCAAAAAAATAACTAACCACAAGCATTTCACTGTTTGAAAAAGCAAAACAAAACAAACCATAGCCATACAGAGAGTCAGCTGATTCTCCTCCCATGGGTGGCCCTTCCATAGCTGTGTATAACTGTCTAAGGCAGTTATCCTCACAGTGACCTGTGTTTCATCGTGGCAAAATCCAGGATAGTCAGAATACTTAAAAGTTGGTTATTCTTTGTATTTTGTAGCTATGGTGACAGACAAATGAGAAAATGTATTTATTTCTAGACCTTGGGTTTCCAAAACGCTTTTAGATTGGCTAGTACTATACAGTTCACTACGGGCTTCCTGGTCCACTGTTTAGGTTGAAAGAAGAAAAGTATTTTGTATTTACAGAAGATCAACAGCAGACGTACACCAAGGTCTCAAGCATACGTTTTAACTTACTTTTGTGTGCTGTAAGGAACTATTTCAGAGCCAAAAAGTGATTTGTATTCACTAATTGTAGGCAGTTTGGTAATTTTTGTATATCAAAAAATAACGTTTGTATGCGTTATCTGTTGGTTTTGCTCTCTCTCTCATCCTGGATATGTTTTGTGTGTTTACTTCATGGGCTCATCTAAGGGTTAATGTGGAACTATCTCAGGGTCCTTGGCAGCACTGGTTTTTATACCCATCAGCTTCCTTAGACAATTTAAAGTGGTTATGAACCACTTAAAACTGTGGCTATGGGAGCACAGGTCTGTGGAAACAGGGCAGTTGTCTGGTAGATGTGATCAAGGTAGAATGTCAAGTTGGATCATTCAAGAGTCAGGACCCCCAAAATATATCCACTTTGGTGCCCAAGAAAATCAGGTTGAATATCTACATTGCCCAAATATGCTGGAACATAGCCACATCTCTGCTTCATTTGGTGTGCATGGAAACTGCTTACACGTGCAGCCTAGAGGGAGTCAGTTCTGTTGAATGGCTGTCTGAATGTCAACACAGCGCATCGTCATTTCTATATGACAAATCATAAACATGGTTGGCCCTCCGGAAATGATGGTTAACTGTGTGAGGCAGAATTGTGGAAAACATTGGTTGCACATATAAATAAATGTCCACATGTGCCAGGTTTATATTATAAGTAAGGCAGACTCAGTGTCAGGGTGTGAGGGATGGTGGGGACTGTGAGGACCTGAGGGGGACCCACCCATCTGAAGGGGCACCTGTTCCTCACATCCAGCTCTCCACTGCCCTTCTTCAGTAGAGGTTCAGTGTTGCAAGATCTGCTCATTTTTTCCAAAACAAGCAAGAAATTCAGATTTTTATGTGAAATCTCTCAAACTTTAAATGTTGACTTCAATTTTTTCAAACACTGTTCACTTAGAATCTAAATACTTCAGAAGGCTAAATATGGCCTTCAGGCTGCTGTTTCAAGACTTTTGAATTAAATGACTCTGAGAAGAGA
Organism: Felis catus; assembly: GCF_018350175.1. NCBI lineage: Eukaryota > Metazoa > Chordata > Mammalia > Carnivora > Felidae > Felis > Felis catus. The sequence continues at coordinate 52,432,001 of NC_058375.1, forward strand.
AGAACCTCCCTACTCTACATTTAGAGATGGGTTTTTCCAGTAACCTTGGTGAGTGTCTTTTTTTTTTTCTTTAAAACACTGGACTGGGAATTAGGAGATGGGGTAAGCCAACTCTGTCTTTCCTGACTGCATGATCAAGGGAAAACACTTAGCTTTTCTCATCCGCAGTTTTATAACATATCAATGCATAATACATGTTCTACCCATCCATGTCACAGATAAAATTCACCCAATTATTAATTATTAAAAAGTTACATGAGCATATCCTATTTTACTTAATTCTCAAGAAGGCTTTATGAGGTAGATATTCTTAACATGGATGTAGAGATGAAGAAACAGATTCTGCAAATTTTAAGGAAACTGCTGAAGGTCATAGACCTAATTAGTGATGATGGAGTGGAGATTCAGATTCTTTTGATTTTAAGCCTGCTTTCCATTGTGAAAGCAATTCTTAAAATAGATAAGGAGCTATCATTCATTTAAACCCTCATTCTCATCAACATCGTTTTGGCCTGTTCTTGTCTAGCCCCTAGATACAGAATTTACAAGTAGAATCTTACGTAGGAAATCACTACATCTCTCTAGGTCTCAGTTTTTTTGACTCTCAAGTGGGAGAAGTAAGATTGAAGCAGAAATTCAAATTGGTATTTAAATGGCTATATTTCACTCAGAGATATCTTTGGTTAGACCTAAATAATGTTCTTCTGTTTCGTTTTGTTTTTTTAAAAAACTAAGTTATTGAGGCAGTATGGCTGAACCAAAAGAGAGGGCACATGTTATAAGTGTACAATTTGCTAAATTTTGACACGAGAACATACTCATGAAAACTATTACCACAATCAAGATAATGAGCATATCCATCACCCCCCAAAGTTTCCTTATGTCCCTTTGTAATCCATCCCTGACTTTCCACTCTTTGTTCCAGGTAACAACTCACCTGCTTTCTTTTTACTATACATTTTTTATATTCCCTAGAATTTTATATAAATGGAAACATACAGGTTGTACTCTTCTTCTTCTTCTTCTTCTTCTTCTTCTTCTTCTTCTTCTTCTTTTTGGTCTGGTTTCTCTCACTCAGCTTAACTATTTTGTTATCTGTCCATGTTGTAGTGTGTTCATTCCTTATGATAGCTGAGTACTTCCATTATATGGAAGTACCATAGTTTATTTGTTCACCTGTTGATGGACAGTTTGGGCTGTTCCAGATTGGGGCTATTATAAATATACCTGCCATAACTCTATTAGAAGTCTTTGTATGAACATATGATTTCTTTGGGTTAAAATCCTAGGAGTGGTATGGCTGGATTATAAGTAGGTGTATATTTAACTATTAGAGAAACTGCTAAATTGCTTTCCAAAGCTGTACCATTTTACATTCCTACCAGCGATGTCTGAGAGTTCCAGTTTCTCTTCATCATGGTCAACTTTTGGATAAGAAATCTTTATAATATCCATTCTAATCAGTAGGTATTTGTCCTTAATGTGGTTTTAATCTAAAGTCCCTTAATGACTAATGATGTTGAATATCTTTTCATGTGCTTAATTTCCATCTGCATATCTTCTTTGGTAATGTGTCTGAGTCTTTTGCTTGCTTTTATCACATTACTTTCTTATTTATTTATTTACTTACTTTTAATCCCAGTGTAGTTAACATACAGTGTTATATTAGTTTCTGGTGTACAATATACCGATCCAACAATTCTATACATTACTCAGTGCTCATCATGGTAAGTGTACTCTTAATCCCCTTCACTTATTTCATCCATCCCAACACCTCCACTTCCCCTCTGGTAACCACTAGTTTATTCTATCTAGTTAAGAGTTTGTTTTTGGTTTGTCTCTTTTTTCATAGTGTATTTGTTTTGTTTCTTAAATTCTACATATGTGTGAAATCATATGGTACTTGTCATTCTCTGACTTATATTACTTAGCATTATACTCTCTAGCTCCACCCATCTTGTTGCAAATGGTGATATTTCTTTTTTATGGCTGAATAATATTCCATTGTATATGTATACCACTTCTTTTTTTCCCCCCAAGTTAGTTAGCATACAGTGCAGTCTTGGCTTCCGGAGTAGAACCCAGTGATTCATCGCTTATATATGACACCCAATGCTCATCCTGAAAAGTTCCCTCCTTAATGCCCATCACCCTTTTAATCCACCCCCATCAGCCTCAGTTTGTTCTCTGTATTTAAGAGTCTCTTATGTTTTGCTCACCTCTCTGTTTTTATCTTATTTTTCCTTCTCTTCCTCTATGTTCATCTGTTAAGTATCTCAAATTCCACATAGGAGTGAAATCATATGATATTGGTCTTTCTGACCGACATTTCATGCAGCATAATACACTTCAGTTCCAACCATGTTATTGCAAATGGCAAGATTTCATTCTTTTTTTATTGCCTAGCAATATTCCATTGTATGTGTGTATGTGTGTATACACACCACATCTTCTTAATCCATTCATCAGTTGATGGACATTTGGGCTCTTTCGATAATTTAGCTATTGTTATAAGTGCTGCTATAAACATTGGGGTGCATGTGCCCCTTTGAATCAACATTTTTGTATCCATTGGATAAATTCCTGTAGTGCAATTGGTGGGTCATAAGGTAGTTCTATTTTTAATTTTTTGAGGAACTATACCGCTTCTTCTTTATCCATTAGTCTGTCAATGGGCATGTTTATGGACATAAATTATGCTTTCATAATTTAGCTATTGTAAATGATGCTGCAATAAATACAAGGGTGCATGTATCTTTTTGAATTAATGTTTTTGTAGTCTATGAGTAAATATTCAGTAGTGGAATTACTAGATCACTTGGTAATTCTATTTTTAAATTTTTGAGGAACCTCTGTACTGTGGCTCCTCCACAGTGGCTGCACCAGTCTGCATTCCCACCATCAGTACAAGAGGGTTCCTTTATTCCCACAGCTTCGCCAACACTTGCTGTTTCTTATGTTTTTTATTTTAGCCATTCTGACAGGTGTCAGATTTGCATTTCCCTGATAATGAGTGATATCAAGTATCTTTTCATGTGTCCTTTGGCCAGCTGTATGTCTTCTTTGAAGAAATGTCTGTTCATATCTTCCATCCATTTTTTAAATTGTATTATTTGTAATTTTGGTGTTGCGTTGTATAAGTTCTTTATGTATTTTGTATACTAACTCTTTATCAGATTTGTCATTTCCAAATATCTTCCCCATTCAGTAGGTTGTGTTTGAGTTTTGTTGGTTGTTTCCTTTGCTGTGCAGAAGCTTTTTATTTTTATGTAGTCCTAATAGTTTATTTTTACTTTTATTTCCTCGCCTCAGGAAACATACCTAGAAAAATGCTGCTATAACCAATGTCAGAGAAATTACTGCCAATGATCTCTTCTAGGATTTTTATGGTTTCAGGTCTCACATTTATGTCCTTAATCTATTTTGAGCTTATTTTTGTGTATGCTATAAGAAAGTGGTCCAGTTTCATGCTTTTGCATGTGGGCTGTCCAGCTTTCTCAATACCATTTGTTGAAGAGACTCTCTTTTTCCCATTGCATATTCTTGCCTTTTTTGTCATAGATTAATTGACCATATAATCATGGGTTTATTTCTGGGGTCTTTGTTCCACTGATCTATGTTCCACTATCTATTTTTGTGCAGGTACCATACTATTTTGATTACTACGGCTTTGTGTAGTTATCTTGAAATCTGGGATTATAATACTTCCAGTTTTGTTTTTCTCTTTCAAGATTGCTTTGGCTATTTGAGGTATTTTGTGGTTTCATACAAAGTTAGGATTATTTGTTCTAGTTCTGTGAAAAATGCTGTTGGTATTTTGATAGGGATTACATTAAATCTGTAGATTGCTTTGGGTAATATGGATATTTTAACAATATTTGTTCTTTCAATCCATGAGCATGGAATGTCTTTCCATTTGTTGGTATTGTCTTCAATTTCTTTCATCCATGTTTTGTAGTTTTCAGAGTACAGGTCTTTCACCTCCTTGGTTAAGTTTATTCCTAGGTATTTTGTTATTTTTGGTGCAATTGTAAGTGGGATCGTTTTCTTTTCTTTTTTTTAAGATATGTTTAAAAACTATTTTTATTTTTAAATTTTATTTATTTTTAAATTCAATTCACTCATTCATTCAGTAAACTCTGTGCCCAATGTTGGGCTTGAACTCATGACCCAAAGATCAAGCATCACATTCTCTACTGACTGAGCCAGCCAGGTGACCCAGGATTGTTTTCTTAGCTTCTTTTTCTGCTCCTTCATCATTAGTATATAGAAATGCAATGGAGTTCTGTACATTGATTTTGTATCCTTCAACTTTACTGAATTCATTTGTCAGTTCTAGAATTTCTTTGGTTGAGTTTTCTATATATAGTATCATGTCACCTGCAAATAATAAAAGTTTTACTTCTTCTATACCATTCTGGATGCCTTTTATTTCTTTCTGTCTTACTGCTGTGGCTATGAATTCCAGTACGAGGTTGAATAAAAGTGGTGAGAGAGGACATCGTTGTCTTGTTCCTGATTTTAGGGGAAAAGCTCTCAGTTATTCACCATTGAGTATGATGTTAATTGTGGATTTGTCACATATGGCCTTTATTATGTTGAGGTATGTTCCATCTAATCTTACTTTATTGAGGTTTTTGTCATGAATGGATGTGGTAGTTGGTCAAATGCTTTTTCTACATCTACTGAAATGATCATATGGTTTTTATCCTTTCTCTTGTTGATGTATCATGTTGATTGATTTGTGAATATTGAATCGCCTTTGCATTCCAGGGATAAATCCCACTTGATTACATATTTTTTTAAATGTATTGCTGGGTTTGATTTGCTAAATTTTTGTTGAGGATTTTTGCATCTTTCGTCATCAGAGATACTGGTCTGTAGTTCTCCTTCTAGTGTCTGTATCTGGTTTTGGTATCAGGGCAATGCTGGCCTCATAGAGTGAATTTGAAAGTTTTCCTGTCTCTTCTATTTTTTTGAATAGTTTGAGAAGAATGGATAATAACTCTTCTTTAAATGTTTGGTGGAATTCACCTGTGAAGCCATCTGGTCCTGGTCTTTTGTTTGTTGGGAGTTTTTTTTGATTACTGATTCAATTTCATTGCTGGTTATAAGTCTGTTCAAATTTTCTATTTCTTCCTGATTCAGTTTTGGGAGGTTATATATTTCTAGGCATTTATCCATTTTTTCCTAGATTATCCAATTTGTTGGCATGTAGGTTTTCATAATATTCTCTTAACAATCTTTTGTATTTCTGTGGTGTCAGTTGTGATTTCTCGTCTTTCATTTCTGCTTTTCTTTGAGTCCTTTCTCTCTCTCTCCCTCTCTCTCTCTCTCTCTCTTATAAGTCTGACTAAAGGTTTATCAGTTTTATTGATCTTTTTAAGGAACCAGTTACTGGTTCCATTGATATGTTTTATTGTTTTGTTTGTTTTTTTTAGTTTCTATTTTGTTTATTTCTGCTCTAATCTTTATCGTTTTCTCTCTTCTGCTTGTTTTGGGTTTTGTTGTTCTTCTTTTTCCAGCTCCTTTAGGTGTAAGGTTTGGTTGTTAGTTTGAGATTTTTCTTCTTCTTGAGGTAGGCCTGTATTGCTACAAACTTCCCTCTTAGAACAGCTTTTGCTGCATCCCAAAGATTTTGGACCATTGTGTCTTCATTTTCATTTGTCTCCATCTATTTTTTAATTTCTTCTTTGATTTTATAGTTAATCCATTCATTGTTTAGTAGCATGTTATTTATTCTCCATGTAGTTATGTTCTTTCCAGACTTTTTCTTGCTGTTGATTTGTAGTTTCATAGCATTGTGGTCAGAAAAAGATGCATGGTATGACTTCAAACTTTCTGAATTTGTTGAGACTTGTTTTGTGGCCTAACATGTGATCTATTCTAGAGAATGTTCCATGTGCACCAAGAATGTGTATTCTGCTGTTTTAGGATGTCATATTCTGAATATATTTGTTAGATACATATGTTCCAATGTGTCATTCAAAGCCACTGTTTCCTTGTTGATTTTCTGTTTGGATGATCTATCCATTGAGGAAGTGGGATGTTACAGTCCCTTACTATTATTGTATCATTATCAATTACTTCCTGTATGTTTGTTACTAGCTGTTTATATATTTGGGTGCTTTCATGTTGGGTGCATAAATATTTACAAAGGTTATATCTTCTTGTTGGATTTTCCCCTTTATGATTATAGTGTCCTTCTTTGTCTCTTGTTACAGTCTTTATTTTAAACTCTACTTTGTCCAATATAAATACTGCTACCTTAGGTTTTTTTTCACTTCCATTTTCATAATAAATGCTTTTCCATCCCTTCACTTTCAATCTGCATGTGTCTTTAGTTCTGAAATAAGTCTCTTATAGGCAGCATACAGATGAGTCTTGCTTCTTTATCCGTTCCATCACCCTTCTGACTGGGGCATTTAGCCCATTTACTTCAAAGTAATTATTGATAGGCATGTACTTATTGCCATTTTGTTATTTGTTTTATGGTTATTTTGTAGTTCTTTTCTGTTCCCTTCTTCCATTGCTCTCTTCTCTCATGATTTGCTGGCTTTCTTGAGTAATATACTTGGATTCTTTGCTTTTTATTTTTTGCATATCTATTAAAAGTTTTTGATTTGTGCTTATCATTAGGTTTGTATATAACATCTTATGCATATAGCTGTGTATTAAATTGATGGTCACTTAAGTTTGAACCCATTCTTTATTCCTTTCTTGCCCATGTTTTTGGTATATAGTGTCATACTGTACATCTCTTTATTTTGTAAATTCCTTGACTGATTTCTATAGATATACTTAATCTTACTGCTTTTGTGCTTCCTACTTTTCTTACTCCCGCTTATGGTCTTTCCTTTCCACTCAGAGTTGTCTTTAACATCTCTCATAGGGCTGGTTTAGTGGTCATGAATTTCTTTAACTTTTATTTGTCTGGGAAACTCTTTGTCTCTCCTTCTACTCTGAATCATATCCTTGCTGGATAAAGCATTCTTGGTTGCAGGTATTTTCCTTTCAGAACTTTGAATATATTATGCCACTCCCTTCTGGCCTGCAGTTTCTGTTGAAAAATCAGCTAGTAGCCTTATGGGGTTTCTCTTGTATGTAACTGTTTTCTTTTCTCTTGCTGCTTTTAAAAGTTTCTCTTCATCACTAGTTTTTGCCATTTTAATTACTATGTGTCTTGGTGTGGACCTCCTTGGGTTGATTTTGTTGGAATCTCTGTGCCTCCTGGATCTGGATTTCTGTTTCCCTCCCCTGATTTGGGAAATTTTCACCTATTATTCCTTCAAATAAAACTTCTGCCACCTTTTTTCTCTCTCTCTTCTCCTTCTGGGATCCCTGTAATGAGAATATTGTTATGCTTGATGGTGTCACTGAGTTCTCTTAGTCTGTTTTCATTTATTATTATTTTTGGTCTCTCTCCTGTTCAGCTTGATTGCTTTCTATTACTCAGTCCTCCAGATTGCTGGTCTGTTCTTCTGCTTCATCTAGTCTACTATTTATTCCATCTAGTGTATTTTTTAGAAATGTTTATTTATTTTGAGAGAGAGAGAGAGAGCGAGTGACCACTCGCACAAGTGGCAGGAGGGGCAGAGAGAGAGGAGAGAGAGAATTCCAAGTAGGCTTCATGCTGTCAGTGCAGAACCCCATGTGAGACTTGATACCACAAACCATGAGATCATGACCTGAGCCAAAATCAAGAGTCAGATGCCCAATCAACTGAGCCACCCAGGTGCCCCCCATCTAGTGTATTATTAATTGTAGGTACTGAGTTCTTCATCTTTGATTCATCTTTATTTTTTATGTTTTCTATCTCTTTGTTGAGAGTCTCACTGAGGTCCTCTGCTCTTTTCTCAAGTCCACTTAATATCTTTATTACCATTACTTTAAATTCTCTATCAGGCATATTATTTATCTCCATTTCATTTAGCTCTCTTGCTGTGGTTTTGTCCTGTTCTTTCATTTGGGACATATTCCTCTGTCTCCTCATGTGTGTAACTTTCTGTGTCTGTTTCCATGTGTTAGAAAATTCAGCTATGTCTCCTGGTCTTGAAAATAGTGGCTTTATGAAGAAAAGGTCCTATAGTGCTCTGCAGTGCAGTGTCCTCTGTTCACTAGAAACTGGTACTTCAGGGTTGTCACCTATGTGTGTTGCGTGAGCCCAACTGTTGTGGCTGAGCCACATTTGCCTGTATTCCAGGTATCTGCAATGGCTCTCTCTGCCTGTTATGGGCAGAGTTTGGTCCCTGTGTTGTTAATGGGCCAGTCAGAGGCCACCTTGGGCTTGAGCTGAGTCAGACTAGGCATTTGGTAAAGATGCAGTAGTACTGGGGCGCCTGGGTGGCTCAGTTGGTTACGTGGCTGACTTCGGCTCAGGTCATGATCTCATGGTCCGTGAGTTCGAGCCCTGTGTCGGGCTCTGTGTTGACAGCTCAGAGCCTGGAGCCTGTTTCAGATTCTGTGTCTCCCTCTTTCTCTGACCCTCCCCCGTTCATGCTCTGTCTCAAAAATAAATAAATGTTAAAAAAAAAAAAAGATGCAGTAGTACTGAACTTCAGGGCGCATTCCCTGTGTTGTTCCCTGAGACTCTCTCATTGGTGGATAGGGCCTGAAGTCAGACCTAATATCTACCCCAAGCTTTTTGTTAAGGCCCCAGTTTGTTAAGGCCCCATGTGTGGTTTTCTTCCTTTCTCCCCAGTTCAGCAGTCACTTTGGAGTGGTGGTGGCCCATTGGGGCTGCTTGCACACTTCCAGGTTTGTGGCATCACTTTGGATGGGCTTTGGTCAAGGGTGTATTCAAGGGGGCAGGTTAACAGGAGAATGTGGAGGTGGGGAGTGCAGTGTTAGCAGTGTTTGGGCAGGTGTGTGGTGTGAGGGGTACCAGAACCAGGTCAGGCAGGAGGAGGCATGTCTGCAGGAGAACTCAGGGCCTGGGTGCCCTATTAAGTTAGGTAGAAAGTGTTGGTACTGTGCTGGTTCCTGCAGGTGTCCATGTGTCTAGGCTGAGGGGCAAGGGAAGGAAATGGCACCTACCAGTTCTTTTGTTCTTAGAAAAGTCTCTCAAAGTTTTCTGCACCTCCAGCACATGATCTGAGATTAGTAAAAAAAAAAAAAAAAAAAAAAAAAAAAAAAAAAAAAAAAAATCTCCCTCCTGTATACACCAGGCATTTTTCAAGCTTTGCTTCTATGCTGTAATTTCATGGGGCTGTTTGTTGTGCTGTCTCTTTAAGGGCAGGGACTCAGTTTCTTCTCACTCTCCTGGCTCTCCCAGAGCTGAGCCTACTGATTTTTAAAGTTCCATGCTAAAGTTACTACTGAGTGTAAGAACTCATGAAATTATGCTCCTCTGGCTTTGAAAGCTTTATGTTATGGGGATTCATCTTCTCTGTGTGGGCTAGCCAGTGTGACAGTCTGTTTCTTCCCCCTCTCCATTACTGCTGTGTCCCTCCCTCCTAAGGACAGTCCCATTGGTCCTTTTAGTTCTGCCCTTCCTAGCCTTTTCAATATGGCCTCTTCTCTACATGTAGCTGTGGAGCATGAATCCATTCTGCCAGTCTTCAGGTTGCTTTCTGGGTTATTTATGCTGATGTGGGTGTTATTTAATTGTGTCTGTGGGATGAGGTGAGCTTTGGGTCCTCTTACTCCACTATCTTCCCCAGAAGTTCCTCTTTTTCCTTATTATTAAGTTTTGAATATCCTTTATAAATTCTGGGTATAAGTCCTTTATCAGATATATGATTTACAAATATTTTCTCTCAGTCCATGGCCTATCTTTTCATCTTTCAACAGTGTCCTTTGAAAAGGAGGAGTTCTTAATTTAGATAAAGTCAAATTTATAAATTTTTGTATGGATTGTGCTTTTGGTCAATAATTTAAAAATATTTGCCTATTCCAAGGTCACAAAGTTTTCTCCTATATTTTTACATTTTTTTCTATAGAATTTAAAAATTATTTGCCAATATTTAAAAGTTAGATGATTTTATGTAAGAAACTTGAGTGGCGCTTGGGTGGCTCAGTCAGTTAAGCATCCAACTTTGGCTCAGGTCATGATCTCAGGGTCCATGGGTTTGAGCCCTGTGCCAGTCTCTGTGCTGACAGCCTGGATCCTGCTTCGGATTCTGTGTCTTTCTCTCTCTCCCTCCCTGCCCCTCCCCTGCTCATGCTCTGTCTCTCTCTCTCTCAAAAATAAACAAACATTAAAAAAATTTTTTTTAAATAAACATGAAATTCTAGTTTGTCTAAGAAACAGAAAATCTGGGTATACTGGCCTGCATTCCCACATGATGGTGCTCCATAGGACCTAAATGATGCTCTGGTCTACCTAGGTCCCACTGCACTGGACTCATTCATTTCCATTCCCAGCCTTGCTACTCTTGGTGCATAGATCTCTTACCCCAGTGCTACATGCCCTCTATCACCCTTTGCAATGTTAAGCCTCGGCAATTCTATAAATATTCTATTTATTATTATGTATGAGCCTCCTTCAGGAGGTTAAGCGAATAAGCTACTCTGCAGCGGACCTGGAATCAACCTTGAGATTCTGGAAGGATCGCTGTAGTTAGTATCTTCACTTCTGCCACAGGAGTGTGGCTTAACAATCTGGGGAAATTTTTGAAATAGTTTAAACCTGAAAGTGATGATTTGAGCTCTGGGCATCTACCTACTCCCAAGTCTTTCTCATTTGTTTTCTGTTGTAAATTAAAAAAAACTTCAAGTGTAAGTATATACCATTAAAATGTACATTATTTTAATATGTGCAGTTTGTTATGTTTTCAAAATTATAACTACCACCTTAATTATGATATATAACTTTTCCATCACCAGAAAAATTTCCCTCCTGTCCCTCTCCAGTTTATCCATGGGAGAAATAGAGAGGTATCCTAGCTCCCCATCTAGAGTCAAGCACTTATAAAACACCTAACTGCAGCTGAATTTTGTGTGTTCTTGAAACTAAAAAAAAATGACCCATAGAGTAAGTACTCTTCTGTGTCTGACTTCTTATTCTGAGCATAATATTTTTGAGATTTATCCATGTTGTTGCATCCTTTGGCCACCTCTTCCTTTTTTTATTAATTATTATGCCATAAGATGGCATTATTATGCCATTATTAATCACTATGCCATGAGTTTGCCACATTTTATTTATATTTCTGTTGATGGACATTTGGTTGTTTCCAAAGTTTCACTGTTATGAATAAACCTGCAATGAATATTGGTATATAAACATTTGTACATATATTTTTATTTTCTTTTGGGTAAGTAGCTCTGAATGAAATGGTTCAATTTTAAGTAGGTATATATTTAGCTTTATAAAATGCTCTTAAAACTTTACCATAGTGGTTGTAACATTTTTTACTCCTATCAGCAATATATGAGAAACCCAGTGGGTTTCAGGCTCTTAATATTTGGTGTTTTAGTCTCTCTAATTTTGGCCATTGCTAGTGGATATGTGAATAGCTTATTGTGATTTTAATTTGCATTTTCCTGATGACTAATGATGTTGAGCATTTTTCTGTGAGTTATTGATCATTCACTGAAAGGTGTCTTTTGATGAGCAAACGCTTTTAATTTTGTTGAATTCTAATTTATCAATTTTCTCTTTTAGAATTTCTCATTTCCCTGTCCAAAGAAATCTTTGCTTAGCCCCTATTTACAAAGATATTAATGTATATTTTATCCTAAGAGCTTTATAATTTAGCTTTTACATTTAAGCCCTAATTCATCTCAAATTAGTTTTTTTATAGCATAAAGCACAGATAAGATTCACTTTTTTCCCCAGCACAATTTGTTAGACTTTTCTTTTTTCATTGAATTGCACTGCTGCCTTTGCAAAAAGAATTCAATTGTCAGTATATGTGTGAGCCTATTCTGGACTCTCTATTGTTTTGTTTTGTTTTGCTTTGGTTTTTGGACTCTATTCCTTTTTATTTATATATTTTTCTGCCTCTATGACATATTTACAGTATTTTTCCAACCTACAAGCATGATATAGCATTCCATCTATTTAGGTCTTCTTTAATTTCTCTCAATAATGTGTTGTAGTTTTTCAATGCAGAGGTCTTTTTATTTTTGTTAAATTTATTCATAGATTCTTTATGTCCTTTGGTGCTATTATAAATGGAATTTATTTAAAAATTTAATTTCCACTTGCTTGTTGCTAAAATACAGACATACAATGGCTTTTTATATATTGGTCCTGTATACTGAGACCTTGCTAATTCATTTGCCAAATTCAGTACTAGGGTTTTAAACATTGTATTGTTGATTCTTTTGGGTGTTCTATGTCTGCCTCATGTTGCCTCCAAATAAAGACAATTTTATTTTTTCCCCAATATTTATGCCTTTTATTGATCTTGTGTTATGACACTGGCAAGCACATTAATGTGATATTGAATAGAAATGGTGAGATTCTACATCCTTGCTTTGTCCCCCATATTAAGGGGAACATGTTTGATATTTCACCATTAATCATGATGTTAGCTATAGATTTTCCTTCTATCAGATTGAGGAGGTTCTCTTTTATTTACAGTTTTATAAGATATTTCTTTTAAAATCACAAATGCCTGTTGGAATTTTTCAAGTGCTTTTTCTTTAACTATTGAGCTCATTAAATAATTTTATCTTTAACTCTGTTAATTACATTGATTAGATTTGTGAATTACATTATTTTAGAAAGTCAAGGCGACCTTGCATTACTGGGATAAACCCAACCTAGTCACAATATATTATCCTTTTTATATTATTGAATTTAATTTGCTAATATTTTGTTAGAGTTTTATATCTAGTTCATGAGAGATATTGGTTTGAATATTTCCTTTCTTGAAATATCTTTTATCAGGCTTTGATATTAAGGCCATGTAGCTTATAAAATAAGTTAGAAAGTGTTCTCTGTTCTCTATTCCTCTATTTTGTAAAAGAGTTTGTGTAGTATTGGTATTATTTCTTCTTTAAATGTTGAATAGAATTTACCTATAAAGCTATCTAGGCGAGGGATTTTCTTTATGGAGAGGTTTTAAGTGAAGAATTCAATTTTCTTTCATAGGTACACAGCTATCTAAATCTATCAGTTGTGTTAAGTTGTGGTATTCAAAACATTCATTTATTTCATCTACCTTGTTTAATGGGTTAGCATGAAGTTCTCCTTTAATGTATCTAGGATCTGATCTTGATGTTGGTAATTTGTGGATTCATTTCTCTTATTTATTATTTTTTTAGATTTTATTTTCAAGTAATCTCTACACCCAATGTGGCTCTAATTTACAGCCCAAGATTAAGAGTTGCACACTCCATGGACTGAGCCAGCCAGGCGCCCCATCTTTTCTCTGATTTTTATTAATCAAAATCATTAGCAGTTTATCAATTGTATTAATACTTTCAAAGAACCAACTTTTTGCTTGGTTGATTTTCTCTATTATTTGTCTTCTATCTCATTGAATTTTAAAAATCCTTATTACTTTCTTTTGCTTACTTTAGGCTTTTTTTTTCTTCTTTCTTTTCTAGCTTAGAAGCTTAGATCATGATTTTAGATCTTTCTTCTTTTCTTTTCTTTCTTTTTTTTAAGGAGAAAACTCATTTAAGAAAATTATTTATTGGGAGAGAGAGAGAGCATGAGCAGGGAAGGGCAGAGAGAGAAGGAGAGAGATTCCCAAGCAGGCTCTCCACTATCAGCACAGAGCCTGACACGGGGCCTGACCCCATGAACCATGAGATCATGGCCTGAGCCAAAATCAAGAGATGGATATCCTACCAACTGAGCCACCCAGTTACCCCTCTTTCTTGTTTTCTAATATAAATATTTAAAGTTATGAATTTTCTCTTTATATATACAGCTTTATCTGAGTTCCCCAAATTTTAATATGTGCTTTCCTTATCATTTAGTTCAATATATTTTCTAATTTTCCTTGTGAACTGTTCTTTGATCCCAAGGTTATTAAAAATGTTAATTGCCAAAGTTCTATGGATTTTCTACATATATTTTATTATTAATTTCTAAATTATTTGACTTGTGGTCAGAGAATAGACTATGGCTTCAATATTTTGATTTATCAGACATATTTTATTGCTCAGTGTATGGTCTTTCTGGATGAATATTCTGTAAGTGCTTAAAAAGAATGTGTATTCTTAGTTGTTGGATCTAATGTTCCATAACATCTACTAAATCAAGCTGGTTGATAGTGTTCACATTTTTTATATTATGATTATCTATTTTCTTTTTCTATCAATTACTAAGAGAGAAGTATTCAAGTGTCCAACTATGATTGTTCATTTTCTGTTCTCCCTCTACTTTTGTCAGTTGTTGCTTCCCATATGCCTTAAAACTCTATCAGTAGGAACATACACATTTAGGAATATATACACATAAACATAAAAAAATTTGGGATTTTTGGGGCGCCTGGGTGGCGCAGTCGGTTAAGCGTCCGACTTCAGCCAGGTCACGATCTCGCGGTCCGTGAGTTCGAGCCCCGCGTCGGGCTCTGGGCTGATGGCTCAGAGCCTGGAGCCTGTTTCCTATTCTGTGTCTCCCTCTCTCTCTGCCCCTCCCCCGTTCATGCTCTGTCTCTCTCTGTCCCAAAAATAAATAAACGTTGAAAAAAAAAATTGGGATTTTTATGTGTTTTTGATGAATTGGTTCTTTTATCATTATGAAATACCCCTCTTTATCTCTAATGATATCTTTGTTTTGAGGACTATTTTGTCTGATAAAAGTAAAGCCATACTAATGTTTTAAAGTTACTGTTGTGTGGTATATCTTTTCTATGTTTTTGTTTTCAACCCGTGATTTTATATTTCACCTGTATGTATCTCTTGAATACAACAGATAGGAAATTTGTGCCTCCCCTCCTCATAACATTGGACTTTGCCCCTATAGAAGGAACATTTCCACTAGGCTCACGATATGAGTCCTATTAAATTTTAAGCTGCTGTCTAGTTACTTTGGATTCCTCCTGCCAAGAGACCAGTAGGTAAATATCGGAGTTATCATCCTGGCAGGAGTAATTGGCACTGGTCATCAGGAAGAGGATGCTGTTTTTTTGAAAGTGTATAATTTTTTTTATTGCTCATGGAATGGCCACACAGAATCCTAGAGTCTATACTGAGTCTCCTGCTGAAGGTTGCCATTAACTTCATAGAACATCTTTTCCTGCCATAGATATCCTCCAATAACACATGGTAGACTGGGTCATATGGGCCCAAGCAGCAGGACCAGTTGCACCCCACTTGGTTCTGCAGAAGACCTTTTTCTTTTGTATGGCTGCTGCACTGTTGTAGGGACCTTCTTCCTGAGGATCTGGCCTCTCATTTAGTCAGTTGAGTTCTGGTCAGAACTGGTCCTGGCCTAGAACCCTGGCTGAGGTACCATGAATTTTTACTGGGGGAGCTGCCCTGTGCCTCCTAATCATCTATCCTTGATTTCTTTTGGCTGGATGGTTTAACAATGCGTTTGGTTGGCTGCCCCTATATCTTGCTTCTAGGATGCTGTGTTCTATTAAACACCTCCATAACTCTGTGAGCCCGGCTTCCTTGACTTTATTTGGAGATATTATCATCCCTATTACTATCAACAATCCCAGTCTTATAACAGCGTCTTTTACTCTGATCTGCAGAGGAGGGCCACCACTGAGCATCTCAGTGATTCTGGTGTCCTACCATCACCCACCTTCTTGCCCATACCTACCCCTTGATTTCAATTCTTTCTTTCAGTATTTATCTTCATGATCTTAACTAACATACAGCTACAGCTTGATGTTTCAGTTTTAGTCATTATGTATTGACTGTTCACCATGAAATGTGAGGTCTCTCTCATAATCATCACCACCACCACCATCACCACACACTTCCCATCCTCCCACTCTTCCAACATAATTAATTATAATTTTGACTAGATTTAGTGTTTGCAGTATTATGTCTATGCAATTATAGCCACAGCTAAACCATGCAACATACTGTGTTTATTTTTCCTTTTCTGTACATACTTTTGTATTCCAAAGAGTAAATAATTGCTTATATTTTTGTTTATTTATTTTTATATATGTTTACCACCAATTCATCCCTAAATTTCCTCAAAAGCAAATGTTTCTCTCAGGCTAAATCTACCCAAGAGTCTCTCAGATGATGCTTTTTCTCTCAGGGTCTTAAGACCTCTTCCAGGCTTGGCTAAATCTTTCTAATCAGTTATTCAGTTTTCCTCCTGGAACATGCTTACATTGTCATGAAATTCCTTTCTTCCCTCTTTTTCCTAGATTCCATGTGGTTTTTTTTTTCTGTGTTTACTTCGTGAATAGCTGGCATATATCCTCTGGTAGTGTCCTTAGAGTGTGTGGCAGGCTGAGTAATGACTCCCCATAGATCTTTATGTCCTAATTCCCAGAACATAGCAAAAGAAACTTTACAGATGTAAGTTGTGGATTTTGTAATGAGGAGATTATTCTGGGTTATCCAAGTGTGTCCTACGTAACCACAAAGGTCCTCATAAGGGAGGAGATGTGAATATGGAAGCACAGAGAGATTTGAAAAATGCTACACTGCTGGCTTTGAAGATGGAGGAAGGGGCCATGAATCAAGGAATGCAAAGCATGGAGCTCTAGAAGCTTAATAAAACATATTCTCCCCTGGAGCCTCCAGAAAGAATCATCCCTGCCGACACTTTGACTTTAGACTAATAAAACTGATTTTGGACTTATGGCCTACCATACTAAGAGAATGAATGTGTATTGTTTTAAACCACCAAGTTTGTGGTAATTTGTTACAGAAGTCATGAGAAACTAACCCAGAATACATGGAAGATACTTTTGAGCCTTTGCATATTCCAGATGTTCTTCTCTCACTCTAGGTGATAGTTTAGCTGAGTATAGAATTCTAAGTAGAAAATAATTTTCCGTGAGAATTTTTAAAGCATTTTTCCAAGGCCATTCCTTTTCAGAAATGTTTCTCTCAGGTCTAAATCTACCTAAGAGTCTATAAGATGATGCTTTTTCTCTCAGAGTCTTAAGACCTCTTCCAGCCTTGGCTATAATTATTTTTAATTTCCAGGACTATTGTGGTCCACTGCCTCTTCCTCCCCCTCCCTACCCCCTAATCCTCTTCTTACATGCATATTTTATATGTGTGTAAATTTTCTTATATCTAAATAGTCTGTTGCTTCCAAGTTGCTCTTTCCCTATTTATTTTTATATTTTATGTTTA
Organism: Felis catus; assembly: GCF_018350175.1. NCBI lineage: Eukaryota > Metazoa > Chordata > Mammalia > Carnivora > Felidae > Felis > Felis catus. The sequence goes on from NC_058375.1 coordinate 52,449,188, forward strand.
GAACCTTTCCTCATATGGTGTTCTTTGACTGTCAGCATGTATTGCTTTAAACATTTATTGAGGTAGAATTCGCATACACTAAACTAACTATATTTAAAGTGCGCAATTTTTTTAACTTGTTTTACTTTTTATTTTTTTAAATTTACATCCAAATTAGTTAGCATATAGTGCAACAGTGATTTCAGGAGTAGATTCCTTAGTGCCCATTACCCATTTAGCCCATCCCCCCTCCCACAACCCCTCCGGTAACCCTCAGTTTGTTCCCCATATTTATGAGTCTCTTCTGTTTTGTCCCCCCCTGTTTTTATATTATTTTTCTTTCCCTTCCCTTATATTCATCTGTTTTGTCTCTTAAAGTCCTCATATGAGTGAAGTCATATGATGTTTGTCTTTCTTTGACTGACTAATTTCACTTAGCATAATACCCTCCAGTTCCATCCACGTAGTTGCAAATGGCAAGATTTTATTCTTTTTGATTGCCGAGTAATACTCCATTTATATATATATACCACATCTTCTTTATCCATTCATCCATCGATGGACATTTGGGCTCTTTCCATACTTTGGCTATTGTTGATAGTGCTGCTATGAAATTGGGGGTGCATGTGCCCCTTCTAAACAGCACACCTGTATCCCGTGGATAAATGCCTAGTAGTGCAGTTGCTGGGTTGTAGGGTAGTTCTACTTTTAGCTTTTTGAGGAACCTCCATACTGTTTTCCAGAGTGGCTGCACCAGCTTGCATTCCCACCAACAATGCAAAAGAGATCCTCTTTCTCCGCATCCTCACCAACATCTATTGTTGCCTGAGTTGTTCATGTTAGCCATTCTAACAGGTGTAAGGTGGTACCTCATTGTGGTTTTGATTTGTATTTCCCAGATGATGAGTGAAGTTGAGGATTTTTTCATGTGTTGGTTGGCCATCTGGATGTCTTCTTTGGAGAAGTGTCTATTCATGTCTTTTGCCCATTTCTTCACTGGATGATTTGTTTTTTTGGGTGTTGAGTTTGATAAGTTCTTTATAGATTTTGGATCCTAACCCTTTCTCTGATATGTCATTTGCAAATATCTTCTCCCATTCTGTCGGTTGCCTTTTAGTTTTGCTGATTGTTTCCTTCACTGTGCAGAAGATTTCATTTTGATGAGGTCCCAGTACTTCATTTTTGCTTTTGTTTCCCTTGCCTCCAGAGATGTGTTGAGTAAGAAGTTGCTGCGGCCAAGATCAAAGAGATTTTTGCCTGCTTTTTCCTCGAGGATTTTGATGGCTTCCTGTCTTACATTGATGTCTTTCATGAGTTTATTTTTGTGTATGGTGTAAGAAAGTGGTCCAGATTTATTCTTCTGCATGTCGCTGTCCAGTTTTCCCAGTGCCACTTGCTGAAGAGACTGTCTTTATTCCATCAGATTTCTTTCCTGCTTTGTCAAAGATTAGTTGGCCATATGTTTGTGGGTCCATTTCTGGGTTCTCTATTCTGCTCCAATGATCTGATTGTCTGTTCTTGTGCCAGTACCATACTGTTTTGGTGATTACAGCTTTGTAATACAGCTTGAAGTCTGGGATCGTGATGCCTCCTGTTTGGTTTTCTTGCTTCAAGATTGCTTTGGCTATTCGGGGTCTTTTCTGGTTCCATACAAATTTTAGGATTATTTGTTCTAGCTCTGTGAAGAATTGTGATGTTATTTTGATAGGGATTACATTGAATATGTAGATTCTGGTGTTATTTTGATAGGGGTTGTATTGAATATGTAGATTGGTTTGGGTAGTATCGACATTTTAACAATATTTGTTCTTCCTATCCAGGAGCATGGAATCTTTTTCCATTTTTTTGTGTCTTCTTCAATTTCTCTTATAAGCTTTCTATAGTTTTCAGTATATAGATTTTTCACCTTTTTGGTTAGATTTATTGCTATGTATTTTATGGTTTTTTTGTGCAACCGTAAATGGGATCGATTCCTTGATTTCTCTTTCTGTCACTTCATTGTTGGTGTATAGGAATACAACTGATTGCTCTGTATTGATTTTATATCCTGCAACTTTGCTGAATTCATGAATCAGTTCTAGCAGTTTTTTGGTGGAATCTTTAGGGTTTTCCATATAGAGTATCATGTCATCTGTGAAGAGTGAAAGTCTGACTTCCTCCTGGCCAATTTGGTTGCCTTTTATTTCTTTGTGTTGTCTGATTGCAGAGGCTAAGAATTCCAATACTATGTTGAATAACAGTGGCAAGAGTGGACATCTCTGTCTTGTTCCTGACCTTAGGGGGAAAGCTCTCATTTTTTCCCCATTGAGGATGATATTAGCATTGGGTCATTCATATATGGCTTTTATGATCTCGAGGTATGCTCCTTCTATCCCTACTTTCTTGAGGGTTTTTATCAAGTAAGGATGCTGTATTTTGTCAAATGCTTTCTCTGTATCTATTGAGAGGATCATATGGTTCTTGTCCTTTCTTTTATTGATGTGATGAATCACGTTAATTGTTTTGCAGATATTGAACCAGACCTGCATCCCAGGTACAAATCCCACTTGGTCGTGGTGAATAATTTTTTAATGTATTGTTGGATCCAGTTGGCTAATATCTTGTTGAGGATTTTTGCATTCATGTTCATCGGGAAAATTGGTCTATAATTCTCCTTTTTAGTGGGGTCTCTGTCTGGTTTTGGAATCAAGGTAATGCTGGCTTCATAGAAAGAGTTTGGAAGTTTTCCTTCCATTTCTAAAGTGTGCAATTTGATGAACATGTCAGTTACCAATTTATTGCTCTGAGTTCTGAGTGCATCTGTCAATAAATACTCTATGATAAACAATGGAATTTCTTTAAGCATTTCTCCTTTAAAGTGAGGTTTTTCAGTAGTAGGCTCTGAAGGGACATTGCAGGAGTAAGGTTTCTCAGTTTTTCCAGAATGGGTCAAGTGGTGTGGATGTGAGAACATCGGCAGAGGAGGCCCCAGCACAGGCCCTGAACCTGATTTTTCTGTCACTTTCTTGCCTTGGCCTGATAATTTTTTTTGCAGCCTTCTCAACATGGAAACCAAAACCCCAGTATGCTTGTATGTAGTCACCTTTGTCACAGAGGGTCATGCACTGAGCAGCTCTTCCTTTGTAATTTCCCTAAGCCCACCCATGGCTCCAAGGGTTAGAGGGATATACACAGAGCTTCTGTTCCCTCTGCAAGCCCCACACTGCCCACACATACTGAAGGACTTCTGTCCACACCAGTGCACATCCCCGTGCCATTGTGGTTCTCCTTACCTGCTCTACAGAGAGGGGGCTATTGCTTGCTTTAGTCTGGGCAAGCCACTGAACTTCTCTGCTATCTAGGGGCTGAACCACACCTTCTCTAGTGAGGTCTGAACCCCTTTTAAGTTTGTCGTCCTTGGAAACAAATTTCCCTTCCCTCAGGCTTAGGGTAACATATAGAGTTTCCCTATATCTTAAGTTACTCTTTTATCATAGCTAATCATTCTTTTTCTTAAACTTCTCTTATTTAATTTACTGTGTGGTATCTAGCTCTTCATTGGACCCAGCCTGCTACAATGAGTTTTGACATATGTATATATCTGTGAAACCATCACCACATTCAAGGTAGTAAATATAATCATCACTCCCATGTCATGTCCTTATCCCTGTTTGTCATCTGTCCTTCTGTTTCTCTGTTCCCAGATAAACAGTGATCTACTTTTTGTCTCTATAGATTAGTTTGCATTTTCTAGAATTTTATATAAGTGGAGTCATGTAGTATATATTCTTTAAAAAATCAAGCTTCTTTTACTCAGCATAATTATTTTTATATCCATCCATGTTTTTATATGTATTAATAACATTCCTTTTTATTGATGAGTAGTGTTTCATTGTATAAGCACATCAGAGTTTATCCATTTGCCTGTTGCTGGACATTTGGGCTGTTCACAGTTTTGAGCCATTACAAATACAGTTGCTATAAATTTTCATGTGAAGTCTTTTTGGAGGGTGTGGGGACCTATTTGATCCAGGTACTTTATTTTATTGTTGAGAAAATTGAGATTCAGAGACATGAAATGACTTGCTTAAAGGCATATAACGATCCATGATAGAGCTTGGAATTCAATGCAGTTCTGCCCATCATCAGTAAATTGTTTTTACTCACTTGACTATATCATTCATATTGACATAACTTGGATTAATTAATTCAAAAACTATTTACTTGGCATCTATTAATTTAAACTTTCATTAGTTACATAGGCAATAGGAATAGTTAGGGTGATTCACTAGGATATTGGTTTAGGCTCAATTGGTAGAGAATGTGACTCGATCTCGGTGTCATGGGTTCAAGCCCTACGCTGGGTGTAGAGCTTACTTAAAAAAATAAAATAAATGCTTTTCTGTAGTATTTTATCAGGCCTATGCTATGTGAAAATAAGTTTGGTACTTTTTCAGGACTCCGAGATGATATCCAAACCAACATTTTAGGAAGGAGTTTAATTACCTCCACCTGAGGAGGCTCTGTTAATTTCCTGGAACAAAGACTGTTCTTGATGACCTCTTTCCTTGATACTTAAAATATACTCTATTCTAAACATTTTGATAGAAGACACATTTTAAGTTTAAAATATGATCATTGTATTCAGAGCACAGGATTATATAAGTCCCTGAATTGGAAGTCAAGTTTGGAAAATATAACCATCATAAATGTATGCTAACAGAGTACATTAAAGCATGTAAGATCAGTTGTCTGAGTCTAGTTCATGATGGGGCCGAGAACAGACATGTTTGCTGCTGTAGGCCTGCGCGGACTAGAGATGGGAAGACCTGGAATTAAACCTTCCCACTGGGACTGGGTCAGGTATCAGGTAATGGGCAGGTGTCCAATCCAGCAGACATAATCCCGAACCCAGAGGGTTTAGATGACAATTGTGCTATAACTGAGGTGTTAATTGAGACAGTTCTCTGAATAAGGTCTTCCAAAAGGAGAAGGGAAGAATTTGTCAGTGCCCATCTAATCTTGTCTGGGAGCCAGAGTAACCTGATTTTGGTGCAACTGTACCTGATATCCAGTGGAAATAGGTACAGAGAAGAAAAGTATATCTAATTACTTTTAAAAAAAAGCCTCTAAGACTATCCAGTGCCCTTTATTCATGTTCTTTGTTCATCAAAACCCCTTTTCTCTTGATTTGTTCCATATGAAAGTCTTTGTACAGACATATGTTTTGATTTGTCTTGGGTAAATACCTAGAAGTAGAATAGCTGGACCATATGGTAAATACAAGTTTAGCTTTCAACTACAAAACTGTTTTCCACGGTGATTATACCATTTTACATTTCCATCAACAATGTATGAAAGCTCTACTTGCTCCACATCCTTGCCAACACTTGATATGGTTCATCTTTTTAACTTTAGCTACTTTAGTAAGTATGTAGTAATATCTCACTATGGTTTTAGATTATATTTCCTTAATTATTAATGATGTTATAAATCTTTTCAGGCATGTCTTTGCCATCTGTATTTCTTCTTCAGTGGTGTTTGTTAAAATATTTTGCTCATTTAAAAACTTAGATTTTTGTCTTCTTATCATTGAGTAATAAGAGTTCTTTGTATATGCTAGATGCAAGTTTCTAGTTGGACATATATTTTGCAAATATTTTACCCCAATAAATTACTTTTTATTTTCGTAACCATGTCTTTTGAAAAGCAGAAGTTTTAATTTTGAAGAAGTCTAATTTAGCAATTTTTTTCTCTTGTAGTTCATAGCTTTTGTCTTTCTTTAATAAAACTGCCAAACCCGAGATCACCAAGATTTTCTCCTATGTTTTCTTTCAGAAGTTTTACAGGCTATACCATCTTGGTATTAGTTTTACTAACAATACCCTAATGTTCTTGAATTTCTTGTTCATACACTTCTGATGATGATACTAGGTTGAATAGATGTTACACACACACACACACACACACACACACACACACACACACACGTGGCAGCACAAGATACAGCATGGATAAGAAGGGCACACAGACCTCAACAGGGGAGCCAATTTGTCTTTTTATCATCTTTTTTTTTTACCCACATACAAATGGACCTGTGAAGCTAATGGAACAAAATACATGAAATCAAGATTGTACGAGAAATCCAGAAATTACCAAATTTCTGGTACAATCCAGATTATACTGGATATTACCAAATTTTATGCCTCTTTTGCACCCTGTAATGTAGAGGTTTGAAGAAAAAATGATAATCAACAATTTATTGAAGAGGTGCTGTGCCAAACAGTATATTGAGAACTTTATATTCAAGGTATAATGCAGATTATTTTATACTTAAAATGACTTTATATGTTGGGTCTATTATTCTCTCTTCTTTTTTTTCACATGAGAATATTATATCATAAAGAAGTAAAACAACTTGTTCAGGTCATCTAGCCAGGTCTGTTTAATGCTAGAGCCCACCACTAATAACAGCTAATAAATACTGGCTGCTTCCTATGTGGTAGATAGACATTGTGCTAAACGCTTTACAAGTATTAACCAATTAAAACACATTTTTGAAAGTACTAACTAAGTTAATCTTGGGAACAAAGCTAGATAGTAGGTATGACTATTTTGCCTCTTTACAGATGAGGAAGCTGACACACCAGACTTCAGTTTTCACAGCTACTAACTGCAAAGTCAGGATTTGAATCCCTGTAATCTGGCTCCTGAGGCTTAACTTGTAACCATCATGCTACTCAGTTTCTCCAAGAAGAATAATTGATGGCCGTATGTGTTGGGTAAATCAAGCAAATGCCCCAAATGAATCTCTCTCTCCAATAACTTTTTCAAATGTGTAGTTTCTTTTACATTCCCTTTGGCACCTGCCCTCATTGCTTTGTCACTCTTCTGCTCCGTCTCCACCTTCCTACCATGACTTACCATGGTGTTGCCTTCCAAGTGTCCATGGTGATAATAAACAGAGCCATGTGTGTGCTAGTGGGAGAGGCCAGGGGAGATGGCTTCCTTCCAGAGCAGCAAGGAAGGAAGCAGGAAATGCCTCAGGAAGTACCTTTGAACCTGAGCCAGGACCCTCTAAAGAGAGTGACTCCTCTTGGATTCATTAATTCATTTGTATCTACCACTGGCTTGGTTAAGGGGAGAGGGCAGGGCCATAGGAGACCCACAAGAAGAACCTTTGGATTGCCTGGGGCTTTTCAAACATCTCACCAGTTAGGGATTGTGTAGAGAGGGATGTGATTTAGGCTTGAGTCCTACTTTTTTTTGCCTTAATCCTTGTGATTTTGGGCAAGTTTCTTAACCTCATTTCACTTTAGCTTGTTTGTAAAAGATAGAGACAAGACTGACCTCATAGGAATTTTGAGGGTCTATGTAAGTTCTTGTATGTATATAATAATAATATAATGACACCTAACATTTATTAAGTGCCTGCTCTGTATGCGTTACTCATAAGAGCTCTTTTTATAAGATAACTCATTTACAATTCACAACAGTATGGGATAGGTACTGTTACTAGCATCACCATTTTGCAGATGAGAAAGCACATAGGGACTAAGATATTTGTCCATGGTCCCTCAGCTGAGATCAGAAAAGCCTGAGCATGAACTTGGGCAGAATCATCCTCAGCCTGTGCTCCTAAGCACTGGCATTTACTGAACTTGCATGAGTATTTCCTTTGTCCTTTAAGCAACAACAATAACAACAACAATAGCAATAACAGGAAGAACCTTTTCTAAGCCTGTCCTTTGGGAACTGTAGGGTTATAGCTAAGTGTCAAGGGATCTGGGATGTCCAAAGGAGTGCTTACCCAGGTCTGGACTGGTTGATGTAGGTTCCAGTTTTGGCTCTGGCCAGCTGTGTGACCTTGGGCAAGGATGTTTCAACTCCCTGAGTCCCATGTTTCTCTTCTATAAAATCTTGAGCGGGGGGAGAACACTAGTTAATTTCCAAGACCCGTTTGAGCTGTCACATTCCTCACGTCTATGATTCTGTGATTAAGTCCCTGGAAGGTTTAAGTACTGATAAAAGTGCCATTAAGTTCTGTATACTCAGCACTGGCAGCCATCTGTTACCTAAGATACCTGGGACAAGCAGTTATGGAATGGGGGTTGGGGGCAGGGTGCAAGGACACGAAAGGCTCCTTGTCTGCCAACCGTGTGTTGTACTGTAGACCATGGAAGACTGGTCACCAAAGTGCGGTGTCACCGAGTTTCCTCTGATTCTGGGCCATCGTATATTGAGACTGACCATCAAAGACAGTTTCCTAACAAGAGAACCTTGTGCAGTAAGTTCCTCAGGCAAGTGACGAGATAATTGAGACAGGATTGAATGGGTCTCAGGCAGAGGAACTTGGAGGACAGACCTATTTGGGCAATGAACTGGTTGACCCAAGGCCTCTCTGTCTATCATTCCTTGACCTCAGGTCAGAGTGATAGAAAGGGGGAAAGCTACCGTGGCAGCTGGGGACACGCTTGCCCTGAAGTCTTGGAGACTAATAAGTGACTGTTTGTCCCGCAAGGGTTAGTCATTCACCTGCCTGAAGGCAGAGGCCTGCAAGTCTAGGTAGAGTCTGTGACCTGCTGGACGTACTTTGGGCTACAAAATCCTTGCCCTTCATGAGGTGACTGCTCATTGTAAAATCCTAAAGCTGAGTTCTTAGAGGTGATTCCTGCAGCAATAATAAGGACCACTGCCACTGACCGAGGCCTTGTTATATGCCAGGTACTGGCCAAGAACTTTTAGTCCTGTCATGGTAAAGAGACTGAGTCTTGGCTTGGCCACCTGTTGTTTGTGTGACTGCTGGCAATTCACGTACTCTTTTTTTTTGCATTTCAATTTCTAAAACTGCAATATGGGGAAAATCTGTGTAAAAGTGCACAGGGATAGAAAAATTTGTAATGATTTTTTTTAAAGTGTCAGTGGAAGATTTATGAGCAAATGCACACAAAGCGCTAGGCAAACAGGAAGTATTCAATAAGTGATTATCAATAGACTGGGCTTTTTGCTTCCTCTAAGGCAAGACTGACTGGTATTCCTATTGCTCTAGCATCCTCAGAGCCTAAAGCAGGGCCTGGAGCACAGCAGGTACTCACCACTTTATATGAACAAGGGGCCTCCTTATGCATCACAAAATTCCTAACACTTAAGCAGGAGACACAAAATATACTGTTAGTAGGAGGTTTAATGACCCCTTTGGCCTATGGTAGAGCAGCTTAAGCCAAAGATACGGAAAACTTAAATAACATAAATGTAAAGAAGATCACATTGAGACGGTCACCCATCTCCTCATTTTGAAGATAGAAAAAGACCTTCTTTCAAGAGGTCTTGGGACATTGACAAAAACTGACCACAGAGAAATCCTCAATAAATCTCCAAAAAGGTGGAAGTACAGATGACATGGATTTCAATACAACAAAACCAGAAATTAAAGGCAAAATGGGAAAACATTTGACTTGGGTCAAAGAGGGAATCAAAAGGGAAACTGTGATACCATAAATGTTCTATTACCCAGGAGCACACAGCTAACTGGCAGAGCCCAGAGTGCTAGGATCTGGATCTCCTGAAGAAGCCATTCAGCCACGGACTGCTTTGCGAGTCGGGGCAAGTCTCCCTGAACCTCGGCTTCCCCCTCTGTCAAACGGCCTCGAGGGCCCCTCGGTCCCGCTGCGAGTTTGAGGCTCAGTAGGGGGAGGGGAGGTGGGTGCTCGGGAGGCGCGGGAGCCACAACGTTCTGGGAAGTCAGGGAGAGTGCGGGTGTTGAGAGGCGGCAGCAGAGGGCGCTGGGTCGCCGGCCTGGGCCCGCGTCTGCCATTGGTCCGGCTGGGGCGCTGGGCTGGAGAGTTGGTGGAAAGTGACAAGTTGAGGGAAGCTGAGAGCCAGAGAGCGAGCGCGCAGAGCGGGAGGAGCCGCAGCAGCCGCCACCAAGGGAGCCCCGGGACGGCAGCCCCCGGTCGCAGGGCGCGCTCTTCTCCGAGTCTGAGCTGGGGGCACTCGCCTTTCCGCTAGCGCGACACCCACAGCTCGGGACTGACCGGCCGGCGGAGGCGAGGCTGCAGCCGGAGGGCTGAGGAGGGACCGCGCGTACGGGGTCCAGAAGCGGCCGGGCGGAGCGAGGGAGCAGGTTAGAGGGACAAAGAACTTTGCAGACGCCCCCGGCATCCTGCGGGGAGAGCGGCCGGGACGAGGTGGCCGGGACCCCGGGCAGAGCCCGTGGATGTTCTGCGCGCGGCCTGGGAGCCGCCGCCGCCGCCGCCGCCGCCGCGAGAGGAGGAATGCACCGGCCGCGCCGCCGCGGGGCGCGCCCGCCGCTCCTGGCGCTGCTGGCCGCGCTGCTGCTGGCTGTGCGCGGGGCCGCTGCCCAAGGTAAGAGGCGCATCCGCCGGGTCCCGGGCCCGCCCGGCCCTCGGCGACCCCTCCAGTCCGCTGCCTGGCGCTGGGCAGCCGGGGAGCGCTGCGCCCGTCGGGGGGTGGGGCGGCCGGAGACCCGTCGGGAGGGGGGGGTGTCTAGCAAACGCGACTCCGGGCGCCGGGGAGGCGGGCGAGGATTTGCCCGGGAGCCCCGCTGGGGTCCGGGGGTGCGCCCGGGGGCTTCCTCCTCGGCGCCCAGCAGCAGTTGCCAGCGCTGACAGGAAGCGTGGAGGGGTTGGGGGGCGTGGGGCGATGGGGGCACTTCCGTGCCGCTGGTCCCCCAGCTTCTGGCTGGACCCCTAAAGCGCCCTAACCCGTGTTCGGGCAAGTGTGTGGAGTCCCCAAGTAGCAGCCGTCCCGGAAGGCGCGGTCCAGGAGAGAGTTTGTATTTTCAGTGGTGCCCAGAGAGCCCAGGCTGTCCGCAGACCGACCCAGACAAAAGCCCTTGCCTCCTGAGGCTCGGGCGGCCTCACTTATCCACGGGCCCCGGCTCTCCTGCCTCTGGAGGCTCCCAACGTGTGCGCTGCCGCCGTCGCCGCCACTTTGTGCAAAATGTGCTGTCAGAGGCGGCCTGCTGCTCCAGAGTGCTCCGAGCGTGCACGTGTGTGTGTGTGTGTGTGTGTGTGTGTGTGTGTGTGTGTGTTACACACAAGGGGGGAAAAGCCATCTAATGCATACTTGATTTTGGTAATCTCCAAAGACAATTGGAACAGTTAGAGAAAGACTCCACCGAAAGCCCGAGCGTCTTAGTTCGCTGCGGGAAGCTTGGATCCTCGCTGCGTCTGAGCCGGTACACAATGAGAGGGAAGAGCCCGGCTGTGCCTGTGGAGACAACCGATTCATTCTTTGGAGGTTGGAGGGGGAAAGTTGATTAAAGTCTCCGGGGTCTTGGGCCTCACTTTTAACATGCATCCCTTGAGGGGGTGCCGGAGTCCCTGAATTCTGCCCTCCCCCACTCCCAGGCCAAACCGGTGCAGATAAATAGGTTTCTGCTCTTTTATCATGCATCTTTCATTTTTAAGTTAGCGCTGTGCTTCGGAAAAGAAAAGGCTTTTAGGCTATTTAGCAGTTGAAGGGGAAAGATCTATTGACTACATAGACTACACATGGCCACGGAATTAGTTTTTACTAAAATCTAGCTCGTAATTTTCGTGGTGGGACACACACTCTGAAAGCAAGTTGTGTGTGAATTTTGATTTCTTAGAGATGAGTTCGGGGAAGTTAGAACTGCGTTTTCTGAGAAATATTCCGAAATTGATCCCGTACTGTGGTTGTGGTAATCTGGAGTCTCCTTGGGGGTAAATACAGCTCCTAATTGTAATTAAGATGTCCATCAGCAGGGAGTGCACCTTCCTGATGAAAAATCCTAATGAAATGTAAACAGCTTGGTCTCTGGGATGTTTGCTTCCTTTGGGGATGCCAAACATCTGGCCCCGTGCCACAACACCTGGATGAAAAAATAAAAACTGGGTCATGCTGCCTAAACAACAGAAACATCCTTCCCACGTCAAGTTGCCCAGCAAATTTAGGTGGAGATAATCAGGGTGATTCTAGCTAAGGTAGGGCTTCTGGCGTGGGTCCTTGATTAATTTGGTTATATCATCTCTCGACTTCTTTAACTTCGACATAACCTTTCAACAGTGGTTGCTCCAATATCATGGGGGGGGGGGGGAGGAGCGTACCTTTCTTTGGTCACCTGCCTTTAAATGAATGTCCATGCAATGATTTTGTTGAGTGTAAGACAGTCTTGTTATCAGCAGTCAGCCAAACTCTGTCTTGTTTAACTGTCTACAGGCTTAAAAAAAGAAAGAAAAAAGAGTATTGCCTTTTCCAAACTCTTCAATAGTGACCTCAAATCTGTTATTATTGTCTTATTTGTCATCTTATAAATCCCTTTCCATGTTTGTGAATGCTTGATCTTTTCTCTGAGGACAAATCTTCCAGTGGAACTCAAATTTACTTTCTTGTCTGATCCAGGATTCTTAAGGTAACTGAACCAGTGGCTCAAGAGATCAGCTTAAGGGGAGATAGGTTTCAGTTACTTATTAAAAAGACGCTCGGTATTTCTCCCATCATTTTTCCATTTTGTTAGCCAGGAGGGCAAAACTTTGTATTTACTTTTGCTGGTCTATTCATTGTTGATCTCCTGGTCTACCTCCTACCTACCTACAGCTCAACCTCTCTGGGAAGCTGAAGCCATTAATACTGTACCCAGAACTCAGGGCCTTAGGAACCCACCTGGGCCTTTCTTAGTATCCTGTGGATTCTGTGGTTTACTTCTTAGAGTCAGAGGGAGGTGGCCTGCTACTGTGTTTGCTGTCATTTCATAAACCTTCCAATGCCATTTTAATAGGTGTCTGTCCTGTCTACTTTTAGAATAGGAGTCTCTTGAGGGCAATAAGACTGTCAGCTTTCCTGGTGAAAACACTGAAAGCCAAGTCAGCCAGCCCAAATTTTATTGGAGATGCCTGAAAATCCCCCCTAGGGGAGGCACACAGAGGCCGGGTAGACAAAGGGTGTGGTGAAGCTGCCTCTGGCAGTGTGTTGGAAATATTTAATCCTCAGTATTGATTCAGCATACCTGGTAGGCTGTTTTGCTACTCTGATATTGGCACTATCTTTCTGATATTTACTTAGGAGTCTTCTTAAGAACTCAGCTTTGGTCTATATTTTCCTTTATCTATCTCCTGCATGATGAACATAGCCCTCAAATTAGACTTTAAAGTTTTTAAATGGCGTGTCACCTGCATCCATTAGTATCCATTTTGGCTGTGGTTTGATGGTGACCGGATACCCCATTTCAAATATTTTTTGAAAATTTTACGCAGCATCCTATGGGGAATGCAATGCTTTGTAGCCTGTATGTATGTTGATGTAAATGTATATCTCTATATAAATGACATATGTGTACACATCTATATAGTAAGTGGCCCATAGATTCTTTTGTTGAATGAGTACAGAATAACTTTTTTGGTTGCGTGTAAAATTGTGGTGGAATATTTGCTTTTCTTAATAAAAAATGCAACACACTTTCAAGGACTTCTTCTTTTCTTGCCCCATTTTTTGGTATGAATGGAGCATAATAGGACTTAACTGTAGGGCCTAATGGTTATGAGCACAGGCATTGAAATTTAACAGACGTGGGTTTGAATCTTTTCTCTGCCATGGACTGGGATAGTCAATTAGTTTTTCAGAACCTTACCAGAGTGTTAAGAGATTTAAATGCAACCTGTGTCAGGTAGTGGAGAGGAGCACCCAACTGAGAGGGTCTTAACTTGGGGTATGTGAAACTGAGGATATGCAGACCTCCCAGAAATAGTATTCAAATTTTTATGTGCATTTTTGTGGCTGTATGTTTCTGGCTATAATCTGATATTCTGGAGAAAAAAACAAAACAAAACAAACCCGAACAAACTGCAATCCCCAAAAGATAGGAACTTTTGATTTGGAGTATTTGATGGCTGGGACAGTAAGTCCACCTCCGGGTAGGTTGCAAGGAGTTGAGGGTTGGTGGTGGTGGGTCCTGGGTCTTAGCTTAGGTCTTCACAATTTATGGAGCCTCTACCTCTCCTCCCTTTCCAGTTTCCCTCCCACCAGGCCGGCTGTTACTGGGCTTGGGAGAAGCTGAAGAATGGTGCTAAGTCCTTTGACCTCAACTAAGTATATATTTCCCTGAATCCAAGCATGCTGAGATGCTTCTGTTTATATAATTTATTTAACAAACACTTGGATAATCCTTACAATGGCCACTCACCATTCTGAGCATTTTGCAAATATTAGCTCACTGAATCCTCACCACAAATCTATGAGGGAGATGGCATAATTAGCTCATTTTAATGTAGACACAGAAAGGGTAAGTTACTTTCTTAAGGTCACATGGCTAGGAAATGGCATTGCTGGGTTTACAATCCCTGGTTTCATGCTCTTAAGTGCTGTCCTAGACAGTCTTTCCTGGTTTAAGTCTTTTTTTTTTAATTTTTTAAATGTTTATTTATTTTTGAGAGAGAGAGAGAGAGAGAGAGAGAGAGAGCGAGAGCGAACGAGCATGAGCAGGGGAGGGGCAGAGAGAGAGGGAGACCCAGAATCTGAAGCAGACTCCAGGTTCAGAGCTGTCAGCACAGGGCTCGAACTCATGAACCTTGAGATCATGACCTGAGCTGAAGTCAGACACTTAACCGACTGAGCCATCCAGGCATCCCTTCTGGTGTAAGTCTTAAAATTTACACTACATATGGGCCAAAGGTGCCATTTTCCCATGTTTTCTAAGAGCAATGGGATGTTTTCTTAGCTATATCTAGGGGTAATAAGAAATGATTGGAGACAGCCAATTTCAATTTTTCTTTCTGTCCTGGAGGTCCTTGAGCCAGTCTTGCTGCAACTCAGACCGGAAGGGCCTTTGGAGGTCTGCACCTCTCATCAGGAGGAATTACATTGTTGTAACGAATTGCAACTTTGATGCGGCTTGATGTGTGTGTCTGGAAGTTCCTTCCAAACAGCCATGAGATATGTCTTGATAAAGTGCCTTTGTATTTGCATCTGGGTGTACGACTGGCTTTGTAGGCTGAGCAGAGGTGATTTATTAAAGTACTCTTTAGTGGGAGAGCTGGCTTGCCAGCTTCAAGGTCCTCATGTAGACCAGACCCTGGCAAATCCAGCCCCAGTTGGGAAACACTCAGGTCTCTGAGGCCTCTTTCTCAAACAGAAGGGCCTCAACCTGGCCTTACCAATTCCCCTGGGGTGTGACAGGAGAGACTGTTCTGTAGACACACGAAGAGAAAGCAATAGTCTTCTGTGACTCTGAGAAAGTTCTCTGGAGTTGAGGGGGAGGGGATGGCAGGGGGTGGGGTAGGGTGGGGTGGGGAAAACTCTTCGAAATCCTTAACTAAATGCAGCTGCTTGTTACACGGAGCCTGACTTGCATGCCAGGAATATCTAAAAAGCTAACGAATACAAAATAAAAATAAACAGCAGTAAAAAGGCTCTCTCTTTGTTGCAGTAAGCTCGGTTGGGGTTTTCAGTTTGTTTAGGAATGGGATAATTGTGGCATCCACTTTATTTTGGTAAGGCAGTGAAACGTGGATTGATGTTATGTCACTGGGATGCTCCCACCACCTGAACTTTTTCCTTCACACCCGCCCCCCTCAGAGTGCCCAGGCATGGACATCCACCAGCCGCAGTTTCCAACTGTTGCCCCTGAGTGAATTACACTGGAAGAGGGCAGATAATTTAATGGGATAATCTTGGCAGGGCCAGCAAATTTCACACCCCATCTCTCACTAATAGAAAGGCAGTAGAAGGCTACAACATCCTCAGATGAAAAGGTTGTATAAAAAGACTCTGCTCAACAGTAACTGTCTGTCTATAAATAAGGTTCTGTAGAGTTTTGATCCAAAAGCTGTTATTAAATACTGATAAGCCAAGCCTCATAATGTTTGGCCTCCCTACATTTCCTTTTTTTTTTTTCCTTCTCTCCATAGAACCATAGATTTTTTTTTTAAGAGGGGGAAGAGACCTCAAAAGACCAACCAGTTCAAGCTGGTTATTTTCTCCAGTATTTCTAGATAGAAAGGACCTTCGTTTACAGCCATTTAAAAGAGGTAATGTGGAATGACAGAAATGGAATGAGATTTGGACTCTGATAGAGTAGGGTCTGAACTGGGGCTTTGCTGATTCCTGGCTGTGTGACCTTAGACAAAGTTCTTTGCACTTTTGAGCCTCAGTTTCCTTGTCTGCAAAATGGAGAGTTTTTGGATTTTTGTGGAGGTTTTGTGGGAATGTAAGGGAATAACAAACATAAAATACCTAACACAGTGCCGTGGGCTTAGTTAGTAAACACACAGTGTGTTAGCTGCTATCATTGTCAGAGGCTTGCTGGGGAAATCAGAAAATTTGGCTCCCAAACAATGGTCATTATGCTGTAAGATATGAACCAAGACTCAGAGAGCAGCTGTTTTTACCATACTTTAAGATGCTTGAGTGTTTCATTTTAGAGGGAGCTTATAGACACTCTAGAACTGAGCAGTACCCAGGTCAGTGCTGGGGACCCAGATGGGAGATTCCACAGTGCAGTTTTGCAAGCCTTAAAACAAAGGCTTTTTTCAGAACAGCGAGCTCTTTGGGGAAGAGCAACCCCTCCCTGGTGCTTGGTGTAATTCCAGAATCCTGCAATGGGGACTGTTACATTTCAGGGACCTCCACTTGTAATCTGACCGTTTTTAGCTCCAATATCCAAATAATCTTGCTGAGCACAACTTAAAAGAGAAGGATAATGGCCGGAGGAAAGAATCCTGAGGTGCTCTGTTAGCCATTTAAAATTTCTGAGTACAAAAAAAAAAAAAGTTCACATTACCCAAAAAGAGAATAATGAAGTGTGGGAAGGGGGAGGGGAGATAAAAAGAACTTCTAAAGACCAAGGCAGGCGTTGTGTTTTTTATTTTTATTTTTTAACAGTAAAGTTTGTCATTCAATGCATTTCAACTAACATTTATTATATATTTATTTTGTGCAAATATGGTGTTGGTGTCCAGGAACAAAACATTACCCTTGCCCTCAAGGGTAAAGGAGGAGGGAAATTCTTACTTTTTGAAGAACCTACTATGTGCCAGGCATAGTTCTTTATAGATATTAGGTTTCTATGTCCCAGCAGCCCTTTGTGGCTGGACTTCTGACCCCATCTTACAGATAAGGAAATTAGTATATGTGCTACCGAAGCAAGCACTGCAGATTAGGAAATTAAATCTTAGGTGGTATCTTGGTGAATCTCACACAAACTATTAAGTTGGGACATGGCACTTGAGCCTAGACATTTGATGTAGGTCTTTTGACTCTCAAGTGTATGCTGTTTTCACTATCCTTGAAGTGTAATTGTGGAGACAGGATAAAGAAATATATACCTCCATATGCCAACTAGCTCTCCCCCAAGTGAATTACAGGAAAGGGGTGTGGAAAAAGTGCTATGGGAACACAGGGTTAGAAGACATCAGTTCTCACTCAGGAAATTGTGGGGAGAACTTTAGCATCCTTCACAGGCTTATTATGAGAATACAAGGGGATAATGTATGGAAAATGCTTAGCACCTTGCCGCACACATAGTGCTCAGTGATAGTTCTGTAGTTATGTGGCCAGAGAGAGGTTCTGCCATGACTTATCTGCCTCAGAAGCCTGTGCTCTTAATTTTTCCACTGCAGTCCTTTTCGACAGGCATGTGGTTGGAAGAGTAAGTGGCTGTGTAGTCCCTAAATGGAAAGGACGACACTAAGACCATTTCTCTGGTATCTTCCTCACCTGCCCTAATCCAGATTTTTGGACTCTCCTCTGCTTTGGGTAGAGAAGGGGGTTTGTACAGGTTTGAATTTGGAAACAATCACAATGCCTAATCATAAACTGTGACACTCCTGGAACTCTGGGTGGGATCCCCATTCATTCACTGATCATACATTTTCTATGCACTTACTGTGAGTCAAATATTTTGCTAGTCACCAGGGATATAAAGGTGAATAAGGCTAGGTCCTTGCCTTGGAGGATTTTTGAAATGGCAGATTTCTGGAAGGGATTGCCAGCTGATCAGAAAATCTGTTTCCATCTCTTCTTGGTGACTTGGTTAGACTACACTTCCCAGTTTCCTTGCAGTTAAGTGAGGCCATGTGACTAAATATTAGTCAATGGAATGAGATTGGAAGCAATGAATGTCAGTTACAAGTGATACCTAATAGCTTGGCCCATAAAAAACTTCCCCAGGGCAGGATTGCTATGATCCTGAATGTGGTAACCCTAGAAGTCATGTGTTGAAAATACGGCAAGGTAGAAACATCCTGAAGCCCTCCCTTTATCACTGCACCATGGAAGGCACCTGTTGGTCCAAACTCGTTTAGGTTTTATGTGAGCAAGAAAGAAACTTCTATCGTAGTAAGGGCTGAGATTTCAGTTTATCGGTTACAACTGCTAGTGTTACCTTAACTAACATTGTTTATATAACTGACAGTGTATATATAGGTCCCTATCTATCTCTCCACCCAACAGTGCAGCAGTCAGGACCAGCATTTTTAGAGAGTATATAATAGGAAATTTCAGAGTGCATTATGTTAACAAAATGAGTATTGTTTTAGGAAACTTTAGCTTCAGTTCTGCTTATGCTGATCTGGGTTATTATTGGGCCCCATGCTCAAAAGTTTGGAAGCTACTGGTCTAGTAGAGGCAGACAAGTCAACAGCCCTGTACAGTGGAGTGCGGTGGGTATGACAGTAGTGGTCAAGTCCCTGTGCTATGGAAGCTCAGTTAAGGAAGTGCCTAGAAAGCAGAGATGGCAAAAAGCGTTCATTTTTCCAGTCAGTATTGGCTGCCTGTGGTGCAGTGTTGAGAAGGATTCTAAGGTTTCTCCAGGATCTCTGGGAGGGAATACTGGGATCTGACAGTAGCATTTGCCATGGGCTTGGGGAAGAGGAGGAGTAGAGGTGCAGACCTAGCTGGCATCTGACCACTTCACATGGAGTCTGAGCTCCTTCCAGTGAATTAAACCCCTTCCCAAATTATTTATGGCACACATACGGTGTCTCTAGCACCATGCTAAGCACTGTGGGGAATTTAGAAGCACTCTGACTAGCCCTTGGAGAGTTTACCTTTTAGGGGCATCAAAATAGGCACTTGTGAAATAATTATACACCCAGTGAGTACAGAGTTGGCAATTATAGATGCAGAATGCCGAGGAGGAAGAGGTCTTTCAGGAGGAAGTGGGATATGAAGTGAGCCTTGAAGGATGGGGAGGATTATGATGGGGACAGGAGGAGAGGAGCCAAACTTTCTGTAGCTGCCCTACTCTCCATGGACTTGCCCAGGCTGTCTTGAGTTCTTCAACTGGGCCTCCACCCTGGAACAGGGCTAGGTTTCATGGGATGGGAGAGTAATGGAGAAAAAAGAGGGCTTTGAGTGGTGCCTGGTATGTTTTTTTGCATACTAAGGAGGGCTCATGGTGGGGGGGGGTGGGGGAAAGAAGGGTTTTACTGGGAGCAAGAGAACTTATCTTTCTCTCCAAAAGTGTACCCCAAAGAGTACTCTTAAAATGCAGTCCATTTCAGGACTGCTTGTCAAAGGTAACTTACGTCTGCTGCAACGATTTTGTTTTGTGGTGCAAGCTACTAAATGCCAGTGCACATTTTGCTTGGTTGATGAAAATCATAATAGTATAGTAATGATTAACACATCAAGCCTCCTGTCTGCCAAGAACCATTTTAAGTTCCTTAGGTATTTTAACTCCCATAGTCTTCAGGGAACCCTATGAGGTAGGCGTGAGTTATTATCCCCATTTTCCAGATAAGAAAACTGAGGTACAGAGAAGGTTAGTGACTCACTCTAGATCACACAACAAGTTAAGTGAGAGAAGCAGAATTTGAACCTAGTTGTTTTGAGTCCAGGGCTTTGTCTTTGACCATTATGCCAGACTGCAGCTCAGTATTTTTTTTCAAATCTGTCTGATGATTCAAATTCTCTGTAAGATTCCAGTCAAATAGCTGAGTCAAAATAATTATAAATACTCCATTGGTATAGAGTTTTGCAGCTTACAAAATTATTTCATGTGTAATATTACCATTAATTTTCCAAATAATCCAATAAAACAGGATTTCTTTCTTTCTCTCTTCCTTTTATTTTTTTTAAATTTTTTTTTCAACGTTTATTTATTTTTGGGACAGAGAGAGACAGAGCATGAACGGGGGAGGGGCAGAGAGAGAGACACAGAATCGGAAACAGGCTCCAGGCTCTGAGCCATCAGCCCAGAGCCTGACGCGGGCCTCGAACTCACGGACCGTGAGATCGTGACCTGGCTGAAGTTGGACGCTTAACCGACTGCACCACCCAGGCGCCCCTCTCTCTTCCTTTTAAAATTAGGCATGTGAGAGGGCGCCTGGGTGGCTCAGTCGGTTAAGCGACCGACTCTTGATTTCGGCTCAGGTCATGATCTCACTGTTTATGAGTTGGAGCCCCACACAGGGCTCTGTGCTGACAGCTCAGCCTAGAGCCTGCTTCAGATTCTGTGTCTCCCTCTCTCTCAGCCCCTCCCCTGCACACACTCTGTCTCCCTCTCTCTCAAAAATAAATAAACATTAAAAAAATAAAATAAAATAAAATTAGGCATGTGAGGTTGGTGGCTCACCTAAAGTCATCGTAGCTAGGGAAACCTGCCTGAAACCCAGCCTCTTTGACTCCAGGCTCATAGTGCTTTCTGCTCTAAAAGACTACCTGTGTTTGGAATTTGTGATTCTAAGATGCTGATATATGTCTGTTTTCACTGTACTTTCACCAGCAAATGAATTTGCCTGATTCTCCTCAAATCAGCAATTTTTTTCCCCCAGAAATAGTTGTAAGACACTTGTAGATGGGACCTGGAGCTGTGACTCCTGTAACCTAAGGAAATCCACTTTCTAACAGACGGAGAGAATTTACCTAAAAACAAGGAGTTTCCCAAGTGGTTGTTGCTTTTTCTGCAGGTGGAAGAGCCGTTGATGTGAAAGGGCTTTGGCATCAGGAGGTCTTGGTGTCAAAGTCAGGTCACTGCTTTTCTGTCAGCAAATTACTTTACCTCTCGGAGACTCCCTTTCCTCACCTGTAAAATGGGAGGCATAATGGTGCTTACCTTGACAGGGTTGGGAGAGGTACTGTGGGCAGTGCTTGTACAGCACCTGGGTCGTGTTCCATGTGTGCAGCCTACTCCTGTGAATTAAATGGATGCCTGCAAGAGGGTACTTCCTCCTCTGAGCTTTTCCCAGAATGTGATGGGGCAAAATTGCCGAACTTCAGCACCTTGTTGGCCCTTATTTTATGATATAATCATCTCTGGTGCAGACCTTCCAACACTAGGAACTTTTGGGTTATAATTATATTAATATTTGTCAAGGATATGACTTTCTTATGGTCTGTGAAGATTGAACACCCTAAGGTAAAAACAGATCCTGCTGCCTGAAATCCTAGATTTCCTTGAAGGACTCCTGTCTGTTCTTCGTGGGAAATTGACCCCATTTCCTGGTGGGTTTAAGCATACATCAAAGCAATTTATTCTACTTTTTCTCCACAAGAGAGATGATGTCCTCATCTCTTGGATTTCATTCTGACTTGGGTATTTAATAGTTGTTCCATAATTTTCATACTCCCTGCAAAGTATTGGTTGTTTTTTTTCTCCCCACCCGAACTTTTGGTGTGATGAAAGTTAGCCCATCCGCTGGAGTACTTAACTTAGTGCTTAACTTAGTGGTGGCTGTTTACCTCCTCCCTCCAGAGAATTGTGTGTTGTATAGGAACTTCCAGCCCCCAAATGTTGCCTGTTGGAGACTAGCTATGTAGACTGCTGACAACAAGAAGCAGCACTTTTTGATGCTGTTCTTAATCTACTGCTGGGTTACCCTTTTCCTCTCTATGTGGCTCACGGCCCTCTGCCCACTCATAAAGGGCATTCCTCTTGCCCACTTTGCAAGGGAGGAACTGAGCTGAGCATGCCCTTTGTCCTACCCAATTTGTCAGTGAGTCACTGCATTGTACTGTGCAAGCTCCTGCAAGAAGTAGCTGGTAAAGGGGCAGCGAGAGTCCAGCATTTAGCACTCATTTCTTTCCTTCCCCAAGATGTAGTATTAGGTGTGGGGAGGAAGGCATTCCTCCCTTACCCTGGCTTTCACCTTTTTTTTTTTCTGAGAGAGAGAGCGTTGGGGGGGGGGGGTGGACAGAGAGAGAGAGAGAGGCAGAGGACCCAAAGTGGGCTCCAAACTGTCAGCACAGAGCCCCATGTGGGACTCGAACTCACAAACCACGAGATTATGACCTGAGCCAAAGTTGGACGCTCGACAAATGAGCCACCCAGGTGCCCCCAGCTTGATTTTTTTTTTTGAAGGAGTAATTGCCAGATTTCATGGTTGTGTTGGGGTTAAAACTATATACATAGATGAGATGGTCAAAATAAATAACCCTCCCACATCTTTGCCTCAGGACTCAGGTTTTGCAAGTTTCTCGACCAACCCACAGTGTTGGTGAAAGTGGCTTCTCCCAGACTGAGAATCAAATCAACATGACAGTTGGTCTGTCTGCTCAGTGTTGATGTAGAGTAGGGAAGGAAAGAAGGGATCTGAGACGCCAGGCTCCTTCACCTGCCAAGTGATGTGTCCTGTGTAAACTACAAAGAAGTCACTGGCAATTCCATCTGGTTAAATATTTATTTAGCCCCTGAAGTGGACGCAGAGAAATATATGGCAGTATCCTCTCCTGTAGGAGTTTATTGTTTTTGTTAGGGAGGCAAGATTGATACCCCAAAGGGTATGAGACTAACATTGAGTCAAAGCTCACTGTCCTGACCTTTGTTTAGGGCTCTTTTTCTGTCTTGCAGCTTCTAGAATCCCTATACTCTAGCACCTGCCCCACCTCCCTGGCACAGCAGGGTCACACTGGTCCCTTTCTCCATCTCTCCTTGCTGAAATCTTCTTCTTCAACCCCCAGTGCCCCCACATTCAAGAATTCACTTTCTGCTCTTCCTTCCCCTGTGCCGCCACATTCAGCCTGTATTTTCAGATAGACTACCTAAGTCATGCTCACTTAATTCTGATTTAGCCCAAGATTTTAATCTTTGTAGTAACAGTCACCATCATTTATGTTTTAAATTTATTTACTTTTTAAATATTTATTTATTTATTTTGAGAGGAGAGAGAGCGGGGGAGGGGCAGAGAGAAAGAGAGAGAGAATCCCAGGCAGGCTCTGCACTGTCAGGGCTGTCTGCACTGTCTGCACTGTCAGGGCTGGAACTCACAAACCGTGAGATCATGACCTGAGCCAAAATTGAGAGTCGACGCTTAACCAACTGAACCACCTGGGCGCCCCAGTCACCATCGCTTACTGAACATCTACTACGGGGCATACATCTGGTGAGACATTTTGTATTTTGTAGCAGAATCCTATTATTTTGTCTCTCCAGAATTGTTGCCCCCCTCCCCTCACTTCCTCCTTTTGCTCCTTTATCCATTGGGAAAAGAAACCACTTTTGCCTGTATTCCAATCTTGTGATGGGGAGAGTGCCAATCATAACCCCTGACCCCTAGCCTCACCATGATGGGCCAATCATAGTCCATCCCTGGGATTTAGGGGTGCTCCTCTGGGGCAGAGAAGATAGGAGACGCTCTCAGCCGTGTCTCTGTCTTGGAAAAAAGCTGGCCTGAGGGGGACAGTGACTTTGATATCCAGGGCAGGCATTGCTGAGAGGTCTGGCAGGGGTCTAGTCTGTTCTCACATCTCTGAGATTTTCTGCTCAGAGCCCATAGACTCTGCTTTGGGTCTTCCTGACCATGCACACAACTTACCTAATTGTCACAACAAAATGAAATGGGGTCATTATTATTTTTAACCTAAAGGAAGCAGTTTTTTAAATTTATTTTTATTTTTATTTTTATTTTTTTGTCAATATATGATATTTATTGTCAAATTGGTTTCCATACAACACCCAGTGCTCATCCCAAAAGGTGCCCTCCTCAATACCCATCACCCACCCTCCCCTCCCTCCCACCCCCCATCAACCCTCAGTTTGTTCTCAGTTTTTAACAGTCTTAAAGGAAGCAGTTTTAATGCTTTTCCTCATGAGAAAATATATGTCCATGAAAAACACAATGATAAATGGAGTATGTAAACAAAATCACCCACAATCCTACCATTCAGAGATAATCTCTGATCGTCTTTTCTGTACATGTGTATTTATAAAAGGAAGTCACACTTTTACTCCCAAGAGAAAACTGAGGCTCGGAGATGCTAAATAACTTCTCCAATGTCACATAACCAGCCGCTTTCCATTCCACTCAGTTCTTTGTGAGCAGGGACCAGATCTTATGTCAGTTAACTACTGCCAGGTCCAGCACATTTCACTCAGTAGGAAATCACCAAATATGTGTTGAGTGAATGCTCAATTCAGTGCAATTGAGTGCCACAAGGAAGGTGCGTTTTTTGTAGATCAAAGAGAGATGTGTGTGTTGTCCAGAACTACTGGGAGGGTTTTCTGAACAAGGTGGACATGGTGAGCCAATAGTTATCTGTTTCTCTCCTATATGCAGTGTCCTGAGTGGTCAAAGCCAGAGAGCAGGGACACCTGAGTGCCTCCTGCTGTCAGAGCTGGATGCTGCCTGAGACTTAATGATGACATTGGAGTTTTTCTGAAAACACAAAAGGGATCAAAATGAAAAGGTGTCCCTGTGACATGGCTAAGAGGGTGGGAGAAAGACATACACGATATCCAGAAGGAAATTCACAGCTGTTGGGGCAATAGGAAATCGAGTCCTAAAGAGATCAGGGAGGGAGGGACCACCAAAAATATTATCAAGGATACTCTGGCAGGACTTTCAGACAGGCCTTGTCCGTCTGTCTCCCGCCTCTCTTGGGTCTCATCTGGTGCTTTGTACATGGTGGCTTTTCTGTGGACTGTCCCCTCCCACAGAAGCATCCCTCCTCATCCTATTAGCTACCAGTCCTGCTCTGGCTTCACTGTCCTTTCCCTGACTGGCCAGACTCGGTTGGGTTCCCACTTAACCTGCTTTGATAGCACCCTATATTTTAAAATATTCTTCATTATAGTTTGTAATTAAACATTTATTTGTGCAACCATTACCTTTTCTATCACTGGATTGGATGCTCCTTAGACAAGAGTCTGAGTTTGGATCAGAGCCAGTACAGTGCCTGGTGGCCCATTGAATCGACTCTACGTACTTTTACTAAGCTTTGTTCTTACTTCCTAGAGGCTGGGATACTTCCAGCTTGCTTTGTATTACTATCTGGCAATTTAAAAATGCATCTTTGAACAACTGAAAATCTCAAGGCTATCTCTTCCAAAAGATGAGGAATTCAACCCTGTAAAAAGTCAATCTGGACTCAATTAAACCTGCTGTGGGCTCTGTTTGCAGGGGAGCAGTGGGCAGCTTGAGAGCTGGGCTGTTTTCCCAAGATGAAAAATCTGTGATAACTCTGAGTTCTGCTGCTATAAATTAGGGTCACTCTGCCCTTAATTGGCAACAAATTAAAATTCTCCCTTAGAGTCCTCCTCTTTCTCTTTTTTCATGTATAGTATGTTTGAGAGGTGGGGAAAATATTGGCCCCCTGCCACAGGGGAGAGGGCACCGTGGCTGAGCCTGCAGGCAGGTTTGGGCTGTGAGGGCCGCTGAGGATAGGGGGTGGTGAGTGATTCTTCCCTGCCCTGACAACCCTCTCCTCCCTCCTTTGGTCCTTCTAGAAGCTCTTCCCTCCCCTTTCTTTCTTCAGGAATCTTGAAAGGTCTCATTACTAGGGAAATATCCCCTGGGGAGCTCTTACTCTCTCTTCTTTTGCTTAATAAGCAGAGGGAAAAATTCTATAAGTTTTGAACTTGCAAGCAATCTGCATGCAAATATGGTCAGAAAGACCTTCGTGTCTTTGCATTTCCTAGAGCACCTCTTTTTAAATCCCTAGAACCATCTGCTTCAGGCTGGGCTACCTTTCCTTCATGCAGGAGAGAGAAAAGGGAGCTTAACAAAGCTTCAGTTAGGTTTCTTGGCCGCGGAGGCAGTTGTGGGGGAGAAGAAAGGCCTGGGCTGTGCCCATTCTTGTCATCCTGGTGTTATTGAGGAGGCTGGTTGGTCAGCATGTGCACTGAGGCCTCCTGGGTGCCAGGCCCTGGGCTGGGGCTGCAGGCACTTCTGGTGGGAGCTCTAAGACTGGCCTTGTGGGGAGCAGGACTGCTGAGCAGTGAGGACATGAGTCAGCTTCTGAAAGCATGGAGGAGGGGCTGGCAAATTAGGGCTGGGGGTGGGACTGACCAAGAGAGAATCAGGAAAGGTGTCTTAGAGGAGGCTTCATTGAAAACAGGAATCTGTGAGGCCCTAAAACAATAACCCATACATAATGCATTTTTTATACCATCGATAATAATGGATGGGTTTATTTTGGCAAATGAGTTCATAGAAATCTGCTGTCTGTAATGTTTGGTGCTCATCTAAGTGAGAAAGCATTTCCTAGGCCTCTCTCTTTATACCAGCCCTTCTCAGGGAACCTCAGCTGTTCCAGAGGGCCACGGCAGCTCAGAGGGAGGCTAAGACCCTTCTGTCTGAGTGCTGGAGGTTGGGGTAGGGTTCAAAACCCAAGCCAGCCCTCTGCCTCTCCAGGAAATTGTTCTGCTCTGAGTTCTGGGGTCTCAGTTTCTTCATCTCTGTGGTGGGGATTATAACTCCTTCCCTGAAGATTATGGAAGATTAAAGGAGATGAAGGATGTAAAAACACCTATGTAGACTTTAAAGTCTTATCTGAGATCGAAGGGTCAGATAGCAAGCAAGAGTTTGTCTCCATTTCTTGGTGACTGGACCCACGAAGCTTCCTTTATTCACTCAGCAAATACGTATGTGGCTGGCTGGCATTGTTCTAGATGCTGGGGGTGAAGCAGTAAACAAAACTAAGGCCCTGCTCATGGAGAAATGTATGCTCTATCGGGTGATAGTAAGTGCTGAGAAAGAGGAAGCAAGGTGCAAGACCTTGTGATGTGGCGAGCGATGGGGTGGGGTGAGCGCCATTGTATGATACGGGGTGGCAGGGACAACCCCAGGATAAGGTGACTCTTGAGCGGAGATGTGCACGAACTACAGGAACGAGCACTGTGGCTGCGGGGGTGGTGTGGAGGAGTCCTCCAGGAGGGGCCAGCGAGGACAAAAGTCTTGCGGTGGGAGTGTGTGCTCAGCTAACAATATCGCAGCAATGAGGTGATGAGGTGTTCCCACTGGTAATGTTTGCAGAGTGCTTACTCCTATGACAGGCAGTAGTCATGCCTCACCTCATGATAGTCCCCCCCTCCCCGCCCCCCGCCCCCGCCAGGGAGGCTGTGTTGTTATCATACCTATTTCCTGGATAATGAAATTAAGACACCACCAGCAACAAGCTAAGCATTCAGCCTACTGGGGAAGAGGCAGTCATTGTCATTGACACAAAGGTGGATTGGAGGCGGCCCTGCACAGAGGAAAGAATGCATGGTTTGGAGAGAAAAGAAATCTGGGTTTGGGCCACGCGTCTGCTGTGTAATGTTGGGCAACGTGTGTAACTTCCCTGGGCCTCTGCTTCCTAATTTGTAAGATGAGCTGATAAAATCTCAGAGGACTGTTATGTATGTGAAGTGATAAATTAGGTGAAAGGATGTTGCCAACTGCATAGCATCGTGAAAACTGTTACTTTACTATTACTCTCCTCCTCCTCCTCTACTGCTACTACTATACTACTCTACTACTGCTACTACTACTCTACTACTACTGTCACACTACTACTACTACGACAACTACTACACTACCACTACTAATACTCTACTACTACTATTACACTACTATTACTCCTCCTCCCCTACTATTATACTACTACTACTACTACTACTACTACTACTACTACACTACCACTACTATTACACTACTACTGCTCTACTACTACTACTACTACTACTTCTCTACTATTATACTACTACTGCTCTACTACTGTCATACTACTACTACTACTACTACTACACTACCACTACTACTACTCTGCTACTACTATTACACTACTATTACTCCTCCTCCTCTACTATTATACTACTACTACAGCTCTACTACTACTACTCTACTACTACTACTATTACACTACTGTTACTACTACTCCTCTACTATACTACTACTACTACTACACTACCACTACTATTACACTACTACTGCTCTACTACTACTACTACTATTGCACTATTACTCCTCCTCCTCCTCTACTATTATACTACTACTACTGCTCTACTACTACTCCTCTACTACTGTCACACTACTACTATTACTACTGCTGCTGCTACTACTACTGCTACTCCACCAGTTCTCTTTCCTAGCCTCCTAAAAAGAGATTGAATGAGAGGAAATGGAAGTTTGTAGCTTATATAATTTCCTTTGTTCTTCCCCCGAAATTTTATTTCATGTTAGCGGCTCTGAGGGCAAATGACCTACAGCATCCAGTTTAACTGGAAAGTATTTTTCTGCAAGATTAAAGAACTATGAGGTACAGTTGGTGGTGAGGCTGCTCATGTTTCTGAAGAAGAAACTTGAGGTCCTGGAACTCCCAGTCCATTCTCTTCCCTGATACCAGGCTCCTTATAATCCCCAAACCTAGAATTTGATGGTAGCTTTCCATAATTTTGCACTGTGTAGATCATAGTTGCTCACTAACTTTTAAGTAAGTGCCCTAAATAGTTGTACCCTTTCAAATTATTCTATTAAATTTTTCTCTGTATTTGGCCCAGTGTCCCATGGGATGAATGGCTAAATCATGGGGATTTGGAGAGATGGGTGTAATTATTTGGACTATAGAATGGGAAAACTGAGGCAACAGGACCTATCCCCAACTGGAGAATTGATGGTGAGCCTTGGTACCCATTGTCATTTCTGCTGAGGAACACTTTGCTTCCACCACCATGGTGGTGGGTCAGTAAAGTCATTCGAATGTTCGTCAACTGACTGAGCACCTACTCTGCGCCAGGCACAGTGCTAGGTGCTGTGAATGCAGCGGTGTTTTCTTTTGGGAGCGCTCTTAGGAGTTGCTCGGGACGTATCATTTAATTTGAATGCTTGCTGCTACCCTTTCTAGCACCTCCAGAAAAGGCAGAGATAGTAGCTGCTTTGTTGTCCCTTGTTCACGACCGGCGGACATGCACCCATCTAGCTGGCACATCATCTGGTGCCTGTGATCGACCTGAGTCATGCAGTCTGCGTTTTGTTTCCCCAGCGCTGCTGGCTTCCTGTGATAAGCTCCATCTTGGCTGTGATGCTGCCCTCCCCCGGGGTTGGGATAACAGCCTCCTGGGGACCGTGGCTAATCTCAGGAGAAGCGGAGCCTCCAGGGAAAGAAGCCTGTCTCTTCTTGTGTGCACCTAGGATTAGGCAGAGCTGCTGCTAATGCACTTAATTAGGTAAGGGCCAGGGGTGACTACTGGGAACAGGAAGCTTGGGGGGTGAACCTCCTGTCCGCCCCCAGTGAAGACCTTCCTCACTGTTACCTTTTCTTGTGGCTCAAGGCCCCCCCCCCCCAACTGAGAAAGCGAAATTAGACGAAAATCAAAATACTGGCTCTAGGAGTCAGCTATTCAACTACGTGTGACCTTCAACAAACCTCAAAAGTCTGGTTTCTCTATCTGTAAAACTTGGGGTACAAATCATGCCTACCTCACTAACTTTTGGTAAGGATGAACTATCGTAATACTCCTGAACACTGGCACATACTTAGTACACCCAGTAAGCATCAATAACTGTGAGCTAAGATGACCATTTTACAGGTGGGCAGCCTGAGGCCCGCACTGGTGTTGATCAGAATTAACCACCTAGAATCCCTCAGTGCTGGAGTCTGGAGTAGCGTGATGGAGTCTCCATCACTAGGCCACCAATAAACCAACTTCCTTCTCTCAGGTGGTAACCCTCTGTGCCCTGCTGCCTGGCCTGGAGACAGAGAAGAGGAGGATAGTTCAGCAACAGAGGCCAGAGGCTGGAGAGTCTCTTCCAGCTAGACCACTAACTGGACCACCACATCCCTTGAAGTTTGAATTGAATTTCCTCATCTGTAAAATGAGGTGGCTTGACTGCCCCTCTGGACCTAAATTTTTAAAAAACTTTTTTTTAATGTTTATTTATTTTTGACAGAGAGAGAAAGAGAGAGAGAGAGAGAGACAGCATGAGTGGGGGAGGGGCAGAGAGAGAGGGAGACACAAAATCAGAAGCAGACTCCAGGCTCTGAGCTGTCAGCACAGAGCCCGAACGTGGCTGGAACTCACAGGCCGCGAGATCATGACCTGAGGCCGAAGTCAGAAGCTCAACTGACTGAGCCACCCAGGCGCCCTAAATTTTTTAAAGACGCCTACTGGAGGAAGCAGAGAGCCAGAAGGAAGAAGTGCGGGGAACATATCAATAGTACATGATAATAAAAACAGCTAGCATTTTGTAAATTCTGAATATGTGTCAAGGACTGTATTGGGTACCAGGATATACTGGGACCAGAACATTATCCCTATTTTCTGGGAGCTCCCAGACTCATGGAACTGGGGAGAAGGCAGTGGAGATAGGGAGAGACAAATAACCAAAAGAATTAGAATTTGTGGTGACATTTGCCATAAAAGAACTGTGAATGGTGAGTTGTGGCTCCCAGACATGGCTGTCCTTCGGTGTTGTGCAGCTGCCTGTGCATGCAGAACCATCGACACATGTGGTGTGGTTCCGAAAGATGTACTGTGAAAGGGAGCCTGAGCCCTGTGTGCTGGGGAAGGGGAGTCTGTGGTCGAAAGGGCAGGACCAGGAAGATTGGAGCTGGGTGGGGGTTTGCAGCCAGGCAGCCAGGCCAGACCTCTAGGGGGCTGATGGATTACATTCCTCCAGTTAGAAACCATCAGAAGCCCCACTGAGCAGGGCTCTTGTGGCTTCAGAGCTTTGCTGATGTTTCCTCCTGCAAGGGGAAAAAATCAGTTTCTGATTTAAGTGTTACCTTTCTGTCCTCTTGCTTTCCTAAGTGTGACAAGATCCAAACCCAAATTATTTGCACTAAACTTGTTAATTTTAGCAAGGTGGTAGAATAGAATAAGAATTGGAAACAGCTGAAACCCTGCCAGCTTTCTTCTCTGTGAGGTTGTGTTTGCTGACCTTCTAAAGAAAGATCTGTTGAAAACCTGGCTGTAGGTGGTGGATATGACACTTGCAGACATAGCATGGACCTACTGTGTACTTGCGTCTAAGCTAAGTAATGTCATGAAACAAGCTTTCTTGAGCTCTTAAGATTGTTAAAATACAGTTCAAAGCCACAGAAACCTGTGGGAGCGATTTCTGCAAGGTGGGAGGCTGAGGGAGGCTTTGAAGCTGTCCTGTCTGAACACTTAGACCGCTGAGTGGAACTCTTAAGCACTTCACGTGCCTTAAACGGTCTAGTGCAAAGTGTGTTTGGGAACATAAAATCTCCTGCAGATACCAGAATAAAAACCCTTATCTCCTCCCTAAATATTGATTCAAAATAATAGCTTGTTTTGAACTTTCTCTCAATAAATTGATTTTTAACTGAGAAAAATACCTCTAGGGAAAACTTTAGACAGTATAGAGTTAACAGTTTTGGAGACATGGGGTAGCTGAAACAGAAGGGTGTCCTTAAAGACATGAAAAAAGGAGGAAAAAAGGTGAAGGTATTCCTTTAACCAGAAGACTCCTCTTCCTTCTGATTGCATACTCCATCGACACATTTTATTTTGAGTATGTTTTGTTTGCAAGACCCTGTGCTGGAAACTGAGGAAGAGACTATGATTTCGCCCCTGTCCTCTGGGGGATGTGTGTGTGTGTGTGTGTGTGTGTGTGTGTGTGTGTGTGCACGTGTGTGTATTGTCTTGGATGGGAAAGGAAAATGAGATGTTTTTTGGAAACTTTTTTTCTTTTCAAGAGAAAGGATGACATCAGGGCATAGTAGAAAGAGCTCTGAACTAAAAATCAACAAACTTGAATTCATCTCCTAGTCCTGCCTCTAACTAGCTGTGTGACACCAGGCAAGACATTTGCCTTCTCTGATCTTCAAATTCTTTGATACAAAGCAATGGGGCTGGATCCTGCTCTGTGGACCAGCAGCATAGACACCACCTGAGAGCTTGTAAACAATGCAGAGTCTAAGGCTGTTCTCCAGACCTACTGGGTTAGAATCTGCATTTTAACAAGATCCTCAGGTGATTTGTATGCAAATTAAAGTTGAATAAGCATTGCTTTAAAGAAGGATTTCTGTTCTAATATTCTAATTTTTGTGCTTTTTTTCCCTAATATATTGTAAAATCCAGTTATGAAGAATTTATCTAAGGTTGGGCTGGGCATTCTTACCCTTCTAATGTTGGTACTCTGTGAGAGAAAAGATTTAAAGGCAGAGTCATGCACAAATAGTTATGAACTCAGTTCCAAATGAGATCTATATACATATTTCTCCGTTTTGCCTTGCGTTTTAGGTCTTGGCATTATGGTAAGGACAGCTGTGAGAGAGAAGAGGAGGAGGTGGGAAGTCTAGGTGATTGAAGGTGGAGATGGCAATGGACTGGGACCTTCTGAGCTGGCAGGTGGCACAGAGCAGTGGGTCCCCAGCTCAGGTCCTCAGAATCAACACAAGGGTTGTGAGGATTGAATAGTTTTAGTGCTTATAAAATCATGCTTATTATTTTTCTTTTCTTTTTAAAAAAATGTTTATTTTTGAGAGAGAGTGCAAGCAGGGGAGGGGCAGAGAGAGGGGGTCAGAGGATTTGAAGCGGGCTCTGCTCTGACAGCAGCTAGCCCAATGTGGGGCTCAAGCTTGTGAATCACAAGATCATGACCTGAACCAAAGTCAGGTGCTCAACCACTGAGCCACTCAGGGGCCCCTGTATTTTTCAAATATATATGAATGTTGCTTTGATGGACTGAATGAAAATTCAGAGTGACTTTTTGATATCCTATATTTTCCTGGTTAATTGATGTTAAATGTTAAACCTTTTCGATGGGGGAAGGTCTATATCATTTTTGTTATAAACGGCATCTTCTTACTTGAAACCATTGGGAACCATTGGGATAGAGGATAATAATTAATAATGATACTGATGACAATAACTAACAAATGCTGAGAACTTTCTACTATTTACCAGGCACCGTGCCTCATGGGGAAGGACCTTAGGTATCTACTAGTCAATTTATAGTTATGGAAACTGAGGCTCCTAGAAGGGAAGTGACTTGCTCTGAGTCATACCTTGAGGGAGTGGTTGGTGGATCCAGGACTAGAACACAGGTGCCCTGGCTGTCGGCCGGTTCTCTATCTGCTGTGCCAGACTTCGTGGTTTGTCCATCCTGTGCCTCAGGGGAGCATATGTGGGATCATTGTTAGTTTTCCTGGATTCCTCCTGTGGGAATCATAGACTGCCAGAGTTGCTTCTGGGCCAATCATTGCATTTACACGGGAGCACACCTGGACTAGCAAGGGAAAGGGACTTATCTAAGGTCAAACAATTAGTTGGGTTTGTTTGCTTGTTTTGGTCTTCCTCCACCTGAAATTCGGCTCTTTATAGTATATATTTTCATAAGAGGAGTGGCTGAATGAAGCAAGCCCTTTTGTGAAAACAAATGAACATGGTTTCTGATAATCTCAGGATTTGTAAAGATTTATATGTCTTTTAAAAGGATTGAGCATAGTCACTAATAGTTATAAGCAATCAAATTATTATAATTATTTTTTTATTATCATTTTTTTTACCAAGCTTTGCATATTAAATTTAGGAACAGTTTTGTGTTTTTATTTTTTAAATTTTTATTTCATTTCATTTCATTTTTTTTTAGAGAGAGAGCACGTGCAAGCGGGAGAGAGGGGGAGAGTAAGAGGGAATATATAGTTTTTCATTTATTTATTTTGAGAGAGGGAGAGAGAAAGAGAGAGCAAGAGAGCATGGGGGAGGGTCAGAGAGAGACGGAGAGAGAGAATCCCAAGCAGGCTCCACACTGTCAGCACAGAGCTAGATGCAGGTCTTCAGCTCACAAACCTTGAGATCATGACCTGAGTTGAAGTCAAAAGTCAGATACTTAACCGGCTGAGCCACCCAGGCTTCCT
This sequence comes from Felis catus, assembly GCF_018350175.1. NCBI lineage: Eukaryota > Metazoa > Chordata > Mammalia > Carnivora > Felidae > Felis > Felis catus. Next base: position 52,483,148 of record NC_058375.1, read on the forward strand.
GAGAGAGAGAATCTTAAGCAGGCTCCATACTCAGTACAGAGCCTGATGTGGGGCCTGGGATCATGACGTGAGCTGAAATCAAGAGTCAGATCCTCAACTGACTGAGGCAGCCAGGTGCCCCAGTTTTGTGTTTTTTTTAAAAAAACTTTTTTAGTGTTCATTTTTAAGAGAGAAGAGAGACAGAGTGAAAGCAGGGGAGAGGGAGACACAGAATCCGAAGCAGGCTTTAGGCTCTGATCTGTCAGCACAGAGCATGACATGGGGCTCAGACTCACGGAGCTCGAGATCATGACCTGAGCTGAAGTTGGATGCTTAACTGACTGAGCCACCCAGGTGCCACGTCCGGTTTTGTGTTTTTAAAAATTGGAATGATTGTAGCCTTGACTCTCCTCCAAACCCCTGACTCTGGTCATGTTCTCAATCTTAAAGATAGCCTCTAAGAGGGCAGACCACCAAGTTCCTTGTCACAAAATACAGAACCACACAATCATTGGAAACCATGTAATGGAAAGGGAGAAAGTTCACATTGACTGTTGGGACAGCTTCATCTCTGTTACGAGCCCACAACTTACTGTCGTTGAACTGAGAAGCTGTCTCCTGGGCCATAGATCTTCCTATCCTCAGAAAATAAGAAGAGGAGAATTATTCTCCAGGAAGCAGTCAGCCACCTTTCTGTGCCACATATAGCTGTTACCAATCCAGGGAAGTAGGACCTGGGTTAGAATCAGGGCCAGCTTCATGGGTGTGCAACCTTTGCAGCTGAACAGAGCAGGGCCCCTGCTTCAGCCTCAGCTGTGGGCTTAATACTCTGCTATTGCTGTCCTGAAAATTTTAATATTATTTTGAACAAAGGGACCTGCATTTTTATTTTGTGCTGGGCCCTGTGAATTACGTAGCTGGTCTTTGTTAGAATAATTCAGAATCAGGACCAAGATCCCCTGAGGAACAAGTCAGTGGGGACTGTAGCCTTTTGGGCCAAGAAGAAGGAGGAGAAGGAGAAGGAAGAGAAGGAGGAAAGGAGGAGGAGGAGAAAGAGGAAGGGGAGGAGGAGGCAGCCACCACAGGCCTGACCCCTTGTGGTGATTTCCAGTATTGTGTATGGACTAAAACCAGCAGCCTGCCGTCAGCTTTCACAGGAAGGAGAGAAGGGAGGATCTCTCACTGTCCTATTTCTTTGCCTGATGATAGACAATCACTCCCTCCATTCTAATTTCCATCCCTAACCCCACTCATACGTAGTACCCAACACATAGTAGGTCCTTAACATGGTGTGGTTGTTGACTTTATTGCTGCCCTGTGGTGAACCATCACTAGATAACTTTGAAAAAGTAGATGAACCCCTTTGTGGTTGAGCTGCATTATAACCTTGTCTGTTTTTTGTGCCATCACCCTACCTCTCATCTGGATGATCCAGACACCTTCTACTAATTTCCTTGCTGGTAATCTGTTCCTCATATTAATCCAACTAGCTGGATTAACTCTCCCAGATCCATCACTTAATCCATCATGTGATCTACACACACTTACTTAATATTTCTGAATCTCAGTTGCTTCGTCTCTAGAAAGGGGATGATCATGTCTACCTTGGAGGGTTGTTAGGAAAATGAGAGGTAATACTTGTAAAGCCCTGAAAATAATAGTGACTGGCTCATAATAAGTGGTCAGTAAAGAGTAGTTTTTCTTGTTATTAAATTATAAGATTATATGAATGATATACAAGCAGCTTTCATTGCGTCATTTCCCCTCCTCAAAAAAATCTTCAGTGGCTCCCCATTGCCCCTGGTCATGGAGGATCAAAGCTCCTAGCCACAGTCTACATTGCTTAACTTTTCCCAGTAGTGTTTAAAAAACTAGTAGAATGCTAGTTGCATTTGCTGTTTTTGCTCTTTCTGTATCTTATTTCCCAAGGGCACTGGGATCTCCTTGGCAGTGGAACTCTGTGTCACCCCTTGACTGCCCAGGTGAGCACCTGGCATACAGTGTGTGTGTGGTTGTTGACTGCTAACCACAATGTACTTCAGGAATATAGTGCAACTTTGCTGGTTTCCCATCTGTTTATACCTCTTAGCCCCTTTAGACTGGAAACGGATTATGATTTTGCATTTGAATCAGCAGGAGTTAAAAACAGCCATCCTTCCTTTCCTGTCCCTCCCCCCCCCCCCCCCCCCCATACAGCGACTGTCACTTTCTATTGCGATTGTTTGTTTACATGTTTGCCTCCCCTCTGGACTGTGAGCTCTGGGTGGGGAGGAATGGTATTTAATTCTCCTTCCTAGCTTAAGTGCCCAGCCAGTGAGCCTGGCACAAATAAGAGGTATTCATTAAATATTTGTCAAATCAATGAATATTAGAAAGCTCAAATTTTTATGGCAGACATGGGAGACAGTCGGAACTGACTTTTTACTTGAAAAACATTGTTTATTAGATCTGTATAGATCATTTAGAAAATATGCAGTTGAATATCTTTTATAGTCAAAGAAGAAAGTCAGTATAAAATACCTAATTAAAAGCAGAAGCTAGCATTTCCCCTTGGAATGAAGGCAGGATCATGAGTATTTTCCTTTTCTCAGCCCAGGAGATGGGCAGGCAGCCAGACTCAAAGACAGGGATGCTGTGCAGACAGACAAGGTTTGACATTAGAAGGAATGGGTCTGGGGGCTACTCTGGGTCCACATTTGCTTCAATGTTTCTCCACATTGAGGTTGAAAATGCAAAGAGCGTTAACTTCTTTAAGATATTCCGAACCATTGGCCACTCCTTTATGATGTTATGCTCTGTTACCTATGAAATTATCATTTGTTTGTGAACTTACTATACTGGCATATTTTCAGGAGTAGACTCTAGATTTAAGGTTAAAAGCTCCAAGAGGGTATGGGTCTTTCTCTTGTTCTTCTCAATGCTGCCGAGCCTGTCTATCCATGGAATGCCTGGACCTCTGACCCACATACACTTGTCCTGGGTATAAGAAGCAGGTGAGGACCAAGAGCTGGGGAAGCACAGAGAGTTATGATGTTCTGAATGATGTCTACCACCTGGAGGAAAACTGGGCCCTCTGAGAAGGACAACGAGTGGGTATACTCTAGGTCAGGACCTTGCTGCTCAGAGTGTGGTCTAAGCCTTCCAGACTTATTGAATCAGACTCTGCATTTTACCAAGATTCACAGATGATTCATTTGCACACTAATGTTTGAGATGCTCTGCTCTGATGAGAAAGTCTTTGTCATCCTTGAGGCTTGATAGTCCAAATTTTTGTCATTCTAGGATGTAGCATGACTCTTGTTCCAGAACTGCCTTGAATCCCAGAACTGCCACCAGGAGTTATTACCTGGCCCTTTTTAGTCTTAAGAGTTTTTCATCTATAAAATGTATATGTTGAGTGTTTTGCTGGTTTTGTGTGTATGCATTAAATGAAATAATGTAATGCTCTTAACATATAGTAGAAATTTAATAAATACGTTTTAGTTGTTGCTGATATTATTTTTATTTTATCTGAGCCCCAGTGCAGACAGTTCAACTATATATTATGATGGGAGAATTGCTGTGCTGTCATTACTAAAATGTTGTAATTTTGCATTTGTCTTTTGTATGAATTAATAACTGGCCTTAAAGAATCATTAGCTTCTGAAGTGCCCCCCCCCTTTTTTTAACCTGTTTTTGTATTTTCTATTCTTAACATGGATACATGTGTTATGTGGTTCTATTTATGGCCATCATTTTTTTATTAAAATTTTTTTTTAATGTTTAGCTTTGAGAGAGAGACAGAGCACGAAATGGGGGAGGGGCAGACAGAAGCCAAGACACAGAATCTGAAACGGGCTCCACGCTCTGAGCTGTCAGCACAGAGCCCAATGTGGGGCTCGAACTCACGAACTGCAAGATCGTGAACTGAGCTGAAGTCAGATGCTTAACTGACTGAGCCACCTAGGTGCCCCCATCATCTATTTTTATTTATTTATTAAAAAAATTTTTTTAATGTTTATTTATTTTTGAGACAATGCGAGAGACAGAGTGCAAGCAGCAGAGGGGCAGACAGAGGGAGACACAGAATCCAAAGCAGGCTCCAGGCTCTGAGTTATCAGCACAGAACCCGACGCGGGCTCGAACTCACGAACTGTGAGATCATGACCTGAGCCGAAGTCTGACGCTTAACTGACTGAGCCACTCAGAGGATCCTCCCCATCATCTATTTTTAAAATATTGAATCACTTACTTTTTTTGTTTTAGTTTATTTATTTTGAGAGAGAGAGAGAGAACAGGAGCAGAGGAGGTGCAGAGAGAGAGAGAGAGAGAGAGAGAGAGAGAGAGAGAGAGATTGAGAACCTTAAGCAGACCCCACACTCAGCATGGAGCCTGACTTGGGGCTCAATCCCACAACCCTGGGATCATGACCTGGACCAAAATCAAGAGTCAGGTGCTCAACTGACTGAGCCACCCAGGTGCCCAACCACTTTTCATACTCGTTTCATGAATTTATATCTTGTACAGTTAAAGTCATAATTACAAAAAAGCCAAAAACCAAAAAACCCAACCCAAATAAACCTGTGTAGTGAGCTTTGGGACCACACTCTACTGATTCTTGTTGGAATAAAGTTCGAGAGTGGGTGAGGATAAGGTGGGGGCAGAAGTGCGAGGCTTGTCCGGGAGTGCCATAGACAGTGGCAGAGGCTTCACAGAAGGGATCCTGGGAAGTGTTGACTAATCTGGTGAGTCAGTTGTGTGCAGGTTGTGTACAGACTTCTACATTTCTGTTTTTGGGCATGCTATTTAGAGCTATTGAGGCACTTTCAAATGTATTCTCCCACTTAAGTTTCACAACACTTTTGGGAAATAGGCAAGACAAGAAAAGGGAGGTTTATACAAGTTGAAATGTGTGAACATGAGTAAATATTTTTTTTTTTTGAGGATGGGTTGGGAATAAAGTTCTGATTTTTCAGAGTTGTATGCCAGATGTTTGTTCTTCTCTACTGCCTCTTTTCATGCAGTTTGTTTGTTTGTTTGTTTTGTATTTTTAATGACTGAAACAAAACATTTAAAACCGCAACTGCAAGAACCATTTGTTCCTGCCGGTCTTGTACCTCTCCTCGAACTTGACCTTGGCCTTTCGTCATGCCTTGTGTTTACAAGCAGGGTCTCTGAAGACATCCTTGTTGATGACAGCTTTGTCCAAGGTGATATCCATACAATACCTTGTGGGTACGAGATGATTGTAGTTATAAACTTTCATAAAAGACTTGATCTTTGACCTTTTGGCGATTTTCTTCTTGCTTATGGCAGCTGTCACTTTGAGGGGAGAGCGGTCAGTTCCAGCCACCAGAGCAAGGTTGTAGGGACGATCTGAGGTGACATCATCAATGTTCTTCATGATGACCGTCTTGTGTCCAGAGTAGCGTCTGACCAGGACCAGCACCACCTTCCCGGGTTTCATGAATTTGCCCATCTCGACACCAGTCTCTTTTCATGCAGTTTTGAAAGCAGTGATGGGACTCTGGCTTTAGATAATTACCATTTTCTTACAACATTATGTTGATGCTACAGAGTATATCAGTGATAGTAACATACCACATATCTCAGTGTTAGATAATAATTACCTCTAGCAACCTAGATGAAAGCAAATAGTGGGCAAACAAAACTCCTCTGGACTAGTGCTGCCCAATAAAATTACAAGGTGAGCCAAATAGGTAATTTTAAAGTTTCTTGTAGCTACATTAAAAAGATAAAAGGGAACAAATGAAATTGATTTTATAATATATTTTCTTTAATACAAGATATCCAAAATATCATTTCAACATGTAATCAGTATAAAAATTACTAATGAGATATTTTACATTCTTCCATTTTTTAAAATGTTTATTTATTTTGAGAGAAAGAGAGAGAGAGAGAGAGAGAGAGGATAAGCAAGCAGGGAAGGGGTAGAGAGGGAGAGAGAGAATCCCAGGCAGGCTCCATGCTGTTAGCACAGAGCCCAATGAAGGGTTTGAACCCACGGACTGTAAGAGTATGACCTGAGCTGAAACCAAGATTCGGACCCTTAGCCACCTGAGCCAATCAGGTGCCCCTCACATTCTTCTTTTTAAACTAAGTCTTCAAAATCAGGTGTATGTTTTACATTTATAGCACAGCTCAGTTTGGACTTGCCACATTTCAGGTGTTCAATAGGCACATACATGAGCAGCACACCTGGAAACTTTGAGGAAAATAATTGTAACAAATGCAGGAATGGGAGCACTTTGACATCAAAACCCTCATATCGTGGGGACAATTTAATTTAGAGACAGATAGTTTTGTAGATTTCAATTGCTCACAATATGGCCCCAAGTAATTAAAAATGAGATTAAATGATTTATATCATACTGTGATTAACAGTGCAGAGTTCTATGTGAAATATATATTTTTAGAAAAGTCCATCAAATTTTTTTTCAATTTAAATTTTAGTCAGTTAATATACAGTGCAGGATTTCAGGTTTCATCACTTACATACACACCCAGTGCTCATCATAACAAGTGCCCTCCTTAGTACCCATTCCCCACCCATCTCCCTCCATCAACCCTCAGTTTGTTCTCTATCCTTAAGAGTCTCGTCTGATTTGTTTCCCTCTCTTCTCTTCTCCTGCTCCTTCCCAGATGTTAATCAAAATGTTTTGTTGCTTAAAATCTACAGATGAGTGAAACCATATGGTACATCAAATTAGTTTTTGAAAAAAAAAGAAAAAAAAAAGGTTTGACATATGACCCAGCAGTTGTACTCCTGTACCTTTGTTCCAGAGATATCAAAACTTATGTCCACACAAAATTGGAAATAATCCAAATGTCCTTTAATGGTTAGACAAGCTGTGGTACGTCCATACCAGGAATATTGCTTAGCAGTAGAAGAAATGAATGATTGCTACTTCTGTCAACTTGGAGGGATCTCATGGGAATTATGTAGCCTGAACAACAACTGATCTCAAAAAATACATTTATATAACATTTAAAAAATAAAAGTATAGGGACGGAGAAAGATTAATGGTTGCCAGGTGTTAGGGACTGGGTGGGGGGAACCTTTGGGTAGGGGAGGGCTGTGACTATAAAACAGTAGCACGGGGGACCCTGTGGTGATGGAACAGTTTTGTATCGTGATTATGACGGTGGTTATGTAAATCTACATGTGGTAAAACTGCACAGACCATACATGCACCACACAAATGTGTGCATGTAAGATAGGTAAAATCTGAGTAAGGCCTCTGGATGTACCAAAGTCAATTTCCTGATTTTTCTGTTGTATTGTAGTTATGTAAGATGTCACACTGGGGAAATATTGGGGAAAGAGTACGTGAGACCTCTCTGTACTATTTTTGCAACTTCCTCTGAATCTATGATTATTTCAAATTAAAAAAAAAAAGTTTGGTGTTTGAACAGTTGTTCTATTATTTGGAAAGCCTCTTGCCTAGAATTCCTAGTGAGGAACCCTGGCGAAGCTGAATAAATAAAGACGAAGTACATAGACCTTTGTTCAGGACTGTCCTTTCTGTGCACTTGGTGCTGGATTCATGTCAATGCAGGGGGGCATGGTCGTGGCCAGGCTGCACACTCTCCCCATGTAAGGAGGCACCCCCCATGCTGATCACTCCCAAGGGCGCTCTTGTTCTGGGCTGTGTCAAGGTCACTGCGGTGGACAGTGCTACCACTGAGTACTCATCCTAAGGCACCCTGACCAGTCTCTAAACCTGAATGTCCCCTGAGGTGCCATTCTGCTGTTTGACCCCACCTTGAGAATGCTGGAGACAGCGTTTTGGCAGCCTGAACTCTCTCTTCACATTTTCATATTAATGTGTCACTGGCTTTCAGCACTTGCCTCTCAGTAATGCGTTTAGTCCCTGGTGAGCATTCCATAGCCAGATGAACTTTAATCCCTGAATGTTCTGAAAGGGAGGGTTCTTTTTCCTCTTTTGAAGATTCTGCTCCCCTATAAGAAAAGTGCATGATTTAATTAATGGATGAAAGAGAAAGGCCCAAACTGAGCCAGAAAGGAGTCAGCAGCATTGCCACCCACCTGCAGACACACAAGAAGATAAAAGTAGCATCTGATGGGGAGGGGAAGGACCCAAGAGGGAGGAGGACAGGCTCTGTCACAGTGGTAGCCCAGAGTTGGGAAGCCCGTGCTTAGGACCAGCTCGGTCATTGACTAAGTGTGACCTTGAAGCTCAGTTTTTGTGGGATTTTTTTTTCCATCCTTTTAAGACAGAGATGAGAATATAGATCCTTCCTATCTCCTGATAAGTGTAGATGACAGAATGAGGAAGGGGGCAGGTCCACTGCAAAGTCTAAGATGCTCTCCAGTGCAGTTATTGACAATTGCAAGTAATGCATTATCTAGAATGAAACTACCAAGCCAAATTAAGAGAGAAAGATGGGGAAATGCAGAACCCTGTTCTTGTTCTTTAAAGAAAAAGCAAAAAGGTGCTCCTTGGTAAGTAGTCTGAGTTGTCTTATAATGATAATAATAAAATTATAGTAGTGATTGTCTGTTTGTTCATCCATAGGGGCATTTCTCAGAGTGTAAGACTCTCCACTAAAACACATGCTCCTTGGCTATATAAGTAAGGCAAATTGTGTTGCCCTTTGGAGATTTATAATGAATGTATTAATGGTTCTGCAAAGCCCTGCAACCAAGAAAATTGCTTGACTTTGTTTAGTCCAGTAATTCCTCATTTTATTATCCACGGATCTCTCTGCTTCCTGCCCGCTGACTTTCTCTTCACTTTTACATACCTGGGTTAAATTCCCTGCAACTAGTATATGGCTCAGCAAAGCTTTGAACTGAGTTCTTAGGGTTTTGTTATCAGCTTTATGTGTTTTTCATATGGTATAAATTTTGTAAATAACTTAATTTTTCTTTTTTGGTTGGCTTAAAGGAAGCTCAGAGAAAATTTATAACTCAGGGTTAGGATATTGTGACCTTTCTATCCTTGTACTATGTTTTCTCCTGTTTTCTTTCCTTGTCTTGTTGATAGACTCATTGACTCTGACTTAAAAATACTTGTTATTATGTCGTTCAGTGTAGCATAAGCCACATGGAATTCTCTCTGGGTTGAGGTGGGGTATGGATATTGATAAAGAAACAACAAACTAATACTACCAAACATAATCTAAAAATAACAATAACAAGTCTTTAAAGAGGCACTGTTATTTGTCAGGCACTGTACTGGGTCCTTTTCGTAAATGATTCCTTTTTCATTTGGTCAAGGTGCTTTTCCCTTTTATCCTAGGAAGTTTCAGATCTCAGGATTCCAATTTAGATTCTCAGAATTTTACAACTGGGAGTGACTTTTGAGAGCATCTGACCTTAAGAAATAACCTTGAGGGAGGTGAAAGTCTAAACCATCCAGGACAGATGGTCTTCTGAGATTCACCATGGCAACTGTAGCTAATCTCTCCCCTTCTGCCACTTCTGGGAAAATTGCTTTAGGGAAATACCGTTTTAACTGGGACCATGAAATCATTAATGATGGGCAAGCTGGGAGCTTGGGGAGTTATGTTTGGAATATAAGGATTCAATGCCTGTCTCTCTTGGGGGTGGGAGGAGCAGCAGCTGTGTGCTGGGATCATCTAGGACAATTTCTGCCTGATGAGAGAGGAGGGCAATATCTTCCTCCACCCAGCTGGGCTTACTTAGCAGGGCTCTCTCACATGCTGAGCTGGTGCCTGCATTGGCCTCTAGTTACCCTGCCTTTACCTATCCCAACCTTTCATCTAAGATCTGTCCTGAGTCACCTGATATCGTTCTTCCCCATCCAGAGCCATTGGCGACTGTTCCCGGTTTCAGAGAGCTTTCCCTCACTTGGCACTGGGCTTTGCAATTCCTCACTGCATCATCTTTCCATGTGTATGTGCCCTCTTGTCTCCTGAATAGACTGGGCACTCCTGAGGGCAGAAATGCTGCCATATCCACAGTTGCTTCCCAAGTCCCAGTTCAGTAGTGGGCACATATTGGTTCTAGGGGGACCAATCCCTACTGATTGGCATCAACAAACATTTGCTTGACATCAATAGGGTACAGGGCTCTGGGCTGGTCTCTGGTGATACAAAGATGCTTGCACACTTTTCAGTTTGTGCTAATAACTCTTACCTCCTTGCGAGGAAGGTCTAGGACTTATTCATTTCTATCCCTAATACCCAGCATAGTGCCCTACATCTAGAAGCCTGGCTACTTTTTCTTCCCGGTGTTTGTTGTTCTCCTCCCCCTCCTCTTCATCCTCCTCATCCCCCTCCTCTTCTTCCTCCTCCTCTTTTTCCTTCTCTTTCTTTTATAGTAAAAGAAATGTGCTTTCACTGGGCACATTTCCCAGCCTTTCTTGTAGCTGAATATGGTCATATGATCAGGTTCTGGCTAAAGGGATGTGAACAGCAGAAATGTATTTATTTTCCAAGTTCTGCTCTTGGAAGGAAAGGAGCGGGCTATCTCTCCCTTTTTTCTCCTTCTTGGGCTGGAGTGCATGTGGGCCAACTTCAACTATATGAATAAAGGTAACACTTTCAGAATGGCAGAGCAATGAGATGGAAAGGTCGTGGGTCCTCATCACCACTGACCTGTCATGTTAGGCCTGGACTGAATCTTTGTGCTTTTTATCTGGAAGAGAATGTAGATGTGAGAGACAAATAAATTTGTATCTTGTTTAAGTTTGTTTTGTAACTTGGGGTTTCTTGTTACAGCAGCCTAGTTTGTATTCTAGTTAATTCACTAATGAATAGTTTGTATTCTGATTAATCCAGTAATTCGCTATTTAGTAAATGTCCATTGAATGAATGAATGAATATCTGCTTTGCCCTATTGTCTTATAGTTTTAGCAGCAGACAGTGCACACATTTATATTGGGGAAAAAAAGTCTCTCAAGTAACTTTCATCTACATTTCACTGGCCGGAACTATGTCAGATGTGTCTCTCTAGCTACATATGAGGCTGTGAATTTGAGTTTCATTTTCTAATTTCTGTAGTTGAAGAGGGCAGAAAAGGGGGCAGGAGAGGGGAGGAATGAGTGAATCAATCTATATACTACCTTTCAGTCACAAGATTAGCTTTGACTTATATTCTTTAGAGTTACAGGGCTTTACATTTTTTAAATTAAAAAAAGACTGTAAGCCACCTAATTTGAAGAAGAGATACAGTTTTTATCCCAGATGAACCAGATTTTAGAAAGATAAGAGGTCTTCGAAAGAATATAGGTAATTATCAGTAGGGACCCTGGGGCTAGATGTAGTCATCTTGTCATACAACTTGATTCATAGCCACCTGGAACTGACTACAAAGGGATATTGATGCTGAGGCCACCTGCTACATTCAGTGTCTTAAATACTTCTTTGGGGCCATAGCCAGTCCCAGGTAAGGTATAGCCATCCCAGAGTCTTCAGGTGAGCTGGAGAGGTAGTATCGGGGCAGTCAGAAACATTCAACAGACACTTAATAAGCACTTCTGTGTACCAGCCAAGCTGGGTACTGGGGATCTAGAAATAAGCTCTGCCATCAAGAAGGAGAAGGAGAGGCAAGCTCATGAGTACTCTACAGTGGATGAATGCCATATAGAGTGTTTATAGTAAGTATCGGGAGCAAAGGGGAAAACAAGACAGAAAGTTTTCCAGAAAGAATAGCGGGAGGTGCCTGGAGCTGAAATCGCTTTATTTCAGTGCAAAAGAGACCCCAACACTCTCAAATATACCTGGTTTGCTTCCAAATTGTGTTTGAATTAGCATCTTGTGTGTTGTATATGCATTGTGGGGGAATGGGAGTTTCAAAGAAGTCTGGAATCGAGGCACTGTCCTCCTCCACGTCTAGGGCAGGCACTTCGGAAAACCTGAGTCCACATCCAGTATGACACCTGAGCAGGGGAGCTGAGGAAGGGCCAAGTTTTATCAAATGAGGTTTTCTCCTTTCAATTAAAGAAAGTTGTTCATGAGTATACTTCACTTTAGGTGGCGGATATAGAAGCCTGAAAATATCTGTGTAAGAAAATCTTGATAAACTAATCATCTGCTATACTTTTCCAAAGCCAAGAATATATTGGACATTTAAGTTTTTGGATTTTGGATTTTCTTAAAGCAAGGCATATGAGAAGTTCAAAGAAGGTGCTGTGGGATACTGACAAAGGAGGTACACAGAGTTCAATTCTGGTTAACTCATCTAACCAGAGGAAATTTCATAAAACAAACAAAAAACTCATCAGTGGTTTAACCCACCAACTGTTGGATTCCGACGTTACGAACAGGTTAGACGCAGGCAACTTGCCCAGGTTCAATGGAGTTTAAAGGCCAGGTGTTTGTGTAGGGGGAGAAGGAACATACAAAATGTATTCAGGAAAAATGTATTCAGTTAAGAAAAGAGAAATCCATTTTGAGAATTTAGTGCATATGTTCATTTTATAGGTGTGTTGGGAAATTGTCAGTAGGTCCATGGATTTGGACACAAAGCCTTTTGGTTCATTTAGGGGAAGAATGTTGCTTCTTGGGAAGTGGCCAGAGGAGTCAAGAGATATTTTGGGAGTATTCTAAAGCCTTCTGTTTCCTCTTTGTTGATGCCTTCCCAGTTTTCTGGCCCTGAAACTTTTATATGCATTAAGAAATCACATAGAAGTCGGAGGCACTCTTTCTTTACTTAACCATGTGTCCAGATCCAGTGCTGAGTTTTGGAGAGAAAAAGACACAGTTCCAACCTTTAAAGAACTCAGAGGTGGGTGGGGACACACACACACATAATCAAAATAATATAATGTAGTATGGTAAGTGGTATAAAGTGTTGCACTTTTAGGGAAGAAGGACCGATTAATTGTCTGTAGGATATCAGAGAAGGCTTCACAGAGAAGATGGAATTTAAGCTGGATATTGAAGGGTCTTGAAGGTGATTTCCAGGGAAAAGAGAAGAAAAAGGCATACCAGATGGAGGGATCTGCATGTGCAAGGGCACAGAGGTGTGAAACAGACGCTGCCCCTCGCAACATGGCTGGTAGTTCATCTGGCTAGAGCAAGGATTTGGGAGGCCTGTGAAGGGTATTTTGGGAAATAATGCTGGAATACAGGTGACTTGATATTTTAGCCCAGGGGATCTAATTGTAATCCTTTGGGAAGTAGATAGTCTCTCTGTAGGAAAATGATTAAGTGATAGTTAGAAAAATATGTTTGCCAAAAAGCTAGAGCTTCTGAGTGTAGACCTTAGGGACTCCTATGGATTGTCTGGTCTCTTCTTGGTTCCGGTGGGGTGCTAGAAACCTAACTTGGGTCTGAAAATGGACCCTAAAGGATACAGGAAGTGCCGAGAGGCTACAGAACCAACCAACTATATAAAATTGTGGGACTGAGGTTAATATATAATTTGCGTTAACTTGGGTGAATATAGAGTAGGGAGAGTGGCAGAAAGGTAAGTTCATGCTCGTCTGATCATTGTGTACTCTGAGCACCTTTTCCTTTAAGGAGGCGTGGGCATGGAAAGAAATGAGCATCCCTTCATGTAGAGCAGTGCCTAAGAAGTCCAGATTAGGTGTGGTCGGGAGGTCAGTTGCTTGTGGCTGGATCCTCTGAGCGGATGGAAGTCAATGATCAGACAATTAATTAAACTGTCAGACAATTAATTGTGAGAAACTGGTGCAGGTGTTTAGGTTACTCTTTAAATCAAGGTTCACATCTCCTCAGTCAGTTGACACAAAATTCCATTTGGCCAGAGAGCCTTGTGGCCTGTCTTTTCTGCCAAAATCCTGCAGTCTTCTGTGGGCAAGCTGCTTTTGGTAGACTTTCCTGGGGAACCTCTCCCTCCGTCTTTCTTTCTTCCTTCTGGAAAGGGACAGCAAAGAATAGCAGGAAGGACCCTGGTCTTTGAGGCCAGAGGCTTGGTTCTAACTCTAGTTCTGCTAGGTACCTGGTGACTAGGGGCACAAAATGGCATTTCTTTTCTCTGGGCCCTAGTCTCTTCATTTGTGAGGTGAAAATATTGGAGATTCAAGGTTTTTTAATTTTTATTTTTATGACTTTGTAAGCTTGCCTGGTTTCATGGCCTGTTTTGGCTTCTCCCTCTACGAGTGGAGTGATATATGATCTAGAAGGGTCTGCGTGGCTCAGGCAGTTGGTATGAGAAGAGTTGTCTTACCTTTGGTTCTGCCTCCTCAGGTCCAAGTTGGAATTAGTTCCAATGGATAAAGAAAGCTTTTGGGAAAGAAAACTAGACTCTTAGATTAGGAGCTGGAAAACCAAGGTCTCCAGGCAAAATCTGGCCTGTGGCTTGTTTTTATGAATAAAGTTGTATTGGAACACACCCACACACATTTATTTACACATTGTGTATGGGGTGGGGGGTGGGGGTGGGCTTCTGTTCTACCATTTCAGCATTGAGTAGCTGCAATAGAAACTGTAGGACCTGCAAAGGTTAAAATTTTTATTATCTGGCCCTTTATAGGTACATTTGCTGATCCCTATTCTAGGTCATAAGCTCTAGGAGGGCTGGGGACATGGCAAGTGTTCAGAAAACTGCGATTGAATGAATGGATGGACAAAAAACCTTAATTTATTGGATAAGTACATGTGTTGACAACAAACCTTTTGTGACACACTTTAGGTCCCAATTTCCCTTTAAGTAGAACAAGAACAGTAGTACTTACGAAATAAGCGGTACTTACCAGGATTATTTCCCGTAATACAACTTCGAGTGTTTAAATGCTATTAAAAATATAACTACCATCTATTAAGCTTTATATGTGTCGAGCACTCTATTAAGGACTTTATTTTTATTAGCTCATTTAATCCTCATGACCACTGTGAGAGTAGAACTATTGACCCCAATTTATAAATGAAGGAACTGAGCCCAGAGAGGCTGAGTCACTTGCCAAGGTCACACAGTTGGTAGAGGATTGAGCTGGGAATCCAACCCCAATATGTCTGGTTCCAAAGCCTTTCTACCACGCCCTGCTGCCTCTGCGTGCTGTTAAGGGCTTTCTATCTTCTTTTTATTTTATTTTATTTTTTTCTTTTTCTTTTTTTTTTTTTCAACGTTTATTTATTTTTGGGACAGAGAGAGACAGAGCATGAACGGGGGAGGGGCAGAGAGAGAGGGAGACACAGAATCGGAAGCAGGCTCCAGGCTCTGAGCCATCAGCCCAGAGCCTGACGCGGGGCTTGAACTCACGGACTGCGAGATCGTGACCTGGCTGAAGTCGGACGCTTAACCGACTGCGCCACCCAGGCGCCCCTCTATCTTCTTTTTAAATAGAAGAAGCAAGTATTGATCTTGGGGGTGGGGGTTCTCAAGATGTGGGATAGTTAAATGAAAAAGGTTGATTTTCAAAATTTTTAACTATTTATTAAAAAAAATTTTTAATGTTTATTTATTACTGAAAGACAGAGGGAGACAGAGCATGAGCGTGGGAGGGGCAGAGAGAGGAGGAGACAAAGAATCCGAAGCAGGCTCCAGGCTCAGAGCTGTCAGCACAGAGCCCAACGTGGGGCTCTAACTCACAAACCGTGAGATCATGACCTGAGCCGAAGTTGGACTCTTAACCAACTGAGCCACCCAGGTGCCCCTCAGATTTTTAACCGTTTAAATAATTGAAAGAACCACATGGTTACTCATCATTAAAAGTACACTTTAGAAAACACTTTTTAAAAAATGTTTATTTACTTCTTAGAGAGAGAGGGGGAGAGGGAGGGGCAGAGAGAGAGAGGGAGGCAGAATCTGAAGCAGACTCCAGGCTCTGCACTATCAGCACAGGGCCTGATGTGGGAATTGAACTCATGAACTGTGAGATCATGACCTGAGCTGAAGTCAGACGCTTAACTGACTGAGCCACCCAGGCGCCCCTAGAATATGCTCTTTAAAATTCAGCTTAGTTACGTTTTATGGGAAAAGTTAAATCAGAGACTATGTTTTTCTCTTGGAAAGACACATCTTGGTAAATTACAGGGAGTTGGAAAATTTTCATTTGTTTAGCAATGTTGTATGTAATGGTAATACGCATTTAAATGCTGCCTTGTTCCAGAAATCTTCTCCAGTTGAAAGGACCTCGCTCAGAGCCATGTGTCCAGCATATAGCAGACATTGTATAAATGTTGGTTGAATGAGTGAATGGATGATGGCTGGATGAATGAATGAATGCCTTCTAGTACTTCATATATACTGCCTTCCAGTATAATTGTGTGTGTGTGTGTGTGTGTGTGTGTGTGTGTGCCCTTACGTATTACAGAGTAAGCACCTGCCACATCTTCGTACCACTTATGAAGTCTACCTACCATAGTGCTTGGCACTAAGTAGATGCTTGATAAACCTTTGTGGCATTAAAGTGAGGGATGGTCTGTGGCCCTCAAAGCTTTTGTGGACTGAGTGAATGAAATGTTTGAAACTAGTATGAAGATCAGATGGATTTCTTTCTGTAACAGGGGAATGTTTTATTTTTTTATTTTATGAAGTTTATTTATCTATTTTGAGAGAGAGAGAGAGAGAGAGAGAGAGAGAGAGCGGTTGGGTGAGCACAAGCAGGGGAGGGGCAGAGAGAGAGGGAGAGAGAGGATCCTAAGTGGGCTTTGTGCATGGAGCCTGATGTGGGTCTCGAACCCATGAACCATGAGATGATAACCTGAGCCAAAATCAAGAGTCATATGCTGAACCAACTGAGCCATCCAGGTGCCCCCAGGGGAATGATTTAAACCCACTGTTATATTGATGGCGAAAATCCATTGAAAGCAAAAAATATATTTATCGCTTTAGATAGAAAGAATATTTGTTTCTTTTATTCTGGAAGATACATTCATGAAAGATCATTGAGCTTGCTTTTTCCTTTCCCCTACTAAGTTGCCAGTTTGTGGCTTTGTTTGATGCCTATATTTAACTTTTTAAGTGAAACATTCATAGTGGATGTGGCCCTGATTTAGGAGTTTTCCCTCATCAGCCTTTTCTGTTGCCAGTTAGTTGTTTATCTCTTTTGTGCTTTGCATATAACCTGTTGATTTGCATGCTGTTTTGGATTGCTGAAGTAGGAACACCTGAATAGTTTCTGTGAGCATTTTAGCTTTTGGGGGTCAGGCAGCTGCTAAGGGGCAGTTTGAGTAGGACCAGGGTCAGAAATGCTCACCTGCTTTTGTGTCCATGGAAGAAGGTGGCCTGGAGCTGTGGGCAGACACAGGTACGTTCCATGTCCTTTGGCAAACAGGATGAGCAAGCGAAGTCACTGACCAAAATCTCAGCCTGGGGTGACTGATCCCTTACAAACTGGTTTCCCAGCTTTTTCACATACTCTTTTTCTTGATTTTTTGTTTGCATTTGTATATAATTTTGGGTAACTCCCTTATTTATTTTTTATTTTTTAAAAAATTTTTGAGAGACCAAACATGAGTGGGGGAGGGGCAGAGAGAGAGGGAGACACAGAATCCGAAGTAGGTTCCAGGCTCTAAGTGGTCAGCACAGAGCCTGAAGCCAGGCTTGAACCTATGAACCATGAGATCATGACCTGAACAGAAGTCGGATGCTCAACTGACTGAGACACCGAGGCACCCCCGGGCAACTCCTTTAGAACACTAATACAGCTATTCAGGCCACTTACAGGGTCAGGGCAGTGGCTGTGGCCTTTTCTTGGCCTCTTAATATTTGTATACTTTATTGGAGGGTCTCTATTCCCCTCAGCTAGGGGTTTGGATCTACTCTGCCTAATTCCCCTCTCCCCCAGCTTCTTCTCACTTAATTCGTTTCCATCCATGGCTTTGATATATTTGGAAAAAAAGTACCTGTGCACTGGGATATTATTACTGGGCTCTGTTTGTTGATTTTTGCAAGTGCACTATAATTCATGGTTGGTCTTTTGGCCAGCCTGAGACCACCTGACCCTCAGCAGCCCTGGTCCCTCCAGATCACCCTTCAGGAGAATAACAGCTTTACTCATTTCCATCGTTGACACTGGCTGAGAGTCTTCCAGCAGTGAGGACTTTTTAGAAATGGAGAAAAGCAGAGCCAGGGGAATACCAGTAATTACACTAATCTGAGAGTATTAAATCTTCAAATATTATACATTTTTGGGTAAGCAATTCTGTCGTTTTTGAAGTTTGGTTGTCTTTTTGTTTCTTGGGTGGTGGCCTGTAATTTTGTATGAAGAAAAAAATACCTAATCCTTCTCTGTTGACGTGCTGTGGAAATAAGGCTGGCTTTTTGTTGTTGTTTTCTTGAGTGTTCATGAAAGGAAACCAGGAGGATGTGTGGGTCTAATAATATACTACTTTGTGTATGAAGATAAAACTAATAATAATAATACCTTGTTCAATGGTGAAATGCTTTTAACTTTCAAAGCATATTTCCTTTTATGAACTTATTTTATCAGCCAGAAAGGTGATTTCAGTTACTTTCCCCTGCAGTGATGCGAGATCTGTGGGAGCTTGTCTGCCTGTGCAGGTGAGTTTGAGAGACTCCATCCCAGGGGATCTTAACCAGGGGTGATTTCCAGAATCACCTGGAAAGCCTACGTGACTTACACACACTCGGATCCTGTTGTTGACCTACAGACACAGACGGTCGAGAGGGAGGGGGAACTTGCCCATTTGGAAGAAGCTTCCTGGGCGATTCTGTTGTCTCCTACTGACTAAGCCACCGCGTAAGTCCACTCCCTGGACGGGACCCCTCCAGGGGTTGTGGTCATCTGGCGTGGCTGGGATGCCATACCCTCTGTGACTGGAACCCACGTAGAGTGATTACTGATCTGAGGTTGCGTAGAGCCCCTAGTAGCATTCACTCTTGCAAGTTGGCCACAAGGAGAGATTTATTAATTATTTTAACAACCGAACATTTGCATTTGTGCGCAGTGACTGTCCCTCCCTGTGGGGCACTTACACACATTGTCTCATGAAATCATTTAGATCAGTTCCATCATCAGAGAAGTGTGTTGCCAGCCCCTTGAAAGAAAATGAGCCTTCAGTTGGATTTAGGCGATGTGATCCGAGAAGAATGATTTAGTGGATTTTTACATGGATTTCTTTCACCTCAGTTTCTTGGTCTGTGGTATGGGGCTAGTGATACATGCCTCACAGGACTGGGGTGCTGCCTCTGTTCCATTCAACCTGTCAGCCTCCCTGAGTATCCATGTCTTCATTTGCAAGATGAGGATAAAACTACCTACCTTACAGGCTTGTGAGGATTGCATGTGGCACAGCAAGAAAAACACATTGCATTCTGTTCGCTACATCGCAGATGCTCAATCCATAGCAGGTATCTTCCTTGCTGCTTTGTATTATGGGTCTTTGTGGATGGCAGATATGTGTTTCGTACAGCTGGCGTCCTGGAAGGGGCTGCCCGATGCCATGTACTCCTGCTGGTTGTGGAGCAAACGAGGGTTATAATGACAGTAGGAGGAGCTCCTTTGTATTGAGTGCCAGGCACCGTGTTGGGCACTGGAGATACAGTGGGGAGGACAAGATGGACACAGTTCCTGACCTCGTGGAGCTTAACAAGGAGAAAGCCCTAAAGGGAACATTTTCAAAGCATTACTCTTCTCTGTGTGTAAGGGGAAAGCTTTCATGTAATAGGATGGCTTCTAAATGTGTATTTCATAATGTAGTGGGTAGAGTGTGGAACGTGTCTTCTGGGAGGAAACTGGAGTTTTGCATTTCCTGACTTGCTTGTGCTTTTGAATTTGTGGCTGTAACGCTGCCCTGCCTGAGGTTTCAGCAGTTAATGTTTCCCAGGGCTGCGTGATGTAAACGCCCCATAGCCTGTATATACCAGAATTCTGGGTATGTCCGGGACAGAGGGGAAAAAGGACCATTTTCAAAGTCTCTCTTGAAGACTTTGTTAAGTTTTACTTGAATTTCTCCCCATCGTCTTCCTCAAACGTCCCTCATGCTTGATGCACAGAAACCATGCCAATGTTTTGGAAGATTCAGGTTTGACCACCGTGAATTGGTTCATATTTCCAGCAGGCCAGTTATTTAATTTCCTGTTGGAAGTCTACAAATGTTGGCACTGTTTGCTCTCTGGCAAATGACCAAAACCCAGTACAGTATCATTAGCAAGCTCTGGTATAGAGATTAAAGCACGATTGTCTTTAGTAAGAGGCCATCTCTGTTTAGGAGGAGGCTTGGGGGGCTGCAAGGGTACGGGGAAGCACAATCGAGCTTTCTAATCAAAACCAAAGTACAGTAACAGGGATTCACTCAAGAGAAGGGTTAGAAGGAGGGCAGGACTCTGTTTTCTGTTTTCTTGTCTCGATTTCATTTGTTTGGGTTATTTCTCTCTAGACTTTGGGAGAGTCTGGAGGCTGAGGCTGGTCTGGGTTGTGGAATGTCCTCGTTGAGGTCTTCTGCATCTTCCTGACTCCCTCTCTCCCTTGGCAGTGCTGCTCCCGGGAGTCACCTGCCTCCAGAGGGTAGGTAAGAGAAACAGAGTGTCTCCAGATATCCCACTATAATAATGGAAATGTGACAGAATGGGCATTTACTGTGGTATGGGTGAGGCACTTACATATGCTCCTTCCTGTCTTCATAATACCCTTGTGAGGAATGAATTATTATTCCCATATTGAGGATGAGATTATCACGGGACACAGAGATTTAGTTATCTGCTGCCAATGAGTGTCTGAGCTGGGGTTGGAAGCCAGTTCTGTCTCTTTGAAAAGTTCTTGCTCTTTCCATATGCTGTGTCCATACCCTAGTAGGGTTCTGGGGAGAAAAGGGGTTTTTGAAGGAAATGGTGAGAAGTTTGAAAATTTGCCTAAAATGAAGCTTGGAGGATTATTTCTAGATACATCTTACCATGTTAGCCTTGTCTTTCATTAGGAAGGATCCTTCAATGCTGGCTTCTTGATAGAATGAGCACAGAGATGTATTTTTTCCTTCTAAACATTGTATTGTGAAAAATGTCAAACATATTAACAAGTGGATGATAGTGAATATGTAAGTTCTAACCAATTGTTATTCTCTTCCAGGTGCCAGGCACACTGCTAACTGCTTTATTAACTTGATCTCATTTACCCTTTCAACATTCTCAATTTATAGATGAGCAAACAGCCTGACAGAGCTTCAACTAACTGAACTTCTCTAGATAGCAAGTTGTATTGTGGATTTGAAACTGGTGCATGGAGACTGGGGTGTGATTCCTCTGCATTTCAAATTATTCTTCCCTGTATTTCTGTTCTTCCTCAATGTCATATTATTTAGAAAATCAAGTTCCAGATGGGAGGTCCTAGAAGGTTACTCATGAAGCACAATTCCCAAGGCCCCAGAAATTGAAGGCTCTTAGTCATTTCCAAAGATTCTCTGGGACAAGACCTACTTCTCCTGAGTATCCTTGTCAGACTTTTGTCAGGGACAGGGCAGGAATTCTCTCTCCAGAGTGTCACAGAAAGTTTTTGTAGGCTTTGGAATTTTTTTTCTTTAGTTTTTTAATGTTTATTTATTTTTGAGAAAGAAAGAGACAGAATGTGTGTAGGAGAGGGACAGAGAGAGAAGAAGACACAGAATCAGAAGCAGGCCCCAGGCTCTGAGCTGTCAGCACAAAGCCCGACGAGGGGCTTGAACCCACAAGACGTGAGATCATGACCTGAGCTGGAGTCGGACACTCAACCAACTGAGCCACCCAGGTGCCGCCTTTGGAATTTCTTATGACTGACTTATATCTTTCTTTCACACACACACACACACACACACACACACACACACACACACACACACAAATCCAAATCCTTGCCTTTGGGCAAGGTGTTAATTTTTTAGTGATGGGATACCTCCTCAGACCCACAGGACATCTTTTCTTCCTGGGGAAGAAGATGGCATTTGTTGGCACTGACTCATATAGGAGCAGTATAGGTATGCACATGACTTTTGTAAGGGACCATGCTTAAAAAATAATTGGTGAATTTTAGCATATTTATGCCTGGACCTGCTTTGTTGCTGATTGGATATAACCTTGAACAAGGCGCATAGGTTTTTCTTAAGCTCTAGGTCTCCCTGCAACAATAATTATTGTCAGAGGGGTAGAGAAAAGATACAGATAGAGCTCCTTCCATCAGAAAATTTAATCTTCATAAGGATCCAAGGCATATACCCATGAAGAAGAGGCTGATGAAGTCTGGGGGTGTGGCACAGGTAGGGATTGCCATAGAGGCAGCAATGAGAAGAAAGAACTGTCAGTTGGAATAGTCGAAGGGAGGAATAAAAAGCACCTGGGCTTACATTTCGGTGCAAATTCCAGTGTTGGCACTCAAGAGCTGCATAATTTGGACTCTTTGGTCCTCGGGTTTTCATTGTAAATTGGGGTTAGTAATACTGCATCATTGTACCATTGTGAGGATTAAGCTCACATAACATACATGAAGCTCCTGACATAGTTTATAGTGGTTGACAGTAAGAGATAGCCCTGTAAGTGGGAAAGGGGGAAGCTGATGGAAGTCTTGAAATCTGAGTAGGATTTCGAAATGTGAAATGACTCACTTCTCAAAGTATCTTACAAATATCACCATGGAATATTATATAGGCATCAAGAAGCATGGTTGCAACGCCAAACTCTTCTTGCTCTTAATAAGGCAAAGGGTTTTTTTTTTATTTTTATTTTTTTATTAAGCCAAAAGTTCCAGTTTGTTTGATAAAAAGTCACTGGTAAGATGTGAAAATGTCTGGTGTCATTTTGGTTGAGACTCGAGTGGGTGAGGTGGCATTGCTCATCTGGGTGGCACATTTGATGCTATTTTAACATTTTAGTGATCACTACAAGGCACCTTATGGGGTCGATGGTTCTCCCTGCCCTCTGCAGCCCCTGAAAACTGCTTATTTTCTTTCTTTCTTTTTTAAAAATTTTTTTGCTTATTTTTGAGAGAGAGCATGAGAGAGTGAGCGGGGTAGGGGCAGAGAGAGAGGGGGACAGAGGATCCAAAGTGGGCTCTGAGCTGACAGCAGTGAGCCTGATGCGGGGCTCGAACTCATCAACCGTGAGGTCATGACCTGAGTGGAAGTTGGACACTCAACCGACTGAGCCACCCAGGTGCCCCCAGACTGCTGTATTTTCTACACACCTGTTTGGTAATTTAATGAAATCTATCCCCTTGTGCTGTCCAGGCACAAAGAACCAGTGTTCAGTAAGATGGACTCGGAAATTGAGGCTGTCATGGCACTGTTGAAGATTTTTTTGGTTTTGTCTTTTGTTTTTGGTTTTTGTTTGTAGTTTTTAGTGGGGAGGTCGGGGGGAGGAAAATTGTCCCCAGAAAAACTGAAATCCTAGTCTAACACCTTGGGAGAGAGATTCTTGCCTCTTCTTGATTCTCTCCTCCTTTGCAGTCGTTTTTTGTTTGTTTTTTTGTTTTGTTTTTTGCTCGTGTGCAGATTAAGGTTTGATGTGAATTTTTGGTTTAGCTGGAATTAGTTCTTTTATGGCCTTGAGGAGTGTGTGGGTAAACTTAAAACACACCAAGGCTTGACAGTAAAATGTAAAGGTCAGATGAGGTTCTGGATGTATTACCTGCTTGGAATGGTTCTGTAGTGATAGGGTTAGGACTTTCTATACATTTTCTTGTATAATCTTTATAACAACCCTTTGTTATAAGACAGATTTTTTTTCAGTGTATATTATGTCAGCACTTATATCTCAGTAGGCATTGCTTTGATTGCTATCGTACAGTTGGGGACACAGAGAGGGAATGAGAGGGAGAGTTCAATACCTGTGAGGTGATGCAGCTAGCTAGGAAAGTAGCTGGAACTGGAACCCAGTATCTGTGACACCAAGCCCTTGCTCTGAATTGCAGTGAAATATGCTCTCTCCATTACAGGTGTCTCTCCTAGAGCAAACTGGGTTTTCTGGTGCACTAGAAGGAGGCCCTGGTAGCAGAGGAAGGGGGAAAGAGGACTTCTTTGTGTTCACCTTTCATCCAGACAGGCCTTTTTATGCTCAAGATTGTGGCCAGGAGAGAAGCACTGGAGCTACCATGTATGAAGTCCTTGTATCGTGCCTTGATCAGAATACAGTGTGTTGCATAATGCTCACATTGAACCAGGATATCATTACGGATGAACTTCAAAAAAGCAAGTACCTTGTCCCCAAGTTCACCCGGGGAGAATTGCGGCTGTTAAGATTTGAATGCAGGTGTTGAGTACACCATCTTGCCTGTTCAATTTCTAATGCCCTCTACCTGACAATCATATGACGATGTTCGTGGCTTTAATTTCAAAGGCCGTTTAAATTGTCTCATAGTTGATATATTTGGTATCCATTGGAAACTGCCAAAACTTTTCACTGCTGCATTTGGAAAAAGATAATAATGAGTTGCCGTGTCAGTGATTCAGGACTTCTGGGAAGCTAAAAGCACCCGTGTGTACTTATTTTGAGTCAATACGTTACGAACGAGTCTGGCCCAAAAGGAGAAATATCTGTCTTCTGAAATGGAGTGTGGGTCTCTTAGCGGCTCACCCCAGCAGGGAGGCAGTCACTGCATAAGCTGAATACCAGGTCCGTGGGGTTCCCTAGCCTGGAAAAGGAGCAGCATGTGCATTATGAGGAAAACAGAAAGACCCATTTCTCTGTGGAATGATACTGAACAGGCAGCTCCAGCCACGGGGATATTCTGGCCAAAGGAAAATGTAGCTTAAGAAAAGCCCCAGCTGGTTCAAGTAACTTAAGCCTCACTACTCATGAAATATTATCTGACAGCTTCCCCCTCCCCGAGTGGCTGGGGACTGAGTCAGAGCTGCTCCAGGAACCTGTGTTCTCATTTTGGCATTATAGATTTACCCCACTTTGCACACTAGACAGTTTTCTGAAAGGCTGTATTTAGATCAAACATTTTTTTGTGCGTGTGAATATAAAGGCATTCAATAAATTGCTGGGAAGGTTGCTCCAATGAATTCTTTTGTTCAGAAATTAACCAACACTGATTTCTAAATGAGGACATTCACATGTGTTCAGCACTGGACTTGCTGATGTGATAGAGGCAGAAGTAGGAGGAACACCAGAGTGGAAGCTCTTTGAGAGCAGGGATTTGTCTGTTTTGTTTATTAACACACCGTAGTATTTAGAACAGTGTCTGACACAGAGTGGATGCTAGATAGATATTTGTTGAATGAGTGAGCATGTGTCCCTGCCTGTAAGAGATTGCAATCCAGTTTGTTTGCATTAGAATTAATTAATTATTAATTTTAGCTCATAATCTAGTTTGTTTGCATTTGATTAATTAATCTTAACTAATTAGTGATTTTATTCCTTTATTCTACTTATGTGAGTGTCCTGGAGTCCTCAGTTTTATGAGTTCTTTAATTCCTTAATTTATTTTAATTTTACTTAAAACTTAAACTGGTAATGTGTTTGTTTAGAACATGAGAAAAAAGCAGATAAGTAAGAAAAAAATAGTTAAAAGGTAATTATTTTCATTTAAGCTTATATCTTTCAAAACTTTTTCTATGTAAATAGCAAATATACATTTTTTTTTAAAAAATAGGCTCATCTTCAGGCAAAGTTGATTTTATGACTTGCTTTTTCCCTCCACTTTATCAGTGTTATTGTGAATAACCTCTTTTTTTTTTAAGTTTATTTATTTTGAGAGAGAGAGAGAGAGAGAGAGAGAGAGAGAGAGAGAGAGTGTGTGTGTGTGTGTGTGTGTGTGTGTGTGTGTGCATGAGTGGGGGAGGGGCAGAGAGATAGGGGGAGAGAGAAAACCCCAAGCAGGCTCTGCACTGTCAGCACAGAGCCCAACACAAGGCTCGAACCCACAGCCCTTGAGATCATGACCTGATCCGAAGTCGAGTGGGGCACTTAACCAACTGAGCTACCTAGACACCCTGTGAATAACTTCTTATATTGAAATACATAATTCTCAAATAATAATTTTTAAAATATTGCACAATTTGGTATTATCTGTGATTATATCATAATTTTCTTAATCCTTATTGTTGGACACTAGGTTTTTTCCCTTCTGTCTTTCTCCCTCCCTCCCTTCCCCGCCTTCTCTCTTTAGTATAAACAAAGCTGTGATTGTTTGTAAACTTTCCCACATATCCATGATTATTTTCTTGGCAATAATTCTTAGAAGTGGAATTACAGGTCAAAGGTCAAAGGCTTTTGATACATATAATCACACTGCCTGCTCTGAAGACTGGGAAAATGCATACCCCTTTGTGTGTTCTACTGACAGAGAGTGGCTTTTTCCTTTATCTATACTGACAATGTGTATTATCATTTTTAAAATATTGACTATCTTCTGGGTTGAAAAAGTGAGTATTATTATTGTTTACATACTTTTGATTTGTTGGTGATGCTAAATATCGTTTCATGTGTTTTTGGTCATTTGTATTTCTTCTTTTGCTACTTCCTGTCTGTCGTCTTACTCAGAGATTCACAAAGGACAAATCTTTTCTTGGTCCCTTCCAATCTACAATGGGACTTGCTATGGCTTCACCCACAGTTAGCCCTCACTAACTGCTGATTGCTTTCATTTACCCATCCATCCATCTACCATTTGTTGATTTGCTCAACAGATATTGAGGACCTACTAGGTGCCAGACAGAGAAATACAGGCTTGTAATCTCAAATAGCGCTTTGAAAAATTTCAATATTGCTGTTATCAGCTACAAATCTTACATTTTTAGAAAAGACATATTAATATGATTTAATATGAAGAGTGGCTAATCCAAAAGTTTTTTCCTTAATGAATTTTCTTTAGGATGATAAAACTAAGTCTATCTTTTCTGAGTACCCTGCAGAGGTCAACAAACTTTTCTGTAAAGGGCTAGATAGTAAATATTTAAGGCTTTGCAGGCCATTGCTGGTGCAATGCAACCATAGACAGATGAGACTGGCTATGTTTCAATAAATGTTTATTTGTAGACATTGAAATTTACATTTCGTATAACTTTCACATGTCACAAAATACTATTTTTCTTTTGCATCTTTTTTCAATCATTTACAAGTATAAAAACCTTTCTTAGCTTGTAGGTTGTACAGAAACAGCCAGTGAGCGAGATTTGGGCCTGAGGTTTGTAGTTGGCCGACCTCTGGGGTAGAATCTCAGAAGCATGCTTTAAGGCACAGAGAAGCCAACTAGTCTTGCAAATTTGATATAAACAACCCCAGAATAGATAATTCACAAAGGGATGATAGATTTGAGTTTAGCTGAGGCTTGGATATACCCTGACTCTTAATGATTTGCAACACATAGTTCTTAGTGTTTTAGCAATATTTTTAATTGCTGAAATGTATTTTATTATATAACTACTCATAAAAAATTTCATAGTTAAGTGTAAAGAAAAAAGTGCCCTCATATCCTTTGGCAAGGATAGGAGACATCTTTTTGATGTATTTCTTTTCAGTCTTCACACATTTGTAGTGCTCACATGTGGGAGGTCATTCTATATAAACAATTTTGAATCCTGCTTTGCTTCTCTGAATACTCTATGGTAATATTTTTCGATGCTTTAAATACTCTAATGTAAATAAAACCACAATAAGATACCACTATACACAGAATGTCTATAATTAAAAAAACAAACAAACCCAAACTAACTTAT
Organism: Felis catus; assembly: GCF_018350175.1. NCBI lineage: Eukaryota > Metazoa > Chordata > Mammalia > Carnivora > Felidae > Felis > Felis catus. Next base: position 52,510,613 of record NC_058375.1, read on the forward strand.
CTAAGAGAAATGAAAACATGCATCTACACAAAGATATGTGTGCAGATGTTCAAAGCAGTATTATTTATAATAGCCCCAAAGTGGAAACAACTCAAATGTTCATCAACTGGTGAATGCATGAACAAAATACGGTGTATTTATATAATAGAATACTATTCCACAATAAAAAGGAGCAAAATACTGATACGAGTTACAGCATGGATAAGCCTCAAAAACATTATGCTCGGTGTAAGAAGCCAGACACAAAAGAACGTATACTATATGATTATAGTTATACGGCATTTCTAGAAACGGCAAAAAAAACAAGACAGAAAGCAGGTTAGAGTTTGTCTGGGGCTGGGGTAGGAGCGGAACAACAGACCCTTTTGGGGGCGATGGAAATGCTCTGAAAGTGGACTATGGTGAGGAGTGCACAATGGGACACATTTACTAACTATTGGACTGTACGCTTACAGTGGGTGAATTTCATGGTCTGTAAATTATACCTCAATGAAATTGTTAAAAATATTCATTGAAAACTGAATTTTTAATACTATCATATTCCATTGTCTGAATGTTTCATTTCTTTATGCTGTGAGACTTGGGAGAAATATCCAGTGTTTATTCCCTTTTTAGCCAACATCTATATTCAGTAGGTGACATTAGAGCCACTGGACTTAAACAAAAATGATTTAGTGGAATGAATCCTAATCCAGTGGGCAAGGAAACTTGTGTGGCTTCAGCTGGGTGGACCTCAATTTCTTCATCTGTAAAATCTAGAAAAGAAGTGGACACAAAGAAATACTGGAGCCCAGGGAAGAGAGGATCAGAAGAGAAAACTTGGTAATGGTGGTAATTAAAAGACTGACTTCCCCAGAATTATGAGGCCAGTGACTGATTACTTACCCCACCATCTTGTCCATATCTGCCCAGCCCTCTCCTGCTCTCCTGTATGGCAGGAAGTCAGTAGGAACCGTGTGCAGGGTGATTGTTACAAAGGAGAAGATCAGAAGTTGAAGGAGACTCAGGAGAGACTGCAATGATGAAATGGTGACAAGAAGTTGGGTGGGATCTGCTTGGTAAACTGGAACCCTTCTGCTTTGGCCTTTGCTATGGGGACGAGCGCCATTTGGGTGATTTAATCACCAGGAAGCTATCTAGGTTTTGTGCTCCCAAGTAAGAATGTAGAGCTCATTATAGGAAGACTGAGGTTGGAAATACTTTTAGAGTCAAGAGTTTAGAAATGTTGCCATGAAAATAATAGGTCATCATGTTTGCCTTCCCAGGAGAGTTTAAACTGAGTGAGACTGAACTGGTCTCCGAATCCTTGTGTTCTCGGTTTCCAGCCGAGTTCCAGGTTTTCCTAGAGTACAGCCAGCAGCATCTGTACCCAGAAAACACAAAAGAAAAGCTGTGGAAACTTAACTTGTAAATGTTTTTTTCATTAGCTCCAGGCTCCCAGCCACCAATAAACTGTATGCTTTTAAAAATCCTTTATTATTTTGAGAGCTTAAAAAAAAAAGTGCTTTTTACCCTTATTCATATGCTTGGGATTTTCTTAAAATGTTACTTATCAAACCTTTATCTGTTTAGTCCCTCCAAAAGGTAACGGCATTCTAAGTTTTTGCTTAAAAGAAAAAAAGAAACCATTTAATAAACTCGCTGTAACTTGAGCCTGTTGGTGGTCTTGGAAGAAACCCAAATCCAGGTTTGGTTGATACTGTGTAATGTGAATGCAATTAGTAGTGGTTTTTCCAAAGTAGAAAGACATGTAGGAAAATAATGCACAGCAAATTTAGGTCAGAGCTGGGAAGCTTATAAAACCTTATTTTTGTTTTCATTACCTTAAGTAATAGGGAAGCTTTTGTCTTTATTATGTAATTTCCCTAGCAATAATGCGTTTTAAAACATTTCTGTGTTAATTTCATATGTTTGATCAGAAAGCCGGAGTTTTCAAACCCCTGTGATGTGGCTGCTGGCATTGTTTACATACAGAAGACTTCTTGTTCATCTCTAGGAAGCCAACACTAAAATTACTGATGGGGGCAACTCTTACCACCTGTTTCTTCATTCAGTACAAGGTCTGACACAGCAGTTTCCAAGCGATTGACATCCTTTGGCTATAGGCTGAGGAATGAATTGATCTGTATATTAATATTGTTATAGTTCAGAGGATGTGATTTGATTCTAGTATATTTAAACCTACGTGACCAGACTGTGAAGTCTGTAAGGACAGGGGGTATATCTTTCTCATTCGGAGGAGAAACTATTAGCTATCAGCTATTAGCTATTAGAATTCTCACCCTCCAACGTGGAGATGCAATTTACTCCTCCCAGCTGTACCATCCTCTGTGCTTCTCCTTGAATTCACCAGGCCTACTCCTGCTTCTGTTCTTTGACACTTTTTTATTGCCTCTTCCTGGAGGCCAGATACCAGCCTGGACCACCCCCTCACCTCTTCTAGGTCTTTGTTCAAAGATACCATCTCAGTGAGGTACTACCTATCTCCTTTCCTTGCTTTGTTTTTTTTGTAGTATCATCACCACCGGATGAACTGATATACTGATGTGCTGCAAATCCTATTTATTGATTTGGTTTATCATTTGTTCTATCACCAGAATATGAGCTCCACAAGGGCAAGGATTTCTGTCTGATTTGGTCATTGCTGCGTACCTACTGCCTACAACATAATCACTGCTACAACTTGGTTGAATGAATGAATGAGTGAATGAATAGAGATTCTACCATTTACCAGTTATGTGGCATTGGCTAGTACGTTTGCTCTCTTGGATCCTTTGCTTGATTCCCCATTTGTTTCATGAAGTGGCATGTGTGGGTCCCATGAGGTGTTACACATTGCACGTAGTTCTTTCCTGCTATGTTCTGCCAATGCATTCATTCATGTTTTCATTTAACAAGCCAGACACTGTTCCTGCCTTCACAGAGTTTAATCTTGGAGGACTGGGCAGGAATTGGACAAATATATGAGTAATTCTGGTAAAGTGGGCTAGCAACAATAATAGGGAAGGTGCAATGAGTTATCGGGACACCCGTGATGGACTCCTGATCCATATGTGGAGACAAGAATGTAGAAGGCTTCCAGGAGGAAGGGGCCTCACAGCTGAGATCCGGAGAACAGGCACTGGACAGGTGGAGTCGGGGTGATGTGATAGGGGGTGTGAAGAGGGTTCCAGGAAAGAATAATGTGTACAGAGTCTGGAAGTGAGTAACCATGGGATATGGAAGAACTGAAAAAGAGAGCCTACCAGGCCATGCCAGGGAGCTTGGATTCGATGCTAAGGGCAGTGTGGAGCCATGGAAGAATTCCAGGGACAGGAGTGACTTGGTCAGACTTTCCTTTACAACAGTTATTTTATTCAGTAAGACAGTTTTTTCTCCTGTGATGAGGAACTTGAACACAAGCTCCCCAGAAGGGAGATTGTGAAAACAGTTAAAGGGGCTTCCAGAAAGTGAATCTTTAGGCTCCATAAAATCTGCTACAATATTGTTGAATCTGACTGGTGAGTTTCACAGCAATAAATTTAGAGTTCACTTCCACCCCCCCAAATGCTTAAGAAACCTCATTATTTTTGGGTGTATAGTTCATAGCTTGCATTTAGGGACATGGTGTTGCTATAGACATAGATATTCCCACCAAACTCAATAACGCTGTGGGGCAGACAAATACAGCAGGGATGGAAGAAACCAGGAGAGTTCGAATCTGTTTTTAGACCCATAAGGAGTAACAGCGTCTCCCACCCAGCTCTAGTTGCCAAGGGGTAAAAAAAGTGGCCATGATGGGGTGTTAGGTGGTAGAGGAGACCCCCAGCAGACCTTGGTCCTATCCTTGCTCTGCAGCTTACTTATTACGGATGACGTGGTTTTGGCAACTACTTAACCTCTCTGATCCTCAGTTTCCTTTTCTGGAAAATGGAAACTACCTATCTTTTGGGGTTGTTAGGATTCAGTGAGATAAAGTATAGTTTGTTCTGCTACCGCACTTGTTTTAAAAACATGAATTTGTTCCATCCTGGGTGATATATTGGGGAACAATTTGGAGATAACAAAAATATGATCAATGTTATCTATAAGAAAAACTAGGTGAGCTCAGAAAACTGCACCCAGCTGAAGGGAGCTTTGTAGGAATATGCAGAACACACATCTTAAACATCTACCTGCTACCAGAGTTCACTATACATGTTACAAGCCCCACCCATCCACATCTGGTGTTAGAATTTTCAGTCTCCTTTCCGATAACGCTCCTTCCACCACTTCTCAATAACTCTTGAGTTGTGGCCCTTCCAACACCCACTTCTACAAGCAAACTTAAGTCTTTTTCAGGGTAGAGTGCCGCATTTATTACTTATGTATGTCTTAACCAACAAGCTTATATAAAACTGTGCTACCATTTTTATTAGATTCCTACCTTTTATTTTGTGTCACTAGTGAAATTTTTGAGTGGTGTGCCACTATCCCAATTTCCCCTAAGCTCTGTAGTTTTTATTACATGATTTTGCATACCATACTGATATTTTGGAACTTGCATTTTCTGGTATAGAAAAGCTGACTGTATTTAAATTTTTAAAAATGTTTATTCATTTTTTGAGAGAGAGAGAGAGAACACAAGTAGGGGAGGGGCAGAGAGAGAGGCACAGAATCTGAGGCCAACGTGGGGCTCGGACTCATGAACTGTGAGATCATGACCTGAGTGGAAGTCTGATGCTTAACCCACTGAGCCACTCAGGTGCCCCAAGCTGACTGTGTTTAAAAAACCAAACACAGCTCCTGACAGACAAGTGACACTTACTAAAACGTAGCTGTTTTATTATTAATCCATTAAAGTTTTTTTAAAACTTTTATTTATTTTTGAGAGACAGAGCATGAATGAGGGAGGAGCAAAGAGAGAGGGAGACACAGAGTCCGAAGCAGGCTCCAGGCTCCGAGCTGTCAGCACAGAGCCCGACACGGGGCTCGAACCCACAAACTGTGAGATTATGACCCAAGCCGAAGTTGGATGCTTAACCGACTGAGCCACCCAGGTGCCCCTATTATTAACCCATTAAAATATGATGCTGGATTGGGGCAGGTATAACTAACATCTAATTACTCTGATTGTGAACATAAGGGAAATAGAACACCTGAGTGGAAGGGTCTTGGGTGCTTATCTTTTCCGAGTGTGTGCTGGCCACACTACTTTTGGGGTGTTATTGGTGACAAACCAGATGTGTCTAGAGAAGAGCAATCCAGGAAGAGAGAAGGTATAAGAAAGGTCTTTAAACATATTCCCCCATGCCTTGGGGAAGAAGGATTGCTCTGTTTTTGGGGGTTTCACACAAAGCAGAAGCTTTCAGGGCCCAGAGGTCTGCTTGGTACAGGGCTGCTGGGGCTGCTGGGGCTGCTGTAGGGTGGGCGAGGACAGAGAGAAGTCAGACTTGGGTTTGGAGGTTTTACCTTTAAAGTTCCTTTTTTAAAAACAAAAAAGGATAAAGTACAAAGACACATAACTGCAGGTTTACCAGAGTAAATTTGACACAGAAACAACCTAAAGTTTTCCAGCAATACTTGGGCTTTTGCTTCCTTTTTTTAATGGTGTAAAAGAATAGTTCACATGTGTACATATTTACATACTGATTTTTCTTTAGTTATGCCCTTGAACACTGGAAATCTAAAGACTGCTTGACAAATATTTATGGCTTGGGGCATGCTTAGTGAAATCACATAATCACATCACTGCTTTCCATCCAGAGTTCTTTTTTCCTTCCCCTCCTCCTCCCCCTCCCCTTCCCCTTCCCCTCTCCCTCCTTCTCCTTCTTTTCCCCAACTCGGGGAGAACGCTCAACTAGTTGCTGATCTGGCTTTAATTTCTCTCTAATATCCTGTATAGCTTTTGTCCTCTCTAATTGGGCCAGGCTGTTAAGCTCTTGTAATAGGAAGATGTCACCTAATCTTGGACCCTCTCAGTGAAGCTAAGATGGAGAGAAGCATCAGGATGCACGGGGAATTTTAGCTGAGGGTTAGCAGAGTCTGCCTCAGGTATTTGCAGTGGGATACTCTGAGCCTGCAGACTATAGGGCTTGGTGCAGTATCTCTAGAAGAATTACTTTTAGGCCCCTGAATGAATAAACATTAATTATACTGGATAGTCTGTCTATATACTGATGTAGAAGATTCTAGGTTTCTATCTGATCTTGCTATTAAGAATAGAAGATGTTTCCAACATATTTGCTTTCATTCAGAGTTTTCTTTTTAATCATAGATGGGGCAATACTGTTCACATGCTAAATGTTACCAAAACTATTAAAAATGTAAAATGGTATATTTTTTAAAATAAATTTTTTATGTTTGTTTAGTTTTGAGAGAGAGAGGGAGAGACTGAGTGTGAGTGGGGGAGGGGCAGAGAGAGAGGGAGACACAGAATCCAAAGCAGGCTCCAGGCTCTGAACTGTCAGCACAGAGCCCGACACGGGGCTCAAACTCATGAACTGTGAGATCATGACTTGAGCCTAAGTCAGACTCTTAACCGACTGAGCCCCCCAGGTGCCCCTAAAATGGTATATTTTTAATGGAAACTATGTTGTTCTCGTGCTTTAAAAATGAATGTTATCTTCTTTGTTTGTTTCTGCGAAGAGCACATAGGATTTAGGCTTGCTCTTAACTCGATTTTTCCAAAACTAATAAATTTCTTCCTTTGGGATCTGTTCTCCTCCCTTTCAAGCTCTTTGGAATACTTGGATGGTTTTTCCATGTGGGAGTTCTTGAGCTAGGTGTATTGACAATAAGAACCTGTGGGAAGCCTCTGATGTCTGAGTCTGAGGCATTCTGATTGGCTGGCCTGGATTCACAGATGATGCCCAGGAGGAATCAGGCTGGCATTGCCATTTTCCCCAGCCATGAGCCTGGATGGACAAACCTGGTTGGCAAATGACTTTAACCAACATTTCCAGCCCAGCTGGATGTGGTTGCAGAGGCAAGCACATGAGTCAATCATTGGTTGGGCAAGTGGCCCCCAAGTCAGCCTCTCTTCTTAGGCCTGATTGACCAAGTTGTTCCCACCCCCATCCTCCCCCAAAGACATGTGACTTCAAATAAATAAGGTTGCCCATATATTTTGGTGCTTTCCCCTCTCCCTTAACCTTGCATAATGGAAAGAGCGTGAGTTCTAGAAGCTTGGGTTTAATCCCAGCTCTGTTATTTTTTGGCTTTGTGATTTTGGGCACTTGACTTAATCTCCCTGAGCCTTTGCTTGCTCATTTAAAAAGTGATGTCATTCATCTCTCACTACCAGGGCTGTTGAGAAAAAGTGTCTACTAGAGTGCCAGGCCCACAGAGGGCTTCTGGAACTGGAATCCACACCAACTTTTACCAATTACTTTTTTGTCTTCAGTAAGCCAGTTGCTTCAATCCCAGTTGACGTATCTCCAGAGCAGGAAGATGAGTTGATTCTGCTTTCTTCTTTGTGCCAGGCTCTGTCCTGGGCCCAGAGACTTCAGAGATGAGTAAGAAGAAGACTGTGACTATGAAGGCACTCCCAGTTTTACTCAGATCTGTTCATTCAACAAACATACTTTGATACCTACTGTGTGCAAAAACCCTGTGCCCTTGGGGAGGACACTACGATGATTCAGCCACTAATTCATTCCACATTTATAGGTCATCTGTTGTGTGCCAGATATTGTTGTGAGCACTATGGATAGAAAAAGAATGCAAGGTCGCTCTTCCCTTTAGGAAGGTCACAGTGCAGTAAAATACACTAAGGGTGGGGGAAAGCAGATGGAAAGATAGTATATTCTGGTTGTTAAAAGACACTTATTTGCTGAGTAACATAGACTGAATATAGCAATGTAGGTTGCATTTTTCCAAATATGCAAATGTTGAAACTTAGAGCTTCACTGAGGTAGGGCTCTCATTTTACAGCTGAGGAAACAGAGCCCAGGAGCAGTTAATACATCCCACATTATAGGTACAAGTAAAGCTGAGACCAGCCCCTCTGCAACACCTTCACCTATATCGTGACTAATGTTGAAAACTCCCTCTCTTTCTTCTCCATCCTGTTGTCATCAGACCTGCTACTCTCTTTCCATGAAGTGTCACATTCCATCCCCCCAACAGCATTCTCGGACCACTATGGGTTTAAGGAACTTGCTCATGGTCACACAGCTTGACATACAAAGTCAGGATTTGTAGTCAGGTCTGTCTGATTCCTGACGCCAAGCCCTCAGCCTCTGTACCATACCCTATTCATGATTTATCCTCACTGTAGTGTCTAAAGGTGTTTGCAAGCTTTTGAGACAGTTTGTTGAAAAAACACATGTCACAGATTGTTTTTAGGGCCTGCTTATCTGAACCAGTGGGAAAGCTAAATTTTTGAACAATGAATAGAGTCTATAGGTATTGGATGCCAAGTGAGTCAGGATATAAATAGGAAAAAAAGTTAGGATAAAAAAATTTTCTAAACCCAGTTTCTTAAGATTGGAGGGGTAATTTTAAGCAAATGAGTCTAAAAAGGCCTCTGCTACTGCTCCATGATGTTGTATAGCAGAATTTCTGCCCTTGGCACAGATCAAGCCTGAAGCCAATTTCTTAAAAATCATTGATACCTTAACTGAGGAGCTTAAAACGCTGAAGGTGGTTGCTCCACAGTTAAAAGCACCCTCTGGTTCCTTTGTGACTGCTAATGCAATTGTCTTTCTATCTTTTAAGATGGCCCTCCTCCTTTTCCTCCTCCTGGTCTCCTAGTTAATTCAGGTTTGTTTGTTTGTTTATTTTTGAGAGAGAGAGAGTGAGCATGTGGGGGGGGGGGGCAGAGAGAGAGAGAGAGAGAGAGAGAGAGAGAGAGAGAGAGAGAGTCCCAAGCAGGCTCCGTGCTGCCAGGGCAGAGCCCAAAGCCCAACGTGGGGCTCAAACTCACGAACCATGAGATTTTTATCTGAGCTGACACCAAGAGTTGGATGCTTAACCAACTGAGCCCCCTAGGCGCCCCGATTTGTGCTTATAAGAAAAAAAACCATATGGGTCTGGTAAGTTGATAATGTTGAAGGCTGACAATCACATAGAAGGTACCTCTTAGACTGATGAAATGTGTGAGTGTGTTTGAATTTTCTCTTAACTAGCATTAAGACACTGTGGCTCTCTCCTGGGTGAGTGGCAGGGGAGACTAGACTTCACTTGGCCAAAGCAGCAGGCAACTAATAGAACGTTTCTGCTCCCCTCAAAGAAAGGTAGTCATGTGTCTGTACTTCCAACTGAACTCCAATTTCCATTCTGCTTTGAAATCTTGCTTGCTCTGTCAGGGAGAGCCATATGACAAATGTTCAGTATGTCAGATTTGTTTTCCTTTTAAACTACATATGAATTTGACCTCCACAGTAGGGCTGCATTAATTTCCCAAAGCTCTTCCAGTAATTGTATTCTTTTTTTTTTAAATGTGCATACTATTATTCTTTTTTGAGTTGTGTTATGACTGGTGTTTTGAAAGTGGTTGGAGGATTACTGGTTGCATATGGGATGATGTGTACGTGATGTACATTTCCAGATGTAAACAGCCGCTGATGTTCATTATATAGTTTGTATAGCTATTTTACTCATTTTACCAGACTCTACTCAGTCCTTTACAGCCAACAGAGTATGTTTTCTTCCTTCAACTAAGTTAAGTTTGGATAAACTTTTCTGACAAGCAGCATTAATTTTGTCATACTGATATTTATATTGATCATTACTTGCTTGTGACTGCGAGAATAAAGCATGTATCTAAATGTGTGTGTGCTAAGTTACTCTTCCTGTTGTGTTTGTATGGTGACCAGTTCATACATTAATGGGCTACCCATACCATCCATTCACAGTTTCACACATCAAATCTATATGTCTAGGGTACTTGTGAATAAGTTTCCCTTATTTTAAGAAAACAGTTGATTCATTTAGGGAAGAGAGAGGCAGGTGAGGTAGATAGGGAAGCCATACCATGAGTATATTTCTAAGAGGAGCTATTCTAGAATGTTTTTGGTGAAAGAATATCTTCTCTGTATCATCTATTTATCCATCTTTGTATCTACCGATTGATCTATTGATCTCTATCCATTTATCCATTAATCTATCTGTAAAACAAATATTCCAAACACTGAAGACACATGAGGAGTATAGATCTTGACAGAGATTACTACTTCCAACAGAAGTCTCTGAAAGCATCAAGTGGAGACAGATTATTAAGTGGTGTTGATGAGTATTCTTTTGATCTTTTCCATCTCTCCATCACCCCATCTTCTTCTTTTTATTATTATTATTTTTAATTTACATCCAAGTTAGTTAGCATATAGTGCAACAATGATTTCAGGGGTAGATTCCATAGTGCCCCTTACCCTTTTAGCCCATCCCCCCTCCCACAACCCCTCCAGGAACCCTCTGTTTGTTCTCCATATTTAAGAGTGTCTTCTGTTTTGTCCCTCTCCCTGTTTTTATATTATTTTTGTTTCCCTTCCCTTGTGTTCATCTGTTCTGACCATCACCCCCTCTTCTTAAACTGTTTTTTTAAATGTTTATTTATTTTTTGAGAGACAGAGAAGGACAGAAGGTGAGCAGGAGAGGGACAGAGAGAGAGGGAGATACAGAATTCAAAGCAGGCTCCAGGCTCCAAGCTGTCAGCACAGAGCCTGACACAGGGCTTGAACCCATAAACTGAGGTCATGACCTGGGCCAAAGTTGGATGCTTAGCTGACTGAGCCACCCAGGCACCCTGTCTTCTTAAATAGTTTTTAAATAAGTTTACTCTAATTAAAGACGTACAAATAATGTACATCTATTAAATAAAATAGAGAAACATTGGGAAAGTGAGAAACTATCCAGTCTCCCTTAAGCTTATATAACAAACACAAATAGTCACTTTTAGCATTTTGGTATATTTCCTTCCAGCCTCTCTTGCCCTATGCATACTTTTTAAAAATTCCATCAGTGTGATCATCTTGTATATTATTTTGTGTCAAGCTTTTTTCACTTCACATGAAAATATTGTTTTTTTCCAAGTCTTTATAAATATTGTCTTTTATATCTGTGTGATATCACACTGAGGGGGCACAACCCAAATTGTTTAGTTAGCTGTCTCTCTATGGTTGGATTACGTAGGGTATTTCACCTGCACTATTTTTGAAAATGAAACAACAACAAAGCAACAGCAAAAAAACTTGGTTGAAGTCCAGGATGGACCAGAAAAATGGCTATATATTTTAATAGTCTATTACATTTTTCACGTGGAAATGTGAGGACAAAACCCCTCTACGTCTATGAGTCCATATTAAACTCTAATTAAGGAAGTGTTTATGAACAGCCGACAGATCAGTTAGAAATGAGGGCTGGTAAATGGAGTCATTTTGTTTTATGAGGGAACCTCAGAGATTTAAGCCCCAGATCCCTCAATTTTGAGTCAGTTTTGATTTCATGGGTTAGTCCATGATACACTGTGATTTTGCCTTACAGAGTGTTCAGATTGAGACAATAAGTCTTCCTTACTCAATTTGCAAAATCTGTGAAATAGGACCCCAGTCAATCTAGAAAAGTCTGCTTGCCTGTTTAGATATTTATGAATAATCTTTCAGTACGGAGTAGAAAAGTATTTATAGTTGTAGACTGAAGGTAAATTCTTCCAATGCTCCTTGTTTTTTCCTTTAAAAATTTAGGTAATAAAAAATGCATTCTTCTTCTCCCTGAGGAAGCAACTTGGCATTGGACTCTGGATAAGTCCTGAGTCTGGATAAGACAGCTGGGGCTGACCTCCTCTTCCACCACTTACCGCAGGGTGACCTTGGGCAAGCTATTGGATTAGACTGGGTGTCAATTTTCTCATCTGGAAAATGGGAATAAAACTACTCATTCATAGGTTTGTTGGCATGGTTTACATAAGTTACAACCAGGAGGAAATCAATAGTGCTTATTACAGTATTATTTTTTTGACCAGGCTCCTGGAGCTCTGCATTTTGAGGGCTTTAGACCAACTTTAGTGGCATTCCTAACATTCCTCAGTGAGTGGCTTTTCTCTGAGCACTCCTTCCCCAACTGGCTTATGATAATGATACCACTTTTTGATAACTGGCTACCACTTTTTGAGGGAGTTCTTTATGCCAGGTGCTTTCCATGTATTATGAAATATAATTCACGTCACCATTTAAGAAGTATATATTTTTTATTATCCACTTTTCACAGGTGAAGAAACTAAAGCCAATAAAGATTCGGTAACATGCTCAGGGTCATAAAATTGCTAAATATGGATCTAGGAACTAAATTCTTGTCTGGCTTATTTGCCACTGTTCTGCTTTTGTTAATTCTTTTAAGGAGGAGCCTTTTATACTTTTAGATTTCTTACAGAATTTTAGTGCAGTTGCCTGAACAATGGAAGGCTTTAGCAAATGGTTTTGTTGGTTTTTTATTCTTTTAAGTTTTTAAGAATAAATTGAGCCCCACCCCACGTGGGGCTGAAACTCATGATCCCGAGATCAAAAGTCTCATGCTCCTCTGACTGAGCCAGCCAGGCACCCCTGTTCTTTGTTTTTTAAAAATGAATGAATGAAGAAGTGATCCTGTGGATAAGAGAACTTGGAACTTTTCTCCAACAGAAAACCAGAAGTACTGTTTTTTAATGACCATGAAATTATGAGTCTTAGAATTGTGTTCTGCTTCTGGACAGAACATTGCACATGATAAAATGATAGATTTTTAATTTTTTGCATATGAAACTATTTCATATGAAACCAATTTTAGGGACTCGGTATTTGAGATCCTGATTTGAGAAAATCTAGATGAGCATTATATAGGTAATTGTTGAAGCAACTTCAGTTTAAACAAAGGCTATAACTAATTGTAGGTCTGGTTTTGGCCATCTGTTTAATAGACATGTATTTAGCATATGCATTGTGTCAAGTCTTCTGCTGGGCACTAAAGGCTTAAGGATGAGTATGATGGTTCCTTTGAATGCTCTGCCTTTGGCTCTCTGAGGTCCAGCAATCTTTTTATTTGTTGGAGAGAGGATCTTATGCATTTTCCTGGTTTCAGCTACCCTCTCATGCTAATGACCACTATATCTTTAACACAACCCCTTCCCTTTTAGCTCAGTTACTCAGCTCTTTGCTGGATATGTCCACATGGATGTTTCCAAAGTTAATTTCCATGCCTCCAAACTTAATTTATCAACTAATTCCCAGCACCTCCTGTGCCCCAACTTTGTATCTGTTATATATTTTATGTCAGTTGGTGGCATGACTGTCCTCTCCTTCATCCAAACTAAAACACCAGAAGTAATCTTTGGGTTTTTTTTCCTCCCTTACTAAGTTAGCCAGTCATCAATCCTGCTGGTTTTCCCAGCTAAAATAAATCCTAAGAACCATGAAGGATTTGAGATTTTATCCCACTTGCAAATAAATTAGTTAGCCTGCCACAGTTTCATGGATGCTGGCAGAAGACATGAGATTCCTGGGCTAGAGACAAAGGAATTTATTAGTGATAGCAGTAGCCGGAGTGTTAGCATTCTCTTGCACCAGTTCCCATACAGTATCATGAAGAGGGCCAGATGACACCTACACATGCAGTACGTTGTGTTACAGGAGAGGAACCTGAGCTTAGGGAACCCAAACCTTTTATGTTGGACAATAAGCACGCTTTCCCTTTGCTCCAGAGGAGGACCAGATCTTCCAAAGCTGTTTTCCATATAAACATCTTTGAAAAGATAATCTGGAACCAAGGGCAACCAGTGCATTGATTACAGTATGTACAGAAACTCAAGAGACCCGTGGAGAATTGTCTTGTATCTGTTTCCTCTGTACCTTCCTTGTACCATCAGATCAGGCCAACCAATTCTCCCAGGAGTATTGCAAAAACTTCTTAACTGGTCTCCCTAGGTCTTCACATCAGTCCCCCATGCCATGCTGGGATAGCCTCCTGAGACAAATTTGATTGTGCCACTTTCCTGCTTTAAACCATTTACGTCCTCCTCATTGTCTGTGGGAAAAGTCCAAGCTCCTTACTATGACACAAATGGGGTTCTCAGAGCAGACTCTTCTAGTCTCAGGGAAAGGCTGCATATCGCAGTGGTTGCCTCCATTACTGCCCATTACTTACCTATGTGGCCTCAGTTTCCCCATCTGTAACATTAGGATGCTGAACTTTCCTCCCGGGTTATCATGAGGCTTGAGTCAACCTCACACATAGTAAATCCTCAGTAAATGTTGCCTGTTATGGTTGTATCTTTATACTCTTTCTCGCTCGTTAAGATCTGGCCACATGGTTTTCTGTTCATTCAGTGCTGCTTTTCACCACAGGTAGTGCTTTTGCCCCTGCTGTCCCCCAATCCCTATTGCCTGAGTTCAGGCTGGTTAGACGCATCCTCTCTCCTAGCTCTTAAATTTGCTATGTGTGTCTCAGCTATTGAGCTGGAGGTATCTGTTAACGAGTCAGTTACTGCCTCTAGACTATGAGCTTTGTGAGGATGGGCTGTCTTATGTGTCTTTGTGTAGCCGGCCATAGCACATGTTGAAAAAATGTTGAATGAATAAATGAAAGAATAAAAGGAGTTCACAGTCTACTGAGGTGTTTGGAGGCTGGGGATGAGGGATGGAAGGCAGTTAAGTAGCTTAATAACAGTGAAGGGAATCTGAGTAAGTGTTGGGTTGAGGTGAAAATTAGGTTCTACAGGAGTCTAGTGCAGGGAGTTTGCTCGTTGAGTAAGTTCATATGGTTAGGAAGCCTGTTTAAAGTTATCCATTGAATGAGAGAAAGCAGTCCCTTCTGTGTGATTCTAATTATTCCCTTTCCTAAAAGAAGCTATTGCAAGTGGAAGGTCATGCAATCTGCCTTCTTGTAAGATTTTCAATTCCTCAGAAGACAATGAATTCTCTGTTACCTGGTGGAATGGGTAGAATGGAACTTCTTTTTAATTAAATCGTCTCTGCAACAGAAAGTGACTTTATCTCTCTTTCTGAAGTTCCCCAGCTCTCCAAGACTTGGCTCAAATCACCTTCCTTGAATTTACTATCCCCCTGGTGCACCCTGAATTGTTAGTTATAATTTTATGTGAACATATCTAGTTCCCTAGTAAGATCAAGACTCTGGGAATTTATATTTGTTTCCTGAAATATGTAACATTCTGCTTTTGAATTACAAAGTCACTGCATATATATTTATTGACTGACTGGGATACTCCAGATATGCGATAACAACTTTTGAATAATTAGAACACAGCCCTAGTCTCAGAATGCCAGTGATCTCTAGGACTTCATGTTCCCTGCAATAGTAGCTTCTCAATGCATGGTATTAAATGTCTAATCTGCAACTTTCAATTTTTTTTTTAATAAAAGCTGAAGCAAGTGTGTGTGTGTGTGTGTGTGTGTGTGTGTATGTGTGTGTGTGTGTGTGTGTATGTGTGTATTTGGAAAATATTGATAAAGAAAAGCCCCTAAAATAACCTGATACCCAAACCTAGTGATAAATACTTTTAGTATTTATACTATGTCTCTAGTCTGTCTTCCTTTGCTTTATGTTATTACTTCTCTGTTTCTCTCTCTTAACATAAGTGGGGTCATATTTTACCACTCATCTGGCAATCTGCTTTTCCCCCCTTAACATCAGTAGATATTTATTAAAAGTGGTGGTGCTGAAGAATTTCTTGTAGCCTGCTGTTTCAGCCCTTGACCCACCATTTTGCCTGCTTGTCACTACCTGTCCTTTCTTGATTTCTGTTAGTCTCTCTGGATTGACTCATCACTGTGTTCTGATCTTTGATACCTGCATATATCTTGATAATAAGCTCCAATTTTTTAGAGCATCCTCTGTGTCCCAAATACTTGTATGTATTTTAAACACCTTAAAAATCTGTTTTCTGATAGACTGAATATTTGTTAATCTTCATTTTATAGACCCCCCCCCCCCATTTGGTCAAGGGGTTTAATAACTGTAAAAGGTCACGAAGGTAGAAGTGGATCTTACAGTCTTTATGCCCAACACCCTCTCTGGTATGTGAAATCGCCACCCTGTCTTCACACTACTTAGCTTCAAACTTTTTCTGGAATATTGGTTTTTTAGGGGCTGTGTCTGATCAGCTTTTGTCTCTGTTATATCCCTCCAATGGCATCACAAGCTACACTCTTTGGTCAGCATAGTAAATTTCTTATGCTGTGTGTGTGTGTGTGTGTGTGTGTGTGTGTGTGTGTGTGTATGTGTGTGTGTATGTTTGAGAAAAGTTGTGACCCTTGCTTTCGTTCCTTGTGGTGGACTGCCCCTCACATCTGTTTTCAACCCCCAACCCTTATACCAGAGTTATATCCTATTAACTCAATGCACCTTTTCTTTGTAATTCATGTCAATTTTCCTTCTAGCCACCTGCACAGTCTCTGCCTCTCTCTCTGGCTTGCTCTCAAGGCTGTGAGTAACTTCTTTGTGTGTTTGCTGTTTTTGATAACCTCAGCCCAAGATTTAATGTCAAGGTGGGAGCCCTATTAAAGATGCTATTAATCATCCCGCCTGTGTTTGAAGATTTCCGTGTTGGCAAGCGGGCAGATAGAAGTAGCTGTATGTTTCCCAACCAGATGTACTGGTAGCTGGGATGGGGCATTCAGCTGAAGCACATTCCTATCATTATTTGGCAAAGAATGGGCCACTGAGATTAATATAATAATCCTTGTTTGTGATCCAGATTCGTCAGCTGAATCATAGAGCCTCAGTGTTGGAAAGGACCTTAAAACCATCTACTCCAACTGCATGATTTTATACTTGAGGAAACTGAGGTACCAGGTAAAGGACTGAAAATTATAGAACACCAAGGCTGCGAGGAACTTTTGGCATGACCTCACCCAACTCTGTTATTTTTTTTTTAATTTTTTAATGTTTATTTATTTTTGACACACACACACACACACACACACACACACACACACACACAGAGACAGAGCATGAGTGGGGGAGGGGCAGAGAGAGAGAGAGAGAGACACAGAATCCAAAGCAGGCTCCAGGCTCCGAGCTGACAACACAGAGCCCGACGCGGGGCTCGAACTCATGGACTGCGAGATCATGACCTTAGCCGAAGTTGGACACTCAAACGACTGAGCCACCCAGGTGCCCCAACTCTGTTATTTTTTAAAGTTTTTTTTGAAGTTTATTTAAAGTTTTTGCAACTTTATTTTTGAGAGGGAGAGAGGGAGAGAGAGTGCACCCAGGGAAGGGTCAGAGAGAGAGAGAGAGAGAGAGAGAGAGAGAGGGAGAATCCTAAGCAGGCTCCACACTGCCACTGTGGAGCCTGATGCAGGAACATCAAAGCATCAGAGCATGAACCATGAGATCATGACTTGAGCCAAAGTTGGATGCTTAACCAACTGAGCCACCCAAGTGCCCCGCCCTGCTCTCTTATTTTTTGGGGAAGGATAATGAGACTTAGTGTCACATGGCTTGTTACTGCAGAGCAAGGACTCCACTGGATTCCTGACCTCATGCCTAGGAGGGGTGACCTATCTCAGTCTCCAGGGTGGATTTGTTGGATTTGGCTGGTAGGCAAGCATCCTTTCTCCCACTCCTTGTGTTGTGGGTCATGTTTAGTTCTGGCTGGGGAGAAGGAAGTTTCTTTCTTTCTTTCTTTCTTTCTTTCTTTCTTTCTTTCTTTCTTTCTTTCTTTCTTTCTTTCTTGTGTTGTGGGTCATGTTTAGTTCTGGCTGGGGAGAAGGAAGTTTCTTCCTTCCTTCCTTCCTTCCTTCCTTCCTTCCTTCCTTCCTTCCTTCCTTCCTTCCTTTCTTTCTTTCTTTCTTTCTTTCTTTCTTTCTTTCTTTCTTTCTTTCTTTCTTTCTTTCTTTCTTTCTTTCTTTCTTTCTTTCAGAGAGTGAGCACACCCAAGTGGGGAAGGGGCAGAGGGAGAGAGAGAGAGAGAGAGAGAGAGAGAGAATCTTAAGCAAGAGCCCAATGTGGGGCTCGATCTCACCACCCTGGGATCATGACCTGAACCAAAATCAAGAGTTGGATGCTCAACTGACTAAGCCACCCAGGCGCCCCAGGAAGTTTCTTTCTTTTGATGAGGGTATAGACAGACTGAGTTCCCTGATGACCCTTCAGTTTGATTCCCAAGGGTCTCTGTTTGAATTCTCAGTCTGGTGTTCTTTCTTCTGCCCTCTCAGTCCTGCAGAGGTCATCTTCTTCCCTGGTAGATAGGACTGCCTTCTCTAGTGTGGCGGGAGTGAGGGAACCAGTGAGGGGAACCCGGGAGAGAGGAAGCAACGGAGTGAGGCAAGAAGTGCTGGCAGGTGAGAGGTGCTGATGGCTTGCTTTGGGATATGGGTTTTTAGAGGATTTCAACTTTGCAGTGAAGACAGGATTTGAAGAATCCCCTCTGTGGTAGGAAAGGAGGAAAGGAGTGTTTTCCACATATTTTACAAAGTGTTTCATCGGAGAACTCCTACTTATCCTTCGTGACCTAGCTCAGATAGACCGGTTCACTTTTGCTGTTTTGAGGGGTTATAGCCTATGGATTGGATTAGGGGAAAGATGAGGTTTGTAAAGAGGTCTTTCTGGTCCTTCCAGTACTAAAGCCCCTTGGACATGTGCCAGGGAGATTCATCTCCCAGAGATTCCTGTGCTCTAGGTGGTGGTGGAGGCTTCCTGCCAGAAGGATCTGAGGCAGAGGACGTGAAAGCTGCCACGCCAGCGTCTCTGTGCGTCTGGCAGTGCAACAAAGAACTTCTGTCTGTCCTACAAGGCTGGCTGGGTCGGTAAGACCCACTTCAGCTGAAAGCCACCATAATGTAGCAAGCTGATAATTAAAATTCTAATTTATGAATTAAAGAAAACATGGCGCTGTGTTACTGAAATATTAAAGTACAGCTGTCGTGACTCTACTATCGTTTCCTCCTACAGATCTGTGGCTTTCCCACACACCTCCTTTGTTTTAGGCCTTGATTCAGACATAATCTTTATAGGAAATAAGTCCCATGTGTCTACTCATTGGTTGGATGATGCATCCAATGATCTTTTGTGATGGGGAAATAAAAGGTAGTGTCTTCAAATTATGTGAGGTGGTGAGTGGCATCTCACCAATAGTAGAGGTAAATAGAACTCCTGGAAAAGCTTTCGAGAGCTCCCATTTTGTTTACCTAGTGATTAAAAACATGAAGGCCAAATAGAAAAGAAAACTTTGCTGAGGTAGACCATCAACCTGAACTTATGGATTGATTTATTTCCTTGCATGCTCTGAGAAAACGGCCACTTGTCGCTTTCTGTTATTAATAAAGAGGTCACTTTATCATTAAGCCTTTGAATCTGCATTTAATGGCCAAAGCAGATGGTTATAATTTCTGGCTTAGTGTGGCCACCTTATTAATAACAAAGAACTGATGGAAAGGAAAAGGCTTCTTCATTTTTAACTCCAGAAGCATAACACAAATGTTTTCCAGCCTTTCTTTGTGTGGAGAGCAGACCCAGTGACTGCAGTAAGATCCTGTTACACATTTGAAAAAAAACTTTTGAGAGTGAAGGTAACTCCATTTGAATCCTTCTTTTGTTAAACTTTAAAGGGACACTATAACTATATGCTCCCCCCTTCATGGGGAAGATATTTTGAAGGAAGCTCCTGGATTATATTTAAAAGTAAATTAATATTTTAATAACATAAAGAAAACAGTAGAAAACATCCACCTCATTTCTGATAGTAGAGGTCTGTGGTACTTTCTAAAATTATTCTGTTTGCTTACACTATTTTAAACTGGTTTTTGAATTTAATTACTAGGCTTGGGTGAGTGTATCATGTATCTTATTTTGGTTCTTTTTAAATTCACTTGGATTTTTGTGAAAAAAACAATGGCAAAAATGCATGGTAGCAGATTTCTGCTTGATTTCACTGAGTCTGTATACTCCCCTATAATGAGGGGGCATTTGAAATCATGATGATCACACAGGCAATTTTTTGTTACATTCTAGCATTTTTAGGAAAGTTTGGGAACAACTTATATTCATGAAGACGGAATGATTTAGAATCCTAACGCACCTGGTAAACAAGGCACAGAAATTCTGGGAATTCTTCACATAAGGCTCAGAAGAGCACTTTAATTGACTGACTTACCCTACGACTTATTTGTATTTCAGGCTATTTGCCATATCCTGGGGTCTGTTATGGCAATGAACTCCTGATCCTTTAGATGAGTAGAATGTGGTGAGTGTGCTATGCCTGCCTCTGAAATAAGGAAAGAGTGCTGAATTTTAGGGATACAAAGATCTTCAAAGATTACTTTGTCTACTTGTTTTCAATATTTTTTCTACTAATGATGCCTTTTAGAAGAGCTCTCCATAACCCGTATTTAGAAATAGTTTGAATTTCAAATTATTAACAATAATGATTTGTTTTTTTCCCCATTTTTATTAATCAAAGACATATATAACAACCCATTGAGTTCATTTGGTTATTTGTTCATTCAACAATTAGTGTGTATTGCTTTTGACTAGGCATTGTGCTGGGGCATAGGGAATCAAAGATAGTGACGGCCATCAGACTTATTACTATGCCAGAAATAGTGGGTGGATGATTGTTATTCATACCTTCTCAGACTTCTGGATATCTAGACCAATCCATGGCTAAGCCATCATGCTTTGTTTTCTTTTTAAAAATTTTGAAATATTGTAGGCATACAGAAAAACAAAACCAGGGTTCCTGGGCGGCCCTGATCTTACAGTTTGTGAGATTGAACCCCATGTTGGGCTCTGTACTGACAGCATGGAGTCTGCTTGGGATTCTCTCTCTCCCTCTCTCCCTCTGTTCTTCCCCGCCCCAATAAATAAATAAACATTAAAAAAAAGAAAAGCAAAAGCAAAAAAAAAAACAGACAAATTCCTTTTCAGATACAAACACTTTGCCTGATTTGCCTCAGATATTTTTTTTTTAATTTTTTTAACGTTTGTTTATTATTGAGTGACAGAGAGATACAGAGCGTGAGCAGGGGAGGGGTAGAGAGAGGGGAAGACATAGAATCTAAAGTAGGCTCCAGGCTCTGAGCTGTCATCACAGAGACCGACGCTGGGCTCGAACTCAAAGACCATGAGATTATGACCGAAACCGAAGTCGGTCGCCTAACCAACTGAGCCACCCAGGCGCCCCTTAGATATTTTTTAAGAAAGAAAATTTTATAGATACAATGGAAGCTCTCCATGTACCCTTCTTAAATCCTGTTTCTTTTCTTCTCTAGAGGTCATCTCTCAGCTAAATTTAGTGTCTTTTCATTTCCATGCGTGCTTCTATACTTTTGCTGCTAAGTATGTATAAATCCACAAATGATACATGGCATTGTCCTACTGATTTTTAAACTTTATATTCATGGTAACTTACTGTACCTGATCTTTCACAGCTTCCTCTTGTTGTTCAGCTTTAAGCATTTGATATTTAACCTTGTTAATTTAGGAACTTCATGTTAATTTAGAAAGTTATTTTTTTTTTCAACGTTTATTTATTTTTGGGACAGAGAGAGACAGAGCATGAACGGGGGAGGGGCAGAGAGAGAGGGAGACACAGAATCGGAAACAGGCTCCAGGCTCTGAGCCATCAGCCCAGAGCCTGACGCAGGGCTCGAACTCACGGACCGCGAGATCGTGACCTGGCTGAAGTCGGACGCTTAACCGACTGCGCCACCCAGGCGCCCCTAGAAAGTTATTTTAACTGACATACAGTAACTGTTCTATTATATGACCATTTAACAATTAATATATTCATTCTCCTGTTGTTGTTTTTTTTTTTTGTTTTTTTTTGGTATTATAAACAATGCTGCTGTGAAACATTTTGACCTTTCGTGACCCTGTGGAAACATTTCTCCAGGCCATATACCTAGGAGTACAGTGGAGTATGAGTGTTTCTGTCCTTCCTCAATATCACTGAATTGTGTTCCAAATGCCCCATGCCAGTGAGAACTCCTATCTACTGTAGCATTCCCTTATGCTCCTCAGCTTTTCCAACTCTTTGTATTAGAAGTACTTTTAGTTTTTGCTTATTCGATGGGTATACACTATGATAATTGGGATGCACAAAGATATGCCAAAAGTTGAGTAAAGGTGTTGAGAAAAGGCTGGGGATTTTTCTTCTTTTCCTCCTGTTCTAGCTCTATTGTAAGGCAGGTTTGAGTTTCTGGTTGGGTAGGGTCATCGTCCTCAAAGGCTACTTTGGCCTTAATTAGCTTGCAATGCTTGTATAGAACACGTTCTTATGGACCTTCCAAAGGAAAATAAAAGTGCAAAATCAAACTCCTAGAATCCATGTTTGGAGGTGGGTAGTGATGGTCACTATGGCCTGACCTACAGTGGATTCCTTGTAAGAGACCGACCTGGGTCTCTGCTCTAGCAGAGACTGCTGTCAGCTTGTCTTCGGGCTTTCGTGTTCTCATCCATAAAATGAGAGGTGGAATTACTCATTCTTTCTTCAAATGCTAATTTTTTTTTTTTTGGTCTCAAAATGTTTCTAAATAGTGATGCCCCTTGGTGCTTTAAAATGGTTTTTGAGTCACTGGTACTCAGTTTGTCTTGAGAACAGAGGAACTTATTCAGAAGCCATGACTAAGTGAACAGCAGATAAAAATGCTAAGAAGTCACCTTCAAAATTGCAATCGAAATTAAAATTATGTAGAGAAAGATCATTGTCACTTACATTAAGACAACTTGGGAGACAGAACAGCAATATATAAATTGCTCTCACTGCCTGATTTTTCTGTTTTATGAATTTTCTTTTATGGTCATATAGTAATATTCTTGGAATAAAATAATAAACATATGCAAACAATTATAAGCTCATTTGTTGGAAAAAAGAATCTGATTTACACAAAACATGTGTTGGGCAAAGGGGGAACACCTGTATATGAAAAATGATTTGTAATAATTTCTTAGATAATTCCTATAATCCTTTCCTGGGTTAAAGTTGGTGGATGATAAGTGTCTTTCTTTATGTACTGCCGTTAGAAATATCCAGGAAAGATGGAAAACAACTCGACCAGCATCTTACATAGAAGCAGTGGCAAAGCTGAGTATACAGCAATTCAACCTACCGTCTCTAGGTTTTAAGACCAAGAAAGAGGTGGAAAGCACAACCGGGAAGATTTTAACCATTAGGTCATGCAGATTATCCTATTCCAAAGGCATCTGACAAACCCATACTATTTGTCAGAGGCAACAATAAGACTGGGAATAATCGTAATGTTTATTACACTGGGTATCAAATATCTTCATTTTCTTTCAATGTGGGGGCAACGATGGAAGGTAGAAATAACTGCTGTGATTGATAGTGGAGGGTTCAGATAGGTTAAAAAACTTGCCCCACCTGAGGGGCCAGTCAGTGGTGCAGTCTGTTGCGCTGTGCTGGGACAGGCATGTGCTCACCCTTGCCCTGGGAAGCTCTCCTATATAGAGCGGAAAGCAGTCCCTCTGCACCTTTTCCACACGTTTATTTATTCTCATTCTGCCCTCCTGAGCACTCAGCATCAGAAGCCTGCACCCTCTTTCACATGACAGCCCTTCACATCACTGAAGAGGGTTCTCATGCCCATTTTCCAACCACCCCCTCCTCCCACCCCCTGCCTCAGTCTGTCATTTCTGCAAAACGTGGAGAGGTGTTTTTATTCACAGATGCCTTGGGAAATTTCATGGTTTTTAGACTCATGCTGAGTTTGTCCAGATGTGCCAATATTTGTCTTCCATGATATAAATTAATTGTCTAGAAGAGGAAGAAACCTTTGTAGGCACTTACTCACTAATGCAAACCAGTTCCTTTGGGTATTGATGGAAGGGAAAAAATTCAAAAATGAACCAGATCATTTTCACTAGGAGAGGGTAGAATTCACATCCTACTTTTAGGACAAATCTGTAGCATGACAGTTCAGCATTACCACATAGTTTCACCATGGGAAACTCAGGCTGACACTTGTAATAGAGCCCAGCTTTTATGTGAGAACATTGCAGAGATGGAAAAAGCGTGATACTCTTATGTTTTATTACCAAGCTCGACGACCCAGTGTTTACAGCATAAGTGACAACGAAATTTGTGCCTCCCAGACTTAGAAAAGTATTATTATTATTATAAGCTAAATAATTGTGACAAATGTTGAGTAAGGTTAAGTTTATGGAAAAACACAAACTTTTAGGGTGAGGAATTCTAAGGATAAATGTAACTTAATTGTCAGTGCCTGGCATACAGGCACCTGAGTTTTCTTTGAGATCCAGAATGAAAAAAGCTATCCAGTGTGCAAGAACCTCAATATAATAATACCATGACCCCTCTACCCCCACCGTCACAATCATCAACTTAAGCAACAACTGTTTCTGATGTTTCTCAAACGCCTCTGATGTGGCTGGCAATGTGCTTTGCATCACGTTATTTCAGCAAACTCTCAAAATTCAGAAAGTAGGTACTATTATTAGCCTCATTTTACAGATGAGAAAAACGACAGGTTAATTATCCTGCCCAAAGTCATGGATTTTGTGTGTAGCAGAGCAAGAATCTTTGTTCACACTTTGCTCCTATACCTTGTTTCTTTCTTGGCAAAATAGGCTATAAATTGAACATTAAACAGTGCACTGGGGACACATTAAGGAGTCTTTCACTGTAAATGGAACTTAAATGAAAATTTTCCCAGTATGAGATTTTCTTAGTGAGACACTCATTCTTAGAAAACTATTAACCTAAAGCTTATTATAAAGCATCTGTTTCCACATCCAAATATACCTTTTCTTATATTAGTATAATTCTCTATTAAAATCCCAGCATGAATTGGTTCACCCTAAGAGATAAAAGCAACATGATTTAGTATAAAGATTGCCAGCTTCTCAGAAGTAGGATGACATGAATTTTAGCGAGTGTTGTCCCTAACCTTCTGTGTGGTTTTGGTCTTGCCTCTAATGCGATCTGGGTCTCAGTGTTCCCATCTGTAAAATGTGGGTGTTGGATTTGGATCATGAAACTTCCTTCTAGATTTTCATAATGCATAGTGTTTAATGATTGCTAGCTTCAGGAAACAAAGTGTCTTTGTTTTTCTTCTTCTTCTTCTTCTTCTTCTTCTTCTTCTTCTTCTTCTTCTTCTTTTTAATTTTAGAGAGAGTGTGCAAGCAGGAGAGAGGAGCAGAGGGGGAGAAAGGGGGCGTGGAGAGGGAGAGAATCTTAAGCAGTCTTCACACTGAGCTCGGAGCCTGACATAGGGCTCCATCCCACTACCCTGGGATCGTGACCTGAGCCCAAATCAAAAGTCTGATGCTCAACCAACTGAGCTGCTGATGGACCCCCAGTGTCTTTGTTTTTTAATGAAAATAACAGATACCCAATCTCATGACAATCTTCTGCTTTAAATTTTTTATTCACAGAAGCTAAGAATATAGGACATATTACTGTCTGCTGCCCATCTCTTTTAAGTCACTTCTCTAACAAACCTGTCAGGGCTTCTCTAAATCTTAGCACCATTTAGGT
This sequence comes from Felis catus, assembly GCF_018350175.1. Classification (NCBI taxonomy): domain Eukaryota; kingdom Metazoa; phylum Chordata; class Mammalia; order Carnivora; family Felidae; genus Felis; species Felis catus. The sequence goes on from NC_058375.1 coordinate 52,536,021, forward strand.
GTGGCTGATTGCCTAGAAGGAGGAGGTTCCTGACTTCCTCCTCACATTGATTAGTGAATTGCAATCCACTGAAAAAGTGCTTGGCTTCTTCCTTCTTTACTTGGTGGACTTTTCACTTACTTTCCAGCAGCACTTTCTGGCAGCCAAATCTGGATGCAGGACAGGATGGAGATTTTAGAAATGGGCGATAACTGTCTGTCTCGTGAATTTCTTCTCTCTTTGCTTCCGTTCTCTCAAAGAGTGAAGTGCCCCCTTTTCACAGCACTTGAACACACATCCATTAGGAGTTTATCTTGAAGGCTAGTTAGTAACCATTTTTCTTTCACTTCTCTGGATTATAAACTCATCAGGGTACTGACAGAACATGCCTGGGTTTAGCTAGTATCTGGCATGTGGATGCTGCTTAATGGTGAATGAATGAATAAGAAAGGAAAAAAGTTGCATTTCTATATGTATACTAATGACAATGCTTTAAATTATATGAAAATACTCACTTATGAAACAGACAATTCAGATGTTTCCCTTTGACCATTCTTAACCTGATCTCCCTGCCTGAAATTATCTTTTCCTCTCCTCTAAACAGTTATGTGTGCTATTTGGCAATTAATTATGTAGTGCCTCGTGACATTTTTTTTCCTGTTTTATATTTTCTGGTTTTCAATTATTTTATGACTTTATTTTTTATTGTAATTTGTTTCCACATAAAGGCTATAAATAGATGACAGATAAATATTACATTTTATTAAATATTAAAATTTATTGATATTGATGTTTATTATTAATAATAATTAAATATTACAATTTTTCTGTTTATATTTTAAATTGTATTTTCTGTGTTTCATTTTGGATAGTTTCGATTTTTGTGTTTTCAGGTTCACTAATCTTTATTTTCTGCAACACTTAATCTGATGTTAATCTAATCCAGAATATTTTTCATTTTACACATTGTAGATTTCACCTAGGAATTTAATTTGGGTCTTTTTTATATCTTCAGTGTCTCTACTTATTTTTGAACATGTGGGATGTGGTTACGAAAACTGTTTTAATGTCCTTGTCTGCTGATTCGCACATCTGTTGTCAGTTCTGTCACTTTTGATTGATTTATTTTTCTCTCCTCAGGAGTCTTGTGTTCTTGCTTTTTGCCTGCCCAGTAATTGTTGATTGGATATAAGATATGAATTTTACCTTGTTGGATGCTAGATATTTTTGTATTTCTGTAAATTTTATTTGTTCTGGGATGTATTGAAGCAGCTTAGAAGCAATCCGATTCTTTTGAGTCTTTTAAGATTTGTGAGACAAGCGGGGCGCCTGGGTGGCGCAGTCGGTTAAGCGCCCGACTTCAGCCAGGTCACGATCTCGCGGTCCGTGAGTTCGAGCCCAGCGTCAGGCTCTGGGCTGATGGCTCGGAGCCTGGAGCCTGTTTCCGATTCTGTGTCTCCCTCTCTCTCTGCCCCTCCCCCGTTCATGCTCTGTCTCTCTCTGTCCCAAAAATAAATAAACGTTGAAAAAAAAAAAAAAAAGATTTGTGAGACAAGACTGGCACAATATTCAGCCGAGGACTAATCATTCCTCATGACAGAGACAAGACCCTTCTATGTACTCTACCCAATGTTTGGGGAATCGTAGAATTTTCCAGTTGGAACGATCCTTTTGGCTGTTTTTTCACCCAGCCTTGGGTAGTGGCCTTACATGCATGCCCTGAGCAGTATTCCACTGAAGATTGAGGAGAACTTCCTTTGGGTCTCTGTGTAGGTCTTCCTTCTCTGGTTCTCTTCTCTTTTCTTTTTACCAGTTAACACTTTTATTTATTGAGAAGATATAAAAATCCAGGTCTCTTAAATCTACATAATCTCTTGGAATATTTGGCTCTGTCCATGGGACAGATTCTAGTTGTCTTGGTCTCCCGTGACTGTTAACTCGTTTACTCAAGTCAGGATGTCCACTTGCCTTCTCCCTGCCCCCACACGCCTCCCCCCCGGAGACCCTCTCAGGTAGTAAGTGGGGGCTTGTAGGAGTCACTTTGTTTGTTCCTTTTCTCTGAGAGGTCCCTGCCCTTTGCTGCCTGTTGTTGAGGTCTTGACAACTTTCCCTGTTATTCCACTGTGCCCAGAAGTGGAAATGATCCATTTTGTTCTTTCTACCTGGACTTATCCTCTATTCACAATTTCCAAACATCACCATCCCTGACTCCATGAGACTGGGTGAGGAGCCCTTTCTCTATGTCTCCATCACACGTGTGCTCACCTCCTTGCATTGTTATTATGGTTGTTTATTCTTTCTCCATTACATGTTATTTCCTTGAGGAAAGGAAATGTCTTTTATCTCTGGTTTCCCACACCTAAAGTAGTAGTTCTAGGCATTTAACAATTGCTCAATAAGCATTTGTGGAATGAATGAACAAATGGAATCCAATTTTCAAAGTATCAGTTTATGAACAACTTTCATGAGCTTTTTTTTTTTTAACAGAAAATAGACTGTAGTTTTAAATGTACAGTTTAAGTATCTTAACTTTTTGGATAATCAGTTGCTTTTGATGGCTTAGACCTGGTTTTTATCTGTTTGTTTGTTTTTTTGTAGCCTCTCATTAGAAGGTGTTAATAAAAACCACCTAATTAATTCTTAAATAAAATGGGAAAGTAAAGAACCTAAGAATAGAATAACCATATTATAGACAAGCTAAATGAAGACTTACTTTTAGGTAACCCCCATTCTGGTCGATTCTCAAGTGTGGTCTATCCCAAGTCTGAAATTTGTTGAGGTGGTATTCTTATCTCAAGTGGCTTTTCCATGTTGGATGTACTTGGATATTTGTTATCTGAGTAAACTTCAGCTGGTCTGCAAATAGCTATGAGTCTATGCATTCTTATCAACTGGAGACAATTGGCAGTGGATATGTGCCACCAGGGCTATGGTCAAGTGCAAGTTCATACTATATTTGGGTCTTTTAGAGTTGGTAGAATGAACCATATTTGGTAAGCATCTTAAAACTATCTTGTTCTGTTTCCTCAGCAGCTCTTGGTTACAGGAGGTGCCTCTGGAGTCCTCCCTCATTGCCATCCCCATTGCCCAGTTGGCTTGATGGAAGTAGATTGAGGCTGTGTTCTAGAACAGTTTTCTGTCCAGTAGGGATAGTGAGATTTAACTTGGCCGTTTGCTGTGAGGATTAAATGAAATAATAAATGTAAGTTGCCTCTCATAGTTCCAGACACATAGGCCCTCCTTCCCTTCCCCACCCCCCCCACCCCCCCAATCTAAAAGGTAGTTCTCTGCCTCTAACATTGAACTGTATTGACTGGCTGCCAATATATAGACACATAGAGTTATTCTATCTGTATCTCTTATCAGCTTTTCCTTGAAGGTTTTATGTGAGGTCCCTTTACTTTTAGGCCACGTGTTTCTTTTCCTGAAATGGTGTTTTCTTCTGCTTTTCTTTGTTTTACTGCTTTGCTTGGTGATCAGGTTGTTTAAAGCTACCTTTGTCCTTCCTCCTTCTAATCCACAGCCAAGGCAGGGGGTGGCTTTAATTTACAGAAACACTCTGCATTAGCTAGTGTAGATTTCTCATTCTACCTCTTACTTATTGATTAAACCCTCTCCCTGACGCACAAATGAAGACTGGGTGTATTTTGCATATTTTCCTAGAATGGCCCAGTGATTCTGTGGCTAAACCAAGATTAGACCTTGCAAGTTCTAAAAATCTGAACTTTTGCTTTAAAGAGTAAACCGTGTTGCCTCCAAAACTACTAGTTGAGTTTAACTTTCAAGTGTACTTTGTATTTAAATCTGATGATAGTGTTGTTTTTCCTTTTGTCTTGTTTAGATGAAGGTATTGAACCTTTTTCTTTGCTGGTGTGGTACAGCTGCCCTGACTGTGACCTAGGCAGCAAGTTTCTTGATGTTGTCAAGAATGCTCATTAAGATATTTATTCTCTTTTGCCCTACTGTTTATGATACTTGTCATTATGTCTATTAGATGGTAAGCTCTGTTATCGCTCACTATAATCAGCGCAGCGCTGTCTATATAAAGAAATTATGAATGTGCGAGTGTTGTAAGTGAATGAGTCAACTATATTTACATAGTTACTACTTTAAAAGTCTCTAGGTTACTGGTCTAAATGTATGTAGTCTTGGGATTTGGGATGGGATAACTGAATAAGAAATTAAACTGTTTTTTAGAATGGCCATAAATTGTATAAAGCCTTTTAGTGACTTTATACAAATTAGAAAGGGTGCCCCCTTTTTTAAATGTTTATTTATTTATTTTGAGAGAGAGAGATGAAGAGATCATCCATGAGTGGAGGAAGGTCAGAGAGAGAGAGAGAGAGAGAGAGAGAGAGGGAATCCCAAGCATACTCCACACTATCATTGCAGAGCCCAATGTGGGGCTCCATCTCATGAACCATAAGATCATGACCTGAGCTGAAATCAAGAGTCGGATCCTTGACAGACTGAGTCAGCCAGGTGCCCTTCTAGATGGAATTTTGTCCTCACTTGCTCTCAGGGTTCGGTGCCCTTCTGCAGGGCACTACCAGCAAGGATGTGCAAGGATCCTCTGACCTTTGTTTTCTGACTGGCTATGGGTTTTGGTGTCACATGGTCTCAAGGAGAGCAGTTGTCCTTATCCTAGTCGATGTTTCCTTGAAGAGCAGGCCCAATGAGGATGAGGATCCTTCCAGTCTATTGTTGGGAACTTCTGTCTGCCTCCCCAAGTTCAAATTCATTCTTCTCTGTGATATTTGTCTGTTGAAGACTGGAAAGAATGCTGTATGCCTTGCTGCTGCTTGCAGCTTTATGAGCTTCTCTCATTTCCATGGAGTCAAGGCGAGTCACCCATCTCGGTGTTTGGGGTCCTACTCATAGTGGCCCTTGCTCTAGATATCTAATCACATTTCTTTCATTCCTCCACAGACGCCCCCTGACCTGGCCTTGCTCTTCTCCTCAGGCCATTGGTGACAGTGGGCTCATTACCCATACCTTTTGGCTGTTACCCATATGGCTCTCTGTGTCTGGATGCTCTCCACTACCTCTACACATTGTGTAGAATCCCTTCAGTTCTTTAAAGCCCACTTTAGGGACACCTGGGTGGCTCAGTTGAGCATCCAACTTCAGCTCAGGTCATGCTCTCACGGTTCATCATGAGTTCAAGCCCCCTATTGGGCTCTCCGCTGTCAGTACAGAGCCTGCTTGGATCCTCTATCCCCCTCTCTCTCTGCCCCCCACCCTGCTTGTGCTCTCTGTCTCTCTCAAAAATAAATAAACATTAAAAAAAATAAAGCCCACTTTAAAGTAGCTACTCTTTAATGAAGTAGTGCTACTCCACCCCCCCACCCTGATCCCTTGAATCATTCTACAAAGCCTATTGAATTTTTTAAGTTAAAATTTAAATATATAATCAAATGTTAGCACATGTTGATTTCTTAGAATGGTGCCTAGCACATATTTCTTGCTTAGTCCTTAGAGTACTTAGTTATTATTATTCCTTTATTTGAATCACTTCAGTCATTCATTCATTCACCGAGCAAATGTCCCCTCTGCAGGTACTGCTCCAGGTCTGGGGATTCAGAAACAGATAGAACTTAGAAATTGCGTACAAACAGCAGGGGTAATCACCTGCCAGTTCACTGGACAGAGATGCGGTGGAGGAGGTGGCATAGTCTATTCAAGGCTCTCCCAGTTGCTACACTCTAGGCTTCTAATGTGCCCTCCTTCAATGTCCTGGTCAGTATAAGACAGTGGAAAGAGAAAAGGCTTCCCATTGGGTGGATGTGGATTTGAATCCCAGCTGCTTCATATGCTAGCTTTGACCTTCAGTTCCCACCTCTTAAAATGGGGATAATAGAGTCGTTGCCACATGTCATTATGAACTAGGTCCTGGGCTGGGTGCTGTATACTTGTGATTTTGTGGACTCCTCAAAATAGCCCTGTAAGGTGCATCCTGTTAATATCTTTATTTTACAGATGAGGAACCTGGGGGCACAGAAGGGTGAAAAAATGGCCTAAATGGTAGAGCTTTAAGCTGAACCCAGGCCTGTCAGAGAGCAGAAGCCACATTCCTCCTCATCAGGTAGTATCATGCTATGTCATGTGTCTAAATATGTTAAGATCCCTGGCACACGAGGTCAGAGTAAACAGCTATTATTAATTACTGTTACTATTACTATTATTATTCTAAGATTTATACCTTTCTTCACCATACTGCTTAGCACAGACTAATATACATTGTAGCTCTTCAATAAAACTTTATTGGGTTTAATTGGTTCTGGATTTTGTGTGTGGGAAGGTAGGTAACTCTGCGTCTCTAAAGGGAAATGCTTAATAAAATAATATCTTAAAATGGGGGAAGTAACAACAATATAAAAAAGCAGCCACAGAAGCAAACCAGTTAATGAGATTCCGTATGGGAAAGTTGGAAGGAAATTAAAAAGAATTGCAAAAACAGTGTGGCAGTTGACAACACTTGAAAATATTCTGGCCAGCAGATAGTATTCTTGAGCAAAAGCAATAGAGATGATGAATTACTCAGTGATGTGGCCATCCCTTATAATAATGACAAACAGATAGGAAGGTGTGCAATCTTTAAAGTTTAAAAAAATAATTTGTCCTTCTGCCAGCTCTTCCCTTACCTGACACAAAGTTGGTCACGGCCAAAGGATTCTGTTTTGCCTGATGAAGTTTTGAGTGAATTTTGTTAGGTTGTCTTGAAAATGGCTATACCAGAAAATAAAAGCTCTTCTCTCTTTGGAAAGGAACTTGACTCTGGGGAAGAGGACAGCTTTCCCAGGGGGAATCTGGGACTGCTGAGACCAGGAGCTTCCGTCTTTCCCCCATGACCCCCAGTGTTTCACCAGCAGAACAAGGACGTTATTAAAGCTTGAATGAAACAAAGCTGCACAGTTGAGAAGTGGCTGCCAGAACTTTTCTCTTTATGGTTCTCTTGAGTTTGTGGGAGAAACAATTAAATGCTGCATATGCAAATGGAGGGTAACAGTTTTCATTTTACTAATAGTCAAATGGTCTTCTTTTGCATTTTGTATCTTTCTCTCACCTTTGGCTATTGTTCTGTCTCAGCCTATGTGAGTTTTGAATCTTCAGGAGGGCCAGAAAACCAGTTTTGGATGCTATATAGCCAAGGACATTCTGTAGCAGCGCCCAGTTACACTGTGAGACAGTTCTAGAGAAATTACTACTGCCACTGTGTCCAGCACATTGAACTGACTGCTCAAGAGGAAGATATCAGAAACTCCCTACAGTCCCCTTCACCATTAAGCTTGCTGGAAGATTGTGTTCCAGAGAGTAGTTTCTGCTTCATTTGACCCCTTTTTAAACCCACGTGTTTTGCAGAGGGGCTTATGATTGCCTTGCTATAGGAAACCTGGGAAATGTAGTGTTTTTGGATTCTACTTTGAGATGATGGCCCTTATCGATAAAGTGGGAAACTACCAGGATGTTGAGAAGATGTTCAGAAGGTTTCTGGGAAATCTGGAAAGACAAATGTCTCCTCCAATTAGCCAGGAGGTTGGTGTTGGATTTTCTGCAACAATATAGGGCTTTGGGGGTGGAGAAGCCCTTCCTGACAAGTCTAGGGTTGATTTTATGTATTTGCTGAAGTTTACTAAAATAAAAATTTTAAATGGTGTATTCTAGGGGTACCTACGTGGCTCAGTCAGTTGAGTGTCCGACTTTTGATTTCAGTTCAGGTCGTGATCTCACAGTCGTGAGATCAACCCCCCCCCCCCCCATGGGACTCCACACTGAGCATGGAAACTGCTTGGGATTTTCTCTCTCCCTCTCTCTCTGCTCCTCCCCTTCTCTCTCTCTCTCTCTCTCTCTCTCTCTCTCTCTCTCTCTGTCTGTCTCAAAATAAGTAAATAAACATTAAAAAATTAAAATGGCATATTCTATAATGAAAGTGAATATTATTGATATTTTAATTCAGCTGAAGCAATACATAACAGTATCACATAGTTTCCACTTAATCACTTTTTGCATTTCAGGATCTTTCTTCCTGTGAAGTTTCAATGAAATGCTGAGAAATACATTTTACTTTATTATAGGCAGGATACATTTCAAGAGGCTTTCTTCCCCCTCTGTATCTGATCCATCTGCCAAACGTCTTGACTTTCTGTCTTCCATAAGCTATCTGATCTTCCTGTGGCCATGGAAGAGGCATATCTTTGAAAGCAGAATTTTGAATAAAGAAAGCTGGCGGTTAGGGAGTGATGGCCAGGCTCCACAGTGTCTTATTTATTCCAGTTTGAAGCTGAGTACTGCTTCTTCTTGGGCCCTTCACCTGCATGGACATCTCTTTTTCTTTCTTAGTGTGAATTCTGCCCTTTGGTGTAGGTGACACGTGTCATTTAACACTGACATAAACATGTGGCCCCTCTTTGCTTCTGTGTCATCATCTATAAAATGGGGCTATATTTCTTGACCTGCTTCAAGGTTAACATGAGGATTAAGTGATGATGTACAAAGAAGCCTTTTAAGAATTATCAAGTGTGATATAAACGTAAAGCAACAGAAAATTAACTATAAGGTCACTATTGTGACCTTATAAAGTTTTACTCCTTTTAGCTCTGTTGAGGGTAGCATTTTGTCTCATCATTTTCTTTTGGAAAAGTTAAATGTTGTTCAATGTCACAGAGCAAGTTCAGGTAGAAGTAGGTCAGGAGCTCAGGTCTCCTGACTCACAGACCAGCAGAATGCTCAGGCTTGCTGTCTGCTTTAGTTTATCATTTGCGTCATGTTTTCAGTGAGTGAGATATAACAATCTCCTTTTGGAGGTTAAAATAATACCTCGGAAGAAGCAAAGAACACTACATCACTGTAGTTCATTTTAACCCTCATTTATTGTTGCCGTCTGTGTGTCCATGTGCCGGGCTGGTACGAAGGTAGGAAGACGTAGATGACTAGGTTTTTCCAGTCCAGTGGAAGGAGGCAGACGAGCAGACAGACATCTAAGAATCTGAGTTCTTGTCTCTGCTGCTTACTCACAGGGTCTATCTGGGTAAGTCATGCACATCTCTGGGCTTAGGTTTCCCAACTGCCCACTGAGGCCACTGGGCTAGATGTGCAGGATGGTCACCATCACTGAGGTTTCTTCTGATCTGTCACAATCTGTGGGTCTGTGAGACTCCAAAGCTGTGTGCTGGCCAGGCCTTCACAAACTAATGGCATGTTTTTCTTAATCATTACTTGTGATAAATTTCACAGGCTAACTACATTCTCTAACATGAAACACTACCATTGTATTGAAACATAGTTGGTGATGCTTTTTCATTAACCAGTCAACTTTGCAATGATAGCAAAAATGGGCATCTGATGATGATTTAATAGGGGGCATAAAAATCAATGCCAGCATTAACTACTAGTCTCGGCAGTTCTGTAGTTCTATAGTGCTTTTCTGATATGAACCTTTCTCTTTTTAAAAAATTTTTATTTGTTTATTTTGAGAGAGAGAGTGAGAAAGAGAGAGAGAGAGAAGAACGCACGTGGGAGCGGCAGAGAGAGAGAGAATCCCAAGCAGGTTCCACACTATCAACACAGAGCCTGATGCAGGGCTTGAACTCATGAGTCATGAGATGATGACCTTAGCTGAAACCAAGTGTCAGATGCTTAACCGACTGAGCCACCCAGGCACCCCTGATGTGAACCTTTGTAATATCAGGCCATTTTCTTTAAAAGAGGCCATAGAATAATAATAGCTAACATTTATTTAGTGTTTGCTTATGTGGTAGGAAGGTATTGTTCTAAGTGTTTTCCATATAAAGAATCATTTAATTTTTACAACATTTTGAAGTACCCCTGCCTCTGTCCTGGGGTAAGGAAACGGAGGTACAGAGCAGTAAGTAAACCTTGTTGAAGATTACACAGCTGTTAAGAGACAGAGGCAGGATTGGAAGCCTCTGCAGCTGCATTTCTCATGGCTGGACTATCACCTAATGAAAGCTGCTCTCTCTCAGCTCATGTCTGAGAAACTGGACAGACTCGCTTGTTATGAGGCCACAAAATAAGAAAGCAGCTGAATCATCTTCCTTGCAGCTCTAAACTTGGCCCGATCCTCAAGCGTGAGGGTTCTTACTATGTGCAAGTGTTCTCAGTCTGGATTTTATGTCTCAGGTGACTCATGAGCCCTTGGAAATCATGTGCAAATTGAATTTATGTGTCCACGTGTGTTGGTGTGCGTGGGGGTAGGCTGCTTGATGGTTTCGTGCCTGTTATCAGAGCGGGCCCTCTCTTCTGCCACTGGTGTAATTCTAGCTGTGCAGGTCCTCATCAGCCCTAAATCTGTGTTAGTATTCTGGGCTGGAAGTGTGGGCATAACCACCCCTTGAACAATGGAGTGGCTGTGGAAACCTAGAAGAACCAGACTTTCCACACGTCCTCTTCTGCTCCGAGATTTGTCACTTTGCTACAGTAGGACAATGCCTTTTTCTCTCCTTAAAGCCTTCCAGCATTTTCATTTTTTCCCCTCAAAATTTTGGAACCCCAAGGGTTTGAGGGTTTTTTGTTTTGTTTTACCTCTTCTTTATAGGTTTGTTCAGAAATCAGATGTTCATAAGCTTTTTATTTCTTAGCCAGCCCATGAGTTCACTTTCCCATTTAACTTTTATGATTTTTGTTGTTGTTGTAGCTGGTAAGTCCTTTCAAAACCATGTAAGAATGTTTTACTGCATACTAACATAACAATGAAATGGTACAAATAGAAAATCCAACAGGACATACACCCCCCCCCCCCCCCACACTGATAGACAATTTAGCTTCTGTTCACAGAAATTGAGTGTATCTGCTAGGGAACAACTTTCAGGGATGTTATGATTTTGATAGCTGTGTTATCTTATATTACCTGTTCTTTCCTAGTCTCTGTTTATAGTTGATTACTCTAGACCTTTTTTGGGGGGCGGTGAAAATGGATAACAGATATGATGCAGGTCCAGATAGTAGAGAGGTGACAAAATTCTACTACAAAGTAGATTTGTTTTGCTTCTGGTTCAGATGAGTAATATAACTGGCCCGTTTCACTGTAACCTGGAAAACTTTACCATCTATTTTACTTTATTCACTACAGCAAACTTTTAATGTTATTTTAGTGTGATCTCCTTTAAGGATGTGAAGGCATTGCCTCTGCAGACAGGCTTGGGTTCTGATCCCAAGCTCTGTTGTTTACAAGCTGTGTGACTTTGGGCAAGTTTACTTAATCTCTTGGAATCCTCTTTTCCTCATCTATAAAAGGGGAAAATAATAATTACATGTTGCCCAAAGGGTTGTGAGGAGTGATATCAGGCGTGTTAATACATTTACCATAGGCTTCTCTCACAGTAAGCACTTGCTAAGTGATTGTTGCTGATTGATTGTTTTTATTGCTATTGTTGTCAGTATAATAACATATTATAATATATATATAATATAATATTATCATCAGCACCATTAAGTTAATATGTGTAATATGCCTAGTACAGTGCCTGGGACATGCATAGGCACCAAACAAATATTTTATTGGATTTGACTGTGCATAGTTAGCTTTTGTGACTGATTCAGACTAGTGGTAACTTTTTATTTATTAGATTAACAAGGATGAAATTGCTGAATGGAACAAATGATGGCTCTACCTCCAAGTCAACAAACTTCATAGCGAGGTGATCTTGAAAGCAAACAATGAAATGTGGCAAGTCTGGTGGGAAAAAAAAAATGAACAACCTTGAAGCTGTTTTAAGGAGCAGCAGTTGCCTAGTCACACTGATTGCTGAAATTTTGCCTCTCTCCCTTGAATGAGGAGACGAGAGGAGAGGAGAGAGGGGCAGAAAGGTTACTGGTCGCGTTCATTAATTTTCTTCCAAGAACTGCCACATGTCACCAGATTGCCCCCCGGCACTGGCGCTGTTTGGCTGTTTTCTCTTTGCCCATGAGAAGCCAAAATGTTAAATTGGTGGAGCTTACTAGATCTGACAGAGAAATTCTTCACGTCTGGCCTGAATGTCTAAGTAAATTTGGTGTACTTCTTGTGGTCTGGGGCAAATGCTGGAAGCTATTAGAATTCTGAACAAAACCCTCCATTCAAAGACTGCTCGTTTCCTGCTGGGGTAATCCAAGTATCAAACACGAAGAAATATGGGCAAGGAGAATGTGGCTGTTCAATGCAGAACCCACCAAGGTGTCTACGACATCTCCCCAAATGACTTAGAATGTTACTTCCACTTGATCATCTTGAATAAGTGGTTTCTTTTGAAAATAAGAGCTCTACTTTTCCTGCATCAAGTGTGGATGAGAACTGCTTGGATTTCCTCCCGTCAGTTAAAGTTAGGACAGGGAAGTTCCAGAGGCCTCCATTTTTGTTCTTATTTTTTGTTTTCCAATCATTTTCTTTTGAGTTTTCTCAAATCAGAAAGTATCTTTTCATTAGCTAGGGTTGTGGAGGCCACTCTTTGAGGCTAGGCCTGTCCAATGGCTGGAAGCTATTTTATTAAGGAACCTTTGTGGAGAAGCTATGGTGTATCTCATGAAATATCTGAGTTTGTCATAAACCGTTTCCTTTCTGTACCGAAATTTATTTTCTGTGAAATTCCAGGTGTTCTTTTATTATATAGACTTGAAAGGAATGGATTTGATCGTTCAGGTTTTTTTTCCCAAGAAGAATATTTTCTTGTGATGGGGTAATTGAGGATGAAGAAATCAGATAACATAGGTGAGGTCATTGGGTATGCATAGTGAAAACCATTATTTTAATTAATGCTAGTTGCACCAGGTTGTACAGCCAGTTATGCAGTTGACTGGTGCGATATAGCTGGCATGCTGTTCTGCTACTGCACTTACACCATGTGGGAACTTCGAGACTGCCTCACTCCTGCTAGACGGTGAACTTATGGAAAACAGAGACAAAGCCTTATTCATCACAGTATTCCTAGTTCACAGCACCACATTAGGCACACAATTAATGCTTTTTAAAAATGAAGGGATGGACAAGACATTTTTATCAAACCTGAACGTGAGATCAGGTGGTTTCACAAAACAAAACATTAGCATTGGTTTACTGGACTTCTTCTTACGTGTTTAGCCTCTTCTTGAGCTCCTGTCCATGCTTTGATCTTTCTGTGGGATGGTTTATATAGGGGGTCTGGTGTTCTTTCATCATTAGGAATTCAGTTGCGTTACTTAATAGTCCCAATCATGTTCCTTTCTCCGTAGAATCTGTATGAGATGTGAAATATGTAACCGGTAACACAGCATGGGAAAAATTAACCTATTCTGATGACTTTGAAGGAGTTCTAACTGCACGTGATCACAAGCAGCTTACTTGTCAGTAGACAGCAGTCCTGCGTTATATCAGCGGTAACGTGGTGGTTCACGTTCAGAGAACTTTTTGTTTTTTCCTCCAAGTTATGCTGACCTCTCAGGCGAAAATATTCCCCATCTAATAAAAGCCGAGGCAAATTTATGGGCCTGCTCCTGACCACTTGTCCTTTATGCTTTAAAAGAAAAAATAAATCTGGATTAAGACTCATAGGTTACTACTGGACCATGTAAATGGTGGGCAGAGGCCAAATATTCCCCCATCCTTGGTCTGCCCATCTTTTTCCCTCTTTGGGCTGTTTGGGGGATATTAGAGCTGGTGGAGTGAAGGTTCCTGCAGAGAATGGTAATGTAGTTAGTTCTCTTTAGAAATATAAGCTGTCACTCTTGTTGCCTAGAGAGCCTCATGCTTTGGCACCATACAGGAGGCCCCCGGTGGGTCTCAGGTGAGGCTGCTAATAAAAAAGTAGCTGTGGCACGTCAGGGTGAATCAACTGGGACCGAGTGAAAAGGAGGACATTCTGTAATTAAAAGCCCAGAGAAATATTAGAGCTCTCTTTTGTTGCCAACATTTTGACAATTGTCCTTTCTACCTGTTCCCGTGGGTTTTCTGTCATTTTATCATGCATCCAACAAGTGTTTATTAAATACCTACTCTGTGTTCTGTTCACCATATACTTCAGGGTTTACTTAAGACAGCTCATAAATGAATGTGTGATGACTCAGACGTGGGTCTGGCCCTCAAGGATCTTGTCACCTGGTAAGAGAAAGATGAATATGAGGCAGAGAGTGGCTGGTCCATGGGACATGGCAGGATGCAGAGCAAAAGGACTTGGGATCTGATAGACTTGGGTTCAAATTCAGGGTCTACTGCTTATTACCTCCTTTGGCTCTTGTCAGGCTATCCAATCTTGTTCAAAGTTGGTTTCTAAATCTTGAAACTGTGAAAAATGTATTTCATTCCTGGAAGAGTTGCTTTTAGTATTTGAAAAAGCTGAGAAAAAGGCCTGGCATAGAGTAGGCAATTGATAAATGGCAGCTCTTATTATTACAACTGGCTGGGTTCAGATAAACTCCTGTGTGAGCTTGAGGGCAGTGAAGGAACAGTATCAGTGAAGGGACCACGAGTTTGATGATTGGACATGTATCTGAGCTGAACTTGGGAAGGTGAGTAGGATTTGGGAATGTGCTGAGGGCAATAGAGAAGAAAGTTTATTCAAGATGTATTATATAATTTTATACCTTTTTTGTTTGTTTTTAGCAAACAGACACCAATTTTGCACCATTTTTATTTGCAGTATGTGAATCAAATCATGTTACTTAAACTTTAGCATGAATACCAATGCCAAGAGTTGTGTATTTCATCTGTTTCCCTTTGTTGCCTCTCAACCCTTTATAGACAGCACATACTGAATGAATGCAGAGGCTCATGACCTGGCTGTGTTGAAATTTCTGCATTTAGTGGGGATGTCCCTCTGAATCCACTGTGATCAGAGATGTTTTCTAAAAGGTCCCCAGATCCTAAGTTCTGGTTGCTTCTTAGTGAGAGCCTGGAGACATGAGAGCAAGATCCTGGCTTGTGGCCCATACATGGCAAGCCCTCAACTATGCTAATGATAGTTGTGATTAATATTGATTATTTGGAACTTCTAACAACTTAGAATTTTAATTTGTCAAAGCGCCCTCACTCCTTGGTGAGTCTGAAAATGCTGGTGTTCTGTGCTGGCCGGCAGCTCATTTGGCCTGAGGTAACTTAGGCGCTTGTGCCCAGCTTTGTGTGTGTGTGTGTGTGTGTGTGTGTGTGTGTGTGTGTGCACATGTGCATGCATGCCTGACCTCTGTACCAGTCTGCCAAGTACTTGAGATAAGGTGCATCTTACATCTCTTGCCAGCCCTGCTCAGAAGGGGCTTTGTGCTGCTGGACAAGCATAAATAGGAGGTCCTCAGTGTAAATCAGACTCATGGTGTGCTCTCCTCTTTGCACTTTCTGAGCTGAATCTTGCTTTTCCTCACTTTATCCCCCCCAGAACAGAACTTAGCTTTGTGGTGTTGGGTTGTTAGGAACACAACCTGCATTCACCATAGTCGTAATTTTGTTGGTCTTTCTCTGAGTAGGAAAGTGCCACTTGAGGAAGACCTCCTTCTGTCATTCTAGAATATTTGTTAAGCTCCAGGAACAGGTAGTGTGTTGTCCATAAGTTTTGGACCTGGACACTTCGCACATATGATCAAAGGAATCTTACAACTGGACCTAGTTCCTTTTGAGAGAGAGAGGTAAGTGAGTAACCCCAAATAGGCATCCTAACTTGGAATTTTCTAAATGGTTAATGCTTGGCTGACATGTTATAAAGCTAATTTGTTTATACTTGTGTCATGTAATTATACACTCTGTATATAATATCCTTTTGAAATTATTATTTATTGCACAAATATTATAACAGAAACTGAACTCAAAACACAAGGAAAAATGTGTGTGGGCTTACCATTTGTACAAATCAAACCTTTTTTGTGTTTTTAGGTTTATTAATGGTCCCTGTCCACGTGTCCATGACAGTACAGTTGACACCGTGCTGTAGGTATCATTTAGTTTTCTGCTCTTTCCAGCTCCCCCCTCCACATGCATCGTATGGTATTCACATACGCTTTTTTTTTTTTAATTTTTTTTTCAATGTTTATTTATTTTTGGGACAGAGAGAGACAGAGCATGAACGGGGGAGGGGCAGAGAGAGAGGGAGACACAGAATCCGAAACAGGCTCCAGGCTCTGAGCCATCAGCCCAGAGCCTGACGCGGGGCTCGAACTCACGGACCGCGAGATCGTGACCTGGCTGAAGTCGGACGCTTAACCGACTGCGCCACCCAGGCGCCCCTCACATACGCTTTCAAAACTAATTATATCTGCATGTAAACCTTTAGCTGTTTTAATAGAACCTGTGTTTTAAACTTTGAACATCTAGAGGAAACTCCCAGCCCACCCCATCCCAATGATTTCCTTTCTCTTCGCAGTGGGAGGGGGAATTCAGGATGGTGGCAGGATGGAACTGCCCAGAGTTCATTATCCAAGGCTGTCCTCGGTGCTTTCATCAGAAACCTAGAGAAACTGTCTGTCAGAGTGAAACGTCTTTGCTTTTCACTTTCAAAGGAGAGAATTCAGAAGGAATATTTGAGAGTATTTAGAAAGAAATATTTGAGGATGTTTGGGGACATCCTGGAGACAGATCCCTACATTATTACTGTGGATGGAGGAAGTTAGGTGCAGGCAAATGGTGACTGAAAGAGCCAGCACCTGGGTTTGAATACTTCTGATGCTCTAGGCATTCTCTCTCTCAGCCTCTCTCTCTCTCTTTCTTTCTTTCTTTCTCTCTCTCTCTCTCTCTCCCTTCCTCCTACCCTCCCTCCCTCTGTCCCTTATCTGTAAAAATGCAAACCTCCATAGACTGAGGATGTGGTATCAGAGAATAAGATCATAATTTGAATCTTTTCAAAAGTTCCCAGTGTGGGCATAATGCTTATGATGTTTTCCAAAGGGGGTGAGAATGACCTAGGAATGCATCTAGGAGTGAGAGGCAAGGCAACCAGTGGAGTGGAGAAGAGCAGTGGCTTTGAAGTCAGACAGCATGGTTCAAATTTTTGCTCTGGTTCTAGTTTGGTGGCCTTGGGCAAATTACTTAACATTTCTGAATATTTCCATGAGGAAGGTAATTATAGTGCTACCTCACAGGGTTGTGGTGAGATTAAATTGGATAGTGTAAATAATGCACTTAGCACGATGCCTGGCATAAATAGTAAGCATTCAATAAACGTGAAGTGTTATTACTATTTTTGTTATTTCCTGTTTACTGCTTTCCAAATAGGTAGCCCTGGACTGAGGTAGTCATGGGATCTGTAAACCATGTTTGGTATTGTTGCAAAGTCTAAGAGAAATAGGCAGGTTTAGTCATTGTAATAACCACATGGTAGAGTCTTAGAAACATGGTGCCCTCGGAGGAAGAATAACAGAAGGGGTCCTTGTTGCTGAAAGAGTTGGGTCTTCCATTTCAGGAAATTAGCAAGTTCTTTAATGAAAGCTTGTGGGTTTCTAGTAGTAATGGGAGTAAATAGAGGATGATATGTGCAAATGACTTGATTGATTGGTACAAGTGATCATTCTCTTCAGAACAGAAGCAGTTGATACACTGTGGAGTCCCCAGTGCTCAGTCCTGTTAACTGGCTTGTTGAGCAAGCTTTCACTGCCAACTGCCTCTTTGGAAACTGGAAGCAGTGGGAAAATTACTAGGCAAATGGAAACCGGTTTCTCTACCCAACTTGGTAGAGCATTTGCTCTAGGCAACCAGACAGGCTCCAGGAGACATTTGTCTTTATAGTGCCTTTTTTTTTTAGTTGTAATTTAAACTGACATCACTTGATTTTGACATTGCAACAAGGTCTCTGTAGACTTAACATTATGTTCATTTTCCCATGCACATCCTCACTGGGGATTGATGGATTTATACCAACATGGAAACTGGTTGGAATGGAAACCATCCAGAAAATGATTAGGGAGCTTGAAACTTTCTGAAACTGGGCACAGCGTGTATTAAGTCATTATTGTTTTAATGAAACTTGTCTTAGCTGGGGTCTCTTAACCGCTTGTTTTCTAGTTTTAATATTGAGTCACTAATTTACACTAATGAGACGCTGTCAAGATTAAACACCTATCTTATACTGTGTTTGCCAAAGTGTGAGATCTAACCTGAGATGTGGCTTTGCAAAATCCTCTGTATTAAACTTGTTGGAGAAATAGAAACAAAAAAACTGCCTGGTTTCAACAGAAACTGTCAACATCGTATCTGGGAAGAAATTCATGGTGAATATGTCTTATATTATACCAGGGTGGTCTATAGTAGGTCCTATCAGTAAACAGCTAAATACCACTCTTCCCTGGTAAATTTGCATACTCCTGTGTCTTGTGTGAAATGATGTACATACCAGCTTTTGATGATCTTGTCTGTGGATTATCCACTATGAGAATTGTCTCTTAAAAATGAGAAGAAGCAAGGTGTAGTAGAAAGAATATAAATGTTGGAGCCACACACATCTAGGCCTGTGTCCCAGATTCCTTCTTTCCCATTTGCTTGTTTAGGTAAATTCCTTAACTTCCTTTTGCCTCAATTTTTCTCATCTGCAGCATGGGGATGTTGATATTTATGGGGGCAATGCTGTTGAAAGGTTTAGTAGACATAAGACAAGTAGGTAATGTAGCACCTCACATGTAGTTGGTGCTTGCTTAAAGGTCCATTTAAAGGTACGCATATCATTCAATTGAATTCCAGTTTGTCCAAGGCCACCCAGCCTTTCTTGGCCTTCTCTCCCATTATCAGTTAATGTGTGTTCTTGAAGGCAGTCCAATTTTATCATTGGTTCAGAGGGAGGAAAATAATTAGGAAGGCAGGCCTACTGCAAGAGAACCTATCCGTTTTGTTGCAGGATCAGATACAAATGGGTTTTGGATTGTCCATTATTTATCTTTCACTTCTTCCCTTCATTAGTGGTGCTAATGGAGACATAATTACCTTCTTTGTCAGTCTTAATCTCTTGGTCTCCTCAAATCCCACAATAGTAAAAATATGTTGTGTTTTTTTAAAATATGTTTTTAATGTTTATTTATTTTTGTGTGTGTGTGAGAGAGAGAGAGAGAGAGAGAGAGCGAGCGAGCAGGGGAGGGGCAGAGAGAGGGGGACAGAGGATCAAAAGTGGGCTTGGTGCTGACAGCAGAAAGCCCGATGCAAGGCTGGAACTCCTAAACTGTGATATCATGACCTGAGCAGAAATTGAGTCAGACGCTTAACCAGCTGAGCCACCCAGGTGCCCCGTGTTGTGTTTTAATATTCTCTTTTGACTTCCAAAACCCAAAGAAAGCTGGGGAGAGAGTAGGAGAAGATGATCTGAGAGGTCGTTTATAAACAAGATGATCAGGATTTATTGATGATTTTAATCTTTATGAAGATTCCTACAGAGAAGTATTCTCTCTCAGTCTCTCTCAGTGGGGATAGGAGATATGGCAAGCGATGAGAGAGGCACACTCTGAACTGCTTTCAACAAATCGTGTGATGATTTCTGTTTGCACTTAGTTCTCAGGTCATCAGTACTATGTGGAGACTTTTGCCCTCCACTGATATGTGTGCTCCTGGATTCAGGGGTGGGTTTGGATACATGCCTCTGTTTGAGTGATTCCAGCTACTGCTGAATGACGTTTCTGTTTCAATAGTATTGTAAACCAAAGAGTAAGACCTTTTTGGTTGAGAGATCTTGTTTCTCTTCTTAGTCCATCCCCCATGCTCACTCTTCCAAACCATTCTTTAAAAAGCAAAACAAAGCAAACAAAAACTTGCACTGAGAAAACATCTGGAAGTGAGCAGGCTAGGTCAAAGCCTTTTCCTGATACTACAGTAGAATACCATGACTGTCCTTTTGATTGGCTAATTTCTGTTGTTTTAGACTGATTTGTGCAAATCTCTGTCTCATTAATGGAGATAAAAAAAAGAAAAAGCATCCCTAAAAATGATCAGAATTGGTTCAGGAAAGATATTCTTTACCTATGGAAAATTCATTATCCTATCTAGAAGAATGCCTTGAGATAGCATAAGATTTATAGCATTTTGTTTTTTTTTTACCAAGTAATACATGGTTTAAAAAAGAAAAGGAAATTAGAAAAACTTTAAGAAATCACACTAACACTGAAAGTACGTACACATCTTCATTTTAACAAAGAATGCAATAGTTCATGGGAAGTATTGTCTGACTTAAATTTAAAACCATTGCAGTGGTTTTGATTGTTTTTTTTCTCTTGGAAGTGCTCATATTCTGGAATGTGTTTATAGATCTTGACCTCAGATGCTTCCCCTGACTCAGAAATTGGAAAACATTTTGCTAGAGGGGCCAACAGCGAGTGCCTTCCCCTGCTGCAAACTGGGCCCAGCGTTGACGTGTTAGGAGCTGGTTCTGTGGTCCGGGGAGACCCAGGATACTGATGCCACAGTTTCTTGCTCAGTGTAAAAACTTAAAAAAACAGACAAGACACACCTAGGAACAAGATGATTGTTAATATTTGAGGAGAAGGAAGTGGAGGAGAGAAATCGCATTTTTCCTTCTTAATTATATTCTTGTTTTAGAACACAAGTAGTCCCTTGGCTTATTTTCAAAGTGTGGTATGTCTTACCCCTGTTCAAACTTGTCAAATTCCCAATGTAAAAGCCCATGGAAGATGTTTTTCTTACTTTGGGGGCTGCTGCTACTTTTGGCCTCTTATGGATGATTAAAGGTTGTATTTTGTGAGGACTTTTATGGCATTTTTGATAGTGGTAGTGCAGGGCAGGCTAAATGGATCATAGCAGAGTATCAGAGGTCACATGTCCAGTGTTCCACTCAGTGCAGGAACCATCCCTGCTACCTGTTCTTCCCGCCTCTGGTGGATTTCACTGATGAGTGAGCAGAGCTTCCGCTTTTAAAATGCGGGACTTCTTAAGCTAAAGAACTTTTCTTCCATGTGACGCTTATTGGCTACTCAGTAAAAATTGATGAGCAAGTGGATGACAAACCAGTCAGGTCCAAGGGATCTTCTTATGGTGGTTTGAGCCCTCTTGGCATTTTAGTCAGATGGTGTATATGTGCTCTCGAAATTTCCTTTCCAGGCCAAACTGTCGCAATTACTCTATACTCTTAGGACACTGTTTCCTTATTTTCTCCCCTTCTTGCTCTCTGCTGGACAAGTTCCAATTTGTTAATGTTTTTGTTAAAATGTTGTAAAGATACCTGAATGAAATGCCCCCAAATATAATCAGATGAGCACAAAGTATAGTGAAACATTTCTCTTATGGTTCTGGATTCTGTTATCCTTTTAATGGAACCAGAATGTATCATCCCCCTTGGGGCTGCCATGCTTAGACAGATGGATAGTGGAGTGGCAGAGAGAACAGCCCGGAACCAGATGCCTGGGTTTGAATCCAGACTCCATCAGTTGTGAAATCTGTTACCCTGGGCAAGTTGCTTAACCTCTCTGTGCCTCAGTTGCCTCATCTATAAAGTTGGGAATAATCGTAGTACTTACTTTATAAGTCTATTATAAAGAACAAATGAGTTAATTTATGCCCAGTGCTCACAACAGTGCCCAGAACAAACTATGCTCTCTGTGTTGGCTTTTTTTGAACTCAGGGTAGAAAGCCTCCATGTCTTATTATCTCAGGAGGCTTTAGAATTAGGCTGTGCTCAAATCCTAGCGCTGCCACTCTCTGTGTGTTTTGGGGCAAGTTACTTCACCTTTCCAAGCTTATGTTTTCTCATTGGCAAACAGGGCATAAAAGAATAAAAATAGCATCTTCCCTATAGGACAGTTGGGAAAATTAAATGAGGTAATATGCATGGTGGTTGGCATTTGTGAAGTGGCCTAGAAAGTCTTGCTAATATTATCATTTGAACTTTTGGGCTCTAATTAAGATCCTTGATGGCCATGACCATGGTTTACATATTTGCTTTTTTTTTTTTTTTTTAACTCTACCTGGTATACCATGTGTATAAGGGCTGCTAAATTAAGAGTAAATATTTAAGTTGAGTTTTCCCTTTGGGTCTTACCTTGGGGAGTTGGAAAAATGAAACTATCCTAAGCTACTTAAAACTGTATGCTCACAAGTTTATGGTGCTATTTGGCCTGATTGTTTTGAAGAACATATTCTGTTTGCCACCATGCACTGGTTAATTTACTTGGGCTTCAGGATAAATAGACTTGCTTGATCACTTCTCTCCTCATTATTTGCTGTCTAGAATTTTTAGGGAATATTTAGACTGGGTAGCTGCACTGGTCACCAGCTGGAGGCCTCTCTCGCCTTTCAAATGGCTTGTGAGGTGGGTAAGTAATCCGGTGAGTGACAAAGGTTATAGCCAATTTTCTAGGGACTCTGGGATTCATTTTTCTTATGTCCTTGAAGCCTTAAGCAAGTGAGTTTTAAGGTTGTTGAGAAAGTGGGGAACCATTAAAAAATGGTTTATAGTTATTAATGTTTTCAAATCTTGGTTGGATTTTAAAGGTGGGTTAAACTACTAAAGTGAATATAAATTAAAACCAGTTAAACAGAGGAGTCCCTCGTCCATTCTGTCTTTGGTGTGCCTAGAATTCCATAAATTTTATGGGTTTCAAAATACTTGCCTTGTTTTGAATGTTTCTAATAAGATGGAGTGAAGTGGCTTACACCTCATGAGATATGGAACTGTTACCCAGGAATGCTGTTTGGCACACATATAAAGAAAGCACTGGTCTCTTGATTCATAAAAAATGTGTGGCTCATTTCCCTGGGACATGTGCGTTATTTTCACAGAGGAATTTCATTTTTTACTCCCTCCCACCCTGTGCATCACTTACACACGTTTGCAATTCATCAGCTATGATTTCCAAAATTTCTGCTCCCTCCTCTCTCTGGCCACCTCCATCCAACTAACCAAAGAGAAAGAGATTATGTGGGAAGGAGGGAAATTTACTTAAATGCCTTATTTTCCTGCATGTAAGGGGCATGGTGAATTTGAGAAGTGGTCTGAGTATTAGCCCAGATGACTCAATGCAATTATGAAATGAATTGGAAACTGTTTTCATGAGAGAGAGAGAGAGGGGGAGAGAGAGAGCGAGCAAGCGAGAGAACATGTGTTTATGCCATCTCTCCTTCTCTCCTCCTCCTCCTTTTTGCACTCTCAAGGCTATATTTTAGGTTTGCTGTGCAGAAATGAGGTTGTGCTGCATAGCCTCACCCTCTAAACCAAAATATGCCATGTGGAAGGCTGCACAGCTCATCCAGTGAGAATCTCATGTATTGCACTCCTGTCAATGAGCTTGCCAGAAAAAAGTAAATAGCTAGCTTTGGCTAAGAAAGCAATGACTTTTCTGCAATGGAAATAGCATTTTTTTTCCTTCTGAAAAAATTTTCTTACAAAATGAGAGCGTGCGGGGATTAGTGCTGACTTCTCTAGTTCAGATGTCCAGCTTTCAATCTCCTTTGGGTGCTTGATGTAGTGGAAAGAGCAGCAGCCTCTAGTGCTGTTCTTATTCAGCCACCCAACCCAAAGAGTTAGTAGGTTGGCTCAAAGTTGAAAGAAAAGTTCCTTTGGGAGGAGAGTTAAATTCCTCTGGGTGGAAGGCCATAGTGGTTAAAAACCTGGCTTCTGGAACCAGATCTAACACGGATTCAAATCTGGCTCTGCCACTCAGTGTGTGAGTAGGGCAAATTACTTAATCTGAAACTCAGTTTTTTCACCTGTAGGATGGGGATAATAATCAGGCACACTGCCTGATACACTGTCATGATTTTTTTTTAAACTTTTAATGTTTATTCATTTTTGAGAGAGAGAGCGAGAGCATAGCAGGGAGGGGCAGAGAGAGAGGAGGACTCAGAATCCAAAGTAGACTCCAGGCTCTGAGCTGTCAGCACAGAGCCCGATGTAGGGCTTGAACCCATGAACTGCAAGATCATGGCCTGAGCTGAAGTCAGACAATTACCCAACTGAGCCACCCAGGCGCCCCTGTCATGATTTAGGGATAGTTTAAGGCAGGGGTGTAGAACCTGGCATGTGGAAAGAGTTGTAAAGTTTGTAAAGTTACAAACTTCATTTGTAAAGTTACACCAACAGGACTGGTCTTGGTGGGAGTAGGGTGAGGAGCAGTTTGTGGAAAGGTGGGATGGGAGTGTGCAGAAGACGGAGCTTCCTGATATAGCATGGCTAGGGACGGACCAATAGCACTTACTGCGGGCCAGAGGAGATGTCTGTATTTTTCTTTACTACTTCTAAAGAAAATTCATGGAGATGTCTGTATTTTTCTTTACTACTTCTAAAGAAAATTCATGGGGTATTGATTTTTAGGGAAGATTTAGACTTCCAATGTAACGAGGAAAGTTTATGAGCTGCTATATCCAGCAGAAACCATTTATTAGACCTTTCATGGGGCCAGGAAACATTAAATGATGAGACTGGGACACTTTGATATGTGCTGTCACAGTTTGTAAACTATCTGATGACTTTAGTATGAACCTGGCACCCATGACAAAGACTTTTCTTGTTGAGACACCGCATGGCCGTATGCAGGTGTGTCTTTCCTGGTGCTTTTGGGTGAGTGTAAAACCTTTCTTACCCTTGAACCTCGGTTCTCACCACAGAAACTTTCCTCCTGAGATTGCAGAGTGCTGCCTGAGCCCTTGCCTCCAAGGATCTCTCTGGCATCTTGTTAGGTTTCATGCCATCCTTTTCTCCTTTACATCTGCACCCTGACCCCAATTTGGAACACATCCAGGAAGAGGGTGGACCAATGGTATGGCTTGGGGACTCCAGAACACCTTCACTGCCCTTCTCTGCCAACTTGGAAAATGTAACAGGGTTCACCTGTGGGGAACCAGGGAGAGGAATGGATCTTTGCAGGATTTTATCTTTATAGGATTCCTGTGGCATACTTAGGAATGCTTGACTTCCATACATACCTTAGCATTCTCAAGCTTCTTATGTTCTTGCATTTCCCTTTGGCTTTGAAAACATGATTAGCATTCCTTGGCAAGGAGGAACTGGTTGGAAATGAACCTAGTTGTTATTTACTTAACAGTTTCGAGCCATGAAGCTTGTAGCAGCCTCATGACAGTCTCTGTACATTTTCTCTGCTCCTTTCTAATCTGTCTGCCACACTGTTGTTGGAATGACTTTCCTCAAAAACAGAAATCTGATCATGAGCCTTCTTGTTGAGAACTCTTTAAGGGCTGCCACTTGTTCATAAGCTAAGGACTGAAACCCATACTGAAGCTTGGCTTGCTGGACACCGTGGGTGTGGCTTCTGCCTGCTTTGCTGTCAGAAGTAGCCTGTTTCACCCTTCTCCTTGCCAGAACATCTCATCTTCAGGTGGGGGTTCCTCCACCCCTCCACCCCACCGTGAGTATTCTCAGTCACCCCTTTCTCTCTCTAAGAGTTACTAGTAGCATTGGTTACTCTTGCATAGTCTCCTATTTGTCAGTATCTCCCATAAGACTATAAACTCCTTGTGGTTAGAGACCATAGCCTGTTTCATCACCACCTGGCACATCTCATGTCCTCAACATGCATTTGTTGAATAACTTCATTCATTAATTCATTCATTCCTTCTTTAAAGGGATTGATAACCTAAAATATTAAAACTTAGAGTGAATGGACAATTTTACTTAAAAGGCAATAAATCATCAGCGGGAGACATAGAAGTCACAGGAATTTGGAATGAGTCTTGAGGCTGGGCAAGAATATAATCTTTGAGCAACGCATGCTTGCTTGCGTTATTTATTTATTTATCACATAATATTTGTTTATTTAATTTCCTCATGGTAGTAGGGAAGGAAACCCAAACAGATTACTGAGTTCTCACTGTCTGGTGAAAGGAAGCTCTTCTGAAGTGATAACTATTTCCTGGTAGCAGATGTGCCTTGAAAATTAGAAAATGAATCCATAAAGAAAACAAAAGAAAAAGAAAGAATCCCAACTCTTTCCCCCATGATGGATGATGTCTTATGTTGTAGTTTTGCCAAAGGGCCAGTGTTTGTGAGAGGAGGAAAGGCCAGATGAGATGGAAAGTTAAGTCTGTGTATAATTTAGGGAGAACTGCAGACAACCGGGGAGACTATCTGTAGCCTGAGATGAGAGCCAAGGCCTCAAGGGACATGGGCACCACCTCCCTGTGGGGCAGAGTTTCTTGTGTGTATTCTGTGGCACCTCAAGGTGTTCTGTGGGGAATAAGGGTTCTCTAGTCAGAGGCATTTATAGAACTCTACTTATTATATCCTGGCCTTGTGTTGAAAGTATATAGTGCACACACATAAATATAGACCTTGCAAAGTCTCTCAAAAATTGATTTTAAAAATGATCAAAGGGGGTGCTGGGTAGCTCAGTGTTAAGTGTCTGACTCTTGATTGCGGTTCAAGTCATGATCTCAAGGTTGGGAGATAGGGCTCCACATTGGGCTCCAGGCTGGGCATGAAGCCTACTTGAAATTCTCTCTCCCTCTTCCCTTGCCCTTTCCCCACTCGTTCACATGTGTGCGCTCTCTCTCTTTCTTCAAAGAGATCTTTCTTCAAAGATCTTCCCTTGATGAAGATGGTATGGATCACACTCATTTCATCGAGGGATCTCGTCCTGAGAAAGACAGGTTTGCTGGTGTGAATTCAGGGTCTACCATGTCTCAGCTAGGTGACACAGGAGATTACCTAACAGTCTGTGAAATGTGGGTAATAATAGTAATGAATATAAGCTTCGTTAAAAGTTAAATGTGATGACGCTTGTGTAATACTGAGAATGGTACCTGGTTGAAAGTAAGAGCTTATTGACCAACTATTATTAATATTGCTGATTAAATTATGCCAAGGAATTAATTAGCACAAAAAGATTGGAGCCCTTTACTCAGAATATGTAGAAACTTCCAATAGCCAAGTTATTCTTCTCACGGGGTCTTTTCTAGCTTGAGGCAAGTGATAATATTATGAGAAGCAGGGGTAATAGTTTCCCAGCTGGACAAACCCTAGGCTCCACGATAAGCAGAGAGGACCACACTGTGTGGTCCTATAGTACTGCTGTGGAAGTCACGCCATATGCGTGTATGTCCAAATTGTTAATCATAATTAGCTCTGGTGGCTGAATCTAAGTGTTCCTTGGTAATCTTTTAAATTGTTTCTTTAAATGATACTTTCCCTGTGAAGGAATTCAAGCCTAATAAGTTTACTTATGACTTAGTTTGAGCTTTGTTTGAGGTGTTGGCTCTCTTGTTAATTATGCAAGTGTCTTTTTGGTTTCTAGGAAGTTGACTCAAGAGATAGGAGTCTGGTTTTGTAGTTTCTCTATTGACAGAGTTGCATACCACCTATTTTTCCTTCCTTCCTTCCTTCCTTCCTTCCTTCCTTCCTTCCTTCCTTCCTTCCTTCCTTCCATGCATGCATCCATCCAATAAACTGTTTTTGACCATCTAGCTCTAGCCAAGTGCTGTTAACCACTTCTAATTAACAAAGTCCCAGATGTGGTTTGAATGCAGTACTAGAAATTCTAAGGAGGACTCTGAAAGTTATTTATGAAAAGCAAGGGAACTTTGCTCTATCTTAACTTTCTTACCCTCCTCATTTACAAATTCTGTGCACATTGTGACTCTGCCAGAGTAATATTGGAGATTAGATTAAGATCTGGAAAATCCATTCCACTATGGCCATACCACCCTGAACGTGCCTGATCTCGTCTGATCTCAGAAGCTAACCAGGGTTGGCCTGGTTAGTACTTGGATGGAATATCCATTCCATAGTTAGAGATACACTAAGAAGGGCTGATTATAAATAATACATAGTAGTGATGTTGGCCCAGTGTGATGATGGCCCTAATTTGACCTTCACATAAATACAGCTGCCCCTAGACTCATCCCAGGGGCTATCTTTAAGAACACTGACATGTGATAATAAATGAGTCTCTTTAGGAATTTTTCTTTTTTGGTTCAAATGGCTGGTTCTGAAGAATTCCATGGGGAAGCAATCTTCATAATACAAATTTCTTGTAGATAAAACTTTGGCAGACCCATTTTCAACCCTGGCATTCAGACCTCCTAAAATTACTATCAGCTAATGGATATTTAGGATACATAAAGCTGGAAAGGCAGTCAAATTGGTTGCAGGCCTCCATATATGTGTATCAAGTGAGGGCTATGGATTCTGAGACCAACCAGGCCAGCCTTCTCAGAATCTGGTGGAGAATGTTTTTAAGCACTGGTCAAGTATTATTCTCTATTGCTAATCACAGTTAGTGCAAATGGCCAGCTCTTGCTACTACCAGAATTATTTTGTTCATGGGGATCTTATATGTACATGGGGAAATTCATTTTCTAAATGCTAGATTTCAGCTAAACAAAGGCATTCTATTCAACAGACAATTGTTGAGTTAATTTTATGCCAGATATTTTGCTGGGCCTAGCAATAGAAAGGTGAATGAGGTATGGTCTCTGCCCTTAAGGAAATTAAAAAATAGTATAGGGTTTCAATTTGTGTCAGATCCAATCAATTAATTGCAGTGGCTGCCTGGTGGGTTGTGTTGGGAAGAATTCTGAGGCTTCATCAAGACTTAGTGATTGATTAGTACAATTTCATGAGGGTACAGAGGGGATCATGGCAGGTGTACACCCATTGGCTGACTCTTGTCTTCTGGGAGAGAGATAGGCAGTTGCAGCTCAGTATGTTGGCCATGGTAGCAGAGGATTGTAGAGGATGCTCTGGGAACACCAACTTCTGCCTATGGAGCAGAGAATGGCTACACAAGAAGTTGGAGCTGAGACTTGGAAAATTAATAGAAATTTAGCAGGTGAAAGCATGGAAAGATCACTCTAGGCAAAGGAGGTAAAGTAAAAACATGGAGGCAAGGGACAATAGGATGTATTTGGTGAAAGGCAAATTTTGCTGTGTAACAGGGAGAGTGAGCAGCTTTGCAAAGGCCAGATCACAATGAGTGGTTTGGATGTTAAAGCCCAGGAGGACAAGGAGACAGCACCATAGAATACTGTTTGCCTCATAAATATTAATCTGGAAAGAAGGCTCTCGCATCCTTTTAGAACCTTGGCTTCTAGCCTGTTCTGTTCAACTTTTATATCAATGACTTGATTAGACAAAGATGACATACATGTTGATCACATTAGTAAAAGACACAATGTTTGGAAGTTTTGTGAATCTGTGGATGACTTAATCTGAAGCCAGATGTCTCAAACAGCTTGAGTGACTCCAACCAGAGGATATTTAATAGGGAAAAATGTAAAATTCTGTACTTTGGTTCAAACAACCAATTGTAGAAGAGCAGGATGGAAGAATGGTTGGCTTAGCAATAATATATGTGAAAAGGGTCAGATCTGCATTGCAGACTTCTCTAGTCCACACGGTATGATATGGCCACACTGAGAAAATAGTAATAATGGTGGGCATAGAGTATTTGGAAAGAGGCATAATAATCCTGTCCTTGTCTATCATGTTCAAGCCACAGAAGGAATGTTGATTTTGGTAGAGAATTTAAAGATAAAAATCAGCTGGCATGTGTCTGGAGGAAAATAACCAGGAAAATAACCAGTATTTTGGTTGATGATCTTGAGATTGCTAAACGCAAAAAGAAAAAAACACAGGAACTGTCCTCAAAACCTTTGAAGATTCTTCGTCACATAGGAATTAGGTTTATGTTATATGGAATGATGAAAAAATGCAGGGACATTTCTGGAAAGCAAATTTTAGCCCAGTTTCTGGATAAAACCTCCAATGATATGATCTCCTAAGTAGAAAGGGCAAATAGTAAGTTCCCTCTGCCAGAGATGATAAGGCAGAGAGTGGGTTGGCACCTGCTGGAGATTGTAGAAGGGAATTGTATATTAGATGGGGGTTTGGGCCCATAGGTCCTTCCAACTCTGAGACTTTTGTTCTGGAAAAAATAGAATATCCCAACACCATCCTGTCTTTGCTGAAGCCAAGAAATAAACATCTATAAATTAGAGCCCAACCTTTAAGTTGAATCTCTTGGAGTAAATGACTTCTTGTTAGGGAAGTTTTCTTGATCTGCTGTGATGACAGCAAGGCTTTTGTCCCCTCATCTGTCCCTTCCCTATTCTATTCTTAGAATCCTTATCCTAGCATTTTGTTTGTTTTTTGTTTGTAAGAAAACTCCCTTTCCCTTGCTTTTGGGCTACTCACATCAAAGACATCCCATATGAACTGCCCTGAAAAGAAGGCAACTTTCTATAAAAATTCCTACAACCAGGACAACAAGACACAAAAAGCCGTACTTCCCAGCTCTGAGCTTTTGTTAAAACCTGTGTTATGACTGGGTGAAATGAGCTGGCCTCAGAGAAAAGGCCAGACAACACGAGGAAGTCCTTTTGCTGATGGGCGTCCTGTGCCATTTGCAACTCTACGTAACCCGTGTTGTCTCTGGCCGCCAGCACCCCGTCAGATGTTCTGCCAGCTTCGGTTCTGAGTCTGATTTCTCATGCCAGGTTCATCTTGCTGTTGCTGAATAAACGAGGTTCCCACCGTCACGATACTCCTTCCCCCTCCGCCAGGAGAAATCTTCATCCAATGAGATGGGCAGCCATCATGGGATTTACTCACAATCCATCATGGGTGAGATGGTGGTGTGGCTGTGCTATCCCTGCCACAGTTCTCAGACCAGGGGCGGGGGGAGGAAGCAGAAAATGCACACGCTTGTGTACCAGCTCCTGGGATCCAGCTCCTGCTCCTGGTTTCTTCCCAAACCTGCCTGTTAATCATCTGTTTACGTTGCCAAGAATGCTTGACTGGGTAATGATAGCAGGGGGGAAAGCAGTGAAAAGAACATCACAGGTTTTGCTCAAGTGGAGTAATCCCTTCCTGAGTTGCAGGCATTTCAGCGGCTTTGGTGCAGACAGAGCGGCTGGTCTCATTCTTTTCACACCAATGGCCAGCGGCCCCCAGAAGGCAGCTGACTCTGTACTGCTTGGCTGTCCCCTCTCTGGTGGTTCCCACGTGGAACTTGGTGCCATCAGTATTGGTGCAGTCTTCCGCCTCACCCTTTCCCAGTTAGCGTTCTTGCCTGCTGTTCCTGGTAACTACTTGTAAAGTCGGACTGGTGGAGTTGCACCTCTAGAAGTGAGATGAGGGACTGACAAAGATGGGCTTGTTGATCTGCCCTGATGCCACAATCCTGGGATGCCATAACTGAAAGGGAACTCAGAGTTCTTTAAGCCTAGTCCTGTCACTCTAGCTGTGAGGAAACTGAGGATCAGAGAGGTGAAGGAAGTTGCTCAAGATCACACAGCTAGTTGATGATGGGATCTGAGACCATGACCTCTTGACTCACAGTCCAGGGATCTTTTCTTTTTTTAACATTATTTATTTCTTTTTTACCATTTCAATTATTTACATATTTTTCCTGGTTTTATTGAGATATAATTGACATACATCACTGCATAAGCTTAAGGTATAATTTATATATATTGTGAAATGATTACCACAAGAAGTTAGTCAACATATCTTAGCTTATAAAAAAAAAAGCAAAAAGAGGAAAAAATTTTTGCTCCTTGTGATGAGAACTTTTAGGATTTACTCAACAATTTTTGTATATATTGTACAGCAATAGTCATCACGTTGCACACTACATCCCTAGTGCTATTTATTTTATAACTGGAAATTTGTACCTTCTGACCACCTTTCTCCACTTTCTCCTCCCCTTACCTTCTGCCTCTGGTAACCACAAATCTCAACTCTTTTCCTACGAATTTTTTTTTTTTTAAGATTCTACCTATAAATGAAATCATACAGTATTTGTCTTGTTCTGTCTTATTTTGCTCAGCATAATGCCCTCAACTCATATTGTCACAAATGGCAAGAATCCCTTCTCTTTTTTATGGCCAAATAATATTCCATTAATTAAATAAATAATATTCCAATAATTTACACACACATATCCATCCATCCATCCATACCACACACATTTTCTTTATTAATTCATTCATCATTGGACACTTAAGTTTCTTCCATGTCTTGGCTATTATAAATAATGCTGCAGATATCTGTTGAAATTGGTGTTTTCATTTCGTTTGGATATATTCCTAAAAGTGGATCATATGGAAGTTCTACTTTTAATTTTTTTGAGGAATCTTCGTACTGTTTTTCACAGTGGCTGTACCAGTTTACACTCCTAGCAATTAGTGCACAAGGATTCCCTTTTCTCCATATCCTTGCATGTATTTATTATCTCTTGTGTTTTTGATGATGGCCATTTTAACAGGTGTGAGGTGATATTTCATTGTGGTTTTGATTTGCATTCCCCCAGTGACTAGTGATGTTGTGCATCTCTTCATGTACCTATTGGCTATTCACTTATCTTCTTTTAAAAAATGTCTATTCAGGTCTTTTGCCCATTTTTAAAATTGGATTATTTGGTGGGTTTGTTTTTTCTTTTTCTTTTTCTTTCTTTTTTTTTTTTTTTTTGCTATTGAATTGTAGGAGTTCTTTATGTATTTTGGATATTAACCATTTATCAGATATATGGTTTGCAAATATTTTTTTCCCACTCTGTAGGTTGTCTTTTCACTTTGTTGATAGTTTCTTTTGTTGAGCAGAATCTCTTTAGTTTGAGGTATTCCCACTTTTTAATTTTTTATATTGTTGCTTGTACTTTAGGTGTCCTATCCAAGAAGTCATTGCCAAGAGTGATGTCAAAGAGCTTTATTCTTGCATTTTCTTTTAGGAGTTTCATGATTTCAGGGCTTACATTTAAGTCTTCAACCCATTTTGAGTTACTTTTTGTGAGTGACGTCAGATAGGGTTCTAATTTTATTCTTCTACATGTGAATATCTGAATTTCCCAGCATTCTTTATTGAAGAAACTGTTTTTTCTCCATTGAGTATTCTTGGCTCTCTTGTCAAATATTGGTTGACTGTATATGCTTGGGTTTATTTCTAATCCAGGGATCTTTATTCTCTCTGATGTTAAAGCATTGCTCCCTTTGAAATGGACATAGTCATTCATTTATTTATTTATTCAGATTCAGCAAATATTTATTGAACTGTGACAGAGATGAATAAAGTCTGTTTCCACAAGCAATTTGTAGTCCAGGAGAGAAGACAGGCATTTACAAAGATGGTTTATACTCAGTGTGGAAAGTGTTGACAAATATGGGAACATAGAGGGGGAAGTGCCTGACTGATTTTTGGAGGGAGGGAAGGAAAAGGCATGAAGGTAATCTGGAGAGATAATATAGCATAATAGTGACCATGAGGTGGGCTCTTAAGCCAGACTATTTGCGCTAGAAACCAAGCTCTACCACTTACCTACGGAGGAACCTTGGGCAAGTTGCTTAATCTCTTTGTGCCTCAGTTTTCCATTCTGGAAAGTGGGAAAATTATTAATACTTAACTGCTAGGGTCATTGCAAGAGTTTAATGAGCTAATATTTATAAAGTATTTAAAAAGTGTCTTAGAGTGGGGTTAAATCTGTATGATGATGGTGGTGGTGATGAAGATGATGAATGGCAAAAAGCTGTATTCAATTAGTGTGCTGAGGAGTGGGACAGACCCCTTGTTTTAGTGATGACCAAAGGTACAGAAATGGTAGCATAGTTGCCACTGGGAGACATTGTTTCTTGTTGGGGCTCCTTAGAGGGGAAGCAGGCACATGGGTTGGAAGTGCCAGATACCATGTGGCGGCAGCAGATAAGAAGATATTTGAAGGAGAAGAAATTTTGAAGGCTCGGACTTTTCCTTTCATGGCTTTGTCTAAATTGGGCCACGAGGCGGGGAGGTGAGCATCATTCAGTTGATAAACAACAGTGTCTGGGGCTTTGGGGGACCAGTAATGGTTCTGGACATGACTCTTGCTTTGAAAGAGCTTCTTTCCAGAGGCGAAGACAAATGTGCCCACACGTGCTGCCCTGCGGGCAGTGGTGCCCTGGAGAGGTGCTGCCCATAGCAGTGGGGGAAAGAGGAAGGAAAGCAGCATTTTAGGGTGCATCATCTAACAGAGGGATATCATCTAAGGGAGGTCCCAGTTCCCTCTCCTTGTCTCTTTCTTTAGCATCTCCAGCCTGTTTGTTTGCTACTTGAAAGCATTTCCCTCCCAGGAACAGATGCACGGAGATGCCCATGGATATGGAGTCAATGCAAGAGCAGACTTGATCCCTCTGGGTGTGAACCCTCCTGTGGGTTAGAAAGCATATCTCTTTATGGGATAGATACACTTTCTTTTGGAAAATGAGTTGGTTGAGGTGAATGGTTTCTGAGGTTCCTGCTAGCTCCAGCATTCTAGTTCTTGGGACATGGCATTATGGATTTTACACACATTGTTTTCACCTGTTGGTAAGAATCTGGGAAGGTCTAAGACACATGGTAATTTGTAATTCTGCTGAGGCAAGCATTTGACAAGAATGAGTCATGTAGCTGGTGACTAAACTGAACATCCACATGTGGCACACTAGAACCCAGAGGGTACAGAGGTACATTCTCCTGCATATTGTTCGTGGCCAGCTGCTGTACCATTTTCTCTTAGATTTAGGGAAGGGAAAGGTTTTCCTTCTAGAGTTCTCCAAAGGACTTCTCCCAAAAGACTTTTTTTTTTAATTTTAAAAAGTAGAAGGACCACCCACCCCCTCCACCCCCCTGCCCACCAAACTCAACCACTCACCTCCACACTAGCACAGATCCAGCTGAAATGTGGAATTCTGAGCTACCCCTAAGCCCTGCTGCATTACCACCAAGCAGGTGGGATGGGAGCCGGAGTTGAAGTTTGAGCAACTTTGAATTATTACAGTTACCTGGGTATATGATGTTTTTCTACTCTGTTTAAAGAAGGATGGAAAGATCATGACCCTTCGACACTCCCTCCTCCTCCCAAATGAATTTCCTGTTTGTTTGAAAGGCTAGATTGGCAGTCCAGGAGACTGAGGCCTCTGTCTCTACCTGAGCAGTCGGGCAATGGCCCAGGTGGGTGGTTCAGAGCATGTCCCTAGAGAGTGGGCACAAGACCACCTCTGAGGGAGAGAGGGGAGGTTGTCTGAGGGCCCATTGAGGAGCTCACTTTCCTTCGCCTCATTGTTTCCTGTTTGATTTAGCAATTTTGGGGGAGTTGGGGGTGGCATGCTATGCCTGTCCACTCTGAGTTGCTATCTTTACTTTCATGAAGAATATATGGAAGGAAGAAGAGAGTGGGCTTGAGGTCATGACAGGGGACCAAAGCTTTGAATATATAAGGTAATTATTGTTTTTGTTTTTATCTTTATTTTTCATCATTTTTATTGAGGTATAATTAATGTAGACAGGTTTTAAGTGTTCAGTTCCATCTGTTTTAACAATTGTGACCACTTGTGAAACCACTACCTAAAGCTCGTTACAGAATGTTTTCATCATTCCAGAAAGTTCCCTTGTGCCCCTTTTCCCAGCCAACCCTACCTCCCATCCTCACTCCCTCCACCCAACCCAGGAAATTACTTTCTGATGTCTATCACCATAGACTATAAACAGCACCATTTTTAAAAATATATATTCCCTGAAATCTCTGTAAATCCAAGAAAGGCTACATTTTATTCAAGACTATACCTTCAAAAAACAGAAGGCTAGAGTTCTTTTCTCCTTACCTTGAGCAAATCCTTTGGCATACTGGGCCTTGATGAGTATAATGTTA
Source organism: Felis catus (assembly GCF_018350175.1). Lineage (NCBI taxonomy): Eukaryota > Metazoa > Chordata > Mammalia > Carnivora > Felidae > Felis > Felis catus. The sequence continues at coordinate 52,571,484 of NC_058375.1, forward strand.
ATGATTCCCGCCACATAGCAGAAAATGGAAAGAAAAATAGCACACAATTATTGACCACTCACTATGTGCCAATTACTCTTCTAACTTTACTTCATTATTTCTTTAATCCTCAAAACAACAAGAGAAGTACTGTTTTTTCCTATTTTACACATGGCAAAACTGAAGCTCGAAGAGGTGAAGTAATTTCCTTAAGGTGATAGAGCGGTCAGTCATGATTCAAAGTCAGGAGCTTCTGTCCAGGGCTTTAAACCTAGAGTGGATTTATGCATGAAGGATTCTCATTAACTGATGTAAGAGCCAAACAGAGGGCATTATTATTTTAAAGGTAGTGTCTGTTGTTCAGAGAATATAATCTTCCTTTTTTTTCCCCTATTACCTTTTAAATGTTCTACAGCTCCTCAGAATGCTTGACACCAATGTGTATCTGCAAATTAGAACTGTCAGTGCAAAGATTAAGCCTTGAGCTAACAATAGGAAATATAAAAAAAAATTGTCATTAGGATTGATGACCCTTTTGCTAGTTTCTTTTCCATGGAAAAGCATCATGATGAATCTCTCATAAAATTATACTTGTTATTTTATCATACAGCATTGTTAATAATAAAACAATAATTGGTCAACAATATAATTATTAATAATATAGTTTCAATTTTCATAGCTCCATTTGAGTGCCTAATATGTGCCAAACATGTACTCAGCATCTGACATATTATTGCTGATCCTCAATGTAACTCTTCCCAACAGGCATTGTATTAGTTATCTAGTGTTGCATAACAAATAACCCCCAAGTTTAGCAGTTGAAGCAATAGAATTTTATTATCTCACGCAGATTCTGAGGATCGGGAATCTGTGAGCGGTTTAGCTTAGTAGTTCATGAGATCACCATCAAGCTGTTGGCTGAGTCTGCAGCCCCTGAAGGCTTGACTGGCCTGGCAGTTCTGCTTCCAGGTCCACGCAATAACACATGGGCATCTGCATATGGTGGCTCACAACATGGCTTCCCCCAGTGTGAGCAATGAGAGAAAACACCCAGGATGGAAGTCCCAGTCTTTTATAACCTCTTTCAGAAGTGATCACTTCTGTTGTATGACATAGATCATAGAGATAGACTCTAGTAAAATGGTAAAAGGTGGGAGGGGACTATACAAGGGTATGAAAATCATGAGATGGGAATCATTGGGGCCATCTTGGAGGCTGGCTACCTCCAAGGCGTTATTAACTCCATTTTACTGACGAGAAATGGATGCTAAGAGAGATTCAATGAATTCCCAAGTTAGGTATCTAGGAAGTGAGTAAGCTGGAATTTGAATACTGATCTGGTTGATTGTATTGCCTGTCTGCTTTCCAGGAGGCCCAGTGCAGGAAAGTCCAAAAACAAACAAAAAAAGAACAAAGCACATGTAGACCTGGCCTTGAGTGCCCTAGCATGTTCCCGAGGGTGCCTCAGATTGCTGTTTGCTCATAGATACCTGCCTTTATAGTCACATTGTCCCTGAAGGGCTTGGCATCAACCAAAGATTTGAAAATTCAATTTTATTTAAAATGTATGATGGGAGTTCAATATTTAAAAGACTTCTGCTTATATCTTTCTGTAGCACTCTCTTGGTTTATAATTGATTTTTAAATAGATGTTCAGATATTGGAGTATACCTGTCATATTTCTCATTGTGTATGAATGAAGCTGCCTTGAGAGAGCGATTTTGCTTTTGTCTTCCAGGGTAAGTGTGATATTAAATCCCATTTTAAATTATTTTGAGATCCATGGAGGACACTAATAAGCCATATGCAAGTCTGGTCATGTTTAAGATTTTAGTGAGTTGGTGTGTCGATGGTGTTTTCCCAGACCATCCCAAGCCACCTTGGCTTACCACATCCAGAAAAGGACATTTTTATAGTTGCTTCTACTGCAAGAGGACTTGACCACTGAGATAAATCTCCCTGTCATGACCTACTTAAGGAAATTTCATTTTAGGGAAAGAACTCAGGGAGATTACGTGGTCCCTAGCTGGCCCATTAAAAAGGTAAACATTTATCTACTTTTTAATGTCCATACCAAGCAAATAATAAAAGTTACACATACTTCTCAGCTCTTTTTTTTTTTTTGAGATCTTGGAATATTTTACAGAAATAGAAAAATGTCACCTTCCTTGTCCTGTTTACCAATTCCTCCATTTTATTATTTATTTGCTAATTTGTCCTACTTATGTTAAGGGAACTCTTTGTTTATTCCACTCATTTATTCACTTAACATTTATTTTATACATACTCTGTGCTAGAAGTAATAGGTATAAAATTCCATAGTAGATACTGGGAATAAAAAGATGAAAAAAGATGAATTTCCTACCCTCAGAAAGCCCCCAGTCCAAAGGGAGATTCTAACACAGAGGACAATGGCTATAACCCAAGGCAATTTTTGATTTATTATAAATCATAGGGGAAAGAGTACTTTATTCCAGATAGGAGGTGCTGAAAGATTTCCCAGAGGAAATGAGGAGTGGTTTGCTAAAAGAAGCAAGGGAGGGAAATTGGAGGGTCAGGATGGGGGTACAGCAATTCCAGGCAGAGGGAATCATTCACAAAGACACAAATTGAGAGATAGCATGGCCAACTTGGGAACAAGCTGTCTGGCTTCTAATTGATGTCTCTCTCTCTATGTTGCACAGTTTGAGCAACCAGAATGCTGTCTTTCTTTAGGACTATTCCAAATACAAATGCTTTATCACTTGCTCCAAAAGAGCAGTGTATAGTAAAAAGCTCAAAAGATGGCAGCTTTTACTATTATTCTCATCACCATGACTAATAGTTGAAAACTCTTGTTTTCTGCTTAGGGTTCATTGTGACTCTTGGAGAAAGACACCTCTAGGACACATTATATGGGCCCACCATGAGTCAGATGTGGGAACATGTTATGTCACACTGCTTCCTGTTAATCAAGCCCACCAAATGCTTCTCTTAATCCACCATTGGATTCTCTCAGTGTTCTTCAGATTTGCAGCAGTTATAAGCTCCAGTTTAGTAAGAACTTCTCCTGTGCTCATTTTATAACATGAAGATTTTTATCATTTTTCAAAATAAAGGCTCTGTTAAAACAGCAAAATAAAAATCGTGTGTGTGTGTGTGTGTGTGTGTGCGTGTGTGTGGTGAGTTAGAAACATCCCAGAAACTGTCAGAGAGTGATATATGTGAAAATACTTTGGAAAGATTATTACTAGTCCAGTAACTGGAGAGTGGTAGTTGAGTCCTTTGTTGGAAGTATTTAGAGCTGATGAAGTGGGTTACCTGCAGAGATACTTCATAGGAAGACTTGTAGATGTGAGTGTTTGCTTAGGAAATTCAGCGTGTGTGAGTCAAAGGAAGGTGTGTCACCTTCAGTTTGTCTTGAGTCACCTTGCACCTTAGTGATTTTTGTTCTTTTTATTATTTTTAAAATGATAAAATTCACTTCTCATGGGGCAAGAATTGTGCTAGGTGCTAAAAATGCAAAGATGATTAAAACATGGTCCATTTTCTTGAGACTCTTAAAGTAAAATGGGGGAAAAGTCACAAAAGGTCATCATAATGTAGGGCAGGATAGATGCATACAGGGGCACCTGTGCCCCTCACTGTATCTGCGAGGGCAGGGGATGCTCTGGAGGGGATGACGGCAAGTTGAGCCTGGAAAGATGAGTAAGAATCCATTGACCCAGAGGCCTAATGGATCTTTAAACAAATGAAGTCAAGATGGTGTGATTTATGAAGAAATTATTTGTACCAAAAGCTGTAACATTTTACATTCCTGTAAGCACTCTGAGTTAAGCACGTACTTGGTGAGCTATACCAGTGTTTGTTATCTATTTTGTAGACAGGAAAGCCTGAGAAGGCAGAGATAGGTGAATGTTTTCTCCCCAAGGTCACCAACTAGCAAGCAACAAATGCTGGACTGAAACCCAGCATTCTTCTTACTGTAAAAGCCATGCTTCTGCAAGTCTATACTGGACTAGAACCAGCAGTCGTGGGCTTGGCCTGGCTCATGAGTCCCATGAACTTGGACATGTTGCCAGACTTCTCTAAACGTTTGTTTTCTCATCGGCACAATGGAGAGAGTAGGACTTGAAGCCCTCCCAGCTACGCAGCCTGTGATTCCTAGAAACAGAACCAGGAAGGGTGATGGGGGTGGCTGGGGGCATGGCAGGAGAGACCAGCAGCTGCAGTCACAAAGAGTAGCTTTGTGGCAAGTTTGGTTTCCCAAAGGTACAATCCCTCCCTACCTTCACCCCTCCACCCCAGGTGCTATGAAACTGGATGTGTTTGGGTTCATCAGGAACCTTTGCCAAGGACCAACTGGCAGAAGAAAGCAAAAAGCAGCACAGTGTATTTTAAGATGGATTCATTTTTATGGCGTCAGCCACAGAGTGTATGGGTTCCCTGCCCCAACAGTGGTGGACACAGTGTGCAGTGGGAAGAGTGTTTCTTTGAGGGGCGATTGACTGTGCGTTTAGGCAGTAAACATCTTCTGGGCACAGTGTCACTGGGAGGGTTTTGTGTTGAGAGGGCAGTGAGGCGTGAAACCTCAGACTTCTGCGGTACTTCCTGCTACCAAAGTGATGTCAGAGGCTTGCTGTCAGAGTTCCCAGCTCTGGTCCTTATTTCTCAAGTTCTGCTTCCCTGATATGGGGAGAGGAGCAAGAGGGATGGTGAAATCTAACTCCTGGAAGTGCACACATAAGGGTGGGGCTGAGAGAGGGGAAAACAAGATGTGTTAAATTTATCCTTGAAGATAATTACTCACTTGTCTGTGATTGCTTATATAACAGATGAGGAGAAGAGAGGCCGATTTTTGACAATTTTATTTCAAATGTATCTCTATGATGTCTAGACAAGGGTTTTTGGGTTTTGTGGGTTTCATTGTTTCATTGTTTTTCACTGACAGAATATAGACTTTTTCCCCCTGGTCTTCTTTGCTAGATTTATAGGCTTCAGTGTTTCTGGGATATAAGGGAAATAGCAACCTTTTCATTCAATTAATGACATCAAAAGTATTGGTAATCTTTGGGTGGTGGTATCCCAACTAGGTCAACTGATATGTTCTAAAAGTTTATAATATAAGAGAAAGCAATTTGATGGTGACAGTAAATGTCATTGTGTTGCTCTCTGCAGTCACCCCTCCCCTTCCTTCCTTCCTTCCTTCCTTCCTTCCTTCCTTCCTTCCTTCCTTCCTTCCTTCCTATACATATAAGCCTTCCACCCCCTTCACACATCATACACATTTTACATTAGTGCAACTGATTTTTGTGAACTTGATGTTTATTCCTATAATACGCAGGATTGGGTTTCTATAGCACAGGGGAGATTTCTGGGCTAGGTGGGTTAAAAAAAAAAAAGTAAGGAGGAGCAAAGAGGATCTGATTCTTCATTGTTTATACACAGAAACCACTGCCCTCTGCATAATCCTTCCTTCAGGGCAATGGATTATGAGTTGGCAAAGTGGAAACGATGGAAATGGTAGTTACAGATAGCCTACAAATTGTAGAATAAAAGCTGGATTTCATTTGAGTTGGCCATTAGGTTGGAATCTGCTTGGCCAGAAGGTCAAAACCCTTTTTCTGGCAAGAGCCATTATATCTTAAATGTATTTTCTTTACTTTGCCAAGTTGACTAAGGTCCTTCAAATCTTTGACAGGAGTGTGGGAAATCCTGCAGTACTTATTTTTCCTTTGTCCGGAAAATTCTTGGACATGAATTACAGGAGCTTTTAGGTCCTGTAATTATTTAAGCCAGCTTTGCAAACCTTTTATAAAAGGACACATAACACTGGAAAGACTCATGGCATGATTGTATTTTATGTAAATATATGATCTGACCAGGGTTGGGGGGAAGTCATAAAGCATTTTAGATAAAATGTTGTAATCCCTGAAGGTAGAGATGGCAACCAGTAGCATGGTAGTTGGCTGATGAAGATCCTTGGACAGAGTTAACAAGAGTGTTGCATTCTTGTAATATGTTCACGTTCTTCTTTGAACACAGGCCTATTACTCAGATTTAGAAATACAAATAAGAGCTATCCACACTTTTCTTTATTGTCTTTGGTTCAGTAGTGGGATATCATCTTGTAAAGTTAGCTGCATTTCTGCACTAGAAACTTTGGGTAAAGGCTAACACCCATCACCCGCTCAGGAGAATAAGCCCTGTATCTAGGTCTCCTTAAAAAGATGGTTAAGGGGGCGCCTGGGTGGCTCAGTCGGTTGAGCGTCCGACTTTGGCTCAGGTCACGATCTCACGGTTTGTGAGTTCAAGCCCCACGTCGGGCTCTGGGCTGATGGCTCGGAGCCTGGATCCTGCTTCTGATCCTGTGTCTCCCTCTCTCTCTGCCCCTCCCCCATTCATGCTCTGTCTCTCTCTGTCTCAAAAATAAATAAACATTAAAAAAAAAAAGATGGTTAGGACTGAGAAAGAGGCCCAGTTGTGTTTACCAAGTTGGAGTTTGAAGTTGAGGCAGGATGGAGTCAGCCTGAGATCCTGGCACATGGAGTCTCCCAGATAGAAAGGGTGATGACCAAGAATTGATAGGCAGACCACTCATCTTGATTAGGCAGCCAGTATACCATTAGCCTCTTCTGGAAGTCACTGACTCACAGACTTTTGGGCTGATAGAGAACTTTGAGGTGCTCTGTCAGTGTCTTCTCTCTCTTATTTTGCCATAAGGGGTCCAAGGCTCAGAGAGTTGAAATCACTTGTCCTGAGCACTTCATCAGCTATTAAATAAACTTGTTCTTTTGAATATTGTTGGAAAAATTTTAGAACTTTTTTCATCTTGTTTCTAGATATACTATGTTTTCCTTTGTATTTAATCTTTTAAAATTTCTTTGATACTGGGTGTGTTTTACACTTAGACATGCCTAATACCCAGATATGTCTTAGAGATGGCACCATAGATTAGACCTATAACTCTTCAGGGTTCTGGATGGTCTCTGTTCAGTGCAGGTGGTCACTGGGTCACTAGATGGATTGAGAGGTCATGATATCCAGCTCCTACATGATGCATGCTTCCATCTACAGCATCCTAGATAGATTGAATTCTTGAATTCTTTACTCACAATGTGCTCTCTCTTTAACCAAAGCTGTCAATCCCATTATTAAACAGGCTTCATATTATGTCACATTCAGTCAATAACATCTACCATATTATTAAAAGAAATATACAAATAAACAACACATGTGAAATTGCTTTGATAGCGGGTGGAATTTTTACATGAGTTCTTTGGCACATGGATCACCAGGGCTTTGCTTGGATTGTGGTGGCATTTCTGGAAATATGAGCAAAAATCTTCCAGTGTTGTATAATTTTATGTTCAGTAACTTGAACTTCATGCTATCTGAGCCCCCATTGCATACTAGCTTCCTTCTTCACTCTGAAAATTTTCTTTAACACTTGGTAGGCACTAAAGAATGCTTCCTCCCCCTTCCCCTTCATTTTAAACTGACTTGTTGAACTTCTGTGTTCTTTCCTCATCTGAACAGGGTGGTGGATCCTGTTTCCTAATAATGTCATCAGGAAAAGATGGTGATGTTGGTGAATTACCAGAACTGACTGGCACTTTATGTGTCCTCTCAGTCCTTTATGTGGCCTCTCAGTCCTTTATGAGAGGGCCTGAGTGCAACCTCTCCCACAAGTAGAGGTGAGCCAGTCTCTGGAAATGTTGAGTGGTATGTGAACACATTTAACCCTCTGCTCCAGGGAGGCTGCCCTCTGCAAAGCCCCTGAAGTATGCCTTGCACTTTCCCACCTTACCTTGGAGCCTTATTCCAGATGCAGAATAAAAGGACAAGAGTTCGAGTTCTGACTCTCTATTAATTATTAGCTGTTGAGCTTGGGCAAATCCCTTAATCTCTTTGAGGTTAATAATAACTACCCCAGAGAGCTATTAAACGTGTCAAATGAAGTAATATGTGTGGGAATGCTTTGTAAGCTATACAGGGTCATGAATAGGTGAGCTGTTATTATTAATGGTATTTTCTGTAAAATTTTCCTGGCTACTTCAGCTCTCTGGATTTTGCCTTTCTATTAACTCACTATTGGTACTGCCCTTGGGCCCTTTCATGCGCCCATCTGTGATGCTGGTTAACTCATCCCCTGGGTAGAGCTGCTCTTTCTGAAAAGTCTGTTGTTTTAATATTTTAAATTGATTTTGTACTAGTTAAAAAATATTTTAAAAATAAAAAATATCAAATATCTTTTGATAAAATAAAAGGATATGCATAACATATAAAAATCTTAAAGCATAAGACCATGTCTTATTCAACATTTATTGAGCACTTAAGAAATGCTTGACATTGTGCAGGTCCTGGTGATATCCACACAAATGAGACAGTCCCTGCCATGAGACAACTCCTTATCTGGGGCTTGGGGGCAGAGGGCAGGGCAAAGGGGGAGAGAGGCTTTTCTGCTTGGTGAAACTCAGGCAACATTCTGAAAGTGTTCTTACTTTAGCTTAAGTCACTCACTGTTTTTATTTTTATTTTTTTTAAGTTTATTTATTTTGAGAGGGGGGAAAGATGGGGGGTAGGACCAGAGAGAGAGGGAGAGAGAGAGAATCCTAAGCAGGCTCCATGCTGTCAGCATGAAGCCCAATGCAGGGCTTGAACTCACAAACTGTGGGATCATGACCTGAGCCAAAGTTGGATGCCAAACCGACTGAGCCACCCAGGCGCCCTAAGTCACTCACTATTTTTAATCAGTTTTTTGGTTTACTTGTTCCTCAGTACCCGCACTCTTTTTCTAAAATGTGAGCTCAATGAATCTTGGAATTCTACGTTCAATACTTTTTGAGCACCTGCTATGGTGCTAGGTACTCGATTGAATTTTAGCTCCAGGAGGGCATAGATCTTTGTTTCTTTTGCTCTAAGGATATTGATCTATCCCTAGAACAGTATCTAGTATATAATATATGATATATAACATAATATTAATAAATATTTCTCATATGAATTATCATATTAGTTAATACTAGCTGTCATAACCAATAATCCTTGAAAACTCAGGGGCTTAATACAATGACACTTTATTACTTGCTCATGTAAAAACCAATTTTCAGTGGATTAGGTGACTCTGCTCCACACAGTCATTTAGGGACCCAGATTGATGGGGTCCTTAACCTATGGCTTCTGTAGTTACCTTAACGACAATCACCAGACAGGAGAGAGGGAGAATGTGGAGGGTTACAAAAGGATATTTTTGGCCAGAGCTTACTTCCTTACCTGACCACCCTTAGACAACTGGAGTGGGATTGGGAAAGACATGTAAAGCCTTGCTGGCTACTTCCCAGTAGGAAGTTTACATTTTGAAATACTTGCATGAATCTTTGGACCACTGACTATCACTGCCTTGTAGACCAAATGTCATTTATTTTCTGTTCACATGTGGGTCTCCCACAATCTGTGAGCTCCTTGGGGGCAAAGGCTATATCTTATTCAGTTATTCACAGTTTTTGGAATATTCTAACAGTTCAGTAAATGTTTTCTGAATTAAAACAAAAAAATAGTTTTTCTGTTGGATACCTGGCACCATAATAGATGCCTAATTTTTTTTTCTTTGTGGAAAGAATTTTTAAAAAAGGAAAGAATAGAAGAATAAGAAACCATTTGCTATAATAAAAGTATGCCAAATATGGGAACTGGTAAGTAATATGGTAGGTATTCAACAATGTTTCAAAAAAGAAAAAGAGAAAAAAGAGAAAGACAAAAGAAGAGAAGACAGAGAGAAGGAAGAGAAGGAAAGAAAGAAAGAAAGGAGGAAAGAAAGAAAGAAAGAAAGAAAGAAAGAAAGAAAGAAAGAAAGAAAGAAAGAAAACTGAATGAGAGAGTAAGGAGAGGGAGATGGTGCTAGAGTGAGTGGGAAAAGGAGGGAGATAGAAAAAGTGAGAGGGAGAGAAGGGAAGGGAAGCAGGGAAGAGAGAAAAAGAACACAGGAAGTTCCTCAGAAGTAAATTTTGTGGGCTCGTCCTCATAAAGGGAAGGATTTCCCTTGCCAGGATGTCAGGGAAGTCTTCCCAGAGCAGTCTTGCACTTTGGCTCCAGCCCTTCCTGGTCCCTCTGTCTAACTTCTATGACTTTATGATCTGCCCACCCTAATACAGGACAAAAATATCTCCCTGTTCTCTAATAGAGAAATGAAGTTAATAAATCTCCCAGAAAGTTTGTGCTTCTCTATGGAAACGGTACATAAAGTACCCCAGCCACCCACGGAGAAGCATCAGGAGGGGCCAACGCTCAGTCACATGCGACCAGCTCCTTCCAGCACACTTTTCCCTAGGTCAGGCTGCTGTGTGCAGGTCTGGGGTGTGGACCCGGGGGCCTCTGAGGGCCTGAGAATCCTGTGTTTACTTTGCTTCTCTAATCAGCCTCTCTTGCTTCTGGCTCATTGAGTTTCTCCACAAGATCCACATTCAGAAGTTTTTCACTGATTTGATTGATGGCAGCTGCACACACAGGCCTGGGTATGTGGCACTCAGATGCCTAGCAGAGTCCCCGGCCACAAACCCAGCACTGTTAGTGGCAGCCTCCCCATCCACACACGCTGGAATCTTTGCCTTTTGTTTCCTTCTGTGCTTTTAACATGTTTCCCCCTCTGTGCCTCCTGCATTTGCACATTTATAGAGTGCGGTACATTTTACCCGGGGCCTTCACACGAGTTTTGCGGCAGCTCTTCAAAGGTGATATGAATATGCCTGGTTTATAGATGAGGGAACTGAGGCCCCGAGAGGCTCAGTGTCTCGTTCATGGTGCCTGGCATCAGTCCAGATTGTTGGGGAGCCTTCAACCCATGCCCCCTTTCAACAGTGCTGCAGCCCTGCTGTCAAAGATGTAGGCATGAGCTCTGAAGAGCACTCACAGATATGGGTCAAGTCGGCACCAGGAAACTGAGGTGCACTTGGGTGACTGGGTCTAACAGTGAATTTATCACAAAGAGGAGGAAAGGAAGTGTTTTTCGTTTTCTATATAGATATATTCTTCTGCTTGCTTAGCTTTTACAAAAATTCTTCTAATTTCTTTTCTTTTTTTCCCTAAAGTGTATTTATCTATTTTGAGAGAGAGGGAGAGAGTGTGAGTGGGGGAAGGGCAGAGAGAGGGAGAGAGAGAATCCCAGGCTTTGCACTGTCAGTGTAGATCTGGACATGGGGCTTGATCTCATGAACTGTGAGATCATGACCTGAGCCGAAATCAAGAGTTGGAGGTTTAACTGATGAAGCCACCCAGGTGCCCCAAAATTCTCCTAATTTCTATGTGTAGGAGTGAAGAAAGCAGTGTTGATATTGCTATGAAATTGCTAAGGCCATAAACTGTTACTCTTGGTTTTAAATATCAAACCAGGTGAAGGGGTGGAGAACTTCCCAGTGTTAGGGAAGGGAAATCACTTAGACAGCAGAATGGACAGCATATGGCAGTTTTTTGTTGTTTGTTTTTCCTTTAAAGAGAGTGTTATTTCTTTTCTCTCTGTTCCAGTAACCGTCTGTCACCACATAATCCAGGGCTGGGAGAAGTATCCAGGGATTTAGGATTTAATGAGATTGGCATTGCTGAAATTAACTTTGTAAAACAAGTCTGTTTACTCTTTATACTAATTTCCATGCATACCGCTGACTCTGATTTGGTTTGAAGAAAGATATTCTTAGAGGGAGTTCTTACCATTATGGAAATGAAAAGTAGCTGTGTGATTTAATTTTCTTTGGCTGTGCATCTGATACCATGTATCAGGGGGCAAGGCTGTGGATGGTGAGAGCCACAGGGTAGAGCAGGCAGTGCTGTCCCCCAACCCATGAATTAGGAAACTGAGGCCTATGTTATTAATACTAATAAAATTGTTTTTTATAGTTCAAGTTGTATAGAAAACTATAGAGAAAATGATAAAAACCAGTCGATAATCCCAAATCTAAAAGGGAACTGCTGTGAGTATTTTTATCTTGCACTAGTTTATTTTCTATTCATACACATTATACAGGAGTCCCCTCTTATCCATGGGGGATATGTCCCAAGACCCCTAGTGGATGCCTGAAACCAAGAACCCTACTGAACCCTATACATACTGTGTTTTTCCTGTACATACATACATATATGTGTACATACTTATGATAAAGCTTAATTTCTAAATCAGGCACAGTAAGAGATTATTAACACCACTAACATGATAATGAAATAGAACACTGGTAACAATATACTGTAATAAAAGTTACGTGAATGTGGTCTCTAAGTATCTTGTACCGTACTCACCCTTCTTGTGACTATGTAAGAGGATAAAACTCCTGCCTGATGAGATGAAGTGAGGTGAATGATGTAGGTGTTGTGACGTAGCATTCTGTTGCTTTTGATCTTTTGGTGCTGCGTCAGGAGGATCATCTGCTCCTGGGTGGCGGTTGACCATGGGTAACTGGGGCCACAGAAAGCGAAGCCACGGAGAGGAGGGCGGGGACTACTCTATATTAATTTGACATCTTTCTGTGTATGTCCATCTTGAAATGTAGTTTTAAGGATTTTAAGTATATCATGAATTCCTCCACTTGACAAATAACGATAGCAGCTAAACCTTGACACGGGTGTCCCATGGGCCAGCACTCTTCTATACAACTGCTCAACAGGAACTCATTTCATCTTCCCAGCAACCCAATGTGGTAGGAGTAGTGGTGTTCCCCCCATTTTACAGACGAGGACACGGGGGCCCAGAGGAGTTACATGAACTGGAAGAGGAAGAGTCAGACTAGGTGGCCATGGGGTATGGCTCCTGTGTCCCCCCACACCCACAGACTTGGCCCAGCTTCTGGGCTGCAATGAGCTAGCTACCCTGAGTGCAGAATGAGTGTTGGTGTTTAGAAGACTGACTTGATGAATGAGCAAAGGCTCCTCCTGGTTTGGGGAATGGTGGTGATTCATGCCTGATGCGTGAATTGCTCACCTGCCCTTCTATGCCTTGATTCCAGCAAGGCTTCTGAACCACCAGCTGATTGCCTACAGATTTGCAGAAGTTATAACACAGCAGCTTTGCAATTGACCTTGGATCTTGTTGGCTGGCTCCCATTGATCCACAATCTACTCCTTTCTAAAGTCAGTATCCTGTGTTGGTAACTATATAGAGCATGTAATACTGGTGTGCTTATGGGCATGCAGCACTCCTTGAATGTGGGATTGCTAGCTAGCCGAATGGACCCAGTAAAAATTAATCTCACCTTTCAGATTCTAATAGTCTTTAAAATATTTTAGTGAGATTTTGTCTTGGATGAGTGAACAGCATCTGATTCCAAAATGAAAATTTTAATTCCAAAAATCTCCAAAATACACTTTCTTGATTTTAGAGTCAAATCTCTATTAATTTTGTCTTTTGAAGGACATAAGATTAACCTTTTTCGTTATGTAGTTTGCTTCAGAATAATTCCATTTCTAAGTATCACACACACTTCCTTCCATCCATTTATTAATGAGGACAATTTTCTTGAGATAAAGATTGTGCTATATAGCAGACATACAAGACTTAACGCCCTGCCCTCAAGAAGCTGGCAATCTAGTGAGGAAGACAGATGAATAACAAAGAATTGCAATATTGTTCTAAATGCTGAGGTAAAGTACAGAGAAGGAAGAGGCGTGTGAAGGTGGCAATATGTAAGATCTCTTTATGGTGTGGTGTTCCAGACCATCATATATTCAGGTTATACTTTCAAGGATTAACCTTCAAGGCTTTTCTAAATATATTCAGTCTGAGTGTAGATGTAAGAAGAGAGCTTATCCTCAGCTTGAAAACATTCTTTGTCTATTACCCAGTAAAAAAGAAAAGAAGGAAACCTTGTTATATGCCAAGTTTTAAATGTCATGCAAAGAGTTTCATATGAATTAATAGAATCTACAGTAGGCAGGGAAACTTTCCAGTCCCAGTTTAATCAGACATGAGTATGCAGTTATAGACTTTTTTTTTCTTTTGGATACATAGGAAGGCCATGTCTATGCAGTGCTAGATGCATGACAGGAGTTTAGGGATGGCTTGTAAGTGGCACGTGTGGTTGAAAGTACCCTGAACTGGGAGTTAAAAGGCATGGATTCTAAATCTTGCCGTCACCAGCCTCAGCAATGTCAGACTCTGTATTCAGCTCTGTGTAACAGACCTGAAAGATACTGGCTTTTAAAAAGTTATGGAGAAATATATTATTTAATTTTCTCATGTAATGGAAAGAGGCAAGACACACAGTAGAAAATAAACATTTCCATTTTGCAATGTCTTTGGGACCCAGATACTGTATTTCTGTCCCCTCAATCATCCACAGTGCACACTTGTCATCTTGTGGCTGTAGGGTGGCTGATTCACCCTCAGCTTTCTGTCCACATTCTTGATGGGGAGATGGGGGCAGGTGAAAGTGTAGGTGCTAGCTGGGTCAAACCCCTTGAAAGAGCTTGCTCAGAAACACCCCTTATCTCTGTACTTCTAAGGTCATCTCACTGACCAAACTGTGTCCCGTGACCACCCTCAGCTGCAAGGGAGGCTGGAAAATGATGTTCACTGTAGCCCATTGCTGCCCTCAATAAAATAGGGGTTCTATTGTGAAAAGAGAAAAGGGAGACTGGATATTGGGTAGAAATCTAACAATCTCTGTCATATCAACTATGAAATAAATAAGCTAAATCAGTGGTTAGCTAACTTTTTTTTTTTTTTTTTTAATGCACCACCCTCTCCCTTTCTTCATTAAATCTGCACAGGTCCATTACCAGATAGGGATCAGTGTGTCTTCTTTGACTGAAGTTAGAGTTGGAATGCCACGATTATTTTTCCTTTCCTATCTCCCCCTGGGTTCATTCGTTTAGGCTGTATTCCATGTTAAGGGTTTTTTTGTTTGTTTGTTTGTTTTGTTTTTTCCACCCAGCCATCTTGATTGATTTTACTTATTCATTTACTTACATGTTTGTGTGTAACATTAATATGGTTTTAAAAGTCAGGGGGCACCTGGGTGGCTTAGTCGGTTAAGCCTCTGACTCTTGATTTCAGGTAATGACCTCACGGTTCATGGACTGAGCCCCACACTAGGCTCTGTGCTGATGGCATGGAACCTGCTTGGGAGTCTCTCACTTTATCCCTCCCCTGCTCACATACTCTCTCTCTCATGAAACAAACAAATAAACATTTTTTAAAAATATTGAAAAATGGGGGCGCCTGGGTGGCGCAGTCGGTTAAGCGTCCGACTTCAGCCAGGTCACGATCTCGCGGTCCGTGAGTTCGAGCCCCGCGTCGGGCTCTGGGCTGATGGCTCAGAGCCTGGAGCCTGTTTCCAATTCTGTGCCTCCCCCTCTCTCTGCCCCTCCCCCGTTCATGCTCTGTCTCTCTCTGTCCCAAAAATAAATAAACATTAAAAAAAATTTTAAAAAAAAATATTGAAAAATGAAATAAATAAAAAATTAAAAAGCCAGAACTATATAGAAAGAGATACTCAAAGAAATGTCCCTCCTCACCATTTTTCTACCCCATTCCCATCCTCCCAACATATCCACTTCATGCCTACTCACCCCACCCCCACAGGTACATTATCTTGATTTTCTGTGCTGCATTTGGTACCAATGTACAGATACATGTGTATTTTGTCATTTTCCCTACTTACAAAAGGTCATACACTACATTTCCCTTTTATACTTGAAGGTCTGTGTGGATAGTATTAAGCAGTGAAATAGTGGTGAGGCTGGGCAATGACACATGTACAGTAAGAGAGGCAAATCCATACAAAGCAGGGAGACACCACATCTGCTTAGAAAAGGTCTCATGGAGGAGGCTGTATTTGAGTAGTGTCTTCAGAATGGGTGATATGACAGAGATGGGAGGGTTTTCTCTAGATATTGAGAGAGGGGAGGAGGGGAATATCTGGTAGACTAGTTGGATGGCAGAGAAGGGGACCGAGGTCAGGGGCATCCAATCAGGGGAGCTCCCAGTGGAGGGCATGAGCGTCTGGCTGAAGAATGTGAATCTTTGGGGAGGAGTGTGATGGGATGGTGATGATGCAGGAAGTAAAGCCTGAGTGTTGTGTACTTTTCTTGGTTTATGAGGTTCAGAGAGAACTTAGAGATCAGCTAGCAATTTGTTTTAAACTCACACTGTGCCTACATGTTGTAGGGGAGGAAACTTAGGCCTAAACAAGTAAGGGGACTTAGCAAAGTTTTGCAGCCAGGTAGCGGTTAGAGTTGGAAATAGTCATGCTCTTGACTCACAGTCCCCCTGCTCTTCTCCTTGGGATCTAAGATTTTTGAAAGAACACGAGGCAGCCTTGTGCTTTTTAGACTTGGCAGTTGCTTCACTGGTCAGCTTGTGTGTGGACCTATATAGTTCACTTAATCCCAAATCCTAAGTTTCAACCAGACTAACAACAACTTTAAATGAGCCTGTTATAGGCTGCATTCTTGTCCCCTCTCAAAATTCATATATTGAAGTTCTGACCCCAAGTACCTCCTAATATGACCATATTTGAAAATAGGGCCTGTAAAGAGGAAATTAAAATGAGATCATTAGGGAGAGTCTCAATCCAATATGACTGGCATCTTTATAAGAACAGGAGATTAAGACACAGATATGCACAGAGAAAGGACCAACTGAAGATACAGAGAGAAGATGGCCATCTGCAAACCCAGGAGAGAGGCCTTGGAGGGGACCAACCTTGATCTGGATACCTTGATCTAGGCCTTTTTGTCCAGAAACATGAGAAAATAAACCTCTGTTGTTTAAACCCCCCAGCCTGTGGCAGCTGGAGCAAACTATGACACAGCTGTAACTGGCTCTTCAGGGCTGCTGGTGGGATGGTGGGATCTCTTCCCATCCTGATGTCGTAGCCCCCAATTATAGTAGCTCCTCAGCCTCCCTTTGTTGGACCCTATCTTATGTCACCCATTAGCCACCTGGCCCAGAGACAAAAGAATGGTGGAAGGGAGTCTGTTGTAGTGCAGACAAGAGCAGAGGGCAGGCCAGGAGCCTGATGCGGCCATTCACAGTCAACAGATCCTTAACCTTATGGGTTTCAATGGTGCAGTTGATCTAGGTGTCTTTAAAACCATTTCCAACTGCTAGATTCTACAAGTAATATGGAAAGAAGCTCTTTGTTGGTTTTAAATGCATATCCAGGGATTTAAAGTTACTTTAAAAATTATTTTTTCAATTGAAAACTTTTTTTCATATGCACTGCTTCACTATAGACTTTACTGCAACAAGATATTAAGACTTTTAAATTAAGTGGTGAGATTCTGATTTATTTTAATATTCTTTTTTATAGCTTTCTAGATTTTCAAAGTGTTCCTTAATAAATGTACATGATTTTTATGGCCAAGGTTGGGGAAATATGGATCATAAAGGTGAAATGAATTCCAATCCTGTGTTAGAGCCAGACAACAGTAAATTAATCTTCTTAATTTCAAGGAATTCCAAAGGGAGAAAGCTCATTTTTAAAAGAATGGATAATGAGAATAGTTGTAGGACATGGAATGTATGCTCTTGAGTATTTCCTCTATATGTGGAAAAAACTAATAATCTTTCTAATGCTAATGGTAATGAAACAATGTGGATAATTTTATATTAATTGACATATAGTATATAAAAGTGGATGTAGATCTGAGAGTAATAAAATATGAAAATACTAGCCAAGTTGAGAATAGAAAAGATGTCTGTGATTTGTCATTTGGGTTATGGCAAATGTTTTTGCCATAATAGACTAGAGGCTAATAGACTCACACCATCATGGAAAAACTTCTGTTGGCATCCTGGCTTGGTCTTGAGTGTACTTGGGAGGAAGAGAGTGAAGATGACAGTTTAATTTAAAATTAGAAAAAAGGGGAAAAAAGCATTATTGAATTAAAATATATTTTTAGCAGCCCCCACCCCCACCAAAAAAATAGAATTAGAAAAAAGGCGCTGGATTCAGAAATAATAGATACAGACAAATGGTCTCACAAGAAAAATGAGAACATTTCACCATAACTTCAAGTATAATTCCTCAAACTACTGTTATTTAAGTTGCTAATAATTAAAATAATGCCATTGAAAATATTGGGACTGTCTAGGTAAGAGAATATTATAATTGTTATCAATTAGCCAAATGTAATCAAACCTTCCCATTTAGAATGCCCTTTGATAATCTGGATTCTTATTGTCTTTTCCCGTAGATCTTTTCTAAACACAGGTAAGATACAACACCCTTGTCATATGGAGAACAGATCTTGACAAATGGGATTGCTTCCAGGCCTTTTTCTAGATCACTAACCAAAACAAACTGGTGATGAAAATCCCTCCACCTCTATGCACATTTCAGAGTAAATTGCCTGTTCCTACACGTGCTCAGCCTCATAGATACAGGTACTGATAACCTGAGACCTACTCTTTGGTATTGATTGCAGGAGTGAGCACTCCTCCTGTGTCCTCTTTTATAGAGAGCCAGGATCATTTTGGAAACAGATGGTTTCACCTCAGGAGCACATGTGCTATCAAGAGTGTGTGTGTGTGTGTGTGTGTGTGTGTGTGTGTGTGTGTGTGTGTGTGTGTGTGTGTGTTTGTAAAAGACATTTTATGTGTGCCTTGAGTGACCTTTCCAAGAATCTCACACAGCTTATGGACATTCAGGCCTGTTCCCCGGATTTCCCTTAAATGCAAATCCAGCTGTGTTGGTTCCCTTAACCCCTCCTGTGCCTGCTCAAGGTTAAGCGTGGCAGTCAGCTCTTTACTAAGTGTCCAGAGGGTAATTACCCAGATGCACCTGGGTGGGGTTTAACCCCTTGCACCCCCACCTTCTCTGCCAGAGTCATGGGGGAGATTCAGATGTTCAAGAGAGGAACAGTTAGTGAAATTACTTCTCTCTCCTGAGGTAACTTGATCTTGTCAAACAATGGTTTTTACAGAACATATGTGCTTTAGTTTTACTCTAAGTTTCTGAAAGAACATTCTCCATCTTGCTCACCACTGTGGCCCACGCACAAAAAAAAACCCTCCTTTGATTATACATGAAACTTTATCATTATTATTATTTTGTCAAGAGAAAAGCCACTAATTTCCCAAATCAAGATAAAGAGAATACTGCAATGTCACTTTATCCAGAGCCAAAGGCAGGAGGGAAAAGTTGTGAAAATTCAATTCAGGGAAGACCAGAAGGAAACTAAAGCGACTTGTCCAGAAATGAGTATTCAGCTCTTGTTCCTTGGCTGGGTTTCGGGTGACGAGAAAGTAAGTGTTATTTAAAAAAAACCAAACCAGTGAACTGCTCAGATTATGAGCAACTCTCCACGATACTCACCTCTAGATACGCCATGTCTGATTTATGCTGGAAATGAGGTCAGGTCTTATTCTAGGTGGAAGTGCTTATTACCTTGCCCAGGCCATGGGGGCCTAGCGGTATGTCAGCCAGGGACTTGGGGATGCCCTGGAGGTGGAGCCTGACACGTGAAGAACATGAGCTTTGGTGCCCTGTTGTGCAACCTCAGGCGAGTTGCAGAAGCTTTCTGAGTCTCAGTTTCCCTCTCTGAAAAGGGGCTATTGGTGTTACAAAAATGAAATGAGAGGCACCTGGCTGGCTCAGTCGGTAGAGCATGTGGCTCTTGATCTTGAAGTTGTGAGTTCGAGCCCCATTT
The DNA here is from genome assembly GCF_018350175.1 of Felis catus. Lineage (NCBI taxonomy): Eukaryota > Metazoa > Chordata > Mammalia > Carnivora > Felidae > Felis > Felis catus. The sequence continues at coordinate 52,591,080 of NC_058375.1, forward strand.
TGGGGTTAGAGTTTACTTAAAAAAAATGAAATGAAACCAACTGTGCCAGGTGTGTAGTGTGTGCCAGGCACATTGCAAACACTCAAGTAATAGATAGCTGTTATTTTATGCTTACAAATCCAGTGCCTCCATAACCAGATTTGTGATGTTGGATAGTTCATGCTCTGTAGGTGGCTGACCTTTGGTCTTCTTATCTACAAAATGTGAAGTTTTAAGCTGTAGCCTCTTCTAGTTCTAAAATTCAGTGAGTCATTGGAGCCCCTCTTAAACTCTTAAGAATATTTCCTATGCCCAGCAGTGGACAGAGTTGCCAGACTTCAGGTTAAGTTCTTGCCAAGGGATGATGAGAACTTGTCTTGGGTCTTGGGCAGTTCTCTTTGCCCTAGTAGAAATGCAGGAGAAAGTCTTCTTATGGATATAATAATCCTTCCATATCCCAAATCCGTATTCTCCTGCATCTCAAACTTCTGATCTCCCTTACTACTTTAAGATAATATCTAATGTGTAGGTAGTACATTGTTGCTTCCGGACTATCTTAGTATATATTATGATCCTGACTCTTCAGAACAATTCCATAGGGGAGGTTCGTTATCACCCCCAATTTACAGATGAAGAAACTGAGGACTGGATTTGCTGAGATCACATAGTCAAGAGTTGGCAGATAGGCAGTTCATACTCCTGTCTTTTACTGCAAAAACTTATCTTTCTGCCACTGAATAAGGCTCCCTTGTAAAGTAGTGGAGTCTTTTGTTTATAAATGAGGAGGAGAGGCAAAGAAAAGGATGAAGTCACAGTTGGAAATAGGATATAGAAATGCTGATTCTTCATGAGTCACAAGCTCAGGCCTGTGATTCCCAACATCTTTTCATGTGAGGACTTTTCTTTCTTTCTTTTTTTTTTTTTTTTTTTTTTTTTTTTGCAAACAGAAGACTATTATTTCATTATATGTGTAAAATATGGATGAACAAAAACAAAGATAATAAAAAGTACTCATATTCTGATGATAACCACTTTTTTACATTTTGATGTGATAACTTTCTAGAGGTTTTTTTTTCCATATTTATATATTGATGTGTATACGAATGTGCATCTTTAGAGGACGCTTGGGTGACTCAGTTGGTTAAGCATCCAGCTTCAGCTCAGGTCAGGATCTCACGGTCTGTGAACGTGAGCCTCGCTTTGGGCTCTGTGCTGACAGTATGGAGCCTGTGTGAGATTCTCTCACCCTCTCTTTCTCTCCCTCTCTCTGCCCCTTACTCATTCATGTCCTCTCTCTCTCTCTCTTAAATGAATGAATGAATGATAAAAGAATTTTTTAAAAAAGAACCATCTTTAGTAACAAAAAATGATATAGGTTGCCCACAGACAGGTGTAGGGGACCCAGATTATGCATCTCTCCAGAATGGCTCACCACCTGCCCCTTGGTCCCTAAGCTTTTTGCTCCATGAAGAGCTGGCTGTCATTCCTACCATCTCATTTCCTGGGGCAGCTCAGCTTCTGTAGTTCCTGCTGCAGTGGAGCCCAGCAGTGTCAGCACCCATGCCTGACTTGTCTTGTAACATGGAAGCCCTGGCTTGTTGCACTGTTCCAGGACTCAAATGAAGCAGGGTGCTGGGGGCTGAGCCCCAGCTTCTCCAGGAGCTTTCTTTGGAGGCTGGCTGATGCACCCAGACACGCAGGGGATAGAAGGTCCATGGGTGAACCTCAGCCAAGGGGACACAGACGGGGGGAGGCTTTTCTGAGCCATGGTGAATTCTCTACACCCTTGTCCTGGTGAACAAGTAGCCAGCGGTTTCTTGTGAGGTTGTGACAGCTTGGTAATTAACATGTCACCTTGTTTCTGCTTTATCTCCTTTCCTACCTTACCTTCTTCTCCAGCTTTCTACTGGGAATTGCACTCTCCCCCCATAAAGCTTTTGCACAGATACTTTCCCCCAGGTTCTTTTGTTTTAACCTAGAAAACTGAGCGAAGTTGATGGCCACGACATTTATATTATCTCTCTGTTCACCAAGTATGTATGAAAAAAATACCCCGAAGGCAATCACTTTCAGCAAATGTGGATTTTATTAATGACAAGAGCATCTGTATGCACTTGAAGAAAAGTAGTGTATCGAAGTTGTCTTCAGATACCATTTGGTGATAGGTGGATTAAAGGACCCCTTGAAGCCACTCCATGCCCCTCCCTACCCTCGCATCCCCAGGAAGGTCTGAAATCCTTGGTTGGATTGTTTAGGTGAGATATAGGTCATCACAGCTATTTTACCCTTGACTTGACCTTCCTGCTGCCGTGGAATATTCTTAGACATAAATGTAGTGCATCCAGCTTCATCTGCCTGCTGCCTTTCAAGTGTGCGAAGTACTGAGGTCTGTGCACATTTTCCCAGAGCGAGGCGCTCTACACATCTGGGTCAACTTTATTCCAGTTTTCTTTCCTTTCTTTCTTTTTTTTTTCTTTTTTAGTCAGTCAGTGTGAGTAACTGCTACATGAAACCGTGAAGAAAATGGAATAAATATGTTGGAAATGCTAGAAAGTGATCTGCAGTTGTTTATTCTCCTCAGTCTCACTTCCTGGGCTTATTTTTAAGCATTCAAAGAGTTTCAGCAATCTTGGAGAGTGTTTGGCATGCTGCAAAAAAAAAAAAATATGGTCTGTTTTCTAATATGAAAGAACTTCCACGCTGTGTTTCCTGGTTTGAAAGTGTATGGGAGAGAGAGGGGAAAACCAGTCTCAGGGGACAGGGCCTCTCATGTGCTGATTCAAGTTCTCTTAATAAGACACTTAGTCTATGACCTCATCATTCAGTGCACTTCATCTATTAAGCAGTATTCACGGGGCTCCTTTTTGTTTTGCTAGGGCAAGGATTCTATCTTGTATATCTTTGTGTTCTCCAACAGTGCTGACATATCTAATAGGTACTGCCTAAACTCTTTGAATGAGGAGGTGGATGGTGAATTTTTCAATGTAAATAATGGTGAGTTGCATAAGATGTCCGTATTTCGAAAAGCAGATGCTAGAAACACAATTTAAGTATAAACAGTTAGGGAGTAAGGCAGTATATTTGTACAATGTACTGTTTTCAGACAGAGGTCATTGGTGGTATTCACAGTAAGGGCCCATTGGCTGGTTTAGGCAGAAACAGAGAAGAGAGATTAGTCAAGATAGAAATGGTGAAGGAAGACTTGTGTCCCAGGTTCTCACGGGGGGTGGTGGGGGATAAGGCAGTGGCTATGGACTCAGAATTCTGAGTTCTAGTCTTGTCTCTTGAAATCTGGTCCAGCCTTTGAGGTCAGTCTCCTTCATGAAGCTTTTCCTGATCTCTGAACTAGATAATTAACCTCCTAAGACCTGATAGCTCTGTGTTGGGACCTTTCTCCTGGCTCTGCTGCTGGATGGCCATTTGTGTTCTTGTCTGTTACCTTCCACTAGAATATGAATAAGGTCTGGACTCTTCCTGACTCATGCATTTGGCCCCTAGAGTGCCTAGCATGGTGCCTTATACATAGTCCACTGCACAGATGCTTGTATAAGCATACTTACCAACCCAGAGTTTCAGAATAGTAAGATCATTCCTCCCATGCAGGGCTTTCGTAGTGTAGCGGCTTGAATCGTGGCCCCTAAAATGATATATCTATATCCTGGAATCTGTGAATGTGACCTTATTTAAAAAAAGGATCTTACAAATGTGAGTTGAGGATTTGTGCCTTTGGACCTTTCCCTAAGGTAGTTATCCTTCACCAAACATAATCATAGGTTTAATGATCCTTGTTTTGAATAGCTCACAATGAAATAATTAATTATACTTAGTATCAGTAGAAATTATGACTGATGATGCTGAATGATACCTTGATACCACAAGAGACAATGGTGTTGGTTTCTATTAGCTTACTAGCTATGGTGGGTAGAAGGGTGGCTTCCCATGTCCTAATCCCCAGAAACTGTGAATGTGATATTATTTGGAAAAAGTGTCTTTGTAGATATAATTAAAGGTTTTAAGATGAGATCATTCTGAATCACCTGGGTGGGCCCCAAAACCAAGGACAATGTCCTTAGAAGACACATAAGAGGAGAAGACAGAGGTCCATGGGAAGACAGAGGCAAAAATTGTGGTGTTGCAACCACAAGTCAAAGACTGTAGCCACCCAATGCTGGAAGAGGCAAGGAAGGATTCTCCTCTGGAGTTTTGGAAGGATGTATGGCCCCATTAACAGTCTGATTTCATATTCAGGCACCCAGATCTTTGAGAGAATAAATTCCTCTTGTTTTAAGCCACCAAGCGCATGATTATTGGTTATGGCAGCTCTAGGAAATGAATACATGCAGGCTGCATTGAAATTTCTATTCTATCCTTAACTAGCTATACATTTCTTAAGGCAGGGACAATGTCTGTCTGGACATCTGATGCCTACATCTGATGCCTTCATATTCTGGCCAGTAGGTTTTAAGTGGAAGTGTTGTGAGGTAGCTTCTGGGAGCCTTCCTTAAAAGACAGATAGTAGATGCCCTTTGCCCCTTCTTTATCGTTCTTCCTTCCATCTGCCTGGAATGCAGGTGCTGCCATTTTGGACCATGAGAACAAGAGTCCCACCTAGGGATGGGGAGCAGTGATTTGGGCAGGGCCTACATCCCTATGTGCAGCAGAACCATTGTACCAGGGCTGGGCTGCATGCTTCTGGATTTTTGTGTTGGAGGGAAATAAATCTCTTGTGCAAGCCATTGTTATTGATTGATTGATTGATTGTGTGTGTGTGTGTGTGTGTGTGTGTGTGCGCGCGCGTGTGATATTTATCATCACCTGTAGCTTTGGGCTGCAGGGGCATCATTTGCTCTGAGGAGACAGAAATCAAATGAGAGGTACTCTGAGCTTCTCCTTCACTGTGCTGTTTCAAAATCTGTGGCCTCCATTTTTAAAGTTTATTTATTTATTTTTGAGAGAGAGGGTGGGGGAGGGAGGGAGAGTGCAAATGAGTGAGCAGGGGAGGGCAGAGAGAGGGAGAGAATCCCAAGCAGGGTCTGTGCTTTCAGCACTGATCCTGACTTGGGGCTTGATCTCACGAACCATGAAATCAGGACCTGAGCAGAAATCAAGAATCGAATGCTTAACTGACCAAGCCACCCAGGTGTTCCTGTGGCCTTCAGTTTTAACTGAGGAAGCCTGTGGCATAAACTCTTGAGTTAAACAGACCCTAGTTTGAACCTTAACTTTACATTTCCCTCCTGTGGAAGGGCATAAGCTCTCTGAGCCTCAGTTTTCTCATCTGTAAAATGGAGATAATAATAGCTTCCTATTGAGATTGTTATTCTGGGCATTAGAATGATATCGTGTATATTAGTAGATTCCATTGTAATATTATATTTGTATTTTGTTTGGACTGGTGAAATTACCAAGACTGCTGTTCCAGGAAAGGAGGAAACAAAAAAAAAACCTGAATGAATAAAAAGTTTAAGCTGTAAAACATTAAAAGGAACACTTTGACTTATACAAGGGATATACTTGAGGGGCTGGGGAAGGAAGTCCTGTTCAAGCTGTGGGTATCAGGTTTTAGCCATGGATGAGACTGGAGTTTTCTACTCCTTCAGCAAACAATTCTTGGACTCCTCCCATAAGCCATACGTGTAGGGCACACAGAGATAAATTAAGATGTAGTCTTGACCTCTGCCCTCAGGAGCTCTTTGTCTAATGGGGAAGACAAAGATTATTATAAGGCAAGGAGAAAACTGCTGTAAATGCAGCATTCACAGAGTGCCGTGGGAGCACAGGGGTCTGTCTAAAGGAGTTGAAGAAAGTGAGATGTGTTCTCATTCAGGTTGGGTCTTGAAGGATGAGCAGGAGTTCACCAGAAAGGTCCATACGGTTTAGGAAGGGACGATCACATAGACAAAGACACCGAGACATAAGGGAGCAGTAACGTGATGATGGTTGCAGCTGATTAATTCCATTTCAGGAGGTGGGAGAGGAAGATTAGGGGATGTGGGCCTGCAAATGTATCCGTGGCGTTGCTGCCTACAGAGCTGGAGTACCTCTTTTTCATCTCAGGGAGGCCAAGGACCTTTGAAAGGAAGGTAATTATGTGAGCAGTTCTCATCTGATGCTTTTGCTTCTCATCTTGTTCTTTTCACTTGGAATGCTGCCACTTAGGGCAGAGGAGGAGAACTCTTCTGGCAGTCATGGGAGACCCAGATATCCTTTATCTTGGTTGAGATTAACAAAACAAATTCACTTAGGGTGTGAGGAGAAGCCCTCCAGATGAAAAATGGGCGAACCCCAAAGAGGTTGCTAGTAGTGATGCCAATCTTTCCTAACTTTACTTGGCTGGGCCATTTGTTTTTATTTTTATTTTTTTCCTTCTTTTAAAAACCTGTTGTGTTTCTAAAACACAGTTTTTCTAGTTAAAAAAAGAGAGACTCCACTTTTTGGAATGCAGTGCGGTTTTACTTCTGGTAAGAAGTGAAGAAGATAGAGCTTCTGGATTTTTCTATGCATGATAGAGGGCATAGTGTGTAAATGTAGGTTACAAAACTGTATCTCCAATATGATCTCAAATTAAGAAAAACTATATATGCATATGTAATATAAATCGCCCTTTGGGTTATAGGATTATTTCTGTATTTTCCAGATTTCTTTTTTTTTTTTTTTTTTTTTTTTTTTTTTTTTAGGGAGCAAATGAATCTTAAGTGTTTTTAACAAAAATTCTCAGTGTCATCCTGTACCCAATCTGAGAAACAAAAAAATTTCTTGGGAGGAGGAAGGATAGAATTAGGGGTAGACTGTATGTTTTGGAAAGCATTTGTCTCCCCTCCAGTTGATTAACTTTTACTGAGCTGTTGCTAAACATTTTGATGGTTGTTTCATTATTCATCCACATGGATTTATTGAGCAACTACTCAGCAACCAGCCACACCTTTCTGGGCAGGTTTATTTTAGACTGAAAACCAATTCCTGGCTGGCCCCACTGCCTCCCCCTGAGGTTTTCTTAGCTGGGCTCAGAGCGGCCACAACACCCTGTGATTCTGTCATCGCCTCTCTTGCTGCGAGGGGCCACTCCGGAGCCCTTCATAAACAAGCTGTCCAGGCTGTTTGTATAAGAGCAGGGAAAAGACAATAATAAACTCAGGAGGATGGCATGGCCAAGGTGGTTCACGCTGAGGCTTTTTAATGGCTTTTCACACACGAGGAGCACTTTATTGTCTGCACTTCAAAATGCTATTCTCACACGACCACCCTCACCCTGTAAATGCCAGGCTCTCCTGGGAGGCTTCTGTAACTGAGCAGCCTCAAGTTCAAGGGCAGGCTCTGGTTGTTTCTTCTGAGAACAAACGTAAGTATCAGAGGCCCCTCTGCCTGCATAAGGGGCTGTAGGTTAGATGTGCATGGCAATGGCTACATTTTAGAAACTATGTTAGGTGTTTTAAGAATAGGTAGTATTTTGAAAAAAGCTTTACGAAAAAAAAAATAATGATTGGCCATCGGTAGCTTTCACTCTGTGTTTTTCAACACCAGCTGAATAACCAGGACCCTGAAGTGAACCAGAGTATTCAGGAAGGTGAAGCATAGAGGGAAGTGGTTTATTAGAAACAGGCTTTTTGGTTGTGACAAATTGTATGTGAAGTTTCAGGTACAGACCCACAAGGCTATGATGGCTTCAAGCATGTTCAAGTGTGGCCGGAAGGAGAAACCTGGCTGGTTTATTGTGTGGTTTTGCTTCCTGGGGGAGAGGATAGGCAGGAAGAGAGAGAAAGGAACATGCTCCAGGTTACTCTTGAGGTCAGGCTGTGGCCATCCCCAGCTCACACCAGAGAGAGACAGAGAGAGACAGAGACTGAGAGACAGAGGGAGAGTGTACACGCTGTAGCTGTTAGGCAAAACTGAGAACTTGTAAGTTGAGGTAGAAAGTCCAAATTCCTTCAATGGCTCTCAAGGCGTTTTACAGACTGATCCTTTCTAGATTGTCCTAGTAACCCGTCCCAGTGCTAAATGTTGTTCCTCTTCTGTCCCCGGCAAACTCTACATGAGCGATAAGCTCAGAAGTGATCAGTGAAGTCTCAGCCACTTTAGAAAAGTGGTTTAAATCTGCCCCCCTTCTTTTCCTTCATCCCTTCTCCATCCTTCCCCGGAGCAGAGTCAATCACTCTTTCCTGTTGCTTCCATGTGTCTTGGCTCATGAGCACTGTTAGAATTGACAGTCACAGCATGGAGGAGCAGATGGGGTCTGGGGGAGCCTCTCGAGGAAACTGGCACAGGATCACATGAGATAACACATGTGAAGGTTGTTCATTGTGAAGCACTGTAATAGTGTGGTCATCGCAACCCTTTATTAAATACGTGCTTGGCATTTTCTCATTAAGACCTGACAACAACCACTTGAAGGTAGGTATTAGGATCATCTTCCTTTTCAAGACGAGGGAACTGAGTCTCAGAGTGATTAAGAAGCAGCCTTCCCAAGGCCACATAAAGTGGCAAAGTTAGAATTTAAACCCAGGTCTGACTCCGCAGTCGTGACCCACAGCACCCTCAGACAGGAAAGGGATATCCCCTCAAAGCCGTCAAAGCTGGGGTGGAGGGGCGCCTGGGTGGCGCAGTTGGTTAAGCGTCCGACTTCAGCCAGGTCACGATCTCGCGGTCCGTGAGTTCGAGCCCCACGTCAGGCTCTGGGCTGATGGCTCGGAGCCTGGAGCCTGTTTCCGATGCTGTGTCTCCCTCTCTCTCTGCCCCTCCCCTGTTCATGCTCTGTTTCTCTCTGTCCCAAAAATAAATAAATAAAAAAAAAAAAGTTGAAAAAAAAAAAGCTGGGGTGGAGAAGTAAGACAGGGACTACTAGCTAATGTATAGTATGGAATGGCATAAGGGTTAGAGAAAGGTGCATGTAAAAGTTGTCTGGGCATCTGAGTTAATTTTGGGGGAGAAAAACAGGCTTTGTGGAGAGTGCTTACCTCACCTATACCTTGAGGAATGGGGAGGGTATTTATAGCCGAGTTAGAGAACAGACAATGGGCGAAAGTACATGAATAAAGGCTGGGGGTGGATTGGAATGTAAGATATGTGTGGGGGGAGGCATGAGAATGCAGATCTTTTGGTCACTTCTTGTTATTATCAAGGACTTAGAACTCCTAACATTTACCACCCACTTCTCACCCCCTTTCGTCAAGATACACGATGGTATCCTACAGCGAGCATGTAGGAATAGCTGTTCTTACAGTGGCTCTCACCTGAGGTGGTGCTGCTTCCTCGGGCTTGGAAACATTTTGGATTGTCATAGTGATTGGCAGGGGTGGGGTGTGTTGGTTGTGTGTGAAGATGTGCTTGGCGCTTGATGCCCCCAAGCAAAATACGCTAAATATCTTGCAATATACAGGTCAGTCCTGCCGCAGGAAGAGCTCTCCCATTCTAAAGTGTCTTCTGCTAAGAAATAGTGTGGGATCACCCTCTAAGAGTACATATGTAGCCTTACCCCTGGGCCACTGCAGTGTCCCTCTGGGAAGCCCGGTTCTGTTCCTGATATCCCTCCCCTGTCAGACATATGGCAATGATCTAGGTGTTTTATCCCCAATCCACACTTAACCTCCAGAAATTTCTATTCTACTTCCAAAGCTTATAACTGAAAATAAAAATGCCTTCCCTATTTTCCTTCCCCAGCAGTGTCCTCTACAGCTGAGGCCATAGGTTTTCATAACCTTCCTCTTGGTATGAATAATAACTGGAAAATGATCCATCTGATCTGGCTGCCATTGTGGTAGGGAAGGGGATAAAAAGAGCATTCAGGGGACCAGGCACTTCTCAACAAGGGCTCGTCAAGGTAGAAAACCAAGTGGCACATACCTGTGGAGAAAGTATAAAAGGAGCAGGGGTGGGGGAGTGGTAAGGATTGAGGAAAAGCTTAATAACATGGTAATAAGAGATAACAGGCTACAAAACCCCAGTGAAGCCGGGAATAAAAGAGCCCAGTGCCTCACAAATACAGGATTGAATGAGTTTCATGTTTAATGTAAATACACCTGCCATTTGTTCTCTAAAGCATTGGTTCCAGGGTTTAAGATAAAATAGCATTTTGAACACTGTGCCAGTGTAATTTGCCTTTGCCCACGCGCTGACTGTACACTTTGTTCTCAAACAGTCCCTAGTGACAAAATATTGCTCTGGCCAGCTTGGAGGTCACACCTCCTGCCATTTCCCTTAGCCAGCTCTGCTTCTACCTGGCCTTCGTCTAATACTCTGGGGCTATTGACAGTGTGGAGAGACAGGAGGCCGTTGGCCAGGAGTAATATGTGGTCATGGCCAAAGTAGATCATTTTACTTTCCTGCTTCAGTGTTTCCCCCTGCATTCGGTAGAAAGACTGGAACTGTCCATCTCTTCTGCAAAGCTCCTGCCTGCCTTTGGCCTCAAGTCCTCTCTTTGGTCCGTTAGCCCCAGCTACCAGACCTGCTTGCTTTCCATTCCTGGGCTGTTAACTGTGCATCATTTCTTTCCCTGGGCCCACTCCAGGCCAGAAGAGATTGGGTCCTCTCCTTCATTTGGTCACAGTGCCCTATACTTTTCCTTCATGGCTCTTTTCCCAGTTTATAATTATATATTTGTGTGATTACTTGATTTAATGTCTCCCTCTGCCACTGGACTGTGGTTTCCACGATGGTAAATCTGCTTTGTGCCCCATAGTAATTCTGGCACTCAGCGCCAGCCTGACATGTGGTAGGTATTCAATCAGTCTTCATTTAATGAGTGAGTTATTGAATATATTACAGATAGATTAGAAAATACAGATAAGCAAGAAGGAAGAAATAATATAAAAAGCAGTTGCAATCCTACAATCAAAGAAAAAATACTTTCAGGGTTTTCTTTTTTATACTTTTCCTGATTTTTTTCATTCTATGAAATAGTATTATTGTTTTTCACTTCATATTATAAACAAGTTTAAATAACCAGTACATTTATTTAGGTTATCATCATTTTATTTAACCCCTTATTGTCAGGCCCAAATTTGATTATGTGATCTATGTTTCATGGGAAACTGATGGAAAATGATGAAGAATTGTGTCATGTTTATTTACCCAGTCAACATTTTACCTTATCCGAAAGGAGTATAAAATATGAAATTGGGACTGGCTGTCCAGAAACACAGAGACATGTGGCAGATGGAACTCTAGACCACATGGAGAGAGCCCTGGCCACGGGAAATGGCTGTGGTTGCTGGAGGGGAAAGTGGTAGGGCTGTTAAGGAGTTGCCACCTGCTCCTGGTGGGAGTAACGTTGTTATAGGGAAAGCCACAGTGCATTATGGCAGGATCTTTGCTGGCTCGGTGTTGTGGGCAGGCAAAATGGCTGCCTTGGCATCATATGGGAGCTTCTAGGGCTGATAGGGTGGTGACTGAGGGTGGGAAGAGAATCCCTTAGTACTGTTTTCCTAGGCTAGTGCTGGGCTGAGAAGATGAGAAAGCTGGCCCAGAGCCAGGAATCACCACCATCATCCCATCTCTCTGATTCTTACTTAGTGCCCCCTTGTGGCTGCCCTTGTTGTTAACTCTGACTTGGGTGCCTTTGTACCTGTGGTAAACCAAGCTAGACTCTCAGGTTGCATTTGGGTGACTGGAACAGGACGAGGTCTTCGGAATTTTTGTTAGAGATTCACCAGTTCATACTTCCTGCCGAAGGGATGCTCCACAAGTCAAGATGGTGGAAGGCTGACTGTATTTCAAAATCCACCACCACACACAGAACGCTTAGTATGAATAGATACATTAGACAACGTAAGTCTCACAACAATATGATGAGGTCGTTTCCACTATGATCCACAATTTGCAGATGAAGTACCTGACGGTTGGAGAGTGTCACAACCAGAATTTGAACACAGGTCTATTTGACTCCAGACCCCGGGCTTTTTTAACCATTATTTTTGAAGAATCTCAGCAGGTTCTTAAGAACGAGTCATGCTACTTTCTAGAGCGTTTGTGACCCAACACTATGCATTGAAACAAGGCAAGCTCTGTGCTCCCTTTTGGGGAAAGTTAATATTTCACATGCTCTTGAGAATTTAGGAGCTTGGTAAAAACTTACTATTAAACAGGGATTTTCTTTAATTCCTTTTGTTTAAAGATTTTCATGTGAAACACTCTATGTACTGTGCCTCCCTCTGAGACGTCAGTGGTGCCAGAGACCGTTAGGGAGTTTGTGTAAATAGAGAGCAGGCCAAATGCTGCCCACACAAGTGGTGAGGCTGGAGGCTGAGTGTGTGGAACAATTTCACAGTTGGCCCAGGGCTCCATGGAGTGTCCTGAGGCCTCATCCCGGGCTGCAGATCCGTGGACAGGCAATGCCAGCAGAGGCCAAGTCGGCTTTGTTCTGTACGTGCCTTCGACTCCATCTAGCCAGGAGATGAAGACTGGCACGAACTATCTTTGACCATTCATGTTAAAGGATAAATTTGCCAAGGAAATGAAACCAGTCAGTCTCGAAAGATCAATCTTAACTAATGTTAATGTACATCTTGATGATTTTTTTTTCAACTGACACTTCTTACAAAAGACAGAAATATCTAGAGTAAATAACAGGACAAAAATGCTTTGAAACATCTTTGAGATGATGGTTCAGTGCACAGGGTTAAAGGGTAGAACTGGTTCTCTTCAAGCATTTCTTAAACTGCCTCATTTTTATTTTACTTTGTTTTGGGAAGGACTGCATTCTATTGACACATGGAGAAAAAAATTACTTTTTGTTTTTCTAAAACTAATAGGAGCTTAGGCATTATGATTAAGAACCAAAAAGAGCCAACTCCGATGAATGCCTCCTTTCTTAAGCTGCAAAATTTAATAGCTGCCACAGAGAGTTTTTTCTTTTAATCAGCAAAAAATTTATTTTGTCCTTGACATTTTATGCCAAAAATCAGCCTAGAGAGTGTGTTTTATAGCCTGAGCTGAATTGCCCTACAGGTAGTTTTCCTGTGAGTAGTGTTCATTGAATTGGCTTTTTTGCATTAGATAGCAAACCAATATCAATTTTCTAGATAACCTTTTCAGTGTTTCTGAAAGATAAAAGAAACTTAAGCAGAGACAGCAGAGCATTATGGGTAAGTGCCTAGGTTCTTACCGGAACAAGAGATGGGTACCATTGGCATCACTACTGCCTAAGTCCGTGACCTTGATAAATTACCCTCCCAGAGCCTGTTTCTTCTTTCAATTGGGGACCATAATAGTGCCGACATCATCACATTGTTGTGATGATTAATGCACTTAAAGCATTTAGCACAGCGCTTAGCACCTATTGAGTGTTCACTGTTGGTGATGCACACTATTATTACAATCTAAAACTTCGCCTCAGAGAAGGCCTTCTTATGATTTGATGATAGAAGGAATGAGCAGAAAATAAGATGGTTCGACTGTCTAGAAAAACTACCCAATATAAGTTTAGCACAAAATAAATGTAGGTTAAAAGTAATGCCTAATGAAATCTCTTGCCTTTCTATTATCTGTAAAAAGAGTGGAGGCAATCCATAAACCCTGAGCACCTGTTCAGTGCAAGGAACAGTATTTGGCATTTGGAAGAGCTGAAAGAAATGTGAGGTACAATCCCTGTGCTAGTGGAAGTTTTTCGGTGAAACTTGAGGCGTTAAAAAGAAAAACTGATTAACATAACAACACCTAGCTGCCAAGTGTGGGGATGGGGGGGTGGGGGAGGAAAGACCCCAGGCCTAAGCATTGGTGATGGGAAGTGAAGTGGGTTTGAGCTAATGTTTAAAGGATAGGAAGTAGGAGAGAAGTGGGAAAGTCTCTTATAGGCTTGGGCTAATGGCAAGAGCAAAGTCAGCATAGCAGGAAAGAGCAAGGCATGAAGAAGGAGACGCTCTTCCACTCATCCAGTGAAGGCTCATTAACATTTAAAGCTACCTTTGAACCAAGAGTGTCTGTCTGACTAGATTGAATAGGCCTGTCCATCCGGCCGTTCTCCACCACTATGATTCATTACCTCAGAGTCTCTTATCTTTATATCAAAAGTAAGACGAGAGGCAGATACAGATAGGAGGAAGTACTTTGCTTTTCACTGCTATGCCAAACATAGTTTGCATACCAACACTGATAATCCGTCAGCCCACCTCTCCAAGACACTTAATCATTTTCCTGGAACCCACTGGAATAATTTTTCTATGCATTACCAAGTATGCTTCAGAGTGTCTGTTTTTAAAGACAAGTTTGTATTCCTTCAACCAACTGGCATTCCCACAAAGATCCGAGGTGGTCTGTATTACGTATTCCTTCTCAAAGCCAAAGTGGCCAGTTTCGAAGGCAGCTACCTTCATGTCCTGTTAATAATGATGTTTGATACTTGTTGAGCACCTACTCTGTGCCAGGCACTGTTCTGAGACCTTCACGTGTAGTAATTCATTTAATTCTCCAGAAGAGAAGAGCGTGAGGAGAAAGGGAAAGATGAATTAACTGGTTACAAAATTAATCACCAATTTGTTCTACAAATATTTATTTTGTGCCTATTATGTGCCAGGCACCATAATTAAATGCTGGCAAAATTAATGAATAGGTACTTCAAGATTGAAGCAATTCAGAAATCTCATCCTAACAGCCACTATGGGTATTTTATCAACGTCCCACATTCTGTGTTGATGGTTTCTTAAATGCATATTGAGTTCTTGAGAGCAACGCTCATTTAAAATTTAATGTGCATACAAATCATCTGGGAATCATGTTAAAATGCAGATTCTGATTTAGAAGCTCTGTGGCAAAAACTGAGAGTCTGTATTTCTCATGCTCCCAGGGGCAGGCGATGCTGCCCACTACTTCGTTAAGTAGAAAGATTTTAGAGAGCTGAGTAAATGGCAGAGGAGACACAAGAAAAATAAAAGCAGGGACCTATTGTCACTTTGCCACCAGAAGCAGCAGCAGGTCTGGATTTGGCCAGCACTTGGCTCAGCAGAGCACTTGGCATGATTGTTACTGTCACTACCATGTGCACCAACAGAAATGTAAGAGATTGGACCCTCAAGGCACAGTGGCTCGGTTATAACTCCTAGCACACATTAAAGTTAAAGGAGCAAAGCAAGCTACTCTTTAGGGACACGGTTGATAGGGTGTGGCAGAGAAGGTGGTGGGCGAGAAGCCAGGAAACCTGCGTTCTCATCAGAGCTCATTTACAGACTCGCTTTGTGACCCCAGTTAAGTCACTTAGCTTTTCTGTGGCTTGGTTTCCAGGTCAGTAAAGCAGAATCATAATGGCTGCCCTGCCCCTGTTGGGCTGTGGACATTAGTTGATGAGGTAGGGTGTGCAAAAAGTCAATGCTCATGGAAAAACCAAAGGAGTGCCTCAAATATGCATTTTTATAATTAAAAATTATAGGGTTTTTAGCAATAGACAGGAAAGAGAAGGTGTCTCATGAGCTCCTGCTTTGGTTTAGATCTCTCTGGGGGATTTGTATGAGTCTCAGCCTATTCTGATTCATGAGACGTATAGACCCTCTATGGAAGTTAACTTTGTGCTATTCAGGAACTGGTCGTCTCAGCCTATACGTGACCAATGGAAACCTTCAGACTCTTACTGTTTGTCCTTCCTTACACTGAGTTGGGGAGGGGGGGTGAAGCAGAGGGAAGGTAACATTTAGGAGTTATTTTACTTAATCTTCACAGCACTCCTAGGAAGAAGGTATTATTGTGGTTTCACAGATCAGACACCCAAAGCTCAGACAAGCTCATCTACCTGGGGTTTGATTTTGTTTCTCTCAGTAAAAGAGAAGCCTTTTCAGCTTTGTAGCTCTAAAGATGTGATTACTTCACTTTCATGAGGCTGTAAAGCTAGGAAGCTCTGGTATCTGGTTAACAGTCTGTCTTGTGCATGCTCTTCTAGAGGTAGATACCATGAGTTTAGGGTGAAGCCAAGAATTTTGTGCTAAACCCCCATCTCTTTGCTATAGAGTTAGAGAACTATTGCAGAATGCTCTGAACTTAAAATCTAAAGACTTTTATTAGGAATTCTGCAGCTCACCTCTCCTAGGAATACAGGAGGGCTGCAAATGAAGATAGTGGCTCGTTCTTTTTAGTATTTGAGGAGGAGGATGATAACTAACGGTGCACTTTTTTTTCAGTAATTCTCACGTGCCCTGCAGTACTAAGCGTTTTCCACAGGTCATTCACGTAACGTTCATACGGTCCTCTGAGCTTGGTGATTTTGTTACCCATGTTTTAGAGAAGAAAAAGCTGGAGACTCAGAGCATTAAGAAAGTCTTGCAAAACCCAGCAGCTCCCAAGTGGGTCAGCTTGGGCTGTAGTCCTGGTCTTTCCACCTGCCATCCACCCAATGGGTTAACCATTGTGATGGACCATCCAGGTTTAGAAATTGGCAATGGCTCTCAGTGGGAAAGAGCTGCTTGAAACTACTACCACTTCCACGACTACTACTAGAACAACTGCCAGCTTGCTCTTCTGCTGGTAGGGGCCCCTTGGTTGGCCCTGTCGCATCCTATCATATCACAGGGCATGTGAGATCCCAGGGCTGAAATAACCCTGGGCGAATGATGTAAAACAGATTGCGCGTGACACCTGTCCTTGGATTTCGCGGCATGGTACTTCAGTCCCGCTGAGCTCACAGAATGCTTAATTTACCATCAGAGTGCTTGGATCCCTGCAAGAGTCTCCTGCAGAGAGTAAAAGTTTGCAACTTCCACTGGAACAGGATCCCAGACTCTGGGGAATCTTGGAAGGCACACATCTCTGGAAGCCCAAGTCCTAGTCTAGTTTGGGCTAGTTACTTAATCTCTCTCAGCATCAGTTTATTCATCTGTTAAGTGGGAGATAAAGATAGTACCTCCCTCTCAGAGTTGTGAGGATTCATTGAGCCCATGGTGCCAGATTCACGGTAGGTACACCGTCAGAAAGAATCATTGTAGCTTACTTTCTTCGGGGTTATATCAAGCCTGATTTTTCTTTCTCTTCACTTACAATCCAGCAAGACATTCTGTCATTTTATCTCTAAATGATGCCTTACATCTATTTTTTTTTTTTGTACCTAGCTATCACCTTAGTCTAAACCAGCCTTATCTCTAGCCTACATTACTAGCCTCCTGCCTGGTTTCCCACTTGTACTCCTGTTTGATAGCATATCCGGAGTGATTTTATTAAAATATAGACAGGATTGATTATCCATTCCTTTCCTTAAACCGCCCCCCTCCAATGGTGTCCCATTGCATTTAGAATCAATCCGTACCCCTTCCCCTACAAATCATTGCGTGATGTGAACCCTGCCCACTGCCCCACATTCACCACATACCCCTCTCCTTCTGTGTTCCAGTCATGGTGACCTTTCTGTTCCATGGATATGCCAAACTCAGTGGCCTGAGGGCCTTTGCACTTGCTATTGTCCCCTCTGCTGTTTCCAAGATCTTTGTATGGCTGGAAATCTTTAAGAGAAAGTCACCATGTCCCTTCTACAATTATTCTCTAACATGCTGCTTTGTTTTAATTTTCTTCATATACTCACCACGACCTGAAACTTTCTTGTCCATTGTTTAATCATTTGTAGTTTATCTCTCCTGACAAGCAGGTAGATTCCATGACTCTGCTCATGATTCTATTTCTAGTTCTTAGAAAAGTGCCTGATATGTATAAGCTACTCAGCAAACATCTACTGACTGAACGAAAATGTTATGTTTATGATACATTAAACATAAACATAAGCTGAAAAATAAGAGGAAGTCCTTCAGTATTTTTACTCAACCCAAGGCTTGGGATCTGGTGGTTACAGATAGGTCTAGTGGGAATAGGTGAGCAGAGGAATCAGCCCATCTTCAGAGCAGAAGAAGTGTGGTACGGTAGGAGGTCATCTCCTTCAGTCCCCTGCCTCCAACCACTCTCATTTATACATTGAGTTATTCAGTAAGAACTTGCTGTGTGCTGCACTGGGTGCTGAGTTCAGCAGCTGACCATGAGAGATCTAGGCTCAACCTCGACTGAGCTTGTAGTTTGTCCAAGACAACTGGTATGGAGCACCAATATTTTCAGATGAAGCAAGTATTTGACAAGGAACACTGTGCAGAAGCCGAAGGAGCATTTTGTAGGAGGGCCTGTTCTGGAGGATCAGGGAGGCCTCTGCAAGGGAGTGAGCTTTGAACCAAACCTGAAGGATGTCTAACTCTGCCCTCGTTTTCTCATAAGTTTTTTATAATCAGTCCTTGTGGAGGGTGCAAAGTTGTGCAGGTTGGCCCAGCAAAGAGGGTGTGCTTTTTGGGGGGAGTCTTCTGCCCAGAAGACACCTTTTTCTCTCTTCTGTTTATAAAATAACCCATATGAACCAGCATTGGCTGTGGAGGAGTGATGACATCTTCATTGCATATGAGGACACTGAGACTCAGGGAAGTAGGGCAATGTGTCCAATTCATGCTACTTGTAGTGGTGGATTAGGCCCAAAGTCTTCATGAGTCCGAGCCCCATGCTCCTTTAGACAACTTTAGGTATACCTGCTCCTTTGTGATCATGAAGTATTTAAGTTCAGAACATTTCATCTTGTTGATTTTGTTTCCTCAACTGCTTGGCCCGTTCTGGATTTTTAGGAGTTAAAAGTTGGCTGATGCTCCTTTTAGTCCTAACAAAATGTCTCAATATCCATAGTCCTTTGAGGTCTCCTGGGAAGTAAGCAACCAAACTGCAAGTAGGTCCTTTCTTTTGCCAGCCAGCCTAGTGATTTGGCACACTGGACCTGAGTGGTTTTGAACCTTGAGGCTGCCTCTGAGTACCTGTGTCTGCACCCCTGCACAAGTCACCAAACTCTCTGTAAAATGGCCAATACAATCTTATAGAGCCGGTCAGGGAAATGCTCATGAAATTGATCTTGAAGTACTTGGCAATTACACGTTTCATGAGAATCCCTGGTAGGAATAATTAACTTATTTTGGAGGATGGATTTACTTAGGAGAGCTCCATCTGCAATGAGGGTGGGCCCCTCTTTCCTGTTGCTCCTGGCACGTGTTCTTCTCTGAGTAACATTTGTAGCAGTCTGGGTGGTTTGTCTGCTTAGAGCCATGCAGAACAGTCGGTGGGAAAAGCCAACAGGCCATTGGCACTTAGAGACTGGGGTTGGCACCAGTCACAGTGAGAGTCATTGCTTTTATTAGCAACTTAGTCATTTTACGGCAGGCAAGGCAGAAGTGCCTACCATGCAGACTCACCATGCTAATGCGGCTTGTAGGCTAAGAGGAGCAGATACACCCAGCATCCCATGGAAGTCCCAATTGCAGACATAGCACACCTTTCACTAATGTGGTGGCAAGACCTGATTTATATTCTTGCTTCTAGAAAGACTTACTATCAGTCTCTCCTGGGTCACATGTTGTGGTATTTGAATTCTAGTTCTGCCACTAGCTATGTGACTTTGTGATCACATGACAAATCCCTGTGTTCTCATTTGTAACAAGGATGTTAATGGCATCCACCTCATAGAATTGCTTTTGGGAATAGGCAAAGCACAGGTAAGGTACTTAGAACAGTGTCTGGCACATAGCAAGTGCTCAATGGCCAACTGGCTCTCGTTGACGTGAAACTGTAGCGGAATCTCCATATTGCATCTCTCATTCCCTCCTCAAGAGGGATTCTCCTGGAGAATCTGAGCTGTATGGCCCACTGCTCTAACAGTGAGAGGAAACAGTGTGCCCTCAGATAGGCCCCTGTTAGAGACCAAAACTCATAAAAGTCAGAGGGAAAAGGGCTTGGAAATGTAACACAGCTGGAGACTCCCAGATGGAAAGGATACATTTTTAAGGACCCATTACAGTTTATACCGCCAAACACCCAAATAGGCAGATTGACACTTCCTGCCTTTGGGGATGTAGAGTGTTGACACTTTCCAGTCCCCCTACTCCCATCTCAAGAATCACTTCCTCTAGGAATCCTTCCCAGAATACTCCTTGCAATTAGAAGTTTTCTATTCTTTTGGGGTGGTAGGGTGGGGTGGGGTTGCTTCCGTAAAACTGACTTTAACTTCATTGAGATTGCTATTGTCTGCTTGTCTGACTTGCATATCAGACTAAGAGTCTCGAGGGAAGAGACCCTGGCAAGCAGTCTAGGAGATATTGTATGGTTCTTACTATCTCCAGATCTCCCTAGTACTTGGGCATGCAATGTGTTTGTTGAATGAAAAAGTAAATGTATATGGTAAAAAATAAAATGATAGCTAACCCCTACTAAGTGCTTTCTGAAAAGCAGTTCTTGATCCTCCTCTGCTGTAACAGCAGCTAACATTTGTTGAGGGCTTCCCTTACATCTGCAGGCTTTTCCTTCAGTAGCTCATTTGACTGTCCTAACTGCCTTATGGAGGAGTCTATAGTGTTGCCATTTTCCAGGTGGGGAGACAGGAGGCACATCGAAGTTTGAGAACTCATGCTGGAATTTTCACCCAGCAATCTGATCCAGAACCTGACCTTTTAACAGCTACATAAACTGCCTCTCACTGTGAGACTTCAGAGAGAATTTTAGAATTTTGAAAGGCTCCTCCTCCTCTCTCTCACTTTGAAGCCAGGGATTCTGGCTTTGGGACTCTGCTACACACTGACCTAAGTTCATTTATCCATTCAGGGAGGGTCAGGTTCTTTCCGGTTGGTTTGGGAACTATGTTTCCTCTCCAGCAACCTGTGTGACAATGAAAGCAAGTCATAAGCTACATTTTTCACAAGTATAAGCATTTGTTAGCCAGCAAGCATAAAAGCCATCATAAATCTTTTTCCTTTAGGATCTGTGAAATTCATTCTCTCTCTGTTCTGGAGGCCCACGGATCATACTTTGCATAAAAAGTTTAGGCTGAGACAAGCATAATATTCTGGTGTCAGAGTTGACCAGTCTTCTGGCTGCATCAGGTGATCGATTCCTAGTGTTGGGGACACAGAATCTTACAGACTTCTGGACCTAGGTGTTACTCCCACCCTCTTCATACTAGAGTAGAGACACGCATACAGTGCTACAAACCAATCAAATTTCTTGAGTGTTGCTCATTTTAGCAATGGAAAATGTTTTCTAATGCCCCTTACTATTTAGACAACAATACTTGAAGTGCTTACAGTGGCATCCTTTATATTCTAACCAACCACTCCTCAGTATGAATTCCTAACTAGGGTACTTGAGATGTTAATAACCACTAGATCTTTGTTTAGGCTATGTAAATGTTAACCACCCATCCCTCAGAGGTAGATTAAATTTAACTTAGAAATGTATGTATATCTCACTGTCATTACTGCAGGGCTTTAGAGTAAATCATAGATAATATGACAACTCTGCTCAGGGATTGTGTAAATAGTGGGAAGGGGCAGGATTTGAACCTGTGTCCAGCTGACTCTGTGGCTCTTGCTGTTGGGGAGGGGCTGTGCACGGGCGTTTCCTAGCTGTGCTGGGGAAACCTGGCCATCTGCTGGGTATCCATTCCATGGATTTTTTCCTGAAGTTTGAAGACTGGCCCTGGGTTTTGGAAAGGCAGGTATGGGGTCAGAAAGAGCTGGGGGTGTGGGCAGTGGTACTTCTGCATCTTCTTTGCCCGCCTGCCCTGAAGCTCTTTGTCTCAGCCTCTCCACTGTAATTGCCAGCAGTCCCAGACGATGCCTTTTCCCTGTCCATTGGCACAATGAGCTGTCAAGGCCAGGATCATGCTAGACATAATTGACTTGTGTTGAAAATTACAAGAACTGATCCTCCCTTTAATATTTCCTAAATTAAATATAGTGGAATGATGAGATCTGACTGAAAGGGTCATCGTAGTGGTGACTCCTGCTGCCTCTCACAGCTGTGGGACCTTGACCTTTCTGGGTCTTTCAGAGTGAGTGAGCCTCATTTCCTTATATGTAAAGCAAGGGCTAATGACATTGGCCTCATATGGTTGTGAGGGTCGATGAGATTCTCCATGTAAACTCCATGTCTATTGCCTGGCAGTAGGTAGGAGTTTAAGCAATGTTTCTTTACATTCCCAGAAATGAGCCTTGATAGCCTACTACTACTGTCCGTCTCAAACCCTCATTCAAATGTCTGGCATGCAATAGGTGCTCAGTAAGTATTTGTTCAATGAATGGATATGGTTGCTCCCTCTTTCAGAGATCACTGAAGAGTCAAGAGGCCATTAAAAGATCCTGCCTTTTCATGGGCAAAGATGCTAACAGTTATTGAACAACTGTGCCACCAAGTGCTTTACATTTATCCATTCAGGGAGGTAATTATTTAATTACAGCAACGTTGAAAAACTTGATTATACCTATTTTTAAATGAAGAATTTAGGGCTAGGGCTCTGAGAGTTTCCGTGAGAAAGCCAAGGTCACTGACCTAAGTGGTGCGGTTGGACTCTGTATCCAAAGTGGATCTCAAATCCTGTATTCGCAGCCAGCATGCAGAAGAGAACATTGGTCCTACACATCTCACGTGAGACATGCCATCTGCTGAATTCAGCATCTAAGACCCAGAGCATGTTCTACATCTTAATATCCGGAAATGGGATATGTATGGCTCCTGTTGATCAGCTGCCATGAAGAAGAAATGGAGGGAAGCACGGTGAGGGATGATTGGAGCCTCAGTGCTTGAAAGTTGGGCTTTGTCTCAGCTTCAACCTCCATTCAGCTGTTTTGCAGGAGCAGGATTCCGTGTGGGCTCAGGACATCTGTGGGCAGCAATGTCAGGGAGAGCACGAGGCAGTGATGGCAAACATAAGAGGTTTAACAATAAGGACAAGTTCAACGGCCTATGGGTGACCTACAGTGCTATGGAACCAAGCAGTTCCTGTGGAGTAAGGGGCTCTGGGCCCTGCCTCTGTGTGAACTCGGCCCTGCCACTCACTGTAGGACCTTGGACAAGGCTCAGTTTGCTCATCTGTATAATGGATCAAGATGTGGATGATACTGACCTCATGGCCTCATTGTGTGGAGTCAAAATGGCATCAGGCCTGTACAATCTCGACACAGTATCTGGCTCTAGTAAGCATCTAGTAAACAAATGTTAGGTGTTATCATTGACCAAAAGACCACATTCTACCCTAAACTTTACTTATTTCCTGAATGGATCTTGTGGTGTGATTTTGACAGATAAAGTTGTTTACTGAATTCTTACCCCCTGACTTAGATTCAGAAGACTGGCTAGGCAGAATCAAATTTAACACATATTTAAAGGAAACATTTGGGTTGGCTCTGGCAGGGTCACCTTTTTAAAAAAAGTTTATTTAAAAATTTTTGCTTTTGCTGTGTCAGGGTCTTGAGTGACAGACAGCGTGTCTAATGTCCGGGGCTGAGAAAATCTAGCTAGAGTCAGGCCCACGGGGTCAAATTGGCCTTTCAGACAGAGCCTGCCATAGATTTTCTGAGGATTTAGACGATGTAAGGGGAGTTAACCCATCCCACATTGTAAATTATTTTTTCAAAGGAAAAACAAGGGAGCCAAGAAACAATTTGTCATGATTCTCTTACATTTGACTCGGCAAGAATTTAGCAATCTGCCATCCGTCTCCAGCTCTGTGTGATTTGGGGGAATTTTTTATAAGCCAAATGTTTAAGAATAACCTGTTTATTTTATTTTATTTTATTTTATTTTATTTTATTTTATTTTATTTTTTGTATAAATGTAAAATATGATTCAGTAGTCCACCCCAGCACCACCAAAGGAACAAAAACTATTGTCCATGTTCCTTGACAGCAAGAATTAACTTTTAGCCTTTGGTTAAGGAAACAGAGGCGGGGGTGCTTCGTGTTTATAACTAGCTGTACCAGTCCAGGGGGTCATTTAGTAGCATCAGATGGGCTGAGATGTAGGTCTGTACTGTCTGAAGTTCAGGCCCTGTTGACTACTAGTAAAACCCTATTTGTCTTCAAAGTTCAGCACAAATAGTTGAGTACCTGTACTCTCACATTCTAGGGATAAAAATACAGCGATGAATAGATGACGTGGTTGCTGATGGGGCCTTAGAACTTAATACTGATGATGATGCTGGGAGGGAGGAGGAAAGGGAAGAGGGAGAGGAGGAGGGGGAACCGGGGGAGGAGGGCAGTGGGGAAGGGAAGCAGAAACAGCTGCCATTCATGCAGCATCTGTGCCACTTTCTGCATCTGTTTTCATGTAATCATTTCATACAGCAAATGCCTGTTTGAAGCAGGTATTTTTAGCCTTCCTAAATAGATATGCTAGGGAAACTTGCCTGATATTAAGCAACTTGCCCACATCTCCCAAGGGAACAAGACCAGCTTGGGTTTAGACCTGGATCTGCCTTTTCAGACAGTGGTGGAACCCAGGATGCCACACTGTGCTGTGATTAAAGCAGATGTGTAAGGAAATCACTAGAACATAGTGTGGTATGTGTTAAAGCAGAGGTGTCCAAGGTGCCTCGGGAACATGGGTAAGAGAGGCTCACCATGTTGGGCATGGTCTCCTAGACAAGATTCCACCTGAGCTGGGTCTGGGAGGTGAGTGAGCAGGAGTTTCTACTGGTGAGGAAGTGTGTGTGTGTGTGTGTGTGTGTGTGTGTGTGTGTGTGTGTGTGAGAAGGCTTTGCCAATAGAAGGCACAGGTAATGGGAAGTCGTGGCACACTGGGGACACAGGGAGGTGGTCAGGTTTATTGTAGTGGATGGCACAGATCAGGCCTAGGTGTAATGAACTAGAGAAAATCAAGTTTCTCTAATTGAAACTCCAGAAGTGGTTAAGATACTCTAATCATTCTGTGCGTCAGTTGCCAGGAAGGCCTCTTCTCATTGTTATATATAATGTCCACATACTTGATTACTGGGGAAAGGAAGCCAAGACCATATTTAATCACAAACTGTACAGTGTCGGCAAAGATCCTGGTCCCCTGTCTTGTCGCTGCCCTGAGGAGCAGTAATTTATAGCTTGCAGCAGCAGCTGGCTCGGGAGGGAGCCTTTGAAGCAGTCAGATTTGCTGGTTAACTTTGGTTAACCCAGAGGTCAAAAGCAGTTTCTGTCTAGCACATTAGATAACTTTTGAAACGTTTGACAGGTTGCAGGTAGCATTACAGGAACATCCACACTTGTGATAAAAGGAGTTATTTATGAGGTAGATGATGTTTCAAATGTAAAAGAAAAAAATGTCCTGTAAATTATGAAGGCTTTGGTAACAAACCCCAGTTGGATGTTGCTGGCGTTTCTGAGAGGGTGAAAGGGAGATTAGCCAGGAATAAAATGGGAAAGTCCATTTAAGTCCTAACTGGAATTCCAGTGGCATTACCTGCTGATTGAAAGTGACAGTCCAAAGAAATGTAAGTGACCATCGTGGAGAAAGGATTAGTGCCTTCAGCCTTCCTATTGGAGGTCTTTTGTGTCATGAATTGCTATGGAAAACTCTACTGGTGTTTTCCAGCTGATCTAGTATTGTCTAGAAATAAGTGAAAAAAATCAATTGGTTCCAAAGACATTATCACAAAGCATTTATAATCTATTAGTTTCCTGCCTTGGTTTATCAAAGCTAAGAAAGAAAGACGGTGCTCTAAAGGTAAAAAGTAGACACTTTGAATTCAACTGCTTTTTGAATTCATTTTTTTTTTTTTCTACAGAGCAATCATTGTTGTATCTAACAATAAAGTACATGCTTTGGGGGAATAATTGTTTTTTTAAACACCCTTACCTCAAATGCTAGAAGGTTAACGTTCCCTGGAATACATGACTAAGTCAAGAACTGTTTTTTTGGTACACATATATAACTGCTGGAAAAGCAGAAATTGATTAGGAAGCAAGAAATTGTACTTGGCACTATTTAGATTCTTTTTTTTTTCTTGCCTCCCTTGTCAGCTAGTGTGCATTCAAACCACATGCAAGCGGGTATAGTGACCTGAGAATCGGAATAACACATCCTGTCAATGTCACTGCCAGCTGGAGATCTGGGGCAAGTACTTCAACCCCTCCGAGCCTCAGGGATTGATAAACCCCTACTTTAGCTTCTCACTAGTTGTTACCAGGATCACATGAAGTACTGTACATAAGAATTCTCTGAATATCTGTAAGGTACCCAACACATGTACAGTGATGAAAGTGAACTCTCTGAAGGCAGGGACTGTATCTGACTTAGGCTGCTCTCTATCATCATTACCAAGCACAGAGTCATTTGTTCAATAAACAAAGTAATCAGCCCTTAGACAACTTTGTATCATCAGTGGCCCAATTTTTATCACACACTCAGGCTATTTCTTGTGTGAACCTTTTGGTTGATCGTTTTTAGAGCCACAAGCCAATGATGATGTGGTTTCCCAATGCCGGATAATTGGCCCACGAAATGGGCCAATTGCTGCTTCCTTCGGTTGACTATATGTTCCTTGAGGGTGGGGGTCATGTCTCATTCATCTTTCTATCTCTTAGCAACTGACAGTATGATGTTTTGCATTTGCCATTGAACAAAGAAATATATACTAGATGGAATTTTCCAAGGCCCTGGGCCATCTCTTTGCTGTCGTCTCGGACGTAATTCCACTTCCTGTTCTGGAGTGGGGTTTGAAGCTAGTGCAGAACTTTGGCAGAGCTTTGGCTTGTGGGCTTGTCCTTCTTCCACTCTAGGGCTATGCTACTTGCTGCCAGCACTCTTCTAAGTAGACCCTTCCACATTCCACAGTGTGTTTATTACATAATCTCTGATGGTTCACTTGAGAATCCATTATTCTAACTTCTGCAGATGTTATCCAAGATTAATATATATGTATATATATATATAAATAACATATAAATATAAAAATATAAAACATAAATAAATAATATATATATGTATATATGTATGTATATATGGCTGAATCCTTTATTCACATGTGGTGACCACTTCTCATCTTCTAATGCAAGCTGCCTCAGATAGCCATTTTGGACATGGCTGGCTCAGAGAAGTGAATAATCTTAATCCTGAGCAGGGAAAGGGAGAAGCCACATTGGCAGAACAGTTGCAAGTTAGAATGTCCAGGTGCTCCTGGAAAGTGAGGGTTACCTGAGCCTAGAGGCAAGAAATATGACAGACGAGGAAGTGAGTATTCTGTTGGCATGTTTTTAATGTTCATATGAGATTACAAAGGAGGCACCTGCTTAGTCTGTTGAGTTGTGACTAGTTGCTTCTTCTGGTGTTTTGGCAGTTCCTGTTACCTTAGAGCCCATTTAGACAGGCTTAGCGTTGATCAGACGTTCAGAAGGCTCACAGGTGGTCTACTGTAATGCTCTTCTGCCTAAGTACTAACCACCAGCAGCTGCTCATCTCTTCTCCAAAATCTTAACTCCCTCTTATCCTCCCAGTCTCAGCTGGGATTTTGCCTCCTCAGAGAAGTCTTCCATGATACACTGCAGGGCATACATCTGGCTTGTTGTTCCCAGAACCCCCTGCACCTGAACTTAGTGACTTTCCCTTGCACCGACCACTGTTTATGGGTGTTGCCTTTTTACCCAAAGTTCTTTGAGGCCTGGAGCATGTTGACATGCTCCCTCCCCACTGTATGCCCAGTGCCTAGTGAGATGCCTAGCACTGAGTGGCTCCATAAGTGCTGATTGGATTGTTGTTCCATGAAATCTCAATTTAGTCCATGATTTTAATCTTGCTAGTCTTTTGCTAAGCTAGGTTTTACATTTTTGCTTGTTGTTTATTTTTATTTTATTTTTAAATTTCAGAATTGTATTAGGCAACAAATTTCAGCTTTAATTTCATTTCCTAGAATACCCTGAGTCATTGTCTGAATAAAAAAGGGTCAGGTTAATTTTCAAGATGCCTGATCATTTTTTAAAGAATCGAGAATCGATTTCCTTTCCATTTTATTTTCATGGTATATGGCGTCATTTCCCTAACCTTGCTGCACATTAGAATTGTCTGAGGATGTTTTAAAAATCCCAGTGCCCGGCTCAGCTTCAAACCAGTTAAATGAGATATCTAGGAGCAGAAACAGCAATTTTTAAACATCTTGGGTGATCATAATGTGCAGTAAAGGTAGGAAATACTGGTGTATGGATTTTTGTCGTTGTTATTTATGGAAGTGATATATCAGGTATATAACAACTAAGGAGTGAAAACTTTATTTATTTATTTACTTGCTTACTTATTTTCCTGAAATGCAGAGAAATGAAGTTTCAAGAGACAACTTGGGGGAACACATTCTGCATTCTATTTTAATTAAAGAGAAGATAACCAGAAATAAAGTCATTTTTCAGAATATCAGAAAAGTTATTATTCAGAAAAACAATATAGGTTAAAAGTAAAAGATACAAATGAGAGAAAAATCTGTACCGAATGGGGTTCTCTGGTGTATTTCAGGACCTTTGCTTTAGAGTCAGGTGGTCTTGTGTTTGAATTCTGTAGCTCACCAGCTCTGTGATCTTAAACGGGGATCATTATACTTCTCTGAGCTGCAAATGCGAAAGTAGGGATGAAAAAACCCAATGTAGATGAGTGTTGTAAAGATTAGAAATAATGTCCTTGAGGGGCACCTGTCTGGGTGGCTCAGTCAGTTGAACATCTGACTTTTAATTTTGACTCTGGTCATGACTTCTGGTTCATGAGTTTGAGCCCCGTGTCAGTCTCAAGTGTGGAGCCTGCTTGAGATTCTCTCTCCCTCCCTCTGTCTCTGCCTGTCTCTGCCTTTCCCTCCACTCGTTCTCTTTCTCTCACTCAAATAAATAAACTTAAAAAACAAAGAAATAATGTCCTTGGAGGATCTAGTATTAAATGTTGCCTCCATTTCTCCTACCCTTCCCTGTATATTTTGAGTTAGTGAATTCAGCTCTTTTCTCCTAAGCCTTTCACCAACAGTAGGTCCACTGCAAGGTCCTCTGAGGTTAAGAGAGATTCACTTTCCCAGTGCTTTCTGAATTACCAAGGACGGTTCAGTGAGTGCCTGCACTCATTTTATTGTGAAGGGTGGACGCATGAGTGGGAAGGAAAGAAGTTAGGAGCTGCACGTGGGTGTTCTACAAGCAGGAGTGTGTTAGAGGCTCTGATACACCCATCTTTAGGAAGAGTCAGATAACAATTTTCTGTCTCTACATTGATTCATGAGCTGCATAGGGAAGGCAGATTTTCATTCAATGACTGTCTGCAGGCTAAGAATAGAAGTGTCGGTTA
Source organism: Felis catus (assembly GCF_018350175.1). Taxonomy (NCBI): domain Eukaryota; kingdom Metazoa; phylum Chordata; class Mammalia; order Carnivora; family Felidae; genus Felis; species Felis catus. The sequence goes on from NC_058375.1 coordinate 52,620,099, forward strand.
TACCATTCCCCACTCTAAAGAACCAGAGGCCCTTCAGAAAAAAAAAAAAAAAAAAGGTTGATTCCATTGCTGGGGCAGGAAACTTACAAATTAAGCCTGGAACGTTTTGTTGTGCCAGAAAGTAAGCAATCATGATTGATGTCAAGAAGATACAAGAACCAGCTTGAAGGAGCTCCTGCTAGCCAACAATGTGAGTGATGAAATAAATAAGGATAGTGATGGATAACAACCCACTGAATAAAATAGGAATCCATGAGTCCATTCTGTAATAGATAGATGGGTAGATAGATATGTGGGGAAAGGGAAGAGTTCTTCCTTACAGTGTAATGCCAACTGATAAATGCAGAGGAAATGGTGGAATTGGAAGGTCACCATTTCACAACCCTAGAATTGTTTGGGCAAAAATCATCAGTGGATGTTAAATCTGGGGTGGGAGAATTGATAAAGAAGAGGATATCTGTATGGTTTTAAAATGTATCCCCACATATTGCTTATTGGTTATTAGTGGGTAAAAGGTTATTTATTAGTGGGTAAAAGGTAGCTTTATTGCAGAGAAAATGGACACAATCTTGGCCAGATGATCAGGCTAATATAACCAATGAGAAACAGACAGACATCATGAGGCATCCAGATGTCCAGATCCAGGAATGTGATACACTGAGAAGGGCACAGCATCACTTATGTGGTATTCTGGCCAGGAGTGCATAACCTGAATCTAATCATGAGAAAATAGCAGACAAACCCAAGCAAGAAACATCCTGTCAAATAACTGGCTTGTTTTCTTCACAGGCCAGTGTCATGAAAGACAGAGGCTAAAGAATTATCCAAATTAAGTGTGCCTAAAGGGATGTAACTATTAAATGCAGTAAGTGATCCTGGGCTGGATTTTGTACTGGAGGGAAAAAAAAAAAAAAGCTCTGACGGACATTATTGAGACAATTGACAAATCGGAGTATGGCCTCTGGATTAGATAAAAATATATATCAATGTTAAATTTCCTGATTTTGATCATTTACTTTGGAATATTCTTATTCTTTTTTTAAATTGACAAATAATTGATGTATAACATTGTGTATGTTTAAGGTATATAAGGTGTTGATTCGATACATTTTTATATTGCCATATGATTACCACTGTAGCGTTAGCTAACACCTCTATCACCTCATGTAATTATGGTTTCTTTTATGTGGTGAGCACATTTAAGATCTTGTTTCTTAGCGACTTTGAAGCATCTAATACAGTATTGTTGACTATAATCACTATGCTGTGCTTTAGATCTTCAGAACTTACTCATTTTCTGGTTGCAGGAATATTCTTATTCTTAAAAAAATATATATTGAAAGCATGAAGGAGTGAAGGGACATGATCTATACCAATACTCTTCAATAGTTCAGAAAAAAAATAATACAGAATGATATAGCAGCTACGGAGAAATGCTGAAAATGGACAAATCTGGTGAAAAAGGGTATAGAGGAGTCATCCAGATTATTCTTTAAAACTGTTCTGTAAATTTGAAATAATTTCAAATAGGAAGTTTTTAAAAAGTACTGTGATCAAGTAAATAAGTGGAATCCAGCAATCTGGCACAGCTTCGCTATGTTAGTTTGTACAAGTCCTTCAGCTTCTCGGTTTCCTTGCCTTTTAAATGGGGATAACATAATACCTGTCCTTTTTGCTTCATAGGGTTGTGCGTGTGACAGTCTTCCTAACTGCAAAGAGCTGTAGACATACTTAGTGACATTTTAATCTAAACACTTCCTCACTTCCTGGGCTTTGTATTGATTTCCCAGTCACTTGTGTTTATAAAATACTCTCTCCCTCATTAAACTATGACATAAGGATGATACTACTGCTACTACCATTAACAGCAACAACAACACTTGCATAGTACTCTACAGTTTGTATAGTGCTTTCTGTGCACCTGGCATCATTCTAATTGGTTTACATGTATTACCTCAATTACTCCTTACCAAAACCCCAATAGGCAGGTACTGTTTTCTCCGTTTTGCAGAGAAGGTAACTGAGGCAAGAAGAGGCAGAGGTAGGATTCAAACCTGGACACTCTACTCTCAGTTTATGTTCTCAGCTGGACCCTTCTCTGGCTTCTGAGATCTGCATCTCCTGTGCCCCGCCCCCTTCCTGGCACAGCCTGGCACACCCCTGATAAATGTCTGTAGACTAAATAGTGGGGAACTGGGTGTTTTAGAAAGTGCAAGGGTTCTGGAAATAGATGGACCTGACTTAGGATCTTCCCTCTGTCTTTACTAGCTACACTCAGCTTCTCTGAGCCTCATTTCCCATGTTTGATAAGGACAATAAATGGTCAGAGTTCTTTTCCTTTTCTTCTTCCTCTTCCTTCTCCTTTGTCCTTTTCAGACATTTCACTGTGGACAGTGTTAATATTGCTTTTCACCAGATGTTCTTTCTCGATTGCTTCTATCGTGATTTTAATACCATTTTACAGCAATTGTGATACCTTATTGCAGTTATTTGCTTTCTGTCTCTACCTAGATTAATTTTCTTGAGGGCAAGAGCCATGCCGTTTTTATCTTCATATCATTATTGCCCAGCATGATGCATGGCCCTAGGAACAGGGCCCATATCCCACTTTGGTGAGATTTAGGAAAAGGCCCTTACTCTGGCCAGGTGCAGCTGTGCAGGCACAAAGCTCGGTCAGCCAACACTGTCTCTGTTTGAAGAAGAGAGGGCCACAGTGCTTTGCTAGGAGGCACAGGTTGGTGGCAAATGAAGCTGTATCTTACCTCCCGCTCTTCCCCATAGCCGGACACGGTATATAGTCCACAAAGTAAGTGATTGGTTGAAACAGCCATGCCTATCAGCTACTCAGGAAGTGTCCGTGGAATGAATGAGTGAATGGATAGGTGAACAGGTGACCCATCTCTTTTGGATTTCTTCCTATGCTCAGCTGTGACTCAGCCAGAAAATCAATCCCATTTTTGCTTTATCCATAACCCCAGAGACCTACCATTATCTTCTTGGTCAGATTTCTCACACTTAATGATGCTGTGACAGGATTTATCCCTTCCTGAAATTCTGAGTCCCACTGTGAGGATGGTTGCTCCTCTGTAGCAGACCTTGAGCAGAGGCCAGTCGAGGCCCACACATGGGCCAGGGCTCCAGCATCGGATCCACATTGCCCCTCCCAGGTCAGAGCACATGGTCTCTGCATGGATGTGGCTCCGGGCAGGCCCCTGGGCTCCGCTGCCTTGGTCTTTAAGAAGTGCACGAAGGAACTGGTCTCCCCCCAATTCCCCCCAGTGTGGTCTCCAAGTCCTTCCTGAGAAGCCACTCTGCCTAGCCGCAGGAAAGGAAACGAGTTCATCTGGGTAATTGCCGACACTAGGAGAGCAGATGTTAGGTGAGCACACTGCTTGTTAGCTAGAGTCAGAACATCGTGGTTCATTGGCTCCAGGCTGGCCAGGGACGCTTGCACAGAGAACCTTGATTTTGTCTTGATTATAGGTAGAGTCTGTAGTTTTTACTTTTCACTTCTATTGATGATTATTGTTTTTTAGTTAAAATAATTTTTCTAAGACTGCAAAGTGCTGAAGCATTTGTTACAGAGAGGCTGTAATAATACAGGTAAGCAAAAAGAATACCTGTGCCCCCACTGAATCATGACCACTGTAAATAGCTGAGTTTAGTCTTCCACCTCTTCCACTCTCTCTCTCCCCCCATCTCATAAACACACACGCTCCATACCCTTACCTCCACTTATTCATTGCACTTTGGAACAGCTTGGAAACTTTGAGATTATATTGATTGGTGAAAGCGATTAAGTAGTCTACAAATGTATTATTAATATGTTAGGAATGAAGGTGAGATTATACCTTAAATTCCATAGATAAATATGCTTCCAGTCTATCATTCCTGAAATAAACTTGCTGGAATGTCTTTCTTTTATGCCAGACATATACTAACACAAAGAACCTACTTCCCAGGAGACTGGCTAAACCATGCACACTGTGTTCCATCTTTATGATGAAATACAGATTTCCCATTAAAAAGAAAATCTCTTCCTTTCAGAAGGTTGAAAAAGATGATACTCACAGAAAAGGGAGGGAGAAGAAAAGAATCCCAGCTGGTTAAATTTAGGGCGCTGAAAGAGATCCAATTGGCAGATAATTCCTGGCTGCCGGCCCACAACGTTTTCATTTGATTGTGCATTGGATACATTTTCATTCATTTTAAGCCCTTCCCTTTCAGTATTTTGTTCCTTGGAGACAGGAAAACTAGTATCAATAGCTCTCTTGGCCTCTATCAAATGGCTTGATTTACTTAAGTGGCCTATTTCGCTATTCCAGTAAGGAGGGACTTGTATTTGTTGACGCACTTCTGAGAATGATTGTGCAAAGAAATTCTGAGATTCGAACCGTCTTTGTCCCCTCATTGGTGGCCTTGTTTTAAACTGAAAAACACTGGATTAAGTGGTGAGTGTGGGACGCTGGGAAGCGGACTCTCTGGACCCAGAGGTGGGAGACCTGGCTTCTCACCCCACTCTGACACACGGACACATGGATTTAGCCGTGGCTCCACCCCTTACTGCCTTGGATCTTATTCCTCTTCTGAAAAGTAGGGATAATCGTCTCTTCTCTACTTTTCCCTCCAGGGTGTTCTGAGGGTAGAATGACCTAATCCAGAGGCTCTCAGCCTCAGCTGCACATTGGAATTATCTGGGGAGGCTGTAGAAAATACCCTTTGCTAGGCTCCACCCAGACTGATTAGGTCAGAATCCATGGGTGTGGGGCCTGGACATTGGTAATTTTTTTATATCCCAGGAGATTCTGTTTTGGCATCAGGTTTGAAAAGCACTGGAAATCAAGGAGATAGTACATTGAAAGGCCTGAGAATGCAAGTCATGAGAAAAGGTGAAAAACACCCGCATTAAGATGATGCTCTGCACCTTTCAGATGGTGTCATGTGGAAACCTATCAAGGGCCTATAAGGCAGTGGGTTTCAACCTTTTTTGACTGTAACCTAAACAAACAAACAAAAATCCCTCACATCCCAGTATACACACTCAGTTACACGTAAATACACTCAGACCCATGTAAATACAGCTTTCACATCAATGCTTTCCCTTTCTGTGTGCAGTTCACTCTAACATGTTTTTTCTTTTCTATTCCATGGCAGTTTGGACTACTCTATTTCCTTTTCTCTTTCTATGCTAGCGGAGAGCCACGGAGCTGGTTTAATGATCTGCTAATGAGTACTGACTTGTAGTTTGAAAAACTCTGATGAAGAATGGCATATTTCTGGGGAGCAGGCTTACCCCCTCTTTGATGTTTATTCCTTCGAGTCTGAGACTGCTGGTGCACAGGTCCACCTCCCCTCTCTCCCTTCCACCTACACCTTTACCTCAAACATACCCATCAGGGCTGTCCTGCTTCGAAAAGTATTTGGTCCTTGGGGTGCCTGGATGGCTCAGTCCACGGGGCATCTGACTCTTGATTTTGGCTCAGGTCATGATCCCATGGTCGTGGGATTGAGCCCAGTGTCAGGCTCTGCTCTGGGCATGGAGCCTGCTTGGGATTCTCCCTCTCTCTCTCTCTCTCTTTCTCTCTCTCAAATAATTTTAAAAAATTCTATTTAAATGTATTTGGTCCTTAATTGGGTGATTTGGAGCTCTGCTTTCTCTTCCATAGTATAATCCCTGAAGTGGTAGGTCTTACACCTTAGACGTTATACTTTATACCTCACACAGCATTTGTGAAACAAACTCAACCTACATCGTCAATTGAAATATATACAGTTTACTAAAGAGTTTCCTTCACATAAACACAAGAGATTACAGTGAATAGATAGCTCTAACTGCAGCATGGTGGTGCTGATGCTAACTCCACGCTCTTTATTTTAGAGGACTGGGAAGGCCCCTTGGTCAAATGTGGCAGACAAAACCGTGTTCCTCTTATTCTGCCCAGATCCTCTTCTTCCCATGTTTTCTGCTCCTTCTCTGTATTGTGCTTTTTTATGTAGGTTTGCTTCAGCTGCAGAGAATGCTCAGCTTCTCTCTTTTCATTCATTAACAGTTTGGCCAGCACAGCCCTGTCATCCTCTGTCACATCTTTAGCCCTGGCTTCTGTTGGTTGGTACGTGGCTGTGGGCAGGCACTCAAAGCTCATAGTTCTCTCCCAGGATATACTCTCCAGTATGTAACCTAATCGGATGCCCACTGGTTCCTTCTCTCTGCTTTATTTCTATGGAGGCCATACTATTTCTGAGTTTTTTTTTTAAATTTTTTTTTCAACGTTTTTTATTTATTTTTGGGACAGAGAGAGACAGAGCATGAACGGGGGAGGGGCAGAGAGAGAGGGAGACACAGAATCGGAAGCAGGCTCCAGGCTCCGAGCCATCAGCCCGGAGCCTGATGCGGGGCTCGAACTCACGGACTGTGAGATCGTGACCTGGCTGAAGTCGGACACTTAACCGACTGCGCCACCCAGGCGCCCCTGAGTTTTTATACTATTGCTAAATGTTTATTTACTTTGGGGGGGGGTTGGGTAGAGAGAGAGGGAGACAGAGGATCTGAAACAGGTTCTGTGCTGACAGCAGAGAGCCCAAGTGCAGGGCTCAAACTCACGAAACGTGAGATCATGACCTGAGTTGAAGTCAGACATTCAACCAATGGAGCCATTCAGGTACCCTTATAGTATTTCTAAAGTTTTCTGCCAGTTCTTTCCCTTAATGTCTATTTGCCTTTTTTTTTTTTTCTTTTTGGTCTGCTTAATTTGTGCTATATTACTTCTAACTTCTAGTGGCACAAAAACAAACATATTCAAATTTCAATAATAATTGAACATATTGGCTTTTGTTATCCTCAATTTCTTTTTGTCATCCTCCTCTAAAGCAATGCTTGAAGACAGATTTTATAATTCTCATTGTATGGAAATTGTATATAACAGACTCAGAGCAGTGAGGTGACTGATTCGAACCCTGGTCTTTAGGGTCCAAGTCATGGCTCCTGTGTTCCACATCAGGGGCTCTGGATGTCTGTGACAGGCAGTCCTTGCTTCCTCAAGGCATTTAAAAACATTTAAAAAAAATATTTATTTATTTTTAAGAGAGCGCGCGCGCGCGCGCACGCAAGTGGGGGAGGGGCAGAGAGAGAGAGGGAGACACAGAATCTGAAGCAGGCTCCAGGCTCAACGTGGGGCTTCAACTCACAAACTGTGAGATCATGACCTGAGCCGAAGTCAGATGCTTAACTGACTGAGCCACCCAGGCTCCCCTCCTCAAGGCATTTTTGACCCAAGACAGAAAGGCTGATAGAAACGGTGTCCTAGTGCCATGCATGAGCCCAGTCAGGGGGGAAGTGGTGGGTACTCCCATATGTCCGAGTTCCAGAGGATGCAGCTAGGCTTTAGCAGACCTGTTACCCTTCTGAAACCTTACTTTTGGGGGTCAGGCTTGCCTAAGGCTACCATGATTGACCATCATACCGAATCTTTCCTGGCAGTGGGGACTGGATTAGGCTGGGAAAGGAATCTTGTGAAAAAATACATCCGCCTCACCCACCCCGTGCTCTGCAGGGGACGCAGGCAGTCCTCTCTCAGACGGCTGTCTCGGCTGTCTCGGTTCCACGGTGATAGGCGTCCTGAGTAAATACTCTGATAGACTAAACACACGTTGCCCGCGTTGGCTCGGGGAGCAGCAGCCCCGGGAGCGCTCCCAGTACAGTCCCCTGTGTGGCAGCCCGACTTGTTAATCATCCCACTGGCAGGCTGGCCAGGATGGAGATATTTAGCTTGGGACTTGTGCCTTACCCTGTATGCTAATGTGAGCATTCTTAGAACTGTAATTTCCGTTCTGACCTCCATGGACAGTCCTTATAGAGAATGCAGACATAAAACAATCCCTGAAATGTCAGGAAGAAATTGCATCTAATGGGGGGTACCTCTGCCAAGGAAAACATACTTCAGTTTTAAAGCATTCCCATCCAAACAGGGAAATTTGAAAACTGCTCGTGGATCTGCACTGGGGCCTGAGCACTTTTCTGTGCCCTTTAATAAGCTGTAATGCATGTACCAGCTAGCTCCACTGCATGCTCCCCATGGTCTGAGGCGGCTGCCTGCGAAGGAGATGGGGCGGGAGGCAGGACATGACAGCTGAGACCTGTGTGAACTGGTATCATCCAGAAAACCTTCCCAGGGGTCAAAACAAGATTTACAATGGGAACAGATACTAAATACCATAATGTCCTACCTGCATCTGTTACAATGGAGAATATGATCTCCAGTTGGGTCTTGAACCCTTGGCCTTCCTGATACCTGATACTAATGGCTAAGAAGCATGTCCTATACTCTTTAGAGTTTTGTATCAGGAGACACACTATCTGTCTTCCAAAACTGTGCTTGTGAACAGACACCACTTAGAATAATAATAACATCTTGGTAATACTTGCTGTCATTATGAATGTTTATAATATACCAGGAATAAATACTTTACCTAAATTATTTCATCTAGCCCTCTAAATAACACCGCAACTTAAGTATTGTTTTGTATCCATTTTATAGAGAAAACTGAAGCACAGAATGGTTGCGTAGCATGCCCAAGATCACACAGGTAATAAATGGCTGGCCTGGAGTTTGAAGGTCATGCTCTAGAGCCATGCAGGACGATCCCACTGGGATAACAAGAAAGAAAAAACAAGAACTGAAAGTATTAGAACTTATATTTATACTTATCCCTTACCGCATCCTTTGCACATTTATATTTGATGACTATATTTTATAAAATACACTATAATAGTACAGAACCACATAAATATAAGTTCTGAATAAAGAGATCTGCATATAATGAAGGATTGTGGTCAAATATTTTTTACTTATGGGCTGAACATATTTGAAGACTATTGCATGTTGGCACTAAGTGCACTTGAAAGAAGAGTTTCTTTTCCTGAAAAGTAGCTGATATTGGTAATATCATGGGAAATTTGTTATTTCCAGGGAGTGTAAGCTCCTTGAAGGCAGACATTTTTATCTGATTTGCTTACCACCATATTATTCCCAGGACTAGACCTAATGTGTGGTAGGCACTTGATATAAAAGGTGATGATGAAGTTTGGAAACATAAGTGAACATTCATAATGAATAAGTTATTGCCATCGCATTATAACGCACGATAGCCTCAACGACATTGCACGGTGTGTTTAATGAATTATCCTTCACTAAAAATGCAGAACTCAACACTCTGTGCAAAACTTCAGGGAATATGGTGTGATTTCATCAAGCCCTGCCCAAGCACCAAACTGTTCCAGATAATGAAGGCAAGGGTGAGGACTTTCAACAGAGAAAGGGATTATGAAAAGTCAGGAGCATGGAGAAGGGAGAGAGGAGAGCCAAAATAAAGGAATCAGATCCAAATTCGGTTCCATGAAGTGATTTCACTGATCACCTATCACTCTCGACCTGCTCACTGATGAGCTTACCTTCCTGTTGCCCACTGTGGCCTCCGAGAAAAGAGGGTTTTGCCCAAAGTGAGGTAATAGGGGAAGGTCCCAGTGAGGAGGTAAGATTTGAGCCTGGCTTTGGATAGGTGGAGAGGAGAAGAGCCACATTTGCATAGTGTCCAGTGTACAAATCTGAACATGTTTTATTCTGTGGGGTGCCTAGTTTTATGATCATCTTATAAATGAAGAAATGGGGGCTTCGAGTGGTGAAGCTGCTTACCCAAGCTCATACAGCCAGTTTTCTGGTTATGGTGCTATTCTCTTTCTGCCACACGCTACTGTGGCTATACAGCATTCTTAGGATGTGCCTGGAATCTTAGTTAATACTAGATTTCTTCTAGATACTAACAGCTTAGTGATTCTCTCCTGAATTCAGTGTCCTGTCTGGTCCTTGCAAAACTGGAAAGGTTGTATATCATTTCCAGAAGTGTTTAAATTTCTGAAAAGGAATAATCTGGGAACTTGAAGACTTTAGTAATCTTTTTTTTAAGTTCATTTATTTATTTTGAGAGAGACAGAGACAGAGACAGAGACAGAGAGGGAATCCTAAGCACGTTCTGCACTGCCAGTGCCTGATGTGAGACTCGATCTCACAAACTGTGAGATCATGACCTGAGCCTAAATCAAGAGTAAGATGCTTAACCAACTGAACCAATCTTCTCCTTCTTGAATGCCCTAGTCCAGCCAGTGCTGTGACTTGTATAGATCAAGGAAAATTGGGCATGTGTGTGTGTGAATATGTGCTTGAGGGATGGGAGTGGATGCTTTTATTTTTCATTACACAACATTCGTAAACCTACTCATTTTTTCCGAGTTCGTCCAGTTGCTTCGACCTTTGTTTTGCAAATGTCTTAAAGATTCCTTTATTATCTGAGTCTCTTGGATTCCTCATAGCAGTTTCCAAATTTGGCTGCACATCACAGTCACCTCAGGTGCTTGTTAAATATACAGAATGCCCTGCCAGCCTCTGGAGATTCTGATTAAATTAATCTAGGGCAAGTGCCCCAAATGTATGGTGGTTGTAGGCATCACAAGTGGATTTGAAGGCGGCCATGTTTGAGAACAATGGGCCAACCTACACTTAAAAAAAGGAAATAATGATGGATGTCTCGTAGAGGTTAAACTATTCTAAAACCAGACTAAAGGAAACAGAAAAATGGCACCCAAATGTCATCAAAGCTATGAACTTAGCTGGGGGAGATCACCACTCATCTTGGGGAAAGATGATGAAAATACAACCAAAAATTTTCATCAAACAAACAATAAACCTCAGTAAATTGACTAGAAAATCCCAGCATCCACAAATATAGTATGTGAAGTAAAGCCTTTGATCCTTCCTGAGTAAAAAGTTCTTTCTGGAGATTCTGATGAGCTTTTTGAGTAAGAAATAAAAGGAACTTGGTGAAAGCCAGAAGTAACTTGTTGTCTTTGTTCATTAGCAGTGTAATGGTCATGGCCCACCTTCTCAGATGTCACAAGAAGCCCTGGAAAAGAGGAGAGTTAACTACGGGATTTCTTTGCCCTGATCTTATTTATCATTTGGGTTTTCAGAAAAGGGGAGAGATGCCTGTTGGGCTCATTTTATTATGCAGCAACTCTTTTCAGGGCATGGCTATGTGGCAAACATTGTTCAAGGCTCCATGCACTTTTGAACTAGACAGTCTCTCATGTGTTGTGTTAAAGATGGACAGTAAACAAGTAGATGAAATATTAATATAGGTCAGTGAATGATAAGGGACATGAAGAAAACAGGGTGATGGAAGAGGACTGAGGAGAATTAAAAAATTTTTTTTTAATGTTTATTTATTTTTGAGAGACAGAGACAGAGTGCAAGTGAAGGAGGGGCAGAGAGAGAGGGAGACACAGAATCCGAAGCAGGCTCCAGGCTCTGAGCTGTCAGCACAGAGCCTGACACGGGGCTCGAACCCATGAACTGTGAGATCATGACCTGAACCAAAGTCGGATGCTTAACCAACTGAGCCACCCAGGTGCCCCTCTTTTTTTTTTTTTAATGTTTTTATTTAAACATACACACACACAGATTGAGAGAGAGAGAGAGAGAGAGAGAGAGAGAGAGAGCGAGCATAAGCAGGGGAGGGGCAGAGAGAGATGGAGAGAGAGAGACATAGAATCTGAAGCAGGCCTCAGGCTCTAAGGTGTCAGCACAGAGCCCAGTGTGGGACTTGAACTCATGAACCATGAGATCATGACCTGAGCCAAAATGAAGAGTTGGATACTTAACTGACTGAGTGACCCAGATGCCCCACATTTGTAATTTTTCTTAAAGACACACCCACCCAACTCACCTACCCACCCACCCTGGTTATATAAGCATCAGAACCCACAAAACCTAGACCCACTCCTGGGAATGTGAAGTACAAAGGTGCTGAAGAAGGGGTAAACCTGGAAGAACCTAAAGGAAAAAAGAAAATGGGTGTGGAGAAATCTATGCTCAAGGTGGAGTGTGGTGCTAGATTCGTTCATTCATCCATCGGTTCACTCATTCATTCATCCATCCAACATTAATTCATTGAGTAACAGGCACCAACAACCCAAAAGCAAATTGAATCCCTGTCCTAATGGAGCTTCCATTCTAGTGAAAATAAAGAAATATATATATATATATATATATATATATATATATATATATATATATATATATATATATATAATATGCCAGGTGGCAATGGTGAAAAGTAGCAGGCCAGGAGGGATACAGAGTGTGTGGCAGGGAGGGAGGCAGCAGGGTTTACTGTTTTTTTAAGGGGTGGGCAAGGAAGGCCTCTCTCATAGTTCCCATCTAGAATGAGATCTAAAGGAGGAAAGAGAATGGGCCATATGGGGGAAGAATATTCCAGGCAGTGGAACAAATACAAAGGCTCCAAAGCAGGCACATGCCAGGTCTTTATGAGGAAGGTCCTAGACATAGAAGAAAGTAGGGCTAAGTTATGGAGGCCCTAGGTAAGGAATTTGGATTTCATTCAAAGAGCAGTGGGTAGCCTTTGGAGGACTAGTGCTCTAGAAGTCTAAGGAAAGAGAGAACACTGGGAATCTGAAGCTTTAGACCTGACTTCAAGTTGGGCCTAGAAGGATCCAGGAGGATAGGCTGATAAAGAGAAGCATAAAGAGAAGGCCAAGTAGGAGCCCTAGTAGGGGCCCAGGTGAGGAGCGGTGAAAGGAGACCTATTTTTGGGCCAGATGACAGGTGAGCCCTGGCTGGAGCTGGAGTTCTGTGTAGGGGACTATTGAGGATGAGGTTGCATAGGCAAGATTTGCCTGAATCATGGAGAGCCTTGAAGCCAGGCCAGGGAATTTGATATTTATAATGTGGATTCCTGGATGCCACAAGTAGAAAAGTGGTGAGTCCAAAATTTCTGTCTAGGAACATTTTGGGGATAACTTTCTGGTTGGTGATAGGGGTGATGGAGAGGGGCAGAGGATTTGTCTTAGAGCCAGCAAGCAAAAGTTCTTACCTAGATTGTATGTTTACTTGAGGGTGGCTTTTGGGGAGAGGTGGTGGTAAAGATTTGAGGTCTTGCCCTAAAGCTACATTGCAGAGCAACCACACTGTTTTTACTTGGATGACATCCCTATTTGGGGTTACTAAGGGGTAGGGGGCCATGAAAATTATGGGGGCTTAACCCTTGGCTCCATCTTGGGAAAATGAAAATTACATAATGAGAGCTGTGATTTAGGAAGGTTGACAAGAGTGAGCGTGGGGAGGCATTCATTCATTCATTCTCCAGTGTGCCAAGTGGCAGAATAGAACTTGGATACTCCTGAGTTAAAACCCTATTTCTACCACTTACCAGCCATGTGACCTTGGACAGCTTTTATTTAATTTCCTAGAACCTTAGATTTTTTTAAATCTGTGAACTAACAATAATGATATCTACCTTAGTGGCTGTTGTGATTAGAGATAATGTGCATACACTGTCCAACCTGGGGCTTGACACTATTAGGTGCTAAACAAATGGTGGCTCCTACAGGGTTGCAGTAGACAGGGGACACTAGAAGCAGAATTTTCTGCTTAGATTCTGCATAGATTTGCTACAATGAGGGCCTTCAGTAAGGTGAGGGTAGGGCCTGTAAGCAGAGGATGGTTTGAGATGGTTTTGAGAGGCTTTGAAGACCACCTTAAATAGAACTGGGAACCTAAAGGAGAGGCTGTATTCAAAGATAACATGAAGGTTTTCAGCACAAAAAATGCAGTACTATTTGTGCACCCCTCCTCCCCCTCAAAAAGGGAGAGAGAGAGAAAGAGAGAGAGAGGTAACTGGGAGGAAAGTAGACTGGGGAAGAAGTCACAGTGCAGGTTGAATCTGAGATAGAGACAAGAGGAGATATGTCTCCAGGTTTGGGGAGATAGAATGAACCTCAGGAGTGAGACCTGAGCTAAGCAAATGAGTTTACCATAATCATCACTGTGTAGTGTACTAGTCAGGATATAAATTTGGTTGCTAAAACACTCACTGGAAATAACAGTGGATTCTACAAGAGACAAGTAAGCATGAGCCATTCAGAGCTTCTCAGTCTCTTGTTGTTTCACCTTTACTAATTTGTAGACCTCATTTAGATGGGCCAAGATGGCTCACAAGCATGCCTACACTCCTCCAAAAGGAAGGGGTAACAGGGATGAAGGGAGGGCATATCCACTTCCCACATTCCATTGGCCAGACTTGGTCACATCTAGCTGCAAGGGAGGCTAAAAAATCGAGTCTTTCTTCTATGGGAAACCAGATACCTAGCTTACAGTTCTACTATTTTGGTAGATGTGCTCTGGGCAGGTAGCAGTCTCTGACACAGGTACTAATAAATAAAGACCCATGAACCGTGAGATCATGACCTGAGCCTAAAAGAAGAGTTGGTCATTCAATTGACTGTGCCACCCAGGTACCCCATATTGGGCTTTTTAATAAGAATCTCTGTTATGGCAATGGAGGGACTTAAGAGGCTAACAGCAGACATGCAGGATAGACCAACGGGCAAAGCAGGCCGGTGTAGTTTGAGGGATGCAACAGTGGACAGCTTTGGTCAGGTCCCACAGAATCCAAGGGAATTGGATTGGTGATTAATAGCTCCCTGGGGAACGTTCTTAGTGGTTGGAGATGGGGACTGAATGGCAGAGGTAAAGCTTGGACAAGTGGAGAGATTTGGCAGTCAGAAGGACCTCGGAAGGAGTTGGAACCCCTGGGGCCAGCCAGGTTAAGTGAAATTAAGTTCACATGTCTGAAGGGGTTTACAGATATTAATTTTACTTTTTTTTTTTAATTGGGAAGAAGCTTTTAAAGAAAAAGAAATCCTCTTAACTGAAAGGAACTAATCCTTTTAGGGAGTTTGCTAACGCAGACATAAATTTTTTTCCTTTGGCAGTTTTTTTTTTCTCCCATCTCTTTCAGATAATCTTATCTCAATTTTAAATCAGAAATCTTATTTATAGCTTTTCTAAAGAGAATTATTTCAATGGGGGCAGATTCTTTGCCCTTCGGGTTTATTTTCTTTTTAAAAACAGATAAGTTATCCCTCCTTTTTCTTGGGAGAGACAGTTAAAGTATTAATTTAAAAATAATGATTGTGAGCCGAAAGGGGGTGTAAATCAAAGTAGGAAATATAAATTCAGCTGGCTTCCTGTTTTTTTGTGTTGCTATTTCTTCTTCTGGAGGGAAACTAAAAGTGTCAGAATTCCATCTTTCCCTCAGGACCAGAAAGGAACTTAGCAAGCTTACATCCTTAACAAACCTGGGGTAAATGGGGAATGGTGTGTTCTTCTCATGTTCCTTCCTCCACTCTCGATTTCCCCTTCCCTCTGCCATATCTGATTTAGATGAATGGCTTGGCATTCAAGGCTCTGAGATAAGCCGGACATACGTGCTTTCAATAGCTATAGTGATTGCAGTTACCACTGCCTCAGTGCCTGCTATGTGTACTACATTGTGTTGTGGGCTCACACACTTCCTTACTGCCGCATCATTTCTGGCTGTCATCCCAAATTTAACGATAAAGAAACTGTGGCTCAGGGGCCTCTCTGCTAGAGAGGTAACCGAGTCTGGGTTTGAAAGCCATCTGGGTCCTCGGCCTGTGTTCTTTACCCGTAATTATCTCTACCAAGAGTTGGTCATTGAGTACTTGTTTGGGAAGGGAAGGCAGAAGGGCAGCTCTGGCATGCCAGTGCCCTGGAGATTTGCTCTGGTGACCTGGCCCCATGGGCACCATGGCTCCTGTTGGTGGCGGTGGTGCTGGTGAAGCCAGCCATGCTAGGGCTTGTGTGACCTGGAGCTTGGATGAGATGATGTCTGAAGCCTCTTCAAGCTTTAGCACGCACTGGACCTCAGGAAAAGGCACTGTCACCAGTGTTCCTAAGGCATGGAGAAGCCATCTAGACTGAGGCCTGGACTGAGTACCTCTCACTGGAAAAATTCCTTCTGCATCACTGTGGCAGGATGGCTGGTCCTGCTCAGCTTGATCGCTGCCAGCATCAGGAAGGTCGTTCCTAAAGAGGACGGAGAGTTACTGATCAACACAGCATAGCCCTCAGGAAGCTGAAGACGAAAGTAGATGTAACCAGAGGCCTCCAAGTCACATATTTCCAGATTTTACACAGAGTTCCAGAATCTAACTAATAGTATTGTTGAGGAATACATGACTTAATAAGGGTGAAGTGCTTAACATGGTACTTCAGACATTAGTAAGTATTCAATAAGCATTAGCTCTTTATTGTCAGATGGGCCCAAGGCAGTAGCCCAAATTCTACCCACATCCCTTCTCTTCCACTAACTCAGTGTATCTGAGTGGTCCCTTATCACCGTCATGTATTGACTTTGAATTGCTCCTAAACATCCTGATACGTTGCAGAAAGAGCTTGTGGAATCTACTCCATTGAGGAATATATACATGATAAATTATATATATGATAAATTATATATACATGTTTATATATATATTTTTTATTTATTTATCTTGAGAGAGAGAGAGAGACAGTGAGAGTGTGCATGCTTGCACACATGAGTGGGGGAAGGGCAGACAACAAGAGGGAGAGAGAGAATCTCAAGCAGGCTCTGAGCTGTCAGCACAGAGCCCGACATGGGGCTCGATTCCACAGACAGTGAGATCATGGCCTGAGCCAAGATGAAAAGTTGGATGCTTAACCAACTGAGCCCCCCAGGTGCACTGAGGAATATATTTTTAAAACTAATTTTCAAACATTTTAAAGGTAATAGCAAGCTGTGGTGAAAGAATTCTAATCTGACTGAAGAGTATAAGGTAAGAAGTCACTCTTCCTCCCACTCCTGTCTTGATTCCCAATCCCATTTACCATTTTCTTTGATACCGTTCCAGAACTTTAAAAAAATGCATATGGGATGCCTGGGTGGCTTAGTCATTTAAGTATCCAACTTTTGCTCAGATCATGATCTCACAGTTCATGAGTTCACGCACCACATCGCGCTATCTGCTGTCGGCACAGAGCCCGCTTCGGATCCACTATCTCCCCCTCTCTCTGCCCCTTCCCCACTCATTCTCTCTCTCTCAAAAATCAATAAATAAACCTTTAAAAATGCATATGCAAATATAATGGAGTTGAAAACACTACCTTTGAGATGTGCTAAGATAAGGTAATGTCTTTTTTTTCTTTTTTTTCAAATTTTTATTTAAATTCTAGTCAACATACAGTGCAATATTGATTTCAGGAGTAGAGTTTGGTGATTCATCACTTACATATAACACCCAGTGCTCATCACAAGTGCCCTCCTTAATACCCATCACCCATCTAGCTGATCCCCACACCCACTTCCCTCCATTAATCCTGTTTGTTCTCTATAATTAAGAGTCTCTTATGGTTTGCCTCCCTCTCTTTTTTTTCCCTTTCCCCTATGTTCGTCTCTTTTGTTTCTTAAATTCCACATATGAGTGAAATCATATGGTATCTGTCTTTCTCTGATTCACTTAACATAATACTCTCTAGCTCCATCCACATCCTTGCAAATGGTACAATTCCATTCTTTTTGATGGCAGAGTAATATTCCATTGTATATGTATGTATACATTTCACATCTTCTTTATCCATTCATCAGTTGATGGACATTTGGGTTGTCTCCATAGGTGGATATTGTTGATAATGCTGCTATAGACATCAGGGTGCATGAACCCTTTCAAATCAGTATTTTTGTATCCTTTGGATAAATACCTAGTAGTGTGATTGCTGGTCATAGGGTAGTTGTATTTTTACCTTTTTGAGGAACCACCATACTGTTTTCCAGAGTGGCTGCACCAGTTTGCATTCCCACCAACAGTGTAAGAGGGTTCCTGTTTCTCTACATCCTCGCCAATATCTGTTGTTTCCTGTGTTGTTCATTTTAGCCATTTTGACAGGTGTAAGGTGGTATCTCATCCTGCTTTTGGTTTGTATTTCCCTGATGAAAGGTAATGTCTTTTTTAAAATAATTATAAATTAGCTGGTCTTCCTCAGTGCTGCCTTCCTTCTAGTTACAGTGGGGCAGTGGAGGTGGAAAATGAGTTCGGTTTCAAGCCTGTGCCTCTGGCCTCTTGGGGTCCTCTGCTTTGGGTTTGGCTAGGCCAGTCTTGGTTGGTGTCTGGATGAATAAGTGTGAATAGGTGTATGGATGATGAACTTGTAGGCAGTGGTCCCAGTGGAAAACTCACCCCGATTGTATATTATGACACATGTGGCAAACTGTCTCCTATCACCAACTGGCTCCTGCTACATCTTCCTGAGAGTCAAGGACAGCCTTGAAGTGCCCTCCTGCAGCTTGAAAATGCCAGTGTTACTGTGCTGTTGCAATTCTGTGTCAGTACAGGGCCTCTGTGTATGGAGATCCCCCTGCCTTCCAAGAATTCCTGGTGGGAAGTGCAGTACATACTCCGAATGGCTTTTGCTCTCCCCTTAACAAGAATAACTCTGTCCCCCTTTGCCTTTCTGTAATTTCAGCCCACTGTGGGGGATGAGGTTCCATGATGCCAAGAAGCATCCTGTTTCTTCTTCTCATACTTTCCCCAAAGGCAGGAGAGTGGGACTCCCCTTAAATCTGGCTCTCCTCCTGCTCTGCTCCTCCCATCTCCTGAGGTCGTACTAATGGAATGGCTGCTTGGAAGGACAGGAAGGCACATTGGTTGCATGTCTTTAAAGCATTACATCCACTGCATCACTCAGTATGTCTGTCTGCTCGTTGATCTAGCCATTCATTCATTGACGCAACTTTTCTGTATAAAGTGTTTTGCAACTTGCTTTTGCACTGATCAATATCCTTTGATGATCTTTCCATGGCAGCAGTTATCAGAGCACCTCATCCCTTCGAATAGCTGTTTAGAGTTTGCTATGTTTATTTATTTACTTATTTGCTTGTTGATTGACATAGATTATTCATGGTTAGGCAAGTATGTCTGAAAACCACTTCATGCTCTCTGCTCATATTTTCTTTCTTTTTCCTTTGCAAATTCCTTTATTTGTCACCTTGTGTACAAGCAACAGTATGTCAGTTAAGAGTTTCTTTTTCCTGCTGAGTCCTCCAGCTGCTTCCCATTCTTCCTTTACACATATAATCCTTTGCTTGACAATTTTGACAACAGAAATACAGGATTGTGGTTTCAGGGGAAGGAGCAGCAGCATTGGTATATGAGTGTTCAAATCCCCAGGTGCATATTTTTTCTTTAAGTGCATATTATGAGTCCTGAATAAGAGAAGCACATTTTCAGACAGGATTGGAATTTCTTCTTCTTTGCCCAAAGGAAAGAAAGGAAAGTAGAAGTATATGGCTGAACAGTTAGGATAAACCTGAATATAGTAGCTTTCACGATTTGAAGTTTTATTCTCTTACACAAAAGAAGTCTAGAGGTAGGTGACAAGTCTAAGACTTAAATCGTGGCTCCATGAAGTCATGTCTACTCCTATCTTTCCACTCATCTACATATATGCTACATCCATAGCATGTAGTTTCCACCCTCAGGATCACAAGATGGCCGCTGGGGCTTTGTCTATCACAGTGCATTCCAGGCAGGGAAAAGTAGAAGGGTAAAAGACAAATGAGGCATGTGTCCATGGTCTATCTTTTTAGAAGTATGCACGACATCCCACATAACACTTATCTTTATATCTCATTGGCCAGAACTTGGTCACATGGCCACACCTAACTGCACTGAGGTTCTGTTAGTAAGGAATAAGGGAAGAGTTGATACTGGGTAGGCAGCTCCAGTCTCTGTCTTGTGTGGTTTGATCCATTGTTTGAATTTCTCATTTCACCAGGTGCTGACATATATGGAATAGTAGTTGCTGCTCAGAGTAGAGATGTGACATAGCTTAAGTTTATATCTCTTTGACCTATCCCATCATCTAGGTTTCTGCCTCCTTCCTTCTAAGGAAGGTCATAAACTGTTGCTTCCTGAATGGTCAGGGAACTCCATGTAGCACTTGGCCATAATGTAGAAGTATATGATGTGTTCAAAGTTTCTTCTTCCCAACCCCCTCATCAGAACTTCTAAGTTCTGTGTGTCTTCTTTGCTGGGCACAATTGGGCAGGGGCTTTGCTAACTGTGTCAGTATTGAACTAAGGAGCTAGGAATTAATAGTTTACCATTCCAACTCCCACTTCCATTGCTCTCCTCATTCTTCCAAATTCTTACCCTGCAACTGTGCTGAATTTCCTTCCTTGTTCATTGTATCCTTTAGTAAGTTTGAACACTAGCCCAAGGTGGCCTTTCTGTCTGAAGTGTCCTCTTCATTTCTTCACCTGTTCTCCAACCCCATTCCCGCATACTTTGCTCACTTTAAATGACCCCATTCAAACATCATTCTTGCAAGAAGCCTTTTCTAATTCCTTAATATTAATATCCTCCCCTCTGACCTCACCATTCCTTGAGTACACTGCTGGTACTGTTTATCACACTGTGTCATCACTGTTAATGTATGTGTCTGTCTTCCCTGAGAGCACCAGACAGTGAGCACCTTGAGGGCAGGACAGTGGGTTTACCACTAAGTCTCTTATGTGTAGAAGAATCCTCATTACTGGTTGTGGAATGAATGAATGAATGAATGAATGAATGACAGTGTTCAGTACTCTGATCCAGAGGAATAATACGTAAGAATTTCCCTGATGGAAATTCTTTTTGGTGATGGAAGACCTTCACACAGCAAAGACATATCATGATGAAGATGTCTTGCTACCTAATCAAAGCATGCTGCGTGGCTGGAATTGCTGCTATACTAAACCTTTGAATAGCAGCTCTGTGGTCAAGATTGTCAAGGGAGAAGGTCTGAGTTTGTGCAGCTGAAGGGATTCGTGAGGCCCCATGAAGAAAATGCTGGGCTTTCTGTAATGGTTTATTTTTGAATAGGAACAGGTCTGTGGCAGTAATCCCATTTGAATTCTGGAGCTCTGTTTAGCAGAAAGATGAGCCAGAGACCTCAAGTTACATTTGTTGTTAAAGTTTGACCAGACACTTGGTGTAAGTGTGTGTCATGCATGACTTTGCTTAAGTAATTAACATTCCTGTCAAGGCTCTTTAAAAGGGTCCTGTGTTGTAGAGCCCCTCAAAAGACTGGTTGAAACCTTTGAACTCTCAGCCTTTCCGTTTATTGCCAATTACTGATATGCTTAAGTTTCGTTTTTCTTTAAAAAAAATGCAAAAGGGGTTAGCTCTTGTAGCAGAAATGTTTATTCTTAGGAGAATCAAGCTTGGAAAGTGGGGCAATTTCAAAATGAAGACGTAACTGTAGACATGATATTAGAGGATATGTTGGCGGGAAAAGTCTAAAGATTGTTTTTTAGTTGGGAAAAGAAGAATTAATGTGAATCTGATAGCAGCTTTCAAATCTCTTAGAAACTGTGAGAAGGCTAAGCAATTTGATGCACCAGAGGACTGAACTGGCATTTAATTACCTCCTTCTTTTCTGTCTTTCCTTTCCTTCTTCTTCCTTTCTTACCTTTTCCTTCTTCCCTTTCCCTTTCTTTCCTCCTCCCTCCTTTCTTCCCTTCTTTTCTTTATTCTGTCTCCCTTTTCAACTCCTTTTTAGATGCCTTTAAGATTGTAAGGCCTGTCAGGGCAGGAGATGGATCTAGCTGGTTGATAGAGGTCCTCTTGAATGAATGGAGGAAGGGATGGATGTTTGCAGTGTGCCACGCACTGGGAATACCAAGATGAAAGACATAACATAAAAGGGGAAAGTGATAGTTCACTTCAGTGTGGAGACATAGTAGATGGAGATGCATACGTGGGGGCTGCTAAGGGAGCAGGAGAGGGCAGCATCCACTCCTAGCTACAGGAGGAAGGAGACAGGGGCAGAGGGCCTCCCTAGAGTTGGTGATGATTTAACTGTGCCTTAAATAGCGATCAGGTGTCCATCAGATAAGTGAGTGGAAAGAGTGCCTTGGGTGAGACCACGCATGACCAAAGGCCTGGTCTGAGAGCATCATCACATAGGCTGTGATCCCATGCTGTCTTTGTGCTACCTGTGGGGAAGTCCAGGGCAACGGTGGTGGCAGGTGATGCTAGGAGAGGTCAGTGGAGCCACATAATACGTGGCAAGTGAAAGAATGCAGGTCTTGTCTAAACATAATGGGGCATCTGATGGATTTTAAGCAAGAAGCTTTAAGAGTGACTTTGAATGGAAAAAGAAAATTTAGAAGCTGTTCACTAGACTAGATAGGATAGTTCAGTAAAACCAGGTAAAGACTAAAACTTGGAAATGGTAGAGGATGAAGACAGGAGACAGATTTGAAAAGTATTAGGACTTATTGCCTGATCACCTTGGTTGTCTAGGTAAAGTATGGTGTCTTGTATAGTAGTGAGTTTCTCAATAATAGATGCCATGTGTTACCTTTATACCCTTAATGCCTAGATCAGTATCTGGTACCTAGTAAAGTTTAATTTTAATGATGTTTACTTAATGAGTGCTTTAATCAATTACTTATGTAATTATAGTAACCTACATACTGTATGTCTCCTGACAATATGTATTTCTCTTTTAGAAGAACTGTGATTTGTAGCTGTATACATTGCCTCCCAACTAAGAAAATCTACATTTTCCAGTCACCTTTACAGCCAGGCGTGGTCATGTGACTAAGTCCTAGCTAATGATGTCCAAATACAAGTGCTATTTGGAACTCCAAGAAAGTCTTTTGGAAGAAGAGGAATCTCACCCTTGACTTCTCCCCTTCCACTCCCTCTTTCTTCCTTGCTGTTGTCTAGAATGCAGATTCAGTGTGTAGAGTGCCAGCGTCCATCTTTCTGAGGATGGTGGGGCAGGAGGATAGATAGAATCTGGGTCCCTTCTGTACAAACTAGCATGGCAGTCTGAATTCATTTTATTCATTCCACCCATTCTTCATTAAATATTTATGAAAGTCCTATCGTATTTCTAGTGCTGTACAAGGAACAGGGGAATCAAAAATAAATAAATCACATTCCTTGTCCCGTAAGGAGCCTACAGTTGATCTTCCAGGGTTCAGAAGGAAGAATTCCTTCCCTTCCTACTTCTAAGGTGATGTGGGGCACTTTTGATTGCTCACCCATGTGGTGTTCTAACACATGGTGGTCTGAGTTTTGTTGTGAATCTTGGTTTCTGAATGTGTGCTGGCACATCTCAACTACTTGGTTTGAGTTTGAACACTTGGCTGTATGGGCTAAAGGCATGACCGGAAGCTTTGGTAACTTAAAAAAAAAAAAACAACTGATGTTGAGTTTCTCAACTGGGCATGAAGAGATTCACAGTTGAAAACCTGGGTAAGGAGTTCATTAAGGGTTCACTTAGGTGTTGACTTTGTGTTCAAATTTCCCCATGGCCTTATGCCCCGTCAGGTACAAGGAAATAGAAGGTTATCTAGCATTAATTGCTATTGTTTTGTGAGTACTTTTAAATACTTTATGCACTTTACACACCATCAGTTTTTTTATTCTAACAACTCCGTGAGGAAGTATCATTATCTGTATTTTACGGATAAAGAAATTGATGTCTGGAGAAGAAATCCCAGGTCTTCATGACTCCAAAGCTTCCCACTGAACTCTCCTGCCTCCTTAAGTGACTTTAGATATATATACTTATAATCTGTGTCTGGTGAGGTGAGACAGGAAGTGAGACAGGAAAGGTTAGGCCACTTGGTTTCTCTGTACTTGTTCATGGTAAGAATGGCTAGTTGTGGCTGGTTATTATCACAAACAGTGTTGTCACTGGAAACTTCAATAACAGTGTTCTCATGTTTAACATTTCCCTAGACATTACATGTATTTAGAAAAACACCCAGCTTGTTAAACCTCTCTGAGCAAATCGATCATAATTTGTAGTATTTTCTTTTTTTAAATATTTATTTATTTTTGAGAGAGTGTAGGGGAGGGGCAGAGAGAGAGGGGGACAGAGGATCTGAAGCAGGTTCTGTGCTGACAGATCTGATGCGGGGCTCAAACCCATGAACTGCAAGATCATGACCTAAGCCTAAGTTGGTCGCTAAACCAACTGAACCACCCAGGTACCCCTGTAGAATTTTCTTTAAAAGAAGGAAAACTGAACCCTGAGTTTCTCAAAGTCCATAAGGGCAATGTGAGGACTATTCTCCCAGGGACTTGCATAGTTGCACATCACAGGCTTTGAGAGTCAGAAGTGTTTAGACAGAGTATTTTATTTTTTTAATTTTTATTTATTTAATTTTTAATATGAAATTTATTGTCAAATTGGTTTCCAGACAACACCCAGTGCTCATCCCAACAGGAAAAGATGCTCAACATCGCTCCTCCTCAGGGAAATACAAATCAAAACCACACTGAGATACCACCTCACACCAGTCAGAGTGGCTAAAATGAACAAATCAGGAGACTATAGATGCTGGAGAGGATGTGGAGAAACGGGAACCTTCTTGCACTGTTGGTGGGAATGCAAACTGGTACGGCCGCTCTGGAAAATAGTATGGAGGTTCTTCAAAAAGTTAAAAATAGATCTATCCTATGACCCAGCAATAACACTGCTAGGAATTTACCCAAGGGCTACAGGAGTGCTGATGCATAGGGGCACTTGTACCCCAATGTTTATAGCAGCACTTTCAACAATAGCCAAATTATGGAAAGAGCCTAAATGTCCATCAACTGATGAATGGATAAAGAAGTTGTGGTTTATATACACAATGGAATACTACTTGGCAATGAGAAAGAATGAAATCTGGCCATTTGTAGCAACGTGGATGGAACTGCAGAGTGTTATGCTGAGTGAAATAAGTCATACAGAGAAAGACAGATACCATATGTTTTCACTCTTAATGTAGATCCTGAGAAACTTAACAGAAGACCATGGGGGAGGGGAAGGAAAAAAAAAGGTTAGAGCGGGAGGGAGCCAAAACGTAAGAGAGAGTATTTTATACTGTTGTGCTGTGATTGCCTCATTCAGGATAATCCCAGTGTCTTAGTCTGTTTGGGCTGCTGTGAAAAAGCACCGTAAACCGAGTGGCCTATAAACAACAGCATTTTATTCCTCACAGTTTTGGAAGCTGGAAGTCCAAGATCAAGGTGCTGAGAGGTTCAGTGTCTGGGGAGGGCCTGCTTCCTGGTTCATAGATGACTATCTTTTTGCTGTCATTTCACATGGCAGAAGGGGCTAGGGAGCCCTTTGGGTTCTTCTTTATATGGGCACTAACCCCAATTATTAGGACTCTTACCCTCATGACCTAATCCTTCCCAAAGGCCCTACCTGCTAATGTCATCACACTGGGCATTACATTTTAACATACGGCTTTTGGGGGAACACTCATATTCATTGAACCCAGAGTTCTACTTCTTGTGTCTAGGGACTCAGTTTTTATTAGATCATTTGCATGCTAAAGATGATAGTTCCTTTTTGGAGACTTACATTTTTCAAATTAGTTAACAAAATAACAAATTAAGCTTGAGGCACTCCTAAAGTAAATATGGAAGGCAGTGGTTATAAAAACGAATATCACAGGGCTTTGGAGTCTGACAGACCTGGATTCTAATTCCATTTTCCCTACTAGCAAACTGTGTGGCCTTGGGCAAGTCACTAAACCTCTCAACCTCAGTTTATTCCTCTTTAAAGTGGGGATATGACTATTACTGCTGGTAGCCCTCATAGGATTGTTATGGCTACTAAGTCCTACATTGTAGGTAGAGATTGAGTGCAGTGCTTTGCACAGGGTTAACATTGAATGCCTGTCACCCACAATTAGTGATCATTATGATCTTCATGCTCTATCATGTAATAGTCTTGGATGTGGTAAAAACCACTTAGCTCTTTTGGACACTGCCGAACAAGTAGACAGGCATAAAATGCAGAGCAACTGGAGACGCCGCTTTGTTGGTTCAGTTACCCAGAACTGTCAAAGCCACAGCCGGAATCTCCTTCATTGAGTGTCAGCTGTGCATGTCAAGATATGCCTCCTGGGTCTGTTGCCTGTAGCACCCTCATGGACCACAGGACACACCCGAGCTCAGCCTGTTGACAGAGTCACTACTGTGGCTTTTCATGAGAACACTCTGTTCTACCCTCAAGTCTTTGAGTTTTGCAGAGGGATAAACAGATGCCTAGTTTTATAAAATGTCTTGCTGGGTAATTTGGTAGGGAGGTATGATCTACCAAAAGCCTGATAAAACTTACCCAGTCTGAGATGAGTTGTTAAATCAGATGAAACTAAGGAAAGGCTGAAAGAGTCTGTGATGGTATCATGCCCTCATCCTATACCTTCTACTCACATCTGGCCTGTAAGTGACCGTCTGACCCGTCTCAACGAAGCAGTCCTAATTTCGTGCCTCTTTCCACCCCAACCCCCCCTATTTTGTAATTAGTGACTTTTTTCTATTTGTTTGACTCCCTCTGAAAACCTCCCAACTGAGAAAGCAAATAGTATTGTTTCATGTCAAATTTTAGTTTCCATTTCAACTGAGGGAACTGGCATCGCGTATAGTGAAGCTAATCTCCTTAACTGGAGAATGACCAAGCATTGATTGAACCAGTGAGTCTGCAAGGTTCTCAACTTCAGATCAATTTCCTGTGCCAGATGATACCACCTTTCCAGCAAGCCTTTGTGTCTTGTTTTCCAATGACCTTTATTTTTCCCACTTACATGGCTGCCTTCTACCTTGATTAGGTGCAGCCTAATCAGACGGTATTCTCTAAACTCCTTGAGTTTTAGTTATTTGGCCCCATCACATTTGGGATTTTCTCAAATTAGTTCCTCAAGGGACTTGCTTTGATTTAGTAGAAGCGTAGAATGGTACTTAACACAAAGCAACCACTCAATAAATGTTAGCAATTATGGTTGTTTTCATAAGTTTATTATTTTATGAGACCTGGTGGGTATAATTATATATGCCCTGTATCCAGTTTGGGGAAAAAGTATAAGAAGTTCCCATTCATTCGTTCTAATTTTTTTAAATATTTATTTTTTTTTGAGAGAGAGAGAGAAAGAGCGCAAACAGGGAAGAGGCAGAGAGAGAGGGAGACACAGAATCCGATGCAGGCTCCAGTCTCTGAGCTGTCAGCACAGGGCCCAATGCGGGGCTCGAACTCAGGAGCTGTGAGATCATGACCTGTGCTGAAGTCGGACACCCAACCTATTGAACAGGCACCACCCATTCATTCCTTCTAAAGAAATAACATCACTGGGGCGTCTGGGTTGCTCAGTCGGTTAAGTGTCCAACTTCAGCTCAGGTCATGATCTCACACACAGTTCTTGAGTTTGAGCCCCGGGTCGGACTCTGTACTGACAGCTCAGAGCCTGGAGCCTGCTGCAGATTCTATGTCTCCCTCTCTCTCTGATCCTTCCCCACTTGCACTCTGTCTGTCTCTCTTCTTCAAAAATAAATAAACATTAAAAAAGTTCTTTTTAAAAAGAAATAACATCATTAGAACCCAAGTTGAGGAAAAACAATTCCTTTATATATGGAAGATGACAGAGTAAAGATACTGTCGAGGAAAGTAAATACAGCTTTCTTTAACAGTTCCTCCTATTGTTTTTGCTTCCCATCCCCTGCCACTGACATCTATCCTATTGTAGTCATGTCTGTATGTCCAGAACTTAATAGAGTACCTGGCACGTGCAGGATATTTAGTAAGCATTGAACTGACCTGAAGTGACCTGCCATCATCCTAATTCTGCCATTTACTATTTGCATGACTTGATCACTAAAGTGGGAGATGAAAATCAGTCTTTGTCTCAGGGCCTTGGCTTCCTCATTCATGCAATGGGAGGGAGGTTTGCATTAGAGGATGTCCAGAGTCTGTCCTGGCTCTGGCACCTCTTGATCCCTTGTGGCATTTGGGTTCCCATGACCGGTGGTGGGCTATAACATGTTATGAATAAATAAACATTCACGTGAAGGTGAGGTATAGTTTAACACAAGTTTTTTACACAATTTTTCTGTTTTTTTTGTTGGGGTGTTTTTTTTTTTTTTTTTTTTTAATCCTGAAAAGTGACTTAGGCAGAAATCTGTTTAGGAAGTTCCTCTTATAACTGATGCATAAATTCCTCATTGCATATTGTACCTTTAGACCTTTAGAAATTGGTAGGAGTATATGTAAATACGTATGACTGTGTGTAATATATCTGTGTATACTCTTGCATCTGTTTATAATTTACAGGTAGATGGTAAGAATTTTCTTCTGTCTGATCAAAGAAGGTTAAATAATAATTAACTTGTATTTGACCTAGTAATTCACTTTTAGGAATCTGTTTTAGAGAAATGGCCTAGAATGTAGATAATTTATGGGCAGAGTTTTTAATGACAATCTTACAGTACTGAAAAACTAGATACAAAATAAATGCTCAGCAGAAGGGGAATGATTATATAAATTTGACACACGTATTTATATATTTTGTTTGGTGTATAGAAAAGGAAAGGAAATAACCTCAAATGATAACAGTGATGATTTCTGAATGGTGGGATTATGAAATATGTTTTATCCTTTTATTAACACTTCTCCTAAGTTTTTTTTAGCAAGCAGTATGTATAATTTTTCTTATGAGAAATCTGAAACATAGAAACTCTACCTAAATACAGAACTTTGTGCAAATATCTAAGTATTTAGATATTTATGTATTTGGCTTTTTATATATTTAGATAAATCTTACCTAAATATAGAGGAACCTTACCTAAAACATGGATATTCCTGTAATGAACAGTAGAAACAGCACCGCTGATTTCTTTGCTGCATGGGAAATTCCATACCAGAAGAGAGTGAGATGAACTGATTGATCCCACCCCCAACTTTATTGTAAACACCCACCGGTTTCATACTTAGCAACACAACCTTCTCTGAAAGGCCCTAACTGTGGCATCCTATGGACTGCCTGGCTGGGATCCTTGTCCATCGTACTGTGGTTGCAGGTGGAAAGAGAAGGTCACCCTGTACGTGCTTCTGCTGATGACCACAGCAGCAAAGCCAGTGTATATCTGAGTCTGCAGGAATTCACTCAACCCAGAGCTCAGTGTTTACAGAAGGCGGTGCAGACCCAGGAAATAATAAAATGATTGAATAATTTCCCATTGAGTGTTTTGTGATGAGAGTATTAAACAGGTCCTTTCTTGGAATCCTGGAATTATAGAGTGATTAGAAAACCTTCCATACCACTTTACTCCAAATCCTGGATTCTTCTCTCAGTTCACAGGGGGAAGAGAGTCTGTTTGGAGTCATCCAGACTACTGTGGCTGTGCCACTTTCTGGTTGTGTGACCTTAGACAATTTACTCATTCACTCAAGAAATAGTCACAGAGCTTTGCACCAGGCTCAGTGCCAGGTGCTGGGAATAAAATAATTAACAAGTGAAGGACCTGCCCTCACAAAGTTTAATGCCCTCATGGGGAGGGGGAGATACAGACATGTTATTTCACTTATTTGGCAACACCCCTGTTTTTACCCTTCCACTAAATTCCGCTCTTTCTCGTGGTTTGGTCCCAGGTTTTGCCTCTATTTCATAGTCTTACTTGGGAGTTTCATTCCCTTCCCATCACTCTAGGGATTATTTATTGAGTGATGACATCCCATCTGTATGTCCAATCTGGGGGCTCTTCTGAAATACAGACTCCTGGAGCCAATTGTTAGTTGCCCTTGGGAGTCTAAAGACCATCTCAAACTCAGCTTATACAAAACTGAGTTTTGTGTCACCTCCCCACCTCCCCGCCCCAACTGACTTCTCTCCTGTGTTTCCTGTCTCCATGAATAGCCCCCTGTTGTCCATCCAGTGTACGAACTAGAAATCAATCTCTGGTCTTCCATTTTCTTTTCTGCCATCCACATCTAATGACCCATGTAGCAGATTCCCTCTCCTGTGGAGATATTGTTCATTTCAGTCCCCTTCTCTTTAGCCTACTAACTTCTGCTTCTTTTCTTCAGGCTCATTTCTTTACAGTCCAAACAATTAGTCTCTCTTGAAGTAACTCTGTTTACATCATTCCTATGCATAGCACCCCTTACTGGCTCCCCAGTGCCCTCAGAGTAATATCTAGTCTCTTTGGCATGGTCCTGCTGAGTTTTGCAGTCTCATTGCCTACCCCCCAACCCTCTTTTCCTTAAATCTTGAAGCTTCAGCCTCTGCTTACCTCACATCTGGACCACTCTGTTTCATTCTGTAGATCTTGGGTCAGATGTTATTTACTCCATGAAATCCTGCTCAAATTTCCAAGTCTAGGTTGGGTACCTCTACTTTTTGTTCCCATAATCTCCCATCCATCACTTCTTTTATTACTCTTAGGGCACTGCTTGGTCCATCTCTCTTACCAGGAGACCATGAGCTCTGTGGGGGCAGGGACATTACATTTTGTGTTTCTAGAATCCAGTCCAATGATAGGTGATTAATTACTTATTAGTAGGTGATAAAAATAAATACTGATTAAAATAAATAATTCTTTATTTCTTCCGACCGTATCAATCTGAGCATAAAGACAAGGTCAAAATAATAACAAAACAATTGTATTATCCTCTTTGTCCTTCCTTGGCCCAGACCCTTGATGTGCCTCTTTCTTCCCTTAGAAGATCCTCCAGCCTCTCTGGCAAGCCGACCTCAGGTGGTACACTCTACCGATCTCAGAGACCGTGCCTGGATGTGACTGAGCCCTAAGATCAGCCACACTTAAAACTGAAATAAAACCAACCATACATGGAACTGCTGTGTAAGATTTTGATCAGAAACAGGGGAATACTGAAATAAGAATAATAGATGGCGTTTGCTGAGAGATTCTTATATGCCAAACACCATTTTAACTGCTTTATATAGTTTTTTTTGATCCTGCCAACAATTCTAGGAAGTAAGTAGGATTATTCCCGTTGTGCAGATGAAAAAACTGAGGTCCAGTAACCCACCTTAGGGTACAGAGCAGAAAGTGGTAGAACCAAGTCTGGCAGTCTGATTCCAGGGCCCACAGTATTAACCAGAACACTTACTGTGTCCCTAGATGAGTTTTAAAGCTCTGACCTATATTTCTCTGGTTCTCATGAGCAAAAGCTGGGCCTGTGGGCAGTAAGGCATTCACTGTTATGTGTCTTCCTCTTCCTCAAACACTACACCTGGTCGCTCTAGGACCCAGCTAATCAAGATGGAGTCGGTCCTTCTCTCAAAGCCCTCTGTGGTCCCATCCTTACTTGGTGCATAGAGGTGCATATTCTTCATGAGAGGCAGAGTAGCATTGTAGTTAAAAAGTGGGCTTTGAATTGAGACTACCTGGGCTCAGACCAACCACAGCTCTGTCACTTATTAGACATATGACTTGGGCAAATTATTTACCCTCCCTATGCCTCACTTTCCTTATCCATACAATGAAGATACTAATATTATAGAGCCCATAGGCTGTTGTAAGGATTATGGGAATTAATGTATGTTACACGTGTAGAATGAGGCTTGGCACCTAAGAAGCACTAAGTGTGTGCCTTAGTGTTTTCGTAATTTAAAATAATCTTATTAACATTTACTTAAACTTGTATTAGGATGCTTTGATTATTAAGCATCAGGGTAACTCTACTACCGTTTGAGATGTAGAAATCTACTAGTTCTTTCATTTCATTATGGGCTTTAAATGTGTATGTGTGTGTGTATATATATATATATATATATATATATATATATATATATATATATATATATTTTACCCAGAAAGATAAAAATAAATCACCTGCGAAACCCCACATGAAAGGTTTTCATAAATCTTGTGAAAGTTGGGCCAACTCAGATTGATTTAAAGCCCTTTAAATTGTGAGCATTCTAATGGGGGTCCTTCTAGAGGGAGGATCTGACATGGTCTGGCTAGCAGTGTGCGTGTGGGGGTGTCACTGGAACCATGGTCTTTTATCTACCTGATGGATGTGAGTTAGAGGAGTTAGCTTAGGCTTAAGGAGAACCTAAAGATGATAAAGCCTTTGTCTTGCTCACAGCAATAGTTGCAGGGCAGTATACCATATGACATCAGGTTCTGGGTCCTTAGCCTGGCATTCACGGGCCATACTCCCTGTCTTGATCAAACCCACCTCGCTATTGTACACCCTTCCACTCTTACCCTATCTTCTACCTAGAAATTTCTCACTCATATTCCAGTAAAACCTGAGCCTGTGTGCATCTTAAGGCCCAGATTAAAACCCATTTTATTTTTGAATCTTTTTTTGAGCCTCCTGAACTGCTGTATACTCTTCCTTCTTTGCACTATGCCTACCTCTCTTATGCATATTTTCACTTTCTAATTTTGGTGTGCTTCCAGGCAATTTCCCACCAGCCTGGGTTCTCAAATACATTTCTTTTGTTTAACGTTAAAACAACCTTGTGAGGTATTATAACCCTTACTTTGCTGATGAGGAAGCCAAGGCTCAGAAAAGTTAAGTGATTTACCTAAAGACACACAAAGCTAAGTCAGACTCCAACTCTGGTATTCTTTTTTCTACCCCAGACTCCTTCTCTGAAGTCACACGCCTGTCTTGCTTAA
Source organism: Felis catus (assembly GCF_018350175.1). NCBI lineage: Eukaryota > Metazoa > Chordata > Mammalia > Carnivora > Felidae > Felis > Felis catus. The sequence goes on from NC_058375.1 coordinate 52,652,476, forward strand.
TTTTATATCCCCCTGAAATGTGTAGCAGAGCTTCAGGCTCAGTAAATTTCTTTATTCATTCAACTCATGTTTATTGAACCCATGAGGTGTTACTTAAGTCTTGGGCCCTGGCATTAAAAATTTAGATGCTTAGGGGCACCTGGGTGGCTTAGTCGGTTAAACGTCCGACTTTGGCTCAGGTCATGATCTCACAGTTCGTGAGTTCGAGCCCCGTGTCAGGTTCTGTGCTGACAGCTCAGAGCCTGGAACCTGCTTCAGATTCTGTGTCTCCCTCTCTCTCTGCCCATGCCCCGCTCACACTGTGTCTCTCTCTTTCTCAAAAGTAAATAAACATTAAAAGATTTTTTAAACAAAAATTTAGATGTTTGTGGGAATAAAGAAGAAATGCCATTAATGTGGTTAATGGTATTTGCATTTTACATACTAAAATGGATTTCATAGGGTTCACAAACTCAGATGCCAACAGGACAGGCAGGTGGTTGAGTTAATTAGAATGGATATAATTCATTGTAAAGTGATGTGGACTCATGTTAACTGGACATCAGTACTCTAATGGAAGTGACCACTACTGAACTCCAGCCAATTGTTGCCACACTGGAAGGTGGGCCTTGCGTTAGGAGATTTTTCAGTTGTTTCAGAAAAACTGAAAGTCTGGACTTACTTGTAAAATATCCTTATATTGAACATTAGCAGATCATTTAATTTTTTAAAAGGACTAAAGAGCTAAACAACACATGGCTGATAGTTACTGCTTAGCACCTTGAAATGCTACATATTGAGCTGACCATGTAGCTCCCAGCACCTGCGCTCCCGAGACAGGAGCCAGTGCTGAAGAAGGACTGGGTCTCTCCTCTTCCTCCTTGTCCTCAGTAGCCTGGTTGCAGGTCTTGCTCACCTACAGGCCTGCCTGGCTTTGCAGCAGTCACACCGTCTCCTTGCCCCTTGCCCTCTTGGCCTGTCAAGGGGTGATGACTGCCCTGTCTCTTCCGAAGAGATCACTGGATCTTGCTCTCTAATTTAGCTCCTTGTCTTCATTGTGATGAATGAGGCTGAGCAGATGACAAGCAGGGATCACTGGGCAGAAGATCAAAAGCTCCCCCTGGGCTGCCTGGAGCATATTTATGACTTTGCCTCTTTGGGAAGTTCCACCCATGAGAATGTGGTGCCTGTGGAGAGTTAACTTCTCCCCCCTCCCCCATACTTCTACTCAGTCCCAGTGGGAAAAGAGAGATTTGTACCCAGGCTACCGAAGGAGGACCTCTGAAAACAGAATCAAGTACAACCTGTTTGGAATTTTCTGTGGCTGATGCACTTTGTAAAATAGGGTCCAAACCAAGGGACCCGTGGAGTCACTTCAGCTTTGTGATTTGATAACTAAAAAGTAATATCAATACTTGTTAAAGTATTAATGGAGGTAGTTATGCTAAGGACTCCTGCTTCAGTAAATCGTATAGTCCCCAATATTGTGGCACAGGTTTCTTAAAACATGATTTGGGGAGCATTAGCAACAGGCATGCTGGAGGTTTGTTAAAAGTGTTAATTCCTGGACTTCATCCCAGATCTAGGAATGAGGTCTGGGAATTTGCATTTAACAAGTATCTCGAGATTCTCATGTATGCAAAGATTAAGAAGCTTTGACTAATGATAGCAATGATAATGATGAAAACAGAGCCTTAAGTATTTTAAGTGGTGTATATTTATTCCTTACAACATGCCCATGAGGTACCTGTTTCTCAAAGTGTGAAATAGATATCACTGTTCGCAATTGAAATTTTGGATGACGCGTGAAAATCTTTTCTTAATTTTTAAAGTTTTATGTTTACCTTATATATAAAACACATGTATTTAATTAACCTGCTAAACTCATAATTTTATGGATATTAAATTTTAAGTGAAGGCTAAATTTATTTGAGTATAGAGAGTGAATCAATTTAAAGGGAAATGTTAAGTAAATAATAGTTCCAATAATAAAAACTGTGAAGGTAGAATGTGAATAATTGAAATGTATAAAGCACTAAGATGAATAAAAAAGCTCTGTAGTGAGCCAGAGGACTTGGATTTAAATCTAGAATTAAATCCTTACTAGCTGTGTGCCCTTGAACAAATCTCTTTCCTTCTCTGAAACTTAGCTTTATTCTCAGCAAAATGAAAATATTAAAACCAATGTTCCATAAGTAAAGAACACATAACAGGTGGTCAAGAAATTTACTATTACTTGAGTTGTCCTAAAATATTAATTGAATATGAGTCTTTAATGTAGACATTACTGGAATCTTCTTAAGAATGTATTAGAAATAGAAACTCTTATTTTCTCATGTCTTTTTTTTTAGCTATGAATTTACCACACTTCCTGAACAGTTTAAGAGGAGAGAGCCCTGAACTAGGAATCTGAAGACGGGTTTTACTTCCAGCTTTGTCTCAGGCTCTCTCTGTCACCTCTAACATCACATTTTGCCTCATTGTATCTCAGTTTTATAATCTGTAGAGTGGGTTTGCACTGGAAGGCTTCCAAGGCTTTTCCTAGGCCCAACATTCTATTTGCATCAGAGCTATTTCTTTATTGCCCGAAATAAATGGAGAACAGTTAGCATAGATTCGACATCATTGTAGCCCAGTAGGTGATTTGCCAGACTGCTTGACTTCCTGGTTTCATTGTCTTGTGTTTCTTTGGAGGTGCTAAAGAATAGTAAAACCAAATGGCTGGCAGAAGGAAGACACTGGAATAAGGAATCTGGATTCCCCACAAGCTAGAAATAGCTCCCAAATGAATAAAAGTTGATTATGTGTTTGCAGCCCTGCACTTTGACAAAGCTGCATATCCTGTTAATGGAATCATGGAGCACTGGACTAGAGAGTGATTCATAAATTAAATTGTGTCTCTGTGTTTCTTCTGCCTTAGAAATAGCAATTCTTAAAGTGGAAGACCTTTAGTCTTTAAAAAGTGAATTAATAACTATGATGGCATAATTAGCTGCCTGAGTGAGTTCTCTGAAATGAACTTTTTTTGGGTCAACTTTTTTTTTTTTTTTGTCTACCAGTTAAGCAGTTATGCAGAGTTCTTTCTATTTCATGCCCGGAAGTATCAAACAGAAAAATCATGGGATGCTGAAATTGCTGAACACACACGAAGCGGTGCCACAGTGTCCTCACCCTGTGCCAAAGCAAATTTCTGAGCATTATGTAATTTCTCCCTGGCGTTGAGATCCCACGATCCTGTCTGAGGTTGATGCTATATAATCTGCTGGGGCAGTATTCCATCAGGCATTTCCTTGGTGGGTAGATATCTTGTCAGTGTTGGGGACCTGTGAATGGGAAGCCCAGAGTTTCCATCATTTCAGCCCACATCCAGCGTCTTGCTGTGTTCCCAAGTTCATGCTGAGGATTGCTAAAACAGATAGCACTTACTTGGCTGAGGTATAAATGGTGACTTGCAAGGGTACATTCATTCATTTGGAAAGTATTTTGCTCATCCACTGGGCTAATAGTGCTGTGGAATTTTTAAAAAATGTATTTTATATGGTTTCAAAAACAAGTATATGGTAGAGCTTTTGCCCTCAAGGGATTAACAGTCCATTGGAGAGCCAAGGCATGCCTTCACAAGTTAAATAGCAATGAATACAAGAATGAGGTACCCCCGCTATGCTCTAGCGGTGGGTGCAAGGCAATGTCACGGGGTGCGAGTGCTGCTTGGGTGCCCTTGTCTTATTCTCTCATGTTCCCAGTAAAGAAACCAAAGCACAGAGAATTTAAAAAGGTGGGTCTGAGGAAACAGCCAGGAAAGGATGGAATTAGGGCTTGAATGCAGACATCCTAATGCCCTTTGGCTCTGTTTTTTGTTGTTTTGAGACTGTTTAAGCATGAGATTAATGATTTTGGAAAAGCTATAGATGTTCAGAGGGGAAAAAGTGGCCCACTCTAACATCTCAATTCCAGCATTACTTCAGGAAACTCTCTCTCAGAGAGACACAATTAAAAACAATTTCTAACTTTTTTAACCCCAGTACAATTAACGTACAGTGTTATATTAGTTTCAATGTACAATATAGTGATTCAACAATTCTATACATCACCTAGTGCTCATCATGATCAGTGCATTCTTAATCCCTTTCACCTGTTTCACTCCTTTCCTCATCTCCTCACCCACCTCCCCTCTGGGAACCATCAGTTTGTTCTCTCCAGGAGATAAAACTTGACTTGATAAATACAATGTACACAACTATCTAGTCCAGTGTCAACATGATGCCATTAACTAGATATACATTATTGTCAAACTCTGGTACTGTAAAACCATCATCAACTTTTCGTCATGAGGGAGAAAGTTCTAGCATGAGGAGAATCTACATCCCTGGTTTCTCGGTGTTTTCTTTTTCCTTCTTCCTTTTGTCAGCCATTTGGTTTTATTGTTCATCAGTACCTTCAGAGGGGTGCAAGAAAATGAAGCCAGTACATTGACTGCCATTCCGCAACTCTGGAAAATTGCCTGTCTTCACTGAATTTCCTCATGAGTAAAGTGAAGATGGTAATTAGTACTGACCTTGTAGAATTGTTCTAAGAATGAAATGAATTTGCATGGCTTAGAACAGTGCAAAGCACATGGCAAACGCTATGCCATTTTTTACTGTCTTCATCATCTCCACCATTATCACTGTGTGGTTCTGTCTTGCTTGTCCCTGCCTCTGATACACACTCTTCTCAGGCTGTACCGCTGTGGTGCACACACTGTCCCCAGATTTTCATCTCCTTTATAGAAGACAAATATTTATATCTCCTTTTCCATATCTTAGATCTTAATAAGAGTGCTTAAGTTCGGCCTTCTGAGAAACTACCAATTTTGTTGTTGATGACTGACCTGAACAGATTTTCATATCTTTTAGCATTGGGAGTGCCTTAGGGACCATAACAATAGCCCTCTCATTTAAAGGTGAGAATACTGAGCCTTAGAGAGGTTGTTTACCCATCTGTGATGGATGTACATCAGAGATTATGGTTAGAACTTGGGAATCTTGACTTTAATCCCAAACTGTTAATTCCATTAATGTCTATATTGAGGGAGAGGAAGAAGAAATGGAAGACATGCTGCATAGAGATAGTCAATGCTGGCTTCATAGAAGTACCACTGTGATGATATGTCAAGAGGGCAAAGCTATGTGTTTTTATTGTGATAAGGGAGACCGGTACTTTGAAAGAGGAGAAAAGGGGCTGTGTTGTGATATTTATGAAGTCTGGGGATTTGTATTAATACAAAGATGGACCTTTGGGGTGCCTGGGTGACTTAGTCAGTGAAGCCTTTGATTTTGAGCCCTGCGTCTGGCTCTGTGCTGACAGCTCGGAGCCTGGAACCTGCTTCGGATTCTGTCTCTGTCTCTCTATGCCCCTCCCCCACTCATGCTCTGTCTCTGTCTCTCAGAAATAAACATTAAAAAAAAACTGAAAAAAAAGATGGATCTTTGAATGCAAGAACTTAATTGAGGTGCATAACAATCAAGCTCTAATCGTTCAGAATTAGTGAACACAACCATGTATGAGAATGACAGAGAGGAAATAGTCATGTCATGCTCTCTAAGAAAAAGTTGATCAGATGTTTTTTCAATGGATTTTTCAGGAATTTATCTGCAACCTTTATCTTCCTGGCTGAGACTTTTCTGGCATCGTGAAGTCATGTTGATGAAGAGAATGAAATAGTAAAGCCATAGGAATGTGGACAGTAAGCTGTGTGGTGTAGATAATTCTGGTCTCAACAATTATTACACATTTCTTAGGCACCAACTATGTGTCAAATTATTTACACACTTGTTTTGTTGAAAGTTCAGTATAGGCAGGGATCACATTTATTCTGTAGATTGTTCTGTCTCTAGTTCCTAAATATCAGCACATGGTAAACAATCTAAAAAATTGTAAAATGTTTTAATTTTGTTATAACATTATACATAATAACACTATGCACTATGGGTATATAAACCAAAGAAATTCTAATAAGTTCCTTAAGGGAACATATATGAGAATGTTTATCATAGCATTGTTGGTGGTAGCTGGGAATTGGCAATAATCTGGATGCCCATCTGTGTGAGGGTTCTCCAGAGAAACGGAACCAATAGAATATGTGTATACCTCTCTCTTCCTCTGTACATGTATGTGTGTGTGTGTGTGTATGGATGGATAGATGATGGATGGATGTAAGGATGATGGATGGATGGATGGATGGATGGATAGATAAACAGGTAGGTAGATAGAGATAGATTTGTTTTAAGGAATTGGCTCATGTGATTATGGAGGCTGGCCGGTCCAAAATCTGCAGAGTGGGTTGGCAGGTTAGAGACCAGGGAAGAGCCGATGCTACAGTTCAATTTAGAAGGCTCTCTGCTGGCAGAATTCCCTCTCTCTTGGAGAAAATCAGCCTTTTGTTCCATTAAGGCCTTCAGCTGGTTGGGTGAGGCCCACCCACATTATGAAAGGCAATCTTTACTCAAAGTCCACCAATGTTAATTTCATTTAAAAACACAGAAACATCTGGGCACCGTGGGCCACCCAAGTCAACACATAAAATTAACTATCGCACCATTCCTGTAGGATTAGATAGGTAAAATTTAATGGATACAGACCCCAGGATACTGTATCAGTAAGTGTCCCAATAGGAAAGAGATGGCCAGTTCAAGAGAGTTCAAATGAAAAGCATTTAGCAAAGATACTGTTTATGATGGTAGACAAAGTTAAGGGAACAACAGGGACAGTAAGTCACCCAGGGACTATCAAGTAGGGTAAACCCTCATCACCCCTATGTCCAAAAGATAAGGGGAGAGGATGATGTAATTGGAGCCTAGTGAGACCAGAGCCATAGAGGGGAGGTAAGCCAGCAGAAGCTGGCTGTGACCTCAAAGGAGCAGACCTACTGCCCAATTCTCAGTAAGGCAGGGAGAGAGGCGGGGAGCATGTTGAGAGCTTGCAGTGTGGCAGCCAATCGACCTGACCTCTCTTTCTTCCTACCCTCGGTCTTCTCTTGGTGCCTCCCATTGGTCAAACACAACCAGAAAGAGGCCAGTAGGCCTAGGCTCTGGCTAATGTGTCTGTAAGGATCAGCCGTGGGGGCACAGAGCTAGGCAAGGAGTGACCCAATGGCCGAGAAAGGGCCAAGGACAAAAGGCCAGTATAAACAGTAGGTAGCAGTTAGAAGTCATGGCATAGATACGCTTAGAATGACATGGATGAATCTGAAAGTGTAACATGAGGCAAAAAAGATGAGAAACAGAAAGAGGTCTAAAACACAATTCCACTTACAAAAATTAAAATACATATACATTAAAACAACAATGCACATTTGTCAGAGTATTTAGGAACAAAAGCATATATACATCAAACACTGCAGAATGGCTGCATATGGTAGAGGAGAGGAATGTGGATTTAAAGGGATTAACCAGAAACGTAAATAAGAAAGGGACCAGTGTTGATAGTGTGCTATGAATGAAGAGAAGGATTAACTCAGCCCCCTGCATCATGGTCCAACTTTTTCACAAAAACTAAAAATGCCATTGTGATAAGGACGAGCGAGGCAGCTAAGACCTTGAGGAGTTTGAGGAGCCAGCCTGAGGTTATGAATGTAGTAGGAGATGCCTTGAGGAAGTGAGAGGCCAGAGACATCCTTGGTGCAGACCCTTCAGTCACGTTGCCATGGCCCTATCTCTGTGGAACGTTGGCTCCACACAATGCAATGATGTAAGACCTGTGTGCACCCACATCACTGCTGTTCATTTTTGTGTTCCTGCCTGGCGACCAGTGAGGACCTTTTTGAGTTTGAGGACTTACTTTAGAAAAGTACCAGTGTCAACATTACACCTATCATTAGCCAAAGCTTCTGTAAATGGTGTCATTTTGGGGGAGGTAATTGTCAGGTTGGGCCTGAGCAGACACACAACTCAGCTGTTATCTGCAAGGTCGTTTTCAATCTTTTGCCCTTTTCCATCTGTCAACAGGCGTCTCACTTGGTTTATGTTAAGCTTAGAAAATGAGGTTTGGTTTTATCCAGGGGGTGGATAGCCTGAGCTGCTTGGCTCTGGAAAGGAAGGCTGTGGGGATGGTCTTAGCCACTCTGGGGCTCTGTGTAAGGGGGCCGAGGAGCACTTGCCCTCAAAGGATGCTTGTCTCTGGGGCCAGATTGTTGTCTGCCCACAAATGTAATCCTTTTCCCTGAAGAGGTCCCTGGGCTAGGTTTCCAGGACTGGGCAATTACGGGAATGGCCCCACAAACACTGTAGTGATCACATTAGCAGATTGTGAGAGGAAGGCAGACGATACTTTTTTGATTCTGGGAAAAATAAGAAGAAAAAATACACGCTTGTGTGAATCACTCATGCTGCCACATCAGAGAAACCTGAATCAGTTTAGGGCAATTAATACCGACAACAGTAGCGAGAGTGACTCTAAAACCCACTACCATCATTTGTTCATCTGTTCTATAGGAGGCACGGTGCTCAAGGTTGGCATCTGTGTTCTCAGTCTGTGCTGGGACCGGGTGACTTGGGGCTGGAAGCCCAGAGAAGCCTGAAGCTTCCGGGGTGGAGCTAAGTGGAACCTTCCCGAAGTTGGGATTGATGCTTATCTTAAAGGCAGGGATTTATGTTGCGGTTGTTCTCTCCTCTTCTTGCCTGGAGGGAGCTCCTGTGCTACCTTCTGAAAGGACCTCAGATGAGAAGGGAGTTCACGCAAACACACAGTCAGACACGGATCCGCCAGACTGGGCTGACTGGCCGATGGAGGATTCCCTTGGCAACTGGTGCCTGAATGTGAATATGCCCCACTTCTGGCCGTTTGTTTTCAGTACTTTGCTCTTGCTGCCTCGCCTTTTTTTCTCTCTTTTAACGATGTTTTGTTCTAGTAGCAAAAGATACTAAAAATAAAAAATAAAATAGTCATAATCAACGACAGGCACTGTTCTCATCACTTTAGGATCTCATTCGATCCTCTGTGTAACCTTGTATGTTATTATCCCCGATTGACAGATGAAGAAACTGAAGCCTAAGCAGTTTAAGAAACTAGTTCAAGATCGTACAGCTAGACTATTGAGAAGCAGGGAACAGAACCCTGTGCTGTTTTCCTTCAAAGCCCAGGATACTTTCTGCTGGGCCACGTTGCCTATAAAGTGGGGATGGTAATAATAGTTGCCCTGCTTGCTTTGCAAGCCTGTGGTGAGAATCAAATGAGGCAGTAATTAGGAAAGCACTTTGAAAATTGCAAAGCACTATATAAATATATGGTATTATTCTAATGTATCACTAGCCTACAAAAACACTGCTTCAACATTTCATTTAGGAGAAGACCCACCAGACCATTATTCAATAAGATAACACCACATGTGATCCTTTTATCATTCAAAGAATGTTTATGAAGTCTACAAAACCAGAACCATTAGGAAGGTTTTGTTTTCTGGGTAGGCTCAGTAAACTTGGAGCCAGCTCAAGAAGTCTTTAAATAGCCAGGAAGTTAAACTGAAGAGACTGCATTAAGCCTCAGAGAATTGAATATCCTTTCACGGACTCTGGGAGTTTAAAATATATGCTTTTGATAAATTAGAATGTTCCTAAGAGTTGCTTTCAAGGAGTTGAATGGGAATCCCTTTGGGATTAAAGGGCGCTGTAATAGCAATACAAAATAATAATGGTCATTATGACCGGTGGGGCAGAGGGAAGTGCAGTAACTATCTAACCAGACTTCCTGGTTAACTAGATACATAACAAATTATTTAATCTGTGCCTTAGTGTTCTCCCTGGTAAAAATGGGAATAATAATACTACCTATCTGGTAAGGCAGTTGTGATAATGAAATAAGTAATTGAAACAGTGACTGGTACGTGATAACTCTCAGAAGTTACCTCATGCTGTTATTGTGACTTATTAAGCACATAAAACATGAACTACACAAGATGAAAATATTAAAGATACTGGATTTAACTGTAATGATTAAGAGCTTCCAATGTGCCAGGTATTATACTTCACACTTTATAAATATTATCTCTTTACTCATTGTAACCACTGCCGCGCCGCGAAGAGATTTTATCACCTCACATTTTACAGATGTGGAAACTGAGGTCCAGAGTATAATAGTGTGAATTGCTCTCTAAGACTTATTTATTCTTTACTACTTCCCCAAACTACCAAAGCCTGGCAGCTGGTGGAAAGTCCTCTGGTCTTGGATCTGACTGACACTGAGGATGGGAGAGAAGTGCTGTCCAGTGTCCTAAGCGCTGACAACACTGTTGACACATGGACATCCAGGGCAAGGAAGGCCTGTCTAGAAACAATGGCCCAAAAAGTTGAGGTTGGCCTTTCCACACCTTTTCAGAGTTCTAGGCTAACCCATGATTATGCTTTCCACTTTGGGCTATTCTTGAAGCTGCTTTGAACCAGGCTTTAAGTTTTAAAAATATTCAGTAAGACAGGAGTGTTGCAATAACTCAGGATGTCCAGCTGGGTTGATGCAGGATGATATCGCATCAGACCACAGCTTTAAAACTTCCTGTAGTTCCTCATTGTCTAAAAGGAAAATGTCCTGGTTCTTTTTTTTTTTTTAATGTTTATTTATTTTTGAGAGAGAAAGAGAATATGAGCGGGGGAGGGGCAGAGAGAGGGGTTGACACAGAATCCGAAGCAGGCTCCAGGTCCCGAGCTGTCAGTACAGAGCCTGACGTGGGGCTTGAACTCACAAACCATGAGATCATGACCTGAGCCAAAGTTGGATGCTTAACCAACTGAGCCACCCAGGCGCCCCTGTCCTGATTCTTTATTATTGTGGTAGAGTGGAGTAAGTATGACCTTCAAGGTCCAAGAGTGAATCTTGGCTCTGTCATCACATAGATGCATGAATTTTGAGCTGAGATTAATTTTCATGTGATGAGCCACAGTTTGCTCATCTACTATATAATGCTTCCTTGCCAGGTTATTGTAAAAATCAAATAAGATACAAAGGGTTGCAAAGTACCCTGTCCCACGTGGCTCACTAAACTATGGTTTAGTGATTACATTCTCTTAGCAAGGCCCTCAGTCTATTTGTTAATAAACTCTCTCTCTATGTGCCCTATAGTTTATGAAGACCAAGTTGAGATGTGCCATTCCCCAATTTACTACAGAAATGAGATCATTTATATGGAATTGCCTAGCTTAATGCCTGGAAAAAAATAGGCTATAAGTAAGGTAGAATGAATGAGGGTGGCCAAAAGGTAGGAGATAGGATATTGAGATATTGTTGTTTCCCAAGGGGTCTGCATACTGCCCTGGGAACCTCAAACTCAGGGAAGCCAAAGGGGGCAGGGTGGAAGGAAGGAATCTGATTAATGAGAAATCGTTTTGGGGGCCTGTATATTGTTGCCCCTTCCCCCCTAAGTATTTACCTCCCTCAGCCATCCCCAAACTAGACCACAACCAATCACATTTAAAGTTTGTCATTTGTCGGGGCACCTGGGTGGCTCAGTTGGTTAAGTGTCAGATTCTCTATCTCAACTCAGGTCATGATCTTATGGTTCGCGAGATCAAGCCCCACATCTAGCTTTATGCTGACAGCAAGGAGCCTGCTTGGGTTTCTCTCCCTCTGTCTCTGCTCCTCCCCAGCTGGTACTATCACATTCATTCTCTCTCTCTCTCTCTCTCTCTCTCTCTCTCTCTCTCTCTCTCTCTCAATAAATAAACTTATTTGTCATCCTTGAAAGAGTACCATACAGAAGAGGATGAAATTAAGTGCATAGAGATTACTTTGTAATTCAGATAATTATCTCTGGCTAATTCCACATTGGGTACAGTCTTGTAAATGTCATTAGGGTCTCAGATCTAGCTGCTCCTGCTGACTTCATGGTGACTTTCTTTTTATCAAACATATGTTCCCAAAAGAGTTCCTCTGAAGAGAGCCATTTAAGGTCTCAGGCAGCCTTCCAAAGTTGGTTTGGGGATGCATGGGAATGCAGCCTCTCCTGCTATTGCATTTAGGATCCTGACTTAATGTGTATTTTAATACTGATGTTTCTTTTGGTCCTTTTCCATGTATTGGATAGCTGGAAATAGACAGATACACAAGATGAAGTCTCCTTCGTTTCTGTAGGAACACATTTTATATCTAGCATTGTCAGCTCATTAACTGTTCCACCTAAGTGAATTTTCCAACTGATCGAAGCATTGCCCATTAAATGCCAAATGGTTTGCTATTTAATGGAAATCTTCCTTAATGGATTGCCCACACACCTCTGTCTTCTAAAAAAAAAGAATTACCTTTTCACAATAATGCATGGTCATCATTATGAATTATTGGATGGCACCGCAATAGAGTACATAGCCAGGGTCTGTTGAAAGTTGGACTAATTGCCCCAAGCTGTTGAACTTTTTGAGTACTCGAGTCTCCTTTCTTTCTCCTTAGAGTACGTTCTAGTTTATCTGCCTACATCTCCTTTCCTACTCTCAATTTGTCTAGTCAACTCTGGACTGGGAAAACTGATAACTACGCTTATGAAAAGTGCATATAAATAGCCTAGGTGAAGATCTTTTGAGCGTTTCTAAGGAGTAGACCTTAGTGCATAAATCTAGGTTGGTTCACCAAAACAAAGAGTCTTTACTTGGACAATATTTTTGTCAGATATTTATTTACCTAGTCTGCCAAATTTGAGTCACAGGAACCCAGTCCAAGTGTTGACTGGGACCTCCAAGTTATTGCTACCTAAGGTGGTTCCTTTAAGTGGGATTTATATGACCTTCAAAAGATTCATTCAATCATTTCTTGTTTATTGCCAGACACTGAGCTAAGCTTTGACTGTCTAGACAGGCACAGTCCCTACTCCTGGGATTCTGAGAGTCTGGGTGAAAACAAAATATAGAAATAGATGAACTTGAAAACTGAATAAAGGGGTATATGACTGGGTTCCATACAGCTCAGAGAAGGGGATGGTGTCTGCTTAGGAAGGATGAAAGACAAGAGGAGAAAATTTGCTCCCTCTCTACCTCCCTCCTTTATTTCATTTATGTCTTTCTCTCATTCTAACATTCCATAAATGCTTATTCAGCACCAGCTATATTCCTTGCACTGAGATTGCAGTAGTGGATAAGACAAACATGATCCCTTTTCTAATTTGATTATCAGAGAATGAATGGGGAGGAGGGGCAGAGGGAAGAAATGGGCAGCCCAGTAAAGAGAGTCAAAGATTGAAATGGCAGAGTGTGTTTGGGCTGGAGAGCTGTAATTTAGCATGGAGTAATGGGAGACAAGATTATAAATGACTTTGCAAGCCCTGCTGAGGGCTTTGAACTTCTCTCGTGTGCAATAGATGCCCAGCGAAGGTTCTAACCACGGGGTTCATAAAAGTGTTGGCCGCATGGCGGTGAACGATGACATGGAAGATGGGTGGAAGCACGGAACCAAACCCATGCCATCTGAAAAATTATGCATAATTTTCAACTTTACCTTTAGGTTTAAATTCTGGGTTTTCAGCCTCAGTTACCCAGAATTCATCAACAGCTTTTTTGTTGCTTCTGCCTTTGCTCCACCCCGCCCCCCCACCTTGACCGCTGTTATGCAGATCTAAGCAATCAGAACCGTAGGGGGAATGAGAGGCTGCCTGACTCTGAGAATGGGCTAATACATGAGTCAGCCAGGGTTTTGCTGTGGAATGATTCCAGTGGAATTTATTAATGACTGAATTACATCCCATGTTGTCCTGGTTCTTAACCCACATCATGAAGATTAAATGAGATAATGAGTGTGAAATTCTTTTGCCTGACCCATAAACACTAAATAAACAGCAGTTGTTTTTAGCCATGCTTATTCCACTTTGTCATGCTGCCTGCCAATTTAACACGCTTTGCTTTTTTTGTTGTTCTTGTTTTAAGGTATGTGGGCTCTCAGCTTATCCCCACTGTTCTGTTAGCTCCTCAATTTGGGGACTGGGCATGTTAATTAATCTTTGTATCATGACTTTTCATTTAGATTATTTAATGTGTCATATCCTGATCAGTAATGCAGAGACACACATGCTTGCAGAGAGCAACAAAAATTCAGTTTAAATTTATCATTGCATTTCGACCAGAGGAAAATTTGAGGTTAGTGTTCCTGGAGGTTTTAATGAGAACAACATTCTCTTTGCATTATCAATGTTCCTCAGTCCTCACTTGGCTAGAGCAACTACCTCTGGCTTCAGTTAGCTATTTACATTCCCCTATTTTTATATAAATTGTGCTATATTAGCATATATTTCACACTGTGACCTAGTGTTTCCCAGGCCTTTTAAGCCAGGCTATTTGTACATTAGTCAACGTCAACGGAAGTAAAATTGCAAATTGAGTACAGACTATAGCCCTGCTACATTGCCCACTCTGTCATGCTGAAATGGATCCCTTGTTCTAAGAAGATTTGCTGTGAAATACAGTCTATTTACATTAAGAAGACCTCTGTATATTTAAGGCATAATTGTTTCAGGGCCTTCATTAATTCTTGAACTGCAAGACCTGGGTTTTCTTTTCTTGTATCTTTTCTCTAACAATGGTAGTCAGAGGTTTCCAAAAAAAAATAATAATAACAAATTGGTCCTCATTAAAATGGAGCTGGGAATGGTTTTCTGGTAATATGCTTTACAAACAATGAGAGAATCTGATTGTAAATCAACTCCAGGACCCAGCCGTCTCAGGGTCTAGGGAAGCTCCAAGATAAAAGGTAGTCTGTATTTTTCTGGAAAAATAAAACAATTTTTTACTTCTGTAATTGATGAAGTGCTTATCTTGCCCTAGAATTTTAGAGTTGGAAGGGGTCTCAGAGTTTATTTAAACCAGCCCCTTCCTGGAATAATAATCCCTTCCTCAGTATCTCTGACATATGGACATCTAGTCTCTGCTTGAACACTTCTAGCCATGGACAGCTCACTCCTTTAAAAAAAACACATTGTGGCTAAGTAATGCGTAATATATAAATAACCACTTTATTTTTTATTGTTTTAAATGTTTATTGATTTTTGAGAGAGAGAGAGAGCGCACAAGCAGGGGAGGGACAAAGAGAGAGGGAGACACAGAATCTGAAGCAGGCTCCAGGCTCTGAGCTGTCAGAGCAGAGCTGATGAGGGGCTCTGACCCGTGAACTGTGGAATCATGACGTGAGCTGAAGTTAGATGCTTAAGTGACTGAGCCACCCCGGAGACCCTATAAGTAACCATTTTAACCATCTTTATGTGTACAGTTCAGTGGCATTAAGTTCAGTCATACTGTTTTGTAGTCATCACCACTGTCCATCTCTAGAACTTTTTCATCTTTCCAGATTGAAACTCTGTATCCATTAGACAATGATGCCCCATTCCCTCCTCCCCCACAACTTCTGGCAACTACAATCCAACCTCTGTCTCCATGAATTTGACTAATCTAGGTACCTCATATAATTGGAATCATATCATATTTGTCCTTTTGTGGCTGGTTTATTTTACTTCACGTAAAGTCTTCAATGTTCATCCTTGTAGCAGGTATCAGAATTTCCCTTCTTTTTAAGGTTTAGTAATATTTTGTTGTACGTATATATGACATTCTGTTTATCAGTTTAGCCGAAAATGGGCACTTGGATTGCTTCCACCTTTTGGCTATTGTGAATAATGCTGCTATGAACATGTGTATACAAATATATCTTTAAGTCCCTGCTCTCAGTTCCTTTGGGTGTAGACCCAGAAATAGAATTTCTGGATCATATGGTAATTCTGCATTTAAGTTTTTGAGGAACTGCCGTCCCATCTTCCACAACGGTGGCACCATTTTACAATTCTGCCAGCAGTGCACGAGGGTTCCAGCTTCTCTACATTCTCACCAACACTTGCTATCTTTTGTGTTTTTTAACTCGTTTTTACACACTGTAATATAATTGTAAGAGCATGGACTTTAGCTTTGAAACCTGGCACAGCCTCATACTGATTTCTCTAAGCCTCAGTTTATTTTTTTGTAAAATGTAAATAAAGAGCTGCTGCTGCTGATTATGATAACCTTATAAAATTAATGAGGATAAAATGAGATAATTCCTGTAAAAAATACTTAGCTCAGTGTCTGAAAATAGCAGGCTGTAAGTGAATATTTGTTTTTATTTTTTTGGGTAGTCATTGATCAGTCCATTCTATCTGGGGACTCCTCTGATTGTTAGATTGCCTTCTTTATTTTCAGTTAAAACCTGTTTTGATGTAACTTCTGTAACTTGTGTAACGGTTGCCTGCAATTCATTGGTCCTGATTCCATTCTTCACAGCCTCACAGAATAAATCATATCTTTCTTCCACATATCACCTCTCTGATATTTGAAAACAGCCATCAATTATTCACTAGTCTTCCCTTGCTTTGGCCAAACATTCCGAGTTCCTTCATTGTTTCTTTTTCTTTTTTTTTTTTTTAATTTTTAATGTTTATTTATTTTTTGAGAGACAGAGAGAGAGCACAAGCAAGGAAGGGGCAAAGAGAGAGGGGGAGACACAGAATCCGAAGCAGGCTCCAGGCTCTGAACTGTCAGCACACAGCCCAACAGGGTGCTTGAACTCACCAATCGCAAGATCATGACCTGAGCTGAAGTCAGACGCTTAACTGACTGAGCCACTCAGGCACCCCTCCTTCATTGTTTCTTAAGTGATGTGGTTTCTAGGTCTCTCATCATGTTTCTCGACTGATGCTGGACCGCAGTTTGTCTCCTAGAATAGAGTGACTGGAAATTTCATCATCTCTCCCATTTTTTTGGCTTTGTTCCCTAACAGCGATATCCATATGGAAGAATGGATGTGTGGATATTGGTGAATCAACAAAATAAGCTGCCCCTCATTTCTTCCAGTGTTTCTTCCTTATTGCTCAGAATGCCTCATGTCTATAGCACTTGCTTTTTTTTTCAGTTTGCAATCAGCCTTCCATCATTTCAAATTGTCTCCATTTGTTTTATCTTTCCTAACTGTCAGCTCCTTAACAGGAAACAGGTAGTCCCTACTCCCATATACCTTCTCCATGGTCCCACCAGCAAACAGAGGGCACAAGGGCTGTGTGTTTTGAAATAAAAGTGTGGTGTACTCTTAAATATGGAGTCATGTATTCTGACATAGTCACAGGGTCCTTTGAGAGCACTGGCTGGAATATAGGTCTTTTCCATTGTTGAAGTGAACACCTGAAGACTTGCCCAGGAAGAGAAGGCTGGGGTGGGAGGGTATTTTGGCTGAAACTCCAAGGAGCACTTTGAACTTGGGTCATCAGACGTAAAAGTCTAGGGAGGGCTTGCTTCACCCCACCCCACCCCACCCTGTCCTGTAATTCCTTGACTCTCCAATGCCAAGCTAAATTGCCAGTTTCCAAATTTGCCCTTAGGAGGATGAACAGAGTGAAGTAGTGGTGTGTTTTTGAAAGGACCTGAGCAGTTGAGAGTATCCCGCATATTTCTGATTTACATGCCTAACTCATCTCAATGTCTTTTTTTTTATGAGCTCTTTAGCATCCTACAAGACTTCTCTGTTTCATCATGAACGGTTTTACCCTGAAAAACAAAATCCCAAACGTCTTTTCCAGAGAAGGGAAGTTGTATTTTTGTCAAGGATAAAACACTCGAATGGTACTCTTTTTCCAGCAACTCAACCGAATGTTTGAAAACCTAGTTCCTCATGTATCATGTCATGTGTTTACATTAAAAAAAAAAAAGGTAAAAGCCAGATTTTCTTCCTGTCTTTAAAAACAACAACAAAGAAAGTGACAGGGAAGGGGGAATAACTCACTTTTTTGGCATTTTAATAGAGTACCCAGAATCCTCCTAACATAAGATACTATTATAGTTGAAAGGCACGTTAGAACTATGTGTAAGCTAAAAACCCCATCTTTATAGGAAAAGATTGGTAGATTCACTCACAATTGACATACGTGAGCTTTATGGCATGGGTTTTGGGACTTCTATTTTACCCACTCAGAACACTGAAAAATATTGATCTGTAGTTCACAACCATTTTTCAGACATTTGGGGTTGCCAAATTGCTGACATACAGCTAAATAAGGTTTTATTTTGCAAAGTCAATGCAATGTGGGCCCTTCTTAGTTTGCCTGTTTGCCATATATGCCTTTGGAATGATGCCATGCATGCCTGGTGATGACACCCAGCACAAGCATTCTGCAGCTGGTGGTGTAGAAAACCAGCCAATCACCATTGAATGAATGGCAGAGAGAGGCAGCCTGTGGTCACCATTGTCTCCCATGTGTCATTTAGGCTCTGGTTGGTTTATCTGTGATTTCACTTTTGTTACATTGTGATTGAGTTGCTATACCCATTGAGATCTGCCATCTGGGGAAGTTTGAAGACATCAGGAATTAATGCTTTTGAGTTTCTTTAAGGTAAAGAAAGGAAGACTGAGGGATGTCTACACAAAAAAAGAATACCCTAATAGGGGATTATCAATAGCTGTTAACCTCGAAGCGTGTTAGGGAAGCCAGACTACCATCACCAACATCATTGCCAAAAAATCTGATGACCCTTCTCTCCTCTGTTTCACCTTTCTTGCCACATTTCACATTTCAGTATGGAGAACATGATATGATAATGTGAACAGAGAATGTGATAATCTGTCCAGTGTGACCAAAATTCCCTGACCATATATTTTAACATTGCGATTTTGGGGGAGAATTTCTTTTGATGTATTTTTTTGTTTCGTTTTGTGAACTTAAAAAAAAACACCCACAACCCTTGTAGATGTTGGAATTTAAAGTATAAGTACTAAGTGATACCTATAATGCCCAGAGAATGGAGAGAAAAAAAAAATCCCTGCATTGGTTAGTTATGTCATGTGGATTTCTGCTCAGAGTATTTTGTGTTTAAAGCTATGGCATATATACACACATCCTAGTAAACTAGTGATGGTTTGAATAGAGGCCACTCTAGAGTAGGGGACAGAACCATGGGCTCACGTCTTAATTGGCCCCATTATTAGCCATGACTTTTGGCATATCACTAATTCTTAGTTTTGTCACAATGGAAATGGGGATAATAACCTTTCAATAAATGTTTGTGAAAACATGCATAAATGTATTTTGCACACTATCATTGATACAGGAAATATGACTAACACGGTTGTCCTGTCACTGTTGCGTTTGCTGAAGTCCTCCTCTCACGTTGCCTCTTCCTCCCGCTCATTGCTGTCACTGCTCCCTTTTATTACTGTGTGAACCACTACGGCAGGTCCTGCACCTCTTGACGTGGTGTCTTCTTCTGCCTGCCAGTCAATGACATTCAGCAAATATCAGGTCCCTAATGAGTGTTGGCCCTGGAGGATATGAAGATGAGTACTCAAAAGAAGCAAAAATGAACGTGCAGCAATATATAATGAACTGTTTGTAGTTCCCCAAATTTGCTCAGCTCTCTGGGACAAAAGAGCCTTTTGTCTGCCTAGCTAATGTCTACTTGTCCTTGAAGACTCAGCTCAAGAGAAAACATCCCTTGACAACCTTTGATGATTACTTCTATTACTCTCCCATCCACTCTGATGAGGTGCTCTTCCTCTGGAGTACCATAACATGCTGGGCACACCTTGAGAGAAACATTCATCGTACAAAGTTGTAATCATTGAGTCTTCTTTTTTTTTTTTTTTTTTTTTAGCTCTCTCATTTTGCACGTGCTATAAAAATTTTAAAGCACAAAAGGATACACAGTAAAAAGTTAGTCTCCTTATTTCTGACCTGCAGCCCCCGGTTTCCTCCTCAGATGTTGACATTTCCCTACTTTTGTATATCCCTTTTATAGCTGTTCATAGGGCATTTGCATTTAAAACTTCACCAATTGCCAAGTTGTACGAACTTATACTCCTACCAGTATAAGGGTTCCTGTTTCCCCATGTCCCTCTCAATATGGTGAGTTATCAATCTCTTTTAAAATTTCTAATCTGATCGGGAGGAAATGACATCTCACTGAAGTTTTAATTTACACTTCTTATTTTGTCAGTGAATTTAGCATTTTTCCATATATGCATCTGGAATGATGCCATGCATGCCTGGTGCATTTCAAAACCACATATATTCCCTTATCTGTAAATTGTCTATTCATTTCCACTTATCTATTGCTTTCTTGGGGTTCTTCTTCTTCTCTCTCTTTTTTTTTTGCTTATTTGTAGAAATTTTGCTTACTATATTATAGCAGCTAGCCCTTTGCCTTTTGAGCTGCAATAATTTTTTCTTTCCACTTTCTCGTTTGTTATTTGATATTATTTTTGCTTTTTTCCTTGTAGAACATTTTTAATGCCATCAAATTTATCATCTTTCTTTTTATGGATTTTAAATCTGGTGTTAAATATTGAAAAGCCCTTTTCACTCCCAAGATTGCCACATAAATTTTTCCCATGTGCTGAGGATAAACTTGCTTAATGGGGACCTTGAGGGAGCAGGTCAGGATAAATGAGGGCAGCAGAACAGGCTTGTGAGGAAGGCCTTCTAGTAGATGATGTCACAGCATGGGCCCTCGACCGACCGTGAACTCAAGGGAGAGGCAGCATGACAGAACCCATCAGATTGCTTCTCTTTCCCAAACGGTTCCACCAGACACAACAAATTGCCCCAAATACCTTGATCATCCCTGACTGGAAACGGATGACTGCATTCCTGGTGGGGAAGGTATACACCTTCTCCAAGCAAAGCAGCTATTAAGAACATCCTCTTATCAGCCGGAGATCAAGTAGCCCATCTTGGGAGGTGACACACATGAGCGAACAGGCCGCCCCATCCATCATGTGCACAGTAGCATTGGTTGTTCTTGTTCACTGCGGTTGACTAGAAAGGGCTCCTGAGATGCTGCTGTTTGACAGCTCTTGGAGGAGGAAAAGCCTCCCTTTTCACATAAGAGGGGCTCTTCAGCAAATCCAAAGCATGGTCCCGCATTGCTGTGAAAAGTTCCCGTGCCTGCAACCACAAATGCCAACGCAGCTTGAAGGCTGCTGGAGGAACTGCATTTCAACCCCCGGGAACCAACTCCAGCTGTTTTCATCAGGTCTGAAAACCATAGCAGTCTTGGTTGCTTGATGGTGGAAGCGAACAGTCACAAAATTAACTATGTGCAAAGTTATTTTTCTTTCCAGTGAGAGACATGAATAAAACAGTATGTTGCACGTGAGAATGACCAGATCTCCAACTCTGAATAGCAGTTGCTATAAGTTGAGCTCTGGATTTGTGGATGTGGGAATATCATTCCTTCCAGACCATTGTGTGAAAGAGATCCTGTACTTCTGCATCTCTTAGGTCTGAGCAGGTGAGCCGCCGACACACAGCCTTGTCCGACGAGGGTGGCTGGCTTCCACACTCAGTTCTTCACCATGCTTCACTGTGAAAGGAGGCTCCTCTCCCATTTGTCTCTTACTTCTGAAGGCACGGGAATATTTGAAATTTAGTCAGCTTGTTCAGTGGAAATAATGTGGGGTTTAGAATCAGGAAGAGGATTCAAATCCCAGCTTTTTCACTCCGTGGCTTTAGGCTGGTTCCTAACTTCACTGGGCCTTCATGTTCTTATCTTTAATTGGGTATCTATTACCCACACATGATCCTACATAAGCATCCCAAAACTTTGTGACCACACACAACGAGCATTTGTTTATCTCATGAGTCAGTGTGTTGGCTGGTAGTTCTTTCATGTGGACAGGGCCAAGGTCTTGGCACATTCTGTTAGCCAAAGGCCAGCCCACATTCAGGTTAGGGAAGTAGACTCCATCTCTTCGTGGGAAGAGCTACAAAAAGGTGTGGAGACACAGAGGAATGAACCTTGGCCATTTTGCATCCTACCACACTACCTTATACCAATAAATGTAATAATATATGGAGAGTGCAGCTATTATATCACCTATGCATTCAGAAAACATTTGTTGAGTGCCTACTATGTGTGCAACGCAATTATGTGTAGAGATAAGTAAGATTTTGTTCCTAGCTACAGGAAACATGCAATTTTTTTTAATTTTTATTTTTAAATATTTGTTTATTTTTATTTTTATAGTTTTATTTATTTATTTTGAGAGAGACAGCACTGGTGGAGGAGGGGCAGAGAGAGAGAGGGAGACAGAGAATCCCAAGCAGGCTCTGTGCTGTTAGCCCGGAGCCTGGCGTGGGGCTCGAACTCACAAACCATGAAATCATGACCTAAACCCAAATCCAGAGTCAGACACTTAACCAGCTGAGCCACCCAGATGCCCCAGGCAACATGCACTTTTTGTAAAGAAGCATGCTGAAGCAATTGTGGGTTACCTTACAAACTGTGAAGTGTCTTAAGGGGGGAGCAAACAGAACACTATGGGACCTCAGAAGAGGGAGAGATTGAACTAAGAGGCTCTGGGAAGGGATTCTGGTCCCAACTTAGGCTCTGCATCATGTTTCCCTCTATTTAATTTTAATTATTGATCCCCTTAGGCTATCAACAATGACATGGTACAGGAAACCGAGTCCAGACGGGTGAAAGCATTTTAAACTGGAGTAATTTGAGGCAAATAGAGTATTTGAAAATTGCCAGCCATCTAGATCCTACACGCCCAGGCTAATATGGCTGGAGCAAAACCGTCTTACTATCTTGTAGGATAATAGTAATCCTCCTAAATTTACCTCTCTGATTAAAATAATTTCCACCAACCCAAGAGTCCCTCAATCCCATTAACTTAAACACTTGGTTTCCAGGGCCATCCAGAAGGTACAAATTATACTTTCAATACATTTTTTTCTGAAAATAGTTCTTGTTAAAAATTTTACTCCTCACTCCTTGGAACTTTGAAATGATTGAATTAACAGTGTGCTGGAAGGTATTAGGGAAAACAAAAACAAAAACCTTAAAACTGGGGAAGAGTCTTCACCGGCAGTATAATAGAGAGCCTGCGTGGAGCCAGGTTTGGGGGAGGGGAGACCGTGGTTACCTTCTCCTGGCGGTTGATGACATGCCAGGGGACCTTAGGCGAGTTCTCTGGCCGAGTCTGGGTTTCTTCAACTCCAACCAGGGTATGATTATCTTGAGCCTTGATCCTTCGCATGTGGAGTCATGAGCTCATGTCTGTTCTGTGTACAGACTTTCTTGAAAGGAAGAGAGCTACCTAAATACAAGGTACTTGTATTACTGTAAGGTGCTTGGAATCTTCATAGCCTTTTCAACTGCATCCAAAGTGGGCTTCTCTTAGTAAATGCTTTAAGTGGCTGAGAATCAAAGCTGAAAAGCGTTTTGTTTTTTTCTCCTTTTATGTTTAGAATAGGGTGACTGCATACATTTAGAGCGTGCCCGTCGTGGCATCTACAAACAGAATGCCCAGCCATTGAGATCCTATGTAACACAGATACTGGCTGGGACAATACTGCCTCATTCTTTGTAGGATGATAATTTTTCTCCTAAAAGTCTAATTGGCTGAATCATTGGTCAACCAGTTAGGAGAACCTTCAAGTTAAATAGAAATACTTGGATTTGAAAGTCATTCAAGAGGTACCAATTTTGTTCTTGGTTAATATTCACTGAGCTGTCTCAATATTGAGGTTGCTGACCACTTTGGAATTTTACAACAAATATGAGATACGTTTGTCTGCCCTTCATTCTTAAATTACATTAAATTTATCTGTTCAGTTAAACCTTTTCGTGTTTTTCACTTTTTTGCAGGCATATCATTATTTGAGTTTCCTTAAACCGGTGATTTATAGAAGACTAGTGCTGGGGTAGTTATCTAAGACCCACCTTGGGAGCTTTAGTAATTTAGGGATAGGGTCCCAGAATCTGGATTTGTTTAATGTGCTCCCCAGCTGGGTTTGGGAATCAGTACATTAAATAGCCTTCAAGCTGTACCTATGGCAAGTAAAACAAAACAAAACAAACAAACAAACAAAAAACAACAAAAAAACTAATAGTGATAGCTGCTACTTTGCTGAAGGTTTACCTTTTGCTGGACACCAAACTCATCTCCAAATATTTTCCTAGTTAATCCTCATCACAATGCAATGCCATTACTATTGTATCCATTTTTTGAATGAGGACCTGATGTTTAGAGGTGTGAAGTAATTTGCCCAAGGCCATAAGCTAGTATGTGACAGAGCCTGGATTTGAACATGTCTGACCCTCAATCAACATGATGCCTTTAATTCCTCTGCTATGCTGTTTCCCATCTAGCCTGTTCAGAATTGTGTAGAAACCAGGTAGTGCACAAAGGAAGCATAAGACATAATCCTTGCCCTCAAGAAGTTTGCTATCTAATCAGAATGAAAGAATGAGCACTTACTCACTGATGGCCAAAGGATACATGGACCATAGAATTAAGTGCAAATTATAAAGTAGAAAATTAGAGTAATTCCAGATTTTTTTTTTGTCTCTTCAACAGAAAACCGAATGTCACTGAATTAGTAGATAGATTTTGTTTTCCTGTTGCACTGCATGGTTGTTTTGCTATGACTTAAACAGAGAAGTATCCTATTTGAGGTTCAAACATAAGAAAGATTTTATTAATGTCAGCATTACACTATTTCAAGGAGATGAAGTTTGTGCATCAAACCTTCTGTTGTATGTATTCTATTTCCTCATTGGTCTGGCTGGAGCAGAAGTCATTTAACCTGTGCAAAGTACCATGTTAAATAGACTGTTAGTTCTCTTTTCAGAGCCAAGTATAAATTAGAAAGCTATAAGGAACTGAAAATTTGGAACCTCGTAGACAGGTTAGACTAACCCTCCATTCCTGGCAGATATTTACATTGCTAAGAAGATAAAAGCATGAAGGACCCAGTCCCTGTTAAGAATCAATTTAAGAAGTATACAGGGCTAAAGCCAAACCACTGATCTTGGGACAGCCATTCCCTGCTTCTTTTAGTAGCCAAGTTCTGCAGGGAAGGGAAGTTATGGGACTCTGGCAGGTGGGGCATACCTGTTTTATTCAGAGGAGGAAATTAGATTATCCAGGATCCTTGTATGCATCTAAACATCTGGCTCTCCATAAACCATGTAAGGTTTATCACCAAAGGTTTTGGTCAGAACAGGATCCCTCAAGACTGCTAGTTCCATTTACCCCCATCCCCATTTCCACCACACATGCACAGTATTTATCATACTATATTTTAACAGTTAGTTTACTCCTTTAAAAAATTTTTTTTAATGTTTATTTATTTTGAGAGAGAGAGAGAGACACAGAGCGAGAGCCGGGGAGGGGCTGAGAGAGAGAGGGAGAAACACCAAATCTTAAGCAGGCTCCAAACTCTGAGCTGTCAGCACAGAGCCTGACCAGGGGCTCGAACTCATGAACCATGAGATCATGACCTGAGCTGAAGTCAGAGGCTCAACTGACCGAGCCACCCAGGTGCCCCGCTTAGTTTACTTCTATGTGTTCCTACCACACAGTTCTGTGAAGTAAGAAACGGTCTTAATTTTGTTCATTATATCTTTAGCACCCAGCCAGCACTTAGCTGGTCTGAAACAGAGTAAGTGCTCAAGAAATGTTTATTGAATGAATAAATGGGGGAATCATTGAACAAACAAATTTAATAACATTAAACTCCAGGTGAAAGTAAGGAGTTTCTAAAGACATCCTTTGTGGCCATCTCTTTTTCCAAACTGTATGCTAATACGCTGTTTAGGGGGTCACCTGGCACAACTTAACTTTGCTCCTATTGTGTGTGGAACTTAACCTAGACTTCATTTGTTTTGCAAGAGTCGAGAGTCATGGAATTGCAGCTAGGAAAGCCTCTTTCTTGGGTTTCTTGTTTCTTCTGAACGACAGAAGACCATGAACTGACCAAAGACAATTACAGGGTAATAGACTTTTCTTACAAAATTGATAATAGAATACGAAAGTGTGCGTGGGCCATACAAAGGGGGAAGATTAAATGCCAAACACCAAAGACAAGTACAGGTGACACAGCAGGAGGAAGAAAAAATTGCCAGGAGGCACTTTTGAGGGGAAAAGCCTATAAGGAAGAGCAGTGAAGTGGAAACCAGAACAAATAAGTGAAGTTTGTTGATGTCTTTGGGAATCTGAGTTGTCTATGCAGCACCTGAAAGAAAATGAAATGAAACCTACATAGATTGATAAGACCATTTTCTGAGTTAAAGATTTTTCAGCATGCTTCCTCCTTTTCTTTATTATGTCTTTGCCAACTTGTTCTGAAGCTAGAAATAAACCAATTCTTTTGTTCCACTAAGCATCCATTGAGCAGCACCATGGGTGAGTGAAGAAGTGCTAACTTTGGATCCAGTCATTTGAACTTCTTAGGGAAAATCAAGGTTTGAGCCATTTTGAAATTTCTCCTAGGACTTGCATTGACCCTAAGAAGATCCTGCCTCCCCAGTAATTAGCTGGGATGTTGCTTTTTTATCTGTAAGAAAAAAACAAAACTAGAAGCCCCTGGATTTTGAAATTACTACTTATTTACTTGTTGGAAAAAGTTGATACTATGCAATTAAGTATGACCATTATTGAGTTACATGCACTTCCACGAATGTGCCATAGAATTTCCAACACCCAGACCTTCTGTCAGAGTGGAACAGACTTTGCCACCAGCCATCCTTGGGTTCCCCCTCCCTAAACTGGGGGATGTACTCCTTCTCGATGCTGACTTGGAACCCTCTTTTACCTCTGTGGTATTTAAAAAAATTTTTTTTAAGTTTCATTTTAGTTTTTGAGAGACAGAGACAGAGTGAGAGCAGGGGAGGGGCAGAGAGAGAGGGAGATACAGAATCCAAAGCAGGCTCCAGGCTCTGAGGTGTCAGCAAAGAGCCTGATGTGGGGCTCGAATGGGGCTCGAACCCACAAACCACAAGATCATGACCTAAGCTGAAGTCGGACACTTAACGGACTGAGCCACCCAGGCGCCCCATTGTACTTCTAATCACATATTTATTTTTAGAGTCAAGGCTCATTTAATATTTTCAACATATTTTCCAGTTTATTTGCCTATTATTGCTTCTTGCATATAACTCTTTCTTTCTAGATTCACCTTCCTTCTTACTGAAATAAAGAATTTAACACAAACGGTTGTGAATGGATACACAACAGTTTTATTTTTAGTAGCCAGAAAATGAAAACAACCAAATGTCCTAGGTCAGTGGTTAAACAAAGTGTGGTACATCCATACCATGGAATACTACTCAGCAATGAGAAAGAACAAACCATTGATACATGCAACAAATTGAGTGAATCTCAAGGGCATTGTAGGAGTCTGTTTATATATTGTTCATGAAACAACAAAATTATAGAGATGGGGAACAGATTGGCAAGTGCCAAGTGTTAGGAATGTTTGGGGGATGGGTGTGACTATAAAGGGGCAGCATGAGGGAGATCTTGGTGGTAATGATAGTTCTTTGTCTTGAGTAAAGAGGTGGTTATATGGATCTACATGTAATAAAATGACATAGAACTTACATACACATGGTAACAATGTCAAATTCCTCATTGTGATGCTGTACCATGATTCTACAAGCTGTAATCCTGGAGAGAAACTGGGTGAAGGGTACATTGGACTTCTCTGGTCTTTACATACCGTTTGATTTCTTTTGGAGATGTGGCCTCCTCCCCCTTCTAATTCCTAGACTGCAAGGGTATAGCAGTTTCTCTAGGCCATTAGAGGAAGTGTTTTCAGCCCTTCCCACAGATGGGGATGTTCTCCCAGGCTCTAGTAAAGGCTTTAAGCAAGAACCCAGATCTCTCTCTGGCCACATCTTTCATTTTCTTTTCTTTTCTTTTTTTTATAATTTAACTTTATTTTTTTATTTTTTAAGAGTTACATCCAAATTAGTTAGTATATAGTGAAGCAATGATTTCAGGAGTAAATTCCTTAATGCCCCTTACCCATTTAGCCCATCCCCCCCACAACCCCTCCAGCAACCCTCAGTTTGTTCTCCATATTTATGAGTCTCTTCTGTTTTGTCCCCCTCCCTGTTTTTATATTATTTTTGTTTCCTTTCCCTTATGTTCATCTGTTTTGTCTCTTAAAGTCCTCATATGAGTAAAGTCATATGATTTTTGTCTTTCTCTTACTGACTAATTTCACTTAGCATAATACCCTCCAGTTCCATCCACATAGTTGCAAATGGCAAGATTTCATTCTTTTTGATTGCCAAGTAATACTCCATTGTGTGTGTGTATATATATATATATATATATATATATATATATATATATATACCACATTTTCTTTATCCACACATCTTTCATTTTCAAATGAACCTTGAAACTGAGACCCCAGCTCAGATGGTCTGTATTTATAAGGCACCTCCCACATTAGCTTCCACTTACCATTCTCTTCCTTTTTGGCACCTAAGAATTTCTTTCCTTTCAACCTCAGCTATGCATTATATTTTTGTGTGTGATATTTTATTCAGTAGTCTTGATGTTTTTAGCCTGGTTGGGGCAGGGTGGGGAGAATGGCTTATGGGGATAGAAGGCCATTTCTGCCAGTTTCTATTGTTACCCTAGCATACTGTTTATAATTGTGTTTCTGTACTTTCCTTCCTGAGACTGAGTTCTTGAAAATGCCGGGGACCAGGACAGGCTTTTTCATCCCAGTTCTTATACACAGAAAGTGCTAATATACATGTGTATTGAATGAATGAATGACTCTCTAGAGTTCAATGGAAGAGAGCCCAAATATAACAGTTTTTTTAAGGTTATTTATTCATTTATTTTAAGAGACAGACAGACAGACAGGTAGACATGGGGCTCAGTCCCACAAACTGTGAGATCATGACCTAAGCTGAAATCAAGAGTCAGTTCCTCAACTGACTGAGCCACCCAGGTGCCCCAAATATAAAAGTTTTTAAGTAAGATAGTTTTCAAGATTTTTTTTTAAGTAGGCTCCATGCCCAACGTGAGGCTTGAACTCACAGCCCCGAGATCAAGAGGCAGATGCTCTATTCACTGAGTCAGCCAGGTGCCCCTCACGTTTACTTTTATTGGCTTTGAAGAACATGTATGTCATTGTGGCGCTTTGTATAGCATAATCCCTTTAAATATAAGAAGTGCATGTGATCCGTAATATTAATTTAACAGATTTAAAGAAGGAAATAGTCTGTACAAATAAAAAAGAGGCATATAAGGGTGAGTCAAGGAGTATTTCCTCCCCTCCCCTTGTGGTCCTTACTATCCTTTTGGGTTTTAGAATTAGGAAACCAGGCATTGATAGAGAGGAGGTGTGTGGTCTCAGGTACAGGGTCTCAAACTGTATCCTGCAGCGCTTAGAGTTCACAGGGGTTTCCTGTGGCTGAAGGGGGCTTAAGCCAGAGAGAAAGTGGATACACCTTTTAGGATCCTCCCCACCCTCCCCTGATTTTGGCACATTTGGAGACCCTCTGGTTCTGCTGTCAGACGCCCTGCTCAGATTGATCAGAATTCCTACCTCTATCCTAACAAGCTGTGTAGGCAAGAAAGTGTCTTAATAATCTCAGGTTCTTCAATCTTGGAATGAAGATAGTATCTAACTATGGATTTTTGACAAGATCTCTGAGCCCCTTACACATTAAGAAAACCTGGACACCTTTTTTATCTTTCTCATTTTTTTTATTTTGCTTTTTACAATTCCCTCTATATAAAAATATGAACAATACTGCAAAGTTCAGTATACTTTAAAGTTTTCTTCAACAAGTTTATGGCTTTGCCACCTCTATAGTAATTGTGCTATTTACAAAGTCATTACAGGTTTTATTTAAAAAATATGTTTTCATAGTGCAGTGTAGGTGGTGTGGTTGGGTTCCTGAGCAGGGGGTTTAAGGTGGCAAAATTGTGCCCTCTTCTCTCTCTGTGACTGTACTGTTAATTTCATTTAAAGATTACATCAGAAATCCAAATTTGAGGCCACTGAGGATTATAAGGTCCTTGTAGACACTGAGCATAGTAATTCTCCAGTCCTGACTATCCCACCTGGGGTGAGAAAAGCTCTCACTTCCCTCTCTCAGTAAGTTCAGTCCCCAGAGTTGAAGGACCCCTCATTCAGGATCTTAGATGTGGGGTGATTGTGATCCCAGAGCTGCAGCAACGCCCTGGCTGACTAACCCCCTTGTGCTGTTAGAGAGTATAAACTGCCTGTTACTTTTCCAAATAGGTACTTTTGGTGATACCTGGCTATGGGCTTCTCCTCCACTGAGGCACTGGAGTCAGGAAGCAACCATGGCTAAGAGCCTTCAGCAGACAACTCAAAGCCATCAGCTTGCCCACCTCCTTCCCACCCTCCCCTGACCCCCAGTGATCATAAGCAGAGAAGAAGGGTGTGCCTGTTTAGTGGGACTGACCCTGGCTGTTTGAAAATGCCCTGTGTGTCTCTCTGAACTTAGCTTCTAAGGGTACGTATCACAGCTTAGAGGCACAGACAGTAGAAAATGGATCACAGAGAGAAGGCAGCATGCGTTTATTTCTAAGCCATTTCTAAGGCCTGGCTTTACTTAGAACTTCTGTGATTTTCGCCAAATCACCTGACTACTGTGGGCCTCACTTTCTTCATCTGTAAAATGAGAAGACCATACCATATTAGAGGCTTAATGTTTGTTTGTTTGGTTTTTGGTTTAGAGCATCGAAGACTTTTCCACAATATCTGATACGTTAAAGAGAGAAACAGAAAATTGTTCCTGACGAAGGAGGGCCTAGAGTCCTGTCCTCTTGTCCTCTCTCCCCCTACATCCTGTAATGTCCCACAAAATCTTGTGGGTGCAAAAAACAGAATTATAGCTAAGGCACACCCAGATACAACATTCTGGGACTCAGGGTCTCTGGTCAAGGAGGGCCATGGGATAGACATTTGTTCCCTCACACTTGGCCTTTGTGACCATTGGGCTGGCCTCTAGTCTCTGGAGTATGCTGGTTTATGTCTGTGTAACGTCACGTATCCCTGGATCAGGATACAGGATGTGGCATGGCTGGGTGCTTCTTATAAGAGCTTCCACATCCTGTGAACGTTGGGTCTCCACCTGCCAACTGCTGAGATGAACCAGTAATCCTTTCAGAGAGCACAGGCTTTTATCAATGAGGAGGATTCAAGGCTTATTTTTTTTTTCCTTTCCTCCAAATAACACTCCCACTGTTCAGGCTTAAATACCAAAACCTTATGGTTTGCAGAATCCGTGCCAAGAAGTCAATCATCAGTGAAACTGCAAAGATAATAGCTCCTATTGATTAAATCGGGAGAAGAATGGTTTGCCCTCCTGCAGGGGTCAGGGAAGATAAGGGCTGGAGTTTTCTAAAACATGCTTGATTTGCCTAAATTGGATAAAAGTACATAAAAACACTTATGTTCTTAAGAGAACTGGTGACCAATTCGGGAAAACCTCACAAAAATGAAAAGATTGGCTTAGATTAGTAAGGCATGAGAAATACAGAGTCTTTTCTAAAAGCATGGAGAATGTGTTATTTCAAACCTCGACAGTGAAGTAGCAGCTAACAGGAGTATGTCCATGTAGAGGATGGCTATTATCTGCCTTACTAGACAGAGAGGAAGTCACAAAAGATCTTCAGTGCTCACTCTATGCTGGACACTGTGCAGGACCCTTTTGGACCACAATCTAATGTAATCCTTACCACAGTCCTGTGAGGTGGCTTTCATTGTCCCCATTTTACAGATGAGAAAATAGAGGTCAAAAGATGTTAAATAACTTGCTTATGATCACAAAATTAGTAATTTAGCTATTCAACTATCTACTAATTGGTACATATTAATTTGCTCTTACCACAATACTCTTACACAAAGAGATGTTGCCAGTCTGGTATGAAATGTCCTTGGAAATATCTCCTCCTTTTTCCATGATGAGGAGGTAGGAAAGAAGCTGAATCCATTAGTGGAGATCCTACATGGTCAAGGCTGATGGTTGTGTCTCTCTCTAAAGCTACTACTAACCTTTGACTCCATGGAGTCAAAGCTGAGACGTACTGAATTTTTCTCACATATAAGTCAATCTTCCTTTTGGGGGAGGGGAAGCTTCTTAAACATCATTTTGTGTGTGTGTGAGGGAGAATTGCTAACATTAAACTTTTCACATAAAATAATCACCCTTTCTTTTAAAATATATGGCCTTGGAAGATAATATTTTTTAGGAAGGTTATTCATATTTTAAAATATTTTATCTGTTTTTATTATCACTCTATCGAGAAGCTGAACATGTGGTTATCTGAAGGAATAGATCTTGAGGCCGAGTACAGAATTCCTCAGAATCATCACAATCACTAAATGAGCTTGCGAATTGAAATTATCTTTGCCATAGTCTAAGAACCGAGTAGTAATTAGTGTCCAGGGACACATAGGGAATAATTTTACTGTTAGCAGTGCCAAGAAACTATTCATTTGTCATCGGTCCCAAATTATACTCAATCAGCAATTCAAAGTCAGGTTAGAAAAACCAAGGGACATAGAGCTAACTTTCTATAAAAATTAATACTGTAAAATGAAACCTATATTTCTGGCAGTTTAACTGTGAGCAGCAGTAAGATGAAGCTATGAAAATATTGAATGTAAATGCCGTCAAGATCTGCCTTAATCCCACCACTTCCCCACCTTTTGCTTCTTTGCCTGAAATGCTGCCTTGGCTGCCATGCTTCTCTTCCCAAGCTCCCTGAAGTCTGGGTATTGGAGTGCTTGATGAGCCCTTTTGGAAGGTGAACCACAGTAGTCCATAATACTGCAAACAAGGGGCCATTATTCAAAGAGCCAAAGTAGGTGGCAACAGGAACAGGGTTAAGCGGAGCTGTGGTTGGAGTCCTTCATGGAGGGCCCTCAGATACAGACAATTAGCTTTTCCTCATGAAGTCACCTGCATGAAATACCCATTCCTAGGACAAGTGGTTAATACCAGCAGCCCTGCCTTCTACTGTGGTTGTGTGTTAAGCATTTTTCCCACCTGGGATGCTGTTTTCTTTTTCTTTTCATATTTTGCAATCTTATATGATTTGAGGTTCCTGCCATACTGTGCACCTGACTTCAGGTCCCCTTTAAAGAATCTGTGCCATTTTTAGCTCAGGACATAGGAGGGGACTGGGGCCACTTGCACTAAGAAGGGTATGCGTGGTTTGTCTACTTTCTTTCCCACCTGCTGCTGGGACAGGGCAAGTCAAGGAGGTCTGCACAAACCAAACAACCCTTTTGTCTCTGCTGTAGGTGGCAGGTTGATCAGAGACCCAGTAGACAAACTAGAAGTGGGTCTTTGCAAGGTCTCAGTGGATAAACATCCTGTTCTTGACAAAGCTCACTGACTATGGTGTGTGATTTCTATGGCCAAGTGGCAGCCAAGCCCTATCAGTAAATAAGGAAACAGTAGAAAGTGTGCTTATCTAGGTAAAAGGTGAAGCCAGAGAGAGGTAAGATGAAAAACAAATCAGGTTTCACAGACCTGAGTACCAGCTAGCATGAGCTACTAGGAGATATGTAGGCGATAGAAACAGACCTGGATTTGAATCCCAGTTCTTCCACTTACTAAAAAGTTCACCTTGCATTTCAGATCCATTTTTAGTGTCTACCTAGAGCACTGTACTGGAAAGACTCTAAGGCAGATCTCAGGTTTAACAGGCAAAAAGAGCCATAATTGATTAATGATGTCTGTACCAGATTGAAGGAAGGAAAATGGATTCATGTGGGTGTCATTATCTAATGTTGTAGGCACTGAGTTCTCCAAGATTCTGCTCCGTACTAAAGTTCTGTATGTACTAAAGTACATGTGTGTGTGTGTGTGTGTGTGTGTGTGTGTGTGTGTGTGTGTGTGTGTGTGTGTATGGTCTAAGGGGAGGTTAATGCAACCCTATTAAAATGTGCATGACATCATCATGGCTTAAAATTTCAAAAACAACAATAAAAACATCATTTGTATATTACAGTCTATTACTGCTGTAGAGTTTTTAAATCTTCATAGTGTCTTATGCCCTTTCTGTTGTTGATTTGCATGTTTGCTTTAATTTATGGTGGTTTTGAAAATTGTCTTTTGAGTTTAGTTACCTCACGTGACTCTCATATTCAAAAACTTGGCTTTCATTTGTCTTGACTCTAAGTTTCAATGTAGAGAAATAGATTTCGCCATTAATAGAAACGCTATCAATTCACAAACACAGCAAGTGAAATCAGCAGAAAGAGCAAACTTAGTTCTCATTTTTCATGGAAAGACTATTGAATATATTGTCTAAGAGTGATCTTCTAACAAGAAAAGGAAGAGTTGATGTTTGATAACGTTCAGTCATTTCTGCAGGTTTAGTTTGTTTTGTTAATGAAATCTTTGTATTTTAATTTTCAAGCCCATGTTTTAAAGCAAAAAAAAACAACAACACCTCTTTGAATCTGGCCTACAGATTGCTCATCTGGATAGACTCTGTAATGCAGGCGCCTCTGCCTGGCAAGCAGAGCGGCTGTTCAGTTTAATAAGCTATGGGATTGCAGTGGTCTCTCTCAGAAGGCAGTGCCTTTGGAAATCTCCTGTAATGCTTCTAACAGCCCATAAGTTACTTATATATTTAATATCACCCTTGTCTTTCTCCCCTCCCTTCTTTTTCTTTCCAGAAACAGAGTTGTCAGTCACTGCTGAGTTAGTGCCTACCTCATCATGGAACATTTCAAGTGAACTCGACAAAGGTACACAATGGGGATGCACTGGGGAGGAGGAGGGGGGAGGCGTGAAACTCCATTTTTAATCCTGGCATGGCCTTCTTTGAAATCAGCTGCTTTTTAGATCATTAGAAGGAGGTGGGGGCCAAAATAAACCCCTTGCTTACTTTGTGATTATTTAATATTTGATTACTTGGAATTCTATGATTTCTGGAGAGGGTTTTTTTTTTTTCCTCTTTCCTTTCCCTTCTTCCTCTAAAATGTTCCATATGGTAAAAATGCTTCAAGATGTGAAATAGGGTTGTTTCTGACCTTCCTGACATTGCATCTAGTGGATCTTATTTAGGGGATTTGATTCTGCCTGAGCTAGGATTGATCAGAGCTGTTTGCTGGGTGACCTTTTACAGTGAGTATTTGATGTGCTTGCAGGGTTCAGGGCAGAGTATTTGGAATGTTTGTAATTGCCTGTGCGTACAGATGGCAGCTTCCTGTGT
This sequence comes from Felis catus, assembly GCF_018350175.1. Lineage (NCBI taxonomy): Eukaryota > Metazoa > Chordata > Mammalia > Carnivora > Felidae > Felis > Felis catus. The sequence goes on from NC_058375.1 coordinate 52,687,435, forward strand.
GCACGTGGGGAACAGGTTCCTGCTATGAAGTTGTCATAGTATTAATTAAGCTCCACCATATGCTAAGCTCTGGTTACTCGATAGAGACCCTGTGTTCTGGAATGGTAAATCAGGACACCTTCAAAGCCCCTGCAATGTGGCTCATCTTACCTTTCTAGCCTTATTTCTCTTTAGCCCCCTTTATATCCTTTTATGCATCTCCAGCAAAATTTATATTTCTTCTTATATACTCTGTGCTTTTCTGCCTCTCTCCTTTGGCGTAAGCTATTCTTTCCATCTGAATCACCCCTTTTTTTCTTTGTCAGTGCCCATTTTCTCCCTTCTGCACGCCACAAATTACTTATCCTTCAAGACTGAAAACAACACATTCCATATTAGCCACAGTCTTATCTAATCCCTCAGCAGGAAGTGGCCTTTCCTTCTTTGGAACTCCCATAGACCTTTTCTCTGTTTTTAACATTTGCTGTGTTATATCATGGTAATTTATACACCTGTCTGTCTCATTCTTATGCCTGAAAGCTCCTTGTAAGTAGGATTTCTATCTTATTCTCGTTCTTGTTCTTTTTTCTTTGTCTCCATTGCAAAATCTAACACAGACTCTTGTTCATAGGAATCCTCAATAAATGTGTGGAATAATGAGTGACAACTTAGGCCATATATGTGGATGAACACCTCTGTATATATATGTGCAAAACATGCAGCAAACTTATTCTGCTTTACTTCAGGCATGATTCTAGGTTCTGGGATTATAGTGATAAAAGCTCAAAAATCATTGTCCTTTATGTCAGATGCCTTTTATAATCAGCTCTCTTTTGTCTGCTCATGTGTTCACTGCGAGTTGTATTTCCTCTCTGAGGAGAGAGAACCTTATAAAATAGTAATAGGCAAGGTTATTCTGAGCTGAGATCAAGAATCAGATGCTTAACCAACTGAGTCAACCAGGTAACCCATATTCTGATGGTTATACTTTATTAGGCATTTTAAGGTGGCAGGATAAGGTGAAATATCTTTTCACTTTAAGTAGGAGGACATTTAGAATAATTTTCTATTGTTAAATTTACTGTAGACATTCTTTTTCTACTTTAGGATTGGAGCAGGGACTGTATATTATTCCCTTCCATGTCCTGCACTAGGCACGATGCCTAGGAGGCAATAGATTGTCAACAAATATTTTTACATTTTTTTTAATGTAAAAGAAGACGTAAAACACACTACATCTTAACTCAGTACTCACTATGTGACAAGTACTGTGCAAGGTGCTTTCAAGAATGTGAACTTGGGGTGCCTGGCTGGCTCAGTCGGTAGAGCATCCAACTCTTTTGATATCAGGGTCATGAGTTGAAACCCCACATTGGGTGTGGAGCCTACTTAAAAACAATGTGAACTTAATCGGCAAGCTCTTTATGGCACCAACAGTAAAAATGATATCATTGTACACTACATGTTGTTGATCAGGTTCTAATTATGGCTATAAAAGAACATCAGTATCTGCTAAAAAGGCAGCAGAGCCACCAGTCAAGAATCTAGCTTGCCAGACTTTGAATTTCTACCAGACCAGGACTGTAATTAGCAGTGGTTGCCCTTCAAGAAAGTAGTGTCAATAGTAGTGAACCTACTTGCTACAAAGCTGGACTAAGGCAAACTTTTTGTGTATTCAACATGAGCCTTCCAGAGGGCATGGATGGCTTTCCAGAGCTTCTTGGTATCATATTTCTCTAGAAGATAATTAGTATATGGTCTTTCATTCCCATTTAGAGTGAGAGAGAACTGATTAATTCTTTTATTCATCAGCCAAATCTTTTTTGCTTCCTACTCTGGTCTGGGCACTGTCTGAAAAATTAGTAGTGAAAGATGAATGAGACAAAGGTCTCTGTCCTCTGTGAACACAGAGTCAAGTGGAAAGGACTGGTATCTAAATGTATAATCAAAGCCTTCTGGTCAATTTGATAGATTGAGCTGTCAAGGCACATTCCCCCCTGATTACAGAGAGATGCTGATGAAAATATACAATGTAAAAAAAAGATCATCGCCAGGCTGGCACACAAAAAAGATAAATCTCCAGGTGCCAGAAGAGCAAACTCAATGGTAGAGCAATGATCAGCAAGAAGGAATTAAAAGATTTTATAAAAATATTTTATAAAAATTGTTTTATAAAAACAATGAGTATGGTTCTTAGGGGCTAGAGTTTCAATACCCTTTGGGGATCAGAACTGAGGCCATAGGAAACCACCTCACTGCTTAAGCTGTTAGTGAGGACCAAGCATGCAAGAAGGAGAATTCTGCTGAGGATATGTGTGGTAGTCCACAAACCACCCTGGGACATTGGGATCACTCTCAGGAAATACAAGCCCCAACCTGTGCTGTATGGGGGTTGGGGGTTGAAGTTCTTCTCATGTAGTATACAAGCCACAAACCAAGAAGATAATGTCAAAACTTGGTCTGGAATTGATTAAACTCTGAGACCCTGACAGGGGACAACCTAAAACCAGCTCACAAACTGTCTCACCATCACAGTACGTGTTCCGTTCCCACCAAAAACAAAAGTTCTAAAATCAAAACCACTAAATAAGACTGGCAAACTCCTACTGATGTTAAGTTTACTTTTAAAAATTATAGTACATGCAGGAAAAGAATAAAAGAAAGCCACCATTAGCAAGAGCCAGTAGACAAAACACATGGAAAAGCTCATACTTGGAAACTAAAGACAATAGACCAATTTGAGAGAGAATGTATGTTTAAAATATTTCATGGGAGGGGTGCCTGGGTGGCTCAGTTGGTTAAGCGTCCTACTCTTGATTTTGGCTCAGGTCATGATCTCAGTTGTGAGATCGAACCCCACTCCAGGCTCAGCACAAAGTGTGGAGCCTGCTTCAAATTCTCTCTTTCTCTCTCTCTCTCTCTCTGCCCCTCCCCTGCTTGTTCTCTCTCTCTCTCTCTCAAAATAAATAAACGTTAAAAAAAAGTTTCATGGGAGGGGAGCTTGAGTGGTGCTCAGTCGGTTAAAGTTGTGACTTTTGATTTCAGCTCAAGATCTCACAGTTCTTGAGTTTGAGCCCTGCATCAGGCTCTGCACTGACAGCTCAGAACCTGCTCGGGATTCTCTTCCCCTCTCTCTCTCCCTTTCTCTGTGCCCCTTCTCCACTCATGATCGATCTCTCTCTCTCTCTCTCTCTCTCTCTCTCTCTCTCTCAAAATAAATAAACATTTAAAAAATGTTTCATCGGGGGGGCACCTGGGTGGCTTAGTGGGTTGAGCGTCTGACTTCAGCTCAGGTCATGATCCCACAGTTTGTGAGTTGGAGCCCCACATCAGGTTCTGTGCTGACCACTTGCTCAGAGCCTGGAGCCTGCTTCAGATTCTGTGTCTCCATCTCTCTCTGCCCCTCCCCTGCTCATGCTTTGTCTCACTCTGTTTCTCAAAAATAAATAAATGTAAAAAAAATTTTTTTAAAGTTTCATGGGAAACTTTATACATATGTACATACATAAAATGTTTTGTGGAGATGAGGAAATAGAAGCCATAGGTCAAGTACAAGATAGTATGATTTTTTAAAGTAGATTTTAAAAGAACTATATAGAAATTCTGGAATTGAAAAATAGAGTTATAGAAATTACAAGTTCATCAAGTGGGTTAAACAGTGGATGCATTCAGCTGAAGAGGGAAATAGTGAACTGGAAGACAGATTTGAGATAATATGGCAGTCAAGAGAACAAACTCTGGGACGGAGGTAACTAAGTTTGAATCCTGTATCTGCTACCTACATTCTATGTGACTCTGAGCAAGCCACTCAACCGATCTGTGCTTTGGTCTTCTCATTTGTAAGATGAGATAATAAAGGGTAATGACTTCATATGGTTGTTGTGAAAGTTGACCTGGCTAGCAAATCTGATAAACTAATTGGAGAGTAAGAAGTAACAGCTGGTTTTGGTTAATATGATTATTACTTTGGGCTTTATAGTAAAAAAAAAAATCATAGGTACTTTGGCAGGCTTGTAGGGAAAGCATATTTTAGAGATTTTAGATCTTGTTCAACCAGCCCACACCTGTTCTGGCCTTCCATATGTGAATGTTCACCCACACCAGCACCACACTTCTTAGCTTGATGATCAAGATTCTCCATGGGCTTACCTCTGCTGATTCCTCTCACCTATCCCTACCCCCATATTTTAAATACTTATCTTTTTTTTTTAAGTTTTTTATTATTTATTTTGGGAGAGAGCCAAGTGGAGGGGCAGAGAGAGGAGAGAATCACAAGTGGGTTCTGCGCTGTCAGCACGGAGCTCAATGCAGGGCTCAAACCCTGAACTGCGAGATCATGACCTGAGCCAAAATCAAGAGTTGAAGAGTCGGACACTCAACCAACTGAGCTACCCAGGGCCCTACTTTATACTCCACTTATTTCAACAACCTGCTTCTAATTCCCTAAATATCTGGCTCTACTTCAGTCTCTGCACCTTTGTTCATGCAGTTTCTTCTGACTGGATTGCCTCTAACCTCATTCTCCTCCTGGCTAACTGCTTCCTTACTTAAGCAGTGCCTTAAGTATTCCCTCACCCCCTTTTTCCCACAGGGCTTCTAATGGGCATAGTGCTGAATAAGATAGGCTGTATCCCTACTTTGCTGGACCTTGTATTCTAGAGAGAGAGAGGATGAATGAATGCTTTCGTCAGTCTCATCGACCATGCCATCAACAGTGCCCCTGAATGCTTCATATGTGGGCTACCATATCACCCCATGTCTATCTTGATCACAGTCCTTACCATGCTGTATTGAAATTATCTATTTTGTGCCTGCCTTTTTTAAAGTCAGGGGCTCTCTTATCTATTGGCATGTTCTTATTGCCCAACGCAATGTATGGTATGCAGTAGGAAACATGATGCTAAATTGTTTGGGTTCATATCTCAGCTATGTCAATTCATAGCTGCTGCAGGTGAATACCTACTGTGTGTGAGGCACTTGCTAATAAGCATGTTGCATACATCATTTGAATTCATACCACCTTGTATGGTAGAAGAGAAAGGCAACTGAGGCTTATCAGGCTTAAAGGAGTTGGCTGAAGGGCACCCGTGGTGAGTGGGAGTGCAGGATTTCCACCAAAGCCTCTAGGCCAAGTCCAGGGATCCATGTTCAACATGGCAGCTGGTTACACTGTCTCCTATGCATTCATATCCCCTCCTCCTGTGGGGTAAGTTTCATCACATGCAGAAGCAGTAAAATAAACCCCATCATTTGATATTCTTTAATGTCTTTCTCTTCACCCAGCTGCTCTGTTCCACCTATCAACTCCACCCTGGTTCCCCGGCCTCACTCAGGTCCTGTTTTTCTGTTAAATGAGTCCAGTCAGTGGCATTAAACAGTTACCTGTTTATCCTTTCCAACAGGAAATGAAATTTAAAAGAGACAAGGCCACCCGGGAAGAGCCGTTGAAAGCTACTATTGATGGGGCAGGGGGGTAATTTCTGAAACAAATGCCTTAGAACCAAGTACCTTCTAAAATAAATGGATCTACAGGGGCCCAACCTCAGCTTCCCTAGGGGGGGTTTGGGATGGGGTGTGATGAGGGCCTCTTTCCCCTTCTTCCATTTTCAGTCACATGAGGTCTCAGAGGTTCTCTGTAGAAAGCCAAATGTTTCTTTTGGAGAAAGGACTGGAAATTGCACCCGTAGGTAGCAGAAAGGGAGGGAGCCTCCTACTTAAAAAAATACTGAGGCCTGCTTCCAACTGTAAATAGTTCTCTGTGCTGACAGACTAGATTTGGGGGTATTTTTGTCCTGGTTTGCTTTTTTAAATGGAGACCTGGCTTTCTCTACTACCTGAGAGCTTTACACATAGTAGGGAAGTATACAGTGTGGTTCTTATGAGCATGAGATCTGGAGTTACTAGGATTCTGAGCTTCGTTTTGCTCACCTCTGGAGTGGGGGCATTCGTATCCATCACCTAAGACTTTTCCTGGCCAACAGACACATCTATGGGCCACACTTGTGTGTTGTGCCAAGGGCATCTGTTTGCATGGTCATAGTAGACAGATGGATACATGCTGGCCTCAGTCCCTTAGCCCACCTCTTCCCTGAGAGCTTGACTGTAAAGAAATGTGACCAGGTTCTCTGGTTCAGGAGTGATTGCTTCCTCTTGTCCCCTTTTTCTGTTACTGGATTTATCCATGGCACTTAGAGAGTCTATTTAAATGATAGTGACTGTCCTGTAGTTTGGACCTTAGTTCACAGCTAGCTCAAATGAGGTAGCTGCATGCTTTTCTTATGCTCCTGATTGTATGGATTTGGAGCAGTGGCAGCGGGTGAAGAACAATGTAAGGATGAACTGGATCAGGAGTGTTAGTACTTGGCAGGCTCAAGAACAGTCCCCCTAGGACTGGGGTCTCTGAGAGCTTATGTCCCATCTTCAGAACTGGTAGTTGGTTGGAAAAATTCCTCGTGGAATCCCTAGGGTGGCCCTGCAATGTTTAAGAGGCCTCAATTCAGCAGGTGTCAGCCTTGTTGGGCAGGAAGACCGTCCTCTGCCCATTGAGGTCTTTCTAGCTGGACTTAGAATCAAATTAACATGAGACAGATTAACAGGAGAAAATCAAATTTAATAGGTGTAATCCACACAGACATGAGATTCTAAAGACAATGAGGCAACATGAAGCTTATAGAAGCTAAGGAGAGGGGTAGGGCCTAAGGATACAAAAAGGAGGAAGGCCATTGTGCAGGAAGGTGAAAGGAGATGTTTAGAAAAACAAGATTGCCCTATTATGCAGATAAGTTTCTTAGGTAAAGGGGAGTCTCTGTTAATAGCTCTCTTCCTGTTGCAGGCTGTCTTCTCCAGTGTAAATTTAAGCAGCTGAGGATCAGGAAGAGAGCTTTTCCCACATCTGCTGGGTTTTGATTACCTTTAACTCAAAATAATGTCCATGCCACAGTGGCCCATCTTGGGACAGCCTATTCTTGGCTCCTACAGCCTCAAGCAACATCTTCCTAATACTGATAGTAGCATTTTCTTTAAAGAACAGATATCATCTTGCCAAAATCAGTAACAGAAACACTTGGAGCCTCTGGATCCTCATATGGAAAATGGGAGAGGAGGCATCAACCCCAAAGGTTCTAAGAGTTTAAGAAGTATGAAGCCCCATCGCCCTCTCCAGTACAGATGGGCACTTGTTTCTGGTAGTTTTTGTGCTTTCCACTCCTCCTCCTTATGCCCAAGGGGAGGGAAGTATAATATGGGAAAGAACACGTGACAAGGAACCTAGAATCTGGTCCCAGTTCAAGTCTGCCAACAGGTCAGTGATCTGTCAAGTAAGCTCTGGACCTCAGTGTTCTCATCTGTAAAAAGGGAGGTATCCACCCTCGTTCTGGCTGCCTTACCCATTATGAGGCCCCAGTGTTGCATGGTCTTGAACAGTAGTCAGTAGACACCTGTGGCTATTTGAATAGTTGAAATGTGACCAATCCAAAATGAGATAGATGTAGTATAAGTGGAAAACACTCAGTGGATTTCAAAGACTTGGCATGATAAAAGACCTTAAGATATCTTATTAATAATTTTCATACTGACTACACGTTAAAATGATAAATATTCGTGTATTGAACTAAGTGAAATATATTGTAAAATTAATTTTACCTAATCCTTTTTATTGTGACTACTAGACAATTTAAAATTACACATGATCTTCCTTGGGTAGCTTGTGTTATATTTCCATTCAAAGGTGCTGCTCTAACGAAAAAACAGCTGAAATCTTAGGTAAATATCCGAGCCCATGTTTCCTCCATGAAGAGATGTTCTATTGTCCAGTCCAGCTTTAAAATTCTTGGAACTACTTTTCATGAAAAGAAATTTTTCTAAAAGTGATTCTGGATGTGTATATACTACTTTAAAATATCTAAGTGTAAGGGATTATTGTTACCAATTATAATCTGATCATTAACTTAAAAAAAAAAAGGCAATATTTTGAATAAGGTCCCTTTTGTGGAGAAAAATTTTCAAATTAGAAGTCCGAAACACAGGACTGGGTACTCAGTCGGTTGAGCGTCTGACTTCAGCTCAGATCATGATCTCACAGTTCGTGGGTTCAAGCCCCAAGTTGGGCTCTGTGCTGACAGCTCAGAGCCTGGAGCCTGCTTCAGATCCTGTGTCTCCCACTCTCTCTGTCCCTCCCCCACTCATGCTCTGTCTCTCTCTCTCTCTCTCTCAAAAATAAATTAACATTAAAAAAAATTAAAAAAAGAAGTCCGAAGCACAAAGGGATTATACTTCTATAATTACATAAAGGACAGGGGCAGAATCCCAGAGCAGTTCAGGAAATTGCAGCTTTGGGGCAGTAGTTGGGCAGATTCAAACAGGGCCCTGAGGATCGATCCATCATTGCCTCTCTCTCTTTCAAACTCCACCTTGCACTGCTCTCCCATGCCCACTATGCACCAGATGCACTCGCTTCCTTTAGGCTTCTCCAGCAAGCCAAGCTCTTTTCTTGACCAGGAGCATTTGACATGCTGTTCCTTCTACCCAGAATCCTCTTCCTTTTTTCAGATCTTGGGCACAATTGTCATCCACTCAGATAAGCTCTTCCTGACCATACAAAGCTAGTCTCAACCATGAGTTTCCTTTTCTGTAATAGCGGTTAATTAAAAAAAAAAAAAATCTGTTCTAGGCCTGGAAGCAGTGAGAAGAATATCTTCTTGATAGGAAAGTAGGGGGCTGCTTGCCAGCTCTGCTGGGTCTGCTTTGTCCCTTGCTAACTAACTATCCCTTGTTAGTTAGGTCCCTTCACCTAGAACCCAGGATGGGAACATGTGACGTGAAATCAGTTCCCCTCCAAACAAGCTGTGCTCTCCAGGACTCTTGTTAATCTGTTTTACTTTATAAGTCTATTTTTTTCAGTGAAGGAACCTCCAAAACGAGGCCTATGGAATTCTGTCATAAAATACAGGGAAAATGCCCCTTTATGGTCAATTTTGCTTCTGCAAATCCTGCTCAAAGGGGAGGGGCTGCCGGTGGGCACCACCACAGGAGCAGAAGAGTAGCCTTACCACTCAGGGGTCTTTCCAGCTCCAGCTCTTGGTGCCAGAGCTTAGGATGTCCCACAAAAGACCAGCTTGGCTGTGAGAGGAGAACAGAGCTCCCCGCTCCCAGCAACTATGGCCCAGTTGAGGAAGAGGAACAATCAAACAAGCTTGGAAATGTTTATGCTCCTGTTTTTACCATTTAGAATTGGGATAGAGATGAATCTACCTCCTATCATGGGTCTCAGATTCCTTACTCCCTTGGTACCACTTGCGGTAGTTGCTGGCTAAGACCAGGCACACTCTTGGACGCATAATAATCAGGAGGCAACAGAGAAAGAGTTTCTTGATTTGCTCAGGCCATCCTTTTCCTTGCCAGCATGTCTTTTAGTTTGGATTCAAACCTGCCTGCTAAGGGAACCTACTCTTCACCCACTTCAGAGATGGTATTGGAGTTTGGTCTCAGGGTTCTTCTAGAACTTTGTGGACAACTGAGGTCCTGTTCGAAGAGATCATAGGCCTTTCTAATCCCGGGCCTATGGCTTTGGTCAAGCTTTGCTCAAAAACTCATAGGGACTTTTAGACTTAGAGGCCTTTTGGCTAAGGGCAGGAGAAGGATGATCATAGAAAGTGCTTTGCCATCTGGCTCCTGCCTCAGCTCCCACAGATCCTGACCCTCTGCTCCTGCTTGCTGTGTTGTAGAACCAAACCAGTAATTGTTTCCCACCTTATTTCAGGACTCTGTGAAAATTTTGGTGCTTGCTATGATGAGAGTACCCTTCTCAAGCTTTTGTCATCCCTGTAAACCCCGTTCAGACCTCACCTCTTCAAAGAAGCCTTTCCTGACATCATAGGTGACCATGCCTTACTCCGTGGGGGACGTGGGGAAGCCCCCCACACTGCTGGGTGATGCTTATTTTCATGTTTTTCCTCTCCTTCCCTTCTTCCTCATGCAAGAAATACTCACTAAGCATCTTCTTCATTTTAACAGGAGGATCTTCTTTGGAATGTCCTCATGGATCTTCCATTCTTAGCAGGAGGGCCAGCTAGGAGGAGCATTGTGGAGAGTGGGGGCAGCAGAACAGCTTGCCAGGAATCTTGAGACAGCAATTATGTCTTATTTATGTGTCCCTGTAGCTCCGACTCTAGTACAGGTGTTTGAATACATAGAGAAATAAACAAGTGAGTAGTGGAAAACAGAACACCAAAGTTGAAAGGTACTTTAGAGTCATTGTTTGCAAACTTCGGTGGGCATCAGAATCACCTGGGAAGACCCAGGTTCACTGAAGCAGAGGAAACCCTAATCCTCTGTATCTTCACCAACTTCCTGGGTGATTCTGATGCCCACCAAAGCCTGAGAACTGCTGAGAGAGCAGTAGCTCTTAACCTCAGCTGTAATTGTAATTATCTGGGGAGTTTTAAGAGTTATTAATGTCAGGGTCTGTCCCTCATCCCAATTCTGATTTCGTTGTTCTATACAGTCTGTACTTGAAAGGTTTCCCAGGTGATTCTAGCTTGCAACGAAGTTTGAGGACCAGTGTTTTCAAGTTCTTCCAGGCTAATCTGCACCGTAGTTGGCTTCTTCCATAACGTTCTCTAACAAGTGATTTATCCATGTGCAGAAGCTTGGAACTTTCTCCACTTCTGTCCTTAATTTTCTGAGGTGGTATAGAGAAGAACTGGGTTTGGAGGAAGAAGTCCTTGGTGTATAATTTAAACTCTGTGGCTAACTCAGGTTCTTGAAAATTGAGCTTTGGTTAAATGGGGTGTAAATGGAGAGAATACCCGTCTTCCACTATTTTGAATACCGAATGTAATGACATGTCAAAGGGCTGAGCTCAAGTCCCTGCCCTGTTAAATAAATAGAGAGATAAATAGATAGATACTAATACTGAAAACATTTTTAAATGTCTGAATGGGTTGGCATAACTCCATCACTTCTTCTCTATGGCCTTCAGGAGTAATACCTCCCTGCCCCCATCTATTGAGGGCTTTTCATCTGCCATAAGTCATGTTAAGAGACTTATATGCATTGTCACACTTAATCCTCATAATAATTCTAAGAGATAGTGTGTCCATTTTGCAGATGGGGGAGAAAAAAAAGCCTTTGAGAAGTGTCATGGGCTGAATGGTGCCCCCCACCCCCACAAGATATGTCCGTGTCCTAATTACCAGAACCTATGAGTTTTACCTTATCTGGAAAAAGGGTGTTTGTAGATGTAAATTAAGGATTTTGAGAAGAAATTATCTTGCATTATCTGGGTTGGCCCTAGATACCTGCAAGTGTTTTCATAAGATAAAGGCAGAAGGAGATTTCATACAGACCCACAGAGCAGAGGGTGATGTGAAGACTGGAGAGAGGCAGCCACAAGCCCAGGAATGCTGGGCGGGGGGGGGGCCCGGAAACTGGAAGAGGCAAGGAATGGATTCCTTCCCAGAGCCCCTAGGGGGATCATGGTCCTGTCTGATTTTGGACTTCTAGCCTCAGAACTGAGAGTGAATACATTAATGCTTTTTTAAGCCACGAAGTTTGTAGTAATTTGTTACAGCAACATCAGGAAACTGATAAAAAGCAATTTCAGCAATTTGCCCAAAGTCGCAAAGCCAGGAAGCCAGAATTCAAACCCATGTCCTTGACCAGTATACTATATGGCCTCTAACTAAATTGAAATTTGTAATAAAATTCCTTAGATTCATTTATTCAGCAAATGGTTATTGGTTATTGGTTATTGGTTATTGGTTCAAAGCCTGTACTGGGGGCTGAAGATGTACTAGTGAACAAGACAGAAACAGTCTGTAATTTAGTGGAAGAGAGACTTTAACAGTGAATTTCACATATACTAAAAATAATTTCATTTTAGCAGTGAGAGATGCTTTACAGGAGAAGTATGAAAACACACCTACATAAAAACAGCCTGTTACGCTGGAACAAAGGATTTTCACATCCTCCCTGCCTAGGCCCTACTAATAGCCACCTGAGGTAGGAGTCAGTCCTTCGTCTTCTCTGGCTTGTCTCCTGGGAACTACCATGCCTCTATCTCCGTTTTAGCCCTCCTGAGCTTGCAGGAGAAGTCAGTCCCCAAACAGGGCAAGTCCCTCGTTGGGATAAGGACCCACAACAGGAGGAAGGCAGTGAGGCCTTCAGCAGGCAGTGAGCTCTGCAATCCATTACAGACATCATTATGAGGCAGTGGAGTGTGGGGAAACTGTTTTTAGACAAGGTTGGAAAATTTTGCATTCCTGTGCCAAGCAAGATTTCCTGTAGGGCTATGAGAAGCTCACTAATCATCTCTTTAGTTCCAAGCGATATTACTTCAGGGCAGTTCCTGTCAAGGCCCTATGCTTAAATATCTCTTTGCCTGGGTTTATTCCATCAAATGCTTCATTTGCTTTGAAAAAAGCTCCGAGACTTAGCTGGTCCAGCAGCTTAGGGAGTACAACTCACCACATGCCTTGGAGGGCTCCTCGCTCTGCCCCCAATTGTTGCAACTAAGACGAACTTATTTTCTGTTTTCTGCATATGATTCCATTTTATGTGGGCCCGAAGTCAGACCTGACCAACTTCAGCCCCTGGAATATGCTTATGCAGAATGCAGAATGACTTGCAAGAATTTTCCATCCATGGCCGTTGTCTTCTGAACTCAGCTGAGTTTTCCCAGAGATCCTACCCAGATCTCTAATGTCCAAATTTTCCCCAACATTTATATTCACTCATTCACTCCACAGATACTTATTGAGTGCCAGCTGTGTGCTGGGCACTTCTCTAAAGCTACAGTGGTAGAAACACAAAATTCCTCTTCTTTGAACTTCACATTATGGTAGAGTTAGCAAATCTCTGTGTGGGAAATACTATCACAGCTAACACTTCCTGAATGCCTGTTCTGTCCTTCGTGCCATACTAGACACTTGAATCACAACATCATCCCATTACAAAAAACTTTTAATGTTTATTTATTTTTGAGAGACAGAGACAGAGTGCAAGTGGGGGAGGGGCAGAGAGAGAGGGAGACACAGAATCTGAAGCAGGCTCCAGGTTCAACGTGGGGCTCCAACTCACAAACTGTGAGATCATGACCTGAGCCAAAGTCAGATGCTTAACTGACTGAGCCGCCAGGGCGCCTCAACATCATCGCATTTAATCTGCCATGAAAACCCTGGAGCTAGGTACTATTGTGTCCATTTTATGACTGGGAAATCAAGCTTACAGAGGTGACGTGACTCAGCTAATAAATGACAGAGCCAGGATTCAAATCCAGGTTTTTCTGACTACAATGTCCGTATTCTCAGTGACTACCAAGTTCTAAAATAATAATCTATGTTTATAGGGAGGAAAAATAGAATAAGGTTATAAGCTTTTTAGCTTATAAAATATCCTTTCTGGAAGAGGATATTCTTCATTAGCCTTAGGTGATTTTTTTTATTTGTGTTTTCGTTCTACTTTCCACACTTTCTTCAGTAAATATCCTATACTCCTGTAGTCAGATAAAATATAAGTGAAATACATAAGAAAATAAGAAAACTCATATATACCCCCAAATAATTGAAAACCAGTACTCAAACAGATTCATGGACATGCATGTTCACAGAAGTACTATGTATAAGAGCCAGGAGGTAGAAAGAGCCCAAAAGCCCATTAGTGGATGAATAGACAGACACGGTCTGAGATAGACATACAATGGAATATTACTCAGCCATAAAAAGGAATGGCATACTGATACATGATATAACATGGATGAACCTCAAAAATGTTACACTGAATGAAGGAGGCCAGATACAAAAAGTGTCATGTCCCATTCATGTAAAAAAAATTTCATAATAGTTAAATGTACAGAGACAAAAAGTAGAGGTTGTCAGGGACTGGGATAAGGGGTAACAGGGAGCAACTGCCTAATGGGTATAGTGTTTCCTTTGGGGGTGACAGACATGTTTTGGGACTAGATAGAAATGGTGGCTATGTAATATTGTGAGTGTCCTAAATGCCACTAAATTATTTATTCACTTTAAAATGGTTCATGTTATATGAATTTTGCCTCAATAAAGCAAAAAACAAAACAAAAACAAAAACACCAAATCAATAAAATAGACACGTTGATAAGCATGCTATTCTTATGTACTGCTAGTGCCGTGAGGGCCACACAGGTGAGTTTGACATGTCCATGCTGAAATTGTTTTCACTTAGTGCTACTGCCCCTAACCCAAGTCAGAGCCCTGCCATGGCCACTAACTGATAGAGTAACCTTGGGCCAGTCCCTCAACCTCTCAGAACTTCGGGGCTCTCACTTGTCACGCAGGAGTAATAATGTCCTCTGAGATCAATTTTACATCCTAAGATGATAATGTTGTGCTCTATAAGCTGTACAGTTGATCTGCATATGTTTTTCTAGTCTTTATTTTTACATCAAGAACCACCAGGTCATCAGAAATCACCCCCAGCTGCTTACCAGGCATGTGTGTTACAAGAACTATGACAATAGTAGAATCTTAGTAGTGTCTGTTTTTACAGACACTACTGTACTTTTTGTTGCTGTTGATACAGTTGTCTTTTATTTGTGCATGTTTTGTTCTTGTTTCTTTGCTTTATAATAAAGTTTGTTCAGATGAATAGGGATGTTTGGGCCGGGGAGCTGGCGGGGGGCGGATAGTACAACCTCATTGAAGACATGAGCTCAGAGAAAGCCTGTCTGCTGGCATTGGGCATCTCCCTGCTAACAGTTCCCTGTGGGAATCAGGCCGATCATGACAATCTTATCAAACCTTGGGCCTGGATCACAGGTAAATCCTGGGCAGACCTTGAGCTGCTGGCCTTGAAATGAGTGCCTCTTAGGTGTTGATGACAGAGGGGTCCTGGTCAAGTCAGGATTGCCTGCTGTAGCCTATTCCTCTTGTGCTGCACAAACCTGCTAGGCGTGTCCTGTCAGCTCTCTGCTGCACTCATCCTGCTGAGAGAGAGACTTAGGAAAGGCTTGGGGATATCTTGAAAGACCACTTAAGAATTCACCTAAACAACCTGGGTCCTTTTCCCCAGGGTCAATGGAAGCAGCCTTATTAAGTCTTATTTCAGGAAAACTAAGGTCTCCAGGAGGCTACTGTTAGGAAATTGGGTTCAGCAGCTCAGATCGTTTGAGGTGAGGTGGGCCTGGGCCTGGAGGGCCTTCTGTACTTTTTTTTTTTTATGGTTTATTTATTTATTTTGAGAGAGTGCACATGTGAGTGGGGGAGGGGCAGAGAGAGGGAGAGAGAGAATTCCAAGCAGTCTCCACACTGTCAGGGCAAAGCCTGATGCAGGGCTCGATCCCATAACCCTGGGACATGACCTGAGCCAAAATGAAGAGTCGGACACTCACCTGACTGAGCCACCCAGGCACCCCTCTTCTGAGCTTTTTATTGCTGTTTTCCTTAAATCATTTCCTTCTCTTAAAAAAGTCTAGATTTGAAAGTACTTATAGAAGCTCATTGTATTTGTTGTAGAAAACCTAGGAAATGAAATTATGCCAAAGTTATATAGCCACATGTTCTTTTAGTCTTTTCTTATGCACATGTTTTTATATATGTATTTACTAAAATGGAACCATATTGGAGCATTCTCTATTGTAAACAGCATTTTTTTTTTAACAACATCACAAACCTCTTTCTGTGTCATTAAATATTTTTAATGACATCATTTTTTTTAATTTTTTTTTCAACGTTTTTATTTTTATTTTTGGGACAGAGAGAGACAGAGCATGAACGGGGGAGGGGCAGAGAGAGAGGGAGACACAGAATCGGAAACAGGCTCCAGGCTCTGAGCCATCAGCCCAGAGCCTGACGCGGGGCTCGAACTCACGGACCGCGAGATCGTGACCTGGCTGAAGTCGGATGCTTAACCGACTGCGCCACCCAGGCGCCCCAATGACATCATTTTTATTGGCCTTATTAAACATGTTCCATTGTAGGGGCATTTCTTAATTTGTTTAACCTATCTCCAATGGTTGAAAAGTTAGAACTATTCCAGTTTTTTGTTGTTATAAATAATACTGTGATGCAAATTGCATTACAGGGCCTGGGATGGACAGTATCTGGCCTCATGATGTTATCATAAATCTTTCTGCATATTTACAGTCCCTAGCAGTGCAGGAGAAGGTACCATTCTGCTTCCCTCCACCAACCCTAGGTATTTTCATTTTCTTAATCATTGTCCATTTCATTAAAAAAATTTTTTTTTAATATTTATTTATTTACTTATTTATTTTGAGAGAGAGTGAGCATGAGTTGGGAAGGGGCAGAGAGAGAAAGAGAGAGAGACCCCCCAAGCAGTCTCTGCTGTCAGCACAGAGCCCAAAACAGGACTTGATCCCATGAACTGTGAGGTCATGACCTGAGCCAAAATCAGAGGTTGGGCGCTCCGCTGACTGAGCCACCCAGCTGCCCCTCAAAATCCTTCCAATTCTTGAATATGCAACTCAAATGCCACTTCCTATGAAGGTTCTTTTGGTTTCCAGTCATATTTAGTTGCCCTTTCTTCTCCATAATAATACAACTTTGTATTTTGATTTAGTCCCTATTTTACCCAGACTGCATTGAAAGCAAGGACCCTGCTTTAATATGCTCCCAACTGATCTAGCCCTAATTCTATTGGTACTCCCTAAAGGTACCAATAGAATTCATTGGTGATTTGAATGACTTGAGTGATTCATTAGTTCTAAGGAATGGTAGAGGCAATCGGGTGGGTTTAGGCTGCAGAAGAGAAGACTACAGGAAGCTCTGTGACTGTCTCCAAGTGTTGGATGTGTTGCCTTATAGAAGAGAGAAAAAATAGTTCCATGTTCCCTGGGAGCTTTGGATTGAGACTACCAATTAAGTTTCAAAGAAGCAGATTTCAGTCCAATAAAGGGAGGATCTTTTTAATTAAAAAGTTGGGGGGATAACATTCATTGATAACCAAGAGCTACACTGTTGCTCTACACATTTTATTTCTACTCCCACATAGTCTTATACAATAGTTCCTTCTGTTACAGATGAGAAAATCAAAGTTACAAAAGGCTAAAGACCTAGTGTAATTTCATGTAGTTAGTCCATTTCCTTTGCCCATTCCTTCATAAAGAAGCAATTTTCCTCTCCCTAAAGGTATTGAAGCAGGATGCATGACCATTTTTCAGAAATTCTAGATCAGGAATGCTCTAGGGATGTTGGTATAATTTACTATTTCAGTTTTCTTCCATCTCCCAAATCCCATGACTCAGAAATTCTCAGTCTCTGACATTGGTTTAATGGAAATAGACCTATAAAACCTATCTTCTGTCTTTTTTTTTTTTTTGGAAAAGATATATTATAAAACTCTTACTAAGATTATTACAAATTATCATTACAGTATTAAATGTTTTAAATGGTCCCATGAGTTTCTATTTACAAAGATGTTTGGAGAATACAGCTTTGGAAATACTTATATTAATAAAATTGACTTGATCCTAGTCAATAGGGGCTACATGTTTTCAAACAAGGACTACTCTGTCTGAGGGAAAAATAATATGCACAAGTTGTCACCTGACTCTAGAAGTCAGATGGATGAGGTACTTAGCTTTGCTATCCTGATTGCATTCCATACTGAAGGTGGGTCCCTGTAGACCGAGCCCTCCCAGGATCAGCTTCTGAGGCAGGCAGCCAATGTTCTGAAGCAGCTGCCATTTTTCTTGGGTGATTCATGTGTGAAAGTGTCTCCTCCATAAGAATCTGGGTCATCTTGTTCTTCTTCCCAGAGCCAGGCTCTTATCAGACCAGAAGCATCTCCTCATACAAATGCATCCAAGTTAGAAAGTTTATGAATGATAAGGATAGTTGTTCACTCCAAATACATAACTCTTTTGGTCTATGACATCTCATATTTGGCTATACTTTTTGTACTCAACAGAATTGGGCCTTAGAATCTTGGAGCTGGTGTACATTTTGGTGTAACTTTAGAGACCCTTTAAAAATGATCATTATCTCTATCTTCTTAATTCAGGTGGTTTATTTAGCTCAGTATTTCTCTCTCCCGTTGTGAAGTCATAGCCTTGAATTTGAGCAAAGCCTTTTGCTCCTGTGTGCATGTGTGTTTTAAATAACATTTTGGCATGTGCTATGGAACTCTTCTCTACTCTGTTCCCACTACCACCACCCCTAACCCCTGGTCAGAGTAGAGATAACAACACAGAATGAGCTTCCATGAACATCTAAAACCAGCTCAATTTTATTGTTGTTGTTGTCTTGAGTTTTTCTTTGCATCTGCTTTGTTTTCCCAGGAAAAATATCACAGGTATCCTCCTCTTCTTCCATTTTTACTATATAACGTACATTGCTCCTGGATGGAGGTGGAAACAGGGAGAGAATGATACTTTTGAGTATCTTACAAGGTAGAAATGCCATTGAAACATTTGAATATGAAGTTGATACTACCTTGAGATCATTTAATCCAATCAGCCTTCAGTTTAACAGACAGGACTCAGAGAAGAGAATGAGTCACTTAATATCAAACAATACTTTTGTGGTAGAGGTGAGACCAGACCCTGTTCCCCTGTTCTCATTGCATAGCCTTAAAATATCACAGCTTCTAAGAGGTCTTCCAAAATTACAGTGGAGATTGGACTGAATGATCAGCCCCATCAGGGCTTATTGAGGATGCTACCAGGGCAGATCACAATCCTATCACAAACCTCAGGGATCTGGAACTCACAAAACGAAATCCTCAATTAACTGCCTGTGTTTTCTATACTTACCTTTCAAAGGCAAAGATGGAAAAGGTAAGACAATAAATAGGGAATTTATTGAAAACACAATATCCTGTACGATTCCACTTATATGAGGTACCTTGAATAGTCAAATTGGTAGAGACAGGAAGGAGAATGGTAGTCATCAGGGAGTGGTGGGGGGCGGGGAGAAAGGATGGAGAGTTGTTGTTTAATGGGTACTGAGTCTTAGTTTGGGAATATAAAACAAAGCTTTTTGAATGGATAGTGGTGAGGATTGCACATAATGTGTGTGTGTACTTAATGCCACTGGACTGTGCGCTTAAAAATAATTAAAATGGTAAATTTTGTGTTGTGTATATTTTAACACACACACACACACACACACACACACACACACACACACACACACAGTGTTCTTGATGCATTTCTGAACCTCCATACCCTTGTGTGTATACATCCTCAGAAACAGACTATTATTATATCCCAAGGAACACTAATAACAAATGTATGCCGTATTTTATTTGCCTTGCACTTTTTTGTTTTCAAAGTAATGTCACACCCATGATTGCATTTGGTAGTCATCAATATTATCATGAGAAAGGCATGACAGGTATCCTTGTCCTTATTTTACAGATGAGTAAACTGAGGCCCAGAGTTACAGAGCTGATAGATAAAAGAGTTGGTACTGGAACCCAGGGCTTATGATTTGTGTTTTTAGAACTATGCAAGATCCAGTGTAAAAAGTTTTAATTTTTTTAAATGCTTATTTATTTTTGAGAGACAGAGAGAGAGCACGAATAGGAGAGGGACAGAGAGAGACAGGCACACATAGAATCTGAAGCTGGCTCCAGGCTCTGAGCTGCCAGCACAGAGCCTGATGCAGGGCTTGAACCCATGAACCATGAGATCATGACCTGAGCCAAAGTCGGACGCTTAACCGACTGAGCCACTCAGGCACCCCACTGTAAAACGTTTGAAATGGATATTAACATATTATACTTACTAACCCTGAAAAGTGGACTCAAATATTTTAGAAAGATTTTCAAAGACTTTGAACAGCGAAGTGGTTTGGAGGAGGTTTTTAAAATGAAAATAAAGTAACTTAGTCACCTCAATGTCTAAACATTGTGATTAACTGAGGTTTTACTATACAGTAATAATACTGACAAACACTTTATAGGTCCTTGCTATGTACCAAATGCTGTTCTAAATGCCTTAACTATATTCATTTAGCAAAGTGTATTATTTATAATTTATAATTAAATTTATCAAGACTAGCATGTGCTAAATACCCTCTGAAGTACTTGGTATACTTTATCTCATTTAATCCACATACCAATCTGAGGTAGCAGGTGTCACTGGAGCTTGGAGATGTTAAATAATTTGCCAGAGAGCACTTGGCAGCCAGTAACACAGCCAGGACTCAAACCCAGGTCCACTTACCTCCTTACCACCCAAACAGATGGGGTAGTGTGGGTCTTTTTAATCACTGCCATATCTAAATATTAATTATGTCATTCAGGCAGCTGGGGCGGTGTCCAAGTATGGATGCTGGCTGGCTCATAGTTTGCTTCTTGAGGGACTTCTAAGTTTCACTCAGAAATTCTGGCTGGAAATTTGATTCAGTTGCTGAAAGCGGAAGAAATACAGCTTTCATGTTCATGCGCAATTTGCTTTTTCATTTTCTTTTATTATCCTGAGACTTACTGTAAATCACACTTTCCCATCAGTCCTGGGGGTTCTGATTATGTTCATGGGGTCCAGCTAAGAGCAAGGGCAGTAAATTACTGCCACTTTGTTTGAAAATTTTTTTAGCCACAGTACATTAGCTGCTTTTGTTTGCTTTTCCACTGGTAGTGTGCACACTTTTAGTTCAGAATTGGTGTTTCTTGAATGTCTCATTTGTGAATAATGTAGCTTGCAAAATGGAATGATTGGGAAAAAAGTATGCAAGAGTGTCCTGTTGGCATATGTAAGATTTTAAAGCATTTATAGCTAAAACGAGTTATTGAATTATTTCTTTCTCTGTCTTACACACACTCACCCTGTCACTCTCTACATTTTCCTGTTCTCTTCACTCTCCTCTATTCCACTTCCCAAAGATCAACTGCATATGATAATTACCAATACAACAACTATTGTTAGGTAACTGCCTTCTTCCAGGCTTCTATAAGTATTTTGTTTATTTGAAAGATTGATAGATCATACGGTCGGGGGACGTGTTTTATTGTAAGTTTCTGTTCCAAATTTCCTGACATTTTTAGTAAAAAAAAAAAAAAAATGAAAAGAAAAGAACAAGAAGAAGAAAGAAAAAGGAAAAAAAATACCTTTTAAAAGGCAAAAATGGGGCTAATAAGAACCAGACCCTAAAGTGATTATCAAAATGTCAAAAATTACTACTTTTTCTTTATTCAATAGCATTAATCTTGAGGCACCTACCTTTCAGTAAAATCTCCCTAATGGCTTGACTTGATTCTCTTGCGAGGCCATCCACAAATAGAGTGCCTTCTAAAGTGGTACCCAAATCCTCAGTAGCTTTCAGTGGAGACTTTTGTTTATGTTTTTAAAATCCCATCTTTTGATAAACTAGCAAGAAAGGAGGCTCTCTGGTACAGCCTGGTAACTTAGAGTTTGAGGTTTCCCCGTGAGCCACATTGTCATAATGTTCACAGGAGCATTCTAAAGGTGCTAGAAAACAATGATAATTGTGCAAGACCTGGTTGAGTTGTGAAAATTAACTCTTCTTCCTAAAATTTTTCAGAGTTTCCAGAGTGGCTTTGGAAAGGATTTTAGTGTGCCTAAAAAGGGAACTTAAGTTAGAAAATTGTCATTCTTATCAAAAATCCATACAATGTCTTAGACTTTATAATAATCCCTGTTGAGCAAGGCTGCTTACTTTACAAGAACTCCCTGTTGTCTGATAACTGCTCCCAAGACCCATGGTGATGAGCCTTTAGCAACCATGTTTATGTTATGTAACTCTGCCCCCTCTAGAGAGTTGATTGGACCAGAGGAGGGGCATTTGACCCTGGTTGGGACAATCAGAGTCCTTTCCTCAAACGTGGAATTGGGACTCAGAGGCAGCCAATGTTTGAGTTGCTGGTGGTGCCATGAGATTAACTTGGGGTAGATAACATGAAATGATTATCTTTTGCTGTGTGTGCAGAAAAGCCAAGAAAAATGGTTTACAAAGAGAGGAGATTTAAACAGATTCATAAAGAGAACCAAAGATAGAAGGTGGAGGGGGAATCCTGACCTGGTTCCCAGAAGCTTTCCAGTCTTGGTTCCTGTTCCTCGTGGGGCCTGGCTGGACTCCTTGCCAGAGTTCCACAGAAATGCTTGCATTCTCTGGTAAATTCCTCATCCATGTCATCTGCTCCTTCTCACCCTTGTACTCCAGCTTGAGTTTGCTTCTGTTACATGCAGTCAATCAGAGTCTTAACAAAGAACAAAGACAGGTTGACTCTTTCTCCAGTATGTACTTGTTTGATTACATAGATGACCAAGTAAACAAATAGATGAATGTTCATACTTACTCTTTGGTACCCTAGATGAAAGGGCATTTTCCCACCTTTGCTAACCCATCATCAGAGCAAATTCATCTGGAAATCTCCCAGAATATATTCCCATCACATATACTCTGTGCCTTTCTTGTGGCACTCTTTTCTAATATCTATGATAATCTTATCTTACTTCCTTTGGAAGCCTTATTCCTATCTTTGTTCATATCTTATTTCCTTTGGAAGCCCTTTGAAGGCAGGGACTGTGTGTGAATCCATACCTTCACTTCCTCGGACAGAGTCTGCCACAAGGTACATCTTAAGTAAATGTCTGCTATTCTGGAGAATTTATTTCACTCCTTAGAGTCTCAAATGGGGACAGTGTATCAGTTATCTATTGCTAGGTAACAAACCACCCCAAACTTAATGGATTCCAAAAGCAATCATCTGTTCTTATCTCTCATGTTTCTGGGAATTGACTGGGCTCAGCCAGATGGTTCTTGTTCAGAGTCTACCATATGGTTGTAGTCAGATGGTGCCTGAGGCTAGGTTATCTTGAAGGCTTTCTCATTCACATGTCTGGTAGACATCTGGGCTATGAGAGTACTCAAACAGGGCTGCAACAGCTGGAGGTCTATGGGAATCTAGTGTGCTCGCTCTCTCTCTCTCTCTCTACCTCTCCCTGTGGACTCTCCATATGGAGGCCTTTCCACATGGTGGCCTCAGTGTAACTGTACTCATTACATGGTGGTTGAAGGCTCTCCCAGAGACTGCCCCAAGAGAAACTATTAGAAGCTACATAGCGTTGCCTAACCTGGCCTCAGAAGTCACCTCACATATGTCACTTCTACAACATTCTCTCCCTTAAAAGGATCACAGAGGACCTCCCAAGTGTAAGGAAAGAAGGCACAGACTCAACCTTTTGATAAGAGAAGTGCCCAAGAACTTTAAGACCTGTTTCTGCATCTCTGCTTTATACTTCTTCACATAAGGGGGATGTGAAAGGATGAATGCTTTATCTCTGGCCCCAAGGAGCTTACATTGGAGTTGGGAGCCATGGTTTTGGGAGCAACTGCAAGTTTCTGGCCCCACTGACAGATACATCATTTCTGACTACTTTGCCACTGGTAGCCATAATCACAGTGTTGTGGCCTAGGAGTTAGTGTGGGTGAGTAGGTAGGGTTAGGGTCTCATTCTGTCATAAAATTCTTGTGTGCTGGATTTTGTGGCAGGCCCTCTGGAGGAACAGACAGAAGACTCGTATTTGTGCCTTGCCAGGAAGGAGTGAGAGACATGTCTAGAAGTGGAACTTAAGGAAATAATATAAAAGGGAAAAAAGATTTACACATAAAGATATATGCTGAAGCATTATTTTTAAGAGTAAGTAAATAGGAGGGAGAACTAAATTTTCCCCAATTGGGGAAATCCTTGCATTGTGATCTCTGATGGAAATCCACGGTCAGAGATTTGTGGCTGCTTTTCCTTGGATTTCTGAGGTCATACCTACTTGGGGAGGAAGAAATAGAGATAGGTACAAAACCAGAACCCTTCCAGCCCCTTCTCTCCATCACACTCTTCACCAGCTCTATCCTCCCTGCCCTGCGGGATCAGCTCATATTTCCTGAAGCCCAGCTCTGGGCACATGTTGTGTGGCTTACTACTGTGTAAAAGCTGCCCATGGCCAGCCAGATGAGGTACAAAATGCTTCATTACTGTTTGAGGTCTTTTCTCATTCTTGGCCCAGCCTCTCTTTCTGGCCTTCTTGCCTACTACTTGTTCATCCACAACCTTTCCAGAAAGCAAATGGGGATGATTTCTTCTGTGTTGCTCTCATGCACTCTAGACACTCATGCCTTTGATTGAGCTTTCACTCAAGCCATTCCTTTCCCCACAGAATGCCATCTCCTCCACTTCCACCTCCTGAAAGCAGACGCCCCCCCCCCCAGCTTAGCTTAAGGCAGGGGAGGTACAGGGGGAGGGGCTGGGAGCCTCTCAAGAACACATTCTCGTCCAGATGATGTCTTTTAAACAAATTTTAATGGTATTATGTTAACATGATGGTTATTAAGATCATGATGAAAAGATGCCTCAGGGTTCCTCAAGGTGGCTGGATATGTGGTGCTGTATTCCATTGCCACAATGATTAGGGGATGCAGTTGACATTTATTGGGCAAAGGCCTAAGATATTAGTATATGTGCTGCCGAAGCGAGCACGAGGCCTAAGATATTAAACACCTTGCCATGTGCAGGGCAATCCTACAGGAAGAACCTTCCTGCCTCAAACATCATTCATGCCCCACTGGGGAACACAGTAAAGTGAGGAAGTTGTAGGGATGACACTGTGTCAGCAGATGCACATGGGTCATGTCAGGAGGGTCATCAAGTGTGGCACCTTGCGCCTTGCATGTTCCCACTCTCCTCAGCAACTGCATAGCTCTTGCTCTCTGCTCTCACTGCCCCTGTCTCTCCCAGGCTTGCTCTCTCTGGTCTTAGAACCTCTGCTCTCCACCAAGGCCCAACTCAAGAATGGCCCCTGTTACTGTCATACATTCCATGATTTCTGCAGCTGGGCATGCTCAGCCTTTCCTAAGTAGAAGACAGCATTTTTTTTTCCCCTGTGTCTTCCCTTTTTCTGATTATTTTTATTGGTTTCTTTCCCATCAATATTTTGTGAAGAGAGATGGGACAGGTACCTCCCCAGTGCCTACATAGGTATTTGATAAATATTTACTTATTTTTCTTCTGTTTCCCCTTCATTTTCTCCTCTCCCCCAAGTGCCTGTGGATCCCAGCAAGAGGACAGGAAGTCTGAAGTTTCTCTCCCCCTCCACTCTGCTCTGGGTCTTGCCTACTATGCCTAATGAAATACAGGGGACAGCCTGGCCCCTCTGCCACTGTGGCATGGCCTGCCCATTTTGGTCTCACCGCCCTCTCGATCTCCTTCAATGATCAACATCTTGACCATACACTTTACTTTCACTCTGACCCATACTTTCAAGTTAGATCCCTGGGATGTCTCCTCCTCTTCCCTTCAAGATCTTACACAGAACCTGAAGGACAGAGGCCATACCTCCTACCGATTGCTATGTGTCACCTTTGGCCCAGAAATCAGGTCAAGTTTCCCTTTTCTAGGGTCCTCTATCACCCTGAACATACTCAGATCACACTCTAGTATGATTGTTTCTTTACTTGTCTGATACTATAGCCAGGATGAGAGATCTTCGAACATTTCAACCCATTTGTTCTTTTATCAAACATTTTCTGCATCTACTCCCAGCAAACCTGTGCAAAGGTGAAGGTGCTGTACCAGTGAAAAGGGCATGCACAGATCCCCAGTGTTCCCTGCTTTGTCTGCTTTGTTAACTCTTGCCTCTTACTACTGAGAAAATAGTGCCCCTTCCAGTTTCCATCTCCAGATTGCTTAGTACTTTTCTGTTTTGTTGAAGAAGTAGAGCAGATAGTGCCTAATTTGGGGGGAATTGGTTCAAAATTTGAGAGCAAAACCACCCCATTCCTAACAGAGAACTTTCAGGTGACAGGGTCCTCTCCAGTATACTGCTAACAGGAGATCTGAGATGTGGACCAGTCAGCAGATTCTTTTAAATTTTGAAATACAAACCTTGCACAGTGAATGGAGAAGAGGGGAGAGAATGGTTTGTGTGCCCTTTCATGTCCCCTGACGTTTATATTCTGGGAAAACCTGAAACTGGAATGTTGGCCGCGACGGAATCTTGCTGGAATGCTGACCGGCACACAAAAGATTCGGGATCTGTTCAATCAAGATGTGACTAGAAAACTGAGATGGTCCCTATAGGAATAGAAATTCCTTGGCCAGAATGGCAAACTTTTATTTTGAAAGCCACCTGGGCATCCCTTAGAGCCATCAAATGCTTGAGAATTTATTATGACTGGACAAGCCGCTGCCTCGCAGAGTCAGGCCAGGGTAGTGAAAATACACAATGATTTTGTCTTTGAAGGCCCTGAATGTGGCTTGGTTCTTCCTCCAAGAGGGCTTCCTAGCAGGGCTGAAAGCAAACTGTTGCCTTTGCATGGTGCAGAAGCATCCACAGGCTTCCGTCGCGAGGATCACACATCATGCTGACGCTGAGGCATCTCCTATCCATGGTATTGAAATCGCAGAGATGACTTATGATGTGCTCTGTTTGGGTTGGCCCACAGCCCAAACTAGAAACATATCTCTCAGGCTTGGCCTTCTAGATGCTATCTCTGGTAATTTAAAAGTTCATTATGCAGGCCCACTCATCCTGTCCTGCTACATTTAGGGTCTGTCAGCATTTTACAAAGGCTTATAACCCACCCATAAAGGGGGAAGAATGCAGTTTTTAGATTGCAGGATGGCATGCAGGGCCTGAGCCTGAGAGTCAAAAACTTCCCTTTGTTTTTGTTGTTTTCAAGTTAGTGCTTTTCTAAGTTCTAGGGAGGCAAGGTAATAGCTGATGGTTTTGCTGGTATTATTTAGTTTGGTTTTGAAAAGGGGTGTGAAAAGCTGCTAGGCATGGCTTGAAATGTAGA
Organism: Felis catus; assembly: GCF_018350175.1. Taxonomy (NCBI): domain Eukaryota; kingdom Metazoa; phylum Chordata; class Mammalia; order Carnivora; family Felidae; genus Felis; species Felis catus. The sequence goes on from NC_058375.1 coordinate 52,714,167, forward strand.
TGTACCTTACATCGGAAGAACTCTTAAACCCATGAATTTACTTATCATCCTAGCATTCAGCTGAGGATGGGGATTTAATTAAAATAATTACTACTTTATAGTTAGGATTGATGAAGACCAGGAGAGTCAGAAATGAGGCTGGGAATATTTCTCTAAGATGCAGAGACCAGTTCTCAAGCCAGAATCTTGTGTCCTTGTGAATTTCAGCTGGATGGGATCGATTATACCAAAGTCAAGTCACCATTCTGATGGTTAACTGTGTTTCTGTTCATCATTTTAAAGTATTCTTATTATTTCTAATGTTAAATGAAACATACATGTGACAAATATGAATAAAATGATAACCCTAAAAATATAAATAATAATAATAATAAATAAATAAATAATCACAATAACCCCCACATAATGAAAATGATTGAAAATTGCAGTACAATAAATTGGATACTTAAATAAGTCACAGAAGTCCAAAAAAGTTTAAAAGTCACTAGAGTAACCTTGTTGGCAGTTGCCAGTGATCCCTTTAGATACCCTGCTCCTGGAGAAAAAATAAGGGTAAGTAGAGATCATGGCATCTTTGGTGTTTAAATGAGATGTCATCTGGATGGATTCAGGTGAGTTGATAATGGAAGAGGTTCTTAATGACAGTAAGTTATCACATAGCAGATTGAAAGGAGACAAGTTGGAAATGGGGGCAGGAGAATGTGTCAGAACTGGATTTCATCCCGGCCATGCCAGACATGGCAACACTAAAACCTCTATTAGCTTTGGTATCTTCCTTAAAATCGGGTAACAAAAACCTATATACATCACAGGGTTCTGTAAAGGAAAAAATGTAATAATATATATACATATATATATATATATATATATATATATATATATATATATAAAGTGCCTGATAGAATCAGTGCTCAACACCTTTGTTCCTTTCTCCCTCCACCTTTATTAATTATAGTTGGGACAGAAAGCAGTCTAAATGCTGGAGGCCAGCCATTCTCATTCTGTGTAGATCTTAACTACTTAAGAGGGAAAAGTAGTTTCTCTGAGCTTTTAAGAGGCCATTTACATACAATTGGCCCACTTGTAAAAATGACCTATTCATTAAATCAAGCCTCTAGGTAGCAAAGTTTTCATAAACTCCTTTGAGTTGCTGTGTATTTACTGTGCTTTCTAAAGAAAGACCTATAAAGGCAGCTGCTTTTCCCCCATTAGTCCAGATTTATAGGAGTTTTTGCTCTAAGTGCACATTTGTAGAACCATTTCTGATGTATATGCATTTGCTCCCCAGAAAGGAGCTGTGTATTTGGCTGTTTGTTGTCTTTGGTACCTCAGACACCCTTTCAACCTCTCTTGTTACTCAGAGGTCATTCAGCCCAAGCTCAGCTTGCTGCCTTAGTACTTGAGCTCTCAAGGAAAGGTGAGTGGTAGGCCCAGACCCAGCCCAGACCAGCTCTTTTTTTCTTTTTGACTTCTAAGCATCTCATCCTCTGCTCTGTAGCAGCTTTGTTCAGCCAGAAAATATTTATCTTCGCTGAGGTATCTTCTGTGCAGTAACGTCTCTGTGTTGGTTTCTTCGGAATGACAGGGATTGTAGTGGAGAATCCTCCTGGAGATTGTTGAACAGTAAAAACTGGGCTTAGCAGGAAGCCAGGTGAAAATCAGTGGTCAGACAATGGGGGTTGGAATTACTGCAGCCAAGTGTTCTCCCGTTGACTGTTTGGAAGAATGTTTGGGAGGCATCTAAAAAAAAAAAATGCTTATATATGGACTCCACCCAGGATCAATTAAATTAGAACCTCTAAGGATGGGACCTAGGCATGGGTGTTGGTTTTGTTTGTTTGTTATTCCCCAGGCGACAGTGATGTTCTGGAGGGTTGAGAATCTCTGGCTGTAGCTAATTATAGCTCCTTGTAGTGAATACTTTGGAGGCGCCAGAAACTGATTATCTCATTTGACCCCACAAGAACATTAGTGAGGAAGTACAATTATTGGCCCCATTTTACAGTCAGAGAAACTGAGGGGAGGTGTTAAGTACCAGCAGGTGAGAGGTGGGACTCAGCTATGAAGCCAAGCATCCAACTCCAGAGCCATGTTCTTAATTACCATGCCACAGGCCATTATTATAAATAGTGCCTCCAGTGGGAACTAAGTTCCAGCAAGTGGGGTCATCCAGTGGTCTCGAGCTCTCTCCGTACCTTCAACTTACCGACCTCCTGCTCCCCGTGTGTTCGAGACTTCCCAGCAGCCCCACGTCAGATAACAAACTGCGGTTATTCAGAAGTCCCCTGCTATTTCCACTGATTTTTATTAAATGCAGCTTGTGGCTCCAACTCAAGAATGTGCAAGCCGATTTAGATTATGTTGTGCATTGAGTTTATTAAGATAAAAAATATTTCCCGAGATAGTGAGTCAGAAGTATTTATGGTGAAGTGTGCTGAAAGTGAATGCAGGTTGATAGCGTGAACAGAATGTTCTCTCAAAGTCAAATGCGATGACCTAACTGTGTTTGGCAGCCTTCCTTTATGTTTAGCTAAGCATTTTATTTCATGTTGGGGAGCCTCCTCCCTCTTCTGAGAAGGATCGGTCCTGTAGGAGACCAGGATTTTGGCATGTGCCTCTTTGATACCAAGACCTAGGCCCTAAGCCTAATTGTGACTGGCTCCCCGGCTGACTGGCTGGGTTGCCATGGCAAAAGACCATTAAACTCTTTATATCTCAGTTTCCCTCACCTGTCAAAATGAGACTATAACTCTTGGCCCCACCTCCCTCCCTGAGGAGGGTGGGAGGGCACTTTGAAAATTAAGTAATAAATGTTGGGAGGGATTTGTGGATGTGACGTCTTGTCAAATGGGTAAGTAATAAATGGGGTGTCTCCAAAGCTCATTTGCCCGAAATACACTTGAGCCTTCCATTTACTTAATCAACCAGCCTTTATTAAATGCCTACGAAGTTCACAATAACACATGGAGTGCTAAGGGGAATACAAAAAGGAAAAAAGGAGGAAATAGGGTCTCAATTCCCAGAAAGCTCATAAACTAACTTCTTTTTTCTCACAGTTCACTTTTTAGGTTGATTAAGCATCAGTGTGAACGATGCCTGTACTGTATTTTAAAAAGCTCATTCTCAATGGTGACTTCTAGTTACGTCATATGTAACTGGTAGTGATTTAGTTGTTCTCAGTGCCGGTGGGTATTGTCACGTGCTGGATGGACTCATAAAAAGGGCAAGAATATTCTGTAGTCCTGGTTAAGGGAAGTGGGGGACCATGAAAGACCACAGTTTGGGTTTATTGAGAATGGTGCATTGGCTAATATATGGTCTCTTGTGTCCAAAGGTCTGAGTCTGGGTCCTGGCTCTGTCACTTTCTAGCTGTGTGACTTCAGGCAAGTACTTAACCTCTCTGTGTCTCATTTCCTTATCTCTAAAATGAGGGTAATAATAGGGTCTAACTCATGGGATTGTTTTCAAGATTAAGAAGTTAATGTGTACAGTGTACTTAGAATGGTTGTCTGGCACCTTGTAAATGCTCCAAAAGTGTTAGCTATAATCATCACTTTCTACAGGTAATGGAGGACATGGTGGCACTAAAAGAATACTAGTATTTCATTTTCCTATGTTACTAAAATATCAAATCTTTTTTTTTATTTACAGTCCCAAAATTTGCTCAGGTCTTTGCCCAGATCTTTGTGGCCAGTGCCATAATCACTTAGAGTTGCCCCCAAATCCCAAGCTGCTTATTCAGAAAGGGGAAGCAGGCCATACAGAGAGAGGTCTCTGGCTTATGGTGCACAGGGTCTAAGCTAAACTAGTTTGTTCTGAGAGCTTCATACCAACCCAGGGCCCAGATGGGCGGTGAAGAACAGCTGTCAAGCGTGACAGAAGGAGCACTGCGCTTGGAGTCCAGCTCCTGGCTTTGCCATTTGTTGGCTGGGATAGGTCTGGGATAAGTCTTTAAGTCCTCTGAACTGCAGTTTACCCATCTTGATTACACAAAAGCAATGGTTAGGCAGGGGTTCCAGGGTGGCTCAGTTGGTTAAGCGTCAGACTTCGGCTCAGGTCATGATCTCATGGTTCGTGAGTTCAAGCCCTGCTTCGGGCTCTGTGCTGACAGTCCAGAGCCTGGAACCTGCTTCGGATTCTGTGTCTCCCTCTCTCTCTGCCCCTCCCCTCCTCAATCTGTCTGTCTCTCAAAAATAAACATTAAAATTTAAAAAAAAAAGAATGTCTTTGATGAAGGGGTGTCTGAGTGGCCGAGGTGCAGTGGCTGAGGTGCCTAGGTGACTCAGTTGGTTGAGCGTCTGACTTCAGCTCAGGTCATGATCTCATGGTTCATGAGTTAAAATTAAAAAAAAAAAAGAATGTCTTTGATGAAGGGGTGTCTGAGTGGCTGAGGTGCAGTGGCTCAGGTGCCTAGGTGACTCAGTTGGTTGAGCGTCTGACTTCAGCTCACGTCATTATCTCATGGTTCATGAGTTTGAGCTGCACATCAGGCTCTGTGCTGACAGCTCAGAGCCTGGACCCTGCTTCAGATCCTGTGTCTCCTTCTCTCTCTGCCCGTCCCCCCACTCATCCTCTCTCTCACTCTCTCTCAAAAATTAATAAACATCCGGGGTGCCTGGGTGGCTCAGTCGGTTGGGCGGCCAACTTCGGCTCAGGTCATGATCTCGCGGTCCGTGAGTTCGAGCCCCGCGTTGGGCTCTGTGCTGACAGCTCGGAGCCTGGAGCCTGTTTCGGATTCTGTGTCTCCCTCTCTCTGACCCTCCCCCGTTCATGCTCTGTCTCTCTCTGTCTCAAAAATAAATAAACATTAAAAAAATTTTTTAAAAATTAATACACATTAAAAAATTTTTAAAAAGAATGTCTTTGATGAAGCAGTACTAATGATCAAATTAATTAAATCTTGACCCACGAGTACCTATCTTTAATATTTCATATGGCAAAATGGGTACCCAGATGTGCTGACTGCTGAAATACTATGGTTGTCGCAAAGAAAAGCAGTTGAGTTGTGAACTGAACTGCCCACTTTTTTACTTAAAAAAAATGACAGGCTGAGAAGGATAAATACCATATGATTTCATTCATATGTGGGATCTGATAAAACAAATGAATAAACAAAAGAAACAGAAAGCAGAATCAGACTTATAAATACAGAGAATGGACTGATGGTTGCGGAGGGGTGGGGTGAAGGGGAGAGGGAGATACAGCCTTCCACTTATGAAATGAATAAGTCACAGGAATAAAAGGTACAGCATAGGGAATATAGTCAGTGGTATTGTAATAGTGTTGTATGGTAATAGATGGTAGCTGCACTTGTGAGCATAGTATAACATATAGAGAAGTTGAATCACTATGTTGTACACCTGAAACTAATAGAACATTGCTTGTCAACTATACCAAAAAAAACTAAAAGATTGACAGTCAAACTATGGTTAGTTATTTTTGAGTATTCTTGAAAATGAACAAAATAAGCCTGCCACTTCAAGTAAATAGGAGATGGTATTAGCCAATAATAAAATTTGAGCTTCTAAGCAAAAATTAAAATTTTGGAAAACTCCTAGCCACCACCATGAGCTTGACAACTTTCCAGTCTTTATTGATGAGATTGGTGGTGATATTAACAAAAATGATTTTTCTCTACTATGTAATTAAATGTGTTCACATTTGGAAAATCTACCTAATTCAGTTTACCCATCTTGGCAATTCATTGAACCAATATTTTCTAAATGGGCAGTTCATGTGTTACAAAATTGTATGTGGATAAAAGATCTTTAAAGTGCAAGATAAACCAATCCATTTTAACGTAACAGGTTATGAAAAGTTCACTGATCCCTATCAGATTTCACATCACAACTAACCTTTAAGAAACTACCACTTGTTAAATTTCAGTGTAGTGTCACAGAAGAATATTCTAAATTATCTGAAAAGGCTATTAAAATACCCCTCCCCTTACCAGCTGTGTAAAGCCACATTTTCTTCATATACTTTGACCAAAACAACCGATCTCAACAGATTGAATGCAAAAAGAGGATAATCCAGTTGTCTGCTCTTAAGCCAAATAGATTCACGATAGAAAACAATGCCATCCTTCTCACTATTTATGTGTGTATAAAAAATATAGTTATTTTTTACTGAAATATATTTTTCATGTTAATAAGTAATGAGCTTATTTTTTAATATTTCAATAAATTAGTAAACAAATGTTTTTAAATTTTCTCTTTGAGGTCCTCAATATTTTAGAGTATTTAACGGTCTTGAAACCAAAGGTTTGAGAACTTGTTTCCTAGAACAAAAAATTAGAACATCTAATTTTTTTAAAGACTATTCTTTTTAGAGCAGTTTTTAGGTTCACAGCAAAATTAAGAGTAAGATACAGAGATTTTGTATATACCCCCTGCTGCTACTCATGCATAGCCTTCCCCATTATCAACATCCTCCCACAACATCATACAATTGGTGAACACATCATAACCATCTAAAGCCTATAGTTTATATTACAGTTCACTCTTGGTGTTGTACATTCTATTGGTTGTAATGACATGTACCCCCCCCATTATAGAGCGCCCTAAGAATCCTCTATGTCCCGCTTATTCATTCATCCCCTGCCTGCCCCCCCACCAATCCCCTGGCAACCGCTGATCTTTTTCTATCTCTATGGTTTTACCTTTTCCAGAGTGTCATATAGCTGAAATTGTACAACATGTAGCTTTTTCAGATTGACTTTTTTCACTTAATAATATGCACTTAAGTGAAATAAGTCAGTCACAGAAAGATACCATATGTTTTCACTCATATGTGGATCTTGAGAAACTTAACAGAAGACCTTGGGGGAGGGGGAGGGGAAAAAGGTTACGGAGAGGGAGAGAGGCAAATCATAAGAGACTCTTAGATACAGAGAACAAACTGAAGGTTGATGGGGGGTAGGAGAGAGGGGCAAGTGGATGATGGGCATTAACGAGGACACTTGTTGGGATGAGCACTGGGTGTTGTATGGAAACCAATTTGATAATAAATTATATTAAAATAATAATAATATGCACTTAAGTTTCCTTCATGTCTTTTCATGGCTTGATAGTTCATTTTCTTTTAGTGCTGAATAATATTCCATTGTCTAGATGTACTACAGTTTATTCATTCACCCACTGAAGGTTTTCTTCAAGGTTTTGGCAGTTGTGAATAAATCTACAGACATCTGTATGAAGGGTTTTGTGTGAATATTAAGCCTTCATCACCTTGGGGTAAATGCCAAGGAGCAAGATTGATAGATCATATGGTAATAATATGTTTAGTTTTGTAAGAAACTGCCAAACTGTCCTCCAGAGTAGCTATAACATTTTGCATTCCCACCAGCAATGAATGAGAGTTCCTGTTACTTCACATCTTCACCAACATTTGGCATTGTCAGTGTTCTGTATTTTGGCCATTCTAATAGGTATATAGTGGTATCTTGTTTTAATTTGCATTTACCTGATGACATCTGATATGGAGTATTTTTTCACATGCTTATTTGCCATTTTTGTATCTTTGATGAGGTATCTGTTAAAGTCTTAGACTGTTTTTTAACCAGGTTTTTGCTTTCTCATTGAGTTTTAAGAATTCTTGGGGCTCCTGGATGGCTCAGTCAGTTAAGCGTCTGACTTCAGCTCAGGTCATGATCTCACAGTTCGTGAGTCCGAGCCGTGCGTCGGGCTCTGTATTGGCAGCTCAGAGCCTAGAGCCTGCTTTGGATTTGGTGTCTCCCTTTCTCTTGGCCTCTTCCCTCCTCCTGTTCTCTCTCTCTCTCTCAGAAATAAACATTAAAATTTTTTTTAAGTTCTTTGTATATTTTGGGCAACATTCCTTTATCAGATGTTTCTTTTGCAAATATTTCCTCCTATATTGTGGCTTTTCTTCTCATTCTCTTGACATTGTCTTCTGCAGAGCACAAGTTTTTTACCTTTAATGAAGTCCAGCTTATCAATTACTCCTTTCATGGATCATATCTTCTGGGTAGTATCTAAAAAGTCATTTTGGTATTCAAGATCATCTAGATTTTCTCCTAAGTTATCTGCCAGGAGTTTTATAATTTTGCATTTCACATTTGGGTTTGTGATCCATTTTGAGTTAATTTTTGTGAAAGGTGTAAGATCTGTGTCTAGATTCCTTTTTTTTTTTTTTTTTTTTTTTTTTTTGCCTGTGGATGTACAGTTGTCCTAGCACTGTTTGTTGAAAAGATTCTCTTTGTTCCTTTCTTTTTGCCTTTGCTTTTCGTCAAAGATCAGTTCACTGTATTTATGTGTGTCTATTTCTGGGCTCTCTGCTCTATTTCATTGATCTATTTGTCCATTCTTTCACACTATCTTGATTACTGTAGTTTTATATCAAGACTTGAACTTGGGTATGTCAGTCCTCCAACTTTGATCTTCTCCCTAAATACTGTTTTGGCTATTCTGGATCTTTTGCCTTTCCATATAAACTTTAGAACCAGTTTGTCCGTATCCATAAAATGTCTTGCTGGGATTTTGATCATAATTGCATTGAATCAATAATTTGATTTACTTGTACTTACTGTCCGTGGGGTCTTGAACAACTTTCTTACCCTCTCTGTGCCTTAGATTTCTGATGTGTGAGATGAGAATAACAACAATAGTTTGTAACAACACATGCCATAATAGTAAATACCCTTTAGGTCTTAAATAGTATCACTATCAGTATTGTACCATCATTGTTGATGTTTTTATCGTTATCATCATTACTACCAGTACCACCACTGGGAGACACAGTAACACAAAACTAGAGGGTAGAGTCAGCAGAATTGGAATATTTTTCTCTCTCAAGCCAGATTATACCCCACCTGCTACTGGCCAGTCTGCCAACATTTGCGGCCTGAGGAAGAAGGGAAAGAAGAATGACGTGGCTCAAGCACACATTGTCAGAGGTCAGAGCCTGCAGTGGCCACACCAAGCTTTGGGAGTAGAGAAGAGAGTGGATCCCCGAGTGTGGTCCATGAGGCTGCTACAGAAGGATCCAGCTGGTTCTGGAAAGAGAATGGATGGTAGCCAGGGGCTTGTTAACAACAAGACTGATAGTAATGATACAGACATGCGTTTTTATTTTATTTTATCTTATTCCAGTCACAGAATGCTTTCATGTTGTTTAGGCCAAATGTTGTTCTGATGCTTCTAGTCTTTGCCAAACTGAGGACCAGACCATTTGCTTGTTCTAAGTGAGCAGCTACAGATGGCAAACAAATTTGAACATTATTCTTTATCAGTGAAAAGTTAAAACCAAATTCCCTGCATTTGTGGCAAGTCTCCTTTGTTCCGTAAACACAAAGATTTGTTTACGCTTCCTTTGTTCTCTCTGGACATATACCGCTTGGGCCAGCTACTACACTAATTTCAAGATGCCCTGTAATCCTCCTTTGTATTTTTAGGTAGATTTTTTATAGAACTTCATGGACAAATTAACCACTCTTCCCTATTAGTTATTAGTTATGTGATCTCAGGCAGGTGACTTCACCCCTCAGGTGTCCTTTGCTGTAAATCTGCCAGACTTGGCCAGGCACCAATCAGTTGGATGAATGATCACCCCCCTACTTTTATGAATAAGATATTTGTAAGAAAAAGAAAAGAAAAATATAGCTAATAAAATACCAGAAATTCACATGCTGCTTGCGGCCAGACCCTTGTCAAAGCACTTGCTATGTATTAATTCATTTAATCCTTGAAATAGCCCTATTAGGAAGATACTAGTATACTAACTTCACAGATGACAAAACTGAGACACAGAGAGGTTAAGTAATTTGCCCAAGGTCACACAGCCGACAAGTGGCAGAACCAGGACATGAATTCAGGCATTCTGGCTCCAGAGTCTATGAAGGTTGATTTTGTGCCTTAGATCAGCCCTCACTAATTTGTTTTCAATAAATTTAAGTACACCTTCACAGGGTACTTGAAAGACTATCTTCCTTTATGGAACTCTCTGGTTCTTGCCTAATTTATGTTTTTAGAAGAGAAAACTTAAAACTCTGTGCGCCTGTGCTTCTGGTATCATGTAAAGTAATTGCAGTTTAGAGCCAAAGACATAGTTTAAAGTGGCAGCTCACCTTTTTATATGATATGTGGGCTTGGCCATAAAGCTTGCTGGGCTTTGGCTGCAACCACTTGTCTGGGAAAATGAAAGAGAAGTGACTTTGGTTTTTGACTAAAACTCAGCAGGTAATGTTAACCCTTGAGGCATGCACCCAGCAGCTATTACCCTGGCCTCTGGGGAGTGTGGCTTGGTGTTGGGTAGTTTCAATATTGAAAGAAGGTAGAAATCTGGGAGGGGAGAGCCAGGCTGTGGAGGTACCTAGGTGATGACACCTCTCGTCACTCTGGAGACCCCTCCAGCTAAAGGCTGGACCCACCCTATTAAAGGACAGAAAACAGGCCCTCAGGGAGAAGGGCTTGCCAGGGAATAGGCAGGGGAACCTGATACCAGGTCAGGTGAGTTACCTGGCCTCTAGAGGGAAACCAGAACAATGGCTGAAGCTTAGACCCATTAACTAGACAATCCTGGCAGGACTTAAGGGCACGTGGGTGTGTACGTGTGTGCCCAGCTTGCTCTATTTTAGGGCCGAAGTTTGAATTCTGTCCCCACCCCCCAGTGGGGCTCGAGCTGCCAAAGCTGTCTGGTGGAATGGAAGTCAGAGAGGTCTGGATTAGACCTCAGTTCAGCCATGTGACCTTGAGCAAGTCACTTAACCTCTCTGGTCCTAGGTCTCCTCATTGTAAAGCAATGATAACAATTCCTCCCGTGTGGGGCTATTGAGCGGGTGAATACTGAGGTAAATCCCCTGGCATACTATAGGATTCTAAATAGTCTATCTGTTCTCACTACCGTATTGGCCAGCTGGCTCAGTTGAACTTTAAGTGCTTGGCTGAGCCTAAGAATTGAAGGCCATTAGTGCTGGAGGCTCTGGGGACAATGTGCAGCTCTCTGTAAAACCATGGGGGCCAGTCAGTGCATCTCTGAGATGTGATTTCCTCATCATGATAATTAATGCTTCTTTCCTACTTTACCAGATTGTTAGAGGAGAACATGAGATTGAGTAACCTGAAAAGTATTATACAAAAATTGTTATTATAAGAAGAATCACAATAACAGTGATTAACATTTTGAGTGCTTACTTTTTTGCCCCGCACTAGTTTAAGTGCATCCCATGTGTTACGCAATTTAATTTTAATGCTCTAACAATTTTGCCTGATTTATTATTCCTATTTTTTCAGTTGCCTCTGAGGTACTCAGAGGTTAAGTAGCTTGCCTAAGTTCACTCAGATAACTGGGGGCAGACCCAGAATTCAAACCCAATCAATAGAATTTCAGGACCTGCCCAATGGAGGATTATTCACTATGTTTATATTGGCATTGCTATCTCTATGTTGCTTTTCTACAGAGGCTACAAAGTTAGCTATTCTCTAGGTAGGAGATGGGTCTGTGAAGCCATGATGACAGCACCATAAAGTCACCTGTTAATTAGTCTGTCTAGTCTGGTCGTAGCTCAAACACCTTAGAAACACATGTGCGTATATCAGCAAACACATTCACAGATTGAGTATATATGTATATAGATTATAGGAACAATATCAGAGATAAAGATCAGAATATAAAGAAGCAAGGCATTAGCAAACTAATTTATGGGCTTGTGATTCTGTTATGAAGGATAATTATTCAGTGGTTTAAGTGGGATGAAAAGTGTCATTACAGTAACACAGTGAGTGATAGTCATACTTAATCTGTTTTCTACCACTCACATATGATAAATGTCATTCACATGTGTGACGTACTTCTGTGGGGCTGCCTAGACTTGGACATTTCTCCCCAATCTTTTTGTGGAAAATTAAGGTAAACGAGTCATTTATTTTGGACATTTATGAAAGCATTTTTATAGCAATTTGGGTACTTAAATTAACACCTTAGATATCTCCAAAAAAGGTTATTTTTCAACAGAGTTCCATTAAATTCAACAAATGTACTATGCTCTGCCTGTGCTGTACCATACAGTAGCTACTAGTCACGTGTGGCTGTTCAAATTTAATTGAAAAATGCAGTTCCTCAGTAGCTTTAGTTACATATCATGTACTCAGTAGCTCACCTGTAGCTAGCAGCTACCATTTAGACAATGTAGATTATAGAACATTTCCATCACTACAAAGAGTTCTATTGGACAATGCTGCTAGACAGTAGGATACACTGAAGATACAGTGATGACCAAAACATTCTAGGGGCGCCTGGGTGGCTCAGTCGGTTGAGTGGCAGACTTCGGCTCAGGTCATGATCTCGCTGTTTGTGAGTTTGAGCCCCGCATCGGGCTCTGTGCTGACATCATAGAGCCTGGAGCCTGCTTTGAATTCTGTGTCTCCCTCTCTCTCTGCTCCTCCCCCACCCATGCTCTGTCTCTCTCTTTCTCCTCTAAAAATAAATTTAAAAACATTAAAAAAAAACATTCTAGATGCTTGCCCTTATGGGTTTATAGTCCTGCAGAGAGGACAGCTGCTTAATAAGCCATCCCAGGTTGGGGTTCAGGGAATTACAGGGGACAATGGGAGGGTATGGCAGGGGAGACCTACCCAAGAATGGCTGGTCTGGGAAAACGAAGCCAAAGAAAAGTCCTTATATATGAATAAGAGACCAATTAAAAATATATATATATTGAACTTAATTTTTAAGTAACAAATTATTTTCTCTGCAACTGGATTCTGCAAGTAATATCAATGTGAGGTTTAAAATGTAGTATTGAGGAATATGCTTAAATAAAATTTATTTCATTTTTAAAATGTTTCATGTAATAAATCTCTAAGAAGCCAAACACAAAGTGTACGTACAGTATGATTCTATTTGTATGAAATTGTAGAACAGACAAAATTATGATGATAGAAATCAGACCTGCAGTTGCCTAGAATGGAGGCAAGGGTGCAGGTAGAAGCAAGGATTGACTACAAAGGATCCTCGGGGTACTTTCTGGGATGTTCATGATGCTCTCTCTCTTGGTAAGGGTATTGGTTACATGGATATATGCATTTGTCAATACTTATGGAAATGTATACCTTTAGATTGGTACATTTCCTAAAATGTAAATTATGTCTCAATTAGAAGTTGAATCTATAGAATTGTATATTGTAACATGTTAATGGTTGATATGAGTAACATTATGGAAATATTCATTGCCTCATTACTTCGTCTGCCAGTGACCTGGCTGGCCTTTGTAACGCTTATATCACTGGCAAGAAGATTCAGCATCCTTCTTGATCTTGTGCCCTGTGGATGTAAATATGTGCTCCTACTTTTCCAGTTTTTCATGCTTTTTTATCAAAAGTAGATAAACTGAAAGAATCTTTGCCAGAATGTTAAGAATGATGTTATTTGGGAGCAGAGAGATTTGAGGTGAATTTTGCTGCTTTTTCTTCTTCACTGTACTGTTTGAGTCTGTAACAAGGCACATGTATATTTCTGTACTTTGAAACACAAAATCTCATTCTGTCTTGGCTTAGAAAGTACATTTACTTATCCACGAGTTACTATATAATCATTTGAAAACTTTGGGTTTTAAAGCGATGGTTAGTATCACATTTCCTTGTAAGCAGCAGACTCCGTGGATGATTGTTTAGCAGTCGTGGGGTCTCAGTAAATGTAAAATTTCATGCCTTGTCTGTCTCCACCATGCCTCTCCTGTTCAGTTTCTCTCTGGTGCTGGGGCACATTGGAGTGGATTGGGGCTGCCTGGAGATGCTCGTTAGCTGTCTGCCCCTCTCATCTGCCTCCTTCACCCTGTGCTCACAGATTCTTACCTGACCCTTGATGAACCGATGAATAACATCACCACGTCCCTGGGGCAGACAGCTGAACTGCACTGCAAAGTCTCTGGCAATCCACCTCCTACCATCCGCTGGTTCAAAAATGATGCACCTGTGGTCCAGGAGCCCCGGAGGATCTCATTTCGGGCAACCAACTATGGCTCTAGACTGCGGATTAGAAATCTTGACACCACAGATACAGGCTACTTCCAGTGCGTGGCAACAAATGGCAAGAAGGTGGTTTCTACCACGGGAGTCTTGTTCGTCAAGTTTGGTAAGCCACCTCCTGCTGGGGATGGCCTTTGGCCATCATTCTCCCTGAGGGTGAGGAGGGAGGGAATGGGAACACACTGAGAATGTCCTATGTGCCTGGCAACCCGAAAGCTGGTACAGATGCATCCATTTTACAAGTAAGTAGGCCAAGACCCAGTAGTTAAGTAGCATGCGCGTGGTTGCCCAGCTGGTAAATAATAGAGCAGGAGTGGAGTCCCGATCTGTCTGATCCCAGAGCCCTGCTCTAAACCACCATGCCAGTGGGAGAGAAGATGGGAAGTTCAACACATGTATGCCCTTTCTCTGTCAAGATGCCATCAAAGACTCCTGCTGTCCCTATCTGTGTGATCCTATAACCACTCAGCCTCCCCCTGCAGACTCCCCACACAGCGTGAGGATGCCTACTCTAGTGACTCATTTGTTAGCACTTGTCTTAGCATTTTCCAGGCCCTGAACTGTGTGGGGTATAGACAGGTTCTCACTGGTGTGTTTTTTTTTCTTCGAGGTGGTTGTGGGGAACTGAAGCAAAATAATAAATCCCAGAAAAATAAATATCACCTCAGGGTGGTTGAGAACTTCAATCTGGAATGGTTTGACTGTACCCACACTCACCCTCCAATAACCTAGACTGACTTTTTTTTTTTTTTTTTTTTTTTTTTTTTTTTTTTTTTTTTTGCTTTCCTTTCCTTTCTCCAGGCCCCCCTCCCACTGCAAGTCCGGGATCCTCGTAAGTACATTTATCTCCCTTCTTGTCACTTCGAAGTGTTTCTCCAAAGGTTTTTAGGGCAGAGGCAAAGTTGTCCTCTTCTTGGGCCAAAACACTGTTCCAGATTTCATTCCATTTTGCCCTACCCTCATTCCATTTTGCTTTTTCTCTGATATGAAGATTCACAAGAGACCAGCACCGGCAGTAACCTCAAGTGTGGTCATGTTGGTTGTGAACATGTTGATGAAAGCAAATATCTGCTTACATTTTCTATTTTAAAATTAATCTAACATTTAGTTGCCACAGTGGATTTGGTCAAATCAAACAAAAAACAACACCGTGCTGGCTTAGGTTTTTAGCCTGAAAGGCTCTCTTCTGTGTATCTGGTAGTGTTGCATTCCTGATGCGCTAGTTATCCAACAGGCCAACAGTTGGGTGATCACCTTATTTTTATTGCCTTAAAAGAACCCAGAGACAGAAATTCTGACTCACATAGGGGAAGAAAGCCCTGTGCCGGGTTTGAGAGTTACACACAAGTTCGATTCATTTTGAGTCCTTTGTTACTGGAATCTAAAGATCTCATTTCTTAAACTGATGCTATTCTTGATGCGCTCGATCTTTCCCCTGGCTATGGTGTTCTATTCTTTCACTATAGGAGCATCCACTTGGGGCATTTTTCTTTATATTTTTATTTAGGTGGAGAGAGCCATTTATTAAAAACCCTTGCTCTGCAAGAAAATATCTTCTTCCGAAGATACGCTTCCGAAGTAAAATTTGTTGGGGCTCTACCACGAGAGCATCAGAATGTCTGACCTAGACTACACCCACAGCAAATATAACAGCCACTTAATTTGCTCTAATCCCCTCTGTGCCACTTAATTACAGTGTGGGATATTTTAATATATTTGTGTGTGCCTGGAGGCCCAGTGGCCCACAATCCCATTAATAAAACAGGTAATGGGTAAAAATAAACATTGGCCCTCAGCCACACTGTTCTGTTATTTCATCAGCCAATTAAAGGCAACTGTAAAAGAGCCTTTAAAATCACCCAAGTGCTAATTGCATTCTACTCGTCTAGGTAGAAAATATTGATTGATCTTAAAACAGGTCTGCAGTTTTGGTTGCTCTGCTTTGCATTCTTGAACTTATCTTTTTTTTTTTTTTTTTAATCTCACTATTGGTTGATATGTGGAATCCTTTTGAAGTCTTATTTAAACTGAGATTAAAACTTTTGTTACTTGCTGTAAAAATGCTTCCCACCCTGGTGCCTTATTTGTTCCTATTAATCTGTGCTTCAAATGTGGCAGATAATCTGCATCCAAGTTTGATGAATGCAGTTCACTAATCTGCCTTTACTATGAAGCACTGAGCAATTGACGTCCTACCTGTTGTATTTGCATCAGAGAATTACTTTTTTATTATCAAAATTATTTTTAAACATGTATATGTCCTTACTTCTTGAAGTTTTCATTCTTCCTTTGTTACCATCTTTCTGATGAGCCCAGTCTGAGTCTCTCATGGTTTTCAATTTTATACAAAGATAGTGTACCGCTTTCATGAGCTGATATCTATGGAGAAGATATTGATGTCCTTAACGATGCTCAGCCACAGCTAAAAGTATCCTTTGATGTCAGGCCCCCCTGTTTCATGTTAGCTGTCTGATTATCCATCAGATTAGTAGCAGGAGCATGAAATGTACAGTTGCCATGTTAGCTTGGAGGGAGCTACAGTAAAATACAATCGAAGTTGGAAATCCCATGGGGCCTTTTGCAGGACAGTCTACATACTTGTTTTGGCATTGCCAGTTGGCATTTTGATGGACTTTTTTCTCTTTCTGTTAGAAACTGGTGACATATCCTACTTTTTTTCTCTTTTCACTGCTGCCACCACTGAACCCTATTTCTAAGAGTTCTTCTGTAACCGAGATAGAATGCTAGCTTCCTTCCCTATCCTTATAGCCCCCAACAAGCAGGCAGATCTCACTACAAGAGGTCAGGTAGAATGTAACAAAATGATAGCCATGGTGACTATCACAGCTTTGAGGGTTGCTCTGAAAGTCTTTTGTCAAACTGCACAATACTTTTTCCAAGGTAGGAGTGAAATGTAGCTGAAACATTGCTCTGTTTACTTGAAGGTGGTGCAGCAGAGTGACTGCAAAGTACAATACAAGTCCACGACATAGCGAAATGTTTGGGGTGAATGAATCCTGGTGAGAGCCAAGTGCCATTTGAGACCACAAAGCTACACAATCTCCAGTGGAGGACTTGGAGGGTCCTTGAGATAATGGTCTAGGAAGGCAAAGGTGGTGAGACACTTGTCACTCCTTCTAGAGACTACATCAGGTTTCCACATGAAGCTTATGGAATGGCATTTTACTATGTAGTAGGAGCAAGCCTGAGACGTTAGTTTGGCTTCTGTTCTTAGCTTCAGGCTTTATTTCTTCTGTCATTGCTGGGTCCTGGCCCACCCTTAACAATTATAGGGCCCAGGGCATGAGTACAAGTGGAGGCCCACATACCACACGTCTAAATATTTAGAAGTTATAAATCAAGCTAGCAAACTGTTAAATGAAATATGTTCTGTCCTCCCACATTGACAAATATACCTTCATAATGACAAAATCAAAAAATACTTATAAAGTTATGGTTTGTGTATGACTACAAGCCAAGAACTATCAAAAATGACTACTTTCATCATTATTATGCTTGTCTGGGTGTTTTGTTCATGGCCAGAGATATTATATATGATTCATAGATTGTTATATATTAGTTCCATTATTTTTTTATTGCCTTCATTTCAGCAAAATGACTGCTTTTGTCATTTTACACAGACTTTTACACGAGATTTTAGCATGCATTCTTTTGACAACAATGCCAAGTTAGACAAAAACTTTCTTCAGTTATTGTAATATTTAGTTTTTTAAAACTAATTTTAATTTGAAGAAATTGTACTCCCTGAGCCAGTAGCAGCTGTAATTATTAATTAAATTCCTAAAGCAATAGTTCAATTTGCTAAGAATTATAGCAAATGAACTAAGAACTTTATATAGCATATTCAAACATAGTAATGGGACCATATGATAAAGAATCACATGATATTGCACAATATATAATGAAACATTATAATAATATAATGTAATCATTAACCTATTATATATATTGTATAGGTTGTTATAGTATATATTATCATATATATTACAGATGGTGTCATATGATAAGTAATCACATGATACTACAAAATATTATATCATATTATTATACAATATGTAATTTCATCTGTAAGTCAGCATCATGCTTCATGTTATCCTATATATGCACAAATCTAAGAACAATATAAATTGTTTAATGTGTTAGTTTTCTACAGCTGCTGTAACAAAGAATACTGAATTGGCTTAAACAACAGAAATTTATTGTCTTACAGTTCTAGAGCTTAGAAGTTCTAAATTAAGATGTTGGCAAGGTTAATTTGTTCTGAAGGCTGTGAAGAAAGATTTCTGTCTTCTTCTGGTGACCTACCATAATTCTTTGGCTTGTCAATGCATCATCTCAATTTCTGCCATGATATTTACATGGCATTCTCCCTCTGTGCGCATGTCTCCAAATCCCCCCCCACCTCTTTTTAAAGATTTTATTTTTAAGTAATCTCTATACCCAATGTGGAGCTCGAACTCACAATCCTAAGGTCAAGAGTTACATGCCCTACTGACTGACCCAGCCAGGTGTCCCCAAGTTTCCCCTTTTTATAATGACACCATTTATGACCCACTCCAATGACCTCATTTTAACTTAATTACCCCTGTAAAGACCCTATTTCCAAATAAGGTCACATTTTAAGGTCCTGGGGATTAGGACTTCAACATATGAATTTTGAGGGAACACAGTTCAACTCGTAACACTTAATATTGTGAAATTATTCCCAGCCATGAGACTATAATCTTGCAAATATTATCCTAATTTGTAAGAACTTTCAGAATATAAAGAAAAATAAGAAAATGGATGCTTGGTAATATTGAGAATGATAGTTTCTTGTGCAAGAATCCACTGAGGAAGAATTTGACATGTTGATTAATCTTTTCTCTTCCTGAAGTATTTTTGCCACTGCAGTCCTTCCTGTGCTCCAAGCAGTGCCCATCTCCTCCACTGGTAGTGACTCAACACACAGACTTTCACAGTATACAATCACTGATCACTTAGAACACTGCCCTGTTCTAAGAACCTAGGGCAAGGGATGTAGAGAAATGATCCCTGGGGCAGAACAGTGTTAGTCACAGGGGTGGATGTTTAGGGTTTGGTTACATTATGGCAGCCCCGAATCCCAGATCCCAAGAGGCAGAGGACCCCATATGTATATTAAACTTATTTTTCAGTAGGTCCAGGGAAGGGGCCCTTCTTTAAAACAAAAACAAAAACAAAACAGTTTTACTGAAATATAGTTCACATACCATCAAATTGGCCATTTTAAAGTATAAAACTTAGTGTTTTTAGTATGTTCACAGAGTTTGTATAACCTTCACCACTATCTTATTTCAGAACATTCTCATTATCTCCTAAAGAAACTCCTCTCATCCCCTGATAATCTCCAATCTACTTTATGTCTCTATGAGTTTGCCTATTCTAGATATTTCATGTAAGTAGAGTCATACACTGTTTGTCCTTTTGTGTCTGGCTTCCCTCACTTAGCATGTTTTCAGGATTTACTCATGTTACAGCATACATCAGTACTTCATCCTTTCTATGCCAACTTGACACATAAATCTGACCATCACATTCCGCAACATTATCCTTGACCTCCTTTTTCAAGATTTTTTGGGGGAGCTATTCTGGGGCCTATTGCATTTTCATGTGAATTTTAGAGTTAGCCTGTCAATTTCTGCCTAAAAGCCAGCTAGAGTTTTGATAAGGATTGCAATGAATCTGTAGGTTAATTTGTGTAGTATTGCCATCTAAAAACATTAAATCTTCCAATCCATGAGTTCAGGCTCTTTCCATATGTTAAATTTCTTTCACTGATGTTTTGTACATATCAATATTCAAGACTTGCTCCTCTTCTGTTGAATTTATTTCTAAATATTTTATTATTTCTCATGCTATTAGAAATGGAATTTGTTTTTTTAATTTCGCTTTCAGATTCTTCGTTGCAACTCTATAGAGATAAAACTGATTTTTGTAAATTGATCTTGTATTTTGCACCCATACAGAGCTCATTTATTTGCCCTAATAGTTTTTTTGTGGATTCCTTATGATTTTCTATGTACAAGATCATATCATCTGCAAATAGATATTGTTTCAATTTTTCCTTTTCAATCTATATGATTTTCATTTTTATTTTTCCTGCCTAATTACTGTAGCTAGAAACTTCAGTATAATGTTAAATAGAAGTGGCAAGAATGGACATTCTGGTCTTTTTCTTTATTCTAAGAGGAAAGCTTTTATGATGCTAACTGTGGGTTTTTTGTAAATGTGTTTATCAGATTGAGGACATTTTCTTTTATTCTTTTTTTATATTAAACATAATTTATTGTCAGATTGGTATCCATACAACACCCAGTGCTCATCCCAACAGGTGCTCTCCTCAATGCCCATCACCCACTTTCCCCTCTCCCCGACCTCCATCAACCCTCAGTTTGTTCTCAGTATTTAAGAGTCTCTTATGGTTTGCCTTCCTCCCTCTCTGTAACTTTTTTCCCCCCTTTCCCTCCCCCATGGTCTTCTGTTAAGTTTCTCAAGATCTACATATGAGTGAAAACATATGGTATCTGTCTTTCTCTGCCTGACTTATTTCACTTAGCATAATACCCTCCAGTTCCATCCACGTTGCTACAAATGGCCAGATTTCATTCTTTCTCATTGCCAAGTAGTATTCCATTGTATATATAAACCACATTTCCTTTATTCTTTTATTCTTATTTTGTGGTGTTATTTAAAAAAAATTATTTTTAAAATGTTTATTTATTTTTAAAAGAGAGAGAGACATACAGACAGACAAAATGCGAGCAGGGGAGATACAGAGAGAAAGCCACAGAATCCGAAGCAGGCTCCAGGCTCCTAGCTGTCAGCACGGAGCCTGATGTGGGTCTTGAACCCACAACTATGAGATCATGACCTGAGCCAAAGTCAGACACTTAACTGACTGAGTCACCCAGGTGCCTCAAGTTGTGTGATTTTTTTTATTATGAGAGTGTGTTTGATTTTGCCAGATGCTTTTTCTATGTCTATTGAGATGATCATGTCTTTTTTTAAATTTTTTTTTTAACGCTTATTTATTTTTGAGACAGAGAGAGACAGAGCATGAACGGGGGAGGGGCAGAGAGAGAGGGAGACACAGAATCGGAAACAGGCTCCAGGCTCTGAGCCATCGGCCCAGAGCCCGACACAGGGCTCGAACTCACGGACCGCGAGATCGTGACCTGAGCCGAAGTCGGACGCTTAAACCGACTGAGCCACTCAGGCGCCCCGATCATGTCTTTTTTTAAAACTTTATTATATCAATGTGATCTGTTACATTGATTTTTTTGTTTTATTTTTTAATGTTTGTTTATTTTTGAGAGAGAGAGACAGCATGAGTGGAGGAGGGGCAGAGAGAGAGACACACACACACACAGAAAAAAATATATATACATACATATATATCTTTGTGTATATATATATATATATACATATATATCTTTGTGTATACACACACACACACACACACACACACATATATATATACCACTTTTTCCTTATCCATTTGTCTATCAGTGAGCACTTAGATTGCTTCTGTATCTTGACTATTGTAAATAATGCTACAGGGGGGCGCCTGGGTGGCTCGGTCAGTTAAGCGTCCGACTTCGGCTCAGGTCATGATATCACGGTTTGTGAGTTCGAGCCCCGCTTCGGGCTCTGTGCTGACCGCTCAGAGCCTGGAGCCTGTTTCCGATTCTGTGTCTCCCTCTCTCTCTGCCCCTCCCCTGTTCATGCTCTGTCTCTCTCTGTCTCAAAAATAAATAAACGTTAAAAAAAAAAATAAAAATAAATAATGCTACAGGAAACATAGTGATGCATATATCTTTTAGAATTAGTGTTTTTGTTTTCTTTGGGTAAATATCCAGTAGTGGAATTACTGGATCATATTGTACTTATATTTTTAAGTTTTTGAAGAACCTCTATACCATTTTCTACAGTGGCTACACCAACCTAATATTCTCATCAGCAGTGTACAAGGGTTCCTTTTTCTCCACATCCTCACCGACACTTGTTATTTCTTGTCTCTTTGATATTAGCCATTTTAACAGGTGTGAGGTGATATCTCCTTGTGGTTTTGATTTGCATTTCCCTGATGATAAGTGATGTTAAGCATCTTTCCATGTGTCCCTTGGTCATGTTTGCCTTCTTTAGACAAATGGCCTCCTTCCCATTTTTTAAAAATGTTTATTTATTTATTTTGAG
Organism: Felis catus; assembly: GCF_018350175.1. Taxonomy (NCBI): domain Eukaryota; kingdom Metazoa; phylum Chordata; class Mammalia; order Carnivora; family Felidae; genus Felis; species Felis catus. The sequence goes on from NC_058375.1 coordinate 52,736,387, forward strand.
ATAGTGTGAGCGGGGGAGGAACAGAGAGAGAATCCCAAGCAGGCTCTGTGCTGTCATTGTGGAGCCCAATCCAGGCTCCATCTCATGACCATGAGATCATGACCTGAGCCAAAATCAAGAAATGGACACTTAGCTGACTAAGCCACCCAGGTCACCTCCCACCGTTTTTAAAAACTAGACTATTTGTGGGGATCTTTTTGTGTTGTCTAAGATCTTTATATATTTTGGATATTAACCCCTAATAGGATATGTCATTTGCATATATCTTCTCCCATTCCATAGGTTGTCTTTTATTTTGTTGACTTCGCTATGCAAAAGTTTTATTTCGATGTAGTCCCAATAGTTTATCTTTGCTTTTGTTTCTCTTGCCTGAGGAGGCATGTCTAGAAAAATGTTGCTATAGCCAATGTCAAAGAAATTCCTGCCTGTGTTCTCTTCTAGAATTTTTATGGTTTCAGGTCTCATATTTAGGTCTTTAATCTGGTTTGAGTTTATTTTTATGTATGGTGTAAGAGAGGGTCCAGTTTCATTCTTTTACATGTAGCTGTCCAATTTTTCCAGCACCATTCCAGCACCATTGAAGAGACTGTCTTTTCCCTATCATATATTCTTGCCTCCTTTGTCATAGATGAATTGATCATGTAAATGTAGGTTTAGTTTTAGGCTCTCTGTTCTGTTCTATTGATCTGTATGTCTATTTTTGTGCCAGTACCATACTGTTTGTAGTATATTTTGAAATCTAGAATTGTGGCACCTCCAGTTTTGTTTTTCTTTATCAAGATTACTTTGGCTTTTGGGGTCTTTTATGTGAAAACTGGACATTTAAAGTAAGACGGCAACTCAAATTAGATCACCTTTCCTCTGATGTTGGCGTGTGCTGTTGTTGCTATTGTTTGTTTAGTGACTTCCCTGGAATAATTCTATTTATCTTCCCTATCATCTGTGGCTACTGAAGTCTTTGCTCAATTGGCTTACTGTCAAAGGAGGACAGAGATTTTCTTAAACCAGTAATTCTCCCACCCTTTGCCGAGGGGCTCTGGGTGTGTTTGAGGCCATGCCTTCAGCACTCCAGTAGTTTTTAACACTGCCTTTGCTTCCATTTCCTGCCAGAGGTGAGACAGTAAGGCTTTCCTGGGCACGCACAAGCCCCTCACATGAACACATCCTTCTATCTCCCCAGAAATATGTCAGAGATTTTCAGAGCCCCCTAGGAACATCTTATTCCTTAAATCTCCCCTTTGAGCTTTTGAGGTTTTTGGCCAGGCTCTTGTTTTTCCCAACTTGTGTTGCTACCCCAGGCAACTATGAGTCTTTTTCAACAAATGTCCTGAAGCTAGGGCTTTTCCTACTGAGAGGTTCTAAATCTAGTCAAATAAAGACAAGCCCTGTAAATAGAACTTTTTCAGCATGCTGCTAGACTGCTCAAATAGTGCCAGTTCTCTGGAGATGGGCTTTTGAGGCCTTCCAACCCCCTCTGCCTCCTCCACTGACTGTTAGGCTGTTGGTTTTCACAGCTGCTGTGGTGGTGGGAGCTGCTGGTTTTCAAGGTTACCACAGAACTCAGGAGAGGGAGATGAGAAGAGAGCAAGTTAAAAATCCACAAAACTCTGTTCTTGCCAAATCTCAGCCTTTTCCCCCTTGTTGCAAGCCTTTGGCTAATTTTCAAAGTTCTTAAAATGTTGATTTTCACAACTTTTTGCCGGTGTTCTCATTGCTTTTAGAATCCATTCCATATTGCCTGCTTGTCTCTCATCCATGTCTAAGGACAGTACTGGGTGGGTGCTGTCTTGGGAGGCCTCTGAGGCCCAAGGACACTGCTCCACATGACAGCCTCCCTTCGTTGACCCTTTTCCTCAAAACAAGACAATGTCCTGGGATTCTTTACAAACATTACCTCCCTGTTCCAGAACAGCTCTCCAGGGAAGATGTTTTGATCCCCATATTATCAAAAATGTTCCACAAACACTAAATAGCTTTAATTGGACCTAGTTCGTATCTAATTTCTTCAATTTTAATATTACAGGCTCCTTAAATTGAGTGAGGCCTGGGGAACACCAATATCATATTTTTTTATATTTTTCATGGTTGCTTTAGGTCTTCTCCTGGTATATAACTTGAGCTTTTTGACAGGCAAACGGATCCAATCCAACAAACACTAAGCATTGATTCAGTTTAACAATTATTTATTAATTGCCTATAAAGTGCCAGGCTCTGAGCCATCCTCTGTAGAAACTACGAAGACTGCACTTTGCCCTCAAGCTACTTACCCAGTATGCTGGGGCCAAACAAATGAGCCTTCCCCAGCACCAGCAAGTGCAGTGGTACAGCTCCTCTGGAAAACAGTGCATCTATGAGACGGTGATCACAGTTTCCATCTCATAATATAGTCATTAGCAGTAATGAGCAATGAATATGGAGCACATGAAACCTAGTAGAATTCAGTTAGTGTTCCTCAAGTGAATGAGATATTTATTGACTGACTGATTCTACTGTTTCACATATGGGGCCTAGTATATAAAGTTCAATGAATTTAAGTTGTATTTCTTTCTTTCCTTTCATCCTTTGAGACATCCTGCAGAATCAGCCTATAAAAGGGGCATGGTATAGGGACTCCTGGGTGACTCAGTCAGTTAAGCGTCTGACTCTCGATTTCGGCTCAGGTCATGATCTCACAGATCCATGAGACTGATCCCAGTGTCAGGCTCTGTGCTAACCTTGTGGAGCCTGCTTGGGATTCTCTCCCCTCTCCCATTCCCCTGTTCCTGTGCTTGCTCTCTCTCTCTCTCTCTCATAATAAATAAATAAACATTTTTTAAAGAGGGAGGCATGATAAAAAAAAAAGGTATCTATCTCATAGCACTGTTACAAAGAATAAATGAAATAATAAGATAATGCATGTAAAGTAGTAGCTAGCACTGTGCCTGGCACATATTAGGAGCTTAATAATATGTATTGACTGACATCACCATCCTTATTGTTGCTGTTTTTTTAATTGAAGTATAATTGACCCATCATTGCTGTTTGAGCTAAGAAGCTATGCCTTCTTTCTAGGCAGAGCCCTTCTAGACAACATTCCCTGCTGTGAACCCCAACAAGAGACCTCAAAGCCTTTATTTCCTTTTTTCTTTTATTGACCTTTGGCTAAAGTCCCTTTTTGCAGAAAGACAAAGTGACCAGCTTTTGATGAATTCTTTCCTTCTCTTATCTGCTTCCAAGTCTCAGCCATAGTGAAGAAGTGTTACAGGGCACTGGCCCAGACCAGGAAGCGATAATGTAATTTTCAACTCAAGATAAACTCAAGGATAACTTTCAACGCAGCTACTCGGGCAGTCCAAGGACAGAGGTGCCTTGTGGAGGGGAAACCAGGAAGTCACTCAGCAGCTGTCCCAGGACACGGAGGGCCATCACTTCAGTGAAGTAACTGATCTCCGTCTCTTCCTCAAACTGCCTGAGACTCAGCGCTCTGCAGAGAAGGGGCAGATGGAGGGAATGTGGAGAGATTAGATAAGAAGGATTTCCCAATCCCAGTGGGGGATAGATCCAAAAGTACAGAAGGTTGAGAAGCCAAACTCTCATATCCCAATCCACCCTCATCACTCAACAATTTCCGCTGTATGAATGGGGTGTGGAAAGCTTCCAGTTAAAACGATACTTGTGAATATTGGCAAAGTGTATCTTTGTGTGCAAGGGCACATTTAAAGAGAGGAGAGGAAAGATAAGTCCTCGCTTTCTAGGAACACACATTCTGAAAGTGTGTCTACCAGGCCATGAGCCTTCTCAGTCTACGCGTTAGTCATGAATGCATCTCCACACCTCGCCCAGCACCTAGCACATAGCAGATGCTCTGCAAATTGTGTTAAATTGGACACTGAGAGTCTGTGTCCTGAAATCTTTTCTCTACATATGACAAGGTTTTATTCATTTACTCAACTCATTTTTTTAAATGTTTGTTTATTTATTTTGAGAGAGAGAGAGAGAGAGAGAATCCCAAACAGGGCTTGGGGCTTGACACAGGACTCGAACCCACAAACCCACAAACTGTGAGATCATGACCTGAGCCAAAACCAACTGAGATGGACGCTTAACAAACTGAGCCACCCAGGTGCCTCTGATTCAACATATTTTTATCAAGTGCCTTGTGTGTTCTAGGTCTCTGGATTTTAGAAGCTTTTTTTCAAATCATGTGAGTACCAGGGAGCAAAACCAATCTAAAAGTCCTCATTCTATATCATTTACCCATCCCCTTCCTGTGTTTATGAGTTTTAATATTAGTTCCTGCTGTAAGTTACAGAGCAAGTACTTTTCAAGAAATGGAGAAAAATCTCTGCCTCAACTCTGGCTGTGGGTGAACAGAAAGCCCCAGAGGAATCAGAGTGTGATTCATTTCTCTTAGAAAGCTCTGAGTGTACAAGTCAGTAGTGAACCTGTATTCACAAATCACACATGTAAACAAGTGGTCCCTATTTTCCCATCAGCCTCCAGGGCCTGCCAGTCAGAATCAAATTACAATGTGTATATAAATCACATGGGGATGTTGTTAAAATGCAGATTCTAAAGGTATAGGTCTGGGGTGAGGCCTGACATTCTGCATTTCTAACACTTTCCCGGTAGGTGCTGGTTCTGCTGGTCCACATATGTTGAGAAACCAGGGTCTAGAGAAAAAGTACCTATCTGGGTTCTAGTCCTTTCTGTGTCATTCACTAGCCAGTGACCCTGGACATACTGCTTACCTTTTGGGGGGCCTCAGTTTTTTTTCTTTGCAAACTGAAGAGCTTGAGTTCAATGTCATCTAAGAGTCCTTCTAACTCTAAACTTTATGACGGATTGTCACTCAATTTGCTCATTCCTTTATTATAGTTAAGACCTCTTAAAGTTCTGAATTTCATGCAATTTACCCTTGGGTTCTTTTTCTCTGCTCTGAAGTGTTAATAGTCCTCTTTAATCTATTGTTGTGCTTGCATGTTGCCCATTCTAAGCATGACATTATATAGTGGGATCAGTCCGTGAGAAAGATTTTACATCAGTCCGTGAGAAAGAATTCTCATGTGGAACCCCCCCCCTCCCCGCATCCCCATCCCTCTCACCAGCACAAAATTATGAACTGGTGTGGTATCTGCCCTCCTGGGTAAAGGGGAAGTAGCTGTCTGTGAGCTGAGTGCCTCTGTTTGAAGTTAAGCAATGGGATCACAGCAGGAGGCGTTGTGATGTGGTGATGGAGACAGCCTTCTGATGTCTTCACATGGGTGTTTTGAAAGCACTGATCTGATGACATTGATGCCTGACTGGCAGACTCCAAAGCCTGATGGGAAAATAAGGACATGTGTGCATATGTGACTTCTGAATACAGGTTCATTTGTACACTCATAGGACTTTCTAAAAGGAACGACCAGATTGTATAACAAACACAATAAATGACATGTTATGAATAATCTTGACTAGGCTAAAAGTTGATGATGCTACTCAAAAGATCGGCAACAGATAGAAGCCACAGCTCTGCCTAGACTCAAGGGACAAAGAGAAGAAGTGGTTTTACCAGAGGCCAAGAGTAGGGTCATCTGTGGAGGTTGGCATGATGGCAAGCCCATTTTGTGGGCACAGGAGCCACGAGAAGCTCTTCCTACTGATCACCCTAGGCAGAAAGCAGGTGAGGGGAAACAACTTCCTTTCTCTCTTTGTCTCCACTTCCAAAATACCAGCCAATGCCTTCCATGAGGGGAACTCTACATGACGCTACCTGACATGGGAAGCCTGAGAACTGAGCCTGCAGAAGTCACCTCTCTTGTGGATCCTGAGCAGAACAGAGAAAGGGCTAGGAATGAATCTTAGGGCAAATAGGTCCAGCACTAGTGTCAATACCCCAGATTGATTTCTATGCCACTGGACAGCTGGGGTGGAGGCCAGCTACACGGATACTGTGAGTTGAAAATAGCGTATTCAACGCTGCTGTTCTTGCTTAGTCTTCAGGTAGGACCATCCAGTGGACAATTGGGTTGTGGAACTGAGATCTAGGACAGAGGTCAGGACTAAAGGGGTGGACATGATGGCCATTTTGCCTAAGTGAATTTGAAGAGGGTGAAAGCCAAGAGAGGTTATAAAAAGGGACAAGAATGGGGTGCCTGGGTGGCTCAGTCGGTTAAGCGGCCGACTTCAGCTCAGGTCATGATCTCGCGGTCCGTGAGTTCGAGCCCTGCGTCGGGCTCTGTGCTGACAGCTCAGAGCCTGAAGCCTGTTTCAGATTCTGTGTCTCCCTCTCTCTGGCCCTCCCCCGTTCATGCTCTGTCTCTCTCTGTCTCAAAAATAAATAAATGTTAAAAAAAATTAAAAAAAAAAGGGACAAGAATAAGATCCCTTACATTCGTACGACTATTTATAATTTTCAGACCTTTTTTTTAATGTTTTTTGATCTTACAGCATCCAGTAGTTTTGACAAGGTAGCCTGGTGTTTTACTTTCCTGTCCAGAAATATGGAAAAATTGGTAAATGATTATCCCTGTGCTCTTTCTTATCATTACAAGTTTTTTTAATTGTGTAGAGGGGTGCTCTGAGTCTAGACCTCAATATTTATGAACTCCTGGGGGCTAAAAACAAAGACAGAAAACTTGTAGAAATTTGCTTCTTGGAACTCTAAAGACAGAATTTGTTAAGTGGTAGGAGTGCCTGGGTGGCTCAGTTAAGCATCCAACTCTTGATTTTGGCTCAGGTCATGGTTTATGAGATGGAGCCCCACGTTGGGTTCTGAGCTGACAGCGCAGAGCCTGCTTGGGTTCTCTCTCTCCGTCTCAAAATAAATAAGCAAATAAACATTTTTTTTTAAAAAAAGAATTTTTGGGGGGTGCCTGGGTGGCTCAGTTGGTTAAGCATCCGACTTCAGCTCAGGTCATGATCTCGTGGTTTGTGGGTTCGAGCCCCACGTCGGGCTCTGTGCTGACAGCTCAGAGCCTGGAGCCTGCTTCGGATTCTGTGTCTCTGTCTCTCTCTGCCCCTCCCCAATTTGTGCTCTGTCTCTCTCTGTCAAAAATAAATAAAACGTAAAAAAAAATTAAATTAAAAAAATAAAAATAAATAAAAAAGAATTTTTTTAAGTGCTAAACACTAAGTGCTATTCTGTGCCAGACATCTTTATAAAACCTTGCACAGGATGAACTCACTGAATCCTTTGAGGTGGGCACTATTAATTTCCCATTGTACAGATTGAGTAAGTCACTATCTTAGTTTGGGCTGCGGTGAGACTGGGTGGCTTATCAACAACAGAAATCTATTTTTCACTGTTCTGGAGGCTGGAAGTTTGTGATCTGGGTGCCAGCATTTTTAGGTTTTAGACCATCTTGCTGTATGCTTACATGGCCAAATAAAGGAGCTGTCTGGGTTTCTTTTATAAGGGCGTTAATCTCATTTCTGAGGGCTTTACCCTCATGGCCTAATTAACTCTCAAAAACCCCACCTCCTAATACTATCACTTTGGGGGTTAGTCTTCAACATAAACATTCAATCAATGTACTCACTTAAGGAGACTCATCTAGCAGAGGATGAAACCTTAATTTGGGCCCAGGCAGGTAGACTCCAGGAGTCAGGCTTTAGCCTCACCTGGGGAGGCAATCAATTGATGAACTCTTACATGAATTACACATGACCTACATTATGTGTCTTATTGCTAAAGGGACTCACATAACTCAAACAGTTTATCCTCATGGAGCAGTTCTATTACAGGCAAGGAACATAGCACAGCAATGGTAAGAGGGAGATCTGCAATGCAGGGGACCTGGAGATCTCAGGTGCAAGCTTTGTCCTCCTACAACTGGGTTGCACAGGACATCCTTTGTCTGCAGGTCAACCAGTCAGGTTGTAGTGGAGGTCTCACAGTGAGCTGGCCACATAGAGACAGTCTACAAAGTGACAAGCCTCAACCGTCAAAACCCCAAGACTCCACTGACCCTAGGTACAAATCAGAAATCCCACTATTATTACTAAATAATGCTAACAAGCTGATACATTCTGACCTAAGTCATGAACTCATGGAACATCATTTATCTTTTGTAAATACATTCCATAGTGATTGCCAATGGTTGGTGGCTCTTCAGATTAGTCTAGGGTCAACTTAAGTCAGCTGAGATAAACCCATGCTTTTCAACCCTCTTGCCCTTGCTTAGTGTGTAAGTCAGGAACCTACTCCTAGAACTTGGATAATGAAGTAACCCAAATACAAATGATTGCCATTGGGATGTGAAGTGTTCTATACATAATGGAAAAGCTATCATGGATCTGTCATTACAAACATCTGTTACTTCAGCAGATGGCCTAATATTTTTGTGACTGGTCATGAGATCATGATCTCACAGTTCATGGAATCAAGCCCTGTGCTGGGCTCTGTGCTGACAGCACAGAGTCTGCTTAGGATTCTCTCCCTCCCTCTGCCCCTCCCCTGCTCATATTCTCTCTCTCTCTCTCTCTCTCTCTCTCTCTCTCTCTCTCTCACTCTCTCAAAATAAATAAATAAACTTTAAAAACAAAGAGAATATGGTAAGTGCTGTAATATTCACCTGTGTCTCTAGAACAATGTTGCAAATTAGAAACAATGCAAATCATGTAAGTAATTTTAAAGTTACTAGCCACATGAAAAAAAAGTTACTATATGTTAACTAACTGGAATTTAAATAAAAACTTGAAACCATACAAAAAAAGTAAAAAAAAAGTGAAATTCATTTTAATCATATTTTTGACTCAACTACATTCAAAATACTGTAATTTCAACATGAAATCAGTATAAAAGATATTAATGAGCTATATTTTTTTAAAAGTCTTCAAAATCTAGTATGTATGTTATATTTATAGCAATCTTAATTTAGGTAATAAATTTTCATTAGAAATACTTGATCTGTACTTAGGTTTTATAAAATGAACAATTAAGACCATAGATTCACATTCCCAAATTGTTCCAAATATACTCAAAGTTTTCCAATAACCAAATCAAATACCAAAAAAAAAAAAATTTTTTTTCTTTAACATTCATTCACATCCATATTCCAAAACTGGTTCATTTTTTTTTTCAGAAGAATTGATTTGACTTTGCACGAGAATATCAGTTTTTAAACTGTGTTTACTCATGTTAGATAAATTTACTAAATCTTATATTAACTCAGTATTATATTGAATTCAAAGGTGTATTGCATGAATTGAAAAGAAATACTAAATTTACCAATACCAACAAAGCATTCTTCAAATTTTTCCTGTAGTCTTTGCAATTTACAAAACTCTTCTAGTTATGGTTAAAATCTCCTGCCTATCATTTCATGCTAAGTGTGTAAAAGCTTTGATTGTTGGTTTGTATTATGAAACGTCTCAGTTACAACATACATTCTCATACCTGTCTAGTTAGGTTACAATAAGCTTTTCCTTTCCTTGGAGCTGCAAGTTTAGTTGTTTATATCCAGTGTGGTATCAGTGGGAAAATGTAAATCATGTTGCCATTTTTTGTCTTTGATTATTGAGTAGTTGGCAAGCATCCCTTCAGTTTCAAAGAAAATCTTGAATTGGAGTTAACAGCAAAGTAAATCTTTGTAAGACTCTTCCACAATTTAATCAACAAGTACTGGAAAAGAACACACGATCATTAAATTCATTGCCTTTGATTCCTTTCAACATTTCTATAAACTGGCAATGATTCCATTTGCATGCATATATGAAACAATTTCAACAACTGTATCCATGATGCTTTTCATAGAGTCAGCTTCAGAAAACTGAGCACAGATATTTTCAGTATGTATCATACAGTAGAAAAAAGCAATAAAGAAACCATCAGTTTCATTTTAAGATTACCACTAAGTCTAGATTTTTGACGTAACAGCTGAAGTACCATCATGATAGAAACTAATTTTTTTATGTCTAACTGAAATTCTTTGACAGCTATGAAAGATTAAAACAAAACAAAACAAAAAGACCCACCCACTTTAGGAGTTCAATTTCATAGGCTGCAAATTGACATTTCTTTGTGAATTTAGAAGTCATTTAATGGGGCGCCTGGGTGGCGCAGTCGGTTAAGCGTCCGACTTCAGCCAGGTCACGATCTCCCGGTCCGGGAGTTCCAGCCCCGCGTCGGGCTCTGGGCTGATGATGGCTCAGAGCCTGGAGCCTGTTTCCGATTCTGTGTCTCCCTCTCTCTCTGCCCCTCCCCCGTTCATGCTCTGTCTCTCTCTGTCCCAAAAATAAATAAACGTTGAAAAAAAAAATTTAGAAGTCATTTAAGGTAAAAGGTACCTGAAATATTAATTGGCCAATTTCTCTTTTATCTCTTGACTCATCTAAATTAAAAGAAAGAAGTTTTCAAATTATGAATCAATTGATCTTTGATTTTATTAGAAAGGTTTTACATTCTCTAGGCTATCCATAACTAAAATAATAATTTTTTCCTCATCTTTCCATCTAAAAGTGGTTTTATACCTGGCCAAAGTTACAAGTTCAGATTCTGTTAAAATCGTGTAAGGGGTGCTTGGATTGGCTCAGTCAGTTAAGCATCTGACTTTGGCTTAGGTCATGATCTTGAGGTTTGTGAATTTGAGCCCCACATCAGGCTCTGTGATGACTCAGAGCCTGGAGCCTACTTCAGATTCTGTGTGTCCCTCTCTCTCTGCCCCTCCCTTGCTCTCTCTCTCTCTCTCTCTCTCTCTCAAATAAATAAACATTTTTAAAAAATTTTTAAATTGTGTAAAACAAATTTTGTTAGGACATTTCATTCTGATTTTAGATGACTAATTTCATTGATTCCTTTTGACTGTTGAAAGGGACCCTTTTAAAAATCAAAATAACTGTATATTATTTGCTGAAAATGCCACCTTAATGTTGTCTATTTTATTATCTTTAATTTTTTTTAATACAACAAACAACTTTATTTGGCTGTACTCAATTGACATTCATTGTGCACTTTGCAGCATATCTTATTCCAGCCTCTTTTTCCCATTACTGTTCTGGTCATAGTCCAGTCCAATCTCCACTCAGTTCTGCATCAGTAATATTACCTGAAGTAATGATGTGTTCATTTTAATCTTAAAGTTTTCCATACTTTTCTTAAACTAAGAAAATGAATTAACTATATTATAATGAAAACAATAGTATTTCAATTTAATCAGCGACTATGATTTACATAGGTTTTTACCATAATTTATGCTGTCTGCACAAAACATTCAAATTAGCACATTACAACGTTACAGGGTGTATAGAAAAAAAATCATTTGAACTGATTCAGTCTGCTTATACCTTCAGGATTTGTGATATATTAATATGTAATTTTGGAAACAGTACAGTCAATATATGCAGTATCGTAAAAGAATAAAATCTTATGTGATGCAGCAATTCAAGTAAAATGAAGTCATACAGCTTCAGTTTTCAATTCCATTTAAACTAATTAGAATTAAATAAAATTTAAAATGTCATTTTCTCAGTTACAGTAGCCGCATTTCAGCTGTTCAACCGTCACACCTGTTTAGTGGCTGCCGAACAGGACAGCACAGCCCCAGAATCTAGACAGATCATAAAGCAGCAACCATCTGTGTATCCTGTCCACTCTTTGTTCCCAGTGCATAGCAGAGCACAGTAGGAGCTGAAGAACAATTTGTTCCGTTAAAATGAAATCACGGGTTTAGCACAGTGACTGGCATTTAGTAGACATTTGTTGAAGTCCTGATGGAATGAAGGAGGTGCCATGTGGTCGTTCATTCATCAGTGACTCAGTCCTCAGGCAGCCATGGCCCCTTGGTGAGCCCACTCCCCCTCACGACCACTTTCTCTGGTGAAAGGCAATGCATGCATGGCACTGTGGTGTCATTCTAAACAGTCCTGAAGGCTCTATCCCCCTAGGGTTTTTCAGGCTATGTCACTGAATTCAGGGCAAAAAAAAAACCCCAAGAAGTCCGGATTACTAACCCTAGAAAAGCACTCCGATGGTGTGAGCACAAGGAGATTTGATGTCTGGGGGCAAAAGGAGAAGGATTCTCTTAAAATGGATGGGGTTCTGGCTTTGGGATTGGGAGGAAGTGTGAGCGCATCTTCTAGCAAAGAGCTCCACACGGATCCCCGCCATGGCCTCCCTCCCTTCTGTTAAGAGAGACTCTCCTTGACAAGAACACTACAGAACTCAGACTTCAGAATATTATTTGTTTGAATCATTTTTCTGCTTGGGGCTAAAAATAGAAATTCAAAAAGCAGGAGTGGTTAGTTGGACAGGATTTCAAAGCTGCATTCAGCAGGCTACATTTCCTCTTGGATTAAAAATATGTATGTGTGTGTGATTGTTTGGGGGAGTCATCCTGATGAAAAAGGAAGGGTAAATTGCAAAGAGATACACCACCAAGTTGCAAAGTGAAATGCTATTCTTTTAGATTAGGGTTAATTTTGAAACAGTCCACCATGCCAGTAGGCACACCCTACAGAGGGTCAGGACAAGGGGAGGAGGCAGCATGGCCCCCATGTCTGCCACTGGCACAGCAGAGGGGCCAGGGGTCCACCGCTTTGAGAGGTTGCCTGCCTCAGCCTCCAAATGGCTGTGGGTACCTGCCTCGCCTGGGAAATCTTCCTTGCTTTGTTTTTGTTGCTGCTAGTACTGTGGTAAAAGTAGACATAAAATTTACCACTCAAACTATTTTAAAGTACACGGTTCAGTGGCACTTAGTACATTCACAGTGTTGTGCAACCATCACCACAATGCAGTTGGAGAACATTTTCATCATTCCAAAAGGAAACCCTGTGCCCAGTAAGCAGTCACTCCTCATTTCTCCCTGCTGCCCCCCTGCCCTTGGCAACCACTAATCTGCTTTCTGTCTCTATCGATTTACCACTTCTGGACATTTTATATCAATGGAACCATGCAGTATGTGGCCTTTTGTGTCTGGCTTTTTTCATTTCGCACAATGTTTTCAAGGTGTGGTAGTATGCATCTTTCTTGTGTTTTGATGAACTTGAGTTACTTTCTGGCATAGTAACAAGAGGTCTGGCATAGGAGCCTTGCAGACCTGGGTGGGAATCCTGGCCCTGCCTTTGAGCTTCAGTTTCTTGAGCTACACAATGAGAATGTCCTGAGATGGATATCTCAGGAGTCCTTGAGAAGGTTCATTTGCTAACATTGAACTATTATTTATTTTCTAATTCAATAAAGATGAGTTGAGCAATCACTGTGTACCAAGCCAAGGCTTCAGGGCTACACTGGTGAACACCACTGGGCAAGTTCGTGGTCCTCATTGGTTCTAGTGGGAGAAATACACAATAAACACACAAACAGATAAATAAGAAGAAGACTGGGTGTGGTGTAATTGGGTATAAAGAAGGGACTGCTTTCACAGCTTGGTGAGTAAAAGTTTTCCACCCAAGGAGCTGATATTTGAGCCAATATCTAGGGAACGGACTGAGCCAGCCTTGTTAAGAGCTAAGGGAAGACTGTTACAGGCAAAAGAACAGCAAGAGCAAAAACCCTGGGGTAGGAAAGGCTTTGGCACAATTGTGGAATGGAAAGGAGGCCAATGTGGATGAAAATGGGTGATGATGGGTGGGAGGTGTGACATGAGTTTGGAAAGGTAAGCAGGAGCCAAACCGTGCAGTGCTGTGCAGACTGCATTCCAAGAGTGATAGAAGCCATGGAGGGTTTTAGCTAAAAGAGTGACATGTTGTAACTTATAATCAGAAGAGCACTCTGGCAGCTGCGTGGAGAATGAAGCAGGTATAGAGGCTGGAGGACTAGTGGAAGGAGGCTCTTGTACTAGTTCATACATAGAAAAAGGTGGCTAGGGTGGGCTAGGAGAGTTATAAAGAAGTGAGAAGTTTTGGGATGGCCTGGAGAGGAGGCAAGTGTGAAGATTATGTTAAATAAATAAAAGTAAACGGGATAAATGAAATCAAATGAGAAAATGCATGCAAAATGCCTAACAGAGCTTAAGACAGAGCTAATATTTAACTCACATCCCATTCCCCACCCCACCTACACACCCCCATGCACACACTCACAAACCTTTGAGGCTCTTTGAGGAAGCATATTTTGGGTTCCCTCTTCATTGGAACTTCTCCAGCATCAGGGATGAGTGGGAACTACAGAAAGAGGGACATGGGTATGTCTCTGATTTTCGTGGGATAAAGAGAGAATAAATCTACCACTCTCTAGTCACCTGGAATGGTTGGCCTCTTAGAGCAGCCTTGGCCTTCAGCAGGTGATGGAGAAGTGGAGTTCTGTGGGATGAAGCCATTGGCCATGTTCTAAGAGAAGAGGGAATAGCCAATAAGGAAGGTGTTCTCTCCCCTTTTAGCTGCCAGAGGCTACCTGAAGGGAATTTTCTTCCTCTGCTCTTTTGACACATTTGTGCTTCCCCATTTCACACTCTGTTGTGGTCTGTGGTTTGACATTCTGAGCAGAACCACTCATCTTTGTGTCCTCTACCCCTGGCACAAAGTGGGCACTTAATTAATATCCAAATATTCAATGAGTAGGTAATGGAGCACACTATTGCTGCCTGGTTTAGAGCTGAGAGCTTCTGGGGTTGCAGAAGAATCAGTGAGGTTTTCTCTTCTGTAAAAATGTGGGCAATAATAGCATCCACTCAGAGGATTGTGAAGATTAAGTGTGATAATGTGTGTAATTCACTTAGCACAGTGCCTGACACATAACGAGCCTCAATGGAAGTTTGCTATCATTCCTCTTATGAGGGGTCTGCTTTCTGTGGCTTCTTCTTTCAGAGTTGTTGTACATAAGTGGCCTGCAGAGACTCCTTTTGGAGCCCTGGATTAAGAGGGGTATGTGGGCCAATGTCCAAGAAAGAAGGGTGCTGGTGCAGGAAACTGAATAAGCTCTCCCAGTTCTCACTGTCACTGGGGACTTGAAAGTGGAATTAATAAAGTGCCTTAAGTTTACCGCCAGTTCCTTTACAGCCTGATTTCCTGCATATTGGGTCCTAGATGAGACATAAGGGATTGCAAATGCAAATGGAAAGTGGGATATCGTTAGCTGGGGCCAATATAAATATGTTTGTGGGGGAGGACAGAACAAAGGCCTAAAGGCTTGATGTTGACAGAAACCATGTTATTGTTTAATATATGACTTCATCCTAGTAAAAACGATAGTTCCCCCGGGCCTGCCAGGGAATGGGAGAGATGTGTTATCTGTACCTACACATGCCAGCAACCTGGGGAGGGGGCAGCCTGCATGTGACCCTGACCCAGCCCCCACCCCAGTACCCTCCTGGTGTGTCTGAGGGAGGAGGGGCTTAGCAAATGGTGTCCACCTTGGAGTCAGAAATCTGGATCCCAGCTCTTCCTGGCATCAGCTGCAGCAGAGGCCTTAGCTGGGAGCCTCAGCTCTCCCTAATGCACCCTCAGAAAACAACTAACCCCCCCTAGAGTAGTTGTGATGAATAAACAAGATAAATAGGATACACAAGGTTTTAAAGAAATGCTCAATTAAAGAGACCCTTTGGGATTTGCACTAACCTTGCCTGCTTGTGCTCGACCTCTCCCACCAACTCCACAAGGATTGCAATTCATGGCTCCACCTCCCCCCTCCCACAGCCCTCCCACCCCACCCACACCACCACTTTGGTTCCCGTACCTTCTCTATGTAAATCTGTTTTATTTCATTAGGCCCTTTGCAAGGTGTTGCTTGGCTAAGAGAGTGGAAAAGCCAGGGAAACCTTTAAGAATATATTGTCTGCTTGGGCTTCTTATTCTTGCCCAACCCATCAGAAGCTCCCAGCTACTCCTCTGCCTGCCCCTTCCATTCCACATGCCCCTTTATTTTACCCATTACCTCCATCAGAGATGGAAGCATGAGTCTTTGATGGTACAGAGGGAGCCTCCACAAGCACCCAGTGGAAATTCCTAGTCAGTGGGTTGCAGCATTTCTTCAATTTTAAGAGCACTGGGACCCAAGAACTGGACCTGAGGGAGGCTTCCCAGTCTGCCACCTTCCATTTCCTTCCCCGGAAAGTTTCCACTGGAAATTCCCCAGCTTTGGTCTGAGTGCTTGGCTCTGTAATCTTGGAGACATTCAGCATACACCCCACAATTAAGACTTTGCAATTCCACGCAGTGTTTCTTAAGAGAAAGTTAGATGCAATTAGATCATTTGAAGATGGATTAGCCTGCCGTCTGCACAATATTAAGAAAAATCACGTTGGCAATTGACAGGGCCTCTTTGAAGAGCTCTGAAGGAAAGCCACTAATGAGCTCTACACTGGGTTGCCCCTCTGTTCCCGAAGGGTTAACACAATTTGTGGGAAAGGAAAAAAATCCCCTGTGGTATTAAAATGCTGTGTCAGATTTGTAAGCTCTCCTTTGTAGCTCTGCCCCCAGGCCTGGCTCACTTCAGTTGAGATCAGGTTAATAAGAGCTCTGTTGCCGCCTGGCAGTTACAGTTTGATGCCTGACCAGTGAAGTAGAGTTATTGGTAGGAGTAGTAAATAAATGCTGAGGAATCTGATTCAACAAGTTAAGGGACATCTGTCGTTCTTGCCTGTCCAGTGTCCATTCATCCTTCTTTTGATAAGAGCAGCTTGATTTGGGGAAAACTACCTCATGTCCACACTCAGTGTGGGTGGGGCTAGCCCAATCACCACTTTAGGGTGACCATGTGACCAACCCAGCTCCACTGGTGTATTTGAGAATCCAGCCATGACCCAAGCCACTGGACTTGTCAATTACATGAGCCTATAAACTCCTATTCCACCTACCCCCAACCCCTGCTTTTTTTGTTGTTTTTCGTTTCTGCCAGGTAGAGTTAGGTGTTCTGTCATTTGCAACTAGGAATCCTTATTAATTCAAATGTTGGAGGAACTTGTGCTATACTAGGCACTCTGAAGAGGTTAGAAAAGAAACCTATATAAAATTGTCTTGCTCTGAGGAAGCAACAATGCCAGAGTATCAAGTCTTAGAGACATGAACTATTTAAAAGATTAAATGACATGGTGTGCATTAAGTGACATAGAGAATATGTTCTGTGGGAAGTCAAGAGGAGAAATTGATGTGGGTGGGTGGGCTTCCTGGTAGAAGCTGGGCTTAAACCGGGTCCTACAGGGTAGAGAGGATTAGGTGAAACTGAGGGAATGCAGCACTATCCCTCTTCGGGAGGCACTCGGGGAGCCCAGGGAAAAGGAAGATCCTGTGTGGATAAGAAGAGGAAAGTGGATTTTGACATCTATATGATCAGGGCAGATACCAAAGGACTTGGAATCCCAAAGGGAAAAGTTTGAACTTACCTGGAGAGTTCACTAGTGTGAGCTTACGTACAGGCAAGGGAAATCCACACCAGATTGTGCCGCCATATATGTTTTCCCTGTGTTGGAGAGAGACTGGTACAGGGACGGGGAAAGGCCGCTGAACTTGGCTGTACCAGTTTTTAACTGAGTGACCATGGATGAACTATATAATCTCTCTGAATCTCCATCTGCAAAATTTGAATCTGCAAAATGGAGGTAAGCGCTAGAGATTCAGGGGGTTTGTGAGGAGCACTCAGGCAGCACCTGGCACAAGTCACTAATAGTAGATAATGTCTATGGAGTGCTTACTAGTGTTCCCCAGGCACTGTGCTAAGCACCTGACATGCCTTATCTCACCTAATCGTCCAAATAGCCAGGGCCCCCAAAATCTGCTGAATCTGATTTGGGTAACATCTTCATTCCTGTGCTTCATGAAACAGTAAGCCTTATCAGACAGAGCTCAAATTCACTGTCCAATGAGATCTGAATATATTATCTGAGCATTTTTAAAGTTTACAAATTCTAATTCCTTAATACACACCTTAAAATGTGTTAAATTTAATATAATCCCGCTACAGAACATTTGGAGAATAGATTAAAAGAACAGAATGCAAACATAACTCTGCTACCTACAGCATAACCGTGATTTCCTAATACAGAGGTTAACATCCGCTTCGAGTCCTGCCAGTTAGCCACAGTGTGATCTTAGTTAGGTAAGTTACTTTAACTTCTCTCAACCTCAGTTGTCTCATCCATCCTCGTGGGGTAGAAGCCTCCTCACAGAGTTTTTTGTTGTTGTTGTTTTTGGTTGTTTTGTTTTGTTTGAGATAAATGAGATTAAATGAGATAATCCATGCTTTATAGAGTACCTGGCACATCATACACACTCAAATATTATCAATGGCCATCCATCATCTTCCCTATAATTCCCTATTTTCCATATGATTGCAGTAACTATATAAATACGATTGCATCCATCTTCTGTTTCCACTTAATAATGTACTTTAGATATTTTCCATGTAGCAACATAATCTATCTCTCCTTACTAATGTCTATGTTCTCCTGACTGAAATCACTATCATTTATCAACGTGTTCCCCCCTTTTCTAAACATTTATAAATAATGCTGCAATTCACACCTTTATACATATGGTTCTTTGTACGAGTTTGAGTCTCCAGATACTGTCTCCTTGAGCTCAGGTTGTGATTCTGCCCACAGCTTTTCAGAAAGTGACACCCAAGTTAGTGAAGACCTTTGACAAATTGTGGATCATGCTGGTTTGATAGACTGCTATCAGAAGATAGGATTGCTGTGATTTTTCCAACCAGTGAATTCCTTCCGGTGTGATACTCTGTGACTCACCTTTCAGGTGGTTTTATTGTGGGTCTGTCAGCTCAGTCTCCCTGCCCTTCTTGCTGACAGAGCAAGAGGAATCCTTTTAGCTGGAAGTTATTCCCTCTTCTTTCTGAATCCTGTTTCTTGGAGTAGGATGGACTCCACAGAACAATTTAGGGCTGTCTTTCTGTTGCAAATCAAAGCCTCAAGCCCTTGTTTGGGTCCCAGAGTACTTTGAAATTGGACCTGCCCTGCATACACCTGGAGTCACCAGTAAGCCCAGCCCCCAAATCTCCCACACAAAACTAAGGGCAAAGGTGAGCTTTTCATTTCTTCCCCTGGTCCTAAAGTTCCTTTGAAATCTTTATGATCTGTACCTTCAGGGATCATGCAAACAGCTTGAGGAAATCCTTAAATTGTGTTTTCTCCAGATAAGCATTCAGGTCAAAGGAAAGACCTTTGCATGCCTTCCCGATGAACAGAATCTTGCCTAAGTTTAGAAAAAGCCACGAAGGACAAAAATGGCATTCAGCATTTATTCAGTACACTGAGAAATAGTTTTCAAAGGATAAACAGCAAAGCCTAGTACCGTAGAGCAGTGACCCATTCTGGAAGTCTCAGATCCCATGGATACTTGGAGTGAGTAATAGAAGTCCATGAACTATTTATGAAATTTCAAAAGCCCTAGTGGTAACTGTATGTTACTATTATTTTTTAAAAACAGCACAGGACAACTAGAGCCACAAACTTATTTGTCTTGAATTAGCTTAAGTGAACATTTGCATTCTCATGCTAATTGAAGGCTCTGACTGACAGTATTTTGACAAAGTCATATGTAAAGTTTGGTTAACTATTTTTATATTTATTGTTTTAATAACAACAAGGGAGAAAATTACTCTTTTTCCTAATTAGCTGTTACTTAATTGAGGTCATTTGAAAAGCTGTGTGGCCTTGGACGAGCTGGTTAACCACTAATATGGTCATTGATAAGGTGTGTGGTCCTGAACTAGTTGCATCAACTACCTGAGCCCCATTCAGTTTCCTTGTTTATTAAAAAGAAATGATATACTCTTCATATAGGTTTGTTATAAGGAATAAAAGACAACATGCAAAGCACACAGTACAGAGGCAAAGTACCTGGCACCCAGTTAAGGTCCAGTGTATAAATATTTTCCCATAAAGCATGGGTCTCTGAGGGCAGGGCGATGTAAAATTTAAAAAGGACTCTCTGGTGGTGAAAATGTTGGAGCACCAGCTCCTTGGCTCTGACTAGTATTGGTTACTAACACTATCATCAGAAGGAAACATTCACTAAACTCATCTCCATTTTGTAGCTACCAGGCAACATTCTTTTGAGCTCTTCCACACCTGGCATAACATACCTTTTCCTCCCGTACCTCCATAGCTGACATTACTCCAGTTCCTGAAGGTGGAGGTGGAACCGAGCACTGTGTCTGAGGAGGGAAAAACTGACAGACAAGTCCTCTGATCCTTGCCCAAGGGCCTGCGTTGTGAGTGGTGGACTCAATGCTGCTTTTGTTCCACCTTCAGTGGCTGGCCCACAGTTGAACTCAGAGGGGCTGGCTGTTCAGGGCAACTTTGGCCCCCTAAGGACAGGCAGCACCAACCAGAGCCAAGAGTTCACTCAGCTCCCAAGATCTGGCATGGGAGTTCTCCCCACTGGGGAACCTGTCTCAGGGAACATTGAGTCCCCCTTTGGCATTCTAATTCATTCCAAATTTCATGGAGGTATGTTGGAGGCTTGAAATGTGATATCACTGTTGAAAAGGGCAGAACCATCAGCATAGAACCAGTATACCCTTGGTAATTATAAGACATCATAATTGCCTTGTACTCATGCAAGTGAATTGTCCTTCACTCATTCATCAGGTGTTAATTGAGTTCCTACTAAGCATTATGCTTCATGTTAGGGATATGTAGATGAAAAAATGGCATCCCTGTCCTTAGAATCTGGTAGATTGGTGGAAAAATTATCACCTGCTTAGACACATACAGCATAATCTGCACTGACAGCGCAAAGTCTGCTTTGAATATTCTTTGTCTCCCTCCCTCTCTCTCTTTCTCTCTCACTCTCTCTCTGCCCCTCCCCTACTCATGCTTTCTTTCTCTCTCTCAAAAATAAATAAACATTTAAAAGAATTAATAGACACCTAGAGAAAAGGAAATAGAGCCTGAATAAGGGGCTAATAATTGTAACAGTTATAATTTATCAAGCATTTATTCTCTGCCATTCACTGAGCTAAGCACTTGGCATAGATCACCTCATTTAATTCTTAAAATACAACTATAAACATGGTATTCTGATGGTCTGATTATCTTCCTGCCTCTCTAGGGAAGGCCAGGCAAAGGACATGGCATCTGAGGGTCTTAAAAAAAGAATAGGGGTTTGCCAACTGCACAAGGTGAATAGATCATTTCAGGAAGAGAAAACAAAATGGTCTGTTGGGAGGCCTGCAGATTACCTGGTATGTGTTGTGCAAAGGGAGTAGAGAGAGGGTATGCCAAGTGAGGGTACTGATTGCATTGGAGTGAGAAATAAATGAGATAAGCCTTCACATATGGATGACTCTTAGCAGAGCTAAGATGTGGAGGAAGGAGACTCAGTACTGTAGTGCTGTGGGTAGAAAGAGGGATGACCATGAAGGTTGGCTGCCTTTTTGAAATGGAAAGCTGGCACATACAGGTAGGCTTGAGAAGGGGCATTGAGAGGAAAAACTAAAAACAGAGAACAGAAAGAATAATTGATGGAGACAGGTCTTCACCCTCCCCAGACTGGAAGAAAGATAAAAAGAGATCTAAAGACATACGTTCATAAGAATAGATGTTGCAAGGATAGGGGACCCACATAGGAAGAGTCAGAAAGAAAAGATGAGATCTTGAGAGTTGTACCCGCCTGATGCCCATTCTGTCTGTGAGATTAAAGACAAGTCTTCTGGGGGCACCTGGGTGGCTCAGTCAGTTAAACGTCTGACTTCAGCTCAGGTCATGATCTCATGGTTTGTGGGTTCAAGCCCTGCATCGGACTCTATGCTGACAGCCCGGAGCCTAGAGCCTGCTTCGGATTCCGTGTCCCCCTCTCTCTTTGTCCCTCCCCTGCTTGTTCTCAAAAATAAATAAATGTTAAAAAAAAATTAAAAGACAAAAAGAAAGACAAGTCTTCTGAGGAGACTGAGAGGTGAAGGAATATTTTAGGGCCTTGACAAAAGGGGTGAAGGTCTGGAATCACTGTTGAGGGCAATTGTGAGGTGCTGATCATGTCCCTTTGGATCCTGAGGAGAGAGTGTTCAAAAGAGGGACAAGAGAGTAAAAGTGAGGGCGTGTGAGAAACAGGGCATGTGGGAATGGTTGATAGGAGTGGAGAAGATATGATGAAGAGAAGACTTGCCAGGTGACTTCAGGCTCTACCATTGGAATTCTTATTGGACTTATTCTGTCCAATAAGTCGTCGTTACTGGGAGGCAGATTCTAGCCCCCAACATAAAAACATACAAGTGGTGCTACCCAACAAATGGATAATCTGCCTTGTGAAGGGTTTCAATCATCTGTCAAGGATGTCATGCAGGCAGTTTAGTAAGCTGAATCAGATGGCTTCTTAGATCTTTTAACACTGAGATTTTATGGTTGCATAATGCGGCAAGTATCAAAGTGGGGGGAAGCTGGTTTCAGCATTCTTGCTGGTTGTCTTGCTTTCTGAGCATGAGAATCTTGATTATAATGTTCAGTAGGGTTTGTGCAGTTAGAGAACTATAGAAACAATCTTTGAATTTTTGTTAATTGCAGGAGGAGTTTTGTGAAGATTGGTAGACGCCATGCTTTAGTTTGGGGACTTTATATATAATATTATCTAGTTAGCATGCATAATGTGTCTTAAAGCCTATGTTCACTATAGAAAAGGCTTCTTTCTCTTTTTATGCCCATTCCATTTCATTACAGATCTGAAGAAGGCCTTTAGCTGGGGTGACTAGGGAAGACCTTTGGTTCTTATCTACTTTGGAGTCCTCCTCTCACAAGACATTTAGTTCATCTTCCATGTCAAATCACCTTCCTTTCATTTGCTGCCTGCGTTGGGAATAGCTGCTTTCTTCTTTGGAATCTATTCGTCTGTCTCAGTGTTCTCCACCAGGAGTGATTCTGGCCTTCAGGGGGCATTTGACAGTGTCCAGAGACATTTTTGATTGTCATGACTAGAAGGGGGCTGTTAGCATCTGGTGGGTAGAGGGCAGGGCTGCTGCTTACCCACTACAATGCTCAGGACAGCCCCCACAACAAAGAATTATCCAGCTCAAAATGTCAATGGTGCAGGGGTTGAGAAATCCTGGTCTACAAGTCTTTCTCCTAAATCAGCTGCTATCAATATGTTCTGTAAAAACCTTGATGTCTACTTCAGTTTTCCAACTTGAGAGTTGTAGCAAGGCTGAGTGCCTGCCAGTAATAACTACATGCCTCACCCATCCTTTCCTTCATGCCATAGCAATAAGAAGGACATTTTTGACTCTTTTTGGAAGGAAAAGTCACTTCTTGGTTGGGGTCCAAACAGAACCAGATCTCTCCCAAGATACAGGCAGGGATGTCATGACTTTCAGAGTCACAGCATCAGATATCTCCCCACTGCAGCAGCTCTAGGCCAAGGGTACAGATGGAGGACAAGTTGCAAATACAACTATGTGGTGCCATTTGTTTGATTTTGAGTAAGAGCTCATGGCATCTTTGAAAGACTGGGTATTAGAGATCAACCATGAAGGCCCCCTGCAGTCTTTTCAAGCCAGTGCAAAATCAAGACAGTGGTACTAATGCTAATGTGACTTCAGCACAAATGCACACTGAGAAAATAGTACCTGACTAGGTTATACCTAATCTTCTGATGCTCTGAGAGATCCCACGCAACTCATGCTATATATCCTTGCATCTCTGAATCCCAAAATCAGGCTGAGGTTTCCAGGAAATTAGATTAGAAATTACCCCTTCGTAGTTTCCAGATCTTCTACCCCCTGAAGAATCCTATGACAGCATCCCTTCATGACCCACTATGGGTAGCCTGCCACAATAAAAATAACCCAGAGCTGAGATTTTTCTTTTCATCCCTTATATTTTACAGACTTAGTAGCCTCAGGAAAATCATTCAAATTCCTAGAACCTAGGTTTTCTCATCTCTAAAATGAGGACATCTACCTTCCCATTTCTGGAAATCCATTCTGAGAAAATACTCCTAAAAAAATTCAGACAAAATTTTATGTACCAAGTTATTTATTGCTTCATTATTTAACATTAGATATCATTATAAAACATTAATTATGACATATCCACAGAATAACATGTGTCCCATGAAAAAATAATTTTCATAGAGTTTTATTGACTAAGAAAATGTTCTCTAATATCAAGAATAAGAAACAAGATACAACACACGCACATGCACGCACACACATGCACACAAATACACACACCTATATCCATATAATAGTATCTCAACTATATAAAATACGTGTAGGAAAAAGTCTGGGAGGAAACCAAAGTATTAACAAAAGTTTGTACTTAGTTTTGTGTTAGTACATACATAATATTTTATTTGTTTTTTTAAGATGTCTATTTATTTTGAGAGAAGAGAACATGTGTGCACACATGAGCTGGGGAGTGACACAGAGAGAGAGAGACAGAGAGGCAGGGAGGGAGAATCCCAAAATCGACATGAGGCTCAATCTCACAAACCATGAGTTCACTACCCAAGCCAAAATCAGAAGTTGGACACTTAACCAGCTGAGCCACCCAGGTGCCCCCATGTGTAACATTTTAAATAAAATAATTTAACACTAGAATATACAATACATTTTTCCCCTTTAAACAAGCATACAACACTAAAGTTTGAGAAACATTGATTTAGAGCTCTGAACAGAATGGGGCTGGAGATGAGAATTGTGGAGTCATAGGTATTTCAGTAGAGGTCACTTAATGGATAAGATCATCTAGGATGAGCCTGTAGCATGAGAAGAAACAAGAGTCAAGGACTAAATCCTGAGAAACCACTACATGTACAGAATGAGCAAGGAAACTGAGCCAGATAAGAGACTAAGCTTATGACAGCAACCAGTATGAGATAATAATTTCGATGGATTAAAACCATGGCATTGAGGGATTAATAAAACTGAAAATTCAGAATTTAATAATCATACATTGGATGTAAGAGATAAGGGTATTAGAAAAGCCAAAGATTACTTGAGGATATCAAGCTTGGAAGATGGAAGAACCCTGATTATCAAAGGCAAAGATGGGATAATTTGAAAGGAAAGCATAGATGGTAGGCACGGAGGAGTCTTGTATGGATTGTGTTTGTGATTTCCCTTTAAGAGAGCTTCTAGCTGCAGCACCTTGGGAATCTGCCACAGCACACAAGCTGACATCACACTTCCCAGGCAGCTCGAAATCAACCAGTGATTAAGCTCAGAAGAAGTAATAGAGCCAAGCTTTTCTGTCCTATGTTACCTGAGGCTCCCCTCTCGGCTAGCCCAAACACTCAAAGCAGCACTGGGGTCTGATGCTTCTCCTTCCCAAACCTCCTTCCCGCCCCTTCTCTTACCTAAGATGCCAGGCTGGCATCACAGTCTGAAATCTCTCCCTACCTGCTTCAGCCTTTCCCCCTTTTCATCCAGCAGCATTACCCAACAATAAATCTCTTGTACTTTTAATTCCTATCATAACATTTGCTCCCTGAGGACTAGAACTGATATAGGTGGTGGTGGTGGCATATCCACATGGAATTATGTGGGAGGGAAAATTATATGGGTCTTGAAGATAATCAGGATTGAGGGATAACTGAATAACAAGGGCCTCCCCAACAGCATAATCCAAAGGAAGAATGGAGGACCAAGGTTTGAGCCTTCTGTGACACTCATAATTGAGAGAGGTACAGATGAAAGAGAACTCAGTATAGGAGGGGAGATATTATTGAAAAATAGAAGCAAAACCAGGAAAGTACAAAATCAAAGAAACCATGAAGGGAACCAGGAAGGAGGGAAATTGGGAAAATGAGAAGTAAGAGTGTGTGTGTGTGTGTGTGTGTGTGTGTGTGTGTGTGTGTGTGTCTTTAGGAACAACTGACCACTTCTGGAAGAGGTCTTTGAAGATGCTAAAGAGAAAAAACAACCACTGTGGGGATTAAAATCCTGGAGACAGTGGGAAGAAAAAGCTAATAAACCCAGGTAGAGGGGTTAGGTTTCTATAGGAAGGGAGGAATTTCTTCTCTGGAACTTGGAGGGAAGAAAGAGAACATGGCTGGAATGACAGAGATGGATGAGAATAATGGGTGGGGATGAAGAATTGCATACTTGATATGCCTTACATTTATGACAATGACAAGGACAAGCTCTGAGATGAAAGGAACGAGTTGGGAAAAATGTTTAAAGAGAAGGGAGAAGGTCAGGAATCACTGGTGTTTACACGATGTTGTCCCTTAAGAAATGTAATGGGGTGAAGGAAATTCTTTCCTTAAAGGCATGAAGTTGGTTCTCTATAAAAGCACTGGTCTAAAGGACTGTGACTCTAATTGGCAACAAAGGACAGATGAATACTGACATTTCTCTTACAGTCGGAGTTTTCCCAGCTGAGACATAACCTGAGTGTTCAGAGATATGGACTGGCATACAGTCTACTATTATAATCATCAATACTCAGAAATAGAGCTAGTACATAGCTAGTTCCCCATTTTCTTTGTTAGGGTGGCACTGTACTTTATCATAACAATGGATGATACAGATGATAAGAATGACTGAGCGTCACCATGCTCTATGGTAGAACTGGTATCATCAGAGAAAAAAAGTTGGTGCTCTTGAGCAAAAGCTCTGCATTACCAAAATTTGGATTTGCACAGTGTTTAGGCTTTATAGCTCTATCTTGTCCCCGCACCTGCAGTTCTTATAGCCATAAAGGAAAACTTTATTATTGACATTCCTACAGGAAAAAAAAAAATTCCTGTTACTAAGTATGAAAGCACCTAGCTCCCAAGTATTTTTCCTGTTAGAATAATTATTTCAATAATGGAGAACTATTATTTCAATAACTGAGAATAATTGTTCAATAATAATGTCTGCAAACTGGTGGTATCTTAGGAACATGACTGTACATTTAGACCAGAGTACAGTGTAGTAGACTGAAATCACTGAAAGGCAGAATCCATGGCAACTATCATTGGTATTGGCCACACGTGGCTCTAGGAATCAGTTCACAGAAGGGCCCTTCCACAGGTCTTCTGAAGAGAAAACCATCAGGAAGCAAAGAAATGAGCCGGGCATGTCAGTTTCTCCAGTGTGGACAGTTGATATGTGTGTAAGTGTGACTTATGCTTGCTAATCACCCCCAAAGTTCTGCAACTGGAGAAAGTGCTTTATTCTTCTGACTTTGAAGCACAACTTGGAGACACCTTGATAAGGTCTAGTGATAGGCCAGCTCTTGCCTCATACTGGGCTATGCAGGTGCTGCCTGTTGGCTTCCAAGCCTGTTTTATTCCAAGGCTGGCAAAGTTTGCAGGAGTGTCATGTGAAGAGATTTATGATACTTTCTGATTCCACCCAGCTCCAAATCACTATATGAATAATCTTTCTCATAGCATACTAGCAATTCTATGAGCAGTCTTAGCCAAAATCAACGGAATGAGCAAGCTCGAGGAAATAATTTTTTTCCTTTTTAAGAAATCATTTTGCTGACGTTTTACAAACCTCATAAAAATTAAGGGTTCGTTTGAATTTGGGAGAAAGACTCATTTTACCAAAACTCATTTGCCAAAAATATTTAAATGAGCACATGCTCGATGTAAAAGTGCCAAAAAAATAGTATCAATTATACATTCTCAACCTTCCAGACTCTCCAGAGCCCTTAAAATGCAGCGTTTTTCTACAGGTGTTAATGGGATCCTGCAAAGAGGAAGGCGATTTCAGGTAGGGTTGTGACAGAGTGGCTTGTGGGGTGGGTGCTGTGGGACCCTCAGAGGACTCCTGACCACAAACCCATTCAGAGCCAACAATGGCACTCGTTGTTATAAGCAAGTGTCAGTCACGAAAGCGCTGCCCTTACAGAGTGGAGCCCGGGTTTCCATATTCCCAACATGGCCAGAGGTTTCATTCCTCGAGAATGTGTTTATTCAGCCTAGTAAAAACATTAAAAAGGGGAATAAATCTCTGCCGACCCCAAAATGCTTTTCGC
The DNA here is from genome assembly GCF_018350175.1 of Felis catus. Classification (NCBI taxonomy): domain Eukaryota; kingdom Metazoa; phylum Chordata; class Mammalia; order Carnivora; family Felidae; genus Felis; species Felis catus. The sequence goes on from NC_058375.1 coordinate 52,764,148, forward strand.
CACAGCTGTAAACCATAAAACATTTAGAAAGGTAAGCAGGACTAAAGATAATATGGTTCCCCCAAGCAGCATGGACCTGAAGGTGGCCCTTGCAAAGATGGCTGCGGCACACAGAGCTTCCCTGCAAAATCATTAAGAGAGGGACAGGTTCTAGAAGGTGTTAAATTATTAGTAATAGCTTGTTTTTTTTTTTTTTTTTTTTAAGGCGGGGGGGTGGGGTAGGCAGTAATAAAAACCATGTGCTCAGCAGCCTGCTTGGCCATATAAAATAGAGAGGCCTGTGACTTTAAGTGTTGTAAAAGGGGTTAATTGTCGATTTCTGAATGTGGCAAGTTTATTGATCTTGTTAACAGCAATGGAGCATGTGCCGTTGGTTACCATGGCGGGAAAGAAAAACAGCTTTCTATCCTGTTATTCCATGGACACCCTTACTGGTCTTGGAGCCCAGGTTAAGGAACATATGGGCAAATGCAGCATTAAAATGGCTTCTTTCCACTTGTCCAAATTTGTAGCCATCCTTGAGGTTCTAGTTCCTTATTACAGCTACATTTTACTACATTATACTTACCTTTCACACAAAATATATTATTTATTTGTATGACAACCCCACACAGTGGGTAGGAATTATATAGCCATTTTACAGATAAGACAACTGAAGTTCTGAGAAGTGAAGAAAGTTATCTGGTGTTACAGAGCTATTAAGCAAGGATCCAAACCTAGGTCTTCTATTCCAAGTCTAGTGCTTTTCCACTAGTTATTCACACAGTTTGTTCATCTATTAATTCCATAGGAATTTATTGACCACCCACTGAGAGCCAGGCACGGGTCTATGTGCTGGAGATAGAGCAATGGATCAAAGTGACAACATCTCTGCCATTGCAGGGTCTGTGTCTTAGAGGGCATTACCCTAGCTTTTACCTACTCTCTTTTCTAAACTATTTTCACATGCATGGACTGCATCTGCAATTTGGTATTTTATTTTCCTCTTGGGTATTGTCCTGTTGTTATTTCACGCATATGTTTTCCCTTTGGCTCCCCGGACTAGACAATGAGCCACATGAAGGCAGGGCTACTTTCTAATGCTTCTCTTTTTTACACTCCATCCAGCACAACCTATTAGGTAAAATGCACCAGGCTTTTTCTCTGCTGCAGAAACTCCTTATTATTCTAATCTTAACATCATTTAGGGCTTTATTTAGAGCTTGACTCTTGCAACTTTAATTATTAAGCTCTATGCTAAATGTTATACTTACATTGTCTCAATAATGCTGAAACAACCCAAACAGAAGTCCCATTTTACGGTTGAGGAAGATGTGGCTTATGGCAGTTAAGAAACTTGCTCAGGTTCTCACAGTCAACAAGAAACAGAGCTGGGATTCAGACATGGTCTGACTCAAAAATCCCATTTCTTTCCACCAGGTACTTGAGACTGAGAAGTGAGGGAATCTTTGCTCCAGTGAAACACATAGAGAATATCAAAAATCCCTGTTATATTATATGCAGGATAAATAGGGTGAATTTAACAACTTGGGTCTCTTTAAGTCTACTAGACATTCTACCAATGATTCATCCAATCATTTAGAACTTCATTGCAAACATCATTGTGTATCTTGGCTCCCTGCCCCACCCTCCATTTTGTGATCCTTTTAGGTTTTTTTTTTTAATGCTTTTTTTTTTTTTTTTTTTTTTTTTTTTTGGGAGAGAGAGAGAGACAGAGCACGAGTCAGGGAGGGGCAGAGTGAGAGGGAGACACAGAATCTGAATCAGGTTCCAGGCTCTGAGCTGTCAGCACAGAGCCCAACACGGGCTCGAACTCATGAACTGTGAGATCATGACCTGAGCCAAAGTCGGATGCTTAACCAACTGAGCCAACCAGGTTCCCCTTGTGATCCTTTTATAATGGCATCTGTCTTAGTTCAGGTGCTATAACATAGTTTACAGAGTGGGTGACTTAGACCCACAGAAATTTATTTCTTATAGTCTGGAGGCTCAAAGTCCAAGATCAGGGTCAGGCTCTTGGTGAGGGCCCTCTTCCTGGCTATGCCTTCACGTGGCCTTTTTGGTATGTGCGTACAAAGAGGGATATCTCTTGTCTCCTCCTCTTTGTATAAGGGCTCTAATCGGGTCATGAGGACCCTACCTCATGACCTAATCTAACCTTAATTGCCTACCCAAAACACCACCTTTTAATACCATCCCACTGGGGATTAGGGTTGCAACATAGGAATTTGGGGTGGATCCAAACATGCAGTACATAACAGTGTGGTGGTTTGGGTTTTTTTCAATAAAGCAAGTTACAAAGGAATCCCTATGTTCTTAGAAAAATGATAAATTGGAGATTGGCTGAAGTCAGGAGGCAGATGGTAGGTTCACACCTGCTTGTGATAACTGGCTTATTAAAAACATTAGTATTAGTGCAACGGATTGGTCTAACCACCATACACAGTACATTAGCAGTTGGCATCCATTCTGAGAAAAGATGGTGGGCCAGGGCCAGAGAATGGGTCAACTGTTGAAAACAGAACCCAGCTGGAGCCACAGGGGTCCTGAAAACTAGGTAGAGACTGAGCCCTTCTTTCCAGTTTTGATGGCATAGTTTCCACTTTAAGTAATGTAGTCTAATCTTCATTTACATTCTTCAATCTACACAGAAATGTATTTATTATTGTCCTGTGATAAGTTGTAATGGTGATGTAAAGCAGCACTCAGTTTCAGAGTCTGGATATAAAGACACAAAAATGTAGTGAGGAGAGTCCTGCAGCGTGACAGAGTTTATTAGAATGAAAAAAGGGAAGGGAAGAGCAGGAAAGAAAAGGGAGGGAGAGGGAGAAAAAGAGAGAGGGGGGGAGAAAAGAAGGAAGGAAAGAAAGAGAAAGGAAGGAAGGATGGAGGGAAGGAAGGAAGGAAGGAAGGAAGGAAGGAAGGAAGGAAGGAAGGAAGGAAGGGAGGGAGGGAGGGAGGGAGGGAGGGAGGAAGGGAGCCTAATCCTTTTGGAACCTTTATCAATCAATGTGTCAACAAGCAACTGATAGTTTCTGATTGTGAAGAATTGGATAACAAATGAGTTATGTTTGTAATGAGATTTTGTTTGGTTTCTGCAAGTGGATAATGACTCAACTGGTGAGTCAAGTTAAAGAGTGGCAGGCTACTAGTAGACTGGGTCTCCTGTGAACGCTTGTGATTATTGAAGGGAAGGCTACTGCTTTCATTGGGACTTGCTTGGAAGAGGGATACCTTGCCAATCTGCATTTTTGTCAGTTGTGGTTTTGAGATAACATGATTTAAAATTTGTATGCCAAACTTAAATCCACAATTTTTTTTCATATAAGCACAAGTCAATTCTGTCTTCTTAATCAAAAGAACGTGCCAGCAATTATTGCTTCCCAATATTATTGAGCATGAGGCAATGTAAGGAATAATCCAGAAAGGAGTGATATATTAATATTATACTTTCTCATAAAAGGATCACGGGCACATATTGTTTTGTATGTCCAGAGCACCTTTTCTTCCTTTGGAGGAGATATTTCTCTTTTTGCCAACTATAATGATTCTTATGGGAGTGCCAGGTAGAGTCCGTCACACTCAGACCACAGAGACCAGTCTAAGGATGAGTAGTGACACAAGTCAAGCCAGCTCTAAGCCTTCCACAAAAATTTTCTAATACAGAGTTGACAAAAGAGCTCTCTTGTGTTTCTAGATATGTAATTGCAGTATAAATCCAGAACTGCCTATGGCCATAAAACCAAAAAGCTGAGATGAGAGAAAGATAAGATGATCTGATTCTTTGGATCCAGTCTTCCCTAAGCTAACTCCACCCCCGCTTTTCCCAGGCATTGGCTAGTGAGCCAATAAACATTCCTTTATTGCCTAAGCTAGGTCAAGTTGGGATTCTGTCATTCGCAACCAAGCGTCCTGAGTGATACAAATGATCAGAAGACCAGGCCCCCAAAAATGTGATCCTTAGTTATCTGATAATTAGGAAAAGCATTCAAGCAAGGTTTACATTAAAGAAGATAAGGAGAGGGGCACCTAGGTGGCTCAGTCAGTTGAGCTTCCGACTTCAGCTTAGGTCATGATCTCGCTGCTTGTGGGTTTAAGCCCTGCGTCGGGCTCTGTGCTGACAGCTCAGAGCCTGGAGCCTGCTTCAGATTCTGTGTCTCCCTGTTTCTCTCCCCCTCCCCCCCTCTCAAAAATAAACATTAAAAATTTTTAATTTAAAGAAAATAAGGAGAATGTGTATGCAGAAAATAGTATATTTCAAGACATTAAGGGCTAGTTTGAAATCTGAAAAGAAATACAGACTACAGAATACAAATCTTGTGGGAAAACCAATCTCTACAATGTTTTCTGCAGAAGTGAAAGAACAGGGCTTAAAAGTGATAAATCTACTTTGTTCTGAGCACAGGTTTTCAAGAACATGTTTCACTATGTTTTGGAATATATTTTCATTGTGACTAAAGATTATCATTGGTATTTTCAGGAAGATTACTCCAAAAGTGATTAAAATGATGTTACTAAAGATTATGGTACATTTAATCTTTGGTACACTTATTTTATTTCCCCAGTTAGTAGTTAGCATCTTAGCTAGCCTTGATAATACTAGCCAAATAAATAAACCAGTAGGTTAGGAAGTGTCAGTATGGACAGGCTCTATTGAGTGTCATTAACTAAAGAATAAACAGGCTGGAATGTACACATCAAACCCATTTTTCATCTTCTTTGAAAGTGTCAACAATATCTGGGGGACATTTCTATGTCTCTATCTATACTTTCCATAAATGAGGAAAGAATATGTGAAAATCTGGCCACAACTTATAATTTTTGAAGGCAGGAAAATATTTGATATTCCCAGTGGAACAAGGGAAACATAACAAGTCTTCTACACATTAAAAAAATGCCTGTTGTGTTCTCAGTGTCCAGATCAATTGCATTTATTCTAAGTTGAGGGACGTCTCATAACTCATTCAAGGAACACCCACAGTGGGTCATGACAGGCCTTGGGGAAAAACGTAATCATGTTCATAAGTGTCTATTAAAAAGCAGAGGATCTCAGAAGTCACATTTGGATGAACTTTAGTTGATTCATTGAAACATCAATTATGTCAGATATCCCATGAACCCTAAGCTGCCTTAGTAAAAACTCTCTGATGCTCTGTTTAGTTAGTACATAAGTACCTCTGATTGTTGTTGAATGTACATAGAGCAACAATTAACAATGAACAAATAAACAAGTCGGGATATGATATCAGCAGAGTGCAAGGAAATGACCCAAAAGCTCAATGTTCTAGAATTAAGTGTTTTCCAAGAGGAAATCAGTTTCTACCCCATGTGGCCATTGTTACAGACTGGAATCTGGATTTTGTTTGCACTTGATTACACAGAGGAAGAAGAAAAAATATGTTGTTCTGGTGAGAAGCAAATGCTGAGTAGTTTTCCTCAGTGAAAAAATCAGTGTGAAGTCTTCCTCCCAGGCCTAAAAAAAGAGTGAGGAAGTAGGGGAAGGGATGCTATTTAGCATCAATATCATTAAAATTCCCTCTTTTCTCTGGTGGACGTCCTTCTTCTGGTTTTACAGCTTAGAGAGCTCAGCTCTATCCAAGGGCTCTAACATTACTTTTCACACTTATATGACCTATTGTAACAATGGCTGTTTGTATTAATTGAAGTAATCTTCAAAGTAGTCCTAATAGTTTCATCCATTTGTCACCATCCCCGTTTGAGACTCAGAAAAATTAAATACGTTGCCATAGATCCTGTAGATGGTTAGAGGCAGCTAGGATTTGAATACCAGTCTGTCTGGGTCTAAAGCCAACATCTTAACCATTAAATCCATTGCAGCATGCATTTCACTGCCACATATGCAAATCTGCTACTTCTGACCCATGAATGCTTTTTTTTTTTTTTTAAGCTATTGAGGATAAGCTTCCTCCGTACCCCAGGCAGTTATGCTATAGCCTAGTGGTGTAAGTATGTGAAAGGTCTGTATACTCTAGTGTAACACAGATTGGGCTCAGCCACAGAACAAAACCAGTGACATTTTTCTTTTACATTTATGTTAACACACCTAATCAGCTGACCAGAGACCATAATACTAAGATTGTAGACTACAGAGTAGGATTATACTATACTACAGTTATAACTATAAACTCTTTTTTATTTATTAAAACCCATCATATTAGTAATCACATTTTATTGGTTGAGGTCACTGCTGTGGAGAAGAAGGAAATGGCACACTTTGGTCCTCTTATATCCTGGATCCCAAAGATCATTCTCTCAGCCTACTGGTTGTCAGTCTGTGTTTTTGTATTCCAGGACACATTTTCTACTCTGGGCCAGTAGGATCATGGAAATATTCTCAGGTACCTCCTTTCCACACAAAATGCCTACGTGGTTTTCTTCCTTCTGACCCCCAACCACTGACCACCATAATATTCTCTCCTCTCCTCCTCTCCTCCTCTCCCTTTCCCTGCCCTTGTCTCCCTCTCTCTCTCTTTTCCTCATTCTATTCCCAGAATAATATTTAGCATCAAGGAGACCCTTTTTCCTGGAGTCATTCACGCCCATATCCTAGCAGCAAGTGGTATCTCTGAACAGAATCTACTAGTTGGAGGGAAGAGTCAGTGGATAGATGCAGCCTTGAGCCATTTAGTTCCTTCAAGACTCATCAAAGTCGTTGAATTTTATAAACAAATAATCATTTTGATCTGTTTTTCTCCCCATTCACATTACTGATTCATACAGTTTTGAGTGCATTTCTATGGAGGATGGGGTATTTGGCCATGCTTTTAATGTTGAAATTTAACTCTCGCTTGCCTCCCTTTCATCCTTCCTCATTCCATCCCTCCCTCTCTTCCTCAATTGCAGATATCCTTTAGACAAGCAAAGAAAAACAAACAAACAAACAAACTTCATTGAGACTTTAAACAGTTCGTATCCGATTGGGTGACTCACCACAGGTGAACTGAAGGTGGTGTCAAATGTCTTCTCAGAAGGACTCCATGTTGCCTAATGACAAGAGCATGGGGCTGGACATCAGGAGCCCTGGCTTTAGCCCAAGGCTTCCCTTTCATATTTCAGAACTCTGAGCAAATCACTTGGCCTCTTTGTACCTAGTTTTGTCATCTGTAAATAGGGAAATATGGATTAGTGAGTGACTTTCAAAGTGTTGATAGGAGCCCTCAAATACTCATGGAGGTGCCTCAGGGTCTGTCCCAAAAGAGACGTTGTGGTAGAGAAGAAGAGGTCGTATAGAACAGGCAAAGCTAATCTCCCCATCCCTACTTCAACCCGGGTAAGTGTTCTTGTTCAACGATTTTTAACTCTATCACACTTTTGAGCTCCTGATAGAAAATCTGTTCCAAAAGAGGTGCAAAACTACTGGACTAGGTTATCTTCAAGGTGCTTTTGGCATATCTGATTTTAATATATAAATTATCTGTCTATGACCTTCATTTACAGAAAGAATGGAGACTTTCCTTTTCTCATGTGCTTGTTGCTCTAAGAATAAATTTCTTATCAAAAGAATAATCTCCTCTTCGTCCTGATTCCTACCTGGCTCAATATAGGACAAAATGCACAAGCTAGATCCGTTATCCCCTTGTGGGTATCTTCCATTTAAACACGTCTATCAATAATGGGCTTAAGAAAGGCATAATATGTTTTCACAGTTGCCACACAGGGCCAACTGTTTTGGTAAGGATGACCACGTAGGACAGCTTTGTGCTCTTGAGCAGTCCTCTGTTAGATGAGAAGTCATAAGCCATAATCAAAGCAAAGGCCAGGTTGTTCATCCACTGTGAAAGAAACATTTCTATAGTTCTGCTAACATTTCCTATATTATATTAATAATATGTTTTGAGAAGATGTTGTTTGGCTTGTTTTCTGGACAAGTTGGATGAGTGTCTCTCTCTGTTTTGGCCACAGACCTTCATAGGGTTTGTTTTTCCTTCTGTCCCAAACATATGACTTAATGGGTTGCTGAAAATGTCCAGGCTGCTTCTGGCTCTGGAGGTAGCTTGGCTCCAACAATGGAGGGCATTTAGCAGACTCTCATGTTTTAGAGCAGGAAAGACTTGAGAGGGCATGTCATCTGGTGTTTTTCAAGATGTTTTTTAATTTTTTAAACAGCATACTTTTTCCCCCTAAAACAAATCTGATGCAAAACCTCAGTATAAAATAGACCAAAGAAGAAGGGGAAGTAGGAGAATTTTACCAAACTGCACTTCCCTTGCTGTTCGCCCTCACACACTGTCAGCAACATCTAAACACCTTTAAGTCCTAGAAGTGATTATAACTACACTGCATAGTCCTGTCATGAACCCCTCTTTTTTTTTAGTCAGGAAAGTGAGACCCCATGAGTTTTAGTGACTTGCCGAAGACCCCAGAGCTAGCGATGTGTCAGTACCAGATTGCAAGGTTTCTGTTTCTAGTAATATCCCCCCTCCTACCTACGCTCCATACCCATCCCTGCCTCTAATTTACTGTGCCACCTCACCTTTTAGCCCTGGGAAAGAGCAGAAGCAAAAATTATATACCAGGCAGTGTGATTGATACTTTATATCTGTCTTTAATTCTCAGAGCAACTTCACGAGGAGAGCAATATTAATATCACTTTATAGATGGAGAACATAGACAAAGAAAGGTTCAGTAACTTGTCCAATGAAACTCACCCAGAACTGGCTGATCTTGATTGAAAGTTAGTTTTATATGTGGTGCCTGGGTCTCAGTCGGTTAAGCCCATGATTTCGGTTCAGGTCATGATCTCACAGTTTGTGAGTTTGAGCCCTGCATCGGGCTCTGTGCTGACAGCTCAGAGCCTGGAGCCTGCTTTGGATTCTGTGTCTCCCTCTTGCTCTGCCCCTCCCCCACTCATGCTCTGTCTCTCTCTCTCTCAAAAATAAATAAACATTAAAAAATTTAAAAAAAGAAAGGAAGCTAGTTTTACCTGATTTCAAAACCTGTTCTACTCTACCACAGGATAAAGAGTGCAAACTAATGTTGCTCATGAATAAAGCCCTGTCTTAATATGACAAGCTCAGGTATAAAGTCTGACTCGTATTTCATGAGATACTTTGTAGCTCTTGTTAAATAATTACTATAGAGTAACCGTCTCCAAAGTTTCTGTGTCTATTGTGAACATTTTGGAGGATGTGTTCCCAAACCTCAACCAATAACACCCCTTCTTTAGGAACCATTGGCTGTCACTTCTGCACTTCATGCCACCCAGAAACTGGGGCTTCCAGAGCCATGGTTTTAATGTCTGATTCATCAGGTCTTGAGTGGGCCAAGGTAGGAACGAGGACCAAGAAAGAAACGACATGTAAAATCAAGAGGCTTACTCACCATATGCGTTGAACAGTGAAAAGAGAACCAGATAGAAATGGAAGGCCATCCTGTGATGGCATCCATCTTGGTTCTATTTCTCCCCTTCAGTTCAGTGAGACACCCTTGTAACTAGATAATGCAGTCTGCCTTTCCCTTCTTAAGCTTTAGTTTCTGTTACTTGCAAACAAAACAGTCCTACTGAATATATCATCAAATCTAGGGATCTGAGTATTCTTCAGGTGAGTTCAGACTACCTACCTATTGCAGTCATGCTGATTGTTTGTACAAACCGTACAATGCTACCATTATTAGAGGCCTCAGCAATCAGCTATTTCATCCTCTATGTTTACACAGAAACAAGTAACTCTGTAAAGGCCCTTTTTCACACAGAGAAGGTACAATATCCAGAGAAAGTCGATCTCCTTTGGCCGTATTGAGTCTGTCTCTTAGACTTCTCCTCGCTGGACAGAAAATATAAAATATGTTTGTTCAAAATAAATAAGGTAGGAATATAAAGCTCTATTAAGTAGAAAGAAATGCTTGATATTTCACAAACAGATTAATTTGAGAAGCAAAATCTAAGTTATGAATAACATAAAGTAATGAATAACTGCTACAGGCAACAACATGGATGAATCCCACAAACATATTGGAAGAAAGAAGCCAAGTGAAAAAGAGTACAAATTAATATAATTCAGTAAGTTGCTATAAAATTTGAAAAGATTAAAAACTAATATAAGATGATAGAAGTCAGAATAATGGTTACCTTTGGGAGGAATAAGCAAGAGGACCATCAGAGAAGTTTCTAGGTGCTATAATGTTCTAGATCTCTATTTATGGTAGTTACATGGGTGTATTTACTTTGTGAAAATTCACTGAGCTCTGTATTTATAATTTGTACTCCTTTCTGTATGTATATTATACTTCGATTTTAAAAGCTTCTCTCAAAAATGTCTGAATTACTAGAAATTAGGCAGAAAACCTAATTCCTTTAGGTCTTGGTCTCACATTACATAAAGTAAGTATTTAAAATCAACATTCTTAAAACTAGAGGGGATCTAAGAAAGTATTTAGTTCAGTTGTCAAGTGTTTTACAGAAAGAGAGACAAGGTCAAAGAAGTGAAGTGATATTGCTGTAAATTTTACAGCTTATAATTGGTAGAGCCAAGATTAGTACTTAGATCTCTTAGCTATGTTAGCAAAGATATTCCAAATAAACCTCTAAAAGAATAATATGTTAAAATCAATTCACTCTGAAGTATACTTTTGTATTAGGGACCAAAGATTTATAAAATAAATAAATAAAGTGACCAATACTATCCATGTTGGCATAGAAACAATATGATAGTGTTTGTAAAGATAAAATCCTTCTGTGATCCACTCCATGAAACAGCCATCTGGTTTGGTTTCTGAGAATTTTGGAAAAATTATATATCACCAGCAATCTCATTCCCAGGCTAATATTTGAAAGAAAGCCTTGATGAGGATGAGGATGATGATGATGATGGTGATGGTGATGATGATGTCAGGGATGATGACAGTATCAATGATGACAAGGTCAACAATGATGACGATAATACAGTCTTATACTTGCGTGAGTCATTAGTTTTCTGATTAGTGAAATTAGTTTCCTAATTGTTGCTATAACAAATTACTACAAACTCGATGGCTTTAACCAGCACAAATTTATTATCTTAACAGTTTGAGAGGTCAGAAGTCCAAAATGGGTCTCACTGGGCCAAAATCAAGGTTCGTTCCTTCTAGCAACTCTAAGGGAGAATCCATTTCTTTGCCATTTCCAGCTTTTAGAGGCTGTCTACCTTCCTTGGCTCAAGCTTTTAGAGGCTGTCTACCTTCCTTGGCTCATGGCCTCTTGCATCTTCAAAGCCAGCAATGGCCAATAGAATCTTTCTTAACACTGCATCACACTAACACTGACTTTTCTCCCTCCTTCCATATTTTAAAAATACTTGTGATTACACTGGGCCCAATGAATCTAGGATAATCTCTTTATTTTAAAGTCAATTGATTATTGACTTTAATTCCATCTACAACCTTAATTCCCCCTTTGCCATGTATCCTAACATGCTCTGGGGATTGAGGCATGACCATCTTTGGGGACCATTATTCTGTCTACCACAGGTAGATTGTATTTATGCATTTTTTCAAAATAATGTTCCATATATATATATATATTTTTTTTTTTTCCATGTCTGAAAGCAGTGCTTTACCTAGAACAAAGTCATTCTGTTCTGGATATGATTATTCTTATTTTGCCAAGGGAAAAGAAAATAAACAGAGAAGTGAAATAAATTGTCTACATTTCTGCAGCTGGTTGAGGCAAAGTACAGTGCTAGAAGCCAGATTTCCAAACCTACTCTTGGCTTCTTCAAGCTCCATAACCTCTTGAGGCTGAGCTGTGGTGAACAGTTTGAAGCATGTGAGATGTGGAGGACTGGAGTTGCTACATTACTAATGCTACTTGATGGACAAATTTTTGCAAAGAGCAGCATTCTTAGTCCATACATAGTTACTACACATCTATAACATCTGCCTCATTCCCTCCTCTACTGAACCCTCAGCCTGGGTCTCATGCTTGTCACAAAGCACTATTTCTCCAGTTCTAGGAGAACTTTAGCCCTTTCAAATTTGTTCCAGGTAGTGGGGACCGGGGGCGTAGGGCAGTGATGAAATTACATGAAAGCCACTATTGACAGGATGTAAAGACATGCACTGTGGGTGAGAACCACGTGGTCAGGGAGGAAGACCCTCATCATAAGCATTTGGAATTTTTTAAATTTTTTAATTTTTTTTAACGTTTCTTTATTTTTGAGAGAGAGAGACAGACAGACATAGCCTGAGCAGGGGTGGAGCAGAGAGAGAAGGAGACACAGAATCCAAAGCAGGCTCCAGGCTCAGAGCTGTCAGCACAGAACCCAACATGGGGCTTGAACTCACAGACTGTGAGATCATGACCTAAGTTGAAGTTGGACCTTTAACTGACTGAGCCACCCAGGAACCCCACATTTGGGCTTTTAGATGTGATGTGCCTTGTCCAGAGCCAGGTCCCCCCTGCCAGTTCATTGCCTTCAGTCATGGCGTCCTCCCAAATTCTCAGATGGTGGAAGAAGGGGATCAGTTGGTACAAGGCAAGCAGCACAAGTTTTGTGCTCTCTCAGAGAGAAACAGCAAAGGGGCGTTCCTGATTTCTCTTAGTCTGAGATCTGCTCATGGAGGTTTCTCAGTCTCCCTGGCAGAGACCTAGATGCCCCACTTGTAGTGTTCCTCCACAGGCCAGAATTGTCAGCTGAGTTGAGCCTCAGAGCAAACTGTAGCTCCTGGCTAAACACACACAACAGCACAGCCCAGAACTGGGAACACTTAGCTTGGTGCAGACCTGGCTTTCTCTGTCACTCTTTATGCAACACTCTCCTGTTCAGGTTTCTTCACAGTGCTCACCACCACCAACCCCCCCCTCCCCCACATGCTTATGAGGATAACAGATCTAAGACTTCAGGATTATTCAGCACCATAGTCCTGCATAGTCTGGCTAAAGGGGATTGCTGTTCATGAATGCGCTACATGCCTTGTTCTTTCATCCCAGCTGTGTGAGGGGCACAATAAGCTTTGAAATATTGTTACAGAGCTAAAGCAGACCCTTTCCTCCATCAGGGTTTTGTCAGCCTGAAATAATTTTCTCTTAGTAATAAATAAATCATTTCCCCCACAACCCTGAGAAATAAATATTAGGGCTATGGGTGAAATAAACTGCAGAAGAGAATTAATGTTATAAATAAAAATAATGGAATCTTACATATTTCACCATTTGTCAAGCTCTTTCACATATATTATCCACTTAATCAAGAAATGTTTACTGGTGGGCTCCAATGCTATCGATACCTCTGGAAATGAGGCTTACACACGTCTGGAATTATGTGGTGAGGTTGCTGAGGAGGGAACCTGTAATATCGCGGATCAGAGTGTATCTCAACCTCCAAACTCTGGTCCATTCACAGTGCGTGTACCAGCAACACTTTGAGGCAGGCAGGGTATTCTACCGCCATATCAAAGCTGAGAAAACTGAAGGCCCACCAGAGTAGGGCAGAGTCTTGCCAAAGCCCCACAAACTGACATGCTAGATCTGCCTTACATCCCAGTGATCCTTGGTTTGTTGTCAGGCACAGTGCTTGGCCCATAAGAAGCCCCCTCTACAAACATGAATAGCTTCTAAGTGCTCAGTCGATGCCACTTGCTGTTATAATTGTTAATGGAGCGTGAGGAGGATGGCAAAACTCATGTGAGCATCTGAACTAATCAGAGGCCGCCGAAGGAACATTCTGCTCTGGAACATTTGCATTGTAACTGGAAATTGTACACAGCAAAAACAAAGTGTTTATATTTTCTAGTTGGTTGTAAAAAGAGAAATATTGATGACAACAGATTAGTTGTCTGACCTACTATTTTGAAGTTTGCATGCTGACAGATTCTTTTTCCCTGAAATAAATTCAGTGAATAGTTACTTGTAGCATTTCAAAAGTCATGTGCTCATTTTACTAAAATATGTCTGTGGGGGTTTTGTTGCAAACAAATTTAAAAATTGGAAAAAACCTTTTTTTTTTAAGTTTTAAAAAGGTTACCACAGTAGATACTTAAGAATTGTATGTTGAGTAAGTTGGATTAAATTGAATCTTTTGATTTGGTGATTTTTTAAAATGTCTAGCATTAATATTCCCAAATATTCATATTGATACCTTGATTTGCAGGTGTTGATCTCTAATGATTTCATATCGGCTCACTTAATTTCAATAAACAAATGCTCCCAGCATTCATTCTGCGTTTAAGTAAAGTCATACAAATAAGCTGGAAACATATCAAAACCCTTGCTAGTACATGCCCTTAACTGGTCAAACCTGTACATATCTGAGTCATAACAAATCTGTGTTAAGGATACAGTGAACGCTAGTGATCCACCCACCATGAGAAAACCTCTAACTCTAACTCTATGGAGTCCAGAGTTAGTCCTGATTCAAAATCCAGACATTCAGGAGCCTGTAATTCACCCTAGGTAGGTGCCTTCTTTGTGCCTGGACTGGGGAATAGATTGTTCCAGAAGATTGCCACATCTCAAGAGACAAGTCTTTTCAGGAGCACTTGATGATCTGGCCAAGTTATTTGGGAAAACTAGTCCCTGTATTTATTTTTACAAGCCAGATGCCTACACATTGTGAATTCTTTTGCAAAAACAAAAAGGACTTGGAAAAAAAAGAAAGGTTCAGGATCACAGATGAAACCTTGAGAATATCTTAGTTTTATGGATAAAAAGTGTCCTTGATTTTTACCTTCTATGATGGTTCTGAAGAAGAGTTTACCACTCTGAATGCAAAAAGTAAACAGAGAAAGAGTTTTAACGTATGCCCAGAGTCTGCAGTAAAGACCTTAAAGCTGAGATTTCAAGGGACTCTGTAGCTGAGGGTATGGAGAGGGTGATAGTGCTATGAGGTAGAGAACAGAGACTCTCTGCTCACCATGATTCTGTCTCATTCCTAGGGATTCTTCAGGAGCCCTTAGGCCATTTTGATAAACACTAAGTAATAAGCAGAAGTAACATGTGGAATGGATTAAGAGAGGAGGGATTAACTAATATGGTCAATAACCCATCACATGCTAGTGGCATGGGGAAAAGGTAGAGGTGGTTATGGTATAAGTTACTGACCATGATTGGTCATGAGACTAATGTGATCCACAAATCTTTACTGAACACTTACTACGAGCCAGCTACTGTTTTAGGACCTAAGGATCTACAGTGAAAGAAATAGGCAAAAATTCTTCTCTGTCTTTTCTGGAGCTTGCAGCTGTTTTGTTTGTTTGTTTGTTTGTTTTTTAATTTTTTTTTCAACGTTTATTTATTTTTGGGACAGAGAGAGACAGAGCATGAACGGGGGAGGGGCAGAGAGAGAGGGAGACACAGAATCGGAAACAGGCTCCAGACTCTGAGCCATAAGCCCAGAGCCCGACGCGGGGCTCGAACTCACGGACCGCGAGATCGTGACCTGGCTGAAGTCGGACGCTTAACCGACTGCGCCACCCAGGCGCCCCTCTTTGTTTGTTTTTAATGTTCATTTCTTTTGAGAGAGAGAGAGTGCATGTGCACGCGAGCAGGGGGAGGGACCCAGAGAGAGAGGGAGAGATAGAATCCCAAGCAGGCTCTACACTCAGCACAGAGCCTGATGTGGGGCTTGATCTCAGAACCATGAGCTGCAATCAGGAGTCAGACACTTAACTGACTGAGCCACCCAGATGCCCTGAAGCTTACATTCTTGAGGGAAAACCCAATGATGCCAGGGAGGGAACGATTGCTTAAGCAGAAATAGAAAGTAAAGTAAGAGGTAATGAAATGATGTGGGGGAGGACTGCTACCTTATCCAGGTTGGTTAGGAAAGGCCTTTCTAATAAGGTGACATTTGGGCAAAGGCTTGAATGAAGTGAGGGAGTCTATCCGAGGGAAGTGTAGTTCAGACAAAGGAGTCAGTCGGTGTGAAAGGTTCTTGATAGAAGCATGCTTGGCATAATCAACAAATAGCAAAGAATCTTAGAAATTGACTGAGTATGGCTTTAAGATCACCTGTGATCTCTTTATCAACTTGTTGGAATCCTTCGTGTGCTTGATAGTTATGGCCCACCCATTAAAGGCTGGTGCCCATTAATAACCGTAGCACCTCCATGTTTGGGCAATGAGGAAAAGAAGGCCCTGTTCTCAAGAAGCACTGAGTAGAATTGGGGAGAGGTTTGGGGAGAATGGGAGACTGAGGCATAAACAGCTCACCTACTACAAGTAGCTGAATCCTGACCTCCACATTTCTCCTGTTTGTTTTAACAGCTCTATTAGCAGCACCACAAGAAGGAGTATGAAAAGTGTGGAATCAGATCTGTTTGTTCAGTTTTTACATTCCAGATGATTAAGTGAAATGTTAAATGGAACCAAATCTATATTCCTGTCAGTGTGAGGCAGAGAAGGAAAATAAACTCCAGCTTCCTGGTGTAGACAGGGAAGAGCGAGACAAGCAAACCCTGCTCCTTCACACCCCCTCTCCCCTCTTGTCACAAAGAGCAGTCCCTCTGAGGCCCTCAGAACTTACAAGGGACATGACCAGAGATGGAGGTCAAGGGAACTCCAGGAGCCCTAAATGCTCAAGGGCCCATTGTTGGGTCCCATAGCTGTGCATTTATTCAGTTGTCTTTTATTACACATCCACTGTGAGCCAGCATTGTGTTGTATCATAAAATGCTATGATGGGGGCATGCACAAAGGCCTGTGGTGTCCAGAGAGGAGCTTCCAAATGTCAGATTAGAACGGCTTCCTGAAGAAGGCAACATGTATCTCAAAGCCACACAAGCAGGATTTAATTGACTTTTTTTTTTTTTAAGGACAGTTTACTCATTGTTCATTTGCTAAAATCACTCAGAGCCAAGGTCTAGAACAGGATTTTTCAACCTTGACACTGCTGACATTTGGAGCCGGATAATTCTTTGTTGTAGAAGGCTGTCTTGTGCATTGTAGGATGTTTAACAACATCTCTGGCCTCTCTTCACTAGATGCCAGTAGCTCCATAGCCCTCAGCTGCAACAAAACCCAAAAATGTCTCCAGATATTGCCAGACGTCCCCCATGGTACAAAGTTGCTTCCTATTGAGAATCACTGGTCCAGAAGAGGAAGTCCCAGGCCAGGCCTGATGCTACTTACATTCTCCAAGTAAACAAGAATGAAGCTCTTCTGATGAACAGCTGGTCTCATTTTTCCACTAAAGCTTGAACAATGGATAACAGGTTAAAAAAGGCATATAAGTTAGCCATATAAGAGAATTTCCTGCTTCAAAATTTAGTTAAGAATGTAGAAAACCTTAGTGCAGCAATTATAAAATATCCTCCACTTTGGATATGTGAGTGAAACCAAGCCTCATTAATGTGCTTAAATTTTTAAGATTTTATTTTATTATTTCATAAAATTTTTTAAGTATATTTTGAGAGAGAGAGAGAGCAGTGGAGAGGCAGAGAAAAGGAGAGGGAATCCCAAGCAGGCTCTGTACCATCAGCATGGAGCCCAACGTGGGACTCAAACCCACAAATCATGAGATAATGACCCAAGCTGAAACCAGGAGTCAGGCATCTAACCCACTGAGTCACCCAGATGCCCCAAAGATTCTATTTTTAACTAATCTTTACACCCAACATGGGGCTTGAACTCACAACCCCAAGTTCAAGAGTCTCATACTCTACCAACTGAGCCAGCCAGTGCTTTCTCACCCCCACTTATTAAAAGCGAAAATTAGTGTTTTTGTTTTCTTTGGTAAATACTCAGTAGTGGTATAAGTGGATCATGTGGTATTTCTATTTTTAAGTTTTTGAAGGACTTCCTTACTGTTTTCTACAGTGGCTGCACCAACTTACATTCCAACCGGCAGTGTATGAGGATTTCTTTTTCTCCACATCCTCACCAAAACTTGTTTTTCTTGTCTTCTTGATTTTACCCATTTTAACAAGTGTGAGGTGATACCTCAATGTGGCTTTGATTTGCATTTCATGATTTGCATGATTAATGATGTTGAACATCTTTTCATGTGTCTGTTGGCCATCTGTATGTTTTCTTTGGAGAAATGTCTGTTCATGTCTTCTGCCCATTTTTTTTTCAATATATGAAATTTATTGTCAAATTGGTTTCCATACAACACCTAGAAAACATGAATAGACACTTCTCTAAAGAAGACATCCGGATGGCCAACAGGCACATGAAAAGATGCTCAACGTCACTCCTCATCAGGGAAATACAAATCTGCCCATTTTTAAGTTGGATTATTGGGGGGGGGGGGGTTGGTGTTGAGTTGTGTAAGTTCTTTATATATTTAGATATTAATCCCTTACCAGATATGTCATTTGTAAATATATTCTCCCATTTCAGTACGTTGCCTTGTCACTTTGTTGATGATGTGTAAAAGTTTTTTATTTTGGTGTACTTTCCCTAGTTTATTTTTGCTTCGGTTTCCCTTGCCTTAGCAGACATATCTCAAAAGATGCTTCTATAGCCAATGTCAGAGAAATTTTGCTTATGTTTTGTCCTAGGAGTTTTATGGTTCAGGTCTCACATTTAGGTCTTTAATCTATTTTTATTTTATTTTTGTGTATGGTGTAAGAAAGTAGTCCAGTTTCATTCAAACACTAAATCAAAAAGATACACGCACTCCTATGTTTATGGAAGCATTATTTATAGTCACCAAGATAGGGAAATAGCCCATGTCCACCAATAGATAAAAAGATAAAGAGGATGTGGTATGTTTGTACAATGGAATATTACTCAGCCATAAAAAAGAATAAAATGCCATTTGCAATGACATGAATAGACCTAGTGGGTATAATGCTAGGTGGAATGAGTCAGACAAAGAAAGACAAATACCATATGTCTTCAATCATATGTGGAATTTGATAAACAAAGCAAATGGACAAAGGAAAAGAGACAAACAGACTCTTACATATAGAAAACAAACTGATGGTTGCCAGGGAGGAAGTGGGTGGTGGGATGGGTGAGATCGATAAAGAAGATTAAGAGGTATAGACTTTCAGTTACAAAATAAATAATTTGTGGAGATGTGAAGTACAGCATAGGAAACATCGTCAATAAGATGGTAATAATGTTGTTTGGTGACAGATGGTGACAACACTTATCATAGTGATCATTGAGTAATGTACAGAATTGTTGAATCATTATCTTGTATACTTTACAGTAATATACCATGTATGTTAATTATACTTCAATTTTAAAAGAAGTAATCTCTTTTTTTTTTTAGTAATCTCTTTTTTTAAAGGGAAAGTTAATCTGCATTAGACGACAAAGTCAGAAATAGCTGTTCTTTTTTTAATGGAATTGCCATTTCAATAACTTTAAGTATAGTTATTGATTTAAATTTGCTTAAAAATATTTGGCAGTCAGTGTATTTTTTGAGGCTTTGATAAATGCTTAAGAATTATTTTTACTTACTGTACTAATTAAATGTAAATGACTTTCACATGAGTGCTCATAAATAGTATGTTTTCCTAAGTGAATCTTTGTCTTCTGGATTATTATGTACACTGCTCATTTTTCCTGTAGTACTGAAAATATGGGCTCAATTCTGCCAATTTTTGAATTAACACAGATTCCAAATTAGTTAGGTCTTACTTCACCAAAAAATGAAGTTTCATTTAAAACAAGAAAAAGAATTTACATTTACTGAGCACCCATTACATGACCAGCACTGGATTAGGACAGTGGTTCTCAACCAGGGGTGGAATTTGCCCCACAGAGGACATCTAACAATGTCTAGAGACATTTTTGGTTCTGACAACTGCAGGGCTACTGTGGGCATCTAGCAGGTAGAGGCCAGGGATGCTGGTTAACATCCTGCAATGCACAGTCCAGCCCCCGCTAACAAAAATTAGCCAGCACAAAACATCTGTGCTGAGGCCCAGAGACTCTGAACTAGGCTATTTATCTATGTTACCTCATAGAATCCTTATGCCATTCCTTACTAAATCCTCAATCTTATTAATCTCATATTGCAGACAAAGAAACTGAGGCTCAGAGGGATGATGTAACTTGCTCAAGGCCCTACAACTAGTACATGCAAGGGCCCGTGTTCCTTTCCACATCTTGGACCTTGTCGTTGGTCATCTTGACCACAGCCAGCTGTCTTCCTGTGGGCAGTTTTCTATTTATTATTGTAATTATTTTTACCTAAAGCCATGTGTGGTAGGACTTTGCAAGGACTCTGCTGATGGATAAAATAGGAAAATCATCAATTTTGTGTGCTCAGTCTTCTGCTAAGCCATACAGCATTAATTTCTACATGTCTTAGCCTCTCATAGAAGATAAATGCTTGGCACACAGGTACAGTCATTTGTTACACCTTGTTTTCTTCTATTTTCTAAATGTGCCATTTTTTTTTTCCTGCCTCACATCTTTGTGTATGTGCGAAAGGTCTGGAACGCTTCATGCTCTGTCAGCCCATCTCCCCCCGCCCCCCACCATGAAGGAGTTGACAAGTCATTGCTGCCTAATGAACTTCAGTTTCCTTGTCAGAAATGTAGACAATGACACTTTTTCTCACATGGTTGTTGAAAAGCTCTTATGAGAAGAATAGTAGAGTTGCCATTTATTACATGCATGTTATGTTGAGTACTTCATGTGTGTTATCTCATCTAACTTTTAGAATAAGCTTTACATGTAGGCGTTGTCCCCATATTACACATGAGGAGAGTGAGGCACAGAGAAGTTACATCATTTGCTTGAGCACATGGGGTCAGTAAGTACAGAGCCAGCATGTGAACCTAGGATGTCTGTTTGTAAGGCACAGGCTCTCTTAACCACAAAGCTCCCTGTCAAGTGCTACACAAATGTGAGAATTATTACAAGAAACAATAGCTAGTTTAGATGATTAGAAAGCCTTTGTGTGACCCAGAGAGTTTTCACTGGGCAGTCATAACCAATTGTTTTTCAGTTTTATCGAGATCATCTTTGTAAGGTGCCTATTATATTTCACTTTTGTGTTCTCTCTACTTTAAATAGGAACTGAGGGTTCTTTTTTTTTTTAAGTCTGCTTTTGTTAATAAATTTTCAGAACACACTTTAAAGTGCCAGCAAATTAAGTCCTTTTTATGATTTGTACAGATTTTTTTTCATTGATTTGTTTTTAAATTCCTATTTTAAGCCCTCCACTTAAAGCTGATTATAATAACCCATATTTATAAATATAATTGCATTGGGCCTCACCTCTGAGGTATTTTCAAATTTGGTCTCACTCACTGTATCACTAAGTAAAATAATTATTCATCAGGTAGAGGTAGGGTAGAGAGAGAGCATATTTCTGTAGCCACCTCTGTGTTCTGAGAGAGCCGGCCATAAATATTCAACAGCAGTGCTCGAAGTTTGGCCCTGTGCTAAATCATAATCATTTTAATGGCAGGGAAATGGCATGTTTAATTATATTATAGAGTTATGTAAATTTTTGTTCTGATTTCGGCATCATACTTTTGCCATCTGCTGTTTTTGTTTTTGTTTTTACTTACTTATTAGCTGTTAGTGCTAAGTCACAAAACATGTGGTCAAGCAACATCTCAAATAGTCAGAACTTTCAAATAGCTGGATGTGTTCAGCACACTACTTCTAGGATAGAGGCAAGTGATATGAGTGGAGACTGGCAATGGGAATGACTATGGGGCTCCTGAGCCCTGAACAAGTTATGTTGAGTGAGCCTTCACTCTACCCTATACACACACACACTCCAATACGTTTTATATATTTTTTTATTTTATTTTTAATTTTATTTTTCTAAGTAGACTTTACGCCCAGTGTGGAGCTCAACATGGGGCTTGAACTTACAACTCTGAGATCAAGACCTGAGCTGAGATCGAGTCAGATGCTTAACTGAGTGGCCACCCAGGCACCCCACCAATATAACATTTTAAAAGAAAGAAGTGAATGGATATTGATCACTAATGACAGTGATTAATAATGATAGAGAAGTGGAGCACCTGGATGGCTTAGTCAGTTAAGTGTCTGTATCTTGATTTCAGCTCAGGTCATGATCTCACATTTGGTGGGTTTGAGCTCTGTGTCGGGCTCCACCCTGCCAGCACAGAGCCTACTTGGGATTCTCTGACCCCTCTCTCGTGGCCCCTGCCCTGCTCGTACTCTTTCTCTGTCTCCCCTCTTTCTCTTAAAATAAATAAATAAAATTTAAAAGAAATAATAAAAGAGAAAAATCAAGAAGAGATCCAAGGGACATCCTGTATTCTGGGGTTTATGTGGACAAGGTGACAGGAGAAATTGTTTAGCAATTAGTTTTAATAAGCTTCTGTTATATGGGATCACAAGCACCCCTTGGTGGGGAACTGACCCCACCCTAGTCCTACCAAATCCAAATGTCTAGAAGAACTGGGGGAAGTGAATTTTTAAAAGGGCCTCAGGGATCTGGGATTCATCCTAGACCTGATAAATCAGAATCTTTAGGGTTGAGGCCAGGATATAGAAATATGGAAGAAACTCCACAGGTAATTACAATATAACCCCCTGCTTTAGAGGTATCTCAGGATCACTGTCATCCCTTAGTCTGTTTGGGAAGATGGTACTCTCCTCTAGCCTTAGCCCCATGTTTCTCAAAGTCTGGTGGGCACTCCACATGTAGTTTATTAAAAACATACATTCCTGGATCCCACCCTGGACTTCTGAATCAGATCTCTGGGAGTGATTCCTGACAATCTGCATTGCTAGCCTACCCTCTTAGGTGTATCTTAGGAACACCCCAGTTTGAGCAGCACTGTGCCAAGGATTATTCTGAGCTTTATCAGAGTGGAGGCAGCCATTCTGCCTCCTACACTTTGGTGAGGTGGGATGGACAGGGCATATGTGGTCTTTTCTGGGCTTTTAACCTGCAGGGGTCTTACTTTAGCCCTGCAGGCATATATAACTGTGACCCTATATATTACTCATGTACATACTTGAAACCAGTTTCCATCTGCTACCATTAAATATTTCTGAATGACATTTACTATATGGGCTGTAATTAGCAAATCATTAGTGCTTTGGATCTGGGCAGGCCCAAAGACTGAAAGGGATTTGTTAGATTCTAAGCACTGAAAGTAATCACTTGTAGGTCTGAGGCATACTGTATTTAGGAACTCATCTCCCTCATGTTATTGAACCAAAAGATTGGATCATAATCACTACAGACCTCCATTCTATAGGTTGCCCTTTGATAAAGATAATCAAGCCACTTGCTGTGAGCTCTAGGTCATGTGATTCTATAAACTACAAAATGATTGTGTTGTGTAAAATCTTCCTGTGTTTCTCTTTTGCCCTCAGGATAAGTACAGACAGACACTTTTCCTTGATGCAGAAAGACATTCCTAGTCTGCCCTGTCCTGCTTTGACCCTGCGGCCTCTTTTGCCCTCCTCTCCATCCCCCACCTGTCTACAGTCCAGAATCCTGAACAACTCTCAGTTGTTCCTTGCTCACCAGACTTTACCCAGGCTGTTCTTTCCATCTGGAACATTCTCGTTGCTGCTGTTCCCCTCCAGTGCTCACTTTAGAAATCACTTCCTCTGGGAAGCATTCATATCACCTGCCAGTTCAAGGTCACATGCCCTCCTCTGCACTCCCCAGGCTCCCTTCTTTGTGCCCTCTGCATGGGATTGCCTGACTGTTCCCTGAGGCCAAGTACTCTTCATCTGTATAACAGGCACATACACATGCTTAGTTAAGTCTTTATGGAATGAATGAATGAGCAACTGCAGTTAGAATCAATGTGTAAATATTTCTAATATCCAAAGCAAGAAAGGTGGCCAATTCTAAAATCCAACTATTCTCTGCTTATCCATATTGTCTATTTTAACCAGATTTTATTATGTAGATATACGGTAATGTGGGAAGAAAGAATACTAGGGATAAATACTACTTCCTCCATTTGACATTGAGGAACCTGAAGGCCAGAGATGGCAAATAACTTTTCCCAAGGTCGCATAGCCTATCAGATATGGAGCTGATATTAGAATCCAGGTCTCTCTGACTTTGAACCCCAAGGATAGACAGCTAGTGAGTATCACAGCTGGGATTAGAACTCAGGTCTTCTAACTCTTATGTCCATGTTTCTTCCCTTTGCTTCCTACCCGAAAACCAGGATGAGGGTTCTTTTTGTTTTCAATCTCAAGGTTAGTGCTAACGTAATTCAAGCGTCTCTTAACAGAAAATCATGTAGTGTTCATTGGCTACATATTCTTTCACTCTCCTTATGAGGGTTCAGCTTTGGTCTCCTTCATTTTACCAAATAGGAAATGAAGGCAAGGATGTTTGAACACTCTCATAAGCTTCTCAGAAGGCCCATGTATCTTGGAAGCAGAATACAGGATAGTTCTGGAGGGGCCAAGAGTAGATAAGGATTAAGGGGATATGTTCAGAGCAGTGGAATATAGACTTTTAACTTAAAACAATTAAAAAAATACTTTTGGACCATATTTTTGTGAGTCCAGGTAATTTCAGGGAAAAGGAAAGCAAAGCAAAGCAAAGTAAAGCAAAGGAAAGGAGGGGGGGGGAGGGAAGAAGGAAGGGAAAAAGGGAGGAAGAAAGGGAGGGAAGAAGGAAGGATTATGCCACTCAGAAACTTGTTCCAAATCCTCTTTCTTCTATCAGAAAGACTCTGCTGTCTGTCCCTGGCATTCCCTGGAGATTTCCTAAGCAAGAGCATTCTTGTCTTTTTCCTCAACTCCTCCTATAAGAGAATGTTTTACTTTTAGGAGCCAGATTTAAGAAAGCAAATCGGTGTAAAACTACATTTGGTTGTAATTTTTGTCAGTGCTGCCCTCTGACAGGATTTGAGGATGCTTCCATTTCTGCCGGGATAATAGCTTTGTTATCTGCTGAGATCTGCAGGAGCTCAACACAGGAAATCTGCGTCTCAGCCCCCTGCTCCAAATTTAGCTCATGCATTACCCTAAAATTGATTTTACACAAGGAAAATTACTTCAGTGCTAATCCAGTTGACTTGTAAGTAAATTTAGCTTTCCCAGGTTCCTACTCCCACCATCTACATTGACTTCAAAGGCACTTTAATAGTTTTGCTACACTTCCTAAAAACACTCAGGAGCACAGGTCCCCGGCAAGCTGGCCACAGGCTCCTAGGCCATTGTGAAGGCTTAGGGAGTTGTCCCTCACATTGGTGACGCTCCCTGCCGTGGTACATGTCTACAGTCCCACAATTCCATACAACTGGGCAGGCCAGGGAGTTGGTTCTGAGAAGATAGATTTGAGCTAGTTATTTCACATTTCTGTGCCTCCATCTATAAAATAATGGTGACAAATGAGGTGCCACACTGAGGGGAAGAAGTTGATTAAATTCTTTGAACACATTCGCAGAAAACCTGTGAATTAAAAACCTATGATTAAAAGTAACAAAATACCCCTATGTTATTTTTTTCCTTGTTACCATGTGTTAGATCTGGGTTACGTTCCATAACTTACAGACGAGTCTATTGTGATGGTTTTTAAGACTTATTTACAGTGGTTTACCCAAAGCTCATCAATAAGAAGTCCTTATGTTTCCAAAACCTTGTCAGCTTTGCAGCAACAGCCCTAGAAAATCGTATGGTTCACAAGACATACCCTCCCAAGGATGCCAGCCCAGAGCCTTGGGTTCCATTATGAAACAAGGGATGTCCCGCATGAGTGGGAGCCTGGCAGAGGATGAAGGGGTTGATCTGATCTTTGGCCCTTCAATTCAGAGGCCAAGAGCTTTGGAAAAACGGGCCTTTCTAGGTGGATTGCCCTGTATGTAATAGCTAACAGTTACTGAGAGCTTATCATGTGTCAAGAATTGTCCTAAGGGCTATTGTAAGTAAAGACTATTGTGTTTATTAAGTGTTCTTAATAATCCATAGGGAACAAATGAAAGTATTTTCCTCAGCTGAAGCGCAGAAAGAAAGGTTAAGTTGTCCAACTCAGCTAATGAGTGACAGAACTGGGATTCAAATCCAGATGTGCTATCATGATTACTAGTGGCCAAGAATCAGATAATTATGGCTCTGTGCTTATGCAGGGAGCACTGAAAACCTCCTTAGAAGTCTGATGGTTTCTTCTCAGTGGCCAACGTACTACATCTTTGTAGGATGGGATGGTGCCTAGCTGCACTTCATTATTAGTTTTTCACCCTTTCTATAACTCTCTGAGACTTTTTCACTTGCTGTGCCAATCCCATTTTCTTTCAATCCCATATTTATGGGCACCCCACAATTTTGGTCCTTGCTGTTCCCACTATTCCACCATTTTCATCTCACCTGTATACCTGGGTGAGCACATCAGTTCCTATAGCTTCAACTGTCAGCTCTATAAGGATGGCTATAACCTGCCAACCAACCCTGACTCTTCATGAACTTGAGACCTGCATTTCCAATGTCCCATTGGACATTGCCTCATTGACAGCCTACCAGCATTTCCCATTCAACCTGTCCACATTGGCCCAGTAATTTACATAGTATCCAGCATATTATCATGTGATAAATGTTTAATAGATGAATGAATGCAAAATTTATTGAGACAGTGACAAGATTCATAGATTTTATCTTCTAGATTGCCCTTAACTATGCTGGCTTCTTCCATGTTTCTGAATCCCCATCACTTACCCTGTTCATGGGTTCCATAACATCTTATGTTTCTTTTTGTTCTGATGCGTATTTTTTCCCCTACATTTTGTTATAGTTATTCATGTAAGTATCTTTTCTCTTAAAAAATTTACATACTTTAAGAGCAGAGATTGGGTTTTATTCATCAATATCTACCAGATAGTCTAACACTGTGCTTTTCACAAAGAGACACTGTTAATGTCTATTGAAAGAATGTATTCATTAATAAAAGGGGACCTAGCATTCTGCAGGTTATGAAGGGCTTTTCGGGGCACCGAGGTGGCTCACTCGGTTAAGTGTCTGACTCTTGATTTCGGCTCAGGTCATGATCACACGTTTGTGTGATTGAGCCCCGTATCGGGCTTCACGCTGAGCATGGAGCCTGCTTAAGATTCTCTCTCCCTTTCTATTTCCCCCTCTCCCCCACCAATACTCTATCTCTAAACAAACAAACAAACAAACAAACATTTATAAAAAAGAAACCTTTTCTTTTCTTTATTCCACAGTGTGCTAAGCAGGTAGGTGGTTGAGTCATTAGCCACATTTTACAGATGAAGAAGCTAAAAGTTAACGTGGTAGTTAATGGTCCAGGATCTCACTGCTCAGAAGTCAGCAAGCCAGTATTATGATTCTAAATTGGAAGACAGATTGACCCCATGATGACTTCCTCCCCTGTGCTGTCAAGAAAAACAAGGGACAAAGAGGAAGAGAAATTTGGGGAGAAAACTTGCACAGAAACTATTACAGATGTGTCCGATTTAACACATCAGATGTCACAACTTCTCCCTCAAGTTCCATAAGCCTGTCAAGAACCCCTATTAGAAACTCCTAAGATTAGCTCACTTTGGAGGAAACCCAGATACAAGTTAATCTGGGAAGTTCCAGGCTTTAGTCTCATATAGTAAAAGCACAAAGTTAAAAGTTTCCAAGGATTTTTCTTTAGGAATCATACAGATCTGGGTTTGAGGTACAGCTGAAACATTTAACTGTCCCCTTCCCGCCTCCAAGTATAAAATGAAGAAACTAACACTGACTCATGGGGACATGTGCAGATTACAAGGGGGAAAGTTTAAAGTGCTTGGCACAACTCCTGGCATGGGGAGCCTGACCCATTCTCTTCTTCCCCCTACCCTGAATTGTGCCTCTGTGTCTTTGACTTGCTATGTGTGGGGCCATGATCAGTGAACGTGGGCCCAAGAAGACACTCACCTGCGGGAAGGAGCGAGAAGCAAAGTCCCAGCTAATGACTCAATCGAGATGGTGCTGGCAGACATCAGCTTCTTCTTGCACATTTGCACCCATCTTAGCAACTTGAGGCCACCTGCAGCTTGCAACATGACTGACCTATGGCTGGGTCGTTCAAGCCTGACCTGCAGAATTCCTCAGCCGAATTCGCCACTTGCCAGACAGTGCACCCATTTGATAGCATCATATGAAATGTTGAGAAGGGAAAGAGGAGTAGTTTCTGGAGGAGTGACTGCTGGGGAGGGGTTCCATGGTTGAGAGTCCAGAGGGGCCACGGCAGGTGTGAATGACAAAGCTGGCTTCCTCAGAAGGCTACTACTGAAAGAGCCCCCGGCCCACAGCCCTGCCGCACCTTTAAAGAAAGAGAGATGCTTAATCTTTTCTGCTATACAGCCGGGGCCCAGGTATTGGAAGTGCTGACAGATCCACTGAGAAGTGGTTTAAGACGGCATTAACAAAACTGGCACATGGCCTTTTCTGATTGACACAATTCAAACAGGCGTCACCTGCCTGTCAGCACCAATGAGAAGCGGTGAGTGATGAGGGGCTCATAGAGCCGACTGAGTCAGTTCCTGGCAGGGGCCATGAGCCATCCCATCCCACCTCCTCTTTTCACAGGTGAGAAAGCCAGGGCTCAGGACATCACCAGATGGGCGATAAATTTCCCATTAACTGGAATATTCAATTAACCAGAATCCTTTGACTATTATATTGTTATAGTGCAATTTGCATAAAAGTAGGGTAAATGAGACAAAAATAAGATGGTTGGGATTTTTTTTAAGAAAAGGAACTTTAATATGTACAGTTTCATATCTGGTATCTTGTTCCACTACTTGCTAACTAGATGACCTGAGACAAGTTTCTTAAATTCTTGTATATATGTTTCATTTTACTCATCTGTATAAAGGGATGATTAGAACTTACCTCTTAGGGGTGTAATGGTAGCTAAATGTGATAGAGTATGTTTATCACTTAAAAAGTATATATACTTGATAAATATTAGCTATTTTTATTAATATTGCTTTTATTATCTGCCTTTGTGCTCTCACTCTCTCTGTTTCTGCCTGATACACACCAAATTGGAGCAGCTTTGGGGCACCTGGGTGACTCAGTTGGTGAAGTGTTTGACTTCAGCTCAGGTCATGATCTCACGATTTATGGGTTCAATCCCCATGTTGGGCTCTGTGCTGACAGTTCGGAGCCTACTTCAGATTCTTTGTCTGCTTCTCTCTCTGCCCCTCTCCCTCCGCCTCCCCCCCCTCAAAAATAAACAAACATTAAAACAATTTTTTTAATTGAGCATCTTTGTAAACAGAGGTTGGAATCATGGGTTTAGGCATCATGCGGACCTGAGAGTGAACTTGAGCAGATCATTTCGCTAAGCCTCAGTTTCCTGCCAATAAATATGAGTGGTAATATCTGCCATTTGTGATGGTTGCATGATGCAAATAAGATCATATTTCTTTTTTTTTTTCAACGTTTATTTATTTTTTGGGACAGAGAGAGACAGAGCATGAACGGGGGAGGGGCAGAGAGAGAGGGAGACACAGAATCGGAAACAGGCTCCAGGCTCTGAGCCGTCAGCCCAGAGCCCGACGCGGGGCTCGAACTCACGGACCGCGAGATCGTGACCTGGCTGAAGTCAGAGGCTCAACCGACTGCGCCACCCAGGCGCCCCATAAGATCATATTTCTAAAGTACTCAGCATACACATGCCAATAAACGGTCAATGTTACTGTGTTTATAATAAGGACTCTCAAACACTAGAAAGTACAAAATCATCAAAGAAAGCAGCTCTTCATTTATTCAGATTTATTTCTTGCGTGCTTACTCTATGCCAGACAACAGAGTTTGGCACTGGGGACACAGATTTGCAATGTGCAGAAACAAATAGGGAATTTTCGTGAACTCTCAGTCACTAAGGAAACAGGGCCATCCCCTTCTCCTGCACTTTCAAGTTAATCCACAATGTTCCAGCCAGGGAATGGCTGTGTTTCCTATCTCCTCAGATCAAAAAGTACTTCTATGAACAGTGATGTAAAACATTAAACTGGCTGTATCAGACTTGAAAAGACGGTGTAGTGATTTTGTGTCACAGTTGTTTTCAATGTTATGCCTGGTGAATCTGCACATGGTAGATATAAAGGAGGTTTCAAAAGGGGCGACTTTACTACTTGGGCTTTTAAATTTCCAGGCTGCATTTTTGGGAAAGCCACATAAAAGAATGCCTTCTCTTTTTTAATGAGCATTACCTTGGAAAATATAGCTCTTTTACAAAAGCAGTATTGTCATCCCGAGCACTGTCCACAATTTTACTGATGCTGCGATGGTGATTTTGACTAACATGTGAACTACTCTTAGATAACATTCACAGATAACTATATGCTTGGCAGGGCTTATGTTGAGCAACCAAGTAACACATGAGTGGGGTGTGTGTGTGTGTGTGTGTGTGTGCCATTTTAAATGTGTAGTCTACTCTTCCCCTGGGCACCAATCTGAATACTTGGCTGGGACCCAAAAACTGGCCTCTGGTCTCTATTTTGCCATGACTTTGAGACAAAGCTTAAGTTCTGCTTCCTCCAGGAAGTTTTCCCTGACCACCCAGCCTCCTCTGTTTTCCTGTACTGAATCTATTGCACTTAGATTCCATGCAATATGATTTAACACACTGCCTCTCTAGCTGTTTTGACATTTTCTATCTTCCCTGTCTAGAAAGACTACATGCTCCCCGAGGGTAGAGGACAAGTCTAATCTATCTTTTAAACCCTCTGAGATAAAGGAGAATGCTAGAAAACAAATATGCTCCTCAACCAACACTTGATTAACTAAAAAGACCAGTTGATGACCAATGATGTTAAATTTTACACTGCTAACTTGTTTTTTTTTTTTTTTTTGGTCAGGGAATACATGGGGAAATGGGAGAATGGAGGCCCAGTTCAGAGGAAACTAAAAGAAGAAGAGGGGTGCCTGGGTGGCTCAGTCAGTAAAGAGTCCGAGTCTTGATTTCAGCTCAGGTCATGATCTTGTGATCATAAGATTAAGTGCCACATCTTAAGATTCCTTCTCTCCCTCTCTCTTTCTGCCTCTCTCTCTCTCTCAAAATAAATAAATACACATTTAAAAGAAGAAGGACATTAGACTTGACATCAACAGACCTGGTATTGAGTCCCCCATCTTGCCAATCGATAGCCAACAATCAAATGGAAACTACTCAGTCTCTTCAACTTCCTTTTCCTCATCTTTAAAATATCTGCCTCTTAGGGTGGTTTCAGGGATCAAATGAGATAATGTATGGAAAATGCTTTGTAAGCGGGAACCCACTGTACAACGCTATTTTTCTAATTCAACTCCAATTTGGTTTGGGTTTTTAAAACAAGGGTAATTTTCTTTCCTCAAACCAATGAGAGAGGGAAGAAGTTATTAAAAAATCACATTTTCCAAAATCACTTAGGCTTGTAGACGAAGTCAGAGCTCCCCCCGCATGTTTGCCCTTCTCTCACACCAAGCCACCCATTGCAGCCACTGATTAGTGTGGTATATGCTTCAGGTAGGGTTTTATGGCTAACTAAAGCATCTTCACGTGCACCGCCATACAAAAACCCAGTGATACAGGCAGTGCAGAGGCAAGTCTCTCATTGATAAGCAAAGAGATCCAGAGGCTTAAATGTGTCCCATCATCACTCCGGCAGGTGTCCACAACACCACGTTGGCCCTGCAGTACACAGGCCCTTCCCAAAGGCATTCTCAATCCCAAACACTGTGCACAGTCTGCTTCCTTGTGAGGGAGATCAGTTCCCTAGCATTTTGTCTCCATAAAAATCATGAAAATATTCAAGGCAAAAAAGTTCATCCTTAGAAGTTTAGTATTTCATAATAAATGTAAACGTGGTGTACCTGACTTTTCTAGATTTTTAGCAGCATAGCAAACTGTTAGAGGGAGCCGATTTTAACCCTCACTCTGATACTCTCCAGATCAGGGGAAAATTGAGAAGCCTCTTTGAGGCTTGGTGAATTAGGGTTAACTATAGCAAGCTGCCAGCGTTGCAGTTAAGAGTGAAGTGGAATAATGCATATAAAGCCCTTACTCCCCTATGTGATTCATAGATGAAAGCTGTTGGTATGTCAACTGTTCCCAGCTACGTGAAGTAAGTAAGATTTATGTCTGAGTAACACATGAAGGTGCAGCATTTGGACCTGTAAATGTTGTCATGATTTGACAGTGTTAATGAAACACTTCATCCTGCATCAGCCAGCATCACCTTGACAGGCCTTCTTTGGCTGGTGTAACCCGAGGGCCATTGTGAAAAGGACGTTTCACTGAGGATCTACTATGTTGGCCTGTTTTCCCTTCTTCTTAAGGAACCATTTCAATTAATTTTTTTTCATTCATAGTCCTGACCCCTTAGCCTCCAGGTAGAATGCTGTACGTGCATGACAGGAATTTTGACATTTATTGTGTGTACTTGATGGGAATGTGGTTCCCCTTTTACTGCCTTTCCCACCCCAGTCCCCACTGGCAGAATTTTTCCGTGAGGCAGTGGAAGCAAAGGTGATTCATACCCCTGTAGTCAAATTTTTTTTTTATCCTTATTCCTGATCCTGAATAGCTTCTTAAGAGGGATGGCTGGGGGCCTGTGGGGTCTCTAGTCTGAAAGTTGGACTGTATCCATGGCACGTGTGTTAAAGGTGGAACCATGGTGTGAGGTGTGGGTCATAGTTTCCTGGCTTTGGAGAAACGGATGCCTAAAATGGCTAAGTAATTACTCAAGGCCATACAGGTAGGGAGGGGCAGGGCTAGAACGTGAACCCCGCTTCACGTGACTCTGAAGCCCTTGCTCTTGCACACTGTGGCAATGCCACTTTCTTTAACAAGGGCCTTCTAGAAACAAAAACATTAAATTTAAAGGCAAAAGCTTCGTGGGGGTAAGTTCACATATTGTGGTGGCCCAGTTGGGGAAGGGTGTTGTATGCTTTTGAGAGGCAAAGCCTTTTGGTGATTCTCAGCTGCTCTCCAAAGAGGTGCTCTGCTCTCCACAGAGTCCCTGTGCACTCTGGCCACGAGTAGGGGCCTCCCTCTCCTGGGTCTTTGAAGGAGTCTAATGGATGATCATGATTATTCTTGATGAACCCTAATACCCAGAGAATAGGACTCCCCCATTCATGGAAAGGACTGTGGAAAGACTAGAACTGGGGGGAAGGGGGTCTAGGGAGTCACTAACACCAATGCAAGCAGCAGCTTCGGAAGAACATGGAATTGCTAAAGGGAGGTTAAAGCAGCACCATCCAGTAGAAACATGATGTGAGCCACAATGCAAACATATGTCATTTTAAAATTTCTGAGGCTCATTTAAAAAAAGTAAAAACAGGTGAAACTAATCTTAACCATATATTTTATTTAACCCAATAGATCCAAAACATTAGCATTTTAACATGTAATCAATATAAAAATATTAAGATATTGTACGTGCATGCTTTGGGTACTAAAGCTTTGAAATCCAAAGTCTGTTTTACACTTACCATGCTTCTTAGTTTGGGCTAGCCACATTCAGGTGCTCAAAAACAGGCACATGTGGCTAGCAACTACTGCATTGGGCCATGCAGGTCTAACAGCAACAATGACATTATAGCCCCTTCCTTCCTTCCTTCCTTCCTTCCTTCCTTCCTTCCTTCCTTCCTTCCTTCCTTCCTTCCTCCCTCCCTCCCTCCCTCCCTCCCTCCCTCCCTTCCTCCCTTCCTCCCTTCCTCCCCTCTCTTCCTCTCTCTCCCCCATCCACATCTCTCCTCTCTCTTTTTCCTTCCCACCCTGCCCTTTCTTTCTTCCTTTTTTCCTTCATCTCTCACTTTCTTTCTACAAGGAACTCAGAGGTGGTACACTTCACTTATGCTCACATCTCTTTGGCCAGGACGTAGCCACATGGCCACATGTAGCTGTGGTCTCTGGCCAGTCAATATGGGCAGTTCTGCTATTAAAGTTGGAAGAATATAGCCACCGCCACACCTCCCCAAAATGTAAGCTCCATGGAGGCAGGGGTTTGGGGATGAGTACCCACAGTGGCATACCAAGGGCAGGGCAGTGGGATCATTCCCCCTGGTAAGAAGGAATATCTCAAATGACATTGTTTGACTTGCAAGCACATAATGGTAATAAAAACAGACTAACTTAATAGTTGTTTTTATTATTATTTTGAAATTCTCCACAGATCTTGTACCCCGTGTTGGCTACATTGGAGCAGACTGCTCCCCTGCCCAACCCTAGGTATATCATTGAGCCCCAACACTTAGAATAGTGACTGTCACATAATAAACACTTAATACTACAGAGTAAATGGATAGAACTATCACTGTATCCCTTCCTGCCGTTTTCTTCTCTCCAATTAGTAGCCCTTAGAACATTTCTCCATGATTAGTCCATACTTGCTCTTTAAACTGTGAGCTTCTTGGTCACCAACACCTGTACCAGCTGTTACAACTGGTATATATCAGACACTCAATTGATACCAGTTGAATCAAGAAACCAATAAACTTCATGGAAGGTGCCTCGCTTGCCCCCCACCACCTGCATTTGGACTCCAGATAGGGCTTTTCCTATTTAATTCTCTTCTTCTTGTCCGAATAGCAGAGGCTAAGGCTGGAAAGATAGCCTCCAATCTGTAAGCTGCCTTATACAGCAAGTTAAGGAACTTGCACTGTGTCACAACAGCAATAGGGGACAGTCAATGCAGTTTAACCAGGTGGAACTGTAGTTGGAGGCGTGATTTAGTGATGTGAGAATGGAGGAGAAGGAACTTATGGGCATTTTCTCCTCAGACCTGACTTAAGCTTTTCTATGCACTGACATTTCCTAGTTTTCTTCAGCCATTTCTGAGGACACTATCCATTTGTCATCTGAATCCAAGTGTTGCCCCACTGTTCGCCATTTTGATAAGTATTATTTTTCACTCAGTCACTTAGGTGTCTAGCCATTTTTAATGGTCAAGTATTAGATACCTTGAGAATGTGCACTCCTTAAGACAGGGGCTCTGCTTTATCCCCAAGGGTGGGAATAGTGCCTGGCACTAGTAGACTATCAGTAAATATGTTTTCCGACTGACCGCCATATGCCAGGAAACTGGAGATAGGAGATGAAGAGGGAACTTGAAGAGCACACCTGTCTAGTAAAGGACACAGATTGTCCTTCAAGAATTTGAAGAATGTTCTCCTCTTCCCTCAAGTCTTCGCCATAGTCACCTCTCTAGCTCCTTCAACCATTCCTCTTGTGACATGATTTTAGTTCTTTTCATCAACCTAGTCTCTTTGCTCTCCATGAATGATGGTGTATGTATAGCTGTGCTGCCTAGAGTGGAACCCAATGCTCCAGCTGAAGTTTGACCAGTATAGAGAAAGACAGGATGGCTTCTCCCTCATTTCAGAGTGCATTCCTACTTGTGAATGCCCTTAGCCTCAATCAACCTTTTTGGAAGCTACCTACCCTCTCTGACCGGTAGAATATACCATCA
Source organism: Felis catus (assembly GCF_018350175.1). Taxonomy (NCBI): domain Eukaryota; kingdom Metazoa; phylum Chordata; class Mammalia; order Carnivora; family Felidae; genus Felis; species Felis catus. The sequence continues at coordinate 52,799,410 of NC_058375.1, forward strand.
ACAAATATGCCATCCCCCATATACCATACAAAGCTTTACCTTCCTCAACATCTCTCCTCCCATTATCCCTCTGCAGATTTACTTTAAGTCTGCCAATTCGGAAAGGAAACATTCAAATAAAACACATTATAACGTGCTTATTAGCCTCCTGCTATTCTTTACAAATATTCTAAGCCCAGAGCTTGTTGACTGTAATCAAGGACCATCAAGTTATCTGATATTCCTCATTACAGGGCATTTCACCTTGTTGTACTATTGTGAATTTTCTTGATTTTATTTATTTTGGTATTCAGTGGATTTTGTTTTGCCGTGTTAGACTTAGGAGATTATGATTATCCTTGTCATTTATAAAACAACACTGTGCTTGGCATGACATGTAGCCGACTTAGAAAACCCAAATTTGTCACAACTATGTGATTTTGGACAAATTGGCCAATCTCTGAAAATCTATTTTTTCATCTAGTATGAATAATAATACCAACAGTAGAATGAACAGAAAGTATACACAAAATGTGCAAGGGGTTTACATGATAACTAATACAAATGTTTTACAAACATGCGAGCATATGAAAACGATGTTTAACTTCACTAAATATAAAAATGAGATATGGTGGGGCACCTGGGTGGCTCAGTCAGTTGAGTGTCCAACTTCTGCTCAGATCATGATCTCACAGTTCATGAGTTCAAGCCCTCCATTGGGCTCTCTACTGTTAGTGAGCCCACTCCAGATCCTCTGTCCCCTTGCCCCTTCCCCTTCCCTGCTCACGCTCTCTGTCTCTCTCAAAAATAAAAATAAACATTTAAAAAATGAGATATTGTCTTAAAACATGATAATACCTAGTAGTTAGCAGGTACTTGTTAGCAGGGAATGCAGGAAAATAGACACTGTCCTATACTGATGGTAGAAATATAAATTATAACAATTTTCTTAGAAGACTACTTAAAAATATATGTAAAATGCCTTGGAGATGTGCATACTTTTGGCCTAGAAAATAATTCCACTCATTGCTTCTAACCTAGGGAAATAATAATGGATGTATATAAAGATTCATACACAGGGATATTCATCTCAACATTTTTATAAATAGTGAAAAGTTGGACACAACCTAAATGTTTAATCGCAGCCATTAAAAATCATTTAGGATTTCTTAGGAGAATATTGAACAATGGAGAACATATATATGACATCAAAAAGAAGAAATTATGTCTAGTATAATTCTAATTTGTAAATATATGTATATATTTGTATGTTTATATATATGCATAAAAATATGTGCTATAGGTTAACAGCAATTATGTGGGGGTTCCGGATATAAGATGATTTTAATTGTCTTCTTTGCACTTCTGTTTTTCAAAATTTCTACAATAATCATTGTTTTTAAAGGATAGATCAAGAATACCCTTACATATCTTACAAGAGTATGATAAATATCTAAATTTAAATTGTAATAACTATGTGGAAACATACAAATCTACTTCATTATTGTTAGATGTGATAGTAATCTCATATTTTGCTTTTCTTTAATACTTCCTTCTTGCTCCCTCTCCTTCCCTTTCCTCACCCTTCCCACTCTCCACCAAGCCCTTTACTTTTCTTCACTTTCCACTCTCACCCTTCTCTCTAGGCTCTGCCTTAGTCCTGCTCCTGTCCCTGGGGGCATTGCTCAGCCACTAGGAGTAAGAAGAGTCAGTTTGTTGACCCTGATCTGAAGCTCGGTTGATCCAAACTGAGCAAGAAGTGAACAAGTTTCTTGCATTTCCTTCCAGACCTCTAGTAGCCCTGACACGCATCCTGGACTAATCAGGACTGTGTGAAATGCACGTCCATCAGTTCAGAGCTGAGCTCTTGTCATACAGGACTGAATTATCAACTTCTCGAGAACTGCTGGGCATGGGAGCATGTTCTTTTCTTCAACATCCCAAATGTTGGATGCTTCTGCCTTCCAACACTGCTCTAAAATAGCTTTGTCAAACAAAGCATGAACACTAGGAGTTTCCTGACATTTTCATAACTACGAGCATATGATTTGCAGTTTATATTGAATAACGATGTAAGAAATCTGCCAAGAAAGCTCCAAATACTATTTCCAGCACTGGTTCATAACCAGTTACAGCTGCCTCACCACAGAATGTGAGCACAATAGACTACCAGGTTCCGTGGCTCTTGTGCTTGCAAAGTTTGTATTGAGTTACTGGGAGTCCTTCTAATGGGGGAAGTCACTCTCCTGGAAAGCATTTAAGATGAATAAAGCTAAGGGTTTAATGTTCTAATGAAAAAATTTGTCAATATTTAAATCAAACGTGTGAACACTAAGTGTTCTTACATATGTTTGCTGCAGAGGTTTCCAGGCGGTCTTTGGCTTTCCAGACCCAAATAAAGGAGATAGATGCACTGCTAAACTTTTGAACAATGACAAAGAAAAACATGGAGTAATTGCTTCACTCAAAGCCTTCCAGGAGATTAATTGCCTAAGAGATGTATTTTATGCAGTGTCCAAAAACGGCAGAATCTACAGAAGTGACTTGCTTTCACTAGGAGAAAACATATGTCACCTCTCACCAAAGATGTTTATGTCTTTTCACAAACCTGTCTTTTTTCAGCCTCAAGACATTCCAACTGGAAATGACTACAAAGCCAGGAGTTGATAGGTTAGGGGTGTTTAGTAATGCTTAAAATAATACCCTTGTGGAGTCCAGTACAATTCTGTACTGCGAGCCCCGTGGAACAGCAACCTGGACCCCAGGGCTTCAAGACCTTTTTGTTTCTGGTTAGAGGAACTGGGGGGAGCGGGTGGGAGGTGGTGAGCCTTTCTTTGACATGCCAACTCTGAAATTAACAGATCTGGGGCTGTGGAGTTCTTGGGGAGTTAGCTAAGTGTTCTAAAGCAATAGGGATGCAACCTGCCTTGGTCCATCTTTGGGATTGTATTCAAACATGGGCTTGCCAAAGGCCGATGGTGTTTGAGTCTGGAGGAAGTCTATGTAGCTATAGCTGAGAAGTATAGAGTGCAGTTTCATAGACACTTACTGGATGCCTTCTACAAATGGTGTTGCATGTACTGGGCTCTGCTGGGAGTGAGATTGAGGATGTGTTGAGACTACAAAGAAAAATAGGAATGGCTGCTGTGCTTCAGGAACATTCTGCCTGGTAGAGGAACAAGCATATCAATATTAATAACAGTAGAATAAAGTAAGTATAGGATGCTAGAGAAAGCATATCTGCTCATGGGCTAACCGGTGGAGGAGGGGTGGTTTGGGGAAAGAATATTAAAGATGGTAAGACTGACCTGGAACATGAGCCAGGTGAAGAAAGGTGAGAATGGGTTTCTTGGAAGGAAATAGCCAAGGCACAAATGTCTGTAACCGTGTAGTATATTCAGAAACTATGAGCTGTTCTTTACCACTGGGCCTAGAGTTCCAAAGAAGGCAGTGACAGGAGACGGAGCTGAAGAGGCTGATGGGGCCAGCCTGTCAGGGCCTCATGATCCCTGTTAACATGCTAGGACTGCCACCAGTGAGTGGACTTTATGCAGTGGAGAGTCACTGCAGTTGTTAGCAAGAGATGATCTGATTTACCTATTAGGTTGCTCATTCTGTGACAGCATGAAAGTTCAATCTACAGGGTCAAGAATGGAGGTAGCAACACTAGATAGGAGACTTCAACCATCTTAGTGGGACACTATGAAAGCTTAAACTAGAGTAACCATAAAAGGTTAGAATTGGAAAGAGTATATCATATGGTTCAACTTGTATATTACACAAATGGAGTAACTGAGGACAAAAGAGGGTAAGTGACCTATCCAAGGTTATATGGAAATAAAGTTTGTTGGCAGACAAATCAGAACCAAGGACCCTGGCTTTCTGATTTCCAGCCCAGTGACTTTTCCACTCAGCAATGCCAAGATCAGTCCCAGCATCCTGCCTGTTAGGTAATGCCCTAGAGAAACTTGAAACGTTACTTGGCCCACATTTTTCCTGTCAATATCTAGGAGGTGGGAACAGTCCTTGCTGGATAGAGAGGGCTTGTATGAAGCCAGACTGCCAGGATGGACCTTTTTTGTTCATCTCCTTTCTGTCTGGCTTTAAATATCTCCACATTCTCCAACTACTGCTTAAAAAATTCTCTCCTTTCTGCTGACTCTAAGCAGCGTGTGACACTGCTTCCTCAAGCTTGTTTTCTCAATATGTTAATCTAACTACTGTATTGTTATTAAGCATTGGGACAGTTTGGAGGACATGTGGTCCAATAAAATCAAGATCTATTTCCATCTAAATTCCTTCCTTGTCTCTGTACATATAGCCATTTTATACAGCAGCATTGTGCAGATGTGTTTTGTCTTTTCCACTAAATTGTATGTGTGTATATTCCCATATATATTTTTATCAGCTTTATAGTATTCCTCATAGTGGAAACAACAGGAAATTTGGAGTGACTCCTAAGGCTTTGGGCAAGAGGTTATTTTTTTAAATCTACCTCAAAGCTGAGAATATCATTGAACTCAAAGAAGAATCTTAATAACTTGTGAAAGCAGGTGGGAGAAATAAAGAAAGGGGAAAAAAAACATTGTTACTTGAAAACTGGACTAGCTAAGAAGTTTGTTTGTGGCTTTCTCATCCTATATTCATTGAAGTGACCAATATCTATTGTGTACCTGAGGATGGCAATGTGGTTTATGGAGAGTGTCAGCTGCAGAGATGACACAGATTTCCATTTTACATGACCCTTTGGCAACCTCATAGAGGGTGGACGGGAAGAGTAGAAGACTGGAGGCTGACATCCCAGTCAGGGGACTGTGGTGGTGAGTCAGCTGAGGGGTGGTGGGCACCTGAGCCAGGAGGGCGGAGGGGGCTAAAATTCAAGAAGCGCTTTGGAAGCCAATTTAGTTTTCAAGTTAGAATGTTGCTACTCTTAAAGGCTGCCCCTTTTCATCTACTTGTCTTCTTTGTTCCTTCCATTCAGCAGAACTAAATTCATGGAGAGGCTGAGTGGCCTGACAGGGAAAGTAGAAAAACTGGCTGTAAATTTCATGTTGTTAGATGAACTCAGGTTCCCTCTTTGCAGCCACCACCCAGAAGTTAAAATTAAAAGTGAGGGATATTTAATTCACTCATTAAATTTTTTTTAAAAAAAAATTTGTCAACAACTTGATACTTTTCTAGGCACAATAGGGACATAGCAGTGACCAAGCAAAGTTCCTATCCTCACAAAGTTTGTATATAAACAATAAACAAAAATGTTTAGTATAGCATATATCTGATGATACTAAGTGCAATGGGTAATAATCATTTAGGTAAGGACAAGAGGGAATGTGATAGGCATGAGGTCAGAGAAATGGTGGGGGTAGCAGAAGACTATGTAGGGATGTTGTAATGACTCCAGTTTTACTTAGCATGAGACGGGAAGCCATTGGAGGAGTTTAAGAAGAGGAAGGAGATGAATTGGTTTATGTCCTGCAAGGATTCCCTCCATCTGCCATGTGGAGAATAGGCCAAGAATATGAATAGAAAGACTAGTTGTGAGGCTGTTAGAAAAGATTATATGGAGGTAATGGTGGCCTGAACCAGAGAGTAACAGTAGAGATGAGTTTGGGATAAAATTTGAAGGAAGTGAAAACATGAGCTGATGGTCTGGATAAGGATTATGAAGGAAAGTGTAGAGTCAAGGAGAACTCAAAAGTTTTTGCTGTGACCAGTTGGGAAGAAGGAATTATTATTTACTGGGATGTAGAAAGAATGCAAGAATGGTCTTTGAGGAAAATAAAGAGTCTAATTTTAGACATGCAGAGTTTGAATCCTTTTTAGATACCCAAGTGGAGATATGGAGGCTGAAGTTCAGAGAGTATTCTTAGCTAGAGATATGAATTTGGGATTCATCAGCACAGAAATGGTCATTTAAAGGTAGGAGATGGGAAGATCAGGTAGGGAGTGACAGTAGAAGGAAGAGGTCTGAGAACTGAGCCTAGGGCTCTCAGTTGAAGTTGAATGGAATCTTGAGCTAGTGAAGGTGACTAAGAAGGCACAGGCAGAGAAGAGGAAAACCAAGAGAGAAACTTGTCCTGGAAGTCAAGTGAAGGAAAGTGTTTCAAGGAGTGATGAGCCGTGTGAAATGCTGCTGCTAGGTCAATAAAGACTGGAAGTTTACTATTGGATTTTAGTAACATGGAGGTTGTTGACCTTGACAAGACCTCTTTCAGTGGAATGGCAAGGCAAAGGGTAGATCCAAGAGCAAATGGAAGAACTGGGGGAAACAGGTGCAGGTATCTCCGTTGAGAGAAATATTATTATAAAAGGGAGCAGAAAAATGTGGAGGCAGCTGAGCAGAACACAGTCTAAAAAGAATTTGCTTTAAAAATGGGAGATATTATAGCACATTGGTGTATTCATGGGAATGGTCCAATAGAGATGGGGAGAAATGGTGACAAACAGAGAAAAGGAACAATTGCCAGAACCATGCCCATGAGTAGGTGAGAAGGGGTGAGATCCACCCATGCAAGCCAATGGTTGGGACTTAGAATGGAGCTCAGAGGGCCCATCCACTGTAACAGGATGGGAGGCAGTTTAGGGGTCAGGCGAAGTGCAGGCAAGAGTGTCAGTTTAATCAAACTTCTCTTCCCTAAGGCCTCTTTGACTTCATAAGCCATGCTTACTTCTGCCCCCAGCATGTCCACAGAATTCAGACACATGCATAATCTTACACATGATTAATCTTTGGTACAATGAGAAGGAAATGAAAGATACAAATTATTTAAAAGGAATCGGATAAAGAACTTCCAGCTAGAAATCTAAGTCAATGTAAGCATGACATGGGTGGGAAGTTTTGTCTGCTTTCTTCTCCCCAGTGTTTAGAACAGTGCCTGGTATATAGTAAGCAAATCAGTACATATTTCTAGAATAAGTAAAATAGAAAGGGACCTTATTATACTTTATAAGCAACTATCTATAAGCAGATACTTTGTATACGTTACCTTATTTAATATGCCAGCTTAATAGATATGGAAACAGAAGCTCAGAGAGATTTCATACCTAGCCCAAGGCCACACACAGCTAGAAAGAAGCTGTTAGGATTGAACCCAGTATTTTGTGGGTCCCCAAAGCCCTGCCCTTTCTACTACACTGCACTCTAACTACTTGGTGAACTTGGTCAACTCACACAGCCACTTACTCTTGGTTGTTTCAACTTTAGAAAGGGTCGGCCAGAGGCCTACAAAGTCCCATTCCAACTGAATGATTCCATGAGTTGGTAAGCCCAGGGGACAGCTACAGGCATGGCACCTGACCGAGTTCATAGTTTTCTATCACACCAACTCTTCCAGCAGTCTTGTATCATTTTCTGCCACCTCTGATGCAGGCTCAGCTCTTTCCATCGAAACAGCTGGATGTTCTGTACTCTGTGTCTTGGGTTTATTGCAGGTCCTTGTAGGAGGTTACGGCTCCTATCCTTTCAAGCTGAGTCTACAATCTTAGACAATAATCTGCAACCTTAGATCTCCAGTCCCTTCATTGCCACACTGTCACTAATCACATCACTTGGTGGTGTCCCTTTGTTTTCAAGATAAAATCCAAGATTTGAGTGCACAGAGAAGGTAATGGAATGATGAACCTCTTTACTTGCCCAGACTCCACAGTTTAAGACCTGACGCTTGGACTCATCCTGCCTCTCATGTCCTATTATTCCCATTTAGCTGTACTCTGCCTCTGACTACACTTACCTCGGCTAGCCTACCACAGTTGGCCCTTGAACAATGCAGGTTTGTACTGTGGGCCACATCTAGGCATGTTATTTTCAATAAATATAGTACACTACTATAAATGTATTTTCTCTTCATTATTATTTTCTTAATAATGTTTTCTCCAGCTTACTTTATTATAAAAATATAATATATAACACCTATAACATATAAAATATGTGTTAATTCACTGTTTATGTTATCAGTGAGGTTTCTGGTCAACAGTAGGCTATTAGTAGGTAAGTTTTGGGAGAATCAAAAGTTATACACAGATTTTCAACTCCCCAACCCCTGTGTTGTTCAAGGGCCAATTGTATTTAATCCATGATTTGTTGAATTATTCGTCTTTTAAGCTATCACCTCCAGAAGGTGGAGTCTTAATTGAATGCCCCTTCTTTGGTTCTTAACTCAGCACTTCAACAAACTTGTTGGTTGAAAAGGAGGAGGAATGGAAAGAGAACAGGAGGAAGGAAGGAAAGGGGAACAGAGACTGTATTTATCACACTTAAATTTCTCTTCTACTAGATTGTAGAATCCTAGTGAACAGGGATTATACTGTTGGTATCTGGAATGCCAAAAATATGAGTGCCCCTCCCCCCCCCCAAATTCCACCCCTATTCCACATTCCTCCTTGAATAACCCATTGGATTTAACAATTCTTTTCCAGAGACCTATATATAGTCTAATGGATACCGCTTGTCTAATAACTATATTCCCATTTGGTGCATCACAAATCAATCCTTATTTTAACATGAATTTCTGCCTCTACTACAATATTTTTAATGTGTAAGATTCTAGACCTGACATGGGCACCTCTGATTGCCTTATTTTGGGTTGGGGGCAGCATTAAACCCACCATTGCTTTTTATGGAGGCTGGTAGTCTTCCATAACTGCCATCCACAGAAGGGATAGGAAACAAAGCTGAGCGGAAACAGAACAGCAAGAACTGGGGATTGGGTTTCACCCCACTTCTGAGTAGCAATATGAAATTAAACCCTTCTAAGCAGTCCCTAAATTCCCTTTACCACTCTTTCCACAGAACTCTTCTTTTTTCAATCCATGGCCAAAGGCATAAAAGGAAAGTGAAAAACAAATCAAAGCAATCTTAATAACATTTGTGGTAGAAAATCTGACCAGATTGGTATGTGTGAATTTCATATTATTCTAAACTCCTTTTATTCTCAATGGGCAAATTTAGGGGTTATTTGAGGGCCTGATATTTGGAGAACTGCCAAAGAACATCCAAAGAGTTTCTAATGAGAACGTGGGGGGTGTGGATGGGGGCTGAACTGGGGGCTTCAAGTCCCACCGATGCATCACAGCTCCAGCCTAAGGTTAGGGGCAAAGTAGACCCTTCACAGGAGGAAAAGTAAAAACACCCCAGTCTAACCTACCACAAAAGCCTCAGTAAATAGGAGAGGGCAAAAATCACTCATTCTTTTTATTAGTGATCTTTATATCCTTACAAATAGGTAACAGGGCAGTCCTATCATTTCAAATGTGTGTTTAAATAGGAATACAATATATTACATGCATAATTTTCTCTCACATTACATTTGTGAGATATAAGCCTGGGTAATTCTGCTCCTTTTCCAAAGTGAAATGCAACCCTTGCATTTTCAAACATCGCTATGAAGCAAAGCCAATACCTTCCCATTTCTAAGTTGGACACAAGGAACTATTATGTGCTGCTCTGGAAACTATGACAGAACATTATTCATCTGTTTGTTTTAATGGTTCATGGCCAAGAAAAAAAGAACTTTTAAAATTTAATTTTTTAAAGCCGAAAAGTGGTGTGAGAAAGAGTGAGGGACTCTTGGTGAGGAAATTAGTATTAACAATTGTTGGTGTCCAGGTGTGGGTAACAGCACAGGATACCCAACACAGTCACCTCAGAATTTCTTGTGCTCACAGAGGTGTTCCAGGGAGAGAAGAAGGGATGTTAAGAGTTAGGTGAGTTCTCAGCCTTCTAGATTGAGGTCCTCTCTGTGAGTCATGGCCCCTCTGGGTTGATGGGTCTGGATTGGCTGGTTTACTTTCAAAGCTGACCTTAAAGGTCAACTCTGTTAATGCATTACCCTCTTTGATGACCACTTACAGGTTGGTCTTTAGAGAACATAGTATCTAAATTAAGTTTGGAATCACATATTTAACCTGTAATCTCAGTCACAGCCAGCCCGAGGTAAAGTCTACTCTTGGCTCTCCAGACAGCTCCCTTTCCAAGACTCTCACTTTCTCTCCTTCATTTCCACCAACTCGTTCCATGTCTCTACCTGTGTTTGTCCTGATGCCCCTCCTCTGAGGATGGGTAGATATAACTAATAAAAATTAAATTATTTTCCTACCTCCTGGTTTGCAGTTAACCCAGGACACTTCATGGCCCAGGCTTCTTAGGAAACAGAAGGAAATACTTTTGAAGAGGTATAACTTTTAGACCACATCAGATTCTAATTCATTCTTAAAGTTTCCGTGTCTCTGATCATTTATCCATATTAGAATCATTTTGTATTCTTTACTTGGATTCTTTTTTTTTTTTTTAATTTTTTCAACGTTTATTTATTTTTGGGACAGAGAGAGACAGAGCATGAACGAGGGAGGGGCAGAGAGAGAGGGAGACACAGAATCGGAAACAGGCTCCAGGCTCTGAGCCATCAGCCCAGAGCCTGACGCGGGGCTCGAACTCACGGACCGCGAGATCGTGACCTGACTGAAGTCGGACGCTTAACCGACTGCGCCACCCAGGCGCCCCTTGGATTCTTAATCGTATATGTATTCCTTCCCCTTTTAAATAAATGACAGTGGACTTTCACCTTTAAGAGATGTGACTGTACCCCCCAAGGGAGTACCCTACTTCTGAGATGGGAAGCTTTGTACCCAGTTATTAGAGCTGGGCCTGGGGGGCATGATGTGTGGATCTGCCATGGCTATGCTTTAACTAAGTAGCTAATATGTGCCCTGATTTACAAATTTTATAAGGGATACTTTCCAGCTACCTATGGCCTTGATGGTCTTTGGGGCAGGCACTGCTAGATTATTTTTGCTTCTCCAGAATAGGTAATTTCATAGAGACAGAAAGCAGATTGATGGTTACCAGGAGCTGGGGAGAGGGACACATAGGGAGTAACTACTAAATGAGTATGGAGATTTATTTTTGCAATGATGAAAATGTTTTGATACTAGATAGATGGAGGGGAAAAAAAGAAATTAGTACCCAAATGAGAGAAGATGATGCACACTTTGCTAAACTGCTCACTGGAGCACACCTGGGGATACTATAATACACCCAGGACTACTTGGAGCTGTGTGATAGCTTTCCTTCAAACGAAAATTCAGAGCTTTGAGGACCGGCAGCTTGATGTGATTTCTTCTTCATGGCTCAAAATGGAGCTCTTAAGAGGGACTGAGTGGGGTATATTCAAAAGTGTTGGATTATTTCATTCACTGCAGTCTGTGTACATGAGGCTGCAGGCTTGTGGGCATTCCAGTTGAAGAGCCATGAGAATCAGAACAAAGAAACCTGCTGATGCTGTGTAAACTGCCAGTGCTTACAGCAGATTAGTCTGCTTGGAAGCGACCCGCAAAGCCGGTCTGCAAAACTTCTCCCCAGAACTGAAGCTTGAAGTTCCAACCATTGGCCCGCTCCCAAGGTGCCTCAACCTTGTCCCTTGGATATATAGAAACAATTTTTTTAATTGAGGTGAAATTCACATATCCTTAAAATTAACCTTTTTTTAAATGTTTATTCATTTATTCTTGAGTGAGAGAGAGACAGAGCATGAGTGGGGGAGGGGCAGAGAGAGAGAGAGGGAGACACAGAATCTGAAGCAGACTCCAGGCTCTGAGCTGTCAGCACAGAGCCCAACACAGGGCTTGAAGCCATGAACCTCGGTACCATGACATGAGCTGAAGTCAGACACTCAACTGACTGAGCCACCCAGGCCCCCCTAAAATTAACCATTTTAAAACGAGCCATTGGCACCTTCATTAGCACCTTCACAATGTTGTGTAACTGCTATTGCTTATCTAGTATCATAATATTTTCATCATATCAGGGTGCCTGGGTGGCTCAGTCAATTGAGCCTCGGACTCTTGAATTTGGCTCAGGTCATGATCTCAGGGTCATGGGATTTAGCTCTGTATTGGGTTCTGAGGTGAGTGTGGAGCCTGCTTGAGATTTTCTCTCTCTCCCTCTGTCCCTCTCCCCCACTCATTCCCCCCCCCCAAATTAAAAAAATATATGTATTTTCCTCATAGCAAAATAAAACTCCGTACCTATTAAGTAGTTACTCCCTATTGCTCCCTCCCCACGTAGGAACCACCATTCTGCTTTCTGTCTCTATGAATTTATGTATTCTGGACATTTCATATAAATGGGATCGTAAAATATGTGGCCTTTCATGTCTGGCTTATCTCACTTAGCGTAATGCTTTTAGGATTCTTCCACGTTGTAGCATGTCTCAGTTCTTCATTCCTTTTTTTATAGCTGATTGATAATCTGTTGCATGTATCTACTCACATTTTGTCTATCCCTGCACCTGGGGATGAGCATTTGGAGTTGTTTCCACTTTTTGACTATTATGAATAGTGCTGCTGTGAACATTTGTATATTGGTATTTGTTTGAATACCTGCTTACTATTTTTTTATTTGAGTAAGATCTTTTTTAAGTTTATTTGTTTATTTTGAGAGAGAGAGAGTGAGAGTGGGGAAGGGGCAGAGAGAGAAGAAGACAGAAAATCCCAAGCAGGCTCTGCATTGTCAGTGCAGAGTCTGATACAGGGCTCCAACTCACGAACCATGAGATCATGACCTGAGCCGAAATCAAGAGTTGGATGCTTAACCCACTGAGTCACCCAGGCGCCCTGAGTAAGATTTTATAGTTAGCAAGATACCTTTACATCCATTCTCTTCCCACTAAGGAGAGACATGCATTTTAACTGGTCTTATTACTCCAAAAGGGAACTGTTTAGGGCCTAACTCATCAAAAAGTCTATTAGGCCTGCCCATGCTGCTGTGTAAAATCTGATAAAGAAGAAAGTGGCTCCCAGTTTGGAGGGTGCCTCAGGCATGTCACTGGGCCAGCCTGGGACAGCCCCACATCTATTACATCTGTTTCAGTGGTTGATGGTCAGGCAACAGGCCTTTTTTTCTACTTCTGAAGATCTGGAGGAGGACAGTTCTTAGCAGCAGCCTCTGCCTCATTCAGCAAGTGTTTCCTGAGGTGTGTGCTATGCCAGGGGCCTCGAGGAGGGAAGCTGAATCAGACATGGTCTTTGCCTTAGAGTCGTGGACACTAAACAGACAGACATAATGTGGAGTCAGAGGTGTGTGGGAGGGGTGTGATAAAGACACTGGCTGGGGAGGTGGGGGGATGGTCAGTGAGTCATTTTCATGGGGGTACTTAGCATCTGGATCTTGAAGACAAGAAGGCATTCACAAGATGAAAAGAGGGTAGAAGGCATTCCAGGCCTCAGGAAGAAAATAAGCCAAGCCAGAGGAATAGCAAATTGCCTTCCCTGTTTTGAGACTAGCAAAGTCATTCATGTGACAAATATCATCAGGTTCATAGGTTGACTAGCAGGAGTGAGACTGAAAAACTAGGGAGCAACTAGATTATGAAGGGCCTTGTGTGCTGCAGTCAGGAAACTGAAGTGAGTGGGAAACTAGAATTTTAGGCAGGAAATGACCTGATTGGGTCTATGTTTGAAAAGATCACTGAGTGACAAAGTGAATAATGAACCAGAGGACAGAGATGCCCTGTATTGATGAGTCCCACACCCTCCATCCCCAGCCTGTCTTCTCCGTCATGCTGGCATGAAGCTAGGCCCAGATCTAAGTGGAAAGTCAGGGAAGATTGCCTTCGTCTTCCACACACGGACCTCTCATCGGTTGCCCCAGCCTTCCTTGCTAGGCTGCAGGAAGTGCCCACAACAGCTAGCAAATATCAGTCTACACTAAGGGCTTCCTGACCAAATAGGTCACCTCTCCTGGAAGCGTTGGAATTTAGAAGTAGGCCAAGCCTCATGCAAGTAAGTGAATTTTTAGTGATGGGAATTCAGCTACCCAGGGATAGACCCAGAAGGCGTGATATAAGGTTAGTATAAAGATTAAACAACGGGGCGCCTGGGTGGCTCAGTCAGTTGGGTGTCCGACCTCGGCTCTGGTCATGATCTCGCGTCGTGAGTCTGAGCCCCACGTTAGGCTCTGTGCTGACAGGTCAGAACCTGGAGCCTGCTTTGGATTTTGTGTCTCCCTCTCTCTCTGCCCCTCCCCCACTCGTGCTCTGTCTCTGTCTCTCAAAAATGAATAAACATTAAAAAAATTTTTTTAAAAAGATTCAATGAGCTCATCTGATGGCCTTCCTAAACTCCTCACCCCACCACATCTCCAGTTCTGTCTACACACAGTATGGTTCCCACCCCTCTCCCATCCTGTAAGACTTCTTTTTTTTTACTTTTTATTTTGGAATATTTTTTATTTAAGAAAATTTGCTAAAATAGTACAGAGAGTTTCCATATGTCCTTCATCTCATTCCCCCTAATGTTGACGTCTTGCATAAACATAGTGCGATCATCAAAAGTAAGAAATTACTGTTGGTATGATACAAACTAATCTACAGACTTCATTTGAATTTTGTCAGGTTTTGCAGTCATATTTCAGGGTTTCTTTTTAAATCATAGGTGTAGGACAAACACTGAGTTTGTCCTCTTGTGTCCCTTAAATTGAGGCAGCCTTCTGAGAGCCTGGACACTGCCCTCCCTAGAAGCTCTGAGAAGAGTAGTCATGGGCCTCTCATAGTCCAAGATTGGCACAACTCCATTTGGGCATCAGTTTGGGGTATTCTGCATCTTTTCAGTCCCCCTACCCCATCTACCACCAATCCTTTCTCCCCCTTTCCTTCTCTCTGTTCCCCAAACTACAGATAGTCTCCAAATGTCCCATATCATACAACGTGCTTTTTCTACTTTTAGAGTTCTCTGCTTTAGTCACTGACCTGAGAAATTGGGCCAGGAATTTCTAAAGCTGTAAAGCGCCCTTGGGTTGTCAGTTGCAGTAGTAGCATTTCCCTTTCCTGGGTTTCCAGTGGGTCCTGGATGGATACCCCTACTGCTGCCATGTTGGTCGTGGTCACTTTTAGCCCTATATGACCATCCCTCATAGGCCCCTTGGGGAGACCCTGGAGGTGGAAGGCAAACTGGGTCTGCTCTTCCCTATCACATGACAGTGAACTTAGAAGGCTACAGGGGTTGGCAATGTGATTACTAAATTACCTTTATGAGAAACTTGAGTCCCCATCACAAAGCTCCCCTGCATCTTGACATCATGGTGAGGTAGGTGGCACTTGTGCAAAATTCCATTTTCCCTGTCACAAATGCACTCTTCTTCTGTGCAGAAAGAACGCAGTCTCAGGCACGCTCATTGCAAGTGCCCTTGCGCGTTTGCTGCCTTGTGCTCCGTGTTTTTAATTTGCTAAGCATGGAGGACATTAATGATGAAAGAAGTGTGAGCTGGAGAAAAGCAGAGAGCTGATGAAAAGCAGAGAGCTTTTCATGAATGTTGGAGGAGCATTGGTTCCCCTCTTTGGAAAGCAGGAAAGGTGACTGTGACTCTATGTTTAAAAGAAAGCCTTTTTGCCACCTAAGCGGACACCAAAACATCTTCACAGCAGAAAGCCCTTGTAAGCAGTGCAAAAACTTTTATAATCAAACTGTTCAGAGAAAAGTTGTATACTATGGTTGCAAGCACTAGTTTGGGGCAAATCTAGCTCTTCTGCTTGCTGTGTAAATTTACACCAGGTCTTCGCTCTTTCTGACCCTCAGTTTTCTCATCTGTGAAGTGGGGATGATCACACCTTCACCTTTTTTATAAGATCGTTGTCAGGATTAAGTGACTTAATATCAATTCTATATGCCAATGAAACTTCACAGTTTCTGGCACAGAATAAAGGCTGATTTTAAAGTCTCTTATTTATAATTAGGCTGATGTAAGTAAAAGTAGTATTGAAAAGCAGAACATCATTATAGATCGAACAACACGGTGTCATGGCTTGAGCTTGCTCTTTAAGTTTAAATCCTTTCTGCACCAATCACCAATAACTGGCTTTGTGAATTTGAGCCAGTGACTCCTGTGAACTTGAATCTCTCCCTCTGTAAGATAAGGATAATGATACCACAGAAGGAGCTACTTGGAAGAAAGCACTTAGCATAGTACCCAGCACAGAGTGGCAGACACTTAATAGAGGTTTGTTTTTCTAGTTCTGTGGTTCTCAACCACATTCAAATCACCTGAGAGCTTTTTTAAAAGCATGCGTACTATGCTGCATCCCCAGAGAGTATGATTTAATAGGTCTGAGGTGGGGCTTAGGCGTTGGTATTTTTGAAAGCTTTCTGAGGAGATTCTTCCCAGCAGCCAGGGCTGAGAACTACTCCCTAGCAGATGACATTACATACTGGGTTTTTGTTTGTTTGTTTGTTTGTTTGTTTGTTTTGTTTTGCTTTTCATATCTGTTTCTAAGAAACCGGTCAGAATATCAGGAATTCTGGGTGCAGTCAAAAATTCACTACACCTGCAGCTCTAAGCCCTTGATAAGAAATATGCAGCCAAGGAATTGCATTCCATTTTATTATTTAAAAAAAAAAGTATTCAAAGGGTCTTTTTAGAGTCTTGAACTGGAAAGGTGGTAAGAAGTTTAGCCTAAGCCTCACACATAAAATATGGGAACTCCCAGTAGGTTGGGGATTTATATCTGGGGGTAATTCCAGGGTTTTGTCCTCCCAAGAGATATAAATTGAGGCCTTGAGAGTTTAACGTGGGGGAGGAAGAAGTGTTCTCATAATGACACCTTAAAAGTCCAGGGCTCTGCTAATGCCTAAGGATAGAAAAGCATCATCATCATAGCAGGGGGTGGTGTGGAAGTGCATTCTGGTCTCAGTACTTTGGTTTCCAACATCCAAGGCTAGGTCATCGAGAAACTTCTTTCTCCCCATAGGTTTATGGTATTAGTTACCCAATAAAAGCGGGGTTAATTTTACAACCCAAGTAAAATTTAAGCCAAAAAGGCTTCAACATTACTCTAGGATTTATGAAAGTAAACATGTGGAGTGCTTGCAGGATTTTGCAACATTAAAATTTCAATGTCTTCAAGTCAGGTATATGATGTATCCGTTTGTATGTGTACTTGAAGGTTAAGTTTTTAAGAGCTTTGCAATACAAACTGTTTTGGGAACTAAAATGAAGATACTTTCTCCATCTCCACTTTCAAAATGACTGTTAGAGTGAACAAGGAGTAGAGAGCCACTGGAAACTGGGCTTTTAATGACCAGCTTTATCAGATTTTTTTCACCTGGTTTCCTGTTAGAGCAGGCTTTCTAGACTCCCACACTGAACCCCCAAGCAGTGAAGTCTAGCGCCACAAGGCTGACTACAGTAGATTTTACAACGTAGGAGCTTAGTAAATAATTGTCCTTTAAATAACTGTCTTCTTTGGTAATCATAAATACTTCAATAATAAGCATGTGTGACCTCTGAATAGCACTTTTTAAAAGCCTTTACATTTGATAGGATCCTCATGACTTTCACTCCTAGGGTTGAGAGGTCAATTATTATCTTCTTATAGATAAGAAAACCGTAGCTCAGAGGACTCGGAGAGATTCTAAGGACATGCAATGTTAAGCCCCGGAAGACAATTTCATTCTCCTGACTTTAGTCTACAGTACTTTAACTTAGAAGAAACCAAAGAGGAAAAATATTTTCATTCAGACAGCGTATTGGTTCCAGCCAGGTTAACAGAAGAGGAGCATCCAGGGTGGAAGTCAGCCCAGAAGCCTAGCAGGTGGCCTTTTGTTTGGCTGTGGTCTGCTTTTGAGAAGCAGCTGACTATTCTGTACTCCGTTGTCTTGTGTTTATCGTAGGCCCTTGTAGGATATTATGGCCTCTATCCTTTCAGGCTGAATCTGCCATCGTGGGTCCTACTTTCTAGCCTTAGATCTCTAGCCATTTGCCACACTGTCACTAACCACATTATCTGGGACTGTCACTAGCCACATTACCCTTTGTCTCTAGAATAAAATCTACTCCCCCTACTTTTTATTATTATAATTTTGAGGTAACAACGTTTTTTAAGATTGGGGCCTGGTTGGCTCAGTCGGGTAAGCGGCCGACTCTTGGTTTAGGCTCAGGTCATGATCTCACAGTTTGTGGGTTCGAGCCCCACACTGGGCTCTGCGCGGTGCATGCAGAGCCTGCTTGGGATTCTCTCACTCCCCCTCTCTGCCCTTCCCCCACTGTCTCTCTCTTTTGCTCAGAATAAATAAATAAACTTGAAAAAAATTTTTAAAAATTTAAGATTGTTTTAAAAGTTTTCAGGGAATCATGAAAGCAAGATTTCCATTGCCATTTTCTTTAGATTTCCTGGGATTTAGTGACTCTTGAAATTGTGCAATCCACAGTTTGCCTGGACCTCTCTCTGCAGGGTAGAGATAATGGGTCTTAAGCAGTGAGGAGCCACATAACTGGACTGCCCTCTGGTTTCTTTCCAGCTGCACCCAGCTTCTCACCCCACGGAGCCTCCTAATTGACACATCAGTTGGAGTGGGTCTTGTGGATAATGCACCCACGCCTTTGTAGCAAATGACGCAGAAATAATCTGTGCTTAAAAAACAAAAAACTGTAGAACATGTGCCCAGATTTCCAACTCATTTCCTCTTTACTTTTATAACTACATCATCTTCCAGCCCACCACCAGCTGCGAAAATAAAAGTGCTTTCTCCCATATTTAAGGATGATTTTTGTGCTTAGAATGATTTTCTGGGGGTGAAGGAAACTTGACCAACGTGACCAGCAGATGTTTGAAGTGATGGATGGAACTGAGGCCGAGCCTGACGACTCGGCCCAGTCTTTGGGATAATGTGCCCAGCTTCTCCCCCTAGCGACCGTTTAGCGCATTGCACAGTCAGAGCCGACTGAATGTGGATATATTGCACCAGCTAATGTCTGTGCTCTGGTTTTAGAGATGAGTATGAAGAAGACGGATTCTGTCAGCCATACAGAGGGATTGCATGTGCAAGATTTATTGGCAACCGCACTGTCTATATGGAGTCTTTGCACATGCAAGGGGAAATAGAAAATCAGATCACAGGTAAGTAACGCCAATGACATTGTATTGATACCTTGTATAACTATTTTTCTCACTGAAAGTTTTCTTGAGCTCTTCTTTTAACAAAGGATAAATGGTTAGGGGTTGGAGGTTAGAAGCACAGGCGTTAGGAGCAGGACCACAAAGAAGCCTGAGATACGATCTCTGTGCTCTGGAATGTGCATTACAATACTTTATTGAAGGTTATTGCTCTTAGAGGGAAAAGATGCTCTGAAAAGTCTTTCATTTATTCAGACACTCCATAAATATTATTAGTGTTTCTGGTATATCAGGTACTGGGCTGGGCTCTGGGGACACGATAGTGTGGTGAATAAGCCAGGTTACATCTCTGCCCTCAAGGAGCTTACTATTTGGAAACAACATTGTGTAGACTAAAAGTCCCGTAAGTGCTAAAACAATTTAGAGTCCAGAATTCTGGATGCCATTCCTGTGACTGTGGGGAAATCTCGTATTCTCCATGAAAGTCTCTTCATCTGTGAAGTGAGTGATAAGACAAGATGATCATATGTCTCTTCCTGCTCTAGCCTTCTATATTTTACCCCTCATTTTTCTGAATTGAAAGTATCTTTTGAATCTAATAGTGAAGCACTTCCTAGAATGCAGGAGTGAAGTAATATAGGCCATCTTGTACAATTTTGCACCCCTGGTTCTGGTGGTTATAGTGGCCTTGAACTACTGCATTAGTGTGGTGATGCCTCAGTGCCACGTACCCCTTCAAGCCATTAAAATTGCCCTTATGAGAATCTGATAAGCTGTCAGTGTTAGCAAATAAAAATACAGAACACCCAGTTATATTTTAATTTCAGATAAACAGTGGATAATTTTTTAGTATGCGTGTGTTCCAAATATTTATCTGAAATTGAAATGTAACTAAGTGCCTTGTAGTTTATTTATCTGGCAACCTTAGGATTTATGAGGCAAGAACAAACCTGAGGCAGGCACACAGAACAGCAAAAAGTCTAGAAACTATGTCCTATGAGGAATTTGAAGGCACTAAGAGGGGCCCAAGGGAGCTATTCAACCAGGAGAAGCAACCATAGAAAGTTGTAGTTGCCTTGCTAAAGACCTCAGGCTCTCAGGAAGAAGGACTCTGTGAAATTCCAGAAAGCAGAAGCAGGACTGATGGGAGGGGCTGTTGAAGGCACATTTTAACTTAACATAAGAACATTTTAACACACTCTTCACTAAGTATTCACAAAAAATAAATGGGAGTTCCAACGTTAATGTTTCATCACCCATCTATGATGAGGTAGAAGCTCTTGTCAATGGAGGTTTGCAAAGGGACGCTAGTACTGTTTTTATACATGGATGCCAAACTGGATAAGAGGTTAGGCTAAGTGACCACTAATACACACACTGCAACCACTGAGTTGTGCTTTTTTGAGAACCTCCAAGAGAAATGCCTCATTTTCAGAAGATGGAATAGAAAGTATTCAAGCCACAAGAAATTAGACAAGTTCCCCAAAGTCATCCAATTCAGAGGCAAGACACAGATCTAAATCCTGTGATCAGCCTCAGCCGCCGCATAAAGCAAGTTCTGCCCTGCAGCTGTCAAATGTTTTAGAAGCTGCACAAAACTAATAAAACGTACCGGATGAAACACAAAGTTCTTTGCTTTGTAGTAAAAATGAAAAATATATTGTGCTTTAACCTAATTAATTCTTTTTATTAGGAAATGGTACATATGTAACTTAATCCTGTTTTTTTAACTTTGTAGTCAAAATGATTTTTTTTCAAGCCAGTGAAAGTAAGCTGCCTGGACATCTGAACTGAATCTCTTCTTGGCCTTGTCTATTTGAGCACAGCGGATTCCTTCCAGTGTGTGTTTATATCTGATATCTGTTGACTAGATAACCGAAGGAGATAAACCCTGGCCCCTGGGAGTTAATAACTGTGTTTGTTTTCCAGCTGCCTTCACCATGATTGGCACCTCCAGCCACTTATCTGATAAGTGCTCTCAGTTTGCCATTCCTTCCCTGTGCCACTATGCCTTCCCGTACTGCGACGAAACCTCATCCATCCCTAAGCCCCGGGACTTGTGTCGCGATGAATGTGAAATCCTGGAGAACGTCCTGTGTCAAACAGAGTACATTTTTGCAAGATCAAATCCCATGATCCTGATGAGGCTGAAACTACCAAACTGTGAAGATCTCCCCCAGCCGGAGAGCCCCGAAGCCGCAAACTGCATCCGGATTGGAATTCCCATGGCGGATCCCATAAATAAAAGTAAGTGACTCTTGACCTTCTGTGCTGCCTGGGGGCCAGCAACCCCATGGCACAGTGAAAACTGGACCTTTATCTGTAATGA
Organism: Felis catus; assembly: GCF_018350175.1. NCBI lineage: Eukaryota > Metazoa > Chordata > Mammalia > Carnivora > Felidae > Felis > Felis catus. Next base: position 52,820,599 of record NC_058375.1, read on the forward strand.
TTCATATTGGTAGTCAGATTACCTTCCGATGGGCTAAATACTGTGTGGGGGCTGAGCATTCAGTAGATTACATGCAGTAACTATCTTTAAGAAGCTTCATGAAGAGAATACATTTTTATTTTTATTTTTTAATATTTATTTTTGAGAGAGAGAGAGAGAGAGCATGCAAGCAGGGGCAGAACAGAGAGAGACAGACAGGGGATCCGAGGCAGGTTCTGCACTGACAGCAGCGAGCCCCATGTGGAGGTCGAACTCACGAACCAGGAGATCACAACCTGAGCCAAAGTCAGAAACTCAACCCACTGAGCCACCCAGGCACCCCGATAATAAATGTTTAAATATAGTTGTTGGTGGGGCGCCTGGGTGGCGCAGTCGGTTAAGCGTCCGACTTCAGCCAGGTCACGATCTCGCGGTCCGTGAGTTCGAGCCCCGCGTCGGGCTCTGGGCTGATGGCTCGGAGCCCGGAGCCTGTTTCCGATTCTGTGTCTCCCTCTCTCTCTGCCCCTCCCCCGTTCATGCTCTGTCTCTCTCTGTCCCAAAAATAAATAAAAACGTTGAAAAAAAATTAAAAAAAAATAAATATAATTGTTGGTTCCTCAATGACTTAAATAGAATTACCGTATGACCCCGCAATGCCACTCGTGGGTAGACACTCAGAGAATTTCAAATAGGTGCTCAAACAAAAACTTGTGTGTGTTAAGTGTTCATAGAGGCTCTATACACAATGGCTAAAAGGTAGAAACAACCTAAATGTCCAGCAGTGGATGAGTGGCTAAACAAATTGTGGTGTACCTATAGAATGAAATATTATTCATCCATAAAGAGGAATAAAATCCTGTTACATGCTACAGCATGGCTGAAACTTAAGAAAAGTATTACGTAAGTGAAAAAGGCCAGACGCCATTGTGTGATTCCTTTTATATGAAATATCCAGGAAAGACAAATCCATAGAGATAGAAAGCAGATTAGTGGTTGCCAGGGACCAGGGGAAGGGGGTGTGGGGAGGGACTGCTAAATGAGTATAGGGTTTCCTTTGAGATGATATACAAGTCTTCTGGAATGAGATAGTGGTGAAGGTTGCACAATGTTTTGAATCTTCTAAAGACACTAACGGTAAATTTCACGATATGTGTATTGTACCCCAATTTTAAAAATATATACATGGGGCTTGCCTCTCTCCACTCTCTTCTCACCTCTGTTCCTCTGTAATTTTCCACTTACCTAGAGTTAAGTTTTACCGGTAATTTTTTAGTTTCCTTTTGGTATTTAATATTATTCTATTAGTTAAATGAGTTAATGCATCTAAAATGCTTAGAACTACGCTGAGCACGTAATAATAGTGATATCTTCACTACTACTATTTTTACTATTATTTTATCATTACCCCTCCATATTTTAATTTCAACTTAATGGATTTTTACAGTGCTTTCAAGTAAGTGCCATGGTGGTCACCTGGGGAGAGGATTGCATCAGCACACGGTGGCCCCAACTCCTGTGAGAAACTCATAATTCACTGCTCCTAATGAACATTTGCTGGGAACTAGGCTCTTTATCACACGATTCATGTCTAAAGACATCAAGCAGAAATGGAAAGAGCAGTTCAGCTTGAACCTTTCCTGAGCCATTCACTAGGAAATTACTCCTGTGCCCCCAGTTCTGATTTTTTTTTTCTGTGTTCAGTATTAAAAATGCATGTGGAGGACTGGTTTTATTCCTGAAGCATAAGCTTTAAATCCTCCCAGGAATGTAACTGTGAGGCAGGACCTATGTCCCAGCCCAGCAAGCAGGGAGACTGCCCACATGGCCCCTGACCAGCAGGGAAGCCTTAGCCATGAGCTTAATTGCACGTCTTCCCTCCAGAAACTGCTGGCTGGAAGTTCCAGCATCTCCTGTTTCTTGCTCTCAGTTTGGGCCTTTCTCTTCTGTTTTTCAGACCACAAGTGCTATAACAGCACAGGTGTGGATTACCGGGGGACCGTCAGCGTGACCAAATCAGGGCGCCAGTGCCAGCCGTGGAATTCTCAGTACCCCCACACGCACACCTTCACCGCTCTCCGTTTCCCAGAACTGAACGGAGGCCATTCCTACTGCCGCAATCCGGGGAATCAGAAGGAGGCCCCCTGGTGCTTCACCTTGGATGAAAACTTTAAGTCTGACCTGTGTGACATCCCAGCATGTGGTAAATGCCTTTAACGTATTCAGTCACCTTTAAAAATCCCCTCTCCATCCCCCACCCCCCGCCCTTAGGAGAGTCTATGAGGGGCAAAGGAGATGGATAGTGTTTGTTTGGTCTCAAACTGGGTTTCTAAGACAGGTAAACCTTGCTGTTTCTGCATAAAACACCTTTTAGGGTACCAATGCACACTCTCGGGGAGGAAACTGCCTTATTCCTACAACCATTGTGGTTCGTGGGGAAAATGGGGCAGGCGTGAAACCACTTGTCACAGTCATTTATGTAGTAAAAGATATTACCTGCAATGGTCCATGTCCAAGTGCACCCATTACTCAGTCATCCAGGGCAGAGTATAGATAAACTGTGTCTTCTGTGTCATCCTTTTATGCTGCAGAAGTGTGGAAAGAAAATGAAATACCTGAATCAGTTTTTTGTTTTCTGTTTTTTGGGTTTTTTTTTTTTTTTTTTTTTTTTTTTTTTTTGTCTAGAAAAAATGTTTGGAGGGTAGGAGAAAGACCATGAAAGCAAGGGTGAAATCTGGAATTTGGGACTGTTTTGGAACTGACTCATCTTCCTGGTCCTTCTTCTCATAGATAATGTCAACTGGGTTTCCCCAGCATAGAGGGAGGGTACGATGTCACTGCAGGAAAAGCCATAACAATAACAGGGACCTAATAATGATATCCACCTGGGAGGATGAATGAGTTGTTAACTGAAAAATTCTAGGAAATCTGGAAGATAGTAAATGCTTAACGAATATTATCTATTATAATTATTGTCTGGGCAGTATATAAAGAGGAATCTACTCTAATTAGTATCAGTCTACATAAGGAATGTTTGCTCTGAGTTTAGCAAATATTATTTGAGAGCCCACTGTGGAGTAGGGGGTTTGAAAGAGAAATAAAATGTGATTCACATTACAATCACAATGCAGTGTGTATGATACAATAGAAGTTAGCACAAATGTTATGGAACAAAGAAGAGGAAGCTAAAACATACTAAAGAGGTCCATAGGAAGAAGTAATAAAAATGTTAAAAAGAAACCTTAGTGATGAGAATTTGGGAAACTTATTCTATAATTTCATTCTTATGTGTTACCTGTTACCATAGTGTCTTCTCTTGCAAAATGGTTTTATGGGTGCTTAAACATGCCAAGTTTGAGAAGGAGGTGACCAGACCCCTTTTGTGGTCTGGACTTTAAAATGCCTTCATATGCAGCATAAAGAACAAATTATGATGTAAAACTCTTCCAGAGCCACCATTGGAAACTTCAAAGCAAATTATCCTGTATTTTTTAAATGGTTTGCTCTTAGTAACTCATGACTTTTCCCACATGCTATATTCAACATTAATAGGAGAGGAATAAAAATAAAATGTAGATTTATAATCATTTACTTAGTTTCCACCTCTTCTCTTAAACTAGTTAAGGTACAAAGATCTGTAAGAGAGTCAAGGATAAAAGCAACACTCACTGAGCACCTTCCATGTGCCAGGCATGGTACTTGGGGTTGTCATGGGCTTTATTTATACTCACCCTTACACTGTGACAAGTATTTTTTTTTCAAGTTTATCTATTTATTTTGAGAGAGACACAGTGCAAGCAGGGGAGGGGCAGAGAGAGAGGGAGAGAGAGAAAATCTTGGCAGGCTCTGTGCTGCCAGCTGCAGAGCCCGACACAGAGCTAAAACTCACAAACCATGAGGTCATGACCTGAGTTGAAACCAAGAGTCAGTCGCTTAACTGAGCCACCCAGACATCCCTGTGACAGGGGTTTTATTAACCCTATGTTGCTGGTAAATGGCAGGTCTGTCTGACTCTAAGCTCACCTTCTTGCTACTCTACCATGATAATTCAGAATACTGAGATGTGTCCTCAGGGAAACCAAATGAATTGTTTTAAGGAAGAAACACATTGTTCACTCCACTCTGGGTAAATGCTCTTGTCCTTTAGATGACTTCTGACTCTTGATTTCCAACAAACGCCCCACAGAAAAAGGGAGATAATTTGTTCATAAACTGGAAAATTTGTTGATTAGCTGATTCGAGCTCTATTACAATTAGTTTAGTATAGTCAAGACTCTAAGTTCTATCTAAAAAGTACTGTTTTCATGTCAGTGACCTTCCTGAAGCAATCAGACCAAATACACACTCTGAGGGATAAAAGAAATCCTTGAACAGTCTTTCAGACTGGACAGAGAGAAAAAGATCACCTACATCTACAGAACACTTACCAGGTGCCTGCACAGTGCCCCATGCTTTACATATTTGTATGCATTTAAAATTCATAACCACCCTGTGGGGTAGGTGTTATTAATGTAGTCCACTGAGGTTCAGAAGGACTAAAGGACTTGTCTAAATCACACAAATGGTGAGATTAGACCTTGGACTCTCATCTACCTACGTATAGCTCTGACCAAACTCAAAACTCATGCTCTTTTCCCAAACACTCTGCTATCTCCCATTTAAAGATTTTTCAGAAATAAATAAAAGAATAACAATAGGCCTCACCTCTGAATTCCAGTATGTAGATTTTCATAATATGATAGGACATCGAAAAGTGTTCCCTTGCCAATAAGGAAATCCATTGTGGTATTATTCTGTATTATTACAGTATTAATCAGTACAGTGATGTTAGAAACCCTCAGGGTATTTCTCTCTGAATATCAATCAGCAGAGGACACAGTTAACATTCTGATGACTGGTTAGGTCTAGTCATGTGAGATAGATTTAGAATGTTAAGCCTAGAGAAGACGAGGCAGTTTTCACCACTTACAATAATAATTTTTATTAAAAAGAACGTTTTCATTTCATTTTGAAAGAAAACAGTTCCTTTTGAATTCTTCAAGCCAAGCCACAAAGACATCCATTAAAGACACTGGGAACACTTGACATGTGATCTGGAAGCAGCTGCTGAGAGGCCAGTGGCTCCCCCGTGTGGGAACTAAAAAGGAAAACAGGCTGGCATCAGCTGTTGTGCCCAGGCAAGGCTTCTCAGAATTGCCTCTGGATAGACCACCTCTAGCAACCTAATCATAATAGCATCCCACTTTGATAACACTTCTTTAGGGCAGTTGATTTTTTTTCTCTTTTCATTCTTACACAATTATGAAAGATAAAGTAGGAATTTCCTGCCCTCTTTCACCAAGGCCCAGGGAAGTGGTAAGACTTACCCAAGACCACAAATCAACTAATAGAAACTAGGTCTGCTATGTCTAGGATACTTACTGCTCTTTGTTCTATACCAGTGCTTCCCAATCGGCAGAAGTTTTGCCTTCTGGGGAACATTTGGCAATGTCTCAAGATATTTTGGTCATCACTCCTGGGTGGGGTTGTGAGATGCTACTGGTGTCTACTGGGTGGAGGCCAGAGAGGCTGCTAAACACCCTTCAATGCACAGAATGACCCACACAAAGAATTATCCAACCCAAAATGTCAATAGTGCCAGGATTGAGGAACCCTGAGACTGGATAGGAATTATACAATTTAGACTATAGAATATAGTATATTGTATATATTATTAAAAAATTATACAATTTAAACTATAAAATAATAATAACATTAGGGGCGCCTGGGTGGCTCAGTTGGTTAAGCATCCGACTTCAGCTCAGGTCATGATCTCACAGTCTGTGAGTTCGAGCCCCACGTCGGGCTCTGTGCTGACAGCTCAGAGCTGACAGCTCAGAGCCTGGAGCCTGCTTTGGATTCTGTGTCTCACTCTCTCTCTGCCTCTCCCTTGCTCATGGTCTGTCTCTCTCTGTTTCAAAAATAAATTTAAAAAAACATTAAGAAAATAATAATAATAATAATAACATTAAACAGGAGTGCCTGGGTGGCTCAGTTGGTTAAAAGTCCGACTTCATCTCAGGTCATGATCTCACGGTTCGTGAGTTCAAGCCCCACATCAAACTCACTGCTTTCAGCACAGATCCCTCTTCAGATCCTCTGTCCCCTCTCTCTCTGCCACTTCCCTGCTAGTTTTCTCTCTCAAAACAAATAAATAAACTTAAAAAAATAACATTAAACAGCAGTTGCCATCTATTGAGTGTTTATAATGAGCCAAAGACCGTGCTAAGAGTTTTTTAACTCTTAGCATTATCTCATGTATAATAGTTCTGTAATCCAGTAAGTTGCATTTTATTCTACCCTAGAAGAGAAAACAGAGACGTAGAGAGGTGAAATAACTTCCAAGGCCACATGGTTAATAAGAAATGAACTCAGGACTCAAACCTATGGCTGGTCTTGTGTACTCTATGATTTATGTATGTGTGTATCTGTATATACAGAGAGAGAGAGAGAGAGAGAGAGAGAGAGAGAGAGACTGAGGATAACTTTTCATCTTACAATGAGTTAAAATCGTGTGGGGCAGATTTGAAATGAGTCCTTTCCCTTCTCCCTCTGAAAATGGGATGGAATCTCATGGGAACGTTCCTGCATTCTTTAGTTAAGTAAAAGTTGAGGAGATTTCAAAATCTCCATGTGGTTTCTCATTTTCCTACTGATAACTTTTGTTTTCGTTTCAACCAAGTAAGGCTAAAAGGAGTTGAGGCCTAATTAAATGCAGAATGTGAGCATTTGTTGTACTTTCTAGAATAAAGACATTTGAGAACGGTCTGCCACAGACCGTTTTATCTGCAAACTTTCGCTTTAAGACAGAACATAAAATTAAACACAACCAAATATGTTTGCTCTGAATTCTGGGAATTGGCTAGGACTCCGCATGTGCCCAAGCCAGTGCTTGGAGGAAGTGACAGGACAAAAGATAGTTTGGGCGAGACCTGACCTCCCATCCTCCCTGTCTTTTCCTCCCTATCCCAGGCATCTAACAACAACTCGAACAGTTAATTATTTATTTAGTCACTCACTGAAACCAGTTTGTGTTGGGTTTCTACTATGCTTCAGACTTTGTGAACAGGGTAGATCAAAGCATGCCTTCATGTAGCCTACAATCTAGTGAAAGAATCTGATGGAAAAAGTATGAATCACGTTAAACACTGTCTTATAGCTCTGAACATTTATGTACGCTGTTACATGCTTGGCATTTTAGTGATGACTGTGGTCTGTCGAACACTGTGCCAGGTTCCTTAACACCAGCATCTGGCCTGGGACTTAGCTGATGTTTAATAAAATGTGTTGAGTTAATGAATCCTCATAATAACCACAGGATAAAGGTATCCTCTCCGTTTTACTGATGGAGAAGCTGAGGCAATGTTGTTTTTACTACAGCCAAGATTCAAACCAGGTCCACAGGATTCTAGGTCCAGTCTTCTGTTCACCATGGCACAGTTACCTTAAAGTACAAATTCTAGGTTATTCAGAGGAATAAACGATGCTTTATCATTTTCCTCCTTCTTTTGATCACTATGAACCATCTAGGTCTTTGGGATGCTGTCCATTGATTTTCTTATTTGCAGCTCCACACATGCAGGAGTAGGGCCGCAGCCAGGAAGTCATCTACTCTGAGAGACCCTAGGTGCTCCACTCAGCCTCAGCCCTGATGAGGACTAGCTCCCCCAGCAGCTCCACGCAGGGCTCGCAATGTTTGCCCATTTCCCGTTAAATCCACCTCTCCTCCCTTCCCGGCAGCCCCACGTCCCCAGTCCTCAGAGTTGGCCATTTTCCCTGAGATCCTGCCTGCAAACCTTCATTCACTACGCCTTTACCTCTAGTCACTGTGGCCACCTTCCAAGCCAAATACTGTGGGTTGGGTGGAAACTACGTCGAAAAAGAAACATTTGCCTATGTTCTTTCCAACTGGCACCTAGGCACACCTCCCAGGTTCACAGTTTCACTGTAGCCCTTATCATTGCTTTTCTATGCAGCCCTGGGGGCAGATCCATGGAAAGGGCCTGTTTCTCTGGGAGCAGCTTTTGCATGATCTGACCATTTGACTTTGGCTGTATTCTACCACAAGACTTACGTTCTTTCTCTCCCCCAGCTAACTGAGATCTTCTATTGGTTCCTCCCTCAAATTGTATGGCGAAGCTGAATCTTGATTGTAGTGGTGTTTTCCTCTTCAAACCCCAGTCCTTTATTCTACTGTAGATTAAGTCTAGAGGCCACGTTTCTTCCGCCAGCCAGGCTAGCACGTCTGAGAGACCTCTACCAAATAACTAGAACTTCCAAACAGCGGTATTGTTTTAGTCCTCAACCAGTTTCACCATAGAGTGCCCAATGATAAAAAAAAAAAAATTAGTGGGCCATTTGGCTCCATTTGCAGTTTTCATACCTGGCCTATTACTTTTGTATTTCCTTTTAAGTCCTTGGCTTGCAACAGTTTGCCAAAAGGCACATTGCCCAGTTCTGTGCCTGAATAGCCCTGACTTGTCCCATAACCTTACAAACACCCGCCCTGGGTTCTGCTTTGTCACAAACCATTTTCTACAATGTGGTGGTTTACAGTTCGGGGCAAGGCAGATGTTTTCCAGATTGCGAACACTGCAGTTTTTAACTCACTCTGTCAGCAGCCTTCTCCCATATTTCATAGAAGACCTGTTGTAAGGCAATTTGTCTTTCAGCCATTTCTTCAAACCAAAATTGAACATTACAGTGAATTGGATGGTGGGGAGGGGGAACGGAGGGAGGAATAGAGCACTGCTTTGTATGGTTTGAAGTTTTCCGGAAGAGTTATTTTTATGCTACAGAGATTTTCAAGATGTACTTTATTCTCCAGTCTCTATACATTTTCGACAAAGTAAAGAACAATAGTTACCCAAAACTTATAACTAAGTCATGTTCCATAAACATTTTTAACCATAAATTAATTTTTCTCAAAGGTATTTTTATTGTTCTCAAAATATATTGAGTCATGTACCCAGTGTGTCAGCTGCTCCAGCAATAAGCTCTGGGAAGCTTTTAACTCTTTTGGCCCACCACCATGCCAATGGGAAGGGCTCCTGGTCACTTTAACCCTTTGGTGACAGAATTCTGATACAACACCACAGTGATCTCTGCTATTGGCTTTGTATCAGCCAAGATTCTGGCAGAAAGCAAAAGGGACAAGCAGACACACTATGGAGAACTTCATAAAGAGACCGTTTATGAAGGTGTTGGCAGAATTAGGAGAAACCAATAAGGTGAAGGACCCATGGCTAGCAGAAGTGGGAGGCATTATCCAAGGCTTGAGGAGTCAAATGAATGATTGGTTACCTTACCTTGTGAAACACAGCTGAGGCTGGAGAGAGGGCTGTTCAAAGGCTCTGGCCTTTAATAGAGGGAGGAAGTCAATCCTCTGCAACTCAGCAAGGGGAAAGCCTTGGAACAAACATGTGAACCATACTCTTCTTGCCCTGGGCAGTTCTTCTTGTCCTGCCAATGTCTCCCATTGGCTGAACCTGACTGGAAGCCAGAGGACAAGGGTGCCCACTGATACTGTCCATAGAAGTCAGCCTCAGCATAGAGCTGAGGAGAAAAGACCAATACTGGATCTGAGGACACTCAGGGAAAAATATTCATCACTACCTTTAAATCAGTTACTTCGCAAGAAAGCCAAAAGTACAGTAGGAGTCTAAATAAGGTATGTCAAATCAGATTATAAAACTAGAGAACTTTGGGAGGAACCATAGAAACTATCCAGGCTCTATTTGACCATTGCCAGAGACCTTCAGAGACAGGGACATCTCACCACCCCAAAGAGGTTGTGGGATGGCTCCCACTGCTCAAAGTCTGCATTTGTAAGTCTGAAATCAAAACTTCTATGTGAAATCCCCTCATTTTTAAAAACTGTTGACCACTAACTCAAATTAGAAAAAACAAAAACAAAACTAATAAGGAACAAACCTATGTACTAGATCCAGTTTGTAACCTCTGGTGCATTTATCATCCAAATTCCAAAGTACCTATTACATCCTTTATTTAATTTTTAATTTGGTCTAAAGAGCATGTAGCTCTTCCAACCTTTCCTTACCCATCTTCCTCTTCCTCTGAATGTTTCTTGCTTTTTTAAAGCCCTTCTTAAAATTTTTTTTTAACGTTTATTTATTTTTGGGACAGAGAGAGACAGAGCATGAATGGGGGAAGGGCAGAGAGAGGGGGAGACACAGAATCAGAAACAGGTTCCAGGCTCTGAGCCATCAGCCCAGATGCGGGGCTCGAACTCACAGACCGCGAGATCGTGACCTGGCTGAAGTCGGACGCTTAACCGACTGCGCCACCCAGGCGCCCCAAAGCCCTTCTTAAAAACATGGCTCTTAGAATAGACCTTTTTGGTATTTTTAAATCAGTGAAGGTAGAAAAGGACCATGATATTTTTTATCATTACTCAGTATTGCCAATGAATGTTTTTTTGTTTGTTTGTTTATTTGGTTTGGTTTTTGTTTTTGTTTTTGTTTTTTTGCTAAAAGTGCCATATATAAAAATTTTTGGAGCAATTTCATTGTGCTATTTCTGGGTCCAACTGAGACTTCAAGTCTTCATTAAAATTTATTAGTCTTCCTTTTTCCTCTTTTCTTTTCTTTTCTTTTTTTTTTTTTTGGTTTTGTTACATAAAAAATTATTTAGTAGATTTGCTTAATCACGGGATTCTTTAAGCAAGAACTCTAACGTAACTGCAAGCTATAATATTTATTTGTAAAATTTCAATTGTTGTTTTTGGGTCATTATTTTAGCCTGTACATTTTATTTCTATACATCTTATTTCTATAATCAGGTATCTTTCCTAGATTTTGGTCATTTTCAAGTTTCATAAACGTATCATCATCAAGCAGTTAATGATAATGTCAAACAGGCAGGTTGGCACAAGCTTAGCTCTCTACAATTTGAGGTTGATTTAATGATTAACCCTTTTAGGGTACAGGCACATGGTAAATTTCAAATTTATCTAATGACATTATAATCTAGCCCTCCATCTTAGGTCCATAAGGATATCTTGGGTCTCGATCAAATGACTTGCTGAAGTTTAAATGTGCTTGGTCTCTCACTCTAAAATAATCCTCTCAGAAATGAAAGAGATTTAATTTTATAAAAATGATTGAATTTTGGCACTTAAAGAGTAGCCCAATTAAAAAGTGGGCAAAGGATTTAAACAGACATTTCTCCAAAGAAGATATACAAATGGCCAACAATATATGAAAAGATGCTCAGTATCATGTGTCATTAAAGAAATGCAAATCAAAACCACAATGAGACATCACCTCACACCCATTATTAGGACCCATTATTTTATAAGAAAAAGAAAAGGAAGAAGAGGAAGAGGAGGAGGAGAAGAAGAAAATAGCACATGTTAGCAAAGACGTGGAGAAATTAGAGCCATTGTTCACTATTGATGGGAAAGCAAAATGGCGCAGCCATTATAGAAAACAGTATGGATGTTTCTCAAAAAACTAAAAATAGAATTACCATATGATCCAGCAATCCTACTTCTGGATATACATCCAAAGGAACGGAACATAGGATCTCAAAGAAATATTTGTACACCCATGTTCATCACAGCATTATTCACAATAGCTTCCACAAAAGAAGTGGAAGCAAGCCCATCGATGGATGAATCCATAAAGAAAATGTGGTATTTACATACAGTGGAATATTTTTCAGCCTAAAAAAGGAAGGAAGTTTGACACATGTAAAAACATGGATGAACCTTGAGGACATTTTACTGAGTGAAATAAGCCAGTCATAAAAAGACAAACACTTTATGATTCCACTTATATGAGGTATCTAAAATAATCAAATTCATAGAAACAGAAAGTAGACTGGTTGCTGTCAGGGGCTAGAGGGAGGGATAAGTGCAGTTATTGTTCAATGAGTATAGAGTTTCAGTTTTGCAAGATGAAAAAGTCTTGGAGATCTTTTGTACAACAATGTGCATACACTTAGCACTACTGACCTTACACATGAGTAAGATGGTAGATGTTATTAATTTTTTGCCATAATTAAGCTTTTTTCAATTAAAGACAAAAGATTAGCCCAACTCTGTCCTTTTATAGAGGAGAAAACTGAGATCATAAGAATTTATAGACACTCCTGGTGAACTCATGTGGATTCTAGTTACTAAGATTTTTCTCAAGTGCTCACCAATGAGTTACTGTCCCTATCTTGTTGTGGTTAAAACATTTGCTGAAGAGAAAAAAAAATGTTAACCACTATATATGGCCAATCATAGTCTTTTTAAGAATTAATTTGAAAATATATAAGGCAATAGGTGATCTACTTAGTATTTTCATCATTAAATCAAGAGACCACCTAATGGTGGACCCAGCCTGCCAACTAAGGGCCTAGTTACCCCCTTTGCTCCTATGACTTCCAGGCATGTGCTTAAATATCACTGGTGTGGGCTCCTATCTGCTACAGACCCACTTATTTTGTAGCTTTCAACTAATAAATGGTAGCAATTCCTGTTTTTTTCTATGATTTTTATTTCTTTTCAGACAAGATTATAATTTAAGTTGTTTATTTTATTTTACTTTATTTGGAATCGTAAGGTTCTGTAAGACTTCGTCCCACCTTTGCCGTATTTAAGATCTAAGAAATTTTTTGTTTTAACTCAAAGTAATATCCCAGGTGATGTTTCACTTTATAAAAGTACCTCTTGAATAAGAAGTCATGTTTACCTTGTTTTAAGCCTCAGGATAAGAAAGGAGTATTTTCTCCATTATATTTAATTACTAATCAAAGTATTGAATATCTTTGTAAAAATAAAAATAGGAATGTCAGATGTGAACTCTGATACCAAATTGTTGATTTTTAAAAGGAAATTAATCATGTGATCCAGACTAAATAGTTGGTTTCAAAAATCTCAAGTATTTAACTTGATGTAACTAATATGTGCATTTAACTTTTAAACAGTTATTTCAAAGTATTAAAAATCTTCACCGTTCTAATTTTCAGCCAGTTTCCTTTGTAATGCACTGAAGGTGTCCATTACCCTGTAAAGTGAATAGTAAGAATAGTGTCCATTGTTCTAATGTGATCTGTTTAATAGTGTGATTCCCCACCAGATATTAGCCCTCATTAAAGGGAACCTTGGAATCTTAAGGAGAATAATGAAAAACAAGTCCATATGGTATTTTAATTTGTATTAGTAATAGAATTTTGAAAGCATAAAAGCATCGAAGGGAGACAGCCTTGCATTCCAACCCAGACCCTACCACTTTCTAGCTTTGTCAAATTATTTGTTCTTTCTTAGCCTTCTTTTACCTACATGTAAAATCGAGAACATCAAGTACCTGATTAAAGTAATGAATACAAATGATAGGCTGTTCAAAGAAGGTGAGCAAATGTTCATTTTCTAATTTTCCATGAGTAGGGTTAGTTGTTCTGTGGAAAGCTTTTATATAAAGTTTTTTGAACCAGACTGACTCCCTTCTGGCCTAATGCAGAGAGAGGTGTGTGTGGGACAGTGAGTGTGCTGTATCACAGGTTTACAACAGGTCTAAATTTGTTTTCTGTCACTTCCAACATGGCCACATATTGTTCTGCTTGATTATTTCACTTGGCAAAAAGACACTGTGGGCTCGTTTGCATATCCTCAGTGTAATCAGAAGGAGCCAAGTTTGACTGTGTTTAAAGATCCGGCTTCTTGAAGTTTGTTCTCCTGCAGACCCACAGGGGGATTTGTCCCAGACCTCCCATTTACAATCAAGGCGTTCCGTGAATAATCTGATACAGAATGAGTACAGAATAGAACTCCTTTGTTTGCTAGACAGGTGAGATCCCTACTTTCTCTTGTTGCTAAAAATCTGGGCCAGAAAAATGACTAGCATTACATGAGTACTAAATTAACCTCATTCCTTTTGTAATCATTACCCTTATAATGATTTCACTGAAAATCCAAGAATAACAAGAGGGACCCCCCCCACACACACACACACCGGGGTACTGAGAAATTTGGAAGTGTTTTTATAATGTTAATAGTCATAGCATCCAACAACTGTGTGGCAGTTTTCAGTTTTCTGCAGTTTTGTCATGAACATCATCTCTCACATGAAGCAAATAAGATTGGTAGAGCAAATTATCATTCCCTTGAATAAATGAGGAGGTGAAGGTCAGAAAGTTTCTTTCCTGCTTAAGGTTATTTTGAATTTCCAGCCCAAAGTTTTTATCTCTGAATCCTTTTCTATTCTAAGGGTAAGGGATAAACATCGACTGATTTAGTTTTAACAGGTACTACAGTAATACTTTCCGTGTTACTTCATTTACTGTTCACAACAATTCTGTGAAATAGGTATTACTGGTCTCATTTTATAGATGAGTTTACACAGAGAGGCTAAGTGCCTAATGAAAGTTACATAGATGATGACAAAGTCGGTCTTCAGAGGTTTCTGAATCTAAGACATACACTTCATTTATTCTGCCACACTGTCTCTAAAGTGTCTATAGATAGACAGATCTTAGATAGATAATCTATTCTAGATCTATTATATTCCTGTTATAGAAGATCCATCTGCTATGCCCTGTGGTAAACACTTTTCCATGTGATTTCTTTTTTTATGTTTATTTATTTTTGAGAGAGAGACAGAGAGAGAGAGAGAGCAAGCAGGGGAGGGGAAGAGAGAGGGCGGCAGAGGATCTGAAGCAGGCTCTGCACCGACAGCAGAGAGCCCAAAGCAGGGCTCGAATTCACAAACTGTGAGATCATGACCTGAGCAGAAGTCAGATGCTCAACTGACTGATCCACCCAGATGCCCCTCCATGTGATTTCCTTCTCTCTGTCCATCCACTCGCAGACATGCAGACACAATTGTTACGAAAGCGACTGAGACTGAGTTCCAAAGACAAGAATGACTACAATGGTCTCCAGAGATGCCTGGCTTATACGTTTACCTGCTACTGTATATAAAGTGGGGAGTGCAAAGGCAGCACATCTAGCAAAGCTTCTGTGTCATTCCCCACCTTTCAGACCTCCTGCCTCCTTCCTACCTCTGTGAAACCAGAGAAATCCTACCATAAGAAAATGGGTGCCAAACAATAGCCATTGTCAAATTACTGGCAGTGCAGTGGACTTTCTAGAGTAGGAGGTTATTACAGCAAGACCAACAGGGGAGGAGTCCTGGCTTTTGAGTTACTAGCCGCATGTCCTGGGGCAAGTCACTTAACCACTCTGTCCCTCCACTTCCTCACCTATAAAAATAGCCATAAGGATGGCACCTGCCTCATGGGATTGGTTGTGAGGATAAAATTAATGAGTTAATGAAAAGTACTTACAACGGTACCTGGCCCATAGCTAACATGATTTTGTGCTAGAGGACACTCAGTAAATATTAAAGCTGTTATGTTTATTATTCTCGATAAGCATATTTTACTCCTCCCCAAATCCCTCTGAGGGTTAACCCACAGCACAGTCCCAACACCCAGGTTTTGGTGCCCCTCCCTAACTTCATGTATTGAGTCTGTTTATGTAGGGAGAAGGCAATGTGATTTAGTTACTGCTATATCTCACTGAATAATAGGTTCCCAAGGCAGGTGCATGCAAGCAAGAATGATGTATAGTCTATTCTCTTTTATATGTACTAGGGAAGGCCACTGTTTAAAGAGACTTTCTGGGTTTCTCGACCACTCTAGTCATACTTCCCTTGCAGCCTTTCTAACAACATATTGTAATTACCTTTTCTCTGTTTTCCTTACCCAACCATGAGCTCCTTAAAGGCAAAGGACATATCGTATTTAATTTTATATCCCCAGTACCTAGAATAGTCCTTGGCAGTAGTAGCTTTTGTTTATTGACTTACTGAACAAGTGGGAAGATGAGTGAATGGATACATGGTTAATTCTATGTTAAGTAAATAATCATCTCTGAATTTTGTGTCAATCTGAATTTTCATACCTTGGATTTTTCTTAAAGCAAGATGGCCAATGAGGTTATTGGTGATCAGGGCATGCATTATGTAACCCCTCTAATTACTGCCCATAATTCTTGTGTTTGTTTTGTCAGTCAAATAATTTATTAACATATGCCCAAAGAATTTAAAGGTCAGACTCAAGTCCATTTTTAAGAAGTATGCTTCATGTCTTCTATACATATTATATACTTTTCCTAGCAATGGCAGAGTAGATATATAAGATTTCAAAAATATACTTCACAGTGTTAGTACTCATAATTATTGGGTTCATATGAAATCATTTAAGAGGAATTCTTGGATTTCAAAAAAGCATCAGGTTATGCAGCGATGCTGTGCTTGAGGAAATTGTAGACACTTTTCAAAATAGATACTTCACTTTTGCAGATGAGTAGCAGTGAGGCCCAGACAGGACAATGATTTGCTCAAGGCCACACAGCTCATCAGAGACTGAGTCAGGTTCCCATGTTCTCAGGCCAGTGGCTTTGTGGAAACTGGGACCAGGATTCTTAAGTGATGTTGATTCTGGAAGGTGCAGGAGTGGCCCTGTAAATCCAAACCAGCCAGGACAAGGGCATGATTTCTGGAACATCACATTGTGGTGGTTCTGGGCTAACAGCCAATTGTAGAAGAGCCCTGTGACCCACATCAATGCCCTTAGGGGTATCTAGTCCTTTCACATGATGTTTAACTCTTAACGTGTTAGAGAAATGCAGGTCTGCTGCTAAAGAGAGGCAAGATCAGAGGGAGACCCACACACATGCAAAGGCCTCATAATGTCCCTCTGCAATTTTTAAACACTTGAACTTTAAACTTTTAAACTTCAATAAATTATGTTGAAGGTTTGATAGAAACAAATTGTAATAAGCAACGGTTCCTTTTTTCTCCAGTGAATTTGTGTGTCTAGAAGAATAGGAGGTCATTTTAAACTACGCAATGTAGTATTATACATGTTATTTGAGCCAGAATGACTTTTGCTCTTTTCTATTTCTGTACCCAGATTCGAAGGGCTCCAAGGAGAAGAATAAAATGGAGATCTTGTACATACTGGTGCCAAGTGTTGCTATTCCTCTGGCCATTGCTTTTCTCTTCTTTTTTATCTGCGTCTGCCGCAATAACCAGAAGTCATCGTCACCGCCAGTCCAGAGGCAACCGAAACATGTCAGAGGTCAAAACGTGGAGATGTCAATGCTGAGCGCATATAAACCCAAGGTAAAATCAGCAGTACAGAGCTGCATATATTCTATAGGCTTCAGGTTAAAGCAAAACTTATCACCCTCCCCAGCTTAGAAATCAAATGATCTACAATCAGAGTTGACAAGCTATAGAGTTCATTTTCAGCATAACTATCTATCTCTAACTGTATCCAAGGCAGCCTGAGCATTCTTTCGTCAGTGTGTGCACGTCAGTGTTGGGCCAGCCATGTGGCTGCCTTACCATCAAGTCTGGGCTAGAAAGAATCCTTAGGACATCATCTCTCCTAAGGATTCAGAATGTGAGCTATTTTTCAAAATTTTCTTTTTTTTTTTTTTTTCAACGTTTATTTATTTTTGGGACAGAGAGAGACAGAGCATGAACGGGGGAGGGGCAGAGAGAGAGGGAGACACAGAATCGGAAACAGGCTCCAGGCTCCGAGCCATCAGCCCAGAGCCTGACGCGGGGCTCGAACTCACGGACCGCGAGATCGTGACCTGGCTGAAGTCGGACGCTTAACCGACTGCGCCACCCAGGCGCCCCTATTTTTCAAAATTTCCAAGAAGGAAATACCATACTCTTCCAATGAACCTGAAAGAGATGAACAGAGAAAAAAAAAAAGCAAACAAACATGGTTTACTAACTTCACTATCAAAAAATCCTTGTATTGCACAGTAGTGTACGTAGACTATACACTTAAAAACGGTTAAGTTTTATGTGATGTGCCTTTTGCCACAACAACAAAACCTAAATCCTAACCCAGGAGTTAAGTTCGGTTAAATGCCTGACCTAAATCTGTTCCTCTTTGGTTTAAGTATATTTAAAGAGAAGTGTTGTCCTTCCTATAATCTTTGAATACTGTTTTATGATAGCCTACCTTAGCCTTCTTGTCTCTGTGATAAATCAATCCACTTCCTTTGTTTTTCCTCCTCATCTTTCAGCATGTGGGCTGCTCCAGGTCCTGGCAAGGAAGCCAGGGTCACCAGCCCTTACCTTAAATGGAGTGCACACACCACATCTTAAAGCTGAAACACAACAGAGGCTTTCTCTCCAGAAAGCCAGAACCTCAATCCCAGCCCTCTCACCAAAAATATTTCATTTAAATAACTTAGAAAACTTCCAAAAAGCCCGTCTTTTCTTCTTATCCCAACTCCATAGGACATTCATTCACTCATTCTACAAATATTTGTCTTCTCTGTGGGTTAGTGGCCATATTATTCATTTGGCTTTCATAAAGAGAAGATGCATCACTTTAATAAAATTTTAGGGAAAAAATGTCTTCATGCTCAAATTAACTAATTCTTTTAACTTGTAAGTAGATGTAGCTGCATATTGGGACTGACACATAGCCCTCATCTGATTGTAGTCTGCTGTGCAGTGGATTTTTTTAAGTTAAGAAGTCTTAAAATGTTTTTTTTTTTTCTATTGTAGTCCTATTTGTAGTCCTATAGAAACCTTGTTTCCTAAAATTTTTGGATTTCTTAAATTTTAAAAATTCATTTTTAAGTATTCTGTCCCAAGCAAAACCACAGTTCTCTTAAGTGGGAATTTTTACCATTAAAAAAAAAAATGAAGAAAACATGAAGACCACAGGGTTTACTAAGTGGCTTGGGGGACAGGTAAAGGTGGAGGTTCACCTGTTTGTGACATCCTAGCTGCCAGCTAGTCAGCTTACATACATTACAGCATGTGATATGATGTCATATTTAATCCTTACATGGTACTAGAAGAAAATAGAGGGGTAAGATTGATTGCATATTCGTGAAGTAATGCCTAGTTGACATTTTACATTTCCCATACTTCAAAGTTCCAGTGCAGTAGTCTTTATTCTGTGAGAGTCTTAGCCCATCATTTCTTTTTTTTTTTTTCTTTTTTAGTGTTTATTTATTTTTGAGAGAGCGCAAGTTGGGGAGGGGCAGAAAGAGAAGGGGACAGAGGATCTGAAGCAGGCTCTGCGCTGGCAGCAGAGAACCCCATGTGGGGCTTGAACTCTAGAACTGCAAGATCATGACCTGAGCTGAAGTCAGACACTCAACCGACTGAGCCACCCAGGCACCCCTCCCTGTCATTTCTGTTATTAAATGTTGAGAAACCTTAGAAATGCCAGAACTCTGGATGAGAGAGAGACCCGGATGGGGTTGGTCACTGTGCAAACGCCACCATCCTGGAAGGGCAGGCTCCTCATTGCTATGGCAGGAACCACGGGAAGAGTCATTTCCACTTGGGAAAATTGTCAGTTTTGCAGGCCAGCCTCAATCTGCAACTCAGTTCCATTTTTAGCGAGATTTGTTTTGCAAAGCATGACATCCAATAGGCATGATGGTTTGGATTTATGCAGTCTTTCAGATAAAGGTCTCAAAGAGTTTTCTGGCGTAAGTGGAGAAAGCTAATGTGGGTCGACTGATACAAAGTGATACAAATCAAGAACTATACCAGGAACTTTCATAGTCATCATCTTATTTAATCCTCACAATGATTCTGTAAAATAGGAGTTATTATTCATACTGTACAACCAGAGTAAGTGAGACTCATACAGATTAAGTAACTTGTCCAAAATCAAAGAGCTAGAAATTGGAAGAGATGAAATGTGAACATAGGATTTTTCATGACTAAATAAAGTCCTTGCTCTTGCCTGACCCCATAATAACTTTTTCACGGAACAAATCATGCTGGGAAGGGAGAGTGGGAGGGGGTCAGGCAAACAACTAAATATGATTCCATTTGGTCAGTTTGGGCTGAACACTAACCACAGGCATCACCCTGGCTTGTGATAAATCCTTAAGAGGCTTGTGTAACAGCCTCACGTCTGAATGATATAGCTCCAATCCTGCCAAAGGCATGTGAAATTTGGCCAGAGCAGTAATAGTCCTCTACCCTTTGTGGTTGTAGAGACAAATGTGAAATATACTGAGCCCGATTTTCCCAAAGACTTGGTGAAGTAAACATTGTTTTCATCATTTCTGAAGTGTCCCTTGCAAAATCTGCCAGTGCCAAGATTTCTCCAACCCAGGGCTTAAAATTCAGCCTTAAACGTCCCTCAAGTAATTCTGAACCACACTGGATGTAGGAATGACTCAAGAATATTTGACTGGGTTGAGGAGGGGGAAAGGAGACAACAAAAACAAATGCTAGCTCTCTTTGTCTTACTCTCTTAAGAGATTTGGCTCCAATCAAATTTGAATTATTCTGTTGTTTGTTTTGGTTCTTACTGAGTGCCTTTCCTGGAAAAAGCACAAAGGACTTTGTAGACCTTAAAGAAAATTCCTAACTGTAAACAGTCAATCTCTAAAAGTGCTTTGAAAGGTCACTGACACGTAAATAATACATGTACCTATAAAATCTAGAAGGAAAGAACACACATAATAAAAGAAAAGAAAAAAGGAAGGAAGGAAGGAAGGAAGGAAGGAAGGAAGGAAGGAAGGAAGGAAGAAAAAGAAAGAAAGAAGTCCTGAAAACAAACACCCTACCAGAGTAAAATCAAAAGGATATTTGGAGGCTGAGATGTAAAAGAATGAAGCATAGAAACTGGTCTGCCCAAGCCTTATTCTTATTTCTCCTCCGTCAATTCAAAAGTCCAAGACTCCAGGGTTTTTATTGATCCAAATGAATATGGCCTTCGGGGTTTAAATGATTTCCATCTTTCTCCACTTGCTGAGCTGCTAAACCCCTCCCCCCCCACACACACACACTTTTGGATTAAGAAGAAGCTCCTCAGGGAGATTAGAAACCCATACCCTCCAGAGGGGACAACAGCAGTCAAGGACAAACTGGTTGACAGACCTGGCTTGAGTCTCTAGAGAGGCAGGTGAGGCAATTGGAAGTTAGAGCTCAAGGAGGTTTGAGTTTCTTTCTGACCTGTGGGGAAAGCAAGCCAGTGGACCAGAGAGGCACCTCCACTCTGAGTTGTGCGCAGTCAGAAGATGGGGACGCCCCTATGGCTCCACCTGCAGTTGCCCCATGGCCCTGAGAAGTCACTTGGCCTGAGTGTCACTTTTCTCAGCAGTTCTGAGAATGAAATAGACCCTGTTCATATAAGTTACTGTCAGTTTGTTTTCTTTTTATTTTGGTAAGCAGATTTCAAGCCGTGCAGTTGGATAAGATAACCTGTCTTTTCCATCTTTAAAATTCCCTGATGAGTATTCTAGTGATGCATGAACTCAGTAGGATTTTTCTACATTGAATTACAAATTTTACAATGCAAGTGGGTGTTTTTTTAAAGTACTGTGGAAAATGAACCTTCTCCAAGAAGCCTGGGAAACCCTAACTTCCCTTCTCCTGGATTCTTTTCCTTTGCCTCTCCCTCCAACTCCCCAACTGTCACGTGTCTGAAAAACAGGGCATTGTCAGTAAGGGGGAAAAGTTGTGGAGCAGTCTCCTTGGGGAGTGAGGAAGGTGGCCCAGCCTCCCACTCAAGCACAGTGGCAGGGATGGGGGGCGGGGTTCTGTCTGTGAGACATGTGACTCACCTACGTGGGACTCTGGTGCATAGATGGGTCGAGAGATAGAGGAGTTTGAGAATAGAGGATAAGGAACAGTGGGTCGGGCTTGGGGGCGGGGGGGCACAGCCAAGGCCTGAATAGGCCTTGGGTCAGACTCCTGCAGCTCCTGGCTGGCTGGTATCAGGAACACTTGGGGAAAGCAAGATTTGCCTAGCTTTCTGAAGTTGGTGGCTCTATTTTCTCCGTTTACCCTCATCTCTTGCCAGCTTCTCTGTTTCTTCACTTCCAGGAAGTTCCTCTCTCCTTTTCCTTTCCAGCCAAAGTAGTTGCTGAAGGTACTGACACTTGATTATATTCTCTGGGCCTGTCCCTTTTGCCAACAACATACTTCCATCTAGAAAGCCCTACTATGGCCTGGCTACCCCTTTTGAGCCCCTGACCTTACCCAGTGTCACCACACTTGGTGCTAAAATGTCCTCGAAAACTTTTTCACTCAGTCCTTAAAGCTTTTGTCTCCCTGGACATCTGATCTCATCATTCTATTGACAGGGCCCTCTACGGAGTCACCAGTGATGTAATTCAACCCAATGGCCTTTTCCAAGTCTTTATCCTCTTTAATTTCCCTGAAGCATTGGCCATTCTGAACCACCATCTTGAAATACTTTTTCTCTTGGCTTTCCTCCTATCCCCTCTGTTTCCTTCACTGGTTCCTCCAGTTCCTCTTTACTTCTCTCCCTCTTCCCCCTTCTCTCTCTCTCTCTCTCTCTCTCTCTCTCTCTCTCTCTCTATTTCATCCTCTGGCATTGCTTTAGTTCCCACTTGATATACATTCCCTAATCTAGAAGGACACATCTCAAGCTATAGAATCCTTGCTCCCAGCACCTAAGGATCCATAATCTCCAGGCCTAACATACCTTTACAGCCACATTTTTTTTTAGTCTATTTCCAGGAGGTAGTTTGTTATACTCCAAAGGGCAAGGACCGAGAGGAGAGAGATGATTACAAATCTGTGTTCCATTGATTACTGGCCATGAGATCTTAAGCAAATTTTCCGAACCTTTGTTTTCTCACTTGTAAAACAAGGATACAAATAGGGGTGCCTGGGTGGCTCAGTTGGTTAAGCGTCTGGTTAAAGATCTGACTCTTGATTTTGGCTCAGGTCATGGTCTCACAATTCATGAGTTCGAGCTCCATGTCTGGCTCTGTGCTGACAGTGCAGAGTCTACTTGGAATTCTGTTTCTCCCTCTCTCTCTGCCCTTCTCCCCCTACACCTCTCTCTAAAAATGAATAAATAAACTTTAAAACAAAGCAAAACAAAATTTAAAAAACACAAGGATACAAAGAGTACTTAGAGATTTTTCTTTTTCTTATTTGGAGGTTCTAGCCAGGGAGCACAGCTTCTTATATACCCTTGACCAAAGAACAGTCCTTCTCTATCAGGGAAGGTCATCTTCTTTGGCCAAGCAGGCAGCTTCAGGAGGGATATTCATGGAGTGGTGAGGGAGGAAGGGGACACCTGCTAGGTAGCCTGATCAGCCAAATCAACCCTGGCAATCAGTGGGGTGACAGATGTTACAGGCAGATCACTCTCACATCCGATATTTTTGACAATTTGAGATAGTGTGTCTGGCACTTCACAGGAACCTGATTGCTAGAAGTTACTATTATTTTGGTACAGTGATGATACAAACAGCCACAAATATTTCAGTCAACTACCAAATGCTGTGCACAGGATAATGTGGGTTGGGAGGAAGCTATAGGACCCCGCAGCCCACAGCATTAGCTGGGTGAAGAGACAGGCAGGGGAAGCACAGCAAAGATACTAGAGGTAGCTCTTTGGACAGTTCTGGTATTCCATTCTGATTGAGTTAGCATAAATCCCCTGCCCCACACACCCTGTTGACACCCTGGATAAAATCCGTCAGGGTGGAGAGGGTTTGATGGTTAGGGCTGGGAGGCTTCCAGTACAGAGCTTCAGCTTCAAGCTACATCTGTAGAAACTTTACTTGTGGGGAGGATGAGTATTAGAAGTGGATATATTATAAGTGGTATTGCCGATAAGCTAAAGTACATCACAGACATTATCTCAATGGAATCTCCATTATGACCTTATGAAGTAGGTGCTGATTTAAGCCTGATTGGGAGTAAGAAAAGTGAGTCTTCATGCCCCTATTAAGTGGCAGAGCCAAAATTTGAACCCGGGTCTGCCCAGGTCCAGAGCCCACGTTCTTCCCCATTTCACTCGACTGCCGTAACTTTCAGGTGGACCAAAACACACGAGCTCAAGTTATGAGCACTTGGTGGCTCAAGCTGACATTGAAATTACTGGCCTCTGTTCTGCCTGTTTCCAGGCAGGATAGAAGCTCTCCCACTGACATGGTCAAGTAGCCACCACAGAATCAACCCTGGTCACCACCAGACATTCAAAGTAACCATCAGAAAGTTACGTCGTACAGAAAAGAACTGCTTCTGAAGTTAAATCACTTCCAGAGAAGTGCAGCTGAACTCTGGGCCAATGTGGCAAACTGTTGCTTGAAACTCCCTCCAGAATTTGGTGGCACTTAGCTGGAAGGCACTTAGTTCGACTGTAGTCTTTGAGAATGTCCATAACCTCCCAAAATGAATGCCTGTGGCCTTTAAGTTTTTAAAACATAATCACTTCCATTTAGGAGTAGAGTCCATTCCTTTACAGTTCGAACACTGCTTACCTCAGAACCAGGGAAATGCGCAAGAATGGAAAATAGGCTTTGGAGTCAAGCAAGCTCTGTCAACAGTTAAGTCCAGATACAAAGAAATCTCTATTTTATATGTTCTCCAGGGCTCTTGTGCCCAGCTCAGGCAAAGGCTGCTGTGGAAAGGGTTTCTTCACTTGTCCCAGTCAACTAATGAGGACAACAGAGAATCAACAGGAGTAAGATCTAGATCAGAGACCGAGAGCAACTATACCTTGACATTCCAGTCTTCTACCAGTGCGCTTTATGCTTTTAAAAAAATTTTTTTTCAACGTTTTTTATTTATTTTTGGGACAGAGAGAGACAGAGCATGAACGGGGGAGGGGCAGAGAGAGAGGGAGACACAGAATCGGAAACAGGCTCCAGGCTCTGAGCCATCAGCCCAGAGCCCGACGCGGGGCTCGAACTCACGGACCGCGAGATCGTGACCTGGCTGAAGTCGGACGCTTAACCGACTGCGCCACCCAGGCGCCCCTATGCTTTTAAAATGGTGAAGCCCTTTAAGGATCAAAATGAAAATTGCCAGTTATTGCTGGAAGAATGCTCCAGGTTTGGAGCAGACGTAGTTGAATTTGCATCTTGGCATCACCACTTAATAGGTGTGCTTCTTAAGCAACCTCTTGATTTCTTGATCCATAAAATGGGAACATCACAGTATGAATCTCATGGGATAGTGATGACGATGAAACAAGCTGATGCACGAAGCACCTAGAGAAGTCATCGGGAAGACAGACTCTGCTGTCCAACATACAACCTACCAGCTGTGCAATCACTCTCTTTCTCATATTTTCCACCTGCAAAATGGGGGTAATAGGCAGAGTGACCAATTTCATGGGGTTGCTGTAAGGGTCAAAGGGGTTAATATGTACAAAGTACTTAACAGCCTAACATATAAGCGCTCCAAAATCAGCTCATAGGCCTTATTATGGTCTCAGTGTCTGTCACAGGACACGTATTCAATCTATGGTAGCTATTGTTAAACTCAAGATTACAGACATGTACGACAAGAGCTGTCTTTACTCTTCATGCTTCTTGCATGGGTCCTCATATACTATTCTATATGTATACTCTTTGGTATATAGCATATACAGTATCAGTTGACTGACTGATACAACCAGCTATGAAAAAAGATCCCCCACCACAGGCTGCACATGAAAATAGAATAAACTGGTGACATAGCCCAAGCGATAGAGTGATTTAATTTCAAAGCCTTGAATCTCATTAAGATAGTAGCAGAATACAAATACAGTAAACACCAGTCAGTGGTCCTTATCTTTTCTTTAGCTGGCATTTCCAAAGCATCTTCTGAAGCAAAGTATTAGTTTCTCTGGCTCCTATAGGTCAAAATTGCTCAACCAGGTTCTTCAGACACATTGTGGTCATTCATCATGCAAGGAGTAGAGATCCAGACTGCTAGTGATTGTCTGACCCAGAAAGCCATATTCTGCTGGTTCTTGAAGTGAAGCCTTCAGTTCAGGAGCATCCTCATCACCTGAACGTGTCAGAAATGCAGGACCTCAGACCTACAGAATCAGAAACTCTGGAAGTGGGGCCCAGCAATCTGTGTTCTAACAAGCCTTCCAGGGGCTTCCAATGCCTGCTCTGAATTAGACTATGCTGATATAG
Source organism: Felis catus (assembly GCF_018350175.1). Lineage (NCBI taxonomy): Eukaryota > Metazoa > Chordata > Mammalia > Carnivora > Felidae > Felis > Felis catus. The sequence continues at coordinate 52,846,532 of NC_058375.1, forward strand.
TCTATATCAGAGATGATATTAGAGAGCAAGCAAGTCCCCAAGGAATATAGATCTCATGGAGAACTTTGCTTAAAAAAAAAAAAGGACCTGCTAATGTCCTATTACCCCAAATCCCCCTCTAATTTTAATGAGGCTGAGGAAAAATGCCACTGTATTCAATCCATTGTAGCTCATCTCCTCAAGATACTTGGGTCTGGCTAGAATCAGCAAATGAGATTTGTAAAAGGGGGTGGGAAAGGAACCACTACAAGGATGGCAGGGACTACAGAGGATGGTTTGAGTCAATTGTATGAATACAACTTCAGTTCTTTTTTAGTATCTGCCGTTGGAGCCACCTTCCTGTCCTGGAGAACCACTCTGGGTTCTGTTTCCCTCCCCCTCATGTCACTCAGCTTTTTATCTGTGTCCAACTTCAAGTTGGGCTCAAAAGTAGAGCATTCATACCCTGTTCAGGTTAGAAGCCCAAAGTCACAAATCTGTGGATCCCTGCCGCACGCAAATGTCGAAATCCTCCCCCTCTTCCTACAGCCATCACTTACGTAGAGTGGGCAGGAAACGGCAGGTTAGTCATAAGCTTTGTCACCCAGAGGAATCATTTGAAATGTATTATCACCTAAGGTGTAACTTCTCAAAGGTGGAAAGAGATAAAGTCATTGAGTCTGTCCTCCTTATCCATCTACCACCTATATAATTACAATGTAAAAAAAAAACAAAACAACCCTACTCCTGGTCCATTGCTTTCATATCCAAAGGTAATAGATCTAAAAGCATCACATGTCCCCACTTAGTATTTGTCACTCAGGTGAAGGAAGCCACCAACATCAGCCTGGCCTCCATCGGCTGGTTAGACAGGACCACAAGAGTCACATCTGACTCACATCTAAATGACTGTCATCTAAAATGTTCTCCCTTCTTTTTCCTCCTGCTCATTCAAACCCTAAGAGAGTTGCTGTTCAAAAATTTCTAAGGAAAGAAGCAGATTCGGATTTTAGAATAATGTATCAACTTCTACATCAACTTTGATTTTTCCTCCTCCTCTCCCCCCCCCAAATTATAGAATTTTTAAAACCTCAGTGAGGCAGATGTGTGTTTACTTTGAGAAGCAAAAATGTTAACATTTAAACTGAAAGCCTGTTTCAGTTTTAAGGTACTTAATTGCCTTACAGCATATAATAAACTGAGCCCATCTTGTCATTCAACTAATGGAAGGAGTGATAAAGAGATAGGAGCCCAGGACCCTATTCATTTCAGTTTTCCTTTGTACTTAGTTTACTTTGGCACTGTGCCTTATGTGTATTTTACACTTCTTTACATTTTGTACATCCCTGTATGACAAATACTTGTCAAACAAAAACTAAACAGATTTATAACCCCTTAACTTGAAATGAGCCAAAATTGAGCTGCCAAAACTTTATGACTTCATTTTCTTTCATAGTTTTCCACGACATTGGGTTCAAACAGACAAACCCCACTTGAGGTCAAGCAGAGGTCATTTCACTTTCATTACTAAAATATAATTTACAATATGCCAGACCTAAACAAGTTTAGCCTAAAGGGTTTGTATAATGTAAACCATCTGTTCCTCAACAATACAGCTAATTTCCTGCCGTCACTGTAGGGTCTACTGACTGCTTCTTTAAGAGTTTTTATGATTTTTTAACTAGTTCAGGATTTATGTAAAATTTGAAAATGAGTCTATAGTTAAGACACATTTGTACCAAGTAACCTGAGCATTTTAAAAATGCAAATCACTGTGTAAATTGTTCCCCTGAAACTAAGCTCTGAGCAGTTTTTCTGGTAACTTCTAGGCCGGCTGCCGCACAGGTGTTCCCAAGAAAGGTTTTGTGAAATCTGCCATTTTAGTTGCTTTCTGTGCTTCTTTCCAAAGGGAATCCCCAAATTTGGTTATGACAAGCCCTGGTGTTCCTTCCTTCTATAGGCTAGACAGGAGCTGGGACTCTGTGCCATATGGCCCACCGGGTATGGGTGGGATCTGAGAAGACACACTTGGGGTCAAAATGTGCTCTCATGTGTCTGAACAGGGGAAAAGAACAATTAGAAGTCCATAGAGCCACCACACACTGAAGGCTGACCTCACAGCCCTGTGAGGTGTCAGGCCCCAGGCTAAGCCTCCAGAGGCCTTCTGTGTCAAACTGGGATTGCCCGCCAACAGGCTTCTCTGATTTCAGAAAGAAATGGTGTGGCCCAAAACAGAAGGGCTTGCAGTGCAAGTGTGGTTCTTTTGGCTCTTCTGAAAATTCTTGATGCTTTTCAAGCCTCTTTCTCCATGTGCAAAATGCTAAGAGTAAGAGTTCTTTTTTCCAAAGGCAAATAGCAGAGAACTAATTTGCTTACCTCAGTGCAGGGGAACGCAGCCCGTCTTAGCTGTGAAGCCCCAGGGGCTATGTGTCAGGCCGATGCCAAGGTCCTGTCCACCCGTCTTCTCCAGACCCCAGAATCCTGGCCAGCTTGTTTCCTTGTCCCATCTGCTACCATCTACTCTTCCACATGGGTGCTCCCTCCACCCATATGCATCTCCCAGAATCCTAGAGGAGCAGGCCACATGTCACTCAAATTGTACCCACCTTCGGGCTCCAAAACAAATTCTCTGTTTTGAGATTGAAGATTTTTAAGATTTTAAGGTGTTTTTTTTTTTACTAATAACTACACGCAAACAGGAAAAGATTAATAGGAGGAAATGTAATGCGTTTTTTATTTATTTTAGTGTTTATTAATTTTGAGAGAGAGAGAGAGAGAGAGAGAGAGAGAGAGAGCGAGCGCATGTGAGCAGGGGAGAGGGGCAGAGAGAGAGGGAGAAAGAATCCCAAGCAGGCTCCACACTCAGTCTAGAGCACAACGCAAGGCTTGATCTCACAACCTGAGATCATGACCTGAGCTGAAATCAAGAGTTGGATGTTCACCTGATTGAGCCATCCGGGTGCCCCAAATGCATTATGAAAAGAACAACAGGGACGCCTGGGTGGCTCAGTTGGTTAAGCGTCTGACTTTGGCTTAGTTCATGATCTCACAGTTCGTGGTTTGAGCCCTGCACTGGGCTCTGTGCTGACAGCTCAGAGCCTGGAGCCTGCTTCGGATTCTATGTCTCCCTCTCTCTCTCTGCTCCTCCTGCACTGGTGCTATGTCTCTCTGTCTCTCAAGAGTGAATAAATGTAAATAAATAAATAAATAAATAAATAAATAAATACCACAACATAAAGGGAATTATAGAACACTGGCTAGAAGTACTTAAGGCTATAAATGGATATAAGTCATTTGCATTTACCTCACTTACTGGATTTCTTCCACAATAAGTATAATAAGATTGATTTAAGATTACTTACTAGGTGGAAATTACTTTCATACATTGTTGCATTTAATCCCTACTGTAACTATGTAAATTGCATATCATTTCATGGATATGGAAATAGAGGTTCAGAAAAGTTCAGAAACTCGCTCAACGTCAACCACCTAAGATATAGGACCTACCCCCACAGGATTATTGTCATAAATGAGTTAATATTTGTTAAGTGCTTAGGACAGTATCTAACATTTAGTAAATGTTATACAATTATTAACTAATATTAATAGAAAGCAACATGTCCAAGATGCAAATTCAGATTGGTATGATTCCAAAGGCCACACAGTTTGAATATACTGCACTTCCTATGGATTAGTTCCAGCAGGGGCAGGAAAAGGTAGTAGTCCTAATACCAAATACTCCTTGAGTTTAGTTATGAATTCCTATTTTCCCTCAAAATTTTTTATTGCTCAGTCCCATACCCTTCTCTCTTACCAAAGCCTAGAGATCCTGTTTAGGTCCAAAAGTAACACCTACTATGCCATTCAGGGGACCTTTGCATAAATTGGACTCAATTAGAGCATTAGGAAAAATTGTGATAGAAATCCCAACATCATGCAGGAGAAATTCACCTTGGGTTGGTCTTCCCACGAAAGCAAAATCATCTCAGGGGAGTCTGGGTGGCTCAGTCCATTGAGCATCTGACTCTTGATTTTGGCTGGGTCCCAGAGTTGTGGGATAGAGCCCCGCATCAGGCTCCACACCGAGCATGGAGCCTGCTTAAGATTCTCCCTCTCTCTCACTCTCTCTCTCTCTCTCTCTGTCTACCCTTCTCCTCCACTTGCACTCTCTCTGTCTAATATAAATGTATGTAAGCCAATTTGACAATAAATTATATTAAAAATAATAAAAGAAAATAAAATAAATGAAATGAAAATTTTTTTAAAAAAGCAAATCAGTTTCTCAATAAATATGCAAATAAACATGAATATATTCATTCTTTTTCACCCCTTTCACAAAAGCAGCATGCAGCATTAACTATTCTTTTGCTTTTTATTTATTTTTAATTTTTTTAATGTTTATTTTTGAGGGGGGGTTGGTGAGGAGCAGAGAGAGAGGGAGACACAGAATCCAAAGCAGGCTCCAGGCTCTGAGCTGTCAGCACAGAGCCTAACATGGGCTCAATCCCATGAACCATGAGATCATGACCTGAGCTGAAGTCTGACACTTAACCGACTGAGCCACCCAGGTGCCCCGCTTTTTATTTTTGACTTAGCAATAAGATTTGGAGATCTTTCCATATCAGCACATAGAAAATGTGCTCGTTCTTAAATTATGTAATATTCTATTATTGGCTTTGCCATAATTAATATAACCAGTCTCCTCTAGGTAGACATTGAGGCTGTTTCTAATTCTTTGTTCCTGCAATACTATAATGAATAGGACTGGATCAATAAGTAAGTTTTAATTTACTGCATGTTTAAATCAATGTGGTACCATTACTTTAAGCAGAAGTAACTTTCCTGTAAGACATTTCCAAATACAAACCCCTTGAGATCTGCTTTAATGAATAAATGAGACATATTTATAATAGGAAATATTATTTGCATGGGCAAATTAATGTTTCAAAATTCTCAATTTTATTTCATCCTCTTAAGTGAGTATTTTCCTACATGTTTATTTACACTTATATAATTAGGTTAATGGGCATTTTGCCCTGGAAAATCAGCCTTGAACAGAGCTAATCATCATGAATTTTAAATTAATACAATTTGGATTAGAGAAATATTTTTACTTCGTTTTCTAAACTGTTGTTTTAAACTCTGCACAGAGAGCTCTGAATTCCATATGTATTTGCCACATTGCCACCTTTAATTGGAATACTCAGGGCAATCATCTTTTTCTAAAATATTTGAAGTGCAGAGATTATTTTTAAAATCAGTTTATGTATTGGGGTGCCTGGGTGGCTCAGTTGGTTAAGCGTCCAACTTCGGCTCAGGTCATGATCTCGCGGTTTGTGAGTTTGAGCCCCGTGTCAGGCTCTGTGCTGACAGCTCAGAGAGCCTGTTTCAGATTCTGTGTCTCCCTCTCTCTCTCTGACCCTCCCCCATGCTTGCTGTGTCTCTCTCTGCCTCAAAAATAAATAAACGTTAAAAAAATTTTTTTAATCAGTTTATGTACAAATGCATTCCTTTTATGATCTTTTTCTTAATAAATTCATCTCAAAGTCAGGCTAGATTTGAGGTGAATTTCAAATATTACAGCCACGATCAAATGTCACAATTTAGTATTTTCGTTGTGAGCTAGATCCTTTTTCCTGTCTGTCTTAAGGTCAATTAGTAAACAACCCACTTGTGAAGCTGTAAGGTTATCAATTGGTATGAAGGGCAAATGCCTCCCTTCAAGGAAATGAAATGTGATTGAGAGGAAAAAATATTCATAAAAAGAACAGCAACAGCAAGGTAATAACTAAAAGTTAAATAGCCCTTATCGTGTGCCAGGCATCATGTTGAGTACTTTAAAAATGTTAATCTATTAGAAATTCATAGGAACCCTATGAGATAAGTGCAATTATTATCAATTATTATCATCCCATTTTACAGATGAAGGAATTGAGGTAGAGGATGATTAAATACTGTACCTAGCGTCACACAGCTGGTAAGTGGGAAAGGCAGGATTCAAACTCTAATTGTCTGACTTGGAGGCCATGCATGTAACCAGCCCCCACACTGCCTCTTGCATGTGGTGGCCTTCAGACACTAAAGCAAAAGGAAGCCAGAGGATGCAAAGATCATAGTGGTCACGAAGAGTTTCAGAAGGAAAACTCTGATGAGCAGAGAGGAGTGGATTCCAAAGCTCCCTACCTCTACTGGGAGCGCTCAGGAGGACAGCCTTTCATTGTGGTTTCTATGGCTTTTCCCACAATAAATATCCTAAGAATAAGAAAGCATTGCAGGAACAGAGGTATTAGGCAAGAATGGCCATGGTGTTTAAGGGTGGTCACTGAGCAGACCTATTTAAATAATGTGATGCTATCATATAGAGAAGTAGCAAGGGTAGGTGGGTTAGGACCAGATCACACACACTCTATGTCCCAGGCTAAGAATTAAGGCTGTATTCTCTCCAGCGGCGCCTCTCACACTGTAATGTTCAGTGAAATCACCTGGGATCTTCTTGTTAAATGCACATTCTGATCCAGCCGGTCTGAGGTGGGCCCAAGAGCCCTCATTTGTAATAAGCTTGAGAGATGCTGATATTACTGGTCCCAGAACCACACTTTGAGTAGCAAGACGGTAGGCTCCAGCAGGAAATTGCCATTGGAGCAGGGGATGTAGATGGGGGGGTGGGGATCGGAGTGGAATGATAGACAGTTACCTGTGGCACCTCCTCTAAGTTGTGGCCAGCAATTTTAAAGACTTATAGACCTACGGTGTTTTATTTGGTCTGATTTCTAGAACTTTTCTCTATATGCCCCACCCCTCCTCTCAGATGCCACGATGTCTTGCCTTAAGTGTTTTCAACTACACTTTCCTTTCTTTCTACACAGAGCAAGGCTAAAGAGCTGCCACTCTCTGCTGTACGTTTTATGGAAGAATTAGGGGAATGTGCCTTTGGAAAGATCTATAAGGGCCATCTCTATCTCCCAGGCATGGACCATGCTCAATTGGTTGCTATAAAGACCTTGAAAGACTATAACAACCCCCAGCAATGGACAGAATTTCAACAGGAAGCCTCCCTGATGGCCGAACTACACCACCCCAATATCGTCTGCCTTCTGGGTGCTGTCACTCAGGAACAGCCTGTGTGTATGCTTTTTGAGTATATGAATCAGGGGGATCTCCATGAGTTCCTTATCATGCGCTCCCCACATTCTGATGTTGGCTGTAGCAGTGACGAAGACGGGACCGTAAAATCCAGCCTGGATCATGGAGATTTTCTGCACATAGCAATTCAGATTGCAGCCGGCATGGAGTACCTGTCTAGTCACTTCTTTGTCCATAAGGACCTTGCAGCTCGCAATATTTTAATCGGAGAGCAACTTCATGTAAAGATTTCAGACCTTGGGCTTTCCAGAGAAATCTACTCTGCCGATTACTACAGGGTGCAGAGTAAGTCTTTGCTGCCCATTCGCTGGATGCCCCCTGAAGCCATCATGTATGGCAAATTCTCTTCTGATTCAGATATCTGGTCCTTTGGGGTTGTCTTGTGGGAGATCTTCAGTTTTGGACTGCAACCGTATTATGGATTTAGTAACCAGGAAGTGATCGAAATGGTAAGGAAACGACAGCTGTTACCATGCTCCGAAGATTGCCCGCCCAGAATGTACAGCCTCATGACAGAGTGCTGGAATGAGATTCCTTCCAGGAGACCAAGATTTAAAGATATCCATGTCCGGCTTCGGTCCTGGGAGGGACTTTCAAGTCACACCAGCTCCACTACTCCTTCAGGGGGAAATGCTACCACGCAGACAACGTCCCTTAGCGCCAGCCCAGTGAGTAATCTCAGTAACCCCAGATATCCCAATTATATGTTCCCGAGCCAGGGTATTACACCACAGGGCCAGATTGCTGGTTTCATTGGCCCACCAATACCTCAGAACCAGCGATTTATCCCCATCAATGGATACCCAATACCTCCTGGCTATGCGGCATTTCCAGCTACCCACTACCAACCGACAGGCCCTCCCAGAGTGATTCAGCATTGCCCGCCTCCCAAGAGTCGGTCCCCGAGCAGTGCCAGTGGGTCGACTAGCACTGGTCATGTGACCAGCTTGCCCTCTTCAGGATCTAATCAGGAAGCAAACATTCCCTTACTACCACACATGTCGATTCCAAATCATCCCAGTGGAATGGGTATCACCGTTTTTGGCAACAAGTCTCAAAAACCCTACAAAATAGACTCAAAGCAACCGTCTTTGCTAGGAGACTCCAATATTCACGGACACACCGAATCTATGATTTCTGCAGAACTGTAAAATGCATGACTTTTGTAAATGTGGTATACAGGAAAAACTAGAAAGCCGTAGAAAAGATTTAAATTCAAATGTTTTTATTAAAGTAAGGTTCTCACTTAGCAGACATTGCAATAAGTATCTTCTGTGAAGTTTAACTGTGTCTTACCAAGCAGGGCAGACAACCAGCCAGAAAAAGAAAACATTGTGGGATTAACACTCCATCAGGGGTACACGACATGGCATTGGGATTGGTACATCTGGTTTCACGTACTAAAAACTGCAAACCAGTGAAGAAGAAAAGAATCTCGTGATTAAATATCAAACCAAAAAGGAAAGTCAAATGGTGCTTTGTGTATTTGCCTCCGTTCGCCATGACTGGTCTCTCCCCAAAATGTATATACCGTAGCATTTGTCTACCTGCTGTCTTATCTTCAGGACAAATGTTCAGGAATTGTGTTGATTCAATTTAGACTCTATGCATTCTTGTATGAAAATGATGTTCAGGATCAATGAGGAAACTGTAGGCAAAATTTGAATTCCCAGATGGAAACGAGCCATAAGACAAGTGTAAGATCCCCTGAGGCCATCTACACAGTGGGGCTTCTTTGGGAAGGTACAGAATGTGCCTCTTTGTGAATCTCCTCTGCTGATCACGAAGGCCTTTTCCACATTATCGTTTTCCACAGTGTGTTTACACAAGCCCTTGAAATAATATAGGGCATCAGACCATAAGAAGGCTAGACGTGGATGCTGGAATTGATTGTTGGTTGATAGTTCACTCCATTGCATTAGAAATGAGGAACCAAAGGAAGCACAGTCAGGAAAATGGTCCCTCGGCCTAGATCAGCACCCCTGGGAGAGGAGCAAGGTTTCCCATGGGGCAGCCTCACGGGAGCTTCCCTGGAACAATAGGATTGAAGAATAGAGGTATGGCTGCAGACCAGCACGTTAGTGCTTACAACCTCCTGAATATGAATCTTCCTAGGCGTAGGGGGCCCACCATCAATGGACTCTGGGGAAGTAGGAAACTCTATGACACCGATACCTAGTTAAAGTTTCTCTCACCTTTATTTTTTTTCTGATCTGGAAATGTTCATAGATTTTATTCCAGCACCAGGAGTTACGACCATTTATTCATAGTATTAGTTGGAATCCAAAGACTATGAATTCTATTTTGTAAAACATTACAGTATTTTTTTAAAACACAGGTACTGAATTCTCATTTCAAAGATAACCATGAATTGAAATTTTGAAGCTGATGAATAGAAGAAACATAATCATTTTTGCCTTAGGAGGGAGGCATCAAATGTGCATTTCATGCCACTTACCTACTAGCCATCTTTTGCCAAGTTTAGAATTCTTATGGGTTTCAAGTTCTATATAGAAAGGAATGTTATGTTAGATTTTTCTCTTGTTAAAAAATAACTCCTTTATTCTAAGAACAATGTCTCAAGGTCTCATTTTTTTAATCATTACTATTTTACAACTAAAGAGACTTACAAAGAGACTTTACAGGATATAAAATAATTCCTGGAAATGATATCTGATGAGGAGAATGTAAAGCACATTGATGTTTCAATTTTGTAAAAAGAAAAAAAAATGCAATTAGGATGAGAAATCAAGGAAATCTGTTTACCAAATGTGTTGCAATTTTCCCAAACACTGAATCTTCAAACAATGAACATGGACTTATCGGTACTGTGAACTCAAAGAATTGGCTATATCCAGTTTTGTTGAAAGATAAATTAAGAAATATTTTTGTGGCATAAGTAAGCTGGTTCAAGAGCTACATTTCTTAACTTTAGGTAGAGGAGAATATTTGGATCCTTTTGTTGCTATGCAACTGTTTAATGATGAAGATTCAAACCACAATTTTGTATATCATACGACAATCAATTGTTTTCCAAGGATATTTATTATTTTAAGTAAACATGATTTCAGTGAATCTGAGTTTTTCTAGGAGTCCCTTAAAGGGAAATTAGCATTCCGTGAGCCAGTAAAATACGTACTCTGGAAAAACATTACTATGGTAAAAAGTAAATTCAAGTTAGTTTTTTATAAAGAACTATAACATTTATTTTAAACATTTTATAATTACTGAAGTCATTAAGGTGAGCAAATCAAATTTCAAAACCACTTGTAATAATGTATTTTGTGATAGCACTGTGATACTACATAACACAGTCCCTTTTGTATTAAAATGGTATTTTTTTCACAAACTGAAAAATGTCCTTCGCTTTGTTGACAATGTTTTGTAAGATGACTTTATTTTCAGATCTTTTTCTTTTTTTTCCTTATTTTTTCCTTTTTTTTTTTTTTTTGCACAAAACTATGTTTATGGTTTGTATCACAGAAGTGAAAATATATCTCTGCATTTTTATATCCGGTCTGTTTCTTTGTTTCCTTTGTTTGTTTCTTTTTAACTCGATATAGATTTCCTTCAAATATATCATGGTGATATTCAGATATCTTGCCCTCCCATATCTTTTCTTATTTTCACTGCATGCATTTAATCACTGTATTACTTAATGTTTGATCTGTTATTATGGGCATTTCAAGTAGACAAGCATGGATGTAATGACAAAAAGGCTATTTTATATTGAGGATATGTGCATTTGTATTTCACACACCAGCGATGATATTAAACACTGATTACTTTATGCTGCTGTTTATTAAAAATGTTTACCATATAATATTATTTCCTGAATATTGCTATCCTGGAGGTATTTGGGGATTTTAATATTATTTCTCTAATTATTGACATTTCATAGAAAAAGGAATCATAATTCTTATTTACTATAATTCGTATTTCATTGAAATGATTTTTTTTTTTAAGTAGGCTTTTAAAATAGATTTGGGCAATCTTTTGCCACTGACCACAGGTGGAAGGGAAAAGATCCCAATGATTTCATGACCATATACTATCCAACTATATATGGCAAGCTTTTAGTTTTTAAAATCAAAATAATATATTGAATAATTACTTTACAACCAAATGGAATGTAAAAATTGGTTTTCAAAGTTGCATCCTTTTCTGCCTTGTTTCCGTGTGAACTTAGACATCAAAAATCATGTCTTCAAACTCTGAAGAAGAAAGAGCTGTGTACATCTTATCATGTTCAACTTAGATTCCAATCATACTGATAAAATAAAAAGAAATGTGGCCATTTAATTGTCACAGCTTATCTTTATGACCTTCTTTGCCCAAAAGAAAGAGTTCCCCATCTGGCAATTAATACACACTGTCAAAGAAAATGAGTATCATTATGAAAGTTCAAAGAACTTGTCCATTCTGCTCTTTAATACAGAAGGGAATACAATAAAACCTTCAGGGCCTTATCCATCTGTTTTAGGTACAGTTCTTGTCACCACCTCAGCGATCAAACTCAATAAAGCAGTCACCTCTCATGGCAGTGAGATGGATGTCAGGTTGGGTTTCTCCCTCTCATGTGAATTCTTCAGTCTGCCCTTCACTCCTATTTCCTTCTGTCTCTCCAGGCTCTTCCCCTCCCACCATCCCCAATCCCTTCAGCTCTGTGATTTGGGCCTTACCCTAATCACCAACATCTGCAAATTTGCAACACCACCTCAGATAATGCCTACTACAAACCACTAACTACTGATTAAAGGGAGCTCTATTATCTACCTATCCCAGTGGTTCAAAGATGATTACCTATCCCAGTGGTTCACAGAGTGTGGTCCTCAGACTAGCAGACCCTGGAACTTGTCAGAAATGCAAATTCTCAGGCCCCTCTTTGAAGCCCTGAATCCAAAATTCTGGGGATGGGACCCAGCAGTTTGTGTTTTAACAAGCTCTCCTATGATCTAAACATTGAGGTGGCGAGTGGCGGGGTGGTGGGGGGGTGTGTGGTCATTACATCCTTAGAAATGTATGTGTAAGCATTTAATAACACATTTGCCACTTTGGTTCCCCTTAAAGAAAATCAAGTTTTAGTGAAAAATTAAGCAGTAAAATCCTTTTGCTTTAACCATTTGGCAATTGGTTATATGCTTTGTAGCTGTTGTCTTGGATAGAGAACTAATAGCCCCAGCCTTTGACAAGACTACCTTGTCTAGCTCCCTCGAGACCCCTATTCCTGGGTAGTAATCAAAAGCTTTTTCCTTCATGTGGACAAGCTCAAAAGACTTGGTCTCTTAGTGTACTTTCTCTGACTCCTTGCAGCGATGATTAACACAACTAAAAGCGCTCTCCTCTGTGTTGCAACTTCACACAGTCCAGGTCAGGGATAGGCTGCTCTTTCTTGGGAGGAAGAAAGATCTGGCTCCTAGAAAGCATCGGGCAGAAGCAGCTGCAGAGGCTCCCCTCTCCCCTGAACTTCCTGTGACAACTTGACCCACTTGGCTGGATGCAGTCACCTGTGGCGCATTCCACTGTGTTCTTTTACCAGTTGCAGCCCATCGGACCTCGCTGGCTGGCTGTGTTTCTGTGCTCCCCACAGCCTGTAGAGACTGAAAGCTCTGAAGGAGGACAATAAGGAGCCACGGGAGGTGCTAGGGGTGAAGCTCATACTCTTAATTTATATAGCATTTTTTTAGGGCAATAGTTTAAAGGCTAGGGAGAAAATGCTAGTTTAGAAGAGAAGGAACAAGGGATCACATGCCTAAGAGGAACTTGTTTGCAGCCAAAATACGACTGCACCTGAAGTTTGTTACCATAAATGCCAAGAGTACTAAGGAGTCTGTTAACTCGGAGGAAGGAGAGACTTACAAACCATCAGAGTTCTCAAGGTCATTGTAATCCCCTAGGAAATTAGGCGGGGAAGATTTTAAAAAATGGAGACATACAGGGAGAAAGTCTGCTGACATATTTATGACTAGCTGAATCATATGCGCCTATGAAATGCATATTCACAAACGAGTACTATAACATTTGCTGACAAGGCCTGACACGGTGCATAGTCTCACCAAAGTGACCAGGTTAGTAAATATTATCTGGGAATGGTAAAGTTGGGAGAAAGGCCCCTCTTTAAGATTAGATAGGACATCCCTTACACTTTGAAAAAGGCCAGTATCCTGACATGCTGAATAAAGATAATTCAGGGAATGTTCCACTTGAAGGAGAGTGGTTCTCAATATCAGTCTTTGTTGGACATCCCATGCAAAATCCACATCCCATGCAAAACAACAGAACTTGCTGCCCACGATCATAAATTAGTGCTAAAGCTCTCCCTGACCTTAGAGGCATGTGAATTTTGCAGCAGAAATAGGGAGAGGTCAGGCTTCATCCTACACCAAGTGGTCCTTGACCAATGCAATCCTTGGACAGAGAAACGGTCATTTCATCTGTCATCTGGGCCTATTCTAATACAATTCCCTGAAAGGTTTCTTTTGAGTCTACACCCATTAAGATCACTTACTTGAAGGAGACTGAAACACCCCAATTGCATGATCTAGATGTTAACTAAGAATCAACCTAGGAAGACTAAAACTAATAATCAGGCAAAATGACAGTACTTATTTGTACTTCCCAAATTCACTCTGGAAACAGAGTGTATTCATTGTATTGGTCAGCTTGGCTGCAGTCATACCTCCAAAATCTCAGGGACTTGCATTATGTTTACTTCTCATTTCCATCAGTCAGCAGAGGTAGGTCTGGGGCTGCGGCCCTGCTCCCAGGTCTTGGAAGGACCAGCTGTTCTTATGGCCTGGGGAAAAGAAAAAAAAAAAAAGAGCAAGGGGCAGAACTGAAACATGGGCACTTGAAAACGTTCTGCTTGGACGTGCTGTATGCCACGTCCTTTTCTCATATTCTCCGGGTCAACACAAACTCTGCAGATGAACCCAACTGTAGGACATGGATGTATCTCACCCTGCTGAGAGGCAGTGCAGCCATACCCTCACAGTCACAGGTAGGGATATAGAATCTCCTTGCAGGGAAGGGGGCAAGTAGTTGGGAACAAGAACACAATCTCCACTCAGCTGAAGCCCTGGGTGGATGAAAGAGCAAACCCACAGCACCAGCACCCTTCTCTCCTCTTGCATTCATGCCAGGTGTCACTAATGCTTTTCCAGCAGACTCAGAGTTAGCCTTAAAATTTTCAACATACTGCCCTGGATAACCTACTAATCAATCAGAAATGGCAACAGAGATGAAACTTACTAGCCATCTCTGCATTAGAGCAATAGTTGTCAAAGCAGCTTATCAAAATTAGGGAGATTCTGAAAATTATAACCTCAGAACCATCCAAGAATGTACCAGAAAAGCTACCTTAAAATCTCTTATAGGGGCACCTGGGTGGCTTAGTTGGTTAAGTGTCTGACTTTGGCTCAGGTCATGATCCCATAGTTTGTGGGTTTGAGCCCCACATCAGGCTCTGTGCTGACAGCTCAGAGCCTGGAGCCTGCTTCAGATTCTGTGTCTCCCTCCCTCTCTCTGCCCCTCCCCCACTCATTCTCTCTCTCTCTTTCTCTCTCTCTCTCTCTCAAAAAAAAATAATAAACAATGAAAAAATCTCCTGTAAATTCCTCAGATACAGCATAAAACACTATCCTTAGCCCTCCTTCATGGGACCCGAATAAAGAGACTGGGAGAATACAGCACATACTTTTTAAGTGTTCCTGCAAATGATCTGGATAACCTTGAGTAAGGGAATGTCAATTTCCTTATCAGTAAAATATTGTAAATGTAGCATAGAGGTTAGGAGTAAAGGTTCTGATGTCATACTGCCTGAGCTTAAATCTCTCTTTCACCCCTTGGTAACCATGCAAATTGAGACAAGTTTCTGAACTGATATTTATTCATCTGTGAAAGTATCTGCTTCCTAGGATTGAAGCTAATTAACCTAAATGAGCTAATTTATGTAAGCTGCAGAGAAGTGCACCTGACACAAAGTTATCAAAAAATAAAGTCTAGATAATTTTATAATTTTTCTAGGGTATCTGTCTTTCAGACTTGCTACAAGCATTTAATGAGAATGTATTTAAATACTTTAAGAATTGTCTGGCACATAGTAGATGCCCAGAAAGTGGTAACGTTGCTATTATTCAATGTGTTTTAAACAACTTTTATAAAGAGATACATTATTTTCTAATGTGGTAAGATATTTAGAGCTCAAAGTATTCCACCTAATTATTCATGCACATGCTATAATGTAGAACACCCAGGATTAGTGCCAATGAGGTGGGGGTGGGCTTAGCCCTTCAATAATTTCCATCATTTCCCCTCAAACCGGCCCTAATAAACATACACTAAGTAAAAACAGCTTCGAGACACATCCCTAGACCATCCCTATACCATATGTCATCCCTCATACCCCCAAGCTGATTGCCACCTCAAAGCTTCTCCCGTGTTGAAATTCTGGAATCATCCCTGGGGCCAACTAAGAGCACCATGAAGAGGTATATTAAACCAATATATGTGAAGGAAGCCCAGAATAATTACATCTTTTAAGCAGTTCCCTACCCCTACACACACACACACACACACACACACACACACACACACACAGTCTCAGTTGTATTACATAATATTATATGTGGTATCTCTCAACAATTGGTGTTCTCATGTGGAGAATGAAATAAAGGGAGACCTGATCCTCCTAAAACATTTGAGCATATGTAAAGTGCTGCATTCCTTCATTATAGACCCAAATCCCCTCCTAATGGAATTCTGGGCATTATGTTTTAGAACTTGGATTATGGGATTTGGGCACCAGCCTGCCAGGGAAAACAAGTTGGGTTCCTTTAAACACCAAGTTCCAAAACAAGTAAACAGCTGTTATCAAGTTGTGGATGTAATTCCCACCCTGAAAATGTCCTCGATGCCCTGGGTAGGGTGACCTAGCTGTGCCAGTTTGCCAGGAATTATCCCTGTTTTAGCACTGAATGTCCTTTTTCCCAAGAGAACCCCTATGCCCAGGCAAAACCTGGCCTTTTGGTCATCCTTTCTGAAGCAAAGAATATAAAATCAAAGCCAGCATTATTGGTTCTGAGCTCCTCTCTGTTAGGTAGACACAAATTCAGATATGAATAGTGATCAAGGGGACCCTGCATCTTGGGTACCTTATGGGGAGAGAGACTAAATTATTCTATAATTAACGCAGTTCTGAAATTTGAAAGGGCCTGCAACTTCCAACTTTACAAAGGGGAATGAAGCGTTTCTTTGAGCTTAGACGTTTATAAGCTAAAATAAAATTTTTAAATGAGAAATTTTAGGAATTTCATAGTCGCTGAACTATGCTGCCCACCTCTTTCTTCCTGTTTGATCTTTGAAGATTAGCATTCAGCATTTTTCATGACATTTATATTGGGGAAGGAATATAAGATTATTAAAAGCAGAGAAACTCAATATTGGGAACGCACATCAAAAGGTCTTCAAGACAAAGAAGGGATCATATGATTTGAAACCAGAGTTACTAGAAGCATGTGCGCTGCAGTTCATTTTCTAGTTAACAGCGTAACATACGTCAAAATATGATTTAAACCACTTCTCACAGCTGAGCTGACATTTGGCAATCCTCAGCCTTTTTTTGTTCTTGAGGATGGGGGTTCAAATCCAAACGAGGTTAACACTTTGTACTGGGACATATTCCTGGTGGATGAGGAAAGCAGTTTTTTAGTTTCCGTAAAATGAAAACATCTGTTGGCCAAGTCCTGAGGGAAAGATTTGTTTTTAAAAAGAGGGGGAGGGGACACTTGGCTGTTAAAGCCGAAGGTGGCCTCAGTAACTTTGCAAATGTTAAATAATTACATTGCTCATTGCTCATTGCTTTGCTCACCTAGGATGTGAAAGTTTGTATATGAGCCTTGGTTCGGTTTTCATTTTTCAGATACCACACCCATTTTATCCCCTAGCCCTCTAAAGCCATATGTTAATGTCTATCAACTGGTTTCAAGTTCTTTTTACACTAAATCAGGGTAAACCCAACTCAGTAAGTGACTGACCTTTTGTCACATAACTTGTCTTGGTCAGTAACTGTACGCTCTGGATAAGTTGTATTAGTTAGCCATTACTGTGTAACAAAATACCACAGGCTTAATATTTGAAAACAATGCCCATTTATTAGCCCACAGTCCTGTTGGTCCTATCTGGGCATGGCATGATGGCATCCCCTGTTCAGGGTCTCACAAAGTGTTAGCCAAGTTGAATTCTGATCTGGAGTTCAGGTTCTCTTCCAAGGTCATGTGTTTGTGGCAGGATTCAGTAGCTTCTGGTTGTAGTACTGAAGCCCTGATTCTCTTACTGGATGTTAGCCAGAGGCCACTGTCAGCTTCTAGAGGCTGCCCACATTCCTTGCCACATAGCTCCCTTAATTTTCAAAAGTAGCAAAAGGGAATATCCCTCACAATGACTTCTTCTCACGCTTTCAGTTACTGATTTCAGGAAGAGTCCAGTCTCTTTTAAGGGCTCACCTGATTAGGTCAGGCTCACCCATTCTTAAAATCAACTGCGCCATTTAACGTAATTGCAAGAGTAAAATACATCATATTCATAGTCCTAAGGAGTATGCAGTGGGTGGAGATCTTGAAGGTCATCTTAGAATTCTGCCAACCATAAGAAATGTAATGCAACTTTTCTCCTTCCAATCCTCTAGGCCTACTTTCAAGGGGAAAGACTGAAAGAGAAAGCCAAAAAAAAAAAAAAAGTGTATAGTAGGACTTAATAAAACCTATTGTCCACTTAAATTTTCAAAAGTAATAAGTTAATGTAAAAATAATTATTTTGTACTTCGTACTTTTTTTTTTTTTTGAGCTGCATACAGAGTGCTACATATTTGTAAGTTCCAGGAATTAAGGCTCAGTCAGTTAAGGGACCAACTCTTGGTTTTGGCTCAGGTCATGATCTCACAGTTCTTGGGATAGAGCCCTGTGTCTGGCTCCACGCTCACAGCATAGAGCCTGCTTGGGGTTCTCTTTCTCCCTCTCTCTCTACCCCCCTCTTTCTTTCTCTCTTTCTCAAAATAAATAAATAAACATTTTAAAAAGTTACAGAAGTCAGAATGAGTTCTTAATGAATTTATAATCTAAAAGAAAAGACAGAGTACACATTTAGCTAACAGATTTATATTGGGCCTTTATTACATATCAGACATTATTTTATTATATAGCAATGGTCCAGCTTTCTTGGGTTTACATTTTAGTGGAGGAAAACTCAGAAAGCAAACAAGTAGAAATTCAGCTGGAAAATTGCTTAACCGACTGAGCCACCCAGGTGCCCCAAAAGTAGCAATAATTTTTGAAATAAGCCCAGAGAGCTCACTTGGTAGAACATGAAACATTTGTGAGGCAGGGTAGCCTAGTGGTCAAAAGCATGGACTCCAGAGCTAGATACCCTGGGGTTGCGTCCTGGCTGCTGCATTCCAGCTGTGTGACTGTGTATCTCCCTCATCTGTAAAAATTGGAATCAAAATAGTACCTACCTTACAGAGTCGTTTCTGAGGATGAAATGAATTACCATGAAACACGTAGAACCCTGTGCCCAGCCCACGGTCAGCATAGGTGTTGACTATCACTCTACCCCAGCCAGTGACTGAGCGCTCAGCAGGCATTAACTGCTTTCAACCCTCACAATGATTCTGAGAAGTAGCTGTTATTACTGGCTGGATACTACAGGTGAGGAAATGCAGGTACAGGGAGGGAGGCTAAGTAACTTTTTCAAGGCTATGTATGCCACTACTAAAACATAGGTATCTTGGAATACAACCCAAGTCTGTCTCGAGAGCACACATTATTTACCTAGACTTACTAATAAACTTAGACAGTGGAGGGGCGCCTGGGTGGCTCATTCAGTTGGGTGTCTAACTCCTGATTTCTGCTCAAGTCATGATCTCACGGTTCATGACTCTCTGGCCATCTCCCGCTTGAGTGCGCACGCTCTCTCTCGCTCTCTCTCTCTCTCTCTCTCTCTCTGTCTCTCTGTCTCTCTCTCTCAAAATAAATCAATAGACCTAAACAAAAAGACAGTGGAAGGACTACAGATGGGATTTATTTTCCTGATTGTGTTGGTTTATCTAAAATACAAACACCCACAACAATACATCTGATGAACAAGGCAGAAAAGAACATGGCTTAGGAGAAGTGGCAAGGACATAACATCAGTGCTATCATGTATGGGGAAATTTTATTAAAACATATGCTATAATAAATGGAAGGTGAGTCTATACAAAGAAAAATATTTTCAGATGGACCTCTACTTAGAAGTTTGCAATTTTAAGAGACTCAGATATTTGTACAGCTGATGTTACTAGTTTCCAGCTCCTGCTGCTATTAATGCGAGACCAAACCTAGCCAGTCGCTACCCACATGCTCAATGCTTGCACACGTATGCACACACATCACACTCCTACCCTTTACCAAAGCCCCAGTTCTGCTTATCAGCTCAGAAGCCTCTGTAACCAGAGCTTGTCTCCCATCCACACAGGAGCTAAGGGAATTATAACAACACAGGATGATGGACAGCCAGCAAGTGCAACTGTGATCCCTTTTACTTAGTACCTCCAAATCCAATAGGGCCAAGCCTCCAGAGGCCGACTGGCAGGAAGCTCTGTATTTCTTAGCATTTTCATTCCCAAAACAGTTCCAGGAGTTCTAACCTGTTTGTCCTTTGAGGCCCACTGGTTGGGGACCCTTCTAAGTACCTATGCCTTCCTCTTGGTGCCCTGGGGATTGCGTTTACAATCTATGTCCTGCCTGCAGCTCTCTAGCCCCTCTGCTCCATGGGCTCCTGCTGTCACTGATTCTTCTGCTCCACTGTCTACTTTGTCTCTATACTCCCAACTTGAACCTGCTATGTTCCCATGGGGCTAGACAAACTCCCCTAAATCACCCACCACCCACCCCCCCCCCATCTTTGCAAACCCCTTCTTCTGCTTACATCTGGTCCTGTTATGAAAGGGTCACTCTCCTGCCCACCCACCCCCCAATTTTTTATCTGCTAAGTTCAACTCAATCAGCAGAAAGTGTTGCCCCCCTGAGCCAGGTGCTTGGTGCTGGGAATTCAGTGATGAATAAACAGGTCTCCATGCCCTTAGGAATTTACATTCTGTGAGGAAGAAAAAGCCAGGAATAGATCATTTCAAAATAATGTGGTAACAATCCACAAAGATGTGCCCAGGTTAAATGAGAACATAACCCATCATGGTGGTTTAGGAAGAGTCTGAGAAGGAATTGATGTCTTTCAGCAATCTGTAAGAGCTGGTTAGCCAGATAAAGAAGAGGAAGAAAGTCCAGGTAGAGAGCCTAGGCAAGGTGATACAGGGAAAAGACAAGCAGTTCAGTGCTGCTGTTTCAAATATGAAGCAGAATGCGCATCAACAAAGGAAAGGTCAATAGGAAAAATATCATGGAAGTTTTGCAGTGCCATGTTAGGAAGCTTGGATTTAATTCTATAGTGCATGGTCTCTTAAGCTTTTTACATCACAGGTGATTATTAAAATTAATGAATTCCCTGACCCTGTTCTACAAAAAAAAAAAAAAAAAAAAAAGCCTATGTGCACACACATACAGATATACAGGCAAATACAAGGTGGCCCACAATTACAGCCCCCAGATCTATACCCTTAGAAGTCAATCCACATTTAAAACCCCGAAAATGGAGGTAGGCAGGGTAAGCTGGGGTGGTGAAGGGAATCTTTTGCAGTATTTTAAACAGAGAATTACATGATCACGTGTTAGTTTTACATACATTACTGTGAGGTATCATGACACGCAAGTCTGGAGGCGGAGAGTATAGTATAAAGATGCTCTGTGTTCTAGCAAGAATAACAAGGCTGTGAACTTGGGTACTGGTAATAAGGCTCGAGAAGAAGCTAGAAAAGCAGGGGGTCTGGTTGAGTACTTGAAGGTGAGTCATGAGGAAGAGAAGTCAGAGGGGAACTTCAGATTTCCAGCTTGAGAAACTGGATGAACAAAATGGAATAGGAGGCTAGTGAAGAGGAGGAAAGGTATTTGGTTCATTTTTGGACATTTTGAATCTGAAATGTCTTTGAAACAGCTGGCTGAGAACCAGGCAATTGAGTACACGATGCTGAAGTCCCAAGGAGAAATCAAGGCTAGTAATATCAACTTTAGGGGTCATATGAGAATCTACCAACTTGATTTTCATTGCATTGAAGTTACCCATATAAATACCAATTTCTAAAAATTCAGAACAAAGAATGTTTTAATTTTACCTTTTCCTTTTACCTTAACATAATTTTCCCTAGAACAAAATTGTAAAGAAAAGACAAAGGATTATGCAATTACTATCACAGTGTTCCCCTACAGGGTCAAAGGAGCCACAGAACCACCATATCATCAAGAAATCTAGCTAAACCCTCAAATTGGGTATACTCTCTTCTCACTAAAATGTCCTGTCTTCACTTTCACTCTACATTCACAGTTCTATAAGGTTCAAGTTAAAATCTATTGGATATAAAAGGTAGCCAAAAAAGTTCGATCTTAGATCCTGCTTGATATTTTAATAGGAAAAATTCTTTTATAGTCAGTTTTATGTAACAGAATAAAATCATTTTATTGTGCTACAATGTTAGTAAAATTAATACATTGCTGGGAATCTGTAAGCTATCATACCTGAACATGAAATTGACCATGGGAGCCTTCTAAACTGTCTTCCCCACAATCCATTCTCCACAAAGCAGCCAGAGAAATTTTGTAAATGGAAATCAGAGCATGACTCTCTTTGGCTTAAACCATTGAATGGATCCCCATGGCTATTCAAATAAAACCCAAACCTCCCATCATGTAGGAAGGGCCCCACCCTAATTATATCTCCCTCTACTCTCTCTAGCCCTCCCTGGTTCCTTTTTTAAGCCTAGCTTTTCCCTGACTATAGCTACTGTGTTTTCATCTTCCTGGAAGTATCTGCCCTCAGTTGCATAAAGCTGGATCCTTTTCATCTTATCTTTCAGGTATCATCTCAAAAACCACTTCTGGGGCGCCTGGGTGGCGCAGTCGGTTAAGCGTCCGACTTCAGCCAGGTCATGATCTCGCGGTCTGGGAGTTCGAGCCCCGCATCGGGCTCTGGGCTGATGGCTCAGAGCCTGGAGCCTGTTTCCGATTCTGTGTCTCCCTCTCTCTCTGCCCCTCCCCCGTTCATGCTCTGTCTCTCTCTGTCCCAAAAATAAATAAATGTTGAAAAAAAAAATTTAAAAAAACCACTTCTGACAGAGGCCTTCCTTGACCACCATATCTAACCCTTAACTACCTACTGCACTCTCTGTCACATTACTCTTTTACTGTCTAGCCAGCACTTACTGCGATCTGAAATTATGATTTTTGTTTTGTATACTTGTTTTGTTTTTGTGTACTTTATTGTATCCTGGAGCCATAAAGCATAAAGGAGACATAAAGGCAGTCACTTCATTTGAATTGTTTTCATGGCACATTAGAAGTCCTTAATGTTTGTGGAATGCATGAACTAATTTAACTGATAGCCAGTTTCTGTAAAATTAGCTAAATAACTAGCTAACCAGAAGGTACTCTGAACAATGATGTCAACTTCTGTAGTCGGCACTGTCAAGCGAGCACATTTCAGTCGCTCACAGTCTGCTGTAGAAGACGACAGGCAGTTGTGATCCAGTGTGATAAATGCTAATGAGGAGGTAAACACAGGGTCCTCTAGGATCACAAAAGAAAGATTCCATGAGGGCGAAGTTAAATCTGAACGACGAGTGAAGGAAAAGTGGTGGGGGAAAAGGGCGGAAGGAATGTGGTAAATGTCTAGAGAAGGCAAAGTAGTGCAAAACCCTGTGGCACAAGATGGGAACCTGATACATTTGAAATACTTCCCTGTTCCCGGAGCATCCTCCCAAGGTAACTGTCGGGTTTGAAGACATAGTAATATTTGTAACGTATTATGAATGATAGCTTGCCATATACCTTATGATTAATAAGCTCAGACTTGTATGTAGTGATTACTTATTACCAGACAGTTTCTGGTATTCAAAGAAGAGTGAAAGCATTTCAGAGAAGGACTGCGAGTGAAGGCTTCTGAAAGATCCTGGGACTTTACCCCACCCTCTACACTAATTGGGTACAGTCCACTTTGGTGGACTGAGTTGGCGTGGGGGGCGGGGGTTGTTGTCTTGACAACAGATCTCATTGGCCTGTCAAAGTGAAACTGTTGGACGATTGGCTGCGAAGCTTTCCAGAGGCCTGCCCCGGTCGCTGATTGGATAAGGGGCAGCCAAACTCCCCCACTCCTTTCCCGCAGGGTTCTGTTGCTTGGCAACCGATTTGCGACCTCCTGCGAAGCGGGCACCCAGTTACACCTGTGAAACGTAAACTACCCGACTAACGAGGGCCCCACGCTGCCCTGCGCTTACACTTCTCCCGCTCGCCGCCCGCACGGACGACACGGGTTGTGCCAGGTGCTCATCCAAGTTTGCCTTGAGACCAGGCTGTAGGCTGGCACGGCGGTCACACACCGCAGTTGAGCACGTGCCCGGTTTCCTTCTTGAAGTCAGAGGAGAAAAAAAAGTCACTGTTCTATGTCCAATTTAGAGCCGCTTCTGTTGGGAGGACACAGCGTTCTGGGGCTCTAGAAAACAAGATTTATGTCGGAGTGGGACAGTGACCGGTAATCTCAGACATCTGTCTCAGAGTGCACCCTAGGAGTGTGGGGACAAGTGCCAGGCCCTTTGCTGCCTTATCATGCACCGCAGGGCTTACTTCTTGCTGGAAAGAGACTTCCAAGAGTTGAAGGAGAACAATTTTAAGGTAAGTACCGGGAACCTGGAGGGATGGGTTTCGTTGGGGTACACATTTTTAAAAATCATTTTGATCCGTGTTTATTCTAGAAGGCATAATTTAGTTAAACCTAATTTGCCACTACAGCATTGTTATTTAATGAGTTGATTGCACTGTAACACTATAACAATTATTATTACTTCATAATAACAGTTCACAATATTGAGCATATTATGCTAAGTAATTTATGCATATTTAAGCCCTGAATAGCAAGTAGTAATTAGTAGGTGCAGGGCTGTGGCTCATTAATTACAATATCATAAAATAAGTAGTGTTGGGGTGTCTGGGTGGCTCAGTTGGTAAAGTGTCTGAGTCTTGATTTTGGCTCAGGTCATGATCTCACTGTTCCGTGGGTTCCAGCGCCATATCTAGCTCTGCTCTGGCGGTGTGGAGCCTGCTTGAGATTCTCTCTCTCTTTCTCTCTCTGCCCCACCCCTTCTAAGATAAATAAGTAAACTTTTCTTTTTAAGTAGTGTTTTGTTTTACCTACATTAAGTAGAAACCTAAGTCTTAGAAAGGTTCAGTAAATATTTGGCCCCAGGATTCTATCATAGGGTTTTCTGATTCCAAACCCCCTTGCTCTTAAGTCTTAAGTTCTACTAATCACTGTCTAGTGCACTTTTCACCAACTGCTATCATAATGCACGAGTGCCTTTCCTTTATAATTTTAACACAGAGGAAGGCTTTGCCCTGAGTGCCACCACAGTGAGGTCCATAGGTGCCACAGGCTGATGTATCACTTATGGTATGGAGAATTAAAAATGGAAGGGGGAGAGGGGGTACTTAAGAGAAAGAATGGCAAGAAAGCCACCTTAGAGGGAATGCACAGAGGGCTACCAACAGTTGCTCCAGGTGTAGTTCAGTGGTTTTTTTTCTTTCGACCCCTGCTATAGAAGTGTTGTCTTTGCTTGCAGATGTTAGAACAATTATTGAGTCCAACAGCAAACATCCCGGATGCACAAACCTAACATTTGATGTTGTTTCTGCTCTACCTGAACTTTGTAGTTCTCTGGTAAAAGAGAATTTGATGAAGGGAGAAGTGATATGTAAATATAGATAATGGAGAAAATGGAAATATTATAATGTTTATCCAGACTAGCATTTAACATACTTAATAACGATGTGGTTGCTCAGAAATGTTTGTCAACTATATTTAAGTATTCCTCAGCATAAGTGATAAAGTTTTCCATGAAATACATTCTTGTCCATCCATTGGGACAGTACCTCAAGTATATGAAAATTTTATTTTTATATACAAGCATAATTTTGGAATTGTGTTTTTCTTAATGAAAATTTTTTACTTCATTCCTTCAATAGAGCATCCATATAGTTTTTTAAAGCCCTGAAGAAATTCCTGCTTTCCAACTCTTTCCTTCTTTTCTATTTGAAATCTTAAATTAGCTATTGATTTATATAAGCCACACATCTCAGTCTTGACTTTGTAGTCCCGCTTGCAATTTCCATGCTTATGATTTATTTTAAATTTACTATTGTGTGTATTTCTTGGAATCTACCTTAACTTCTGTGTAATAAGACAATATCTAGCATCTCCCCAAATCAACAAATAAATAAATTTATCAGGAAAAGAAAACGTGGAGTTTTTGGAATTCATTGTAATTTGACATCTGATCTTCAAAGCTGTGATATTTAATCTTCCACTTTGCTTTGTTTTTTAAATTAAAGGGTATTACTGCCTTTCCTGTAAGTGAAGATCTGATGGAATGGGGAGCTAGTATTCAAGGTCTACAGAATACAGTTTGGCAAGGTTTGTGTTTTCAAAACTAATTTGCTTTTTAAAAGTCTTTATGCCATTATCAGCCTATTTTCTTTCATGTATATAATAAGGTGATAATATATAAATTCTCTAAAATTTTAAAAGTATTCACATGTTATTTTTTCATTATGTGCCTTAATTTCTTGCCATTTGTCACCATAGATGGAAATTTTAGATTTGAATTTTTCTTTATGCCAAATGTTAATGTTCTTACACTTTTAAGAAGCAGACACAGTAAAGTATATCAATTGGGAATATCATGTAAGCCTTCCATGAAATCAGAGAATAGCTCTCAAAATTCCTACTTGCACAGAAATCCCACAATTATCTCTCACTTCTTTCCTCTGTGATTTTCCCCCCAAATTTTCACAAATCAAATTTTTAAGAAGACTGGGCCACTATAAACGTTAATGACCATGCACTTTTTCTTTGTGGTTTAACAAGATAGATTTGTCGAGTGAAGCAGGGGAGAGAAACATAAGTGGATAATTGTAAAAAAAATATATATAATACATGATAGTAATGGATTTTGAATGGAATGCTGAGGAGGCAGTGATTAGTTAATTTCACCTCGGAAAGTCAGGAGTGGCTTCTCAGGGAAGTGACACTTGAGTTGAATCCTTAAGAGCGGGTAAAAGTTTGTCAGGTTTAGAAAGAGAGGAAGGAAATTCAGTCTGAGTGAACAGCATGGCAAAAGCTTATCAACAAGAAATGGTTCTGGAACAGTGAGTTCAGTAAATATGAGCAATACAGTGCAGGAGGCAGGTGTTAAGGGATGGAGTCAGTGGGCAAAAAGGGTTGATGGGAAGCAGGCTGAAAACACAGTGGGATTAGATTGTGCAGAGTGTGTTATACTGTGTAGGGGAGTCTACATACCCTGTGATCCAATTTACTTATAAATAAAAATCCAGGGACCTTGAGGAGGCTAACGTGTCGAGAAACTTCGGGTTTCAGGTATTCAGTGCCACATGACACTTCTGTAAAAATGTTTGTGTCTTTATCATAGGATTATTCTTCCAACTGACAATAAATTTTACATCGGAGTACAATTTGGTGCCTCCAGTTGTGAAATTCTTAACAATTCCTTTTCATCCAAATGGTAAGGACCAAATGAGATTTCTTCATTGGGGCTCTGTCCCTATTGTCCTTGTTCCTCATAAGTGTTTAAGAATGTTTCTTTTTAACAACTTTGTTATGGTTATATTAGTAAGCATGCTTATTGGGTAAAATATGCAAAGGCACGATAAAATTATCAACTTGAATCCTAACTCAGAGAGCTATTGCTCTCAACACTTAAATTTATTTTCTTTTTACTATGTATGTATTTTTTCTACATAGTTGAAATATTACATATGAAGTTTTTAAAATGACATGTTTATTTCTGCATTATTAAACGTTCTTCAAAGGTCATTTTTGATGACCAAATGATAAACTTAACTATTCTCGTATTGTTCAATATTCTCATTGGGTCTAATTTTTTTATCATAAAAAATGATGCACTGACAAATTAACATTTCAGAAAGAAATTAGTTAGAATGCTGTTCAAGTTATATACAAAGTGCATTCCTGATATATCAAAAATCTAAAAGTTTTACATACTAAAAAGAAGAAAATCTAATAGAAATTTTTATCAGCTTGATGAGGAAGGCCTTTTCAAATATGATAAAACCTAGAATCCATGAAAAAAGCATGGTACATTAAACTATATAAACTTTTTAAAACTTCTCTATGTCCAACAATATTATAAACAGAGACAAAACACATGACTTTTGCAAACCAAGGGAAAATATTTGCAATGAGAACAGAATATCTACAACATATAAAGAGCACTTAAGAATCAATAAGAAAAATTAAAGCAATAGAAAAATGGGCAAAAGTTATAAACAAACACTTTATAGAAGAAACATCACAAAAATAAACACAAAAAGATGTTCAACCACACTAGTAAGAAAGTAAATGCATATTAAAACAAAAATTATGATTCATTGCTTATGTTTACAAAATGTTAAAAATCTACACAATTTTAGTAGGGGTAGGCAAACATGGGCTCTCTGACATAATGATGACCTTAGTGTGACCTATGTGGGAAGCAGTTTGACAGTTTCTAATCAGCAATAAAGGGCAAACAGCCCTAAATCCATGTAATACCATATTTATAAATGATTCCATAGAAATAGTAGCACAAGTGTGGAAGAGTATGTTTAATATTTAAAGATGTTTGTTCCCAATAACAATGCTGGAAACAGTAAAAAGGGAGATAAACACCAGTGTCCATTGATATTGGAATTTTTAAATAAAATATCTTACAGCTATATACATAACAAGGAAGATATATAAAAGCAAGACTTTTTGGTCATTGCTATATTCCAAGAATATTCACTACTTGGCATATATCTGGTGTTCAAATATTTTTAAATAAATATGTCCAGTGACACCTGGATGGGTCAGTCGGTTAAGCATCCAACTCTTGATTTTGGCTCAAGTTATGATCTTGCACTTGTGAGATCGAACCTCACATCAGGCTCTGTGCTGACGGTGCGGAGCCTGCTTGGAATTCTGTCTCTCTCTGCCCCTCCCCTGCTCTCACCTGCAAGAGCTCTCTAAACAAACAAACATCTAAATAAATAAATAAATAAATAAATAAATAAGTCCGGAAATATGTTGATGATTCACTGTTAAATGGAAAAAAAAAAAACACACTTCAAAGAATAACATGTAAGATATAATTCCATTTAATGAAAAAACAAAAACCATACACACACTCACATGCACACATGTGTGTGTATATTTGTATAGACCAACTAGTAATAATTCTAAAGAGTGGCATTAGTAGGCAAGGGCGTTTTCATATTTTACTTTATATACTTTCATATAATTCTTTCCAAGTACATTATTACTTTGTAATTTTAAAAAATCCCTATTTTTAAGGGATAAAATTAAATTTATGGTACAAAATTCATTGTGTATGTTTTCTATTATTTGCTTAAAATAAACACAAATGAAGTTACTGGTTAAATATGGGGGGGCAGGTGGTCTTCTTAACTCATAGTTACAAACCTTCCATTTCCACAAAGTACAAAGAGCTTCTGTCTCAAGGAGAGAAAGTATAGAACATCTGTGATTGCTGGTCTTTCCCTCCGTCACTACTTGAGTGACTTATCTGTTGGGGAAATAGGAAAAATTGAACACGTGTGCCTCAGCACTTTTTCAACACTTTATTTCCAACCAGCCTTCCCAGAGAATGGGTGCCGTCTCACTTTCTCCAGGCAAGAAACGGGAGGCCTTCAGTTTGGGTGTTAAGTCCAAATCAGGGGGGCTTTTTGTGGAGCTTGATTAAAGCCATTGATCATGCATTCTCCATATCAATCTAACCTACAGTAAAGTTGATGTTTCACAGTTAGGCCTTTTTCATTATGTATGAACTCAGGAGGAGCAGAGTATTACTTATTAGCCCCCAAACTCCAAAAGATGGCTGTATATAGTTCTAAGTGTTTAGATACATAAAGCCAAGTTGCCTTTCTGGATGCTATTTACACTTCCACCAGTAACTGTATACAAAGTTCTCATTTTATCACTCTCCAATTCTGGGCATGGAAACTTCAGAGACTTTTTTTTTTTTTTTGCCAATTTTATAAAAATCTCACTTTTTTATTTTAATAAGCACTTCTTTGAATATTTGTGAGTTAAACATTTTTTCATGTCTGTTGATGGTATTTCTTATTTTGCAAATTGTCAGACTTGGCAATGTTTATTACATTGTCTTAGATGTGGCAAATATTTCCCTCTGTCACTAATTTTTAAATTTTGCTTATGCTGGCTGTTTTATATCTGGGATTTAAAATTTTTTATGTAATCATATCTATTAGTCTTGTCCTTTGAGATTTTTGTAATTATCTTTAAACTTTGATGACCCTTTCCCCAAACACAATCAAATCATCATTTTAATATTCTTTTAGTTGTTCTGTAGTCTTATTTGTCATATTTAACTCTATTCTTTCTTTAAAATACCGATTTAGTTAACTGAGGTGCCCGAGTGGCTCAGTTGGTTAAGCATCTGACTTTGGCTCAGGTCATAATCTCATGGTTCGCAAGTTTGAGCCCCACGTGGGGCCTGTGCTGACAGCTAGGAGCCTGGAGCCTGCTTTGGATTGTGTCTCCCTCTCTCTCTGCTTCTCTCCCCCCCCCCCCCCCGCCTCTCTCAAAAACAAACATTACAAAAAATTTTTTAACAAAATAAAATACTGATTTAGTTAATTAACAGTGTCAAGGGATATGCTAAGCTCTATGTATCTTTCCAATCTGTATATAACAGAACAAAGCTGGCAGAGAGGTTTTGCTGTCCTCATCATGCAGTATCATTTCTGGATGTAAGGCATTTACTCTGTGACCAGTGGGAAGGGGGGGAACCACAGAGGGCAAAACAGCTTCCTTCATGAAATATGATGTAGAAGTTGCACACTTTCCTTCTGCTGATATCCCACGATTACATCTTAGTTACATGGTCACATCTCGCTGGAGGAAAGGCTGGGGAAAATGCGGGCAACCATGTATTTATCTAAAATCACAGAGAGGGATGGAGATGGGGGCAGGCATAGAGCTTCTTATCACAGAAGAAATGGAAGAAAGGAAGAGTAGATACCAGAGGACAATGAGTAGTCTGCACACTTGTTGATTATCTTTTCTTTTGCTGCTGACTCATAATTGCACTTTTAACATACAACAATTGTAACCCATAGTAGGATTTGTTTCTAAAGGCTCTTATCACATTGTTTAATCTCACATCCCACTGGAGGGTTATAATTATTATAGTTTTACAACACAATGTCAAATCCAACAGCTCTCTTCACCTTTTCACAATTTTCTTTTCACTTCTTAGCTTTTTATGGCAAGGTTTTTCTATTAGGGTACAAATGTTTCTCTTATTATTTACAAGAGTTTTTAATACGCTAATAAAACGTATTGTACTTTATCTTCTAATTCTTTTCAGTGAAGATAGTTTCTTTCATTGTATCCCCCTTTCACACATTAGGAAAGTGAGACCTAGAGAGGTAAAGTTAAATTGCTCAAGGTCACAGAGCTGACAAAGCAGGGGAGTCAATGTTCAGATCTATGTGTATGCTTTTAACAGCTACACTATATCAACTGCCAGTCACATTCACTGAAAATACTTTTCTGCTTTCTCATTTGCTTTCTGATTTTGCCTGTGATATTTTGATGTTCATAAACTGTAAATAATAATTTTATTATATGTGTCAATATTAATGTATTATTTCAATACAGTAGACCAAAATACTGGTCGGGCCTGTATAGATTTTTTGGACGACCCTGCTAAGTGGAATACAAGCTATACATTGAGCAGCATTCTATTTACCCTCCAGGTAAGAACAGAGTAATACAGTGTTCTCTTTAAATTTGTTTACAAGTTTATTTATTTATTTTGAGAAGTGGGGAGGGTCAGAGAGAGAGAGAATCCCAAGCAGGCTTCACACTGTCAGCTCAGAGCCCAATGTGGGGCTCGATCTCATGACCGTGACCACTCTCAAAATCAAGAGTCAAATGCTTAACCGACCGAGCCTCCCAGGCACCCCTAATGCTCTCTTTAATACTTTGAACTCTCCCAGCTATTCAAAATATAAGGAATAAGATGTACAATGCATATTTAAATGTTTGAAGGATTTGAGTAAGCTTATGTAAATCAATAACGTTTTTACACCAAGGTTATAAAGTGGGACTTACAAAGATTATTATTTTAAAGTGAAATTGATAGTTCGGTCCCTTTACAATGAGAGAATGCATATTTTATTTAAAAAAAGAACTGGATGGTTTCAATTCTAGAAATACAGTCTTAAGTTTTCTTTTGGCTTCTAACTTCACTTCATAATGTTGGATGTGATCCTTCTTCATTCATGAATCTTGCCTTGCTCAGAGAGGTGAATCAAATGGCTAGAACTTAAAATGTTCAGCTTTATCAGCTTGGCTTCTGACAGTGCTAGCAACTTGCTCTTTTATAGCTTTCATATCAAACCCAGGGAACAATTAAACCAGGGATTCCCCGCCCCCCCCCCCCAGACTGATGCCTGTTTCTGGAATGCCCCCTTGCCTCTGGGATGCATCGTCCTAAGAAGCATGCCTCAGTGTTGTGTTATTTCTGTCCCTCAATGAGCCTCCTTTCTCCTCTGGTGCTAAAATAAATTATTTCAGTGGCATTTGCTTTGACCACCTATAATCCAGATCAGCGATGTCTTTTCCATGGACCTACTTATATCATTAATAATATCTGAAGATAAACTATTAAATGTTGATTATCTGGAATACTTAGAGAATAAAGTATTCTGGCTTAATTGAATTCTCTCCATCACACAGAATTATAAGAGAAATTCTGTTTCTTATTTTTGAAAAAAAAAAGTTCTGTGTAGTCATCTTAGTATATACTGAGAAAAATAATCTTTTTGAAGATTAAATGCTCAAGCTTATTCATTCATTCATTCATTCTACAAATATGTACTGAGCATCTACCTGTGTTAGGCCATGTTTGGGAAGAGATATTTGAGCAAACACTGGAAAGAAGTAAGGGAGTGTGATACGCAGGTCTCTGGGATTGATCTTCTGGATTCCTTCAGAGTGAGTCACATTCCAATCTCTTCTACCCAAATTAGGATCTGCCTGAAGAATAGTAAAACCAAATGTTCCCAAAATGTAATGAGTGAGGGCAATCCAGAATGAAATGATAGAGAATTTGAATTGCAGACTAATTTAATAAAAGGAAGATTTAGGGCTCTGAGTTCAGGGTGCTTCGTCCTGCCACTTCACACCTTTGTACCACTGGACAAATTTCTTCACTTCTAAATACCTGAAATTCTCCATCAGTAAAATGGGGCTGTTAGTAACTCCCTTGTATAACTTGTGAGGATTAAATAAATTAACACATGAACTTAGAATCGTGAGTGGTCCAAGAAAAGAACTCAATAAAAGCTAGTTAATATTATGATTGTTCTTACCTTTAACAAAGTGACAGCAAAGTACAGCCAAATATATCATGGAAAACCAGTAGATGACACAGTTGTTTGTCTTTTTATTTTTCAGATAGATTTATAAAACAAACATGCTCACGTTACAGATCTGTAAGATAGTAGAAAGGAAAAGAAAATCACTGATAGTCATAAAGAAAACCCCTAATCCTGCTGTTATTAACATATACCTGTAATGTTTTCTCCTCTGTTTTTTTTTTGTTTGTTTGTTTGAAATCTTTCAGTTCCACATTCACTACAGTGTCAAGCTCAGTTCTGTTGCCTGACAAACAACCCCCTTGTCCTCACACCTGGGCTTCATTCTCTCCCTGACGTACCATGCAGCCCCCTCGTATTATATCTTCATGCTTTTCTTCACTCACAGTGCGTGGTTCAGTTCAGGTTAAAAAGCATTTATAGAGCTCTCAATTCTAAAGTTACAAACTCAAGCAAGTCTTGGACCTTGAGAAGTGCCCAGTCTGGTTTCTGCCTGACAACCCAGTCTCTCCTTCCCTCTTGCTCGGTCTGTCTGGCAAGCTGCTGCTCCCATCAGCAGAGTCAGGGCAAATGAGTCCTCCTTTGGGATACCTTTCCTGACTTTCTTTCATAGGTAGAACTGATGGGTTTGGTGTTTGAGGAATTTCTTGTGTCCCCCACCCAGTAAGTAGTACTCTAAACAGATTTCTATCAGGGCACTGTAATACTGTAAAGCACATACTGTTTTCTTATCTGTCTTCTCCTGTTGGACTAGAAGCTCCTCGAGGTCAGGGAACAGGTCCAATTCATCTCTGATTCCCCAGTACCTACCCAGGACAATGCTGACGGTAGGTACTAAGTAACACAAATGGAAGAACGAACCTGAATTGTTGCGTTGTTTCAATTATGGTTTATATCTATAAATTACTGGACCTGTTTATTTTTCACTTAATATTTTATCTCAAGCAATTTTCATATTGCTGCAGTTAATATTTTAATAGCTATTTAATGGCCCTTTTGAGGTCAGCACTGCCCAGTAGAACTTTCTGCACTGACAGAAATGTCCAGTATCTGCACTGTCTTAATACGGTGGGCACTAGTCACATGGCTACTGAGAACTTAAAACGTGGCTGGTGTAACTGAGGAGGACTCAGTTTTTCACTTATTTTATTTAATTTAAATTTCAATAGCCACATATGGCTAGTGCCTACTGTAATGGACAGTACATGGATAGGCCATCATTTCTGAATACTTCCCTTTAAATAACAGATGAGACCTATGTATAATTATCACATTGTTTTTCAAGGGAGTAGCATTTGAAATGTGTTTAAAATATTTTAAAGTCTAACTATACTAATCATTTCCTCCTAAAATTTTTATAATCTCATAAAATATTTTAAGAACACTTGTACTTCAATATATAGTGCAGAGGTAGATACCAACACCTATCCATAAAAGGAATTCCAAATTCATGGGCTTTAACTAATTGAAAATTATAAATTGTACCTACTGTTACAGTTGTTTACCAATGCTTCAGGTTTGTTTTGTACTTATCCTCTGGAAATATGCTTTATGTTCTTTCATACGATCACATGGCTAATTTAAAAGTTGGACCTTTATTTTTTTTTTACTATTTTAACAAGGTGTCTCATTGATACATTTGAGTATATTCCAGTTCTTAAAAATCATTAAGTACATGTAGTAGCTTGTGTACACATTATACGGAAAGGTCTTGGGCACAGTGTCAACGTGAAGACTATTGAATAAACTTTACCAGATGTGCCTCTGAGTAAGATTGCCTCTCCAGCCAAAGACCAAAAGCTTGCTCTTGAAGATAAGTTTGATCTGCTTCCTGCCCACTTTGAGAGGTATAGTGCAACCCACACTGAATCCTTATTCAAGCAAGTTACAATATTCTTGGAAACATAGCTCAAATGTGTTTTCCAAACAGAAAAACTCAAATAACAGCAGTAAGTTCTTAATGCTTTTGAGATATCAGATGTCAGATTATTGCTTTCATTGGTCATGACTGCCATCATTTCCATGACACATAAGCCACAATTATCCACTTGGATCTACATGTAGGTATTCTGGTAGTTATTATTTTGGCTGTATTTTATTATCTAATTTGAATGTTGTAATAGTCACAATACTGAATCATTGAATAAATACTTGCAATTTGGGAAAATAATTAAAAATTTGAGGTGATGGATAGACAAGATTATGGTTTAGCGGAACTATCAAGTTTTGATTACTACTGGTCACCCTATTTTGTCCAGATGCACATATACTATAGCAGGCAGAATTTTCAATATATCCTAAGACTCCCATCCTCTGGTTATTCAGTATAATATACATACTGCTGTAAAAGGACTTTGCAGATGGAATTATGGTTACGAACCATCTGACCTTAAAATACGAAGGTAATCCTGAATTATACAGGGGGACCCAAAGTAATTATATGGCCTGTTGCCAACAGAAGAGGAAGACAGAATAGTCACTCAGAGAAATACAGTGTAAGAAGGAGAATGGTTGTGGCAGGAGGGGACATCAGAGCAATTCCAAGAATAAGAAGTGTTTTTTTATACCTTAATTTCTCTGAGATGTAGGGGTCCAAATGTAACCTGCAAGAGACCTCTTGTAGCTAAGGATGGCCCCCAGCTTACAGCCAGCAAAGAAACAGGGACTTCAGTCCTACAAATTCAAGGGTCTGAATTCAGCTAACAAACAACCTGAATGAGCTTGGAAACAGATTCTTTCAGAACCTCTCATAAGGGCCCAGCCAGCCGACACTTTGATTTTAGTCTTGTTAAATCTGGAAAAGAGAAACCAGCCTAATCACCCCAGACTTCCCACCTACAGAAGTATGAGATAATAAGTTTGTATTGTTTAAGCTGCTAAAGTTGTGCTAATTTGTTACAGCAGCAGTAGAAAACTACAGATAAAAAATTAATCATTCAGGGATCTGGAGGAATATTGAGGTATACACAGCCTTAATACATATGTTTGCTTATCCATATCTAAGTATGGTCTTATGTTAAAATGTAAACCTTTGGGGTGCCTGGGTGGCTCAGTCAGTTAAGCATTCAACTCTGGATTTTGGCTCAGGTCGTGATCTTGCAGTACATGAGCTGGAGCCCCACATCAGGCTCTGCACTGGCAGCGTAGAGCCTGCTTGGGATTCTCTCTCACCCTCTCTCTCTGCCCCTGCCCTGTGCTCAGTAGTTCTCTCTCTCTCTCTCTCTCTCTCTCTCTCTCTCTCTCTCTCAAAATAAATAAATAAACATTTAAAAAATAAAATATAAACTTTTATTTTTTAATGGGAATGTCTCAGTGTTTCCTAATGTTGAGTTTAATTTATACATAAATTGAACTTAAATTCATGTGGTAGAAAGGAATAGGTCATAGGAAGGAACTTATAACTTCTTTGTTTGGCTCATGAATGTACAGTATAAAACTAAGGTAGATCAAGAGTTTCTTGAGAGTAGGGACCATGTGTCATTTGTCTTCATATCTGTCTCCAGATGGAGGCATAGTAGACATTTAATAAATGCTGTTATTCTTGTATGTGTTTGCTTGTCTTTTTGCTCTAACAAAAAAGTTTACTTTAAAAACTCTAATTTTTCTGTTTTTTTCCTGTAGGTTATGCTTTCGAATCCAGTGCTAGAAAATCCAGTGAATTTGGAAGCAGCCCAAATGCTGATTAAAGATGAATCTCTGTACAAACAAATAGTTCTAAGATTTTTCAACCAACCATCACAATGTAAGAAGTGCCTACTGTTTTTTGCCAATTATTAATTATACATTTATGCAAATGAATGACCTAGCAAATAACTGTTACATGAGGGAATGTTTTTTGTATCCATTTTCAGTAATGAAATCATACTAAGATCTCTCCTACTGTACTGCTTTGTCAAGCTACTCAGTCATCAAAAAGCCAGTCAAAAGTTGTTCTTTAAAGGTTATCAGCAATCACAAGCTTAGTATTTTTAAATGTTATGGTCATAAGGATGGATGGTACTGACTGAAAATTATTTACCCATCACAAAGACATGACATCTGATTTTAACTCTTTGATCTATAATGGATATTTCCCAGATTTCATCTGCAATACCCCAGATCTTACTGATCTGGAACTCCTTTCCTCTTGATTAGCAAGCAATATGTTTAGCTTTTTGTTCTGAAGAGTTCTTCCTCAACGTATTCCTTCTAAGAGTCCATGTGGAAATGACACCTGAAGCTCTTGAATCTTTCTGCTCTATTGACCAGTGATGTGTGACCTCTTCATGACTTACCCCCATCGTCTTCACTGTTTCTGTGTTAGCAGAGTAATGCTGTTGGCTTCTTATGACCAGGGAGGTTTGCCACAAATGAGGGTTAGGCCCCTAGGGACAGTTCTTTCCTCTATGTCCTGCCCCTCCCCCTTCTAGCGGCACACGGCAGCCATGTGTCATAGCTGGTATTACCTCCCCAACAGCAAGCCTTGCTGTTCAGACTCACTCTCTCAAACTGAGCTCTCTGTACTTTTTTGTTCAGATGTCCCCTGCTTCTTTTTCCCTTCCCTTTGTAGGGCTTGCCAGTCCATTAGCTAGGTCTGTACAATTGTGACCAAGTTCAAGTGCTCCTCCATAGGACTTCTGGGTCTGGTGCAAATCAAGCAGTGATGACAGGCATCTTTTTCAGTATCTTCAAACACGTCATGATAGTCATGGAGTCCCTCAACCAATCCCTGACAGTTTTGAAACTGGTTTGTACACAGAGGAGTCTGATCGCTTCACTCTGGCCACATTTCTGGCCCACTGGAATACTATAGCCTCCACAACTGTATCCTCTACACTCAGTTACTATTTGTGGAATGAATGAATAAACAATTTATATCACTTAACCATTCATTGAGCCCTACAGTACCATCATTATAGACAAAGATTCTATAACAAAGCTATGTCCACAGTCTAGTAAATGGAAATTTAAAAACTGGTTTTAAAGGATTTTCTATAGCAAATGATTCTGTGCAATAGATTTTGGGTTTGCCCTGCAAAAAGGAAGGATGAGAAAAAAAAAAAAACTTTAGAGTCCTTCCTTTTGTCCTCCTGTCTAGTAGATGCCATCCTTCACTCCTTTTGGTTCTCCAGCTGTGCCATAAAGTCAGACAGAAAAGCTGCCCCAGTTGCTAAATCTCCCTGCACAGGAGCAACAGAGCAAATAGAACTTTGTCAGGTTTTCACCATATTCTTTAGTTATGTTGGTGAAATATGTGGAAATCCAAGACAGTAAATAGTTATCAGCTTGCTTGCCACCTCAGCCAGACTATGAGTGGTGGCCTAGGGTTCCATAAAGAGACTGACTTCCTGCAGCTTCCAAGGGCAAGAGTGTCCATGATACAGCAGAGACAGCTGCTAAGGGGGTGGGAGGCAGGGGAGAAGTAGCAGAAAACTTGTTCTAAATTAGAGGGTATCAAACTATGTGGATTTCTGTGAAAAACTTCATCCAGTGAGAATAAATTACTTGTAACACTTGAGAAAAAAAATTTTTAATGTTTATTTATTTTTGAGAGACAGGGAGAGACAGAGCCTGATGCAGGGCTCATACTCATGAGCCATGAGACCATGACCTGAGCCGAAGTCAGACACTCAACGGACTGAGCCACCCAGGTGCCACTACTTGTAACAACTTGAAAAAAATGTCTCACTAGAATGCTTCAAGAGTCATCTTCCATATAGTTTAAAAGATTAATAAAGAGAGCTAGAAAATGCTTAAAAGGAATTACCATAGTTTTAGATAACCCAAAACTAGAACAGATAGTTAATTGTATAAAAGAGAAACTCAAGAGGCAGCAAATTGTATCCTCTCTGGAGGCATTGATTATAGGCTAGAACTACACCCTCAGTACCCAGTGTACTGTCTGTTGGTAGGTATTGAATAAAATCTTGTAGAATGAATGAATGAAAAACTGCATGTAAACTTAGATCCTGATTTTACTTCATAGTTTACAAAATGCTTTCACACACATTTATTCATCTGATGCTCAGCCTCTTCCTCAGTGAGGAAGCTGAGGGTCATTGGTGAAGTGGTTGGCCCTAGGCCACAGAGAGCAAGCTGCAGAGGTCAGACCTTCAACCGAGGTGTTCCCCTTCCCTTGTGCCTCCAAATTTAATAGGATGAGCATAAAGTCATTCATTTGGGATCAGAGCATTAAAACTTCCCAGGAAAGAATAAGAGAGAGCTGACTTGGCAGCAGAACTCCCTGAAAAACTTCTTGGGGAATTTATTTGATCACAAACTTAAGGTATAGAAAGTGCCTTTCCACCAGGTACCTGTTGTATGAAAATCCTACCCTACTCTGGTGTGCAGGGCCCTCATCTGGAGTTACCAGCATGCTCAATCTGGAGCATCACATTCCCTGAGCTGAGGAAACTGTGTATGTTTAGCTAATGGAAGAAATGATAAAAGGCAGCTGTAAAAGCTGTTTTCAAATATTTGAAGGGCTTTCATAGAGAAAAGGGCAATTTCCTCTCTGTTGTTCCAAAAAACTGAAGTAGCTGCAATCAGTTCTGCCTTCCACAGGCCTACTAGGTTGTAGCCACTATGGTCCAGAATCTGCAGGCTTGGCCCTGCCTCGTGCTGGTACATACCTGAAATACATGGGGACTTCTCCCTCATAATCAGTGGTCTGGAATTAATTTCATTAGCCTAAGCCTAAGCCTAAGCCTGGTATTTGGTATGCAGACATGCAAATGCCTCTCATTCCCCAAACTTTCCATAACGTGATGTTTGTCTAGCCTGAACAGCTAGGTCTCAGGTCTCTGCCTTGGCGTATTGACAAGAACACGCTAAGCTGTGAGCTCAAACCCAGATGATGGAGGTCCCAATCACCTTGCCAAATCCTGCCATCTTCTTTGGGACTGGACCCTGTCTCTCTTACTGGTAACGAGGGTGTTCATGTACACCAGACTGCCTGGGACAGTCCTGCTATAATTATTTCTCACACCCCCCCTTAACTCTGTGCTCTGGTTTGCGCAACAAATTACATAGTCAGAGGCATCTGGCATCTCCAATTCCTAAATTGTTTCCCAGGTTCTGAAGTGTAAATTCACATGCTTTTTATTGGTGTCCCCTCATCATGTCATTTGATTTCAATTTTTTGGCTAAGACAGTTACCACTTAACATCTTTCACCTTGATGATTTTCTGCCTGTTTTTCTGTTGCTCTCCTTGAGGTTTTATACTTTAGTTTTATTCTTTTATTACTATTTTATTGAGGGTTTGGAAAGAGTGTACATAAAACCATTTATTCCTTCTTCTAAGTCAACCAGATTCCTTTCATATTTTTCTTTACAGTGAGAGATGACAGGCCTGAGTCACTTAAAGATCCAGATAAATTTATCAGGTAAGTTTTTCTTTAAAAAAAAAAATGTTTATTTATTTTGAGAGAGAGAGCACACACGCACGTGTAAGTGGGGGAGGGGCAGAGAGAGAGGGAGAGAGAGAATCCCAAGCAGGCTGTCGGTGCAGAGCCTGATATGGGGCTCAAACTCATGACTCTGAGATCGTGACTTGAGCCTAAATCAAGAGTTGGACGCTTAACCAACTGAACCACATATGTGCCCCAGGTAAGTTTTTCTTTATATATTCTATGTCAATTCCTTCCTTTTTTCCTTCCTTCCTTCTTTCATTCTTTCCTCTCTCTTTCTCTTTAATCTCTACACCCGACATGGTGCTCGAACTCATGACCTCAATTTATTTACTAAAAGGACTATTGATTTAAACGGTTTATATTTTTTTATCGTAATTGAATTTTTACTTTATTTACTTACTTACTTACAGTTTATTTATTTTTGAAAGAGAGAGAAAGAGAGCACAAGCAGGGGAGGGGTAGACAGAGAGGGAGAGAGAATCCCAAGCAGGCTCTGTGCTGTCAGACACAGGACTCCATCTCACAAACCATGAGATCATATCCTGAGCTGAAATCGAGAGTCAGACACTTAACCGGCTGAGTCATCCAGGTGCTCCAAATTTTCACTTTTTAACCTAGAAAAGGAAGTAGATCTCTTTTCCTCTTACAATGCTTTTTTTCTTAATGTTGTTTTTGGGAAGAATGTGGAAAAGTGATTGAATTCTTTGTAGACTATTAAATTAAAATTTAATGTAATTATATGAACTTGCCTCTTCCTTTAATTTTCATTTTTTTATTGTGGATAAAGAAAAAACATGTTATCAATATAATGAGCACAAACCATTTACACATCATAAAAAGCCAAGCAATTAGGGAAATATAAGGTCCCAGAAGAAAATGGTGGGAGTTAGGGATGAATCCATTGTACCTTTTAGGAGATAACATGAAAATGTGGCAACAGTTTAGCCATGAACACCTGAACAAGGTACAGGACAATGTTCTCATTTATAGTTCTGCAGTATTTAGTTTCTTGAGCATTTCCATCAGCCTTAATTTTGTAGTCAGTCAGATATAGAAGACAGTTAACTAGTGTTGAAATGACTTGCTTCAGCTTATGCTTTCTTGACCGGCCCTATATAAAAGATGAGCAAGTTAGGTAACTCAGGTGGCTTCGGTTGGTGAAAGTTTCAGGAAGGCAAGTACAATCTAATAAATAGTGCACCCTGTTGGCATTCAGTAAAGGACATCACTGCCCCTTAAACTTATCAAATGGAAAGAAGCAACTTACCTTCTTGGCACAAAATGGACCTGTGGTAAATAGTTGTTGAATGTGCCAACACTGTTTTATCTCCTCTAAAACATGAA
This sequence comes from Felis catus, assembly GCF_018350175.1. Taxonomy (NCBI): domain Eukaryota; kingdom Metazoa; phylum Chordata; class Mammalia; order Carnivora; family Felidae; genus Felis; species Felis catus. Next base: position 52,888,006 of record NC_058375.1, read on the forward strand.
TGTCCCTGGAATTTTACAAAGCTCTTTCTATTTGTGGTATAATCATTTGCAGTGCATAAAAGTACGGTGCCAGCATTTACTAATAAGGCAGCGAAATGGAGGCCAGAAGAACTTCTGTGGTCTCAGCGTTGGCTGGTCCTCTGAATGAAACCCAGAATAAATGAAGCCAGAATCGGGTCTTATCTGTGGTGTTCCCATAGTGCTAGCCTGCAATCTCTAGAGAAATCTCTAGGACTCAATTGAAGCAATATAATCTATATTTCAATGATACTCTACACTCCTAGTATATAGGAGGCTGCAATTTATTATATATCTGTGGCTCCAAATGTTTACCCCTGGTACATTTGTTATGGGACAAAGCTCAGTTATGCCTAACTTTTAATTTTTAAAATGTTTTAAATGTTTTAAATGTTTGTTTGTTTGTTTGTTTTTGAGAGAGAGAGCATGAGCATGGGAGGGACAGAGAGAGAGGGAGACACAGAATCTGAAGCAGGCTCAAGGCTCTGAGCTATCAGTGCAGAGCTCGATGCGGGGCTCAAACTTGTGAACCACGAGATCATGACCTGAGCCGATGTCGGATGCTCAACTGACTGAGCCACCCAGGTGCCCCTTGTTTTTAGTTTTTATGTAGACTTGTACAATGAGGTCTCACAGAAGTTATTCCAAAAGAGATGCTGCTCTTAGCATTGTCTGTCTAGCACCATATGCTAGGACTTTACTCTACTTTATGAGCTAAAAGTATTAACCTGACTACAGAAATGAATTCCAGAGGCCTAGCCAGACAGTTAAGACACTGTTTCCAAAAGATAAAGCAAAACATAGGTAAAGTCTAGTCAGTTGAGTAGAATATAGTCAGGGGAATCCAGTTGATGTTCCGTAATTAAAAATGGTTTAGGCTTGTGCTTATCACCTGGGAAGTTTGCACATGGGCTGTAGGATGCCACTTAACAAGATATAGGGCGGCTTCTGGGAGAACAGCTACTTACTCATTTATTTAAAATATATTCACTGAGCATTTGCTCTGTAATAGACACTGTGCTCCCATACTGGGGACACACATCTGAATAATATATAATCTTTGGTCTCACATGATTTATAGTCTAGGATTGGAAGTTCTCCTCTGAAGAGAAGATAGTGCGGGGAGTGTGCCTGACTGTCCATCCTATAGGACCATATAGGGAGCAACTTCTACCAAAAGATGTAGTTGGAAGGCCACAGGACTAATACCAGGATTGCGGCTGGGGGGAATGCTGAAGTCAGAGGGAATCATATTTAAAATGAGTCATATTGAGTAGCAAATTCTTCTCCTGTAGCTTTTTTTTAAAGCCCTCCTTTAGAGGCTTATATTTTTTTCACCAAGTCACCTCTCACTGGTGCTACCTCTGTTAAATGCAATCTAACATTCCATTGGGCCATACCTATTGTTTTATTACATTAATGCTTACAATATAGTAAGTCCTATTACAGAGATGAGATCTAGATGTTGGAGGAGCATAGAGGAAGAAATATCTTCCTAAAGCTTGGACTGCCAGAGTGGGAGGAGGGGCATATAAAGACCAGCTTCCAGGAGAAGGTGATGCCTGAGGTGATTTCTAAAGGGAGAATAGGAATTCACCTACAGACAAGAGGAGAACATTCAGGCAGAGGGAATAATGCATTCAGAAGCATGGAAGTGTGAGAGAGCATATTTCTCCACCACCTGACCCAAGGGAAAGTAATTTGACATCCAGAATAAAAAGTAAAAATGAATCCAGATGCCAGGGGCAACCAAAGTGTATCAGGACCTGAGGTACAAAACTAGAAGTTGTGAGGGAGAAGGGGATTGGTTGCTAGATATCAAGAAAATAGAAGTGTCTTTTTGGACATGATTCTGCAGACTTTTACTTACTAACATTAAAAGGATGAGAAGGATGGGTAATGAACTATCACATGTGTTAGTATCTGAGCTAAACCTTCTGGAGAACTTGCTGCAGTTTGTACATCAGCACTTGCACCTTCACCTTGCTTCTTTATGTTACAGAGACAGCTTCGTTCCTTAAACCCCTGAACCAGCCTCTGCCAACTTCAGACTTGTCTTTGGCAGCTTCTTCACCTCTCTCAGCCCTCGCGGAATGAAGAGAGTTAGTGCCGTGCTCTGGACTGGTCTTTGTCTTAAGGGAATGTTGTGGTTGGTGAGATCTTCTATCCAGACCATGCAGATTTTCTCCATATCCACATTAAGACTGTTTTGCTTTCTATCATTCCTGTGTTCGGTGGAGTAACACTTTTAATTTCCTTCAAGAGCTTCTCCTTTGCCTTCACAACTTGGCTGTTTGGTTCAAGAAGCCTAGTTTTCAGCCTATCTCAGCTTTCGATACGCCTTCTCTCTAAGCTTAGTCATGTCTAGCTTCTGCTTCTCTTCCTTACACTTGAACGCTGAGACCATCGTAGGGTTGTTAGTTGGACTAATTCCAATATTGTTCTGTCACAGAATAGGGAGACTGGAGGAGAGGGAGAGAGACAGGGGAACGACCAGTGGGTGGAGCAGCCAGAACACTCACATCTACCGGTTAGGTTTGCCATACTGCACACGTGTGGTTCATGGCACCCCAAAATAATTACCATGGTAACATCAAAGATCACTGGCCACAGATCATCATAACTAATATAATAATGGAAAAGTTTGAAATATTGTGAGAATTACCAAAATGTGACAAAGAGACAGGAAGTGAAAAAAAGCTGTTGGAAAACTGGCACAGATTTGCTTGACACAATGTTAACACAAACCTTCCATTTGCAAAAACTGCAGTATCTGAAAAGTACAATATAACGAGGTATGCCTGTATTTCAAAATTTAAAAAAATGTTTTTGAAGAAAAGTATTCAAATTTTTTTTGCTGAATAGTGAAAATGGGTATAGCTCCAAACTTCCAAAGTCTGATTCTAAAATCTGAGATTATTACACGAAAGAAAAATTATAGGCCATAACCTCTCATAAACACAGAAGCATAAAGCCTAATCAAAATATTAGCAAATTGAATCCACTGATACATAAAAAGGGGTAATACATCATGACTAAGAGGGTTTCATTTCAGGAAAGCCAGGTTGGGTTAAAATTTTTAAATCAGCATAACTCACGAAGTTAACCAAATAAAGGGAAAAAAACATAAAATGATCTCAACGAATCAGGAAAAAGTATTTGCTAAAATTTATCACCCATTCATGATAAAAATTCTCACCAAAGTAGGAATAGAGAAGAAATTCCTTATTCCAATAAAGAAAATCTATAAAAATCCAATGGCAAACCTCATACTCAGATGTGAAATGTTGAATGCTTTCCTCCTGAGTTTAATGAGACAAGTATGTCCATTATCACCACTTCTGTTCAGCACTGTGCTAGAAATCCCAGCCAGTGCAATGAAGCCAGGAAAAAAAGTTATAAGGTTTGGAAAGGAGGAAGCAAACCATCTTTATTCACAGATAATGGGATTATATAATAGTAAAATCCAAATGAATATACAAAGCTCGAAAATTAATAAGGGAATTTAGTTAGGCCCCTGGATAGAAGATGAACATTTAAACAAGCAACTATATTTTTATATAGTAGCAATCAATACATAGAAATGGAAGTGTTAGAAATACCATTACAATAGCATCAAAACATAACAAAAGATGAATAAGACATCTATGCCAATACCCACAAAATGTATCTGGGAGAAATTTTAAATTTTAAATTTTAAAAGACCTAAAGAAATAGATATACAAAGTTTGTGACTTGGGAGAGACTGAATATTATTGCAGTGTCAGTTCTTTCCAAATTAGTCTATAGATTCAATTCAATCTCAGTCAAAATCTCTGCAGTTTTTTTCCCCTGGAAATTAACAGGATAGTTTTAAAGTATATCTAAAAATGCGAAGGATTTAGGATAACAAGACAATCTTGAAGAAGAACAAAGAGGATTGACACTGCCAGTTATCAGGATTCACTTGAAAGTGAGAATAAATTTCAGTCTGACTGGATCTTTCTAGGTCGTGTTCCTGTCCCTAAACAGTTCCCATTGTTAGAAAGCCTTAAACCCATCAGGCCTGACTTAGAGTCAGGGTGGAGGTCAGTCCTGTCAGGCTGAATGGCATGTACGTGAGGGGGAGGAATGGAATAGTTACTGTTGAAGAGGCGACCACAATGTCCACTGTGACAACCTTCATATACATACTATTTTTATTGGACTGGAACCTTGGTAAGTAAGAGTTGGATAGGCACAGGAGACAAATGAGTCTTTAGATAGGACTGCTTGCACACATACAGAAATGTAATATGTGGCAAACTCAGGATCAGCAGGAAGTTCCATATGACGGAGCCTCTGTACGTGCAGATGATGGTGGAAGAAACGGTTGGAAATAGCCAGATGCTAACACACCTCAAGTTCTATTTGAAAGTGTTTAGACTTTATCCTGTAGAATTAAGTCACCAAACATGGTCTGCAAGCAGATGCATGATAATCTGGAATAGGGAGAGACAGAAAAACAATTAGAAAGCTGTTTAGAGTTTGCAGAAGAGAAATGATGAGGTACTTATTCAGAGCAATGGAGAGAAGCAGCTGTAGCTGACACTGAGGGTTAAGGGATGCTAAACTCCCTGCCTGGCTGTTCCCATGGAAGACTTCACTGAATGCTCACCACAACCACTGGAGAAAGTTCTAAGTTAATTTTATACATGAAGAAACAGGAGTGAAATTATTGTCTGCCTGGAGTCACACAGCTAACAAGTAGCAGTACCTGAGTGTTTTAACACACGTCAGATGATTCCAGAGCCTGTACTCTTAATCATGATGCTACATAACTAAATATCCAGAGATTTGTAGGGGTTTAGTCAGTAGGCTTGGGTTATGGGTGGGTTATTGCTTCCATGAAGTAACACTACCTTGACTCTCTTCTTCCCTTTATGATCCTTTTTGTTTCCTTCACTGGCTCCTCTTAACTCTGAATTGGCTTCTGATCTTTCTTTTCTAAACACTTACTTACTCTTTCTATGTTTGTTTTCCCTAATGGCATCATCTATCAACCTTTATGTTGATTTGACCCTAATCTCTTATTTCCAGTCTCAATTTCTCAGTCACACTCCTAAGGGTCATCACCTAAAACCCATGTTTAAGTTTAAACTCATATTTTACTTCAGACTCTGTAGATGCTTTCTGTTAATAGCAAAACTAAATGGTCTTCCGGGCTTCAGAAGAATATTTGACCCCCAGATTCCTTCACCTTTCACACACCCTATCAGAAAACCAGTCCAGTCATTTCATTTATTGTGTCAGAGGTTTGTCTCCTCCCTTTCACAGTCTCTGCTCCCACCCTCTATTGGCTCTGCGTTTCTTGCCTGAATTTCTGCATCTGTTTCCTAGCTTGTCTGCCTGCATTTGGTCTCTTATATGCTCCACCCTGCATACTAAAGCCAGAAAAAACTTACACACTCGTTCCATAATTTATTTGCCTTATTCAAGAACTTCTGATTGCTGTCTGTCACCCAATAAATCAGAATACTGAATCAACTCTAACCCATTCTCTGCCTAAATCTGAAGACCCTGCATTGCCCACTTTGAACTATTTTGTCGAATTCCAATTGCTCTGAAATTGGAACTCTCCACTACGGTCGGTTCTCTTGTCATTATTGTCTCTTCCCTCAACGTGGTCTGTACACATGTGCACGTGCACACACCGTGCTCCTTCCCATCCAAGCTATTGCTAATACTCGTCTCCTGGCCTAAAATGCTTCCATCTCTTCCAGGTTCATATCCCAGGTGACTCCTTCCCTAAAGCCTCCGAGACAAAGTCACACCTCCCTCTTCCGACCTTTTTAGCTTGCTGCCACTGCCAAAGAACTATCTGTCATTGTCATCTCCAAATGTCTCTGTTAAATGATGTAACACTTTATGTGTTAAACATAGAACTATTCTATTTGCCAATTTGGGTATATATCTTATTTTCCCAATAGGCTAATAGGCTCTAATGTTCAGTTTAAAATTATATCTCCTGCTTTTTCATATTCATAATGCCAATGATAATACTCAGTAAATTCCTGTCCATGTTTCAAATTATAAACACGTGTAGTTTGTATAATTCCCTGTAAACTTAGTCGCTTATCTGAGTTACCATAAAAATAGTTACTGTTCTCTTATTTTAAGGGGCTGTTTCTTTTACAGACTTGGAAATGCAAATTTTCTCAAATGTTTAAGACATTCTGCTTTGTGTATTCAAACTATACTGAAGTTACACCTTTTTTGAGGAATATTTTAAATTATTCTGGGGAAGAAAAGAAAGCCCCTGAAGGCTAACAGTTTGAAATTGAACAGGACACCACTGGGAAGGGAGAGGGTCATGGGTCATCGTCAAACAGACAAAAAAAACAATGGAGACGATTGTGTCTAAAGATGGTGTATTTTTTTTTCACGAGACAGTGTGTTGACAGTTTCCTTCCTCTTGGGTCATTGTTGTCTGCTAAATGATCTGTGACAGCAAATTGATCACCAGCTTCTTCATGCAGGAGATATAATGCAGCCTTTCATTTTGTTACCTCTCTTGCCAAATGCTGAAACATTTCGTTGGCAAAATTAATGTTAGTTTAATATGTCATTTACTGGTGTAAAGCTCCGCACGCAGCTCTGGGAGCCATAATAGCGGTGATTAATTTATCTTCACCCAGTTTCAGATTTCTACTTACGTGTGATTGCAAAAGCAATAACGCATTTGAAAAATGTTACTCTTAAAATGATGTGTCTGTAATTATCACTTAAATAAATGAACGCATTAAACAATTTAGCTATTGTACCATCCATTTCAAAATTGAGTCCGATATTTACTTCAAGGTAGCTACAATTCACCTAGGAAAATTAATGCTGGTGTACTTGTTCTAACTGAAAAGTCACTTCTTCCGAAGAGCTAAGAACTTCAAAGAAAACAGACATAAGGTCTTTTATATCTGATGCAGCATCTATGTAAGCCAGTTAATTGGTGATTTCACACATCTGAAAATATCCCAAAGTCATGTTTTGTTTGTAGAGTGTTGAGGATCTCTGCAGTCAAAGTGTTGGTATAAAAAAAGGTTGGGAATGTAGTTATTTAAGTGACTGCTTCACGGTTCCTGTTCAGTATTTTCTAACAATCTTTGCTCTACCATTAGGATAAAGTAATGTTAGCACAGGGAAGGAAAAGTGCAGGCAAGATTACTAGAAAAGAGTTGGGTTTTCCCCCCTCTATGAAAATGGCCAGATTTTGTGTGAAAATTAAACTGATCTCAATTCTGGTGTTTTATTTTTCCTCATTATAAAAGGGAAATAAAGGTGATTTTACTAAAATTTGGCATAGATATTTAAGAAAACCGTTTATTGAAGAAAGAAAAAACATGCAAATCTGATGCTTTTCTTAAAATTCTTTTTTTGATGTTAGTCATGAAAGGCAGATATCTTAAACCTATATTTTTATCTTTATAATATGCACATGGATGCACATTTTACATTTATCTTTGAAATATGTTTGGCAAGATTTTCTTTTTGTGATTTTTATGTGTTAGTGCAGAAATTAATGTTAGATCACTTATTAGAAACTGCAAATGAGTTTACTGTCTTATGGCAAGATATTGTTATCTGAAACTGTCCAATCTGATAAAATAATTTTAAAAAGCAAACTTGCAAATACTCATTGCCTGATTTTTATGTATATTTTCAGATCAACTAAGGCAGTCTCATTTAATGATTACTACAAGACATGGTCTGGAATAGCCACATCCAAAGCCACAGAGTATTATAGAAGTCCATGTAAGGTGATCTAGCCTTATCTTATGTCCTTTTGGTATATATTAATCTCTTAATTATTCTCAACTTGTCTTGCTTTCAAAGACTAATTGACATATATTTGTAATCTGAAGGTGATAAACTTCTCTGTTGCCTCTATATATGAATCATTCAACATCTATTAATTTGGTTCCTCTTTTGTACAGAGCCCTGGACTGCAGTCTTCTTAAAAGCCAGAAGGAAAGATAGACATTTGGAGGAATAAAAGATGAAGTCCTCAGTCTCATGAGGCTTATTTTAGTCCCTTCACCCCAAAAAGAAGCCTTCATAGCAAGAGGAGCCTTTTTGATTCTAAACACAATTATCCTCAAAGCCAGAGAGAGTATTAAGTAGAAAGACAACAAGAAAACATATGAGCCTAGGGCTTTCAGTGATCAACCTAGGGACGAATCACCTGTTGCCATCATACATTAGGAGCCAAAAAGGCAAAAGGGGAGAGCCAGACAGCTTACTGGTCTTATTTAATTGAATCTTTTGTGTGTTGTTTAATTATTTGGATCCAAGTAGGTTATCCAGTCTGTCCTGCTGAAATGATGCATTCTGAAGTTACCCATGACATCCTAACTCCCAGGCTCAGTGATAACCTTCTTTTTTAATTTTAAGTGGGCTCCTCGCCCGGTGTGGTGCTCAAACTCACAACCTGAGATCAAGAGTCGCAACAACTGAGCCAGCCAGGCACCCCAACCTTTTAGTCTTTATCTTTACTTGTACTCTCATTTGCTATGCCCTCCTTGAGTTAGATGACACCATCATCCATGGTTTGTCTCCTCCCCTCCTCAGTGCTCCCCTGCCTCTTTCTTTAGCAAAAACTTTTTTTTTTATTAGAGAGAGAGAGAGAGAGAGAGAGAGAGAGAGAGAGAGAGAGACAAAGCACGTGCTAGTGGGGGAGGGGCAGAGAGGGAACAAAAGAGAAAGAGAATCCCAAGCAGGCTTTACACTCAGCTTGGAGCCCGACATGGGGCCCAATGCGGGTATGATCTCACGACCATGGGATCATGACCCAATGGGAAGTTAAGAGTCAGACACTCAACTGACTGAGCCACCCAGGCACCTCTAGCAAAATCTTCTTCATTCAGTTCTCTCTGCCCACTCTCTTTGAGAGACCTCAGCTATCACCATGGTTTTCATTAGCCTACCTGCCAATAATTCTCAAAGCCTCATTTCTAGCCAACGCCTCTTGTGAATTCTGCATGCATATTTATAACTGTGCATTGGACATCCCACCTACATGTGTTACAGGCATCTCCTACTTAAGATATCCCAAAGCGAATTCATTATCTTGCCCCAAAACTTAGCCTCCCTCCTTTATTAGCTCTCTGGGTTAGGGGTAGATCACCATTATTGCATTTACTTGCCTAAACCAGAATCAAAGACATTTCCTAGAACTCTCTGTCTCCCAGATTAAGCCTTGTTTACTTTATCTCCTACAACATTAAGAAAGTTCCTCCTTCAGGGCACCTGGGTGGCTCAGTCGGTTGAATGACCGACTGTTGATTTCCGCTTGGGTCATGATCCCAGGATTGTGGGATCAAACCCCATGTAGGGCTCCTGCTTAAGATATTCTCTCTCTCTCCCTCTACCCCTTCCCCCGCTCTAAAGAAAAAAAAAATTTTCCCTTTCCACTCCATCCTGATGACCACTGCCTTAATTGTGGTCTCATCGACTTGCATCTCACCATTGTGATAGGCTCATATTTGGTTTCAATAGAACAAAATATCACCAAAAAAAAAAAAAAAAGTGTGTAGTTTTAAGACACAAATTAGAGAACAAAACAATACTAAGCTTAACAAATATTAAAAAGATAAATTAGATCAATAACTTCTAAGAAATTACATGTTCTTTCAGGATGTTAGTTATTATTTTGTGATCACATATTACCTTCCTCACTTATCATAGATTTGTGGTTAAGAAAAATGATTAAAGGTGCTTTAAGAAACACAATCTTTAGCAACTCTATCACTATAAAGAATTTTATTACTTTTGATACCAGAGTACATGAATATTTACATCATTTCAAAGATATGTGTTTGGGTCCTGCTTAGTCAACTCGGCAAACACATCTTGAGTACCTCCTATGTGGAGGCACCGAGGAACTCAGATAGGTTCCAGGAGGCAGGAACCCTTAACAAACAAGGGGTAGAGAGGCAATTGGCACATTCTAGGGAACAACTCAACATCCAACTCCTTCAAACATAAGACAAACGAACTGGTTTAGAATGGTGCTTTATGGAAGAGGCACCTGGGTGGCCCAGTTTGCTGAGCAACTGACTCTTGGTTTCAGCTCAGGTAATGATCCCAGGTTCTTCACTGAGTGTGGAACCTGCTTAAGATTCTCTTTCTCTCTGCCCCTTTCCCCCACTCACATGCTCTCTTTTTCTCAAAAAAAAAAAAAAAAAAAAAAAAAGGAGGAGAAGAAGAAGAAGAAGAATGGTGCTTTTTGGAATAACATGTAAATATACAGAAACATTTGGAAACTCCAAACTGCTAAGAAAAAAAAAAAAAAATAGGGGCACCTGGGTGGCTCAGTCGGTTGAGTATCTGACTCTGGATCTTGGCTCAGGTCATGATCTCACATGATTGTGGGTTTGAGCCCCACCTTGGGTTCTTCACTGGGCATGAAGCCTACTACTACTACTACTAATAATAATAGTGGCACATGCCAGAACTTAAAGAAACTTGGAAATAATTGTGTTGCAATAAACAACAACTAAAAATGAAAGAAATTAATTAAGCACCACTGACTACAGTTTCTTCTTTAAAAGACTTGCCACCAAAATGTTTAACTTGGTTCTCCTTTCTACATCTATCACTAACTTAGTATGTAATTCAACCCTTTTTGTGAGCTTTAGTGGCTACCTCTAGCTCAGAAGAATTTCAGAGACTTTGATTCTAACCTTTGGAAAAAGATTTCACAATCACCCTACCTATTCTTCTTCTAGGGATTTGTTATAAGAATGTTTCAGGAGGTTTCCTTCAGTAATAATAAGCATTTTATTTTTACAAATTAAACTTAGGGGTGCCTGGGTGGCTCAGTCGGTCAAGCATCCAACTCTTGATTTTGGCTCAGGTCATGATCTCATGATTGGTAAGATCGAGCCCGGTGTATCAAGCTCTGTACTTACAGTGCAGAGCCTGCTTGGGATAGTCTCTCTCCCTCTCTGTTTTCCCCTCCCCCTGCTTGCATGCTTACACACTCTCTCTCAAAATAAATAAACGTTTTTTTTTAATTTAATTTAAATTTAAACCTTACATATGCTGCTGGCCATTTTGTCTTTGGATAATTCAGCTAGATGAGATCCAGTACTCTTTTTTAACGGCCTAATTTTGTGTGTAATAAAGATTAAGCTTTCATATAGAATGCTTCTTCAAGCACTGAGAAATCAAAGGGAAACTTCTAATAACTTCAGCTTCTACAGTTACATCCTTATCAATGGAAAGATTATGAAATTCTTGTGCATATTTTTGAAAGCTTTTTTATGAATATTGATGAGTGGTTGTATTTTGATTTGGGGTATTAACTCTTTTCCATATCTTTGTGCAACAAATCTACCCATAGTTACGTGTGCCAAAATAATGGTAAGTGTACACATGCACAATACAGTTTACAAAGTATACTCTCCATTATTTTTTGATCATCCCAATCTTATTCTTTTATTCATTTGTCAACCAATATATGTCATGTATCGTAGTATGTCAACACTATGAACCAGGCATTATTACTGTTATCACTCTGTTTTACAGATGAAAAAAACAAGACCAAGAGCAGCTAAGAAATTTACTTAAGGTCACACAGGTAAGAGGGAATATTATACATTGATAAAGAGTGCAAATTCTGGAACCAAATTGCTGATATTTAATCCTGGTTCTTCCATTTAGTAGCTGTGTGACCTTGGGTAAGTTTCTTATCCTCTCTGTCAGTTCCCTCATCTGTAAAATGAGAATAATTATAGCACGTACCTCATAGCACTGAAGTACTTACAACAGTGCCTAGCACATAGTGAGTGCTCAGTAAGTGTGCTTATTATTAGTACAAGTAGGTTCTGACTCTTGACTTGAACCAATTCCTCTGACACTACATTTATTGCTCTTTTTCACATACTAAAACTGCCTCCATAATATTATATAAAAATGCTATGTCTCTATAGCCTGAGATGTAAATTCAAACTCTGCAGTATATGCAGTACATTTTTCAATAATTATGATTATTAGTTTATAATCATAGGCAATCATATGGGGAAATGCACTGATGATCCTCTGTTCTCTATCCATCAGTATAGAATGGCAAATAAAAGTTTGGCAGAGAACAAACGAATACATATGGTTGTGGGTAACAGCACCTTTAATGACAGAATATGATTCCCATAAGGAAATGTTTATGTTAAAGGAAAAAAATCCCTTCAGACCAGTGTACTCTGTAATACTGAGTGGAGGCTTCCTGGTGTTTGTTTGCTGTCATCAGACAGACCAGACACCCTGAAGCATCATGGGGATGTTTGCTTTCACCCTAGAAGACTTCCATTCTTTGAGTCTTTGAGCCAGCAATCAGGGCAAGTGTCTCCAGAATGCATTTAGATGCAAGAGGCAGCATTATCTAATTCTAATGCAGTGCTTCTCAGTCTTGACTACTCATTAGAACCACCAGAGGAACTTGTAAAAATTCCCATGTAAAAGGCACACCCCCAGACTAATTACATCAGGATCTCCGGGAGCAGGACCTGGCAGTAGTAGTTTTTAAAGCTCCCCAGGTGATTACAATGTGCAACCAAGGTTAGAAAGGCTGCAGTGGGAAGAGTATGATGTTGGAAGTTGCCCTGTACTAGTTCTGCCACTTACAGTGAAGTGAATTTAGGTTAGTCACTTAACTCTTTGTACCTCATTTTTAAATTTCTATTCATTGAAAGAAACATTCCAATCTATTTTAAGTTGTTCTATGGTAGTATGAGATAATACATGTGAAAACAAAGCATGCTAAGGCAAATTGATGCTACTACATTTCTTTGGATGTGACAGTCCCGCAGTGGAAAAAAATGTAGATCAACCTATACAGATGTTGCATAAGAAATGTGTCATGGCAAAAACAAAGTAAAGGTGACGCCCAGTTATCCTAGAAGGAAGGGAAGAAAGAAGTTTATCATGGAGTCAATAGATGATTTTCTACCAGAGACTACAGAACTGCCACAAAGACAAGATATGGTCATGATGGGGAACTTTAGCTTCAAGAACTGGCGAAATTTCACTGGTCCTTTTCTCCTGCTCGCTCTCACATCCCCCCGCCCCTTAATTATTTCCCTCCTATCAATATCACTCATTTAGCATCTTCTATGTCTAGATACATACATATTATGATAAGCTTTTTGAGAAGTTTATGATCAGATGGTACAAGAACAGGTGAATGAGAAAATTATGGGGATAAAATAGGAAGCGTTAAAATAAAAGTCTGTACAAATACTGTGGCAATTTTCAGCTCTCAGTAGAGAAAGCAACGAAGAAAATGAGTCAGTGATATAAAATTAATGGAAATATTCCAGGAAGGATGACCATGCCATTTGGGGTTTCATAATATATAAGGAAGAGACTGATGTACATATTCAAATAGAAAATGTAGGAAGGGCAATTTCAAAAAAAATAAGGCAACATGAATTATCCTTGAATAGAAACCTCAAATTTAAATTTCATCTAAGTGGTAATGAATAGTCCCGATGAGAAGACATTACTCAAATTTTCTGTTTGTTCATCTGTAAAGTGTATATTGCAATGGTAACCACTACGTACCTTCTTTACAGATGCCCAATGTGCAGTAAGTACTATTAACTCTGTTAATAGTAGTTATTATAATCATCTAAAGGAAATAATGAGACCTCACTAAGAACCTTAAGGAGCTCATATTTGCTTCCTTAATATAAAGGAAGGGAGAAGTATAAATCCAAATAGCAGAAGTAGGAGTATGAAGTATAAAGCCAATAAGAGCATGTATGTTTGCAGGGCGCCGGGGTGGCTCAGTCGGTTAAGCGTCCGACTTCGGCTCAGGTCACGATCTCGCGGTCCGTGAGTTCGAGCCCCGTGTCGGGCTCTGTGCTGACTGCTCAGAGCCTGGAGCCTGTTTCAGATTCTGTGTCTCCCTCTCTCTCTGACCCTTCCCCGTTCATGCTCTGTCTCTCTCTGTCTCAAAAATAAACGTTAAAAAAAATAAAAAAAAAAAAGAGCACGTATGTACGTGTACTTGTGTGTGTTTGAAGGAGGAAAAGAAATCAAAGGATAGACAGGAACACTGCTGGCTAAAATAATATTAAAAGAAGAAAATGAGAACTATTCAATTTAAATGTTTCTATCAATGGCATAATTCACCAAACTAGCAACAGTTAAGACTGTTAAGATAAGACTGGAGGAGAGCATCTAGTTGGTTAAATAGTTCAAGACTATAAACCCAGGACAATGACAAGAAACAGGGAGATGATAGGTAGGTAGGTAGGTAGATAGATAGATAGATAGATAGATAGATAGATATGTTTGTGTGTATGATCTGACTTTCAGTAAATTTTTTGTTAATTTTATTGAAGGCATAGGCTTATAATTAACCACAAACATATGAGGCAATTGTGTACTTTGATTTTCAGAAAATATTAATGCAGATCTGAGCTGAAGTGATAGAAGCATAGCACACAGATCAAGAGAGGTAGTAACCCACTTAAATCTTTGCTATTCAAAAGAAATCAAGATCCGGAGCCAGTTCTGGACGTAAACTTTAATAGGAACGTTAGCAAAGTTCAGCCCCAGGATGGTGAGGATGATTAGGTCCCTAGAAAACCATATCTTAAGATAAAGTTGAGGGAACTGAGACTCTGATAGGTATCTTAAAATTTTAGAAGGACTCTCTCACATGGGGAAGGGATGAACCTGGTCAGTATTACTGCAGAGATCTGAACTAGGACCAGTAAAGACTCAGCACTCAGGTTAAGGAAAGACATTGTGACCTTACTGTCTGACAATGGAAAAGGCAGTTTCCCAACAACAGAGAGGAGAGTTTTCTGTCGTTGGCAAGGGATTCATTCAGAGGCTGGAATGGATGATCATCCATTGTAGATTCTTGCTTTGTGAAAGATCAAGACCTATAATGTCACTTTTATATTTTTACTTCTGGTGCTGAGTTTGAATTTTGTTAAACTGTGGTGTCTGTAGTTTCTATATGAGTTATTTTAACACCTTCTTCATTACTATAAAAGATACATAAACAAATGTGATTATAATGGAAATTTTGAAGAAAAATCTACTTATTTCAAATATCCAATAATACAAAGTTCAAGTAAAAGGAAGAAATTTTGAAAGTGAGCATTGTAATTTGGCTTGAACTGTATAGTGTACATCATTGCCACATATCAACTTAATGAAAGTGAATTATTTTAAACTTTGAACCTTTTTCAAAACTCTAATTTCAGTGCCTGAAGATCCACATTTTATTGGAGAGTATCATAAATGGAAGAAACTTGAATTAAAACATCCTAGAGAATGGAATCTAAAGTAAGTAATTTGATTATCTTCTTAACTCAAAACATCTATCATTCTACTTTCTACTGTCTAGCTGAACCATCAAAAGAAGTCTTTGGAAGTAACAACGGATGCCCTTTTCTAAACATAAGAATGAGAATAAGAAGCATCTTTTCCCCTTTCCTATGAACCTAGGTGGGAAATATCTTTGCTGCTGTTAACCTTTAAAATTTATTTGACCAGCAAAAATGGGTTTATTCGGGAATAGCAGAGAATTGCAATTTAGGACTTGAAATCCAGGTCAAAACCACAGGGCTAGTCCAACAAACAAAGGAAGAGGAACATCATTTTATAGAGAAGGAATAAGTTGAGAGGAGTTGTTTTGAAAGCACATGTTCAGGATGATGACAGTTTCTCATTGGCTAAGTTGCTGGTGCAGTCAGTTTCTTATAGGAGAGGCAATGTACATCTTTCCCTATTGGTATCTGTAATTGATGATTCTTTCCTGCTGATGATTCTTCTGTTGGGGTCTATAATGGACAGTTCTTCCTGTAATTGAAATTGGGTAGTAGGGCTCCACCTTCTGGCCCCCCAACTTTACTTTAATGAGGGTTCCCTTTATTAATGTTCACCTATTGGCGGCCAAAAATAAAGTTGGACATGTGCCACAGTGAAGGACTCTCACAACACCCTCCGCATTACTTCTCTTACTCCAATTCCCATTATCCTCATTATCATATGACTTAGAAATCAGAAAAAAAAAAACAAAAAAACAAAAAGTACATCCTGTTCCTGTGTCACCAGTTAGCTTTTCATCCTTCTCATAGTTCCAAATCTTTTCATCATCCATGGACTTTTCATTCAAGAACCAAATATATTTCATCTAATGGGGAAGCATCTAGTAAAATATAAAATTATTATAGTATCTTCAGAAATCGTTGACTATTAGACCACATTAGAGAAGAGATCTTAATCTCATCTTTGGTCTCTTGACTCCTAAAGGCAGTTTTGCCTTTTCATCATGCTGGAAAGAGATTGCATCTGAGCTCTGTGGTTTGACTAGGCTATCGTAGTTATTTATTCTGGTGTGCTTATTTCAAAGGACTTGGTGAATGTGCTACACAACACTAAGGGACTTAAACACTAGGGGAGTTTTGTTTTGTTTTGTATTTTTTGCATTTACCTCATTTACTTCAGTTTTGGCTTGTTATCAATGTGATTGTTTATTTCTAGAAGGATATACAGGATTAATAAAAATAATATACTGTGTTTTGAATTTCTGTAGAAATTGAAGTTCTTAGGTGCGCCTAGGTGGTTCAGTCAGTTAAGAGTCCAACTTCGGCTCAGGTCATGATCTTGTGGTTCATGATTTCGAGCCTTGCTTCAGGCTCTGTGCTGACAGCTCAGAGACTGGAGCCTGCTTTGAACTCTGTGTCTCCCTCTCTCTCTGTCCTTATTTCTCAATCTCTCTCTCTCTCTGTGTGTCTCTCTGTCTCTCTCTGTCTCTCTCTCAAAAATAAACATTTAAAAAATTTTTAAAAAGAAATTGAGGTTCTTAAAACATATATATTTTCCTTTTTAACATCATAGTTCAGATTGGGTTTTTCACCTGGATATTCTTTTTTCCAGTTGACTTCTGTGACAGCTTCCCTTCAAGCCAGAGTGGAGAAAAGCTGTTGCATTTGATACTTTTCTACCTTCAGAATAAATTATAGGCCATAGAAAAAGTTTTTTTACAGCAGAAATTGAAGCATACAAGCATGGTTTTTTCATGAAGGCATGTTTCAAGTTTCATTTAGAGTTAAAGAAAGCTACTTAGAACATAAGGTTAATTTTGTTTTGACATGACTTCCTTTTTTATTTCCTGTAACAGAACTGCTTTGTCTTATTTGTTTGATCATTGATTCATTATGTAATGCCAGCGTCCCACAGAACCCAAAATTTAGAAAAAGTAGGGCTATGTCATTTTCAACTTATCCATCCACTTCTACATATGGCTGAAATAATTGTGAGCTGTTTGAGTGCTAGAACATTTTTCCAAATACATTATTTTGAAGTTATAGTTGAAATTATCATGTGTGTGGTTGACCCTGTCAGAATAAAACTCTCACACCTTATGCCATCTGGTGGCTGATGAGAATATATTTAGATCAAATGGTAATTGCTTCTTTTAAATTTTGGAGTTGATTAGTTTAAAACAACAAAGTTTTTAAAAGATATTACATTTAGCTGAATAATTTTATTGTGGCATAAATATGCCACAAGAGGTTACAAAAACCTAAAGTATGTTGCACCAACTTCTTTTCAAATAATTATTAGAAGTCTCATGTTTGATCAAAATACAATATAATAAAGTGGTCAATTCATAGAGTCTCAAGTAGAAAATGGTTGAGCATCTTTGCAAGCAAGTAATTGGTCTATACATGCATATAATATAATGTCATTATGCATTTCTCTGCTTTAATATTGAAAATGCTTTCCTTGGCTTGAAATTTCCTATTTTAAAAAAACCCAGAAAATGCAAATTAACAACCTTTCATCTGCATAGTATTAAGGAGAAAGACCTATCTTTCCTGCTTCATATCCCTCCTCCTACTGTCCTCCCAACTCCTCATCAATCAAGACTTGATTCTTAAGCCACACCAAGTTCTTTTTTCTCACTATTATTTCGGGACATAAGACCTCTTCACCACTTTGTGCCTTCTGCCTGGGATATGTTTCCCAGCAGGGTCTTTGCTGGTGGTCTAGAGTTAGGCTCTGGTCTGAGTGAAAAGGTGGAATGTGGAATCCTTAAGCACAGGGACCAGGGAGCCAGACTGTCTGCACTTCAGTCTTGGCTCTGCCAATTACCATCTCTTTGACCAACTCAGGGCAAGTTATCTGACTTCTTTGTGCCTCAGTTTCCTTATCTGTTAAATGGCAGTAATAACTATACCTACCCCTCAAGGAGATTGTGAGGATTAATACATTAATACATGCAAGTCTCTTCAAACAGTATCTGGTATGCAGTAAGTACTCGAAAGATTCACTGTGATTCAGGCTTTGTCCACTGTGGCCCTAGTTCCAGTTTCAAATGGAACATCTTTCTTTGGAGGTTGCATGGGGGAAAGCATGGGCTTTAGGGTCACACGGATCTTAGAGAAATTCTTACCCACTCTCAGCTTGTTTCCTTAGCTGTTAAATAGAGATAGCATTAGTTACCTTGCAAAGTAGTTTTGCATTTGATCTCTTGAGTGAGATTGTTTATAAATATAATCATATAATGTTGACACTCAATAAATATTAGTTCCTGAGGAGAGGGGGAGAAAAAAACCCACGCCCCTCCCCAACTTTTCACACAATGAAAATAGTCTCTGTCATAAGCAGGTAAAAATGGTAACATTTTCCCAGGTTAGGAAACAGGCAGCGCCATCTATCGTGACCACATTTATTTTAGTTCCATTATACACATGGTTCTTTACTCTTTTCCACTCTATAATCATCTCTCCTGCCTGACAAAGTCCATCACAAGGATGGCGTGAAGATCCAGCCCAACATCTATTTGTGAAAGGGTCCCTGACTCAGGCTTCCACATCCTCCCACTCTCTCCTTCCATAGCACTCTTCGGGCTGTTTCAGCAACTGCGGTGTAGACATTCATCTGTTTATGGAGAATGACCAGGGCAAGGCCATTATTGTAGCTTTGTTTTCCCTGATCTTAGTATGGGACCTGGCATCTTGCAGGCACTCAGTCGTGTTTGTTGAATGATGCATACTTACCCTTTTTCCCTACTTAATATTTGAATTAAATGTGAAGGCAGTTAATTTTTAGAAAAATTAAATGTAGATGCTGACTTCTTTTAAGGCTAATTCTGATAGATAATGGTTCTGTTTGGGGAATTCTGAGGGCATGATGGCAGAAAAGTGATTGAAAATTGGAAATATAAATGAACTGTTATGAATATTTTTTGCAAATTCTTAAGTTTTACACATGTTTTTAGTATTACTAGGAACCCATTGTCGTTATAAGCAGCTCATGAATATTCATGAATTGATCATTTGGTTTGGTCATCCCATCATTTCTAAGGCCTTTTTCTCTCCCCCATTGCCTTGCCTGTCTCTTGACTATTCAAGCAAATGCTTTATTTCTACGAAGACATGGTAAAGAATATGAATCTAGAGGCTAATCAGTAGTTTGTGTTTATTTTCTTTGGAGAAATAGTGAAAGATACAAAATCAGAAAGCAGTGCAAGCTGTTCTTTTGAATATTCTTCCTTACAAAACTGTTTATGTCATACTTTATGGCTGGTGATCACTTATGTGGTAGTGGAAATATCTGTGCCAATAATCTAAGCTTTGTCAGACGGCAAGTTATCTAAACAAAAGTTATCCTTTCTGGAGTCTTGCATTCTTTGTAGCTTTCAAAAAGAATATTGCTCCTGTCTACACATGGGGGGTACAGAGGTAATGGAAACTAAATGGCAAAGCATCTACTGTGTGCCAGGCATTCTTTCTTCTCCTAATGTAATACTGGCCATGCTGTACAGTTGACAGCTGTACCGCTAAGTGTAACTCCACAGTGGTGCCCATCAGCCTCCTTCAAAGCCATAGCAAATCGGGGGTGCCTGGGTGGCTCAGTGGGTTAAGCGTCCGACTTCAGCTCAGGTCATGATCTCACGGTCCGTGGGTTCGAGCCCCGCGTCCGGCTCTGTGCTGACGGCTCAGAGCCTGGAGCCTTTTTCAGATTCTGTGTCTCCCTCTCTCTCTGACCCTCCCCCGTTCATGCTCTGTCTCTCTCTGTCTCAAAAATAAATAAACATTAAAAAAAAAGCCATAGCAAATCAACTTGCACTCCAGGGGAAGTCACTTCCTTGTTATATGGACACAGCTTCAAGACAAAATTCCTAGCCTCCCTTTTCACCTGGATTGTCACCCCTAACTTTCTCTACAGAAATTCTGGGAAAGTAGAGGTAGATATTATCTGCAGTTTACTAATCATTGAGAGAAACATGCCCATTAACCAACTGGCCCAAAGTTACTGATAAACATGTATTGTATTTGAAAACTAAATTATTTCTACTTGCCCATTGATATAGGCTTATTAAAAGCTTAAAATTTTCAGGTAATGTGGAAATATTGTCTACCCAATTGCAAGCACAAATCAAGTCTACATTTTGTGGAAAAAGTTTTTTGGGGTCAATCTCAAATTCTCTTATTAAACAATATGTGCTCCTTTCTCCTTTGTAAAACTTTCTTATATTTATAAAATGTACTATGGATCTAGTTGTACTGTATTTTATTTTATTTTTTATTATTTATTTGTTTATTTTGAGAGAGAGTGTGTGAGCAAGGGAGGGTCAGAGGGAAAGAGAGAGAGAAAAAGAGAGAGAATCTCAAGCAGGCTCCATACCCAACGCAGAGCCTGATGCAGGGCTCGATGTCACTATTTATTGTGAGATCATCATCTGAGCTGAAATCAAGAGTCATATGCCCAACTGACTGAGCCACCCAGACATTACTGTACTGTATTTGAAATTAATGAGTTAATATATATTATTTCTAAGTTCCTGTATCTGAGTCTGTGAGTGTTCTAACTCACAAAAATATGGGATTTTTCTTTAACATACCATGATTCCCTTTTCTCTAGTTATATAGAAAATATTTATGCAGAATACATTAATTTAATGTATGTTTGTACTATCCTTTCAGGCTTATTGAAGTTAAACATTGTTTTTATAGATTTACATAATTCTATATTTAATGCATTTTTAAGGCAGAATGCTGGCTTTGACTCCTCAAAGATTGAACCTTGAGTGCCATCTTGTGGTTAAAGAGAGAATTAGCATTAGAATGGACATTGGAAATGTTCCCTTTAAAATAAAGACTTGGAAAAAAATATAGACAAAGGGAAAAAAAAAAACTTTAAAACATTTCTGCCAAGCAACTACTTAGTCTCTGTTTGGATGGTTTTAGAGACAGGGAGCTCAGTACTTCAAGGAGCATTAAAATAGCTTGAATCTCCCTTATTTCTAGCTTAAATCTAACACCTTATGACATTCAACTATTACAGATTTCTTTCATTCATTTAACAGATTTTTATTGAATACTTACTATATGTTTTTACATTTGCCTGCAAAACCATTCAGAAATGAGAAATTATCTCCATTTTAAAAGAGGGGTTAGAGAAAAAGTTTTGTTTGTTTGTTTGTTTGTTTGTTTGTTTTTTAAAGTTCCCTAAGGTTATACACTCTGTAAGTGACAGAGCTGAAATTCCAATCTAGGCCTGCCAGATGCTACAACCTGGGCTTTTATCTATGAGACCGAGCGGCAGCTCAGACCCTGAGAACCCAGGGATGGCTTTGGGTTTGGGTGGAAGGCCCAGTCAAGAGATGATGTTGTGGCAGAAATCAAAGTGTCTCCACTTGTCCTTGGAAGCAACACAAATAAGGCCCTTCTTTTTTGTGGAATTATCCTTTGAGTCTCAAAAAATAGCTCTTGTGCCTTTTTCCTACTTCCCCTTAAGTATTCTCTTTTTCAGAGTAAACATACCCAGTCCTTTCAACTGTTTTTTTTAATGAATTTCACATATTTTTATTATTCATTTTTTCTGAGTTTAATTCATTTAATTAACTTCTCTCTCAGAATGTACCCCAAAACTTTACCATGATTTCTAGTGGTAGCACAGAATCTAGTGGGGCTTTCTATGTTATAAATACTATGACTTAAAGCTGCTTCCCCCTTCATCTCTCCAAAAAAGGGGGTTTTGATATGAGTCAGAAACACATATTAGGCTTTAAAACAAAGAGAGAGAGAGAGAATTGTTCCTTTGGCTCTGCTCCCACGTAGAACAGAGAAGGGTCTCTCTGTGTCCCTCTCCCTCTTTGCCCTCCCCATCAGCATCCTTCCCACCCATCCCCCAACTGTGGCCACAGAAATAAGGTATGTAGATTAGCTTAGGTCTTGGTCTGAGCAGGGGTGAAATTGAGGAGTGCTGTGGTTTCCCAGAGGTATATTAGATTGTGTTCTGTCTGGAAGGAGGAAAAGGAAGGAAGCCAAAAAGTTCCCTTAGAACATGTTACAAAAAATCAGATCCCCAGATGGAAAGATTTATCACTCTTGTCATGTACATAAAGCTACTTTCCAAGAACATGTAGCTGTATTAGTTCCCCCATAAAAGCTGTTCTAGACCCATCAGAAATCTTAAACACAAGCCTTGAATATACAAATTGATTTGTAAGTTACTGAGCTGCATGCTGAAACAACCATATTTAAAGGAATATATAAAATTCATTGCCCAACAAAGTAAATTTTACAACATCCAGAATCCCATACAAAATGACCAGTCAGGAAAATAAGCAGGAAAATATAACCCATAACCAAAATAAAAATCTATCAGTATAAAAGATCCATAAACTATAGAGATGATCGAATTAGTAGGTATGGATTTTAAAGCAGCTGTTATACATCAAGGATCTAAAAACTACCATGATTATAATGAGGAGAAATGGAAGATATACAAAAGGCCAATGGAATATCTACAGATAAAGTAAATTAAAAATGTAAGTATATACTGTTGGGAAAGAACAACAAATTAGATATTGTAGAAGAAATTACCCATGGAGCAACGTAAACTCTTGAAAATAAACATAGAGAAAAAAAGACTGGGAAAAAAAAAAGCCACCTCATTGAGCTGTGTGGCAATATCAAGTGGTATAAGTTACACGTAATTGGTGTCCCAGACAAGAACTGACAGAAAAAAATATGTGAAGAAATAATTATGCCTGAAATTGTCCAAATCTGATGAAAGCTGTAAGCTTAGTGACCAAGAAACTCAATGAATCCCAAGAAACAGAAATATAAAGAAACCATACCAAGGTACAGTACATCATAATCAAATTGCTGAAGTGATAAAGAGAAAAATCTTCAAAGCAAAGGATAAACACACACACACACACACACACACACACACACACACTGCATGCAGAGGAACCAAAGATAAGAACAACCAATAACTTTATGGCAGAAACTTTACCACTAAAAGATAATTGATGACAATTTTAGAGTTCTTGAAAGAAATTATTGACGTAGAATTTTATACACCTTGAAAATATCTCTCTAAAATGAAGGTAAAATACATTTTTAGACCAACAAATCCAACTACATAGATGACGTGAAAGACAGGCTCTCTTAAAAAGAAATGGATAACCTGAATAATTTTGTGTCTAATACAGAAATTGAACTGATAGTTAAAAGCCTTCATACAAAGACAACTCCAAGCCCAATGGCTTCACTGACGAATTTTCCAGACGTTAAAAGAAAACCTAGTATCAATGTATAAAAAATACAAAATTTTCCTTTTTTAGAAAATATAAAAGAGAACACTTCCCAATACGTGTTATAAAGTCAGCATTACCTCTTGACACAATCCTTATCAAGATACCAGTAGCATTTTTCACAGAACCAGAACAGATAATCCTAAAATTTGTATGGGACCACAAACGACACCAAATAGCCAAAGCAATCTTGAAAAAGAACAAAACTGGAGGTATCTCAATCCCAGATTTCAAGATACACTACTACAAAGCTGTAGTAATCAAAACAGTATGGTATCTGCCCAAAAATTGACATATAGATCAATGGAACAGAATAAAGAGCACAGAAATAAACCCATGATTATATAGCCAATTAATTTACAGCAAAAGAGGCAAGAATATACAATGGGAAAAAGTCTCTCCAACAAATGGTGTTGAGAAAGCTGGACAGCTATGTGCCAAAGAATGAAACTGGACCATTTTCTCACACCATACACAAAAATGAGCTCAAAATGGATTAAAGATCTAAATGTGAGACCTGAAACCATAAAAATCCTAGAAGAGAGCACAGACAGTAATTTCTCTGACACTGGTCATAGCAGCATTTTTCTAGGTATGTCTTCTGAGGAAAGGGAAATTAAAAAAAAAACTATTGGGACTACATCAAAATTAAAAACTTCTGCACAGCAAAGGAAACAATCAACAAAACTAAAAGATAAACTACTGAATAGGAGAAGATATTTGCAAATGATAAATCCGATAAAGGGTTAGTATTCAAAATATACAAAAAATTTATACAGCTCAACACCAAAAAAAATATCAATTCAAAAATGGACAGAAAACATGAACAGACATTTCTGCAAAGAAGACATCCAAATGACCAACAGACACATGAAAAGATACCCAACATCACTCATCATCAGGGAAATGCAAATCAAAACCACAATGAGAAATCACCTCACACCTGTCAGAATGGCTAAAATAAAAAACACAAGAAACAGCAAGTGTTGGCAATGATAGGGAGAAAAAGGAACCCTCATGCACTGTTGGTGGGAATGCAAAGTAGTGCAGCCACTGTGGAAGACAGTATAGAAGTTCTTCAAAAAATTAAAAATAGGGGCGCCTGGGTGACTCAGTCAGTTGAGCGTCCAACTTTGGCTCAGGTCACCATCTCCGGTTCTGGCTGCAAGTCTTGCGTCAGGCTCTGTGCTGACAGCTCAGAGCCTGAGGCTGCTTCAGATTCTGTGTCTCCCTCTCTCTCTGCTCCTCCTCTGCTTGTGCTCTGTCTCTTTCTCTCTCAAAAATTAAACATTAAAAAAATTAAAAATAGAAATACCATATGATCCAGTAATTCCACTACTGGGTATTTTACCCAAAGAATAGGAAAATAGTAATTCAAAAAGATATATACATCCTGTGTTTATAGTAGCTTTATTTACAATAGCCAAACTATGAAAACAGCCCAACTGTCTGTCAATTGATGAATGGACAAAGAAGATGTGGTGTGTATGTATGTATATATGTTTATGTGTGTGCGTGTGTGTATGTGTATATATATATATGTATATGTATGTATATATATATGTATATGTATATATATATATATATGTATATGTATAGTAGAATATTACTCAGCCATAAAAAAGAGTGAAGCCTTGCCATTTCAAATAACATGGATGGATCCAGAGAGTACAGTGGTAAGCAAAAAATGTCAGTCAGAGAAAGACAAATACCACATGATTCTATATGTGGAATTTAAGAAACAAAACAAATCAAATTTTAAAAGGAGACAAACCAAAAAACAAAAACAAAAAAAAAACCCAGACTCCTAACTATAGCGAATAACCTGGTGGTTCCCAGAGGGGACGTGGATCAGGGGATGGGTGAAATAGGTGAAGGGGATTAAGAGTACACTTATGATAAGCACTGAATAATGTATAGTATCATTGAATCACTATATTGTATGCCTGACACTAGTATAACACTATATATTAATTATATTGGAATTTTTGAAAACTTAAGTAAAAAAAAACAAACAAAATAGCGTTTACATTACCTCAATAACAAAACCAAAGACACTACCAGGAAGAAAAGAAAAACCCATTACACATAAATACACCTCATGTACATAGATGCAAAAATTTTAGCTAATCAAATCCCATATATATAATTATAATAAATATAGCATAAATGTAATAATAAATAATTATGATAATTATACATGACCACGTGGGGTTTATGTCAGAAATGTAACCTTGGATTAATGTTTGAAAAATTTGAACAACATAAAATAGAATAAGAAAGAATCAGATGATCATCTCAATAGGGGAAGAATATTTCAACATCGATTCCTGATTACAAAAATAAAAAAAAAATCAGCCTCCAGAACTATAGGAAAATAAATTAGTTATGGAGGCCCTGGGAAACAAATGCACCTTGCCTTACCAGTTGATGCTTTTATTACTTTTACAGTATTAATAGTACACCATATTTGTCTGCTTTTCTGCTGTTAGGAAATATACTAGAATAATTTCCGTTCACTAATATAGTAGTGAATGCTCAGAAGGGCACCAGAATCAAACCTCATTGCTCTGCTGGTCTGTCAGATTTGATATGTTTGGCCCTATCTTTCTCAATAGTAACGTACACTACCTGGAATTCATTTGGAAACTTAGATAACTTCTTCTTTTTGTTATTCCAGGTACGCTGCTGCTATGGCTCGGCTTGCCAGAGAAAGCAGAAGGCCTCACAAAGCCAATTATCCAACGGGAAGTGTTCATCTCTGCCCAACTCCAAGTAAATCAATTTCAGCCCATTTGTTTTGCTTTGTTTTTAGAACTAAAATATTAGTCATTACCCCAATACATTTAAATTTTTGTTCAATTCAGATAAGTTTAAATCTGTGAGGACTAATCTCGTGTTCTCCTTTTAAGGTTATTTAACTCTAAGAAAATAAATTCAGTAAATTACTTACATAAGAATCGGAGCTTTGAAAAAAGCCTGAATTACTTACACTTTTAAGTTTGCCACCCTTTAATAGGTTAATACACTCTTTGAAAATCTAAGGCTAAGTTTCAAAATGTGTAAAAGGACTCGAAACAAGAATAAATAAACACTAAATAAATTGATCTCTGAAGATCATGGTAGATTCAGAGATACATGCAATATGGCTGAAGGGAAAGGAACAATGTTAGTTGAGTTTGGTGATCTTTTTAAAATTAATGCTTTTTAAAGAAACATTTGGGGTAAGTTGAGGATCGGTCTTGAGCAGGAAGAGAGCTGGTAATTTATAATAGAAATCCACTAGTATGGAGGGGAAAGCAAGATATTCCGGGTCAGAGAACTTGGGTTTAGATACCAGGTCTGTGCAATTATGAGAAAGTCACTTAAACTCTGCATTTCAGTTTCTTCATCCTCAGCCAGTACTGAGTCCATAGAAGGTGTTCAGTAAATACTTGCTTCTAATATTCTGCCCTAACATGTAGCATTCTTGTGACTAAATGACTCCAGGTATGCCAACATTCTTTGTGAACAGGAAAGTACTAAAAGTATTAGTTATCGCATTTCCCTGATACCTGTCCTTCAAACATAATGACACAGACATTCCAGGGACAGGCAGCACCCTTCAGCTAGTGGTTTTTCAAGAGCCCCGCTTTCCTATCTCGTGACTTTCTTTTCCCTGGGTTGGATTCTACTTCTCCTCCGTCTTGTATCTGTGCACCACTCAGATTTCCTCGTCTAACTCACCAGCCTCAGCCTTCTCTATCCCACTCTGCCTTCTTCCACATTTCAGGGTACCTGCGAGCATTGGTAAGAAACATTGCCTTTTCTATTTTTACTCTGCTTCCCTCATGAACTCCCTGCTCTCTGCAATCTCTATCCTCCCCACATCCCCACATCTGCACCAGTGGAAGAGATCTTTTGGTTCAGTTGATGATTACAGCAGTTCCTGTCCGTGCTTTGTCAGACTTCTTTCCACAGCTCACATCTGCTTATGTTTTTTTGATTCTAAAATATTTTGTTCCCCACTTCATTCAGGATAAAACTTATACTCTTTGGCATGGCAAAGTCCTTACTTAATGTTCTAATATCTGTCTGCCTTTCCAGTGGCATCTCTTCCCACTCTCCCACTCTTACCCTAAACCCCACACTGACCTAGTGGCTCATGACTATTTTCTACCTCATTTCAAAAAAATTGAGAAGTGTGCTGTGTTTTCTCATATTGCCACTCCAAATACCTTTTCTTCCTTTCTAGTACCTACCCATGCTTTGAGATTCAGCTCAGGTATTACCTTCTCTACGAAACTTTCCCTGTGGGCTATCGCAGCACTTCTGCCATGCCATATCATTCCCCATAACTTTTCTTTCTTTCTTTCTTTCTTTCTTTCTTTCTTTCTTTCTTTCTTTCTTTCTTTCTTTCTAAATACAAGTTAAAATTGGATTTTAATTAAAGACAATCTAACTTATTACACTAACATATAACATAATAATGGTTCCCGAGTAGAATTTAGTGATTCATCACTTACATATAAAACACTGAGTGCTCATCCCAAGTGTCTTCCTTAATGCCTATCACCCATTTAGCCCATTCCCCCCCCCCAATACCCCTTCAGCAATCCTCGGTTTGTTCTCTGTGTTTAAGAGTCTCTTACAGTTGCCTCCCTCTATGTTTTTGTCTTATTTTTCCTTCCCTTCCCCTATGTTCATCAGTTTTGTTTCTTAAATTCTACATATGAGTAAAATCATATATTTGTCTTTCTCCTACTGATTTCACTTAGCACAGTACATTCTAGTTCCATCCACTTTGTTGCAAATGGCAAGATTTCATTCTTTTTGATCACCAAATAGTATTCCATTGTATACACATACCACTTCTTTATCCATTCATCAGTCAATGGACATTTGGGCTCTTTCCATACTATGGCTATTTTTGAAAGCACTGCTGTAAACATTAGGTGCATATGCCCCCTTAAAAATCAGCATTTTTGTATCCTTTAGATAAATACCTAGTAGTACAATTGCTAGGTCATAGGGTAGCTCTGTTTTTAGTTTTTCGAGGAACCTCCATACTTTTTTCCAGAGTAGCTGCACCAGTTAGCATTTCCACCAGCAGTGCAAAAGCATTCCCCTTTCTCCACATCCTCACCAACATCTGTTGTTGCCTAGTTGTTAATTTTAACAATTCTGACAGGTGTGAGGTGTTATCTCATTGTGATTATGATTTGTATTTCCCTGATGATGAGTGATATTTTGCATCTTTTCATGTGTCTGTTAGCCATCTAGATGTCTTCTTTAGAAAAGTATCTGTTCATGTCCTTTGCTCATTTCTTCACCAGATTATTTGTTTTCAGGGTGTTGAGTTTGATAAGTTCTCTATACATTTTGGATACTAACCCTTTATCAGATATGTCATTTGCAAATATCTTCTTCCATTCCGTTGGTTGCCTCCTTAGTTTTGCTGATTGTTTTCTTCACTGTGCAGAAGCTTTTTATCTTGATGAGGTCCCAATAGTTCATTTTTGTTTTTGTTTCCCTTGCCAACAGAGACATGTCTAGTAAGAAGTTTGACCTCTGTGGCTGAGGTCAAAGAGGTTGTTGCCTGTTTTATCCTCTAGGATTTTAATGGTTTTCTGTCTTAGATTTAGGTCTTTCATCCATTTTGAGTTTATTTTTGTCTATGGTATAAGAAAGTGGTCCAATTTCATTCTTCTGTATGTCGCAGTCTAGTTTTCTCAGCACCATTTGCTGAAAACATTCTTTTTTCATTAGATATTCTTTTCTGCTTTGTCAAAGATTTGTTGGCCATGTATTTGTGGGTCCATTTCTGGGTTCTCTATTCTGTTCCATTGATCTGAGTGTCTGTTTTTGTGCCAGTACCATACAGTCTTGATGATTATAGCTTTGTAATATACCTTGAAGTCAGAATCGTGATGCCTCCAGTTTTGATTTTCTTTTTCAACATTATTTTGGCCATTCGGGGTATTTTCTGGGTCTATAAAAATTTTTGGATTCTTTGTACTAGCTCTGTGAAAAATGCTGGTGCTATTTTGGTAGGGATTGCATTGAATGTGTAGATTGCTTTGGGTAGTATAG
Organism: Felis catus; assembly: GCF_018350175.1. Lineage (NCBI taxonomy): Eukaryota > Metazoa > Chordata > Mammalia > Carnivora > Felidae > Felis > Felis catus. The sequence continues at coordinate 52,917,692 of NC_058375.1, forward strand.
ACATTTTAACAATATATGTTCTTCAAATCCATGACCATGGAAGGTTTTTCCATTTCTCTGTCTTCTTCAATTTCTTTCATAAGCTTTCTATAGTTTTAAGCACACACATCTTTTACCTCTTAGGTTAGCTTTATTACTAGGTATTTTATGGTTTTCAGTGCAATTGTAAATGGGATTGTTTCCTTGATTTCTCTTTCTGCTGCTTTATTATTGGTGTATAGAAATGCAGCCGATTTCTGTACATTGATTTTATATCCTGCGACTTTGCTGAATTCATGTATCAGTTCTAGCAGTTTTTCGGTGGAGTCTTTCGGATTTTCCACCTAGAGTGTCATGTTGTCCGGTAAGAGTGACTTTCTCCGTGTTGATTTGGATGCCTTTTATTTATTTTTTGTTGTCTGATTGCTGAGGCTAGGACTTCCAACAGTATGTTTGTCAAACAACAGCATTAAGAGTGGACATCCCTGGGGCGCCTGGGTGGCGCAGTCGGTTAAGCGTCCGGCTTCAGCCAGGTCACGATCTCGCGGTCCGTGAGTTCGAGCCCCACGTCAGGCTCTGGGCTGATGGCTCAGAGCCTGGAGCCTGTTTCCGATTCTGTGTCTCCCTCTCTCTCTCTGCCCCTCCCCCGTTTATGCTCTGTCTCTCTCTGTCCTAAAAATAAATAAACGTTGAAAAAAAAAATTAAAAAAAAAAAAAAAAAGAGTGGACATCCCTGTCTTGTTCCTTGCCTTAGGGGGAAAGCTCTCAGTTTTTCCCCATTGAGGATGATATTCCCTGTGAGTCTTTCATAATGGCCTTTACGATGTTGAGGTATGTTTCTTCTATCCCTACTTTCTTAAGTGTTTTTATCAAGAAAAGATGCTGTATTTTGTCAAATTCTTTTTCTGCATCTATTGAGAAGATCATGTGGTTCTTATCCTTTCTTTTATTAATGTGATGTGTCATGTTGATTGATTTGTGGAATTTGAACCAGCCCTGCATCCCCAAAATAAATCCCTCTTGATTGTGGTGGATGTATTGTTTTGATCAATGTATTGATCGTGGTGAATGTATTTTTAATGTATTGTTGGATTCGATTTGGTACTATCTTGTTGAGAATTTTTGCATCCATATTCCTCAGGGAAATTGGTCTATAATTCTCTTTTTTAAAAAAAATATTTTAATGTTAATTTATTTTTGAGAGAGATAGAGAAAGAGTGTGAGTGGGGAAAGGGCAGAGAGAGAGGGAGACAGAAACTGAAGCAGGCTCCGGGCTCTGAGCTGTCAGCACAGAGCCCAACACAGGACTTGAACTCACAAACTGTGAGATCATGACCTGAGCTGAGTTGGACACTTAACCAACTGAGCCACCCAGGCTTCCCTGTAATTCTCCTTTTTAGTGGAGTCTTTGTCTGGTTTTGGAATCAGTGTAATAATGTTGGCCTCGTAGAATGAATTTGGAAGTTTTCCTTCCATTTATATTTTTTGGAACAGCTTCAAAAGAATAAGTATTAACTCTTCTTTAAATGTTTGGTAAAATTTCCCTGGGAACCCATCCAGCCCTGGACTCTTGTTTGTTGGGAGATTTTTTATTACTGATTCAATTTTTACTGGTGATGATTTGTTCAAATTTTCTACTTCTTCCTGTTTCAGTTTTGGTAGTTTATATGTTTCTAGGAATTTATCCATTTCCTCTAGATTGCCAAATTTGCTGGCAAATAATTGCTCATAGTATTCCCTTATTGTCGTTTGTATTTCTGGAGTGTTGGTTGTGATCTCTCCTCTTTCATTCATGGTTTTATTTATTTGAGTCCTTTACTTTGAGTCCTTTCCTTTTTCTTTTTGATCAGTCTGGCTAGGGGATTATCAATTTTGTTAATTCTTTTAAAGAACCAGAGCTTAGTTTCATTGATGTGTTCTACTGTTTCATTTTTTTAATTTCAATATCATTGATTTCTGCTCTAATCTTTATTGTTGCCCTTCTTTGGCTGATTTGGGGCTTTATTTGCTGTTCTTTTCCTGGCTCCTTTAGGTGTAGGGTTAGGTTTTGTATTTGAGATATTTCTTCCTTCTTTAAGAAGGCCTGTATTGCTATATACTTCCTTCTTATGACTACCTTTGCTGCATCCCAAAAGTTTTGGATTGTCGTGTTTTTATTTTCATTGGCTTCCGTGTATTTTTTAATTTCCTCTTTAATTTCTTGATTAACCCATTAATAGGTTGTTCTTTAATCTCCAAGTATTTATTGTCTTTCCAAATTTTTTCCTGTGGTTGATTTTGAGTTTCATAACATTGTGGTCTGAAAACATGCATGGTATGATATCGATCTTTTTGAACTTGTTGAAGGCTGATTTATGTCCCAGTATGTGATCTATTCTGGAGAATGTTCTATGTATATTTGAGAAGAATGTGTATTCTCCTGCTTTAGGATGAAATGTTCTGAATATATCTGCTAAGTCCATCCGGTCCAGTGTGTCATTCAAAAACATTATTTCCTTACTGATTTTCTGCTTAGGTGATCTGTCCATTGCTGTAAGTAGGGTGTTAAAGTCCCCTACTATTATGGTATTATAATCAATGAATTTCTTTATGTTTGTGATTAATTGATTATATATTTGGGTGTTTCAAGTTGGGGGCATAAATATTTACAATTATTAGATCTTGGTGAATAGATCCCTTAATTATGATATAATGCCCTTCTTCATCTCTTGTTACAGTCTTTGTTTTAAAATCTAGTTTGTCTAATATAAGCATGGCTATTCTGTCTTTCTTGATGTCCATTAGTATGATAGATGGTTCTCCATCTCCTTACTTTCAATCTGCAGGTGTCTTTAGGTCTAAAATGGGTCTCTTGTAGACAGCATATAGATAGGTCTTTTTTTTTTTTTCCCATTCCAATGCCCTGTGTCTTTTGATTGGAGCATTTAGTCCATTTACATTCAGAGTGATTAATGAAAGATATGAATTTAGTGCCATTGTGCTACCTGTAAAGTTGGTGTTTCTGGTGATGTTCTCTGGTCCTTTCTAGTCTTTGTTGCTTTTGATCTTTTTAGTTTTGTTTTGTCTTTTTTCTCCATTTAGTGGTCACAAACTCCTTTAGTTTTTGTTTGTCTGGGAAACTCTTATCTCTCCTTCTATTCTGAATGACAGCCTAGATGGATAAAGAATTCTTGGCTGCCTATTTTTCCAATTCAGCACATTGAATATATCCTGCCACTCCTTTCTGGCCTGCCAAGTTTCTGTGGACAAATCTGCTGCAAACCTGATTTGTCATCCCATGTAGGTTAAGGACTATTTTTCCTTTCCTGCTTTCATGATTCTTTCCTTGTCTGTGTGTTTTGAGAATTTGACTGTGATATGCCTCGGTGATGGTCAGTTTTTGTTGAATCTAATGGGAGTTCTCTGTGCTTCTTGGATTTTGATGTCTATGTCCTTTTCCAGATTAGGACACTTTACAGCTATTATTTGCTCACATAAACCTTCTGCCCCTTTTTCTCTCTCTTCATCTTGTGGGACAGCTATGATATGAATGCTATTCCTCTTTAATAAGTTGCTGAGTTCTCTAAGTCCTGTATTGTGATCTTTTGCCTTTGTTTCCCTCTTTTTTTTCTGCTTCATTATTTTCCATAATTTTATCTTTTATTTCATTGATTTACTGCTCTGCTTTGTCCATCCTTGCTGTCACAGCATCCATTCAAGATTGCATCTCAGTTATAGCATATTTAATTTCAGCATAACTAGATTTTAGTTCTTTACTCTCAACAGAAAGGGATTCTCTGGTGTCTTCTATGCTTTTTTCAACTTCAGCTAGTATTCTTATAATTATGGCTTTAAATTCTAGTTAGACATCTTATTTTTATCTACGTTGATTAAATCCCTGGATGTCATTTCTTCCTGTTCTTTATTTTGTGGTGAATTCCTCTGTCTTGTCATTTTGGAGGAAGAGAAAAAATTAATAAAATAAAAATTAAAATAAAAATTAAAAACACAACAATAAATACTGAATAAAGGAAGATAGATCCTAGGTGTGTTTCAGTCTGCTTGTTGAGAGAAGCTTGATAGAAAAGAGAAAAAAGAAAAAGGAAGAAAAAAAGTTTAAAATTTTTAAAAATTAAAAAAATTAAATAATAAAATAGAATAAAATAAAATAAAATCGAGTAATTTTTTAATTTCCTCTTTCTGTATCTGAGAAAGAGAAAGAAAAAAAGAAAACAACATAAGCAAAATCAGAAGAAAAGAAAATGAACAAACAAGCAAACAGAATGAAACCCAAATGAAGTTACATCCTATTTCCCCTAGAACTAAAACTTTGCAATGCACTATAGTCTACAGACTAAACAGGTGGAAGAGACTGCCTTCTGGAATATGTCTCTCGAAGGCGCAGGTGGGCAGGACTTGGTGTAACAGCTCTGTTCTCTTGGTGGTGGTGCTTAGCTCACTGGGGTCAATCTATGTATGTGTACTACAGGTGAAAATGGCTTCACCCAGCTCTCTAGTCTCTGGCTCAGGAATTTTGTGCCCTCACAGACCTATGATCAAGCATCCCTCCTTTGTCTCAGGCTTCTGTCCACTCCCCACCCTTACCCTGCCTGTGTCCAAGTTGTCTGCCTGCCAAGTGGTACCTCCCTCTAGAGTTTTATCTCAGATGGGGCTGTGTTTCAAAACCCCACACTTCAGAGACCCCCATGGCTTGGACCCATGCTGATTCTCTAGGGGAGGGTCTCGCCAAGTAATGCCCTGGAGCTGGCTTGTCCTAGAAAATGTTTGCACAATCACACAGTGGCAGAGGCTTAGAGTTTATGGTAAATTATAACACACAGCTGGCGCCAGGTTTTGCTGCATTCTGGTGTCTTTATTCTAGTATCAGTAAACATGGCAGTTCTCCAGGTCCACAAGGACTTTGGGCTCTGGGGAAGCCATATGGCCTCTACCAAATGCACTCCAAGTAGAAGAACCACTTCTCCCTTTGTAGCCCTTGGACCCCTCCGACCACCCTGTCTGCTCCTGGGAATTTGTCCTGCTTCCTCATTGGAGCACCACCAAGCACTGAGCTTTAAAACTTCAGACTTTGCACTCCACTGTTTATAGAATCCTTGTGGTATTGAAACCCTTTCCTTTCCCCCCATCAATGGTTTTGGGGAACAGATTTCTCGTCCAGTCCCCTGCATTTTCACTCTTTCTTTCTCTCTTTCTCTAGCTACTTGTGGGGGGAGTGCTTTTCTTGCATGATCCAAATGCACTGCACTCTCCCCCTTTCTCTTTTTTTCTTTGTCCTCTCTTCATGACTCTCCCTACTCTTTGCAGTTTCGCAGCCTTTAACTTCCCCAATTCACCTCTCCATACCATGTACCTGCCACATTATCTGGCTTAAATTATGCATATTGTTGTGTTCATCCTCAGATCAATTTCCTGGGTGTTCCAAATGATTTGATGCTGATGAGCTGCATTTCAGGGATGAGACAAACTTAGGGTCTACTCCGCCATCTTAACTCTCCCTTCCTATTACTTTTTTATTGCTAGGCAACAAATCACCACACACTTAATGGCTTAAAATAGCACATATCTATCGTTTCACAGTTTCTGTGTGTCCAGAGTCCAGGCATGGTATAGCTGGATCCTCTGCTTGGAATCTCATAGCTGTGATCAAGGTGTGAGCTGGACTGCAGAGTCATCTGGAGGCTTGCATGGGGAAGGGCTACTTGCAAGCAAACTAAGATTGTTAATAGAATGCACTTCCTTCTATCCTTATGACTAAGGCCCAGCTTCTTTCTGGCTGTGTGCTGAAGACCACTTCTAACTCCTAGAGGCTGCCTGCAGTTTATTGCCATGTGGTCTTTTCCGACCTAGCCTACTACCTCACCTCACTAGCCAGCAAGGAGAGTCTTTAGACCAAGTCTGATAGCAAAATGGAGTCTTACGTAATGTAACATAATCAGAGGAGTGAGATTCCATCACTTTGTCATATTTTTTTGGTTAGAAATAATACGTCCCACCCATACTTAAAATTTATGAGTTGACATAAAAATGTGAACACTGGAATGAGGGGATCATGATAAGACACCTTACAGTTTGTCCTCCATACATGCTATGTCATATAAGTCTCTTTACTGCCAATATCCTTAGAAAATGACCCCCTTTGGAAAGGGGCTGCTTACCCGTCAATCTGCCACAGCACAGCACCTCATCTAGTAGCCATTCAGTGCTCATAAATGAATGAGTGAATGAATACTGCAATGAAGTAGAGTGGTTATGCTTGTAGCAGCTCTGATCCTGGAAGAAAGTAAATAAACCCATGATGAGTGAGAATAGTAAGAAAGGTAAGCTGGAAGAAAAAACACTTTAAGGAATATCTAGAAACTAATTAGATCTCCAGTGCTGGACCTGTCCTCTTTGGAAATGAGGTAGACTGTCTTTTGTGTCTAATCTTACTGCTAAGAAGAGACACTGTATATAAAAGGTTATGGTAAATTAGATTATTGTTCAGAAATACTCTCTATCTTATTCTACCTCCATGGGCAAAGTGTACTCCCTTGACCCTTGACTTTAAATTTTGCCATGTGACTTGTTTTGATCACTGGAATATTGGTGGGTGTGGTATGGCCAGTGTTTGGAAAGTGTTTGTGCTGTTTGGCTCGCTCTTTTTCACTTCTGCCACCATCACAAGAACATGTCTGACTAGCCTTCTGATTACAGAGAAAGATGAAAACCATAGATCCAAGCTTCCCCAGCCAACCTTCCCAGCTGTCCCCAGCCCAGATAAGCCAGTCTCCAGCTGACCTGCAGATGTGTGGTCTAAACAAATGCTTGCTGTTATAGGTCACTGAGATTTTATGGTTGTTTACTATGTAGCAACAGTGAACTTATACAGCATATGAAAGGGAAGCATGACTTGGTTGAAATAAATAATGAACTCTATGATCCTCTTTTGTAGAGGGGGTTAGCATATCATAGTTGGCTAATGAAAAAAATTCATCAGAGATTTAGGAGGTGGGAGGAAAGAAGAGGCCATTTTTCCTGAGAAATCGTCGGTTCCCTCAGACAGCAATTTCATGCAACTTTTTACAAACTCTCACGTTACAAATATGATGGCTTCACAAATACCTCTGTGAACTCACAATTTTTGTTCCACTTTGGGTGGCTAGATTCATGAAGTCCCTTGTACTTCCCCATGAACTCCTGGTTTTCCCACATCAGGCTAAGGTAGATAGTGACTGTTTTTCCAGTTCTCCAGCTGTTGCCTTCCAGACCTTCCTTCCCACTATGTCTCCCCACACCTGTGTAATCCCTATTTTCTACATGAAACTCCTCATTCTTGTATTATCTATATTGCCTCTGTTTTCCTAATTGAAGCCTAACACCGAAGTAAATGGAAATAAACTGTTTGGCAATAATCAGAGCTTTCCAATCAGAACAAATTTTAATATCTTTACCAACTAAATTATTTTCAGATGTAAAAAATTTATATAAGAAGCAGAGTTTCCAGGATCCATCCCCAGAAATGCATACAAACTATATGGCAATTAGCATTTGTGCTTTAAAAAAAATTTTTTTTTTAATCTTTACTTATTTTTGAGAGAGATACAGAGACAGCGTGAGCAGGGGAGGGGCAGAGAGACAGGAAGACACAGAATCTGAAGCAGCCCCAGACTCTGAGCTGTCAAGTCAGAATCCGACATGGGGCTCGAACTCATGGACCGCGAACTCACAGACCACAAGACATGACCTGAGCCAAAGTTGGATGCTTAACCAACTGAGCCACCCAGGCACGCCTAGTGTTTGTGCCTTCTTAAGTTATTTTGTTAACATAGTAACAGAGTTTCTACCTTTGTTATTAATTCCAACCAGTAAGTCCAAGTTTTCTTGAAGGGATTTATAATACTTAAGATTTTTTGGAGGCAGGAAGTTGAAAATAATATTTTTTTTCTGTCTCATAAGGAAACATTTTTTATATTTGTTTTACATTATGCTCTGCTATTCTAGCCAGGATTTCTTTTTATGCTTCCTAGTAGGCTTTGCTTTTGTTTGTTTGTTTGTTTGTTTGGCTGGTTTGTTTTTGTTTTGGTTTTTGGTGGAGGGTTGGTTGTTAGCTTTTGTTTTTAACATGGCAGGAACTAGGAGGCAAATGGTCAAAGTGATTGGCTCTCAACATTCATTCCTGGCCAACAACTGGTGTCAGTCAATCATGGTAATCCCATTTCCCTTACCAGGGACTAGCTTAGGAGCAGTGTGTGACACAATTCTGCCTGAGAAGATGTATACTAAGGGTTTCAAGAGATGGTTTTCCTACTCTTGAAACTGAGACTCTGGAGAGAAAGACCTCCTTTTATCTCCAAATGTTGCCATGTATGATGTGAGTACTAGAATGGCTATAGCTCTCTTGCTGTGACTCTGAAGATGAAACCAACACCAAACATGGGAAAGCAGAGCAGTGGAAAGAACTGGTCCTTAATGATATTGTTGAGTCCCTGGATCATTGAACCCTGCCTGACGTCTGACTTTCTTCTTCTGTGAGATAAGACATTTGCCTATCATTTAAACTGGTTTGAACGGGGCTCTGAATTTTTCGTACCCAAAAACATGCAAATTCAGAATAGCCCAAATATAGGTTAGGAAGAACTAGAGTTAGTCCATCAATAATGTGTTCTTCGAAAATAAAGTAGAAAGTTTTCTCAAGGGAAAGACAGAATTTACATTTAAGTTAATGAAAGCTAGAGATTAATATTAAAACACAAAACTAAAAACTCAATCATTGGAGACCTCAGGATTCTCCCAGAGTAATGGCAGTCGTCTAAATTCATAGCTCCCTACAAATCTTTCTATAAAGCAAAAGACCAAGAGAACAATTTGCTTATAACCTTTGTCCATAGCATAACTAGAATACAATGAATATTACGAGGTTTATTTGATATGTTATTAGGGAAATGAACAGGAGACCAACAGAATTTGTCCTAGATCCCTTACTAGGCAATGAATTTGGTGGCGGCTATGCAGATGGGAGGGAAAGGCAATGAGGTTGCATGCTGAGTGGAAATACTGAGAAATATTGATACTATGTCTATATTCTTCCTTTAAAGTGTACTCAGTTTATTTCCCTGTTTACAAGACCTTTACAAAAAAGATGAATCTTCTTTGCTTGATGACATAGGAGGCTATCCTGGTCTGGCCTCAGCCTAACTTGCCAGCTCCACTGAACTCTCCATGGACTGTAACACAGGAATTTGGGATCTGACAGACCTGGGATCAATTCTCATTAGCTGGGTGTCCTTGAACAAGCTTACTATAGGTCACTCAGTCTCAATTTCCTCATCTGTGAAATAAGGATAGTAATACCTACCTGTCACGAGGGTTGTATCTAAGTTAAATAATATTAGACATATAGACTTCTTAGCACAGCAGCTGGCACGGTATGAATGCTTATGTGTCGATTCTGATTACTTCCAAAGCTGTCAAGTCCTCCTATACTTCTGTGCCTTAGTATGTGCTGTGTCCTCAGTCTAGAGTACTCATACCTTCCTTCTCTGCCCTTCTTTGTTCAGCAAATTGCCTCTCCTCTGTCAAAATCCAAAACTGTTTTCACTTAGCCACAGATTTCACTTCAGCCACATTTAGCTGCTGACGCAGTCATGGACACTGTTTCCCCTACATGTCTACTGGCACTTAGCAGGACTCAGTAAATACATGTTAAATGAATGAACTAACAGAGCATTAAAAGACTGACAAGAATGGAAAGAATGATTTATGACAAATTAATTGAAAAATGTGAAATTTAGAGAGTTTTAAAAGGTTGCTAACATTCACTCACATGATCTTAGGTGCTATGCTACAAATGCAGAAACGCATTTCTTTTTATTGTGTTCCCTGCCATGTCTCTTAATTTTTTTATATTTCCTCTTATAGTTCAAAATTTTCCTGATACACAACCTGAAATTGATATCATCATGAAGACCGATAGAACAAAGGAGAGGTGGAAGAGTGTAATTTTACCAGATGATGTTAACACGAATGAGTCATGGGAAGAAGAAGTGGAAGACCTGGTCACCTGGACCAACACTCTTGATATAAATGTTTTAGATGATTCAGCCTGAAGCTCCAGGATTTAAAAAATGAACAGCCTCAACCACAGATCAACTTCATGAAGCAACTTTGGAACATGGATTCCATTTTTTTTCAAGTTGGACTCATGCTCTCACTTCAAGTACAAATTAGAAATATAACTACAAATCAGTGAATATGTTGCTTTGAATTTTTTGAGCTCTACTTCATTGTTTGAACCTAAGTTAACCAAATTAGGGATGTTCATTGTGGCATTTCAATCAATGGTATTATGCCCTCAATTGTTAGGCTTCTGGATGCAAGTTTTTGCAGGCAAGGTATGAATCAGGAAAAGGCTGGGTTAGGAGGAGAGCACTCAGGAGCTTCAGAAGCGGGATATTAACCAAATAGAGGGATCTTTACAGTTGTCCACATCTGCCTGGTTTAGTGTCTTGTTTCCTCCATATTCAAAGTATGAGATGTCATCTATCCACCAATGTTCCTCTTATGTTTTCTCCCAGAAAACATGCTTTGTTTACTCTTTGACCTTAATCAATCATCCCCTCATATTCTCATATCTTTTTTTTTCTCCTTATCTTTTTGCTGCATTGCCTCAACCTGCAAATGTGCTCAGATCTCTCCTGTTTTTTTGTTTACCTTTGACCCTGTGTTTCTACTTCCCTCGACACTATTTTATTCAGGGATACCTGACTGGCTCAATTGGTGGAGCATGTAACTCTTGACCCTGGGGCTGTCAGTTTGAGCCTCACACTGGGTGTAGAGATTAAAAATACAATCTTTAAAAAGAAAACAAAAGCAAACATTGTATTATTCATATTTTCTCAGGTTTATTGATTATAGTCTATCACTTGCCATCTTTATTGCTTTGGTTCACTTCACATTGGCATCCCACTGCACAATAAAATCTGCTTCTGCTACATTACTTGATGAAAATTCACTAGGATCACCAAAGACTTCCATATTTCTAAAATTCAATAGTTACTGTATCTTACTGGACCTCTAGGCTATATTCTATATTATTGATCACTTCTGTCTCTCTCTTTTTTTTTAATGTTTATTGCCTCACCTTTGAAGAGGCTTGTTTTGAGGCCCATCCACCTACACACACATCTCTTCCCATAAACACCATAACTCAGTATACATATAAATGTATATATCTATATCTACATATAGATATAGATAGGTAGATAGATAGATAGATAGATGCCTGACCTTGGGTCTAGTTGTTAATAGGTCTCTCCTTCATTTCTAAAGAAACTGATTTTACTTCCTGTGAAAAAATTAAAATGCTGTTATATATACTCTAGTGCCTGGGCACATCCCTGGCTAGCTAGATGTTTTCAAGTCTGCCTCTGATGGTTCAGACTATAAGACCCCAAGTGATTGTAGTGCCTACCACTTTTATTATCCTCCCCAACAGGAACCACAAAATTCTAGCAGCTATCCCAGATTCTCCCCTCCTTTTGTCAATGCCAAAGTACACCCAAGAGCCAATTTAATGATTCCCACCCAACTTGATAACAATTGGAGTTATTTTTACACCCAATGAAAAGTGCCATTGTAGATGGACCATCCTGTACCTCAGTGAAATTATAGAATGTAGTTGAAAGATGCATTCTGCTGATGGTCACAATGATGGAGGCTGGGCCTCTGACTCTTCTCTGGTGGTTTTCTAGGAGGACAAACATGTAGATTGTCAACGGGTATATGGTAATCACCAAGAAATTAAACTCAAAAGAACCATGGTAGTCAACCAAAAATATTTCCTTGATATCAGCTGTCATATATTGTATTTTATACTTTCTATTTAATCTCTTTCTTTCAGGACAAAGAAGTTAAACTTGCTTGTTGCTTTCTTTTCCTGCTACCAGAAAACGTGGGGGTAAAAGTGGGTGATAGGGAAAGGAAGGGTAGGGAACACATCTTTGGAACAGAGACATTAGTTAGTAGAACAGGATAGTTTTTTTTTAAGTTTATTTATTTATTTTGAGAGAGAAAGTGCAAGTATGCGTGAGCAGGGGAAGTGGCACAGAGAGAGAGAATCCCACGCAGGCCCCACGCCATCAGTGCAGAGCCCAACACAGGGCTCGATCCCATGAACTGTGAGATCATGATCTGTGCCAAAACCAAGGGTCAGATCCTCAACTGACTGAGCCACCCAGGCACCCCCAGGATAGTATATTTAATTACCTTCACTATATCTCTGGCCATTCTTTCTGACTCTTCAGTAGGAATCTCCCTTCCATCTCTGGCCCTTGGTAAAAGGTTCCTTTGGGTTCCAGCCCAATGCTCTCCTCTATGCATTTTTCTTGGAAAATGTTGCCACTGTCAAGAGTTTTACCTCCCACGCACATTGTCATTCTCTGAACTTTTTTCTTCCTGCTTAAAAGACATCTTCACTTCAACGTCCCCCATGCGTTGGAACCTCAACATGCCCAATTTAAACTCATTTCTCCCCCTCCACCAGACCTCCTTCTGCCTCTTGTGTTTCTTTTTCAGTTAATGGAACAATCAAAAGATAAAAACTTGGGGATCATTACAGACTTCTTTCACTATGGCAGATTGATCACCAGGACTTGGAATATTATCTTTCAGATGTCTCAGATCCACTTTCTCATCCCTGTTCTTACCATCACTTTATATTATGAATCCCTTTTAAAAAATTTTTTTTAAGTTTATTTATTTTTGAGAGAGAGACAGAGCATGAGCAGGGGAGGGGCAGAGAGAGAGGGAGATACAGAATCCAAAGCAGGCTCCAGGCTCCGAGTTGTCAGCACAGAGCCCAAGGCGGGGCTCAAACTCACCAACCGTGAGATCATCACCCGAGCCGAAGTTGGACACTCAACCGAGCCACCCAGGTGCCCCGAACTCAAAATACTTCTAATTTTCTTCTAGATTCTTCTTTGACCGTATGTTATTTACTTTGTTTTTAAATTGTTATTTACTTTAAAAGAAGCTACCTTTCTACCATTGATTTCTACTGTAATTCATGTGGAAAGAGAATATGCTGTGTATGATTTGAATTTTTTTAAACTTATCGATACTTGTTTAACGGTTCATAGTATAATCTCTCTAAGCACATATTTCATATACATTTGAAAAACATGTATATTCTGCCACTGTTGAATGGATTGTTCTATAAATGTCCATTAGTTGTTTGATTGCTTTGTTCAAGTTTTCTCTACCTTCACTGATTTTCTGTCTGCTTGTTCTATCAGTAATTGAGACAGATGTGTTGACGTCTCTGAAACTGTGGGTTAGCCTATTTCTCCCATCAGTTCTACCATTTTTTGTTTCATGTTTTTTGAATCTATGTTGTTAGGTTTGAAAACATATAAGATTATTTTGTCTTCTTGATGAATGGGTCCATTTATCATGAAATAACCTTCTTTGCTTTGAAATCTACTTTGTCTGATTCATATAGCCAGTCCAGTTTTTCTTTTAATTAATATTAACATGGTATGTCTTTTTCTATTCTTTTTTTTAATCTGTTACAGTTTTACCTATCTCTAGAGTTTTCCAAAAAAATTAAATAAGATGTATTATTTAGAACATAGAACATAGTGAATATTTAGTGTCTGTTAGTTACTGTGACTATTGACTATTTCTCTTTATTCAAGGCAGTGAGAACATTTCCTGACATATCAGACTGTGCTCATTGCCCAGCTATAGTTATATTGATATCTTCTATTTTGGGATGTAAATAGAAAAAATATACTGAAAGTACATGAAAGGCAAAATAGAAGTATTTTCTTTAAAAAAAAAAAAAAACATGACTGGGGCACCTGGGTGGCTCAGTCGGTTAAGCGTCCGACTTCAGCTCAGGTCATGATCTCGCAGTTTGTGAGTTCAGGCTCCACGTCAAGCTCTGTGCTGACAGCTTGCTCAGAGCCTGGAGCCTGCTTCAGATTCTGTCTCCCTTTCTCTCTGCCCCTCACCCGCTCACACTCTGTCTCTCTGTCAAAAATAAATAAGCATTAAAAAAAATTTTTTTAACAATGCTTGAACCTATTATGTGCATACTAGCCATGTGACCTTGGTCAAGTTCCTGCATCTTGGTTTCTTAATCAGTCAAGGATGAATAATGGCACCAAGTTTTCTATAGTTGTTGAGAAGACCTAATACATCAGTACATTAATATTTGTAAAGTGCTCAGGACGGTACCTAATCCATAATAAGTGCCATGTATGTGTTTGATAAAATAAAAAACACATCTTACTTTACATTACTTTACTTTCTAATGGTGTATGAAAGAAATTCATATTCAGAAAGCCTAATAAATCTGCAGTTTTATGAAATACCCCAGGTAGTTTTGATGGAAACTATCAGTGGGTGACACTTTGGGATACAACATAATTCTAAGATTTATTTCAAATATGGTTAACATGGCACAAGAGGTGCCATTAGGTAATGAGGAGAGTGTCCCTTTATAATGAAGCCGCATGACTGAGTGCATAGCCTAATTTGGAGAGAGAAATCAAGTCTAAATTTGAGGTCCTATGTGAACATGAATCCCAACCTCATTGTGATAAGCCCAGATGCATACAGAGAAGAGAGGGTAAAAGGAGCAGGAAATTCTATTTTTTGAAAATTTCCTATAATGTTTGGGCTTTATGTCCTTAGAACCTTAGAGTTAGGTTTTTAAATTTGCTTTATTGTTTAGACTCCTCTTCCCCTCCAGATGGCGCCAGTTGGCTGCTATTTTCTGTGCAGTAGTCAAGGTGCCTAGAAATGTCAGGCACTGTCTTGTTAGGCTTTTAAAGATTTGCATGGCACATGAACATTTTATAAGAACAGGAATATTTTGCTGTCTCTTCCCAAGAAGATGGTTACTCAGTGCTCAGCAAGGCTTACTAAGAGGAGAATAACCCAGAGCTTACAAATTATGCACATTTGATAAAATCATAGAACCAACCTCCTGGAGAAATCAGTCAGTCCTCACCACTGCTTTCAGGCAGGACCACACAGACACCACCCTCTTGTAGATGAGAATGAGTACAAAGAGAGAACAGAAAAACTCAGGTTTTTGTTTAATGACTTCCAGACATCAGTGCATCCACTGAGAGCTGCTTTGCCTCCTACCTGAGGGAGGGAGGAAGTTCTCTAGAGGCTGGCAGAAAGCCAGAAGGCTGCAGGGCCTGTCCTCCCTCTAGACAGCCCTTTGCCTTCTGGCTTCTCACCTACAGGCCATGGTTGTCCCTAAAGAGTAAGTGCCAAGCATTATTGGATGAGGTGGGGGAACCATAGGAGACCCTATCCTGCGTATCTCTGTTTGTCAACAAAGGGTATAAGGAAGCCCAGAATTTGATTATCTTTTTGTTTTGTTTTGTTTTTGGAGTCCCAGAATTCAATTTAAGCCACTATCTCCAGAGGCTGAGATCTAAGTCTTTTCCAAATATTCAATCCCAGGAAGAATAGTCAATATTCACCTTCCAAGAGGGAGTTCTTTTTGGCTAATCTGATTCCCAGATGCAAAAGCATAAACCCACTTGACTTGAGGTTTTCATCATAAAAGATGGCGAACAGCTGGCTTTCATTTTCTCAACAGTATCCCTTAATAGATCTGAAAGCTAATTTTAAGTATTCCATACTCTCCTACTATTTGTACTAACCAAGCCCAGCCTTTTTTGCTTTATGTCATGATTTGAATGTCCAAACCCTCTTTCTGACTCTTCACCTCACTTTTAAGTTCTAGAGACCAGACTAGAATTCAAATGAAAAGTGATCACTCTAATGACCAAGGATAATTATATTTGCAAGTTGAATTCTGTTTCAACAATACAGTTGTGATATCCAATCTGATCTCCTGAGGCTTTTTATGTGTCTCAACAACTCGCTCATGTTAACGATGCTCTACTGATAGAGACAAGTGTTTTCTCTAGAGAAAAAGTCATAGATACCAGATGTGTCCACAAGCTGCTATCCATTTGAAGTCAAACTACATAATTAAGATACTGTTCTGGTTAAGTGTATATATAATAACTAATTTATCATAAGTCTTAAACCTCAGTCTATGTCACCAATAAAGGCTATTAATAAGCTATTACTTTGACGTTCAAAAATGTTCAGATTATAACTGAGTTCTCATATTGTGTGACCACTAGAAGTACACTTTTTTCCACATTCAGCTATGAATAACAGAAAACCTATGGAGGATTAAAGAAATAGAGATTTATTTTTCTTCACAGAACAAGGAGCCCTGACTGGGAAGTTACTGGCATCGGTCCAGGTAGTTATGCAATGATGCTATCAAAGACCAAGCTTTTTGTGTATTTCCACTCTGACATTTTTATTAGAGTATTGACTTTTGCCCTCAGACCTTTTGCTTCATGATTACAATATAGCTGCTAAAGCTCCAGACTTCACCCTGTGTTTCACCTCTGTGTGGAAGAAGGAGAGAAAAGGAAAAAGGAGTGATACTGGCTGCTAGTCCTCTGTTCCAGAGCAAATGGTTACCTCAGAGAGATTCAATATCTTCAGTTCTAGAAACCAAAACTTCTAGCAAATGTAAAGTCAGTTCTGCTAATAATAGAATTTATCCTTACATTCATTGTTTTCATTCATTGCTGATTCAGTTGGTAGTTTTCAGTATCTTTTGCCACATTTTAAAATGCATTTAATAATTGATAGGGGAGAGAATAGATATATATAATTATATAAATACATACATATATATATATATATATATCAATTTGTACTTTATATTTTTATACTTGCAAAAATGTCCAGCTCACTTTGAAGCAGTGAGGGCTCCTGGGTGGCCCAGTCAGTTGGGCATCCGACTTTGGCTCAGGTCATGATCTCACCATTCTGGAGTTCAGGCTCTGCATCTGGCTCTTTGCTGACAGCTCAAAGCCTGGAGCCTGTTTCAGATTTTCTGTCTCCTTTGCTCTCTCTCTGCCCTCCCCCACTCATGCTGTGTCTCTTTTTCTCAAAAATAAATAAACATTAAAAAAATTAAAAAAAAGAAATCTGATTTGTGCAAAGAGAGAACCAGAAAATCTCAAGAATTCTTTTTTACCTTTAATTATGTTAATTTTGTCAAAAAAGTTAAAAGAGAACCTTTTCTCTTTTTTTTAAGAATTTTTTTTACATTCATTTATTTTTGAGAGACAGAGACAGCATGAGCAGGGGAGGGGCAGAGAGAGAGAGAGAGGGAGACACAGAATCAGAAGCAGGCTCCAGGCTCCGAGCTGTCAGCACAGAGCCCGATGCGGGGCTTGAACCCACGATCCGTGAGATCATGACCTGAGCTGAAGTCAGACGCTCAAACGACTGAGCCACCCAGATGCCCCAAAAGAGAATCTTTTCAAAGAATATGTAAAGAATGTTCAGACTCTCAAGATAGCTACATGGAAACGAATGTTTATTTACCTTACAAAGAAGCAAAACCCTGGAACATGCTATCTTGTTTTGGTCAGAGCATCTAAAAGATACCCTATCTCACTTTGCCAGAAATAGTAAACACACGATTCCTACTAAGGTGAAAGATTTGGAAATGGGGAAAAAAAGTCTGAATTTTACCAAACAGCTTGGGAAATTCAGATCCAAATAGATACAATCTTCCAAATTCACTTTGTCTTCTAATTTAAAAAGAATTATGTGAACCTTAAGAAAAATATGAATCTCTGCACTTTAAAACATCAGCTGATGATTTTACCAAAATCTGTTAGTTCAGTTTGTTCTAAAGTCAAGTCATACAATGTTTCTACGGACTAGGGTTATCTATTTTTGCATACAAATGGTATCCCTATTGTGTGTATCCTAACATCTACAAGATTGTGGTAGTTAATTTGTTGCTCACAAAAGGAAGGGATCAAATAATGTATCAGTTAGCTTTTGCTGTGTAACAAACTACCTAAAAACTCTGGGTCTCAAACCAACAGCTATTTATTTAGTTCACAATTCTTCATATCAGCAATTGGTGTAGGGCTTAGTTTCTCAGTTCTGGTAGCAGTGGGTATAGCCACCTGTATCTGTAGCCAGTATCCAGCTTAGTTGAGATGTATCTGATCTAGAGAGCCCCAACTATGACAGCTTGTTTTTGTTCATTTTGGTCTTTGATCTTTTAGCTTATTTACATGGCAGCTGGACAGGGTTCCAGTGAGTGTGCGAAAGTGTTCAAGGTCTCTTGAGGCTTGGGTTTGGAATTGGCATACCATTACTTCTGCTGAATCCTATCAGCCAAAACAGGTCAAAAGTTCAGCCCAGATTTGAGGGGAGAGAAAATTGATTCCATCTCTTAATGGGAAGGGCTGAAAAGCCATATAACAGAGGGTAGGAATACAGGGTGGGGTGAAATATTATGGTCATTTTCGCAATATATCACAGAAAGGTAGATGAATAAATACAAACCTCTCTAGTATTACTGCAAAAAAGAAGTCTCCATTTGTTTATTCATATGCCAGGCATTGTGACTGATAATAGGGATAGTGTAGGAGCTACTCTAAATTTTTTTTTTTTTAACGTTTATTTATTTTTGGGACAGAGAGACAGAGCATGAACGGGGGACGGGCAGAGAGAGAGGGAGACACAGAATCGGAAACAGGCTCCAGGCTCTGAGCCATCAGCCCAGAGCCCGACACGGGGCTCGAACTCACGGACCGCGGGATCGTGACCTGGCTGAAGTCGGACGCTTAACCGACTGCGCCACCCAGGCGCCCCATGGAGCTACTCTAATAATTATACTCTGCTACGTAAAGTAGGCCTGTGCTAGATAAGTGGAAGCAACTTGCCCCAAGTTTTTATGCCAGAAGCATGTTCTTTGTTTATTTGGTAAGAGGTAAGCACTTCCATGTTAATACAAGGAGATTAATTTTTGAAAAATCAATCAGAATAACCAGGTCACGAGAGTTACCTTACCCTTATGTTCCATAAAGACTTGGATTTTGTCTAGTTTCTTCATTGTTTTATCGCCTGTGCCTTGAACAGTGTCTGACATACAATAGACATTGAATAAATATGGAAATGTTGATTTAAAACCCCTTGGTAATTTAGCTATGTGGTCAGAAGGCCAAGAAGAAGGCAGGTAACAATGGAGCTTTTGTCATGGGGACATGGTGCACATAGCTCCATTCTTTTTGTTACCTATTTAACCATTTCTATTGTTATTTAATAAGAAGTGTAGCAGAGTGGATGTTGCCCAGCTGGTACAGTGAACACCATTCCCAGCTGTGGTTGGAAGGGGAGGGGGGGCGGGCGGGAGGGGGGAACTGAGCTGAGAGTAGAGTGTTGGCTTCATCCGTTTTTTGGAATTTGAATCCATGTGTTTGCAAATGAAAGAGAATATGGCAGCCATAGTAGAGAGCAATCAGAAGAGCAGACTAAAGGCTATCCTTCAGAGACTAAAAGTGTAGATCTTTCTTTTCCCACTGCTGACCAATGGCAGTGACTTTGGAGTGGGAGGAAGAGAAACTTGCATATAGTTGACTGGGAACCAGGAGAGAAGAGTGGGAGCATTGACTCATTCTTTTGTTTATTCGTTCATTCACATATTTGTGTATTTTGGTGGTTAGTTTTATGTGTCAACTTGACTAGGTCACAGGGTGCCCAGATATTTGGTCAGACATTCTGGGTGTTTCTGTGAGAGTACTTTTGTTTTTGTTTTTTGTTTTTTGTTTTTTTACATTTTTAAAATTTATTTTTGAGAGACAGAGAACAAGTTGGGGAGGGGCAGAGAGAGAATGAGACACAGAGTCTGAAGCAGGCTCCAGGCTCTGAGCTGTCAGGACAGAGCCTGATGCAGGCCTCGAACTCACAAACTATGAGATCATGACCTGAGCTGAAGTCGGACACTTACCAACTGAGCCACCCAGGTGCCCCTCTGTGAGAGTACTTTTGGATCAGACTAATAGGTTTTTATATTTTTTAGTTTTTTGAGATTAATCTTTAAATTGGTAGACCAAATAAAGCAAATTTCCCCCCATGTGGGTGGGCCATATCCTATTAGTTGAAGGCCTAAATAAATTTAAAACACTGATTCTCCCCTCAGAAAGACTATTATTCCTGCTTTTGGACTTTAATTGAAATATCAGTTCCTGGGTTTTGAGCCTGCTGGCCTTCAAACTGGAACTACACCATCAGCTCTCCTGGGGCTCCAGCTTGCTGACTCATCCTGCAGATCTTAGACGAGCCATCCCCCTTAATCACATGAACCATTTCTGTGTAATAAGCTTCTTTCTGTGTATACACATTCTATTGGTTCTGTTTCTTTATAGAACCCTAATTCGTGTACATATTCATTTGGCAAATATTTATTGAGTTAATTTCTGGAGATAGTGATAAATCCTGCCCTCATGAGCTTATATTTTATTTTATTTTTTAACGTTAACTTATTACTGAGAGAGAGAGAGCAGGGGAGGAGCAGAAAGAGGGAGACAGAAGATCTGAAGCAGGCTCCGTGCTGTCAGCACAGAGCCCAATGCAGGGCTCAAACTCATGAACCATGAGATCATGACCCAAGTCAAAATCAAGAGTTGGTGCTTAACAGACTGAGATACCCAGGTGCCTCATGAGCTTATATATATATTTTTTAAACGTTTATTTATTTTTGAGACAGGGAGAGACAGAGCATGAACAAGAGAGGGTCAGAGAGAGGGAGACACAGAATATGAAGCAGGCTCCAGGCTCTGAGCTGTCAGCACAGAGCCCGACACGGGGCTAGAACTCACGGACCGCAACAACATGACCTGAGCCGAAGTCAGCTGCCCAACCGACTGAGCCACCCAGGCGCCCCTCATGAGCTTATATTTTAAAAGATAGTGTAAATGAATAAATGGGAATGGCATGATGGGTGAAGTTCAAGCTGGACTGGATGTTGCAGGGCCCCAAGCCTTGGGGTCTCAGGAAAGGTTTCCTGGAGGAAGTAGCATTTAATCTGAGCCCTGCAGAATAAGTAGAGTTAGCCAGGCAATCAGATTTATGCAAGAGTGAGTGGACGGAGGGAAAAGTATGTCCAGTGACCTGCACGGGACAGGTGACAGGACACAACTCCTGAGAAAATCTTGAAATAGTTCACTATAACTGTATAGAGTTGATGGTCAAGAGTTGAGAAAAAAGGAGGCAAGAGGCAGGGACTCAAGTGAGAAGAGATACTGAGCTGACAAGGGCAGAGCAGAAAGAAGGCAAAGAAGTGGACTTGACAGTTATATAGGAGGTGGGATTGACAAGACTGGGTCATGAATAGGATTTGGGGAGAAGCATGGGGACTCTGGTGGCCCTGGGGATGGTGGGGCCACTTATTGAGACAAGGGATTAAGAATGTGGACGGGATAAAATGGAATGTTGCCAGTAACCCCCACAGGCTCTCTGCCTTTTTTTTTTTTTTTTTCCTTCCAGGGTCAAACTTAATACCCATTTTATTCTGATTTCGAATGGTTACAGCTGGGTTCTGGAGTGAGCAGGCCTCAGTTCAAACCTGAGTTGCACCACCTGCAGGCTATGAGATGTGACCTCAGGCAAATCACATAACCTCTCCGAGCCTCAGCTCCCTGATCAGCAAGTGGAGAAAACAATAGCGCATATTTACAGGGTTGTTGTTGGGGTTAAACAGTAACATGTATATAAAGGGCTTTGCACAGTGTTGAGTTCAGTAAAGGCTAACTATAATTATGGTGTCCAAAAATGATAGAAAGAGAAAGCAAGAGAATTAGACCCAAAGTCTGTTTAAAAAAAACAAAAAAAAACAACTCGGGAGGAGTCAGAACTAGGCAGAGAGCTCAGGGAAGTGGGGAAAATGCAGCATGTGAGGAATTGTAGTGGTCTCGGGCTCCAAGACTTCTGTCTTAATCTCTGCTGGGACACTTCATCCCCAGGAGACGCTGACCATGAGATGTACCTGCTCCCCACCCCAGAAAAACAGTCTGAGCTGCTTCTCCCTGTTTCTTAGGACTTCTTGGTAACCATCTTCCATCTGTTTCCCAAATTCCTAGCACATAAGATGCTAATGTTCTGAAACGTATATATTCAAAAACATATTCCTTCAACAAGAAAAAGCAAAACTCCCTTCCTTAAAGGGTCCCGTAAAGGTAGCACTGCACTTGGGTGCCCGGCTCTGAAGCCCAACCTCCTGCACTCACGTCTCACCCCCACCAAACCTCTCTGCCCTGGTTTCCTAATCTGTGAGGTGAAGATAAGAGTAGTAACCAGCGCCGAGGGCGTTTGTGAGGATTAAATGAATTAATATTTTAAAAGTGAATGGACTGATTGCCGATCCAAGTAAACCTTCAGTAAGTGTTAGCCATTGTTGTAGGGTTAGAGGAGAAGCTGGGCAGCCAGGCCAGGGCGACCTCGGGCCCGTGGGCCCTGGACTGAAGCAGTGTCCAGACACGGTGGGTAACTAGAGAGGGCCAGTCGTCCTGGGCCCCCCGTGCTGGGGTGGGGGGAAGACAACAATAGCAAAATTTATCCGTTATTGGGCATTGTTTCACGTAAGTTCACAATTCATGGCGTGGACGTTTTTCTCATTGTACGGATGGTGTAACTGAGGCTCAGAAGTTAAGGAACTCTGTTGAGATTAGAACCCAAGATCCCATAAAGGTCTTAACATTTCATTCTGCTGGGAAAAAGCTACAAGTAGATCAGATTTAAGTTGAAATGTAGTTTGGGAGCCCACGAATGTCCAGAATCTACAAATGGTGGCGCCTGGAAAACTTGAGCATGAAAGCCAGAAGACCAAAATTCTGGCGTCCTAGGTGGCATCACAGGGAGGGTTTTTTGTATGCAAGGCAGCCCCGTCTCCAGGCCCCTGCAGTGCCCCAGCCTGGCCTGAGTCAGGCCTGGAAGATCACATCTGCAGGTCTCCTTCCCTTCTCGCCCAGCTGATTTGGCAGGCTGCCAGCCTAACAGCCAGGGCATTTGCAGAGGCCTGATTTTAATAAATTTCTATTTCCTGTAGAAAACCGGTTTTCTCAGTGGCTTTGTAACCCAACCATTCTTGGTCACATCAGGACTAAACCTGGCAGCCTGCTTGGCAGCCTGTGTGCAAATTGTATACAATGGCAGATTGTGTGGCCTTTATTGCAACCCAAAGCAACTTAAGGAAAAGGGAGGGGAAAGACAAGAAAGAAAAGAAATAAATCCAAACCTCATATATAATTACATAACACAGTGGATTCCCAATTCTCCTTAATGAAAATACAGAATTAATGAGTCAGTCTCTCTCCCTCTCCTGCTCTCTCTCTCTCTCTCTCTCTCTCTCTCACACACACACACACACACACACACACAACTATAGAATAGACAAATGCATTCTTTGTTGAAGTCTCTTTTTCCTGTTTTCCTCTTCTTTACCAACACATCTCACATTCGAGAAGTGGAGGAGTGAAAATCAAGGCCTGAGGGAAAGTAGCATGTTTAAAGGATCTTAGAGACAGGAAGAGAAACAAGAGAGAGGGGACAATTGAGAGGATGGAAACACTAAACAAGTAGCAAATATCAGCCTGTTAAAATTATCATATTGAGGAAGAATATGAGATTAGAAATTACATGAATCGAGTAATCAGAGTATCCTGATTCATTCCTGTGTTCTCAAAGTGTTACGTGATGAGTTCCCAGCTTCATCAAACAGCTTCTGCCCTTGTCTACACTTGTCTTATGTCACAAATACATGGATCTCAGAGAGCCTTAATAGAGTCCCTCAGCCCTCAGTGCTAGACCAACGAGCCCTTCTTCTTTCCCATCTATTGAAAGCTGACTCAACCCATGTTCTACTGTCATGGTCTTCTTCTGAGTTAACTAGACAAACTGGTAAGTGTTTACAGATATTAACACGCATTGTTCCAATGGTAAGAAAATGTGTAGTTGTCATATTAGTAATTCTAAGCACCTGGGCAGGTCTGTTGGGGAGATGTTTTCTGGGTGAGCGGTCCTCATGGGTCCAATCAGTCATGTTGCAGGGAGACCCATGATTCATTTGTAGTAGAATTGGTCTCGTGGACATATATCATTGCCAAGGGCAAGGGAAGAGGTCCATTGGCAGTCAGGGCATGCCTCAAATGTGATGCAGGGCTTATGTCAATGGCCTGAATAAATCAGAATGTACTGATTGAAGTGATGTGGGGTCCCAGTGAAGATAGACTTTGGAGTAACTTAACATGGATTCCAGTAAGAAGATAGCTAAGTGAGCAAATGAAAAGACACAGTAAATTAAACCAAAAGTAGGTTTGGATACGTGGTAGAGTCAAAAACTAGTTAGGTGGGAGATGGAATATGGCTCAGGAGTGGAATAGAACTTTTAACTCAACTGAATAATTTCTCATTGAAGACCATTATGTCCTTGGCATTGTGTTGGATTCAAAACTATAGGAAGAGATGCTTACCACCAATACTTTAGTCTTGTCTCTGGTTGGGGTGGGTGTTGCAGATCACAGTGCATATACATGAAGCAATAGAAATGGTTTGTTTATTTTTAAGAGTGAGAGAGAGAGAGAGATTGCACACCCATGCACACTCAGGCTGTGTAAGGACAGAGAGAAAGAGGGAGAATCTTAAGCAGGCTTTGCCCTCAGCGCAGAGCCCGACATGGAGCTCTATATCACGACCCTGAGATTGTGACCCTGAGGGGAAATCAAGAGTCAGACGCTTAACCTACTAAGCCACCCAGGCACCCCAGAAATGGGTTCTTAACTGAGGCAGGGATAGGAAAAGGAAACATAAGAATCACCTAAGAAACTTTTCCAAACGTATCCTAGATTTCATGAGTCAGAATCCCTGAAACAGGGGGAGGTGGAAATGGCGTTGCTTGCTTTGAAAAGCTTCCCAGGAGAGCCAGGTGTATACCCTGGTTACCAGCCATTGAATTAGACCAGTATTTCCCAGCCTTCCCTGGCATTAACAATCACCTGAGGAGCTTGTTAAATGGTATGTTTCCTGGCCACGCCCACCATCAGAGTTGCTGATTTAGCAGGGCCAGCGTAGGGCAGAGAAATATATTTTTCACACTTGCTCCAAGTGATTCGTATAAATAGGTCTGGGGAGTAGTTTGGAGAATAGTAAGTTAGAGAATATTTATTCAAGAAATATTCATTGAGCAACTTCTATCATGCTGCATGCTGACAAAACGCGGGGATTAGATCCTTCTGGCCTGCCGAAGCCCGCTGAGAACACAAAGGCACGCACGGTAGGTGCAGTCAAGGGCTGAGTGAGATTTGCTGACAAGAAATGGTGGAGGTTTTAACGGGTCCTGCGGTAACGAAAGAGTTGTTGAAAAGGGTGGGACCGAGCAGGGAAGGATTTGACTCTGTGGAAGAGAAGGAAGGGGAGGTCGTATGGGCAGGAGGCAGGGATTAAGCGTGGCGTGTTCTGAAGCGCCAGCGTGAGCTGGCGTGAAGTCCGAATGGACGCCTCTCTGTGCAGCGGTAGCGCTGCACAGTGGTAAAAGCAGGAGCTGTAGGGCCATACGCCCTGTGTTGGACTTCCCGCTCCGCCATGGGCTGCTGTGTAACCGGGATGCAGTTTTGAAGCTCCATGCGCCTCAGTTCTGTTATCGCCGACATGAAAATCCTGATAGGCTTTCTAGGTGCTGTGAGATCTGAGTAAGTTATACTACCTGGCATTTCACACAAGTATTCAATCAATATTTGTGCTGTCATGCTATTTTACAGTGCTTTTTACTTAGAGTGCTTTCACAAGCACTAATTCATTTGATCCCCACAACAATTTTGAGAGGTATGTGTTATTATTAAGAAAACTGAAGCGAATAGAGGTCAAGGAATCCAAACGAGCTAATTAGCCTTAACTCGAACCCAAGTCTCTTCACAACACATAATCTATTCTTTCTCTTATGGCAAAATGAGGGAATCAGATTACAGAGGAGTCCTTGAGGACCAGTTTAAGAAAGGCTTAATTCTGAGCATATACGGAAGCGTTTAAGCAGAGGATGGACATGTTGGAAATAGTGTAATGGAAACTAGAATGTTCTCGTGGAGATGGAAAATGGACACCAGTGAGGGCTGGAAGAGAGAGAGCACTAACTACTGTATTTTGTGGGTAAACAGAACCTTAGCTGAGTAAGGTTGGTGTGTGAAGGAGGAACAGAGGTACCAAAACTGAAAAGAAAAGGAAATGCGCCCTAACAAGCAGTGACAATTGGCATAGAAAATACTTGCAAGGGGACAGTCCAACATTCAAATTTGTAGCCACTGTTTTCACTTCTAATTGCTAGGATCAAAAGCTGGGAGCATTGCATTCTGTTTCTCTTGTTCATTCCGTGTGCTTGAGCATGCTTTCTACGACTTTGCACAGAACATTGTATTTGCCAAGAGCTGCAGTCGTTATTATTTACTGTTTCTCACATCAAGGGCCCAAGGTCTCAGCACTTCACTCTAGAAAGTGGTATCGGAATGCCCTACGGACCTGACTATGAGGAAAGCTTTTCAGCATCCTAAACATAAATATCTTCCAAGTAAAAGCATTGATTGGGAAGCCTGGATGGATAAAATTAACTGCTGCAATCTTAAAGACGTCTGGTTCACATCCTGGGTAAAAAGAGGGAAAAGCTTTATGGAGGCCATTAATGTCAATATTAAATGACATGAAACAACGTTATGCTAACCTCTTCCCCAAATCCCATCTATTCCATTATCTACTGCTCCTTAGTGTGGTTCTTTGTCCAAGAAGGTCCCCTATCATACAGCCAGGTGGGAGTCATAGGCTGCCTGCTTCTTTGTCAAGTAATGGATTTGATTTCTGAAAAGATTAAACTGATTGCTGAAGGTCACATAGCTAGTAAATGGCAGAGCCAATGTGCAAACAAGTCTTCATATCTGTCTTCATTGCTCCTTTAGGCTTTCTGAGAAATGTGGCATTTAAAAGTAATTTTTAAAAAAATGTTTAATGTTTATTTCTGAGAGAGACAGAGCATGAGTGGGGGAGGGGCAGAGAGAGGGAGACAGAATCTGAGGCAGGCACCAGACTCTGGGCTATCAGCACAGAGCCCGACTCAGGGTTTGAACTCATGAACCCTGAAATTGTGACCTGAGCCGAGGTCAGATGCTTAACCGACTGAGCCATCCAGGTGCCTCTAAAAAAATTGTTTTTTTTTTTTTTTATATAAAATAGCACAGTAGTATGTAAATAAGCAAAGTCACATTCCTACTCCCCTCAGAGATAATCACCGCTCCAGTCTGATAACATCCTGCTGCGTACCTGCTAGTGCATATAAGCATGTGTACATGTAAATCTGTATCATGTCTTCTTTGAGAAAGTAAGCAGGCTCATTCAATTCATACAATTCTGTAACCTACTTTTTTCCCCCCGCTGAAAATACCTCCCAGGCAGCTTTAACATATGAGTCTTCTTTGTTTGCGTTCAAAGCTGTCTTCCAAGGTACCAAAACCTATTTAATTAGTTCCCTATTGATGGCCATTAAGGTTGTTTTGATTTATTTTATTAAAAAATATTTTGGGGGGAGCATGAGCGAGGGAAGGGCAGAGGGAGAGGGAGAGACAATCTTAAGTAGGTTCCACACCCAGCACAGAGCCCCATGTGGGCTCGATCTCTCAACTGTGAGATCATGACCTGGGCTGAAATCAAGAGTTTGATGCTCAACTGACTGAGCCACCCAGGTGCCCCTAAAAAAATACTTAAGCTATTTTTGGCCATGTATCTTTGTGAAGTAATACTGTTATAGGGAAATTCCTAGCAATTGAGTTGCTGGAGCAAAAGGAATATGTATTTTTTATTTTCATTGGTATTTCCAAGTACCAAATAGGCATTTGGAAATGATTGTCTCAATTTATTCCTCCCACTCTGCAAACAGAATATGATGCTATTGCTCCATATCCTCACCACCACTAAATATTATTAGTCTTTTCGGTTTTCCCAGGGTGGTTCTTTCATCCATTCATTCCTCCAATCAAGACATATGTACTGAGTGCCTACTCTGTGCTAGATGCCATTCTAGTTCCTGGAGGTATCTCAGTGTAAGACATGAGGTCTCTGTCCACACAAAAATTAACTCTGTTTTAGAGGTAAAAGAGGTAGCACATGTAATAACAAACGTATACGATGTATAGAACAGGTCAGGTGGTAATAAGTGTAGAGAAAAACACGGCTGGGTAAGGGTGATGGAGCATGCAGGAGAGAGAGTTAGAATTTAGTAGAGTGTGCACTGAGAAGGCTTCTCTTCTGTCTAAGCAGAAACCCGAATGAAATGCTTGGTAACAAGCCAAGCACTTGTCTAAGGAAAGAGCCTCCCTGGCTCAGAGCAGAGCAAATGCTACCAAAGGGGTAGGAACCTACTTGGTATGTTTGAGAACAGAGCAGGCCCATATGGCTGGCGCAGAGCAGAAGATGAGGAGTGGCCGGAGATAATGGGGGACTAGTCATGTAAAAGCCCCATAAACTCTTTGGTTTTAACTCTGAAAGAAATGAAAACCTTTGGAGCATTTTGAGCCTATGTGGGGATGTTTTATAGAATCCCCCTGCCCCAGCTGCTGGGTGGTGAATAGACTATTGAGGCAAAAGGGGAAGCCGGGAGATGAGTCTGGGAGACCAGCACAGAACTCTAAGGGAAGCATGGGGTTGCATAGAGCAAGATGGGTAACAGGGAAGGAGAGGCCAACTGACAGGTAACTTTGAATATAGAGTTTCCAGGATTTGCTGATGGTTTGGATGTAGGGTGTGGGAAAACTAGGGAAGTCAAGTCATGCCCACAAGTTTTTCAGCCTGCACAACTAAAAACATAGAACTGCCATTCACTGAACTAGGGGTGATTGTGAGAGGAGCAGGTCTGGGTTTGGGGGAGAATTCGTGAGATTAGTTTTGGTCATGGTGTGTTTGTGAAGAGACAAGACAGTCTGCCAGATGACCACAGAGGTTCTCTCTGGGTTGCCAGGAGATGAGCTGACCAGGGGGGTCAGGGTTCCCAGTGCTAGTGCAACACCCCTTTTCTCAATGAGGCAAGAAACAATAAAAGGAAAAGAAAGTGTTAACTGACCATCTAGAAGAGTGGGAAAGTAACTGGAGTGAGAGATGGGGTAGGAGGATTGCTTTCTTACCTTATTTTCATTAGTAGTGAAGTTTAGCTTTGTGTGTGTGTGATGAGTACACATTAGCACTGGCCTACACAACCCTCTGGGTTCCATCTACCTCTAATGATCTACTTCTAAGAATAAAGCATCTTTGAGTCAAATTTTTATAATATTTCTGCTTTCATTTAATGAAAGTATAAGTCAATTATTTCAACATTTTAAACTATATTGTCAACTCTTTACTAAGAAAATTTTACTGCATTTTGCCTTTATTTATTTATTTAGTATAATTTATTGTCAAATTGGCTTCCATACAACACCCAGTGCTCATCCCAACAGGTGCCTTCCTCAATGCCCATCACCCACTTTTCCCTCTCCCCCACCCCCCATCAACCCTCAGTTTGCTCTCTGTATTTAAGAGTCTCTTATGGTTTGCCTCCCTCCCTCTCTGTTAGTAACTATTTTTTCCCCTTCCCTCCCACCATGGTCTTCTGTTAAGTTTCTCAAGATCCACATGTGAGTGAAAATATATGGTATCTGTCTTTCTCTGACTTATTTCACTTAGCATAATATCCTCCAGTTCCATCCACATTGCTGCAAATGGCAAGATTTCCTTCTTCCTCATTGCCAAGTAGTGTTCCATTGTATATATAAACCACATCTTCTTTATCCATTCATCAGTTGATGGACATTTAGGCTCTTTCCATAATTTGGCTATTGTTGAAAGCACTGCTCTAAACATCGGGGTACATGTGCCCCTATGCATCAGCACTCCTGTATCCCTTGGGTAGATTCCTAGCAGTGCTATTGCTGGGTCATAGGGTAGATCTATTTTTAGTTTTCTGAGGAACCTCCACGCTGTTTTCCAGAGCAGCTGCACCACTCTGAGAGCTGTGAATGTTTGCCTTCCCACCAACAGTCCAAGAGGATTCCCGTTTCTCTACATCCTCTCCAGCATCTATAGTCTCCTGATTTGTTCATTTTAGCCACTCTGACCAATGTGAGGTGGTATCTCAGTGTGGCTTTGATTTGTATTTCCCTGATGATGAGTGACGTTGAGCATTGTTTAATGTGTCTGTTAGCCATCTGGATGCCTTCTTTGGAAAAGTGTCTATTCATGTCTTCTGCCCATTTCTTCACCAGATTATTTGTTTTTTGGGTGTTGAGTTTGATGACTTCTTTATAGATTTTGGATACTAGCCCTTTTTCCAATATATCATTTTCAAATATGTTTTCCCATTCCGTCAGTTGTCTTTTAGTTTTGTTGATTGTTTCCTGTGGAGTGCAGAAGCTTTTTATTTTGATGAGGTCACAATAGTTCATTTTTGCTTTTAATTCCCTTGCTTTAAGAGATGTGTCGAGGTGGCTGCGTCTGAGGTCAAAGAGCTTGTTGCCTGCTTTCTCCTCTAGGGTTTTGATGGTTTCCTGTCTCACATTCAGGTCTTTCATCCATTTTGAGTTTATTTTTGTGTGTGGTGTATGCATTTTGCCCTTAGCACAGCCTCTGGTCAAGGCTAAGAAGCACTGTGGACAGGGCAGCGGTGACAAGGGAACAGGTTCTCTAATGGCATCCTATAGAAGTGAGAGAAGGCACCTACAGTAGCCAGCCACTGTAGCCCTTGGTGGTTTGTATTGAGCCTCACTGCAGGGACAATTATGTATTAAACAAAGTGAGTCATTCACAGTTCTCATTTATTGAGCACTTTCTGTGTATCAGGCACCAGAAAAGATTATTACCTAGTTCCTGCACTTACTCGGCTCACACTTCAATAGAGGAAAAAGATTCATGAACATAACAACAATAAAATGAGGAACATGCAACTAAGGATATTATAGGAACACAGAGAATAAAAACCTAACTGATGTTGATAGAGTTTGGAAAACTTCCAATGGGAAGCAGAATAGCCAAGACTTAAAGGTTATAGGAGGTTGTCAGGTTAAATGGGGAGAAACTCTATTCTAGGTAGAGGAGACCACTTGGACAGAGGTGAAAAAACCACATGAGTGCATGGGAAATTAACTACAGGTGCCACTGTGTTGCTGGAGTTCAAAGCCAAGAATGGTAAGCAATGAGGCTAAAGACCCAAACAGCAGCCACCAGTGATGAAGGGCCTCTTATACCAGGTCCAGGAGCTTAGACTTCAACTGGCTTGGGAAGCCAGTGAAGGATTTGGATATGACATGGATAGGTCAGCATTTCTTGACAGTTATTGGCCTTAACATTATTTAAAGGGAACACGCTGGAGTGCCTGGGTGGCTCAGTCAGTTAAGCATCTGACTCTTGATTTCAGCTCAGGTCATGACCTCACAGTTGTGAGATCAAGCCTGTTGTTGGGCTTCACACTGGACATAGAGCCTGCTTGGAACTTGCTTAAGGTTCTCTCTCTCCCTCTGCCCCTCCCACGCTGGCTTGCTATCTCTCTCTTTCTTTCTCTCTCTCTCTCTCTCTCTCTCAAAAAAAAAAAGAGAACCCACTAGTGCCCCACGTCTTCATATTATATATGAAAAGCAGAATAATACTGCCAATCAAGCAAAGAACTTAGAGCCTGACTCCTTTTCCTGTTTGCCATATGAATTTGGGCTAGTCAACTACTCTGAAGCATAATTCCCTCATCTGTAAAACTGAGATAATAATCTTCATACATTTTATGGAATTTTTGTGGGATCCAAATGAATAATAATGTACATGAAAGCCTTTTGTAAGCCACAAAAGTACAATTCAAATGAAAGTTATATTTCCTTAATACATAATACTCTATAATAGTAACTTTCATATAATCCCCTATATCCATGCTATGTGTATATACCTTGGTCTTTGTTAAACCGTCAGAGTCTAGAAGCATTTATTCATCTTTATGTACTTATAATATGTCTCATTTTGTTTGTATTAAGCACCTGTATAGGTGCTTAAATGATGTTGATTGAATTGATGTTGGTGGTCACTTATCTTCCTTGTTGATAAATGTAAGTGCATTATGAAAAACACCTAGTGTATCAAAGGATGAATCTAAGAAGTGGCATATGCAACAGTTCTCGGATATTTTCAGGGGAAACAAGTCCTATGCATTTGTTTGGCTTTCTGTTTGGAAATAGTCTTCTCCCTCCCTATTTTCAAAAAACACATGAAGCATCTTGCACAACTGAGCAAAATGTTAAAGGACAATGAACATCGAAACAAAATTAATCCCATTAAAATGAACAAAGTGGGGAGCCTGGGTGGCTCAGTCAGTTGAGTGAACGGCTCTTGATTTCGGCTTAGGTCATGATTCCAGGGCTGTGGAATCGAACTTCACCTCGGGTTTCTGCACTGAGCATGGAGCCTGCTTAATATTCCTTCTTCTCCTCCCTCTTTCTCCCCCTCCCTCTCTCTCCCCCCAGTCACACATGCTCGCGCTCTCTCTCTCTCTCTCTCTCTCTCCAAAATTAAAAAAGCAAAATGAGCAAAGGAATTCAAAGAGCAGACAAATATTATCCAGCACCTGAAATGGGTTAGTTACGGCACTTAAGACAATTAGTGCTGAAAGCTTCAACGGGACTCTTTATTTCTTCCTTAGCAGACCGTAGTTCTCAGGGGAAGAACATTGTTTCATTTTACATGCCAGCATCCCATAGTTTTGTTCTAAGCACTCATCATTCAATCTCTGTCTTCCACGACTGTGTGGAAAGTGTTTTGGGGCACTTCCCATCACTTGCCCTGGAAGTGTCACCTCCTTTGGTATTGACTGGACTCTTTCTTGAGGCAATTATGCCTTAAAATCATGGTACACTAATCGCTACAGCAGAATTCCTTCAGAAAAGCATATTACAGCCTCATTAAAACCACATTAGTTTATCATGATTTACAGTGAGGTCTAGGAAATGAATTATTGAGTAACTTCTTATTAACACAAAAGAAGTCTGTCACACTAAATTACATACTGTAGTTTAAGGCATCAATTACCAGTTTCAGAAGCAGAATAGACAAAGATGCTCTTCAATCCAAATGCCCCCACTGCCCAAGAATGGTCATTGGCTTCCTGCAGAAAGATGTGCTTCCTAGTTAGGCTCTTCACAAACTATTTATACATGAATGGGACTTAACTAATAAAGTTGGTATAAGAGATAATGTGTGTAGGGCTTGGTACATTTTATGGGAGGGAAACAATGAGGTTCCAGTCTGCTTAATATTTCCAAGTATCAAGTTCCTATTGACATGACTGAAAAACCCATGGAAAGGAAAAGATCAACAGCTACTGTGTACCTACTTGCTGTCCGCACAGTACATACATCTAATTCATTCTTCACAACTACTTGCTTAGCTACCCATTTTGAGAGATGAAGGAACTGAGGCTCAGAAGGATTAAAGAATTTGCCCAAGCTATTGAGGGAAAGTTGAGATTAAATATGATCTGTCTGACTCCAAAGAACATCCTTCTTCCACTTCACCATTCAGCTTTTATACAGCAATACCTCATGTATCCATCGTGTTTGGGAGCAGAGGTACACAAGATAACTAATGTTTTCACTTCAGGTGTAGAGAATTTAAAATGGAAATGTTTCTAAAATATGTTGTTTTGCTACCTTAAAAAAAAAAAAACCAGGATATTCTGAACACAGCTTCACCCTTTTTGGAAATACAAGACCATTATATAATAATTCACTTATTATGCTATAGATGTAGGTTGGAATTTACATAATCCCTTCCCAGTGGCTGTAATGCGGCCCTCATGGTGAGCCATATTGTCATATGCAGACAGGATCAACATCTAGGGAAGGTCAAGTGATAAGACCGAAAGCTCCTGAACTCTTGAAGACCTCACAGTGCAGAGCCATCAGAACTGCTCATATATATATACATACATATATATACATATATATATATACACACATACATATATATACATATATATACATATATATACACATACATATATATACATATATATATGTGTATATATATATATATATATATATATATATATATACAAAAGAGAAATTTTGATAGCAGAGGTTGGCAAGTTTTTCTCTGTAAAGAATCAGATGATAAATATTTTAGACTTTGCAAGCCATATGATCCATCATGTTATAACTACTAACTCTGCTGTTGTAGCTCAAAAGCAGCCATAGACAATTCATAAGTGCATGGGTATGTCTATGTTCCAATAAAACTTTATTTGCAAAAAATAGGCAACAGGCCAGATTTGACCCCAAGTCCATATTTTGAGGACTCCTGATCTATATAATTAAAAGCATGTTATTTTAAGTCTGTCAGAACAGCTGGATCTATATTCTAAGTTATTTAAGTGCTAACCTGAAACCTGTTAAACCGATTTTCTTACCATCTGGTTGCTATCTTCCCATTTTTCTTTTTTCAAATGAAAGAAGAGAGAAAATATTTCAGTTGCATGACCTCCTGAGTAGAGTAATATGACCATCTTTCTGTAAAATTATTCACTGCATGAAAGATCAAAGTAGCTGTCTCTTCACTCAAAAGAACCATCATCTTCACAGTCTTTATTAATTTCTTGTTTTATTTTTGTAGAACTCAAGCATTATGTTTTTTCAGTAAAAGAATCCCCTTTATAACCTTGTCAGCTTCAACCCATTTTCTTTTATTTATTTTATAAATATTTTCGTATTTATTAAGTGTCTCAGGCACACCCATCTCAGAGCTCTTTTTCTTTACTTACTGCTCTGTAAAGTGGGAAGTTTAATTTACATCGGTAAAAATTTACAACTTAGGGAATTTTTTAAAGATTATAATAAAGTCATAGAGGCATTTTTGGAGCTATAGCACTGATAGATTTCCCATTGTGCTTTCCATTTATAAGCCTAGTTCTTCAAGCATCTTTGGTTACATCAAAGTTCATTGTAGTAACCTTAGAATCTATGATTTTTATATGTATAACAGACTTTATTATAAAACAGAACTAACATATGACCTTATGAGAAAAGGTATCAGTTCTGTATGTGAGGTCACTTATAATTAACTGCAGCTATGTTGGAGTAACTTGTAGCAGAACAACAAAGTAGAAAAGCTAGATAAAATACAACAACAATAACAAAATAAGCAACAAAAATCTGCAGGAAGCCACAGAGATATGGAGGCAACCAAGATGTGAGAAATCGAGATTTTAGAACGAAATGTTACTGATTTAAGCCTGACAAATGGATAATGACTTTCTCCTCTGGAGCATTTGTCAAATATTACAGGGTGAAATGAGAGACTGAGAAGATGGGTGAAAGACAGCTGATAATAGAAAAGACAACAGAGCTGTCAGCAACCTCATGAGACAGGGGAGGCAAAAGTTGGGTTTGGATGTGTTATAGAAGCCATGAATTGAGGGACTAAACTCCAAAGAGAAAAGAGGTACAAAGAAATGAGACCAATGCTCTACTCCAGTTTTACTTCAAGGAATTTGTTGTTTCATAGGCCTGATGAAATGAGAGACTAAAAAAATGAGAAGAACATGGCTAGAAATCCAACAACAAATTTGGAAAGTTTTGTGATGCTGGGGAGATAAAATTAGAATTTAGGGTACGCAAGGGAAGGCGCCCTGGTAAGTACTCCAGTGTCTTGGGTGAGATTCTACCGTAGAGCTTGGGGCAAATCAGAGGGAGAGCAAATCATGCAAATTCTGCAACTGAGTCTTACAAAGCCTGCCCCCAACTTTAAGTGAGCTCAATCCCTGATTAGATTAAGACATTTTGCCTCCATCCTAGCTGCCTGCCAGAGGATAAGGTAAATTTTCTCTAGAGAAATATAACATCATCAGAGTGTCACAGTTTTTCTTACACATTTTATAGCATTCAAAATTAACAAGCACGCCAAGAAATAGAACAAAGAGGAAAAGCAGAGGATAAAAACAGACTCATAGGCAATATAAACATAAGCATTATCAGGCACAGAGTTTTAAATTGGTAATTATTATGGTCCAAGAAATTGATAACAATAGGAGAATTTCATTTTTATTTATTTTATTGTTTTAAGTGGGTTCTATGGCCAATGTGGGGCTTGAACTCACAACCCTGAGATCAAGAGTCAGATGCTTTATGAACTGAGCCACCCAGACATCACGAGAATTTTGTTTTTTAAATGTGTCCCATTAAAAAAATCAAATGCATGTAGATGTAAACTGAAAAAAAGATGATTTCATCATATTAATAGCAGGAGACAGAGACTTTTAGTCAAGAAGACTTACCACAGAAAAGGAAGATATTTCACAAGGATAAAGTCAGTCTTCCAGGATGATAAAACAATTCTAAACTTGCGTAGATTATTAGAGCTTCAAAATTTAAGAAGCAAAAATTGGCAGATCAACAAGAAATAGGCCAACCCATAATCACAGGATGGGTGGTTAAGTATGTTGGGGAAATGGTATTGCTTTAAGATACCACTCTCAGGAACTAATTAAACAGCATTCAAAAAAAAAAATCAATAAAGACATAGAAGATCTGAACAACACAGTAAACCAACTTCAGCTAATTGATATATATGAAACACTGCAACAAGGACAATATATATTTTTTCAAATGCATATAAAACATTACCCAAATTAGCCATGCAGGGCCATGAAATAAATTTCAATGGTGTCCAAAGAATGTGATTTATTCATTGTAATGTCTTTTGACTACAGTAGAATTAAGCTATAAAACATTTGAATTATCCAAATGTTGGGAAATTAGGCAATACATTTCTAAGTAAGCTGTGAGTGAAAGAATATACTCAATTAAATCAGGATATATTTTGAACTGAGTGATAATGAAAATGTGGCCTATCAACATTTGTTAGATGCAGCCATAGAAGATACATTATTAGAGCCTTAAATGCATGTATTAGAAATAAAGGCTGAAAAGAAATCCATGATCTTAAGTGTTGATTTCAAGAATATGAAAATATCACAAAATAAACCCAAAGAAAACAGAAGACAATAATGTCATAAGAGAATGAACAAATGAAATAGAGAAATAAATGCAAAATAGAGAAAACCAGGAAAACCAAATGTTGCTCTTAGAAAACCTTTAGTGATATAATAAAGAAAAGAAAAAGAAAAATCACCAAAATCTGAAATAAAAAGGGGATCATTACAGGTCCAACAGACATTAAAAAGGTAATAAGATATTATGAGTAACTTGATACCGACAAATATGAAACTTTAAGTGGCCAGTCTTTGAAAAACCTAACTTAGTAAACTGACACAAGAGGAAATAAAAAGTCTGAATTGTCCTATTCCTAACAACAAAAAAATTAATTTTCTAACAGAAAAAAACTATTGTGTTTCAATATAATAGGAAAACAACTTTTTAAAGGAATTCATTTTCTAATTAGAAATCTTCCCATAAGAAAGTCTCTAAGCCCAGATGATTTAACTGGTGAATTCTCCAATCTTTTAAGAAAGGAATTATATCAATCTTGTACAAACTCTCCCATTTATTTACTTAAAAAAAAGAAGAAGAAGATGGTAGCATTGTCTTGAGATTAAAAACTGATAAGAAGAAGGGTGCCTGGGTGGCTCAGCCAGTTAAGCATCCGACTTTGGATTTCAGCTGAGGTCACAATCTCCTATTTAATGGGAGAGCCCCATGTCAGGCTCTGACATGTGCAGTGCCTTCTTGGAATTCTGTCTCCCTCTCTCAGCCTCTCTCTCTCTCTCTCTCTCTTAAACTTAAATAAACTTAGAAAAAAAACCTATCCTTAAAAAAAAACTGACAAAAAACATTACATTGTAAGAAAGGAAAATTCAGACCAATCGCTCTGAAAAGTTTAATATAAAATATCCAGCAAATACATTAAAAGGATAATACATTATTACCAAATTAGATTTATTCCAGGATGGCAAGGGTGGTTTAATATTGCTTAATTAATCTCATACAACTTAAAAAAACAACAAGAAACAACCCCCCTCCCCAAAACTACCTCCTGCAATCTGTAAACTTTACCCTGAGATTAGCATGAGACAATGATGTCTGCAATTCCTACTTCTAGTCAACATTATCATGTCAGAAGCAAAAGGTTAGAAGAAAAAGTAAGTAGCAAAATCTCTAAAATCATAAGTGACATAATCATTTCATACATTTTCTCCTTTTTTTTTTTTAACAATTAATGCAGTTATATATACCTCAGTAAGTCAAAACATTGACACTTGGATTTGTATTTCAGCCTTCTATGAGTTTGATTAGTATAAATAAATTCCCGAGACAGAACATGTAACCCTGATACTTGGCAGCCAGACAGCCAGGGTCTTCTGGTGTCAAAAATTGGAAATGTAAGTAAACTGTTCCTTCAACTATATAAAAATTTGGATGTCTGTAAGCAAGGGCTAAAAGAAAACTATAATAATGATAATGGTATTAATAGCTACCATTAATTGAGAACATACTCTGTGCCAAGCATCACACGAAGACCTTTAAACATATTTTCTAACTGTTCCTTCAACTATATAAAAATTTGGATGTCTGTAAGCAAGGGCTAAAAGAAAACTATAATAATGATAATGGTATTAATAGCTACCATTAATTGAGAACATACTCTGTGCCAAGCATCACACGAAGACCTTTAAACATATTTCCAAACAACACTAAGCTGGAATTGTCACCTTATAGGTAAGGAAAATGAGGCTTGGAAAGGTGGTGGAATTGGCCCATGATCATAGATAGAGCTAGCAAGTGGCAGAGCTGGGATTCAAACCCGTGCCTGTCCAAAAGTTACTGGTGATCTCAACCAATAACTACTTCTGACAGGAAAATAACAGGTTAGAATGAAGGAGCTGTAAGAATTTATTTGCTCTTTAGAAAGACTTTAAAAATTTCTTAAATTGCTTAATCTCATACATACAAATACAAAATACAAATACAAATACAAAATACAAAACGTATTTTCAAGTTTGAAATTCAAAAGGAAAGAAATATATTCTAATGTGCTCCTGGTAAAATTGTAAATTCAGGAATTGTAATAGACTACTTACCACATCCCTGGTATTTTGTTAATTGTCAGTGTCAGAAGCCGGATGGGGCCTCTAAGGCTCTGGAGCCCAGTGAGGTGGCCACTGAACTTAGGGGTGAAGAAAGAGGCCCAGAGCAGGGGACCATGTCTGGGATGCCTGCTTCTTCCAGGAGACTTCTGCACAAATGAGAGACAGACATGGGGAAGGAAAAATTAGGTAGCACTAAAATCAAATTGTAGCCTTCAGGAGTGTGACTCAGTCTTGCTTCTCTACAGGGCATCCCCATTCCTCAGGGAATAACATGGTGCCAAAGTGGCCACAGCCCAGTAGCATCTGCCCGGAGAAGGAGGCTTCCAGAGGGTCAGAGCAAAAAGAAAAAGCCTTGAGGTCTGTCCATCCCTGCAGCTGGGGTCTCTGGCCTTAGGACATTTTTTTCTTTCATTCTTCCAGAGATTAATTATCTTATATTATGAAAATTTTCAAAACATACAGCAAAGTGAAATAATCTTACAGTGAACACCCACACACCTACCACCTGGATTCTATCATTTACATTTCACTACACTTGCTTGTTACCTATCTGTTCATCCTTCTATTCATCCCTGATTGAGCCTTGAATCTGGAAGTTCAGGCTGGAGCAGAAGAGGGGCATCCTCAGAAATGAACCAGCCTTCCATGGGGCCATCTTGTGATGGAATCTTCCAGATTACTTGCTTATCCCCTCCTCAGGTCCCTAGCTCTGGCTATTCTCTTTCTTTCTTCTCTCACCATTGACACCAGTTCTCAGTGTCTTCATTCATAAGATGTTGGCTCCATAAAAACTTAAGTAGGGAAAGGGATTTCAAAGGCCAGTGAGGTCCAACTCCTATGGAGTAAATAAACCTCTCCCTTGGGCATTTACATCCTCAGAAGGATAAGTTCTGTGTAATAATAGCAGCTTTCATTTGCATGGTGGCTTGGAGTTACAAAAAGGCTTTCTTGTAGGGGCATCTGGGTGGCTCCATAGGTTAAGTGCCAAGTGCCCCACTCTTGGTTTCAGCTCAGATCATGATCTCGCAGTTTCATGAGTTCAAGCCCTGCGTCGGGCTCTGTGCTGACAGTGTGGAGCCTGCTTGGGATTCTCTGTCTTCCGCTCTCTCTGCCCCACCCCCCAACTCACTGTCTCTCAAAAAAAAAAAAAAAAAACACTTTAAAAAAATTTTTTAAAAAAGGCTTTCTTGTACAACCTGGTCACAGAGAAGAATGATGAATTCTGTGAAGCACATTGGGGTAA
This sequence comes from Felis catus, assembly GCF_018350175.1. Lineage (NCBI taxonomy): Eukaryota > Metazoa > Chordata > Mammalia > Carnivora > Felidae > Felis > Felis catus. The sequence continues at coordinate 52,957,891 of NC_058375.1, forward strand.
ACCAAGACAACAGGTCCATGAGTTTGGAACCCCCAAACCTCCTTGCTTCTCCTGACTTGAGGGAGCTGGTGCCATGACCTGTTCCAGGCATGGTTGGAAAGTTCCCTTGCCCCAGGAATTAACAACATGAGCCACTTCCTAATCAAGGAAGTTGCCCAACATCCCTCCATCACAATTTTCAGTCCTGAGAAATTAGTTTATTGATATTATCTACTTCAAAGAATTATTGTGAAAAATAGAATCAGATAATTCACTGAGCCATTTGCTGTCTACCTTATGTCCCTCATTTCATTTATTCCCCTCACTAAACTGCTTGTGGTAGGTACTGTTACTTTTCCCATTGTAAGGATGAGAAAACCAAGGGCCAAAAATATTAAAAATAACTTTATTAAGGTGACACAGTAAAGTTAGAGTCAGTGCCAGGACTTGGTCTGGTTGCAGTGCTCACCCTTTCAACCTCTATGCCTGTGGTTCTCAATCAGGGGTGATTTTAATCTCCCTCTCCAGGAATATCTGGCAATATCTAGAGATATTTCTGGTTGTTACAACTGATGGGGATGCTACCAGCTTCTAGTGGGTAGAGACCAGGGATGTTTCTAAATATTCTACAATGCACATGACAGACAGTCCTTTAAGGCAAAGTATTATCCAGCCCAAATGTCAATAGTGCCCAAGTTGAAAAACCACGTCCTGTATTTAATGCCTCTAGCTAGAGGAAAAACAAAAATCTAAAGATGAAGCTTATATTCATAAGCATTGATTGCTTGTTTTAGGATAAACCCCAGAGGAGGGGGGCAGGCTCCCATCAAGATGAACATTCCAGTGGAGAAGCCAGTGGCAGGCCCACCCATCACCTGACATCATCCCTGTGAATCAGGCACCATCCTGTTGCCTGAGAAGCCACAAGTCTCATTTGGCAAGAGTATGGATCCACAGCCGCATTCAACTTTTCTATAGTGTCTCTTGTGCCAAAGATCCAAAGCTTCCTTGACGAATTGTTTGAAGTGTGGCATCCTCTCAGCCCCAATCTTGCTCTGAAGCTCTGGGTACTGGATAATTAGAGACAAACCAAGAATTTCTTAAAGAAGGAATGAGACAAGCCAGCCAACGAGCCAAGAGAAATTTCTGTTGTCACTTTCTTTCAGTGTGATTTCCCCAGCAGCTGCTCTTTCCACAGCCTCAGCAGGAAGGTTGTGGCTGAGCAGAGAGCACAGCGGCCTCTGGGCCTGGGGCAGCAGCCATGGTGTCCAGCTCTGAGTCTGCGGAGGCTTTTGTTCAATTATTGATGTCTGGGGAAGGAAGCCTGGGCTGACTATGCTGAGATGGCTGCCGAGACCCAAATGAAGCGGGGAAAGCTCCAGGAAGGGAGAAGAGGGGGCCTAGTGAGGTCAGTCCATGTTTATTGACGTGAAAACATGTCCAGGAGAGGTGAGTACATGAAAACACTGTTTACAGAATGGCTCAAAGGTTGAGATCATTATATTCTGGCGTGTGTATGTAAGAGATTTGATAGATGTTCACCAAAAAAAGTGAGTGGTGATTACTTCTGAGTGATAGGATTTTGAATTATTCCTATTTTCTTTAGGCTTTCTGGATTTCTTTACTAATAAGTAATTATTGTTTTTCAAACCTGAAACACCAGTTCTGTTTGTGGCAGGATGGGGACAGAAAGGAGGCGTAGACAGGGGTGTATGGAATAGCAGAAGCCAGTCAGTAGCTTTCAGACACAGACTGAGTTTTAATTGTTGTTCAGGGGCTCGGTGCCTGGAGCCTTCACCAGAGAGAGGCTGGTTAACATGCCTAAGGAGCTGGCTAGCCCATCCGGGCAGGTGAGGGAAAGAAACATTGTTTACCAAGAGAGAAAGGTCCTAGTTCCTGCCTCCACCTTCACAGTGCAGGGGCTTAGGAAGCCAGCTGTCTTGTCTCATCTCCTGCTAAAGCGAATGTTCCCTGAGGCGGCTGATACAACTGTGTGTTCTAAACCAGGAATGCCTCCTCACAGAAACAAAGTCCTGACGGAAACACATCTAGGCCCAAAACAGAGTCACAGAATCACAAATTGCAGGGCAGAAGGGACCCTGAAAGTCATCGTCCGGCCTAACTCCTGCCCTTCCTGAAGCTTGAATTCACTGTCATGTGGTGGGTTATTCTGGGCTTGTGCTACCCAAGTGCCAGCCCCACTTAGGGTTCAAATTGCTTTGATTTCAGGCAGTGCTAATGTTGGGAATCTCTTCATTCTTCTGAGCTCAAATTGGTCACCCTTGAATTTCCACACTTCGGTACACGTGGGACAATTCTACTCCCCCTTCCTTTTTTGCTGTGTTTAAGTTGTTGGGAGGGTTTCCATCACCTTCAAATAAATTTAAACTCTTCTTTCCTGGGTGTATAAAATCCCTCAGACCTTGGGTTATAAGTACCACAGGTCAATGGGCTCTAACAGAAGCAGGACACAGTAGAAGCGGGGTAACCTTGTGAGGAGGAGCAGGAGTAGAGGGAGCTCCTGGGACTGAGAACAGAGGGCAGCTCAAGGACCCACCATTCATCTTGTCTGCTCTCACTTGCATCTAGAATTCCTTTTCCTCAGTCTCTCAAGGCCACATGGTAGGCAGGACTTGGCCCCCACACCTCTTGAGTTTGCTTCTTCCAATTACAACAGTCAAGTGCAGACCAATATGAAATCTCTCAGTCCTATTTCCAAACTCTTGAAAGATTATTATTGACCCAAGTTGGATCAAGTTCAACCAACAGAGGTCAGAGGAGAGGGGTAAAATGAGTCTATACATAGTTCCTGAGAGTGTCTAGTTGGAAGAAGCATTTGAAAAGGATATGTGACCTGTACAGACACCCCCAAAGTACCTACTTTGTCACACAAGATTTGTTATGATCTAGGCCCTGAGACCTCTGTTACATCATCCCTTAGCTCCTTTCCTCTTTTGACCTCTCCTCCATCTCTCACTCCTTCCTCTACCACTTCCCTTTCTTCTTAGAAAGTTAGTAAAATATAGCGGTTAGGTCACAAGCTCTACAGCCAGACTGGCTGGTTGTAAGCCCAGTCTTGTCATTGGTGGCTGCATGTCCTTGGGCAAGTTTTTACCTTCTCTGTATCTCCTATTTATCTTTTATAAATGAGTACAATAAAAATGACTCTCTCATAGGATTGCTATGATAATTAAGTGAATTAATAGAAGTAAAGCACTTAGAACAGTGCCTGAAATATAACAGTCACTTGATCAGTGTTACGTATGATATACAATGATGATTCCCGATACCCATCCCATAATTCCAGGAATACTAGCTGTATTTAGTCAGGGTTCTCCAGAGAAACAGAACCAATAGTACACATATAGATATAGACAGATATCTTTTGAATGTGTTATTTATAAAGAGATCTATTGTCAGGAGTTGACACACACAATTATGAAGGTTGAGAAGTCCCAAAATCTACAGTTGGTGTGCTTGAGACCTAGGAGAGCCAGTAGTGAAGTTCTAGTCCCAATATGAAGGCCCAAGAACCAGGAAAGCCAAGAGTATACATTCTAGTTGAGGCAGAAGAAGACCAATGTCCCTACTCAAGCAATCAGACAGAATCCCTCTTACCCAACTTTATTTTTCTATGTAGGTCTTCAGTAGATTGGATGAAGTCCACTCACATGATGGAAGTCAACCAACTTTACTCAGTATACCAATTATACCAATTCAGATGTTAATCTCATCAGATATACGGTCACAGACATACCCGGAATGATGTTTGACAGACTATCTGAGCATTCTGTGACCTAGTCAAGTTGACACCTAAAAATATCCATCACACTGGACAACAAGCAGTCCCCTGAGATGAATGAAATAATCCCACAAAAAAATGCATACTTTAGGTTATACATTTTGAGAATGGCCACATATTTTAGAATTCTTATCAATTCTATTTATCCACTGGTTGAATCTGGGTTTGGCCACATGACTTGCTTTGGTCACTTGCCAATTAACAAGTGAAATGCAAACAGATAACGGAAAAAGGCTTGCTCTCCATCACTGTTTTTAGAACCCAGCCTTCATGTGAAGAAGCCTGGGCTAGCATGCTAGCTGCTAGAGAAGAGTGACCCAGGTGTCCTGTTGTTCCAGCTCAACATCAGATAATGTGCCTGGGTCATCAGTGATCTTCCAGCCCTAGTCCAGCCAGCCCAGATTAGAAAAACCCACTCAGCCAAACCACAGAATCTTAGGAAATAAAAAGGGGAAAAAAAAGGCATTTTTAAGCCAGTAAGTTTTCTGGGTGGTTTGCTATGCAACAATAATTAACTGATGCATAAAATGGTACCAGAAGTAGGGTTTCTGTACCCCAAACTTAGAAGAACAAAGTTAGGCATTGGCCATAGGACTGGCCTTAGTGGAGACTAGGATGGCAGGCTAGAAGAATGATGACCCATGTTATCAGTACCAAAACAATTGATAAGGCATTGTCTACAGCAACCAAAAGGATGGAAATAACTAGTAAACTTCTGGGCCTGGCTAAAGAGATTTCCAAACAGACGTTGGAAAAGTACATTGGGTACTTACAGCTGCTGCAGAGAGATGAGCTGAAGAAAGAACTATTGTATTTGCAAGCAGAATTTAAAAGAAATTTAGAGGCCCTGGGACTTGTTAGATTGCAAAATAGAAAGGTTTCACATTTTGGTCTCTCCAGAGAGCCAAAGAGACTTAAAGTAAGAAATAGTTCAGGGGCCCCTGGATGGCTCAGTTGGTTAAGCGTCCAACTCTTGGTTTTGACTCAGGTCATGGTCTCATGGTTTGTGAGTTCGAGCTCCATGTCAGGCTCTCTGCTGACAGTGTGGAGACTGCTTGGGATTCTCTCCCTCCCTCTCTCTGCTCCTCCGCCACATGCATGTATGCGCTCTCTCAAAAAAATAAATATTAAAAAAAAAAAAAAGAAATAGCTCAGAGCAAAGGACAAATCAAAGATATGGCTGTATGACCCTTTGTTAAGACTTTTGAAATGTTTAAGGTGGTACTAGTGTGAAATAATAGAAAACATACATATATTGGCATCTACCCCTCAGTCTTGGCACTGAGCTCCTACACCTCTTGTTATTTCCTAAGTGATAAGAGTACTAGGAGCTTCTTTTGTTCTAATATTTGCCCTTTGACCCCAGTTCCTGACATGGAGTTTCTAAGTCCCTTGGAATTTCCTGGGTGATAGCAGGGTCTTTTGTTCTAATGAGGTGACTTTTGCTGGGCTCCTGGATGTAGGCTGGTCACCAGAAAGACCACACCAGGATTAGAAGCTTGGAATTCTCAACCCAACCTCTCATCCTCCCAAGAGGGGAGAGGGGCTGGAAATGAAGTTAATGTTCAATCATGGCTACATAATGAAGTCTCCATAAAAATCCCCAAAGTAGGGAGATCAGAGAGCTTCCAGGTTTGTGAGCACATAATGGGAAGTCCAAGTACCCCAATTCCACGGAGACAAAAGCTCCTCTGTTCAGGACCCTCCCAGACCTTGCCCTATGTGTCTCTTCCCCTGGCAGTTCATCTGTGTCCTTACATTCTTTAATAAACTGATAACCCTAAGTAGGTGCTTCCCTGAGTTCTGTAAGCTGTTGTTGCAATACTTGAATCTGAGGGGAGGAGGTCATGAGAACCTGCGATTTGTGGCCAGGTCAGACAGAAGTCGTGGGTAACCTAGGGACCTACTAGTGATTGGCATGTAAAGTATGTGTGTTGGAGGGTGGGGGTTAGTCTTGTGGGACTGAGCCCTTAACCTGTGGGATCTGATGCTGTCTTCAGGTAGACAATGTCAGAACTGACTTAAATTGTAGGACACCCAGCTGCTGTCACAGAATTGCTTGATGTGGGAAACCCCCACCCATCTGGTGTCAGAAGTGCTGGAGTGTAGTCAATCATGTGAGAGGAAGGGAGCAATGCAGGAGGAATATTGAGGTTGTCTTTAAACCTAGTAAACCCGCCCAGCTAGACAAAAGAACTTTTATAGATCTGCAGGTTGTCATCCCACAAAAACCTAATCTGTAAGTCGGGAAAGAGAGACCTGTCTGGAAAAGAAGGATGGGGTGTAGCTTTTGTGTAATGCAGTGGACCAGTACAAAGACTTTAAGGGAGTTGGATGAGCATGAGCTAAACCAGACTGAGACAATTTAAAATGAAAAGAAGTCTCTTTGTTCTTGAGTATCTAGAAGTAGGAAACAGGCTGAGAAAGCTGCCCAGCCAAAAATGTGGCTATTTCTTAAAGAAAAGCAAAGAAAAAATGCCTCAGAGGCCTCCCTTATAAACACAGGGCCAGCATCTGAAAGTGAGTCCCCCTTTAAATTGTGCACTCCAGGTTCCTTGCCCTAGTCCTGGCCCTCGGTCCTAGTACCACCTCTGCCACTAATCACAGTGCGTCCCTAGGCATGTGACTGAATACCTGGGACTCTCCTTTGTTCTTGGTAAAATGAGGAACTTGGGCTAGAGAACCTTAAAGTTCTTTGAGAAATTTTTTAAATAATGAGGTCCTCTTTGCCATAGTCTGACTCAAGAGCTCTGATGGTGGAAAATTAGATATATACAAAGGAGAATAAAGCATGTGGCCCAAAAGGCAGAAGAAAATGGCTCAAGAGTCTCTTCTAAGCAAGAGTGGAGAGAGGCCCTTATAGTTACTGATGTTGGCTGTGAGTAGAAAACAAAAAATTGTTCTGATAGCAGAGTTGAGATAGTGTCAGTCAAAATGTCCCCAAATCTCAGGGTGCCTGGCTGGCTCAGTCGGTTAAGCATCCAACTCTTGATTTCGGCTCAGGTCACAATCTCACAGTTCCTGGATTCAAGCCCAGTGTTGGGCTTTGTGCTGATAGCAGGGAGCCTGCTTCAAATCCTCTGTCTTGAATTCTCTCTGCCCCTCTCCTGCTTGCACTCTTTCATTCTCTCTCAAAAATAAATGTTTTAAAAAAAAAGTCCCAATCTTGCTGTACAGGTAAATGAAGTCACAGACCAAGCATCAGAATATTTTGATGTGAATCTCCCTTTGAAGCAAGGCCTGGTTCAGACAAAAGACTGAGAGAGAAAGTAAAGGAGGCTAGGATGTAGTGCCCTCCACTTGTGCCTGCCTCGTGTTGGCCAGAACTCAGTCATATGGTCTCACAGAAGTGCAAGGAGAGCTAGGAAAGGGGATCTAGCTGAATGCCTAGGAGGAAGGGGTTGTTATAAAAAGATAATTGGAGAAAGGTGAATGACAACAGAGTTCAATGTATTCCAAAGTTATTATCATTCTTATTATGTGTTTAGTATTGGAGATGTATTACTTGGAACCCAAATGTATACAGCATATAAAAGCAGAGTGCCCTTTTTGAAGTGCAGGCTTTGGAACAAGGTAAAATTGTGTTCATCTCTAGCTTTAGCCACTTGGTGTCCAACCAAGGCTTAGGAGACCCCAAGCCCAGTGATTAAAAGCATGCAATGGCACCTGGGTGGTTCCATCAGTTAAGTGTTCAACTCTTGGTTTTGGCTTAGGTCATGATCTCATGCTTAATGCATTTGAGACCTGCAGTGGGTTCTGCTCTGATAGCCCAGAGCCTGCTTGGGATTCTCTTTCTCTCCCTCTCTCTCTCTCTTTGCCCCCTCCCCCACTCACGTTTTCTCTCTATCTCTCTCCCTCTCTCTCTAAACAAACAAACAAACAAATAAGGAGCGTGCACTTTGCAGCCAACCAGATGTAGGTTATATGCCAGTTCTGCCTTTTATTAGCTATGGGATATTACTTTACTTTTCTGAGCCTCAGTAATACTATCTATAAAAAGGTAAGATTATATTACTTATCTCACAGGGTTTGGGGAGAATTACATGAGTAGTGTTATGTATATTATTTGCTTCCTGCCTGACACATTGTAGGGTGATCAGTCAATGATAATATGTTTATCATTGCTCTTAGAAGGAGGTACCTCTACAAGAGGTGTATTCTCAAGGGAATGTCCCCCAGGGATGAAAACGGAAAGCCTAGATTGGGCTTTCCACAAACAATAACACTAGCAAGTCAACCAAGAGCATGGCCCAAGTCAGTAAGAGAAAGAAAAGACATTCCTGACATTTCAACTACAGAGGACGGTTCATGCAGGTGCCTGAGGCAGCCAGTGACTAGAGGCGACCTGGAAAGCTCAACCACATCTCCAGACCCCCTCCCAGGTGGCCTCAAGAGCTGAGCCTGGTGCTTCTCATTAAAGACACAGCCAGGAGGCACTTTACAAGCCTTCCTCTTTTCATTGTGAACTTCCTAGTTCCTCTCTACTCTCCCTGCTTCCAAATAAAATGCTTTTTTGACAGATAAGATGAGACCCTATGTGTTGTGGCTTTTTAAAAGTGCAGTATCTTACTTGCCATATCACAATTCAAAGCTAAAATTGGGAAGGAGATGGAAATAATTACCAAGAAGCACAAGGATGTGGGAGTTTTTGAAAACACAATGATATTAATATTCTTGGACTGGTTAATATTAGGACCAGAAGGATCCTTAGCAACCATCCTGTTAGGTGCTGGTATTTCAGCCAGAATAATTAAATTTGAATCCTGATTCCACCATGTAACAGCAGTGTGACCTTGGGATAGCCTCATTTTCCTCAATTATAAAATGGAGGGAATAATACTACTGTTGTTGTGAGGGTCAGATGAGATCACGTGTGGGAAAACTATGTTGTAAGTTGTAAAGATCCATGTGGACATTAGCTATTGTTTTTATTCTGTGTCCTCTCAGTTCCACAAATATTGTGAATCTTTGAGAAACTTCTGTTGGTTAAGGGGATGCAAAGAAGGATGAGGAACTCACAGATTGGTGTGGGAGACAGGTAACTCATTTGACCCAATGTCAGGAAAGGATGAAGACCAGAATAGATTTCCTATCCTGCCCTTACCTAAGGAGAGGAGCTGGCCTCCACTGTAGGATCCTTACTGCTAAGAAGACCAAAGAACATCCCCTGACCACAGCTGGTCAGATTTCCTTCCCAAGATTTTGGAATTAGCCATAAATTGAGTTACTGGGCTATAGGGGCTGTGCCTGTGAAGTCCTGTAAACTCGGGAGCCAAGGCAGACATTTTGGTGGAGGCTGCACACTTTGAGGCTTTGTGCACTAAAGAGTAAGCAGAGAACTTGTTTGCAAAGAGAAATAAGAGAAGGGAGTAGTTGTGTAGCAAGAAAAAGACAAACAAGCAGATGAGACAGAAAGAGAGAGAACCCCTTTGGTCTTTATCGTCATGAGGTCTGAATGCCTTCTTACTCTTGGTCAAAGTGAGGCATTCCTAGAGTCTTACATCCCTCCCCTACTTTCTCATCTCCCCTCTCAATGGATTTTGATTGGGTTTCTGTTAAAATCAACAAGCCAGGGTGCCTGGGTGGCTCAGTCGGTTGAGCGTCTGACTTTGGCTCAGGTCATGATCTGGCAGTAGGTGAGTTCAAGCTCTGTGTCAGACTCTGTGCTGACAGCTCAGAGCCTGAAGCCTGCTTCAGCTTCTGTGTCTCCTTCTCTCTCTACCCCTCCCCTGCTCGCACTCTGTCTCTCTCCCTCAAAAATAAATAAACGTTTTTAAAAAACTTACAAAAAAATCAACCATCCAAACTAAAACTAGATAACTGTACAAAATGTCCTGGACACATGAGAACAGACCACCGCATTCTTGTAGGACAAATTGGTGTTGAGAGGAGCCTTATGGAGCCTCACTGCCTTGTTTCATACAACTAGAGACTAAGATGCAGATTAAGGTGAAGTGATGTCCCTAAGCTTACCCAGCTGCTAAGTGCAGAGCCAGGACTTCAACCTAAGACTGAAGTAATTCCAGAGAAAAACCTGAGTGTCAACCATGAGGATAAAGGCAGATAAGAATCTTCCCTTCTCCTATCATCTCGTCAAGTCTCAGTTAAGCCTAATTGAAGCCTCCCCGAATCTCTGCTAGTCCAGTACATCCTTTCTTTTCTTCTGACTTGGCCACTTAGCACCTGCTTCCTTTCATTGGTCTTTCATGTTTCATTTATCTCCCTGACCTTCCTGTTAGGAAATAACCAAGTCTTGAGCTTTTTTTACTCAGCTGGAAGGCAGAGCTCTAGAGTGGAAAGGGCAAAGGGCATTTTAGTCTTATCCAGGGTCAAATCTTGACTCTGCCTTTTACCAATTGTATGACCTTGGGACTAATGCTACTTAATGATGGTGATAATTATTTACTGAGTACTCACTATGTGCCCAATAGTGTGCTGTGTGCTTTATATGTTACCTATAGAGTATTCACAGAAATTCCTGGAATAGGGTGGTTATTCTGTGTTTACAGAAGAAACTGAGGTTGGCAGAAATGATGAAGATAACTCCAGTACATGGTCAACAAGAGGCAGGGCTGTAGTTAACAGTAGCAGTGCCACAATTTCTATTCAGGATGAGGGGTTGTAGCCAGTTTGTGAAAGGGTGCTTATAAACTTGATTCACATAAATCTTTGCAGAACAAGCACATTACTCTAAGTTAGAATGTGTTACATATTAATAGAAATAGCAAAAAACAAATTCTACAAGTGCTTTCATTGATCTTTATAGATAAAGAAAAAAATCAGGTGCCCATAATCAAAAGCTAAGGGCACCCAAAGTGGTAGCTTTAGGGGTGCTGATGACCAAGGAATGTCCCTCTTAGGAGCGTGGCCATGAGTTCCTGCTCTCCTAGAGGCAGCACAGTGCTTCTCCAACCCTGCCTGAGCTGTGCATGATGTAGCTGCTGTCCCCAAAGAAAAGGATAGGAACAGAGAAATCTATGAAGGTCTGAGCATGCCTCCTGCAGAATTAGTAAAGGGAAAAATCATAAAATCAGTTAAAGAGTTCATCTGTGATTAATTTCTAGGTAAAAAAAGAAAATCTCAAGATAATTAGACTAAGTTAATGGGTACAGCGAAGCCCACAGTCTCTGCTCTTCATCTGTTTGTTATAAATGGAGCCACACAGCCCTCAGGGGCTGGAGCTAGGGCAAAAGAAAAACACAGTGTGTACATTTTCTGTTTTAATATTTGGCAGGAAAAAAGTATCTAAATCCATGGTCATCATTTATAGGCTTTATAGACTCTTAACACTTGTTTGTATTTCCTATCCTCTGTTTAAACAGAACTATTGGGAAAAGATTGTTAACAAGATGGTGTGTGTGGCAACTCTGAGCCCAGCATCCCCCTCACTCCTCACCCCCCAGAGGGTCCTTCCTCTCTGGTCCTTGAGCCTGGTCTCTTGCATCCAAGGCTTTCCTATGGCCTTCTGGATCCCCTCCTGAATTCAAGTCCCCCACTCTTCTTTCTCTTCCTCATCCTGTGTCCCTTTTTAACTGGGTTTGTCATATAAGATCACATGTGTTGAGGTATTTTGTGAAGAGTTGTGCATCATATTAGATATAAATAGTTCCCACTTCGTAAGCATCTACTGAGTTCCCAGCCTAGTGTTGAGTATTTCATGTGTCTAACTGCATTTAACTTTCACAACAAGACTATGAGGGAGAGTCTATTATCCCCACCCTACAGATGAGCAACTAAGAAGTTAGGAGGTTAAATGATTTCCTAAAGGTCACAGACCAGATATTCACATGGGTTTTATTTATTTTATTTTATTTTTTTGAGAGAGAGAGAGAGAACATGCATGTGTATGTATATGAGTTGGGGAGGGGCAGAGGGAGAGGCAGAGAGAGAATCTTAAGCACATGCTTAAGACACAGGACTCAATCTTATGACCCTGGGATCATGTCGTGAACCAAAATCAAAAGTCAGATGCTTAACCAACTGAGCCATCCAGGCGCCCCCACAGAGGTTTTTAGAATTTTGAAACCCATAACCATAATGACTCTGCTGTTACTGTCATTATGAATAATAATTACTGCTACTAGTTAATGCCTTCAGAGTTAAGACTAATAATTCTTTTTTAGACTTCACCTATCTCTCTCTTGAGTCATTAGCCCTCCAAAGAACACTGCATAATAATAAACAAATGCCATTGCCCCTGAAGATCTGCCATGATCATCTGAAACAATGACACCTATGCCAGATAATGTGTTTTGATATCCAGTATGCCCCTCACCCTTCTAAGCCCCACTTTGTACTACAGAAGTTGAAAACACAGAATTCACATTTCCTAGAGCCCCCTGTCAGCAGGGGTTTGGCTAGACTCTTCCAATGAGAGATTTGGAAGACAGATGAGAAGGACAGACATTGTTTTCTGGAGTAGCTGTGAATTTCCCAGGGACCACTTGTGTTACGGGCAGCTGAGATCCTGGTAGTAGCTTCACTGGAATTCCTACACACAGAGAGTCCTTGACAGTGAGTAGCTGCCTTCCCCACCCTTGCCTTCAGCCCTTCCAGTGGTTGTGTAGGCCTCCATCTCCCAATATCAAATCTAGTTTCAACCTGAAGTACCTAGAGTGGCTTCTGTTTTCGTGCCAGAACCCTGGCTGATACACCTTCCAAGATCATGAAACCTTAATGTTTATTTTTGAGAGAGCACAGGCAGGGGAGGGGCAGAAAGAGAGAGGGAGACATAGAATCTGAAGCAGGCTTCAGGTTCTGAGCTGTCAGCACAGAGCCTGATGCGGGGCTTGAACCCACGAACCATCAGATCATGACCTGAGCTGAAGTCGGACACTTAACTGACTGAACCACCCAGGTGCCCCAATAATGAATCTTTAATAGTAAAATTAAAGCTATAGATAAACTAATATATATTGATTATGCACTAAGTTCAAGACACTGTTTTTGATGTTGGAATAATAATGTAAGTCAGAAATAATCCTTTCCCTTGAAGAATGTATGCTATTATATTGTGTGAATATTCATTGAAAAAGAAATACAAATAATAAGGAGAAGACAGAAATTTAGGAACAATAGGATAGATAGAACAATAAAATGAGTTTGAATTCGAGGGCAAGATGTCTCTGGGTTCTGCAATCCACTTACTGTTCAACCAAGGACTGTCACTGAAGAGCCTCTTAACACATTTTCCCAACTTGAGTTTCACCCTGTGGAAGCAACATGGGTTTGGATTTGGGTGGACCAAGATTGCTATCGACCTAGGGTAATACTTTCCATCTGTAAAATGGGCTTTTTAAGTACCGAAGCTAGCACATAAAGGCAAGATTCAAAATTGTCTTGGCTCAGTTCCTGCCTGAGGCACAGAACATTTAATGAATGTGGCCCAGAGTGGAATGTTTTATCTTTTCTTCATGTTCCCCTGAAACATAAAAGGATGTGCGTGGTAGCTGGGCCTCCATGATAGCCCCCAGTGATTTTCCACTTTTCACGCCCTTGCTTAGGCCCTTCCCACACTAAATAGGGTCAACCTGTGTAACTAATGAGATACTGTTGAAATGACTGTGTGTGGGACACATTGCAATGTCCACTCTTTCCCTCTTGGATCACTCACCCTGGGGGAAGCCAGTTACCATGTCATGAGGACACTCAGTGGAGAGGTCATGTAGTGAGGAACTGAGACCTCCTGCCACAACTCTATGAATGTGCCTGCCATCATGTAAGTGGCTCTTCGGGGCCTAGTCATGCCTTTAGATGACCACAGTTCAGTTAATACCTTGACTGACACCTCATGATGGACTCAGTCAGAACCACTCTACTAAGCCATTCCCAAATTCCTGACCCACTGAAATTGTGTGAGATAAATGATTATGGTCGTTTTAGGCCACTAAATTTGGAGTTAGTTCATTGGGTTACACAGCAATAGATAACTAATACAGAGCCCCAAAATTCAAGATTCAAACATTCAAAATTCACTGAAATGCAGTAAATCTCTTGCCCTCTCCTCTCTTCCAACATTCAAACCTCCTGGACTCTCTTACCTTTCTCCTTTAATAGAAACTTCTCAACAGCTTTCCCTGTCCCATCAGGTTAAACCCATATCCCCTTTCTTTTCACCACAGCACCCCCCCCCCCATGACATGTTCTTGACATATCATGTCTTTGCACAGAGGACAGGCCTTCAGGGATTATACTTCTTCTGTTCTCATTGTTTTTCTCCTGAAAATGTCTCTGCCATTTTTATCTTTTCTATCTTCAGAGATAAGGAGAAAAGGAAGGAGAAGAGAAATGCTAAGTGGAAAAAGAGAAAGGATGGCTGTAAATAAGTTTATTCCATTATAGAACATATGGAGTTAATGCTAGAATTAAATAAGGTGGTGCATGTGCAATGCCCCGTTCAGGCGATGGCAAACAGTCTGAGCTCCCTCCTTTCTCTTCCATGCCCACTTCACCTCTCTTCCAGCCACACAGCCCTTCGCATCTATTTACATTCACATTTTCTGTTCCCTCTGACAGGAATACTATGTCTCTTCTTGACTATTTGATGACCTCTTATTCAACCTACGAAATCAACTCAAGTTTTAACAGTTCTGGAAAGGTTTCTGTGTCCTCCCCAGGTCAACAACACTGTCCATGTTCTTCCTCTGGGTTCGTACCTCTGTATTATTAACCCATTGTTATCATTATTGTTCTTGTTTATCACTTCCTGACCTCCTTGAAGGGCCTCAAGGTCAGGAAACATGTCTTCATGGTTTTAGCCTTTGCCCTGGCACAGAATTTGCTATAGAACATAAAATAAAAGAAAGTGAGAAGGAGAAAGGAAAGAAGGGAAGGAGGTACTGAACACTGGTTGGTTGCTTCTCAGCATCTATTTGCCACTTTTCTGACTTCCTGTGAGGGAACCACCGTTCCCAGTGCTCAGTCTTGGTATTGGGGTATGAATGACCCCCACTCCAAACAGTGGGCCTAATTGGCCCAAAAATATCATGGAATTCCAATTTCCTGCTACACATTGGTTCAGAGATGGTGTATAACCGAGTCAGAGACATTTCCTGACTTCAGAGGAAGACAAGCCTCCTTCCTCTATAAAAGATACCAAAGATACTCTTGTCTTCCTGACTGACAGAAGGAAATGTGCAGCCCTGGAATCTTGTGGCACCCATTTTTACTTCAATGGGAAAATCTGTCTGAGAATGAAGCAAACATTTAGGAGAGAGAGGCCAGAAATGGGGAGAGGAAAACAAAAAACAACGACAAAAAATGCACATCCTGACTGCATTGTCTGAGCCCTGGATCAAGCCACAGCTGAGAGCGTGAACCCCTGGTTTTCAGATAAGAAAATCTTGTTATCAAAGTCAATTTCAATTCTGCTACTAGCAACATAAAGAGTAATAACTACTAGAAGAAAAAAGGAAAGGAAGAAGTTAAATTTTCTCATCTAAAATGTCTAAGATAATTACAATTTGGTATTCAAGGGAATGTGTTCCATTTATCTAGAAAATTTATCTGGAACTTTCTTTACTCCCCTGGTGATGTCAGGTGAGAAAGACGTTGCTGTACCTATCCGCCTGACTAGATGACAAGCTCATTAAAGGCAGAAACTATCTCTTCATTTGTTTAGTCATTCATTTGACAAATATTGAGCATCTTCCAAAAGTCAGGCACTGTGCTAACACAAGGAGAAGATAAGGTCCTTGTCAGGTGGAGGAGACAGACACATCTGTTCATCCTCTGTGGTACCTAGCATGGAACTCTGCACGTCAAGGGTGGGCAATAAAAATCGATGAATTATTTCATGACTTCTTGTGTACAGCTGCACAGCAGCTGAGAGCTGGTTACCAAGGATAAGAAGAGAATAGGAAATTGGAGCCTGGAAGGAATGCTAATTTGGTCCAGGCTGAAGGAACTGTAAAGGGGGTTAGAAAAGAGAATGCCTTTTGGGAGACCAGCTCAATCAGAAAAGACTTGAGTTCAGGGACCAGCTGATGGACAAGCTGACCAGTTACAGGCTGGCTGGCAAACTGGGAGGAGGCTGGGAGAAAGCATGTGGGTTGCCTGGGCCCAGAGTGGAGTACACACTGTGAGCCAGCCCAGGAAGGAGAGAGGTGGGAGTATCAATCCCTCACCATCCTGATCGGCCAAGTCCAGTGGGGTGTGTCTGCACTCCCTCCCCCCAGCTCTCGTCAAAGTGCCCTCCTGGCCCCTGACTGCCAGCCAGCTCTCTGCAGAGCCCTTCCTAAAAGCCTCCTGTGCCTGCCCCTGCCTACAGAATAAAGTCCTCAACCTAGCGTAAAAGTGCTTGCCCACACCAGTCAGCAACCAATTTCTAGGCTCCTGTCTTACCTTTAATCCATGTAGAACTTGGACACTTACATTATTATACTTTATTTACATTTTTCTCTTGCCCCTGTCTTCTGGGCACAGACTGTAGTGTATTTATCCCTGAGGCCCCAGGACCCAGCTCAGTCCCTGGCTTCTAAGCTCCTGCTGCAGAGTAATGAACGAGGCATTGTGGTCAAATGACCAAGCAGTCAAGCAAGGCCTGTGTGAGGTGCCTGGTTTCTGCACTTACTCACTGTGCAATTTGGGGTAAGTTATCTGATTCCTCTGCACTCGAAACTCCTCATCCCAACACAGCAATTGTAGTGGCAGGTACTTCCGGTCGTTAAGAGGGTGACATGAAATAACACATGAAAACCAGAGAGACCAGTACCTGGCACAAAGGGCTTAATTTAAAGCTAAGTATTCTCACTTGGGAAATTCAAGGCTAAACCCTGACAACTTCTGAAATCACAGCCCAAAGTGAAGAGTCGGATTCTAAGAAATCAATCATAGCAGCTAATGATACACATTTGTATGTAGAGCACTTTGTGGTTAACAAGGCACGCTTTATCCTTTTTTTTTACCATCTCGAGCCGAACACCAGCAAGTGGGGAGTAGGCTTAATAAATGCCCACACAAGAGGATGCAGGAAGCCGCTGGCCTTTTCTCGGTGTAGGTGCACACCAGGTATTAGTCTCCTAGGGCTGCTGTAACAAATTACTGCCGGTGAGGTGACTTAAAACAACAGAAATTTTTCTCTCACAATTCTGAGGACCAGAAGTCATAAATCAAGCTGTCGACAGGGACACCACCTCTCAGGAGGCTCTGGAAAAGAATCCTCCCCACCTCTTCCACCCTCTGGTGGTGGCTGGCCACCTCCTCTGCGTGTCCACTTGACATTGGATTTCGGGTCCACTCGGGTAATCCAGGATGATTTCATCTCAAAATCCTTAAATTAAGTACAGCTACAAATGCGCTTTTGCCAAATAAGATCCCACATGGACATATATGTTGGGGGGGGCCACGCTCCACCCACTACACCATGCACGACTTCAGAGTAGACCGCACCTGCTTTGTGAAGAGCCACTGGGGCCTCTTGGATATGCCCAAGGTGAGCATTTCCTTGCTGTAGGGAAACATGGAGCAAGGCCATCCCTCCCTGACAGATTTTGCCTGCTGGGTTGAGGGGAAGAAGACTACTATGAACCCAAACCTGTATCCCTGCAAGTGAAAGTTAGAGAACTCTAAGGCCAGCAGGCAGGACAATGCAGCAAGGCTTCTCACCAGGAGGGCAGGGGGTATCTGGGTTCAACATGAAGGCTCTATTTTCCTTGGCCCCTGCGTGGTCTGGACTTGAAGCTGCAAGACTGTGGACCCAGCCTTCCAGCAAGGGGTTCTGATATGAGAAGCTTTGTGAGTGTGAACTAAGAGCATGCAGCTATGGAGCCAAGCCAAGGGGCGCTGCTGGAGTATTGGCAAGGGCATCACTGGCGTGCACAAGCATCAGAGTGATGGTGCAGGACCAGGCACCATCTGGTGAGAGTGAGAAGCAAGAGCAATGAACACCTAGTCAGAGTGTCTTGTTCATTCTCTGTGTTGAGCATCTGGAAGCAGGCTGGCCTGAGGAAATTCTGAGCTCGCTGGGCAACTTGACTGAGGGTTGGGTGGAAGCATGCATTAGGAAGGGCCCTTGAGGGAGATAACAGAGTCCTGCAAATGAGGGCATGTGAGAATTCAAGTTGGAAAAAACTTACCCTCTAAGCTAATAGTCGTAACAGCTGGCATTTAATTGAGCATTTCATGTTAGGCACTGTCCTGAACATATCACGTGGATTAATTCTTCATGCCTTCAGTCATAATCTTGTGAGGTAATAATATCATCCCCATTTTATTTTTTTATTTATTTTTTATTTTTTTTAACGTTTATTTATTTTTGAGACAGAGAGACAGACCATGAACGGGGGAGGGTCAGAGAGAGAGGGAGACACAGAATCGGAAACAGGCTCCAGGCTCTGAGCAGTCAGCACAGAGCCCGACACAGGGCTTGAACTCACGGACCGCGAGATGGTGACCTGAGCTGAAGTCGGATGCTTAACCAACTGAGCCACCCAGGCGCCCCTATCATCCCCATTTTAAAGATGAGGAAAGTGAGACAAGAAAGACTAAGTTGTGCCCCAGGTCACACGGCTGGTAGGTAATCATTTGAGCTATATTTGAACCCAGGCAGTGCGACTCCAGAGTCCAGACTTGTCTCTCCCAAGCACTGACTGCTAGTCATGCTGGTTATGTTGGAGAGAATGAAAGAATCTCATCTAATCTTGAGACCTTTCCTGTAAAGTAGGCAAGGCAGGGATTCTGGTTCATTTTTCTGATTAGAAAACTGATCTCCAGAGAAAGTGAGTGGCTTGGTTAATTTCAACCAGCTAGACTATAGCAGAGCCATTGTTTGCACTTAGATCGTCTGGACCCAGCCCAGTGCCATTTCCACTTCTCCATGCTTACTTCAGCTGGAGGGCTTTTGCATCCTAAATGACCACATGAGCAAATATTCTTGGGACATGGGGCATGCCCGGTAAAAACAAGAGTAGGCTGGGTCTGAAACATTGCTGTATTTAGTGCTGCAAGCCTTGCATATTCTTAGGGATATGAGAAGTTACTGATTCAGTTTAACCAAGATTTCCTGAGCTCCTGCTCTATGCCAGGTATGTGGAGGAATGGGGAGCTTCATCGTTGGAGATGCCCTGGTCACTAGACCTCCTTCCCACCACAGAATCAGCACCCTCTCAAAATCTTGCTAATGTTGAGTCCCAGCTATGGCCTTATCATCAATGGAGAATTACACCTGCATGAACAAGAAAGCCCAGGGACACTGAGCTGCAGCCCTGACCTAATAAGCAGTGTAATCTTTCTGGGCCTCAATGTCTTTCCCTGTAAAATGACAAAATTAGGCTGAAAATTCCTTAGATGTCACCATACACTAACTTTTTAGGAGCCTATGATCTCCTAAATTAGCATCCATGCCTTCCTCTGTGATGGAAATTGATCTGTTCTGATAATCACACCTGTGTGGCTATGATGTATTATCTCATTTGTCCTCACAGTCACCCTGTGAGATAGATATGACTCTCCCCATTTTTCAGGGAAAGAACTAGCACCTGGAAGGATAAGTTCTGGCTCTGGAACCCAACAGCTAGCAAGATTTGAACTCAGGTCTGATTGATGCCACAGCCCTTACCTGGGCTCAGAACAATCCCATTCTGTCTGCCTACCCCTGGAGACCCACAGCGGCCTTATTGGGCTCAGACCACCTTCTCCCTGAGCTAGGAAAACAAGACAGCTCTGTGGTCACTTGTCAGGACTGTGGCATATCAGGTTGCTGAGAGAGAACTTACTATGTTAAAGTGAGAGCTTCCAGTCCTGACTTTGCTGGGCTAGAGGCCCACACCAGACCCAGCCTAATGGCTTTCTGGCTGCCAGATCCTTGGCAGCTGCCAGTTCCAGGGGGTGACCAACCACCAGGTTTTTGAGGTTTGCTCAGCTTACAAGTCTGGCCACATTCAAACCCTAGCTAGGCCTTGGGCCAGCCTCAGGAAATGCCTCTGGCAGTTGCAGCTGCTTCCAAATAAAAACAACTCCATGATGACCAGCAAAGGCCTATTCTGTATAGCTAGGATCCAGCCATAAAGGGGGATCTAGACCCTTTAGATACCCAGCAGCCCAAGGTGCAGCTCATCAGTGAGAATGCTGACAGCCAGGCTCACACTGGTCTAAGGAAAACTCAGACCCAGCCGGAATCATGCATGTTCACAGAACTACAGCCACATACTGCCCCAGGATCCCCTTCTTCACCATTTACTGTGAGTTCCGGCCAGTTTACTTGTCCCTCATCACCATCCCTATAACCTGCTGAGTGTGTCCACCTGAGGGAGGAAGCCACATAGAGAAGTAGTTAGCTCCCCATGGCACCACCACTGACTGCTTGCAAGGTACCATTCACTCTATTTATTCATGCCTGTCCTGCCACCTATTAGTTGTATGGTCTTCAGGAACTCATTTGACCTCTCTTTGCCTCTGTTTCTTATCTATAAAATGAGGATAATAGTTGTACCTCACAGGGTTGTTATAGGATTAAATGAACGAATGTATATTAAGTGCTTAATACAATGCCTGACACATAAGTTTATAGCCTATGGTGTTAGTGATGAGTAACCCACGGAGAACAAGTCAATCATTCAATAACCAAACACAAACATTCCTATATGAAAATGTGCCAAGCCTACTGGGTGCCAGACTCCGTACTGGGTGGTGGGAGTGAAGCCTGACTGTCACTTCTGTAGCATTTGCCAGTTTCCATGGTGTAAATACTCCCACCATGGCACATTCCAAGCTACGATGTCATGTCACTGAATGCAGAGTTGGGAAGAGACACGCACAACAGTTCTCATGAGCCAGTCAGTGCAAGCTCATGCTAGCACACCACCGCTTCTGGTGAACATCCCCACTGGCCTCCCAGGAGCTGGATCTAGAAGACGAGAAATCAGGAACTGAGGCTTCACCTTCCAGTTCTGGTGAGCTGCCTATCCCTCTTGCTTCTACTTTTCTCTACATCCTTTCTCTCGAGATTTCTTCTGCTTCCTTATGCCGCATTTGGCCCAACCTGAGGGCTTCAGATCTTAAGGCCCCGAGGGTTTTACAGCTTACTGACTCAGCTTCCCAGTACACAATTCCAGAAATCTGATTACCCATCTTTTCTTCCTGTGTCAGGCTAATGAAGCACTCTCTAGTCTCATACCCTGCTTTATACTCTTCATGACACTTGACGTCTATTTCTTATCTGTCTTATCTGTCTTCCCTGCTCATGAAGGCAGGGACACTATATGCCTGGTGCCTAGAACAGTGCCTGTCACATGATAAGCATTTGTTGAATTGATGCATCAATGACTGAATGAATTCACAGACCATTGATGAGGAAACATGTTGCCTAGCCTCAGGTTGGCTCACCAGCCATGGTCCACTCAGCTATGGTGAGAAAAGGCCATGTGGCTCATAGGGCAAGCTGCCTCAGATATATCTGGTGCAGTCATCGCTTACATTACATTAACACTCTCAATGGAAATAACATATACCCTTAGAATCTTGCACCCCAGGAATTTGGATTTATCTGTAGGATAACACATAAATATCCATATAGGGCATCTCACCTATAAAGTGTAGCCATTTCCTGGTTTGAGAAATTCTAGCTTGAATGTGACCAATCTAGCATACTATTGTGGATTTATACTTTCCATAGAAGACATCTGTTATTTTATCTATCTGGCACCCTCCTTTTCATTCTAGGAACAGAATCCCTTTTTGGTGTGTGGGAAATCTTCCTATTTCAACTCTATCCATTTATTTTGAGTACACATCACCATGCTCTCACAAATCCCCTTCCAAGTCATAGTCAATTGGACCAAAGGTAAACAAATCTTTCAAGCTGAGTTCCCTATTTTTATTCTTGACACCAATGAGAGAGGGTGGCTCAGTCTTTCTCTGGTTGTGGAAAAAAGCCACAAGCTGTGAAATTTAAAAATTGTTTGCATCCAGGATCTCCAGAAGCTGATCCATAGGGAAAGGTACTGATTCGGTATGCAGAAAACTAGAGAGAGAATACAGAGGGCAAGAATCCTGACACCATTTGGTTGAGATCCAGTGAATCTCTGTTCTTCCTGTCCCTTGTTCAGTTCATCCACCAATCATTTGTGTAGACCTTTCCCAGCCCCATCATGATTCCTTTTTCAGTTTAAAGGAGTTCTAATCTTGATTTTCTGCCACTTTTGCTGGTTTTCTGCAGACTCAAGTTTTCATCATACCCTCCCTTCCCATGTATATGGTTGAACACTCCTGAAGGCAACCAGAAAGGTCCCTCTTAGCCAGCCAGCCTTGAATGGGAAACCCAGGAATTACAGCACTAGAAACAGCCTCATGGCCAGTATTTGAGATGGGGATTTTAGGGAGGGGTATTCTGGGGGACAGAATATAAAAGGAAAGAGAAAGTAAACTACTTACAGAATACTTATTCTGTGCCATACATGTTAATTTATTATGTAATCCTCATAATAACCACAAGAGGAACCCCATTGTATAAAAGATGAAACTGAGGTGTGGATAGATTATTTGCTTAAGGTCAATTCATAGTTGAAGTGGAGCTGGGATTTCAACTCAGTCCACTCCTCTTTGCTCTACCCACCCCTGGAGTTGACCCAACAGTGGCAAATCAAGAGTCTCTCAAGTCAGAAAATCCTCTCCATGTCCCCTTCAAGGCCATTATTTTCCCTGCTGGCTGATGCTGCCCAACAAAGGAAGAGGCAGTGCCTTGACTCTGTTTGCCCTTGCCCTTCTGTTCCATGTGTTTCCCTGTCTCCCCACTCTCTTTTAATCTCTATCTTTTTATTGGTAAAACAATAAACACCAAGACAAGGTATTCTATATGTACAATGGTTGTTGTTCCTTCATACTTTAAGCCTGGAAAATAGGATACCTGTTTAACATCATGGCTACTCTGGAATTCTCATTGAATACTTTTTAACCAGAGCATTCTAAGAATATACTGTTTCCTCTTACTAGGTAATTTTTTCCAGTTTTATTGCAAAATAATTGACATACATCCTATATAAATTTAAGGCATATAGCACGATGGTTTGATTTACACAAACTGTGATATAATTACCACAATAGGATCAGCTAACAGCCATCTTCTCATAGAGATACAATAAGAAGAAAAAAAGTTTTTGTCTCCCTGTGATGAGAACTCTTGGGATTTACTCTCTTAACAAGTTTCCTATACAGGTGTCCCCCACTTTCCAAAAGTTCTCATTGAGCCACTTCATTTAGGAAAGACCTACGTTAGTACCTGTTTTCACTAACCGAAAGAAATCTGAAGAAGATTTTCACTTATATGAAAAAATGCCATTACCGTACTAACGTAGGTCTTTCCTAAAGGGGAAGTGGCACAACACAAGCTTTCATAAAGCAGAGGATATTTTCACTTTAAGCCATTTTGGCTTATGAAAGTTTTCACAGGAATACTCTGCTTTCAAATAGCAAGGGAAATCTGTATATCATACAGCAGTGGTAACTATAGGCATCACTTTGTACATCACATCCCTAGTGCTTATTTATCTTAAAACTGGAAGTTCATACCTTTTGACCACTTTCTTCCAATTCCCCCTCCTATCCCCCCACCTCTGGTAACCATAAATCTGATCTCTTTTTTTTTTATGAGTTTGTTTGTTTAGATTCCACATATAAGAGAGATCATACAGTATTTGTCAGTGTGGCTGCCTCCTTGATGGTTCAGCTCAAATGTGGGCCGAGGCAAGAGTTACCCCATAAATCTCACTAGCAAAGGCTGCCACATTTAACCACATGTTTCCTTAGGACTGGTAAGAACAAGACAGGAATCAAAACAGAGGATAGCATATAGCTTTATAACCTGGCTTACAACATGTGGCCTTCTCATCACAGTTGGGCACCTCTGTGGCCACCTCTGCCTGGCTTTCAGTCTGCTCCTTGGAGCAGAAACCATCTCTTCCTTACTACTTCTAAACTCTTCAACATCCAGATCCTGGAGAATAAGAACCAGAGAATCAACTATTCCCATTTCTTACCTTCCTGAGTGTCTAAAACTCTACCTCTTAAGTTCTGATTTCCTGTCTCATGCTCTGTCTCTACCAAAAATTGTACAGGATATGCCTCCTGATATACCCATGGAGGCTGGTCTTATCCTAGGTCCTCAACAGAGAAGCCATATCCAAATAAAATGTAGAGACATCAGCATTATACAAAAGGTGTACTCTACGTCCACATTATTGAGTTTGGAATGGGATGGGGTCAAATTTTTCCTTTTATACCCCTCTGACATCAAGGGGAATGGGATCTATGTTTCTTAGGCATCTACAATGGGTCAGGCATTGAGCTCTCTGCTCTCACATAGTTTAAACAGTTTAAGGGAATCTTCAGAGCAATCAAACATAGCAGATACTATTATTGGTGCCCTCTTTACAATGTAGAAAATCAAGGCTTAGGTTAAGAAACTTGCCCCAAGTTTCTTGCTAGAGAGTGACAAAATAGAGTGTGAAGCCCATATGACTGTACCTCCAGAACCAAGACTCTAAATGTTAATACAGCTCAAAAGCCACTGTCATGGGATTCCCAGTTCTGTCTTGGTTGATCAAGCGAACACTGATTGAGTGCCCAGAGGCCATTCCGCCCCTTTCCTAGTGTGAACGTGTAATCCCCCTTGCAAGTGACTGGTTTGGGGATGGGTCAGGCCTAAGCCATTTTGAGCCAATGAGACAGGAGGAGAAATTTACTGGGAGTTTTTGGGAAAAAACATTTTTTCGGTCTGAAGAGAAAAAAAAAATCACAGGAAGTCAGCTTCTCTGTACTGGCTGAGAACGAGAAAGCATACCCTTGATTGCTAATGACAACTATTCCACAGGATGGAGGAAGGTAGTTTTGGAATGAAGCTAACACTGTGGACCTCAGAGCATGCACTGGGTCCTTGCCAAGGCCACTGAACCTCTTGTCTACTCAACCTGAGAGCCTCCCTGCCTCAGGGCCTTTCCTTTGTCAGCTAATGTTGCGTAAACCATTTTGAGTTGAATTTTCCGCAGCCCAGAGATAAAAGCATCTTCATTGATATAGTTACTGGGATACCCACATTGTTGTGCATTGTTATTTGATGCCCAGACCATATCTATGCCAAGTTTTAGTCCCATCTCTTCCACCTAATTGCTGGGAAAATTTGCTTGGGCAATTTGCTTAGTTTTATTTCTGTTTTCTTACCTGTAGAACAAACATAGTGATACTGCTGCCCTTGAAGGATTGTTGTGAGAACTGAGATATGGCACATGAGGCACTTAATCTAGGGCTTAACACATAGTAAATATTAGAAATTGTAGTACTTCATTAAGGCTGGTCCCATCTGTTTCCATCTTTCCTCCATCTCCCAGTATGCTTTGCAGCATAAACCAAGTGGTTAACAGCAAGAATGACCATACAGTTTGTCATCCAAATCAGCATGTTCCCATCTGTAGTAAATGCTAAACTAGAATACAGGGACAATCTGTCCTGGGGAAACATGGATCCATGGTCACTTTAGTAATATCAACAATGCATCCTGGACAGCAATATTTTCCAGGAAGGGTCATCAACCTAAGACAGAATTAATGAGTTCAGTAGTAACTTCTCAGAGAATCCAGAAGTATAAAATTATGGCCAATGATGAACGAGAGTTCTTTACAAGGAGACCATTTCTAGAAGAGCTGGGCTGTGACACAGGGCTAATGTCTAACATATTTCCATTCTGCATTTATAACAATGGAAACTTTTTACAAGTTCTTTGCAAATGGCACTCAGCTTTTCTCTAACCCCATATCTGTACTGCATTTCAAAGAGATGATGGGAAGACAACATTTGAGGAACCATCTTAATGTAATTATATGAGACAAATTATTACCCGAAGTTGAAAAGATGACTCTCTTTATTCTGTGCCAGAGCAAATTTCAGGAAATGAGTTCAAGCTGAATCTTCCCCACTACCACCTCAGCAGTGGGGTGACAGAATCTCAGGACCCAAGGACACATGCCTCGTGGTCAGCTGTACCAGGCTACCACTGGCCCTAAGAAATCCTTTAGACTATGTGATGACTATAAGAAATTCTTCAGACCTCAGTGAGGCCCTTAATTTTTTTTTAAGTTTATTTTTTTTTTAGTAATCTTAACACACAACGTGGTGCTCAAACTTACAACCCCAAGATCAAGAGTTGCATTCTCTTCCAAATGAGCCATCCAGGTGCCCCAAGACCGTTCATTTTGAAGATGCTGGCAGCTATCTTCATACTGAGAGGGAAGTCAGCTTGAGGATAAATCTATCTCACAGAGAAGATCGGAGTTGAGGAATGAAACCAAATTCCTGAACAAACCTAGTCTGCATACCACGAGTATTTCAATTTCATGTGCCTCGAAGTATGATTTAATGTTAACTTGGTTTGAATTAGACTTCCTCTAACTTGCAACTCAAGGCCCGTTAGGTTGAGTATTATTTTGCAGGCATGCATGTAGGTGGAAAGCCTGTTCTGCTCCCAATTCTGGCCATTAAGGAAAGTCACAGTAGATGTCCTTGTGGCACCTCCTTTGCAGCAACATAATTGTTATAGAGCTTTAGTGAACTTAGTATCCTGAATCATATGACATTGCCAATATTTGGTTATTTTACCTCCAAGATGGTGATTTCATGTGGTTCAATCAATTAGTAAAAAGCAGGTGCTTTTTAACAGCCAGAGCTAAGGGGCCCCTGGGTGTCTCAGCCGATTAAGCATCCGTCTCTTCATTTAGACTCAGGTCAGGGGCGCCTGGGTGGCTTAGTCGGTTGAGCAGCCGACTTCGGCTCAGGTCATGATCTTGCACTCCGTGAGTTCGAGCCCCGCGTCGGGCTCTGTGCTGACAGCTCAGAGCCTGGAGCCTGTTTCAGATTCTGTGTCTCCCTCTCTCTCTGACCCTCCCCCATTCATGCTCTGTCTCTCTCTGTCTCGAAAATAAATAAACGTTAAAAAAAAAATTTAGACTCAGGTCATGATCTCACAGTTTGTGTGTTCAAACTCCGTGTCCAGCTCCACACTGACTGTGCAGAGCCTGGTTAGGATTCTCTCTCTCTCTGCCCCTCCCCCTGCTCACATCTCTCTGTCTCAAAATGAACAAACATTTAAAAAATAAAAAAAATAAAAGCTACAGCTAAGCTTTTCTCTACCTCCAAAATGCACTTCCTACCATTCTACTTTTCTCCCTGCCCATTACCATCATTCTAGCTTAAATCAATACACTTTTGCCTGGAGGGCTGCTATATCCTCCCCTGTTCTCACTCCTTTCTCCCTCCAGTCTACTCTCCATACTGCAGCCAGAGTGACCTCTTCTAAATGGAAATCTGATCAGGTCCTGCCTTGTTTGATATCCTTTAATGGATTCCCATTCCTCGTAGAAAAATGTTTCAGTATCCATAAAAAGCTCCCAAGGCTTTCGGCAATCTGAGTTCCTACCTCATCCTGACATTCTCTTAGCTATCTTTCTCTTCCTCAGTCATAGCATGCTTTCTTACCTCCACATCTCTGCTCATTCTGTTTCATTAGCTCAGAAGTTTCTCTCCCATTACCTGTTGAACTAAGTTCTCTGTGGTCAACTTGGCAGAGCCACATCTAGCTAAGATTAGGAACTACATTTCGTAGAACTCCCTTTCTCACTGGCAATGAAAGGAATTCATGTAAGATTTAGAAAGTAAAAATGAAGTAGAGTCCTTTATTCATCCAAAATCATGGCAGTCAGGGCCGCCTGGGTGGCTCAGTCGGTTAAGCGTCCGACTTCGGCTCAGGTCAAGATCTCGCGGTATGTGAGTTCGAGCCCTGCGTCGGGCTCTGTGCTGACTGCTCGGAGCCTGGAGCCTGTTTCAGATTCTGTGTCTCCCTCTCTCTCTGACCCTCTCCCGTTCATGCTCTGTCTCTCTCTGTCTCAAAAATAAATAAATGTTAAAAACAAAACAAAACAAAATCATGGCAGTCAAACATGGCAGGAATCTGGTGATGTTCAGACAGAGATCTTGGTCATGTGAAGTGGCCAGACAGGCTTTTCAGACCTCACAACAGCTCCCATCTCATGGTTTAACTTTGACAGCCAGATAGACACAAATCAGACTTCCCTGCAAACTACAGCTTTTCCACTCGCACCTGTGCTTCAAGCTGAAGTACTTAGCACCTGCTTCTCCAACCCTCTGACTCTTCTTCCAGATCTTCATTCCTCCAACTTTTCCCACATTCATGGGAGGTCTACATTAAAGCCTTCATCCCTGTAATGTTTAAAGGGGTTCTCTTTTCCTGACCAAAGTCAAGCTGTTACACCTGCCAACCTTCTCTACCTCCTACTTGTATCAATTTAAGTGTCATTTCTTCAGGGAGGGCTCTCATAAATCTTAAACTAGATTCATTCCCCCTTTTATATGTCCCCAGAGCTCCTGATACATCCCCCTTCATAATGCTCTGTATTAGTCAGCTCTAAAACACACACACACACACACACACCCCAGAACGGATGGCTTAAACAGCAGCCATTTATTTCTCACAATTCTGGAGGTGGGAAGTCCAACCAAAATTAAAGTGTAGCTCATCCAGTTCCTGGAGAAAGCCCTCTTCCTGGCTTCCAGACAGCCACCTTCTCATAGTGCCCTCACGTGGGCAGGGAGAGTAGGAGAGAGAGACAGAAGACTTTCATCCACCTTCTTCTTCATATAAGAACACTAATCCCATAATGGGGGCCCCACTCTCATGACCTCACCTAAACCTAATTACCTCCCCAAAGCTTCACATCTCCAAATACCATCACATTGTTGTTATTATTAGGGAACTGGGGGACATAAACACTCAGTCCATAGCACCCTCCTCACACTCAAATTACTATTGACTATCTATTGATCTTCCCTGTTATACTCTAAGGAATTGAGAATTGGAAATAATTTAAGCATGTGGAAAATTTCTCACTATTGAATCTCTAATCCCAGAAACATAGAAGCTGCTCAATAAATATTTGTAGAATAACTCGGTGAGTCAATGAAAGAGAGATTATATTCTATCAGAAACTTCCATTACAAATGGTCTTAGGCCTGTGCAGAAATTTTATGTATTGCTACTTATTTGGCTACAAAAGTTGAAAGTTATGTAAGCATCCAATAAGTACCCTTTATGTTTTTCAATTTGGGTGAAGAGAAAAGGATCAGTAGGAAATAGCAATTTTTAATGTTTCTAAACAGGGTGTTTCTATGAGGCAGGCAAAATCAATTGTGAACTTTATTGTTGGAAAACCTCCTTCCTCCTCGTTCTTGCCACCAGACATTCAAAGTACTTGCTCTTGGGGAAGAAGGATGAGGAATAGTTTTGGCACATGAAAAACATTTCTCACCAACCCACAGACCACTCTATACTCTGCTTGTACTCTTCAGAATAGAGAAATGAAAGCCTCAGCTTTCTTACCTACACATGATTATCAGAAACCACTTAGCGACTGAAACAGTTCCACCCACCAGGGCTCTATCACAGTGAAGCAATAGCAGGATAGCAGCAAGGTGAAGGTAGCAGAGACAGCAGGGGAATATTCTGCTTTAGTGGTCAACAGTAATCCATTTGAGGACTATTTCAAGCCTCTGGGTAATTTACAGGACACTGTGATTTTTTTTTTTTCAATTCACCTGCCCTCTTTCATCTTTTATGTATATATTGAATTCCTACATGAATAGACATGTGCTAGATTCTGGGGAAACAAAATTCGTTAGGTCTGTTCCCAGCCCCCAGGGAACTCCAAGTCTACTGGAGAAGATGGATAGGTAAACCAGCAGTTATACCAAGGTCTACAACCATAAGTCAAAGCAGTATGTCAAAAACCTGAACATCCCAAACAAAGAGCCAACAAAACAGTGACTAAGGAACAAAGAAGAGTATTTCTCTCTTATGCAATAATCCCAAGAGGGCAGATATTTTTCTACCTCTGTCATTCAGAGACCCAGGTTCTTTCCATTCTTTTATTCTACTGGTCCCTGTAACATTATTCTCATCTATGGTTGAAACTGGGTGGTAACATGTCTGTGCTCCCACTAGCAGGAAGGAAAAAGATTATGAAGGAGCATAAGTGAGACATTCTAAGGCCCAGAAATAGAAATGGGCATATCATTGACACAACATTAATGTGAACTTAGTCACATGAACACAGCTAACTGCCCTGTGGGCTGGGTGATGCAGTTTCTGGCTGTCTGCATACCACTTTTCCAGGCACCACTCTATTGTTAGAGAAGGAGAAAAGATGTCGTGGGCAACTAACCTTCTCCACCAGATAAGTGAGGATGTAACTGGGTCACAGATGAAAGTCACTTTCCTCAGCATGAGGGTACCAGGGAAGTCATCACAGAATAAATGTCTCTCAAGCTGTGTCTTGAAGGATGAGTAGGACTCAATCATTCAGATGAGGTGGCAGACTGCTCCAGCCTGCAGGAGCAGCATAAGCAAAGACAGATGATTATTCCAGTGGGGTCTATGATTCAAGGGGATGGATTGAACTGCAGTCATATCTCAGGGCTTTGTAGGTCTTCTGAGATAACATGATGTCCAGTCCAGTCCAGTATATAATAAAAGTTTCAAGTCATCCATTGTGAACCTCTCCCCTGCCCTAGACCTGGAGGCCTGCAAAGGGAGAGAGACACATGGCTGGTGCTTCCCTCTTTCCTTGTTCTACTTCCTTTCCCTTCACCTGGTAGTTGCTTGGGACCCCTCAAGGATCCGAAAGGAGGACCAAAAGTAAGGGATAAGAATGGTATTACTTTGGGGCACCTGAGTGGCTCAGTTAAACATCTGACTCTTGGTTTCAGGTCAGGTCATGATCTCACGATTTGTGGGATCAAGCCCCACATTACATCAGGCTCTGCACTGCAATATGGAGCCTACTCAGGATATTCTCTCTCTCTCTCTCTCTCTCTCTCTCTCTCTCTCTCTCTCTCTCTCTCAAAATGAATAATCTTAAATATATATACATATAAAAGAATGGTCTTACTTTACTGATACAGTTGTGCTCTTGCTTTGAGATCTCCTTATGTGGCAGAGGCACAATTGCTGGCCTTTTCTCCTGTGGGGCAATTTAATGGGTCCCTTGGAGGTTCCTTGCCAGATACCTCCTTTCTAAAGTTCTCCTAGTCCAGGCATTTCCTCCTCCCCCTGGCCATAGGGTGGTCTACTTCTCTGTAGAGTTACACCTACTCCAGACAGTCATCTTAGGATGGGTCCCTCTTAGATGACCCCACTGTGGCCCTTCTATGAGGCCTGTATTTAGTCCAAAATAAATACACCCCTTCACTTGCCATAGGTGGAAAGTACAGCAACTGGGAAAGTCTTTTCTGTATTTTTCTCTGGCACAAGCCTTTGGATTTCTCCCTTGAGAGTCCCTGGGTCCTCCAAATTCCAGAGAACACATGTAAATCTCTCTGAATGATTCTCTTAAAATTCTGTCTTCACATGGCTCAAGATAAAGGGAAAATGCCATGGGAGTAGATAGGAAGGATGAAAATTAGCATACCTACAACTCTTCAAAAACAGTTCTCCCTACTGATCTGGTTATGAGCTAGTGCTAGGAGACCCTCTTAGCAAGTCAGGTGTAACTGTTCTAGCACATCTTTAGGCTGTGTGGCTGTTCTTAGCCTTCTTGTCCTCAAACAAAATTCCTAAGAAAGCAGGAACAGTCTCATCTAACATCCCGTTAATATATACAATGAAGAGTTGCTGGGTTTTTTGTTGTTGTTAAATTTTTTCAATATTTCATTTATGGTGTATTTTCTAACTCACTGGTTCATCAAAAATGGTTGATCATTGTTTGAAAGGGAGGCCACTGCTGGGGCACCTGGGTGGCTCAGTCGGTTGAGCATCCGACTTCGGCTCAGGTCATGATCTCTCAGTTCGTGAGTTTGAGCCCCGCATTGGGCTCTGTGCTGACAGCTTAGAGCCTGGAGCCTGCTTCAGATTCTGTGTCTCTCCCTGCCCCTCCCCTGCTCATGCTCTGTCTCTCAGAAATAAATAAACATTTAAAAAAAAGAAAGAGAGGGCTGCAAAACAGATACTTGAAAAATGACAGTGAGAATGAAGATGGCTCACATTTTACCCACCATGGTTGAGGACACTTGCTATTCCCTAGTCAGCATCCAGTTACTCTCTTCTACTACCAGCACCTGGGTGAACCAACTCCCTTCCTGGGCCTCCTCTTACTCCACCTCCAGTCCCATGAATGGTCATTCACCTAACAAATATTTACTGAGCACCTACACTATTCTGGGCACTGTCCTAGGTGCTGAGGATACATTACTGTGCAAAACAGATAAAGTCCAGACACTCAAGGAGCTTTCATTTCAGTTGAAGGAAAGAAAGACACTAAACAAAATAAGTAAGTAAAATCTGTGGCATATTAGTATGTAGTAAGTGTTCCAGTAAAGAACTTCCCAGGTGTTATTCCAATGGGGGAAAGATTTGTAAGGTAAGACACAGTAGTCCTGGGAGCTGGCATTCTAGTGGAGACCGATATGTAAACACAATTATAATACAATGCTGCTTAAGTGAGTCAGATAGCAGGGTGTGTGCAGGATGCTAAGTGACTAACTCTCCTCAAGGCATCAGAGAAGATTTAACTGGCTTTCTGTTTGGAGAACACAGCATTGTATTATAGGAAAGTCATGATAACTATCTTCAAATGTTAGCTCTGGCAAGGCTTTCCCTAGAGCCCCAGGCAGTTACCACCAGCCCCTCCCAGTGCTTGCTTCAGCTTGTGCATTCAATTCTTTCTCCTGTTCAGCACTGAGGCCAGAAGAAGTGCTAGGTGGAGAACTTCTCCCAAAGTGCTAGCATTCTGATGCCAAAAACTCCTCACTGCACTTCAGAGTCCTTCTGTCTTCCCACTCCCTGCATCCCCTTCCTCCAGAAGAAAAGAGAAAAATTTGTCATTAGACATTACAATATGTTATTGATTGACAGAAGACATTGTGCCACAAATACATACACTGAGGTGTTCTCTCTGATAGGTGTTTGCGTGGTACAGGGACTTAGTGTTTCCGTGGGTCCTGCATCCAAATGCACTTCTCTGAGAAGAATATACCTATTTTCTTTTAGAGACCCTCCTTTCCTCAACCCCAGGCCATGTGGATCAGGGATTTAACTCCTCCTACCAAATTCAGATGTGGGTATATTACCTAAAACAACCAATGCCTATGACCACAGTGACAAGCCAAGGGATTGACACAAGACCCAAGCTGGCCAGTGAGAGCTAATGAACATTGGCCATAGGGCTTTTGCTAATACGGTATTATGCAAAAGCTGTTGGGGGTAAAGTAAGAAGTGACCATGTGGCTAGAGTTCATTTGAGAATGAAGCCAGTATGAAGGAAAACAAATCTGAGAGCTGTAACAACACTATGGTATAATGGCATTGCTTGAGCTCCTAGATCCAGCTGCACCTGAAGCTGTTATTGTTGAACTTATCACTACATGAGCCAATAAATTTCCCTTTTGCGATTGAAAGGCTCCTCAAAATCATACATGGACATTTTTTTCAACTTTCAAATGGAAGTCTATTCTCTTTGCCAAAAGAAATTTAAATTTGTGGAGGACTATTGAGGCTGTTTTTTAGATGGATTTCACACAGTGATTTCACACTGACTGAGAGAAGAAATCTATCATGAAGAGATAGCACTTAAGCAAGAAACCAGGCTGGGTGGGAACTGGGCATATAAAACACATAGCCCAGTAAGGAGCTTTGGGATGCAAATAAGGGTCAGTAGAGAAGGTAGAGAAAGCAAAGAAAGAATATCTAGAATTAAGGGCAGATTCTCTTCATAGGATAATCACTTCTCCCTTTATACTCTAGTGTTTACCAGAAAAATGGGACACATAGTAGCAGTGCAATGATTATCATCACTGTGTTTGTTATTATTTATGGATAGTGGCAAGGGAGAGGCAGCTCAAGATTATACAGGAGTACATTAATCAGAACTTGTTTGAGTTCAAGTGAACAAAACCCAACTCGGATAGTTTAAGCACAGAGGGAGAATTCCTTAAAGGTTCACAATGGGAGCTTAGCTGGATCTCAAGGCAACTGGAACCATGGACTAGGACCCAGTAGCATTCTCTCCTTGAGTCATGTTCACTTCTTCTGGTGTGTCAACTTTATTTTCTCTCATAGCAACCTGGATTTATTCAAATGGAGCAGGGGAGGGTGAAGACAGCACCCCTCACAAGCAGAAAGGAAATGACACGTGCTCTGCCTTTTTATTTGCAACTTCCAAAATTCCAAGGCAGATATGGGATTGGCAAACCTTGAGACAGGTGTGGAAAGCTGAGAAGGGGCCGGGCTTGCCAACCTGTAGCCAGCCCTGTCAGTGCCCCATCCAGATCTCTCACACCTTTCAATTCCAACTGCCAGCATCTGCATCCCTGTGCCCCAGAGCCTCATTTCCCAGAACCATGAAAGTCTGCTCTGCTAGTAAGTGGCAGAGCAGAAGCAGTAGAGAATTCTCAGTCCCTAGGAATGGGCAAACACTATCTAGAATTGGTGTATAAATATTCCATTTCCCTCACTTCTTGGGGAGCATAATTCTGAGCCATGTGGTTTGCACTGTTTCCAAGAGCTTCAGCACAGAGCGGTGATCCAGTCACCCTCTGGAGTGGCTGGCTTCATAAGGCACACTTTGTTGTCTGCTTTCCTTTCCTTTGTGAGTCTCCTACCAAGGTTGTCTGTATCTCCCATAAACCACTGGCTCAGGCTGTGTCTGGGGAAACTCAACCCCAAGACCTAAGCCAAGGAAGAACCAAACTTGGGTATCAAAAGCCCAAATACAAAGGTAGGAGAACAAGGATGGCAGGTTGGGAAATTAAGGAGAAGCTGGTCCTGGGCAAGATGCCTGAGACAGGGGCTATTCCTGTGACCCCTCTACAACTCTCTGCAGCAAGGTCTTGGACAGGGAGGGGACAGAAACATAGACAATGCTAGACACAGGACAGGCAATGTGGTGCATTTTCCTCCCCTGAATTCTGGAACTAGGACCTTACACCAGTCCTGTGTGTATAGAGTATGTATATAATGTGGTTTGTGGGGTATGCATATACATGTGGCTGTGGTTGTATTTAGTGGTGGGGGGGAGGGGCAGTGTGCAAGTTGTCTTTTTTACCTCACTTCCAGGCTGTGTCCCATCTGGTGAGCCCCATTTGCATGCACAGCAGCGACTTTCCATGTGAATCAGTCATTTCCTCCGGAAGAGAGAAAATGAGGCCCTGGAGATGGGTAGGAACTTTGAAGGCTGTGGTGCTCCATCTACCTGTCAGAAAAACCTTTAATAAATAAAAAAGGGAAAGGAGGAGGTGTGGGTGACAGCGACAGGGAGAGAAATATGAAATGTGAAGGCTTTTGTCCCTGGCTCTAAACCAAAGCATTTTGGGTCCTGAGATGAAAGACAGTGAAATAGTCTGTAGCCAGGCCTCCTCTCTGCTCTGCAGCAGCCCCAGGCCAATGGGTGTGCAGCCCTCACCTTCCTGCTCACAGGGAGAAGCAGGTGACCTAGTTCCCTCATCTGGAGCTGGTGATGAACAGAGTTCCCCACAGGGAGGGCACCTGCAGAGAACATAGGACACCCCCTGGCCATGCTGATGGTGTGTGTGTCTGTGTGTGTGTGCGCGTGTGCGTGCAAATGTCAGGGAATAGGTTTGAGGTAGAGCTGCTTTTAGCTGCTTCTCCAAAGTAGGCCACTATGCACAATTTCAAGAGCCCACCATGGCGGGGGGGGGGGGGGGGGGGCAGGGGGAAGGCTTCCTGTCTTTGGAAATTTCCAGAAAGCATTCAGGGGAAGTAGTTGATTGTCCTACATCTCTCCTCAGAAATAAAACAAAATTCCAAATTGAATGGATAATGTGGTCTATATATCAGGCTACTTTCAGTCCTTCCTTTCTTTTTCTTTTTTTTTTAACAGATTTTTTTATATATTTAAAAACAAAATCAACCAACCCCCAAATAACCTCCCAAACACACAAAAAAAATCAGATTAAATAAAATGTACAATGAATATACCCAGCAAACATTGTATGTGCAATTAAATACCATCTGTTTCTGCTGCATGAACCTCAAATACACAAAATACAAATGTTGGGGGAGGCCAGAAATTTAACTCTTTAGAGTTTGGGGAGATAAGTTGGAGAAGGTGAGAGAAAGGGGAGTCAATTTCATTTTTTCTTAATTCTGTCCATACAAATATATTCATAAAGACCAGAAATGAAAAGGGAGCTTGGGATGATAAGGAGATCAAATAGGGGAGTGTAGGACCCTCCCAATTGTATCTGGGCAAAATGCTGAAAGAAATGAATTTCATGGTGGGAGAAGAGATTTAAAAAAAATGAGTGAAGAGGATGGGAGGGAAGGGGAACCAAGGAGACACAACGAAGGGCAAAAGAGTGGATCCATGACAGGGGAGCAAAAAGGAGTTCAGTGCCAATGTGAGTGTCTGTCTTGTTTCAAGGTGACTTTTCTGGAATCACAATTATATGATGTAGTGAAAAGCCCAACTCTTTAAATCCAGCATTTTCTGCAACTGTCTTATGACTTTGAACTTTCTCCAGGCTGAGCATCAATTTTTCCATCTGTCACATGAAGAGGTTGGCTAAGAAAGTGATTTCCAATTTTTAGTTTTAACCTAAAATTCATATTCCCAACAAAATTCTGCATAGAACTTCAGTAAATAAGACAAAGCACTAGTTAGACAGGTTGATGGACTCAGGCCCCACTTCTTAGTGCTTCTTTTAGGCCAAAACAGTTTCAGGGCTGTCTCTATAGAACCCTAAAATTCTGGGGAATCAGTTTGAAAATGACCTGACTCTAAGGCTTTTCCAACTATGGGGTTCTAGACCTCATATAAGCTGTGGGCTGCTGAGCTGTATTTGACAAACCAAAGATAGTTACATTTCTTTGTGTTAGGGTTACAGTTTTCATCCAAAAGTTGCATGCAGAAGGCTGGTTCTCCTAAGCCAGAGTGCAGCTGCCTTTGTGCCCATAGCTTATTAGCACCTCAAGGAGGGCTTGGCCTGCATGGGGTGGCCCAGGAACCAGATCAGTCCAGAATCCCTATGTCAGATAAGCCTCAAGAGGACAGGATTCATTCCTTCCAGTGATCCCCCACTGAGCCTGTTTTCAGCCATAGACCACCCCAGAAGCAGTAAGGGCCATGCAGAGCTCTTAGCCCTCCAATTCTTGGAAACCCAAGAATACTGGTCTTCAAGAAAAGGGAAAGTAAAGAGAAGTAAGTGATCTTCCCTTAGCTTACAGCTCCTTTCATGAATCTCTGTGTGACCTCGAGAATGATATGGAAACTCTTCCCTGGATCACCCAAGGCCCTTGGTCACCCCGAGGCCCTGCCTCTTTTGGTTTCATCTCCTCTCACAGTACCCCCTTGCATCCTACATCCAGCCACATCTACCCACTGACTGATTTTGTCTACCAGCCTTTCTGATTCCATGTACCCTTGCCACAGAGCGATCTCTCTTTCAAAGCCAACTGGCTTCTGTGGCACCACACCTCTTCTTCAGAGTGACTCACACTTCCCTTCCCTTACCCAATGCCCCTTGCCCCCACATTCACACACAAGCCTGACCTTGGATCAGAGCCTCTTGTCTGTCATCCCCAGCACTCTATTGGGTCTATGGAGCTTAGTGCTCCCAATGCATCAAGCACATAACAAAAATAGTTACCATGTGCCATGTGCAAGACCTTATCCTCAGGATTTTGCAAGAATAAACTCATTTAGTCCTTGTAACAATTCTATATGAGTCAAATATTATTATCATTACCATTTTACAGATGAAAAAATTCAAGGCACTGAATAACTTGTGCAAAGTCACACAACCAGAAGCAGAACCAGGATTTTTCTCAGGCAATCTGATGGAGGTCATCCTCTTAACCTTTTTAACCCATACCTGACACACAATGGTAAATAGATTTCAATTGAATAGATTGATTTGGACAGATTGTCTAACTATGTGTTTTTTGGTCTGTGCCCTATGAAAAGAACCCCAAGATTCTCACTGGAGCCTTGGCAGTGGCTGAGGCCCTGGGAGTGACCAGACCAGCTCCTTTCTTCTTACCTCCTCAACCAGGACAGCTGGTTGAGATCAAGGGTGTATACATTGTTCTGCTGTATACATTGGGTTTTGTGTTGAAGTCTGTTGAAAAAGGACTTCTATTGCTAAAGGAAGGAAAAATAAGAAAGCAAAGAAAAAGAAAGTTAAACACTCAGTTCAAGTAATCATAGTTAATATTTATTAAGTATTAAGATGTACCAAGTATTTTATATGCTTTAATTTTTAACCCACTCAACAACTCTATGAGATGGGGATTATTACCATTCATACTTCTGTCTCATAGATGAGGAAATAGAGTCACAGAAAGTAAAATGACTTGTCTCTGATCGTATGGCTGATAAGAGCAAAGCCAGGATTTGACATAGAACCTCTGAGTCCAAATTCTTAACCACTGTGGTAGATTGAATAATGCCCCCAAAGATCAAAAAGCCCAAATTCCTGAAATGCTATATTCTTTTACCGTGTTACCTTATATGAAAAATGAGACTTTGCAGATGTGAAGAACTTGAGATGGGAAGATTATTCTGGGTTACCTAGGTGGGCTCTAAATGTAGTCAAGTATCTTTATAAGAGAGAGGGCAAAGGGAGATCTGACTACACAAAAGGAGAAGGTAATGCAGTCATGGAGGCAGAGATTGGAGTGATGTGGCTAGAAGCCAAGGGATGCCAGCAACCATTAGAAGCTTGAAGAGGTGAGAAAAAGGTTCCCCCATAGAGCCTCCAGAGGGAGTGTGGCCCTCCTGGCATCTTCATCTCAGCCCAGTGAAACTGATTTTGGACCTCTGACCTCCAGAGAAAACAATTGTGTTGTTGGAAGTCACCAAGTTTGTGGCAATTTGTCATAGCAGCCATAGCAAAATAATACATCTACCAAATGATGGTACATTCAGAAGGGTGGGGGAGACTGTGAAAGGTCAGAGCTGGTGAACAGAGAAGATCTGGGGGTGCAGGTCAGGTGGCTTTGCCTCACGACTCCAATCCCATCTCAGGAAGTCTCTCACTCACTTCTGCTGACCTGCTGACTCTGTTAACAACGTAAGTGTGCCTCCCTCTGTGCCTTTTCTAGGCAAGGACTCTGTAGTTTGAACAAAGTGGGGCAGTATTTGGCAGTTCCTGCTTTAGATTTTTTCTGAATTTTTTTCTTTTTTTTTTTTTTTTAACATTTTATACAGAGCTGGGGAAGAAGGTGACTGGAAGGATATTTCCTTAAGTCATAAATATCCCTTGTCATCTTGAATTCCACACCTCTTCTTTTCTCCCAAATTCAGAAGAAAAGCCAGGTTATTGCTTTGCCTCACATTATGCTGAAGGCTTCTCTGCTATTCAGCTCTGGCTTGAAGCTCTCTCCCCTTTCTACTACACAAGCGGGAACATTTGAACATCTGCACTTTGATCTTACTTAGCTGGCTGTGGGACTTTGAAGCTGAGCATCCTGCTTTACTCCAGTTCAGTTTTCTTGTTGGTAAAATGTGGGTTAGGACAGCTGGCCTGCCTATCTCTTAAGATTAGTTTGATACTGACAGTGAGATACCACTTGCACAAGAATATGTTAAACTGTAAAGCTACCCAGCACTCCAATTGTTTCATAGATAGGGCATCTATTTCCCCAAAAGGTATAAAACCTCATTGCTGCTAATGAGCGGAATAAGAACTACCATCTATTGACAGCCTACTGCATGCCAGATACTTTTCATTCATCTGTCGTTCACTCATTAATTCATTCAAAAAATATTTATTGAGCACCTAAGATCTAAGCATCTGTGAGCATACAGTGGACTAAAGAACAAAATTAGAAGCAGTCCCTGCTCTCCTGAGATTGCATTTTTGTAAAGAAGGCAAAGAGTAACTATGAGAAGCCAGCATCTGTATAATGACAAGTGATGATAATTCCATTAAAAGAAAGAGTAGGGTGTGGTGGGAAGGCTATTGGGAATGGGTGTGGCCTATATTAGCTGGAAGAGTCAGGGCCCCTTTGCACTTTTTCATACTTTTTTTATCCCAATTACATGGAAGAATGTCAGAGAGCTTTAAGCATACAATGATCCACTTAGGAGGCATTTAGGTTAGGCAGAGACAGCATCCTCTGTGATGCGTGTTATTGTCCCCATTGCCATGAGAAACAGGTTCAGAGAAGTGAAATGGTTCACACAAACTTTTCCAGTAGAGTATCAGTACTAGAACTCATAGCCAGATCTGTCTCATGTTTGAGCCCAGAGTCTTTTTTTTTTTTTTTTTTAGAAATTTGTCAGGTTGGTTTCCATACAACACCCAGTGCTCATCCCAAAAGGTGCCCTCCTCAATGCCCATCATCCACTTTCCCCTCTCCCCCACCCCCCATCAACCCTCAGTTTGTTCTCAGTTTTTAAGAGTCTCTTATGCTTTGGCTCTCTCCCACTCTAACCTCTTTTTTTTTTTCCTTCCCCTCCCCCATGGGTTCCTGTTAAGTTTCTCAGGATCCACATAAGAGTGAACATATATGGTATCTGTTTTTCTCTGTATGGCTTATTTCACTTAGCATCATACTCTCCAGTTCCATCCACGTTGCTACAAAGGGCTATATTTCATTCTTTCTCACTGCCACGTAGTACTCCATTGTGTATATAAACCACAATTTCTTTATCCATTCGTCAGTTGATGGACATTTAGAGTCCAGAGTCTTAACCTGTAGCATAGCTCTAAACTCTTATAAATTCCTTTGTAACCACGCTCTCTATCCCCGAGGCCACTCATTTCCAGTACCTAATACAGTACATTTTTCTGGAAAGATCTGTTGAGTTTGTGTTTTGTTTTGTCTTTTTAATTCAGTTTCCAAAAGAAAATCCTAAAGTGAACCCCTCCCAGTTCTCTGGGGTCCAGACCCCTCTCCTCTTAACTTCCTGCATGCTGGAGGACAGGGGAAGGAGGGGATCCTGGGGGCTTCTGCCCCTCCACCCTACTCAACTGATAACAAAGCTTTGAAATGAAAATTAAGTCATAAAATCTCATAGAATCTGTTTAACTTCCATTCCTTTTCATATGCCTCTCCATGGATATTCAAGAGCCAGGCCTCAGTAGATTGTAAATCTGCTTGGTGGCTGCAATCAGAGCAATTTCACAAGCAGAAGAGAAAGTCTTCACTCCAGGGAGCCTGAGCTTCCCCCTTGCAAGCTGCCTCGGAGATGCAAGTGAAGGAATTCTCAGTCATTACAGTGACGCTTTACCAAGCCTGGTAGGCCTCTAGCTGGAATCAGAGGAGGTGGGATCCAACGTGTCTCCCAGTGCACCAGTGCCAGCTCAGCTAGACATGGGAAACTAGCTGGGAAGAAGTAGCCTTGAGCACAGTGCTGGTCTCCCACAGTGCCTCACGGAAGAGAGGATAAATATGTATTGAATGAGGAATTACTCTCTATGTAAAATAGGAAATAATAGTATATACCTAGTAATGTTGTTAAGGTGATTAAATGAAATAACAGTACATGGAAATTCCTACCAGCGAAAGAACATACAAACAAAAGAAGTTGGTTTGCTTCCTCCCAACCTCCCTCAATCCCTTCCCTTCCTTCTCTCCCTTGGCTGCCCTTAAGAGTGACATCTCCTTCAGCCTCTTTCTGCCTCCTGCTTTAGAACCTCTTCCTCCTGCTCCTATTTTTAGCAGGAGACATCTTTACCTAGCTGGCAGAATAGCTAAGAGGAAAACTTTTCAAAGCAAGCCCGTGGAGCCAGGGATCTGTCTCTTAACAGTCTTCCAGCCAAGTGTGGGAAGATCTGAGAGGTCAGGACAAGACTTTCCCCAATGTTTCCCACAGCCTGTAAAGCTGAACTGTTCCATTGGCCTTTCTTTCTAAACTTATTTCAGGGAAAGCAAGGACACAATGAGGTTTCTAATTTAGTTTGCCAGTGGAAGACACAGATCTGATCTTTACCCATCACCCTCACCTCCAAACACAAAGAATTGTAAACTAAGCTGCATTAATCTTACCTTATATTCTACTTGTATTCATCAACACCAGCTCTCTATTATAGTATTTATGACTGGAAGTGCATTTCAATTGTTGGTATCTATTATAGATAGATGTCTCCCGCCCTAACTCAGAACTTTTCCAGGGTAAAGATTTGTCTTATTCATCTCTGTCTTAACATCTGGTATATAGTGGGCCTCAAAAAGAAAAAAAAAAAAGACTTGAATAAATAAGTTTATTTAGTGCTTACTCTATACACGCCCTGCCATAATAGAGATGAGTGAAGGAAGTGTCCAAAATTCAAGAAACTTACAACCAAGATACGTATACATACTCAAATAACTGTCATTTTGTAACAGTAGATGCTATGTTACCAGATCCAGTATTCAGTATTAATCAGTCCATCCATCATTTCTTATGCCTTAAAATATAGTCAGTGTGGTGAAAACACCATTTTCTATCAGCAGAAACAGAAAAGATGTCATGTGAGTTAATCATTTTGCAGTTTTCATTATGCAAATAAGACCAAATGAAACTGACATCTTTTTGCCAGGCAGGCTGGCAATAGGTATTTATTAGCCTTTCATTGGTATTATTTATAATATGGGTAACAGTAACAGTGTTGCCTAGGAATAGAGTGATAGACGTAAGTCAGATTTAAAGCTACCTATGAGCAGTATCATTCCCAAGGTCTCTTTTGAATCTATACTTAATGACTTCTCTCTCCCCTCCTCCTACCCCATCACCATCACTGTGAAAATAAATCAGATCTTCCAAGTCCTGTCAGATGCCTGCTGAGGAACTGTCTGCCTGTTTCTTACTGCTCTCTTCCTTTGAGGTTTCAATGTAATCTTTAGTTGCTGTCAGCTCTAAGAGGAAAAAAAAAATCAACACTATATTGTATTGAAATCCAGAAGGACGTTTTTCAGTTGCCTCCTTGGAGATTGGACCTACAGGTTGGAAATGGACTGTGATGCAGTTACACACTCCGGTTTTCAGCTGGGGACTCATAATTCATATTTTGATCCATAATATGTGGCAGGGGAGCTTTGCTACAAGGGGGCATATTAAGTACAAGACATGAAAAGGTAATAACAGTGGATTCGTTCCTCTGCAAAACTAATCAGGCATCCTTGAAAAGTTTGGTATCTTAATAGCAGGCAGGCAGGCAGGAAGGAAGGGAGGGAGGAAGGGAGGAAGCCAGGAAGGTATCCAAAAATGAAAAACCTGTGCAATCTCACTCCTCTCTTCTAGGAGTAAAGGCTAGCTTCCAGGATAGATCCCACCTGACAATCATAGACACCTGCTGTATCAAATAAAAGCTTGCACTTAAAGAACCATCTAGCAACCTAGCCAAGATCAATTGTCCATCTCATTCTCTATCACCAGGAGCACCAGATATTAACACATTTGCCTAACAGTTGCTGGTATGTATCATATCAAGAACATTCTAGTCTCAAGCAGTGACTTTTCTGGGAACAAGCAGTTCATGTAAGAACTTCTACCTCTAATGCTTACAGTATTCCTCCTCCTGACTTCCCTGGTTTGCATCATGGTTACTGTTCTCTTCCATTCCAACCCTGAGATTGCCCTTGGTCCAACCCAGGCAGATATTTTAGGAAAAAAATATGTAGGAATAAACTTAATCACAAAGGAAAAAGACTTGTACACTAAAAACTATAAAACATTACTAAAAGATATTAAAGAAGACAGCAATAAATGGAAAGACATCCATGTTCATGGACTGAAAGACTTAATATTCCTAAGATGTCCATTCTACCCAAAGCAATCTATAGATCTAATGCAGTCTCTGTCAAAATCCTAGTAACATTTTTTTTCAAAAATAGAAAAATCCAGCCTAAAATTCATATGGAATTTCAAGGGACTCCAAAACAATCTTGGGGGGGAAAAAGAAAGAACATTGAAGGTCTCACACTTTCTGATTTCAAACTCTTACTACAAAGCTACAATGATCAAAACTGATACTGGCAGGGTGCCTGGGTGACTTAATCATTTAGGCATCAGACTCTTGATTTCAGCTCAGGTCATGATCTCACAGTTCATGAGTTCGAGCCCCACTGGCAGTGCAGAGCCTGCTTAGAATTTTTGCTCTCCCTCTCTCTCTTTGCCTCCCCCCTGCTTGTGCATGTGCTTGCTCGCTCTCTCTCTCTCTCAAAATAAATAAACTTAAAAGACAACTGTGATATTGGCATAAAGTCAGACATATAAACCAATGGAATAGAATAGAGAGCCCAGGAAAACATCCTTGAACAATGATCAAATGATTTTCAACAAGGGTACCATTCAATGAGAAGGGCAGTCTTTCCCAAATGGTGCTGGGAAAACTGGATATCCACTTGCAAAAGAATGAAGTTGGACCCATACCTTATGCCATATACAAAAATTAGCTCAAGATGGATTTAAGATCTAAATATAAAAGCTAAAACTGTGGGGTGCCTGGGTGGCTCAGTTGGTTAAGCATCCAACTTCAGCTCAGGTTACAATCATGCAGTTTTGTGAGTTCAAACTCTCTGCTGTCAGCACAGAGCCCATATCTGATCC
The DNA here is from genome assembly GCF_018350175.1 of Felis catus. Lineage (NCBI taxonomy): Eukaryota > Metazoa > Chordata > Mammalia > Carnivora > Felidae > Felis > Felis catus. The sequence goes on from NC_058375.1 coordinate 53,002,216, forward strand.
TCTGTCTCCCAGTCTTTCTCTGTCCCTCCTCTGCTCTCTCTTGCTCTCTCTCTCTCTCCTAAATATAAATCAACATTTTAGAAAAAGCTAAAACTTTTCATGGCATTGGATTTGCTTATGATTTCTTGCCTATGACACCAAAACAAAGGCAACAAAAGAAAAAAATTGATAAATTAGACTTCATCAAAATAAAAAACTATTGTGCATCAAAGAACACTACCAACACAGTGAAAAGAAAACTCACAAGAATGGGAGAAAATATTTGCAAATCATGTATCTGATGAGGGATTAATAACAAGAATATAAAAAGAACACCTACAATTTGACAATAGAAAAGCAAATAGCCTGATTAAAAAATGGGCAAAGGACTTGAATAGACATTTCTCCAAAGAAGACACACAAATAGCTAAAAAGCATATAAAAAAATGTTCAACATCACTAATAATTGGGGAAATGCAAATCAAAACCACAATGACATAGCACTTCATACCCATTAGAATGGCTGTTAACAACAACAGAAAATAAAAAGTGTTAGCATATGGAAACTGGAATACTTGTGTATTGCCGGTGGAAATGAAAAATGGTGCAGCCACCATGGAGAAACAGTATGACAGCTTCTTAAAAATTAAACATATAATTAATATACGACCCAGCAATTCCACTTCTGGGTATATACCAAAAGAATTGAGAGCAGGGACTCAGATTTTTTTACACCAATGTTCATAACAGCATTATTCACAATAACCAAATTAGGTGGAAGCGATAGATAGATAGATAGATAGATAGATAGATAGATAAACAAAATATTATACACACATACACACTGAATTTATTTAGTCCCAAAAAGGAAAAAAATTCTGACACATGCTACAATATGGATGAACCGTGAAGACATTATGCTAAGTGAAATAAACTAGTCACAAAATGGCAAATACTATATGATTCCATTTGTATGAAGTAACCAGGGTAGTCAAATTCATGGAGACAGAAAGTAGAATGGTGATTGACTGGGGGCAGGGGAAGATGGGGATGGGACATTATTGCTTAATGGGTACAGAGGTTCAGTTGAGGAGGATGAAAATATTTGGAGATGGATGGTGGTGATGGTTACACAACATTGTGAATGTACTTAATGCTACTGAATAGAACACTTAAAGGTGGTCTGAAAGGCAAATTTTATGTATATTTTATCATAATTTATGAAAAAGACGACTTTATAATCTGGAAGGAAAAATCTGCTCAAGCTCTGGCTATTCATGGACAAGAACAGATTCTGAGAATAATGCGAAATTTGAATTTTATCTTGGGACACAATTTACCCAGATATATCTGTCCCTGAGAATTATGTGAATCTTGCCCTTTAAAAAATACAACTGCACTTAATGAGTTTTATTTTGACTAGGTAGGATAGTGGATGACCAGATTGAGAACAGGTAGAGTCTGCCTGTCTTTCTTCCTTCCTTTCTTTCTTTCATTCTTTCATTCTTCTTTCTTTCTTCTTTCTTCCTTCCTTCTTTCCTTCCTTCTTTCCTTCCTTCCTTCCTTCCCCTCCCTCCTTCCTTTCTTTCTTTCTCTCTCTTAATACAGGGTTTACTAGAAAACACATAGAGAAATTCTGGAGAAAATCACTCCTTATAGGAGCAAAACTCTTCTTACTAAAATACTAGAAATACTAAAGCCAATAATAGCTGATGATTGTTAGAGAAGAATCTTACAAATAATAAAGAGTCCAAGTCTGCCTTTTTTTTGTAAATAAAAAATTGTTCATATAAAGAATAAGAAGAATAAAGCAGGAAATCCTGCCTTAAGGTATGGGAAGGGCAACGCACATTCACTAGCTTTGCCCACACACAAAGCAATTCATGGGCACACACTTTTCTCGTGGGAACAGGTAGCAGCCCACCTCCTGAGGGGCCTGGATTTTTGGCATTCATTAGCTGGTAATATCTCCAAGGATGAGCTTTCTGGCCCCAGCCTTGCCAGCTTAGACACGTGATGTGTCCCCACTCTGACACCAGGCCAAGCTCTCAGGAGCTGACTCACATTAATGCCATTCATAGGTTGGATGTATGGAAAAGAGAAGGCCAATTCATGAATTCACAGAGATTTATAAATGTCACAGGACCAGAAATAGTCATTTTAACCAGTACATTTTTCTCCCTGTTAAATCTGTGTAGGAAGCCAAATATTAATCAGAGAAGATTGCTTGGCGAACATGAAATCAGAAGTCAGATATTCAGTGTTCACTCACATCAGGCTACAGCAGTGTTTCTCAAGCCCCAAAGAGTTTGATTTACTTGCGCTGGTTTCACCCTGGCTGCGGGTGTAGCTTCAAAACTGCCCGGTTGATTTTAACGTACAATCTAAACTGTAAACCACTGGAGTAGTATATGCCAATGTACCCCAAAAGCTAAGGAATGGCTGCCAGATGTCTTCGGGTGAAGGTCTCCTCTCTGAATTGTGCTTGATACAGCCAACATCTGCCTCAGAGACTCTTGTTTTGTGGGTGACCATCGCCCACTTTTTCCTTCCAAGTGCTCATTTTATAGAACAAAGAGTTGAAGCGACTTGCCTAAGGCTATATAGAGGTAGAATCAGAGCAAAAATTAGTTTTTCTGAACTTCATTGTAGGACTTTCCCACTTCACCCTGGCTTTCTGAGGGCTCTCCAGGGACTGTATAGTATAGGGCCGCCTTGAAACAGCTTCTGGAGTACAGAGTTGACTTGTTCTTACAAGTCATGTCAGGCCCCCATAGTTTGCATGTCATCTGCTTTTAGTTTCTTGAAGTAGGAGTTTGGGTGGGGACAGACTTAATGAGGTCAAGTTGAGACATATTTGTAGTAATTGGAGTCTACACAGACTGGGTACCACTCCTCTGTGCTGCCTACCAGAGTGTGTGTTTAATTACCTCTTTCATACCAATACTTTTAATTGTCTAATTATATGTCCATCTCAGCCATAATCTTATTTATCTCAGCACCCCTAATTTCTGGCACGTGCCAGGCTTATAAATTAATAAGTTATGTTAAATCATCGTGCAGTGGATGTGAGATTCTAGAACTCAAAGAAAGGTCTGGACCAAAGATGTCAGTAGAGGCAGCCAGTGAATTACGCGATGGATGAGATGCTATTGGGGAAAGCTCCCATCTTCTAGCCTCATAAACCTGAATCTGCTCCAGTCTTGTCTTACACACCTAGAGAATACTCCTGCTTAATGGATCATTTTTTAGTGAAGGGAAATGGAGAAAATATCTTGTCCACATGAAGGCAATGTAATGTGCACTTGTTGTTTGGGCATGATACAGTTCTAAATCTATATGATGGGACAGTCCCAGAAAAAATCGAATTGAATATGTGAACATTCTATTAATAAAAGGTACAATAAACTTGTCACAAGAAATCTAAGTAACTTCAAATCAGTAACAGTTTTTTTAAAAATGACAAAAAAAAATGTCCCTTATTACTCTGTATCAAGGTAATAGAGTCAGAAAAGATTCAGTCCAACAATCCACACCTTCTGTTAGAGAGTAAGGATCAGTGGTGTTTCACTTTATAGCCCAGAAGCACTACAAATTTTTGAAGTATCTTCAAACCATCAAAGCAAGATTAAATTTTATTCTGAATAGTTGTTATGGGGCTTATCTACACATATTCCAGATTTTTGAAAGTTAGTAATTCATGGATGGCATGAATATTAACTCTCAGTTGAACTGAATGTGTACCTTTTCCCTACCATTTTTGATAGATGAATGTTTATTTTATTTCTATTTAGGTGTTAATCTTCTGAACCATTCTTCTCAGATACACATCATTGAAACCAAAAAATTTCCATGATCCATGTTACTATTAGTTTTATTCTTTTGACAATATACAGACATATGTTTTATCACTTTCTTTAATTTTAGTTTATCCATTGTCCTCATTTCAAATGAGATTCTCTAAATTGTTTTTTTAATTTAATATTTCATTCAATAATATTTTAAGGCCATTCGTTAAGTCAGAATTTTGTCCATAATGGCCTGGTGAGCTAAAAAGAAGATAAGCATTATTTTCCCCATTTTAGGACAAGGAAAACAGGGCTATGCTTTAGCAAAAGAATCCAACTTTTCCAGTTTCTGTAACTAATTAAAATGTTTTGGTTCAAACAGCAGCAGTAGACCAGATTACTAGGTCTTCATTACTCAAAGGGCAACATCAGTTTGAAGGATCAATCTTTTTCTGTTTTTTTTTTTTCCTCCATTCCCATTGGCAGAAAGGCAAAAATGTAAATCAGTGAGATTAAATTGAAACAGATCTCAATAGTAGCCATACAAGATTATAGAATCAAAGAAATCTAGAATTGGGAATAACTGGTGGAGCATTTAGCTTAGGGATAGCATATGCCATGAATGATGTAGCTTCCCCTTACTCTCCATCCATGGCAGACATCACTAATCAATTATTAAGCCTAAATGTGGCCCAACGAATGTTTTCTGCACAAGGCCCCTGGCAGCCATTACCAAGTAATTTGAGTTGCCAGTGAGGTCCTACCTAATCATTCTACATTATGAGGACATGGAGGCCCATAAAGGTGCTGGCCCAAGGTCACTCAGTGGCTGATAGACTAGCCCTATTCCGTATCATGTAAAAATCCATTTTCTTATGAGATATCCACAGAACCCAGCAAGGCCACACAAGAATCTGTATAGGATGAATCATTTCTATCTGAGAAGACAGACAAGTTCCTATGGCATCAAGGTACCCAACGGGACATTACTGTTCCTCCTATCCCAGGAAGAGGGTTGGAGATTAAAAGGAGGAAAACTAAATTTTTCCCCAGCCTTATAACTGTGGGATTATACAACTGCAGGATTCTTGAAACTGTCCCACCAGGTAGCAGGGAAAGAAGGAAGGTGTCCTGTTTCAAGCAATGGTCCACAAGAAGGGGCGCCCAACTCCATTCCTTGTCCAGGTTCCCTCAGCTAAGGTTTGGAATTTCTGCAGAAACACTTCACTTTCTAGAAAACATTTTCACTGTCTAGACTAGAGTTGGTAGTAATGAAATGATTTGTTGGGATGACACTTTGATCGGACTTGGGGAATTGGATAAGAAGTCACCAAGATGAGGGGGTTGGCTGGCTGTTAAGTTGTTTCTGAAAAAGAGATCCCAGGCTGCTGCACCAGCTCTGGAGATCCTGAAGTAGGTCTGATTGTGAAGGGAAGGTGCCAAGTGAGTTTGGCAGCAAATGAGCTGCAGCTGATTGAGTTTCTCCTGCCTCTCCCTTTGAACTCTGGGTGGGGGTTGTGGTCTCTGTAATTGAGAGCAAAAGTTGGTGTGCAACAAAGCATTCTCAGAGAGCCATGGGGACTTGAAATCAAGGTCTTGGGTGCTTTTAAAGGACTAGAAGGAAAGGCAGCAATGGGGCAAAGACCAATTTTGAATGTAATTCCTTTTTTATCCAGGCTTACTTGCCCCTAAAAAGTGCCACTAGACCTTTGTGGAAAGAAAGGGACTTAAAGGCAGCAGTCGGAGGCACTGAGAGAGAAGTAGAAGCAACTGGGGGAGAAAAATGGGAAAGACTCTGGATGGCAAGACCAAATTTTCCTTCCCAAAAGAGGGTGGGGTAGAAAAACGTACAGATCTAGCTGGGTCTAAGTATGGTTTGCTTTTTGAGTTAAGCATTTACCTTCCCTCGGAATTCAATGATTGGCAAATGTAATAACTGTGCGATTGAATGAAAGGAAGGGAGGTTCCTTAAGCCCATTTGGCAAAGAGCGGCTGTTTATAGGCCTGCGGGCTTTCCAAGCCAGTTGATACACAGCCTTTTTGGTCTGCCGACAGACTCCTATCTGAACCTCAGAAAAGGAACAATGCTTCCATAGACTTTGTCAGCCCTCTCCTGGGAGGCTCTTTTGGGGGTGTCTCTTTCACCCAGGTCGAAGGACCAGAAAACTAATTTCATATTCAACTGGGAGAAAAGCATCTGTGATTTTTGTTGTTGTGCTGGACACATAGCACTTTACATGGACTTTCTCATGTATGCCCTCCCCCGCCCCCATAGTCTCCCCATTCCCACTGAGAAGAGTGAGGCTTGGACAAGTCAGGTCTCCAGTCCAAGATTCCAGAGATAGCAAGAGTCAGAGCCAAGACAAGAAGACAGGTTGACCTGACCTCACATCAAACCCCTGAGCAAGAATGCTCACCCAGTAGGTCACAACCACTGAGCAGAACTGTTAGAAAGATCAATTCAGTTGGGAAAACCAGCACTTTGTAATAACATGAAATAAAATAGAAAATATAAAGGATGTCTTACATAAAGAGTAAGTATTGATTTGTGATACATTTATTTTAATTATACATATATATGTATACATGTATATGTGTTCTTGATATGATTTGTATATGGTGTTCTTGATACAAAATTAGTTTCTCATGGTGGATCATGGTCAAAAGAGTTTAAAGGCTACTGTACCAGGGAAGCTGGGTGGTTCAGTTGGTTGAGCATCCAGCTCTTGGTTTCTGCTCAGGTCATCATCTCATGGTTTGTGAGTTCGAGCCCCACATCAGGCTCTGTGCTGACAACGCAGAGTCTGCTTGGGATTTTCTGTCTCTCTGTCTCTCTCTCTGTGCTCCTCCCAACTTGCACCCTGTCTCTCTCTCAAAATAAAAAGTAAACTAAAAAAAAAAAAAAAAAAAAAGCCACTATACTAAACCACTCAGCAATTCTGCTTCCCTGTGTAGGTGGGAGAAAGCAGACTCTCTAATTGGACTTTAAAAAATTTGTGGAGAGAGAACAAAGGATGGACTCCTCAGAAAGCACTAAAAGTAGAGAACTCTGTTAGTCATTCCCTTTAGAGCTGGAGTCAACAAACTTTTTCTTGAAGGGCCAAAGAGTGAAAACTTGAGGCTAACTAGCCAGGTGGGCTCTATCATCACTACTTAATTCTACAAAAGCCGCCATAGACAATATGTAAATGAATAAGTGTGTCTGTATTGCAATAAAACTTTATTTACAAAAACAGAGAGCTGAACTGTGAGCCATAGTTTCCTGACCGACCCCTGGCTTTAGAGCCTTAGAAAAAGGAAGTACCTGAATTGGCATAGTCTAAGCCTGTAGCAATTGAATGGCCCCAAATTATGAGGCCCCAATTTCAAATGATCATTCCCAAATTAAGTGTTCAGATTTCTGTTTCTGAAGACATAATCATCATTCCTATGTTTTTAGGTGTATTAGTTATGCATTGCTGCATGAAAAATTTACCCCATAACTTTGTAGTTTTTTAATTTTTTTTAATGTTTATTTATTTTTGAGAGAGAGAGAGAGAGAGACAGGGCGTGAGCAGGGGAGGGACAGAAAGAGAGGGAGATACAGAATCTGAAGCAGGCTCCAGGCTCTGAGCTGTCAGCACAGAGCCCAACATGGGACTTGAACTCACAAACTGTGAGATCATGACCTGAGCCAAAGTCAGACGCTTAACCTACTGAGCCATCCAAGTGCCCAGTGTAGCTTAAGATGGCATCATTATTTATAGTTTCTGCAGATCAGCACTCCCTTAGCCAGGTACCAGGAATTGTGGGGAGCCATTTTAGAGACTGCCTACCAAATATAGACTAGGTGTTTTATTCATTTAACAAACATTTATGGAGCACCCACTGTAGATCAGGCACCACTGTAGGCAGTAAACAGAGCAGACAAAAATCCCTGCCCTCATTCTCGAGAAAGAAGATAGACAATAAACAAAGAATCAATATAGACTATCAGATGGTATTAGAGACTAAATACTTGTGTTCCCCCAAAATCATATGTTGAAGTTCTAATCACCAGTGTGGCTAAATTTGGAGATGGGGCCACTAAGGAAGTAATAAGGTTACATGACATCTTAAGTGTATGGCCCTGATCTGATAGGATTAGTGTCCTTAGAAGAAGAGACACCGGAGCACTTGCACTCTGTCCACCCCACCTGGCATTCATGTGCAAGCACTGAGGAAAGGCCCTGTGAGGACATAGTGACAACTGTCTACTAGCCAGGAAGAGAGATTCCTCAGAAACAGAATTTGTTGGCAACTTGATCACAAACTAATAGCCTCCAGAACTGTGAGAAAATAAGTTTCTGTTGTTTAAGCCGCCCCATCTGTGGTATTTTGTTATGCCAGGCTGAGAAGACTAACACAGATGGTGGTAAGTGCCATGGAGAGAAATAAAACAGCATCATGCTGAGAAAGAGTTTGGCATTTTAATATGGGTGGTCAGGGTAGGCCTCAGGAGGTGACATCTCAAGCTCATAGGAGACAAAGGAGTGAGCCAGGCAAATATGGAAAAGAGTTTCAGGCAAAGGGGACAGTTAGTCAGACCTTGAGACTGGGGAGCATGCTTTCCAAGGGACACATTTCATCGTGTTTGGTACAAAAATGTATGTGGAGGGTGGGGAGAAGAACATGAAGGCTTACCGTTGGTCACTGCAACAAGGTTTGCTTTCTCATATCCTGAATCCAAGGGGGGAGTCCCTGCAGGGTTTTGAACTGAGCAATGCCTTGACCTAACTGATGTTTGGATGTGTTCCTCTGGCTTCTGTGTGAAGAGAGATTAGTAGGACAGGCAAGACTGGATGTAGGGAGTCCAGTTAAGAGCTAATAGGTTTAGAGGGGGTTACAGGTAGAGGTAAGGAGATGGCCACTTCTTGCTTTCATTTTCAGAAGCAAAATATTTGTGTTTCAGTTTCTTCATCAGCAGACTTTAATCACAAGAGCTCTAGACTAAGAAGCCAGGAAACCAGGTCCTAGTCTGGATTTCACCAAGTTAGTGGGGAGGTAAGAGGCAAAGCAGTTAAACAGACTTAGTTCTCTCTACATCTAAAATGACAGTTTCATGGCCTGTCAGTAGAAGGTGGATTTAGGACAAATGAACAGTTAGATTACTGTTCATTTTAAGCTTGATCATTTCTTGTAAGAGAGGGAAAAAAAAAAAAAAAAAAAGGAAACTGCTGAGCTTGGCCTTCAGCAAAATTAAAAAGCAATTACAGGCAAATTGATAGCATTAAGAAACCCCTGTGTTGAATCTTTAGGCAGCCTAGAGCCTAAAAAGACTGAGAGATATGAACCACTGAATTTTCCCAATGCAAATGAACAGAACAGAATTGAACCCCAAATAAGACAAGATCCTATTGCTTAGGGAGTGAGTGGTTTTACAGACAGTCCAATCTCTCTAATCTCGCTCCATGCACTCACATGTCAAGTCGGATGTGCCGTGACAAGGCGTTGTCCCTCAAATAAAAGGATTAAAAGAGTATAATTCACCATCCATGCCACCCCCTGGAAATCCACTGGCAGAGGTTGGTAGGAGCCCCATCAGGCATCCAATAATATTCTTGTGAAACAGGTTGAGACTCAATGATGATTCTAGAGCCCTAGCAGGCACTCTGTCCAAGAGAAAAACACATTTATACCACCAAATATAATTTTTAGTAGCAAAACTACAATTTTTAACTGTTGATGGGCAGCACGGGGGGTGGCACTTACCGTTTCTGGACTGCCCATTGCCTACCAGGTACCCGCATATGTTACCTCACTTATCCCTCACAATGACCTTGAAAGACAGGCCATCCTGGTTTTTCAGAGGAGGAAGTGAGCCTGACTGGCCTAAGGACACACAGCTAGGAAGTACGGAGCTGGGATTTCTCCCGGCAGTGCTCCCCTGCTAACTTTTGTTAGAGGCGTTGGCTCTGATCATTACATCTTAATGTTCACTGAGCCTTGAATTGAACATCAGTCATGTATTTTCCATGTTCTAGCAGTTTTCATCCTGAAAGCTAATCTCATCAATATATTGGGGAATTTAAGAGCACCAAATAATTTCAGAAACTGTACCAGCCCGTAGAACTACAGGATAGGTTATAAGGCTGGAGGCAGTAGTGAGAGGGTTGTAGTGGCCTCTGCAATCCAACTAGTTTATATTTAAACCGTGACTCCACAACTTAGTATCCAGGTGACTTTGGGCAAGTTAACTCTCTGTCCTCCGTGTTTTCATGTACAAAGCAGAAACAAGAATTGCTCATTAAGTTCTGCGTGTTTTAAATATGAAAATTCACATAAATCACTTAGAACCATGCTTAGCACACGGTAAATGCTCAGTGAATGTTATGTAGTATTGTAGCTTACCTAGAGAGAAACTTCTTTGAGATTGCCGATGCTATTTTCTTGTCCCAGGCTACAAGTTTTTGTGCATTTGTTTCTTTTTAGTAACATGTCTCAGAGACTGACTGATAGAACTCTCTTCCCCCAAAGTTATAGCTAGTCTTGGATCCTCATGGTCCAGTAACCACTGAACTGGGAGTATACCGGCTTATCAACTCAAATCCTGGCACAGAAAAGTAGGTTTGTATCTGTCCCATGATTTTCCCAGAACTCTGGCATTAAAGCCACCGTGGCTGAAATCGCATGTACTCTTTAAGTATGCTCCATGATGTTGATGTTCTAAGTGGCCTTCCTGAAATGTGCTCTTTCAAAGACTTTTCCAGTCACAGAACTAAGTAAAATGGTCAAGGTGGGGAGTGTTGCCAACTGAGGGAATGCATGAATTGCCAAAATGTAGTGGTTGCTGCATAGCTTCTGATCAGTCTTTGCCCTGCAAGACCCAATGTTTCAAGAAAAGCAGGATATCCAGATTTTGGATTTCTTACTGTCTTTTTTTTTTTTTTTTTGGTGGTGGTAAAAATCTCATGCTTTTCAAATGTTGACAACTAATTTGACGGGGGAGCCACAGGCAACTAATGAAATATCAGTAACTGATTAAATGTTGGCAGCTAATCAGATGGGGTCCATAGGCCAACAATGCTTTATCTGTGGTCTAGCCTAGCTCCCTGGTTTGAGCATTTTAGATTATTAGTAAAAGAATAAAAGTTAAAGGAATGGAAATAGCCTCAGGGGGGAAAAATCTTTTAGGAATGTTTTGTGATCTGGGGCCAAGAGCCTATTATCCAGGCATATAGGTTTAGACGGGCCCCAAAAAACTGCCTACAGGAAAAGGTTTTCTTGCAAATCAATTCACTAGTGTGAAACCACTTGAAACCACATGGTAGGGGATAACTTGAAGCTCCTAAGAGAGCTGGCCCCCCATATTTCCCAGCTTAACTGTGAAAGCAGAAAGGATTTTGGAGGAGCTGACCTAGGCGGCCTCTGGAGCATTGCCACCATTTAAAATTAGGACCTCAGGGGCACCTGGGTAGCTCAGTCAGTTGAGCAACTGACTTCAGCTCATGATCTCATAGTTCGTGAGTTTGAGCCCCACATCGGGCTCGCCACTGTCAGCCTGTCAGCACAGAGCCCACATCAGAGCCTCTGCCCCCCCATGCCCCTCCCCTGTTCATACTCTCAAAAAAAAAAAACAACCCATAAAATTAGAACCTCAGAAGTATTTCATAGCCCATGTGGAACTTTGTTGACTTGCATTTGTAAAAAAGGAGCAAATATTGCTCTTTGTATCTATATTAGAATAGGCTAGGTTACCTGCAGTAACAAATGAGTGGGTGGGTAACTCTGAAGTATGTTCTAAGCTGTCACCCAGAGTTCTCCAAAGGTAGTGAGCACCAGCTGCCCACAGCAGTCACTGGCTTCTGAACGTACCCCGTGTTAGAGTCCTTCCTTTTTCTGTCTCACTTTCCCATGCCTCTATCAGCACTTCCTCAGATTACTTCTCACACAAACCACTTGCACGCAAATCTTTATGGGAAACCCAAAGGAAGACAGCCAGCTTCCACTTCCCTCCACCTCAGCATCTTATGTCTGCCATATTATGCATGGAAATCTAGAAGTGTGGCTATACTGCAATGAGACAGTTTGTGTAAGAATATTTGGGGGAATATAACTCAGCTTATGGGACCATTCTATTTATATTGTAACTGACTCACACAGGTCAATCCATCCTTAAGGTTGTTACATTAATGACCCCCAATGAATCGAGCCTCAAGTATCCATGCCCTTGTATAAACTCAGCTTGACCATGAGAATGGCTTTGACAATGAGACATCAGCAAGCAGAAGATTGAGAAAACATTGGGACTTGCTCCCTTGGAATCCCACCTCCACCATAGGAAGAAACCTAATCTCATCTCCTTGAAGAAGATCATATGGAGCGTAGCACCTAGCAGTCCTAGCTGACTTACCAAAAAGGGAGGATGGACCTTGGTTTAAACTTCGCTGTCATTCCTAGACCACCTAGAAAGACGCTGGATAGATGTTCAATAAATACTTGCAGACAGACTGGTTGATTGGATTTAGAAGAAAATCTCCTTTAAATCCTTGGGTAATCAAGAACTACTCCTTAAAGGGGAGATGAAGAAAAAAGACAAGTTGTTGAGGATAGACGTGTGTCAGGTCATGTGGCCCTCAACACTCGTCAGTATCAAGTGAACTTTGCATTCTCTATTCTAAAGCAGCAGATTGCTAAAAGCCATGTCTGATGTTACTTGGTTAGTTAATCAGATAACTTATTTCATAATTACTACATCTAAGTTTAACCATTAACAGATGAATGAGTATTCTGACAGGAGAAATCTCACAATGGGGGAGAATGAGAGCATTTGATGAAGAGAATGCTCATGATAAATGAGTAATAATAAATTGATAGATATCTAATTGATAGATGTCATAGTAATAAATTGAACCTCATTCATTGAACAAATACTCCAGCGCCTACTACGCATCAGCCACTTTTGTCCCAGAAAGGGCAGCAATCATCTAGGTCGCCCACACCACACCACCACTGCCCAGGTAACAGATGAGAAAACCAAGGCTGAGAGAAATGTGGCCTATCTAGAGCATGACACCCAGGACTAGAACTCCATTCTCTTCCTTCCTGGGTTTGTATGTCATCTCAAAATCCCTAAACAGCACACCAGTTTTGTTTTTAGCTGTGTGATCTTGATTCAGTCATTCACCCTCTTAAATCTCATCTGTACGGTGTTGAGAATGCGCCAGATGAAGTCTAATGCCCTTGCCAGGGTCAATCTCTATATAACCCTATTTATCTCCTGAAGTAAAGTTACTATAAATGTTCTTAGAAGTTTGAGCTTTTAGACAGGAACCATAGATGCCAGCCCTAGAGGAATAGCCTTTATATGTGTGTAGTCCCAATTTAACCCACAGTAATAGAAAGGGATTTTCCCATAGGCTGGGTTAGATGGTCCGGAGGTGGAGAAAGAGGCTTTTAGCATGAAGTCCTCTTGTTGAGAAAATCTCTTGTGATGATATGCATTGAAAAACAGCCTATTCTGAATATAGGAAGAGGAGGGAAGGAAACTGTTTATTATTATTATTATTATTATTATTATTATTACTATTATTACCACCATTATGGTAAATAATATGTAACATAAAATTTACCATCTTAACCATTTTTAAGAACTACACTTTACTAGGGCAACTGGGTGGCTCAGTCAGTTAAGCATCTGACTTAGGCTCAGGTCATGATCTCGTGATTCATGAGTTTGAGCCACACATCGGGCTCTGTGCTGACAACTCAGAGCCTGGAGCCTGCTTCAGATTCTGTGTCCCCCTCTCTCTGCCCCACCCTTGCTTGTGCTCTGTCTCTCTCTGTCTTTCAAAAATGAATAAGCATTAAAAAAATTTTTTTAAAGAACTACACTTTACTGAACTACAGTTCAGTAGTGTTAAGTATATTCACTTATATTAAGTATATTCACTGTGTGAATTAAGTATAACACAGTAGTGTTAAGTATATTCACTGTGAAACAGATCTCCAGAATTTTGCAAATATGGAACTATAGTCATTAAACAACAGCTCCCCTTTTCTCCCTTCCACCCCTTACTCATAACTACCATTCTACTTCCCGTTTCTATGAATGAGATACCTCATATAATACTGTAGAATCATATAATATTTGTCTTTTGTGACTGGTTTCTTTCAATTAGCATTATATATTAAAGGTTTCTCCATGTTGTAGCAAATGCCAGGATTTCCTTTTTTTAAGGATGAACAATATTTTATTATATGTATATACCATATTTTCTTTATCCATTGATAGACATTTAAGTTGCTTCTGCTTCTTGGCTGTTATGAATAGTGCTGCTCTTAACATGTGTGTGCAAATAGTCTTCAAGACTCTCCTTTCAATTACTTAGGGAATATACTAAAAGTGGGATTGCTGAGGGGTGCCTGGTCAGCTAAGCGTTTGACTCTTGGTTTGGGCTCAGAACATGATCTCACATTCATGGGTTTGAGCCCCACATTGGGGTCTGCACTGACAGCATGGAACCTGCCTGGGATTCTCTGTCTCCTTCTGTCTCTGCCCTTCCCTTGCTCTCATGTGGTCTCTCTCAAAATAAATAAATAAATATTTACCAAAAAAAAAAAAAAAGTGGGATTGTTGGAGCATATGGTAGTTTAATTTTTTAACTTTTTGAGGACCTGCTATACTGTTTTCCATTTTATAGTTCTACCAATAGTGCACAAGGGTTGCAGTTTCTCACCAACAGTTATTATTTTCTATTCTTCTTTTTCCTTTTTTTACATAGTAGCTGTCCTGATGACTGTGAGGTGATATCTGAATGTGGTTTTGATTTACACTTCTCTGCTTATTAGTGATGTTGAGTATCTTTTCATATGCTTATTGGCCATTTGTGTATCGTCACTGGAGAAATGTCTATTCAATTTCTTTGTGCGTTTGTACATCAGGGTTATTTGATTTTTTTTGTTGTTGAGTTATAGGAGCTCTTTATATATTGTGGATATTAACCCTTTATCAGATATATGATTTGTAAATATTTCATTCTGTAGATTGCCTTTTTACTCTGTTGATTGTTTCCTTTGATACACAAAAGTTTTTAAGTTTGATGTAGTCTCATTCATCTATTTTTGTCTTTGTTGCCTGTGCTTTTGGTATAATGTTCAAGAAATCATTGCCAAGTCCAATGTCAGTAAGCTTTCTCCCTGTATTTTCTTTTAGAAGTTTTATAGTTTGGAATCTTTAATCCATCTTGAGTAAATTTTTGTATGTAGTGTGGAATAGGGTCCAATTTCTTTCTTTGTTTTTTGTTTGTTTGTTTGTTTGTTTTTTAACGTGTAGATATCCAGTTACCCCAGCACCATTTGTTGAAGAGACTGTTCTGCCCCCATTAAGTAGTCTTGGTATCCTGGTCAAAGATCATTTGACCACATATGTAAAGATTTATTTGGGGGCTTTCTATTCTATTCCATTGGTCTGTATGTCTCTTTATGCCAGTGCCACATTTTTTTATTACAGTAACTTTATAATATATTTTAAAAACAGGAAGTGTGAGTCTTCCAGCTTTGTCCTTTCTCTTCTTTTTTTAAAAAATGTTTATGTGTTTTTGAGAGAGAGGGAGAGAGAGAGAGAGAGTGTGTGTGTGTGTGAGCAGGGGAGGGACAGAGAGAGAGTCACCAAATCTGAAGCAGGCTCCAGGCTCTGAGCTGTCAGCACAGAGCCTGATGTAGGGCTCAAACTCACAAACTGTTAGATCATGACCTGAGATGAAGTCAGACACTTAACCAGCTGAGCCACCCAGGTGCCCCAGCTTTGTCCTTTTTCAAAATTGTTTTGGTTAATCAAGGTCCCTTGAGATTCCATATGAAAGTCACTGTTTTTTAAATCAGGGCAAAATCTATGGTACTCCCTATATAAGCACTATGAGTTGCAGTCCTATAACCACATTCACTCCTCAGGTAACATGCTCTTTCTTCCCTTCCCCATCACAGCACACATCACACTCTCTTGGACTTGTCTGCTTGCTTGACTATAAGTTCCTTTCTTTGTCTTGGGCTTTAGCGCAGTGCATGGTTCATAGCAGGGATGTAATAGGAACTTTGAATAAGTGCAAGTTAAAATGAATGAACGAGAGACTTCAACACCCAAAACTCACTGGCATGGATGTTGATCTTTAATTCAAATCGCAGAGAAGGACATCTTGGCTTATACCAACCAGAAGCAGGACTTGTACAACACAGAAGAACCATTGGACCAGTAGCCTCTCCCACTACAGTGTGGAGCTGGGAGACATACAAAAGGAATAGCAGAAAATCTTCAAGGACACAGAACATTTCCCATCCAGAACCCTGTTAGGTGGAGACCTCCTTCCATCCCCAGAGGCTTATATTCTGCTGATCCTGCTGGACTCTTTTAAAATTGATACTTCTTCTAGTCCTCTCACCTGCCTCCCAGAACAATGGAATCACAGACTGTGCCTGTCTTAGATTGAGTTCCCTAAGGGCAGAGTCTAAGGCAGAAATTCTTGTGCACATAATTTAGTCAGGGACTTGTCTAGATGAAACTAGTAATGGAGTAAGGGAAATGGGAAAGTTCTGGGAAGAAGCTGAGCAAAGATGTGGGTTCAGCCAATGTCTTGCCTCAGCCTGATTCCACAGGAAGCTCTGAAGTATGAATGGCACCAAGAGCCGCCCTACCTTGAGGCAAGGGGATCAGCCTTCGGTACCTTGTGGTAGTCATTGGCTATGGAAAGCACAAGTGAACATGGATAATCTTGCAGGTATTCCCAGATGGGAATGAGTGATTCTCAGGAACATGGAGGAAAAGCCAAAAAAGGAGGTTGGAGAAAAGCACCAGTAGCATCAACTACACTTCCTTTCTTGCTGATTTTACTCCCTCTACTCCAGAAGAGTGTTTTTCTTTTATTCTGTCAGGCAGTTCTAAGTTCTCTTCCAAACAAAGGGCCAAGAAACTCAAGGGAACATTCATCAATTTTCCTACTGCTGCTCCTTAATGCCCGTCCTGCCCCCCCAATATGGCTTCTGTGTTTTAAGGGACTATTGGCCTGAAATTTCTCTAACCCTGGAAATTCCCCCAAGTGGAGGTGCTAACTTGGGACCCAGGAAATCCTTGATCTTTTCATCTGATCAGCTGTCCCTGTCCATTCATCTTAACGGAACATTCTGAGTTTCGAGGTCAATATTCTAAGGGGAACAATAGTCTTTCTCTTAGCCTTGGATGACTCTATCCCCTTCATTGCCTGACCTCTGGGCAAACCTTTATATACAGTAGCCCAGCTGTGTTGTTTGTATGGTTGCAAAAGTGGGAGATGTGTACCCACAATCTCTGCAGAGTGATGGGCTGTTTGCCTGCCTCCATACCTCCATGTCTCTCTAGCTAATATATAAAGATATATGTGGTAAGATAACCTAAAACCCTGCCCCTCCCTCAATGGTTGAAAGAGAAACCTGGTGCTATGAGAGAAGCTTTTTGAACTTAGTGCTCTTCATACTAAAGTGATTTGAAGAAACTTTGTAATGAGATCCAGAGCATGGTGGATGTGCATATATCCACTCCATACTTAAGCCCAGAGACTGGGTTCTGTTACAAAATTTGGAGCTCCCAGAAAAGTCTAAAGTAACCATCTTATGGAAGATAGCACAGTTTTGTCACAACCAACATATAAAAATAGAGGCAGAGACCAAGAGAAGGGTCAACAAGGTGATGCATCCTAATAAATTCATGTCCTTCCAGAGACAAAGGGAAAGAGATTCAACTAATCACAGAACTTTGGTAATAACATTCAAGGCACAGTTAAGAGGTACATCCCAAATATGACCGATAGGAAGAAGGGCAAAATAATGGGACTTTCACCAGGCTGGAACTGGTTTTCTCCCAAAATACCTAGAACCAACACAATGGGCAACCACAAATATTCCTTTACTTTCTGAAGATGACATCACAACATGAGAAATTAATGTGGCTAATATTAAAGATGTTGACCATATTTCTTGTGAAGTAATAACCCTGGCCATTATCATGCTAAAATGATACGCTTCTCCCTCCCTTTCCCTATCCTGGGTTCTGTGACAGATCTTCCTCATGTTCACTGACAGTGAATAGCACCATGATAAAATTTCTTATTTCTAGTCCCTAGATTTCTTCTCTGACCATGAAGGCAATTAAAGGGGCAGGTAGGAGAAAGCTAAGTTCTTTCCAATACATGTGTGTAGAGGGAGAAGAAAAATCTCATAGTAGCCTGGTGGGTTGAGTGGGACGGGGTGGGGCACAAAGCTAGCCTACTTCTCTCCCAAGACTTTGTGTAATTCCACTTATTACAGGCCCTTATAATCTCTCTAAAGGTCCAAACTCCTTACCTACATTTCTCAGTTTGGCTCGGCGCTGGCTATTTACCTGTCATCTTTCAGCCCATACCTGCTTTTCTCTATTCTGCTCTATAATTCTGAACCCCAGGGTCTGCATACTACTTGTCCCAGGATTCCTTGATGTCTGGCTTCCTGTTAATTCTGCCAGTAGGGGTCACTGGCAGGACATAGAAAGTAAGAAGTTAGAAAAGCCATTCTTCCTCCCTCTGTGCTTCTAGCACCTTCTCTTGGAAGTGGCTGCATCCCTCTGGCAATCCCCACCTTCTCTGTTAGGAACCATATCAACCATGAGACCTCTCCGCCATGGTTCCAGCAAAGCCACGTAGCCCTTCTCTGTACATCAAGGCTCTGGTAACATCATCTTCATCCCTCTGTCCCCAGCTCTAGCATTACTTACAGCTGCTGCTTCATATAGTTACTTAAACTGTGAGTTACTAACCACCCCCTTTGTGCTGGTGCTTTCACTCTCTCTTTCTCTCACTCTGTCTTCCGCCAGTGTTTTCTCAACTTGGACTCTTATTAATACAGACCCCAACATATCTTTCTAGTCTTATCTCCTGCTTACCACTAAAACCACATAGTACCTCCCACCTTGACTCGTATAACTCCATAACTCGTATGCTCCAGTCATACTCCATTTGCTCCTTTTTCTCTAAGGGCATACGGCTATCTCTTGAAAAAGACCATCAGATACAACTTTGATCAAGCAAAACTAAGTTTATTAGAGTTCCTATAGGAAAAGAGAACACTACCTTGCTGGAATTTTAGTAACATCTCAGAGGGCAAGTTAGGGAAGAAGCAATTTAGGCCTTGAGGGCTTGAACAAGGTGATCTTAAGAAAGAGCTTGTAAGACAAGGAACTTGTTAGGATTGGACAGATTTTCTAACCCAAAAACTTTGGATACTAAGCCATAGTGAGATGGGAGCCTTAAAGTGACTTTGTTAAGTTGATTCAGTATCATCTTCCAGAAATGAGTAGTTTCTAGAACTAAGTTATTTTGCTTGATCTTTGTATTGTTTAGCAGAGGGGCAGGGCAGTGTACATGGTTCATATTTTGTTTCCCAGAGGGAAATTACATTAATTTCAGTTCTTACCTGACCACTTTTCTACCTCTTTGTTTATTTACAGCATTTCTTGCCCTTAGAACATATTTTATCTTTCACTGCATGTTTATTCATTCATTCAATGCCCATTAGTTGAGCATTTATTATATGGCAGATACTATCCTAGGCACTGGGGGACACAGCATTGAAAAAAAAAGATGAGGTCCCTAATGGAGCTTATACCTTATTAGAAGAGAGAGATAATAAATAATATAATTTTAGGCAGTAATACGTTCTATGAAGAAAAATAATTTAAACAAAGAGAATGTGGCTATGACTAGGAGTAGGGGACTTTTTTAGATAATGTGTTAAAACTCTATCCATTCTTTAACACCAATTAAATAAATTACCTCTTCAATAAGTCATTGTCAACCATTACATATATTGAGATGATATTATGATATTGACTCTTTTTTTTCATCTTAGTAATTCCTTTTTATTATACCAAACTTCCACTATTAAAACTCTACCTTTTGACTAAGTTTATTGTCCCAGTAAGAACAAAGAGTCAAAATCTTGGCTTTGAGTTCCAAAATATCAATGGTAAAACCTGGAGGATTCATATAAAGTAGTTTATGCCATAAATCAAGAGATGGGAAGATTGTATGATTGTATGATCTGTGCTGTGAACATAGCATCACAGACAGAATATAAAAATACTTTCTGAGCTAGGGATGTGGGGATGGACTGAGAGACAGGAAAACATGGGAGGAAGTAAACTTAAAGGTGAGCGAGAGCTCTGGTCCCTCACCCTTTTTGGGATCAGTCCTGCAGGTGACCATGTCATCTACCACAAGTAAGTGTAAAGAGATCTCAGAGCAGAGAGCCTGTCCCTCACCTCCTCCCTAAGGAGGCTTCAAGCTTCTCAGAGAAGGATCTAGGAAAGCAGCAAAAGCTGAGAAATGGACTTGGGAATTCTCAGAGATTCCTGGATACTCCTGAGTGGTACAGGCTTGTAGCCAAATGTTTCCATGCTCCAAAGGCAGAGAGGGCTACAGGAGGAAAGAGGCCTCATGGACACCAGATGCAAACCCAATCAATAAATAATATGTGGTTTATGCAAGTTATAGGAACATGGCAAGGCCTCATATATCAACAACAGATGCAGTAGAGAGGACAACATTTAAAGACTAGACAAGAAACCTAGACTTCAGGGGAGTCATAGGACCCAGAGATGTCATAAGACCCCAGGTGCCCCTCCCCCAATCCAGTGTATAATAGTTTGCTAAGACTACCGAAACAAAATATCACAAACTGGATGGCTTAAACACCAAAAATGTATTGTTTCACAGTTACAGAAGCTAGAGATGTTGACAGCCATTGGTTCCTTTTGAGACTTGTGAAGGAGAATTTGTCTTTCCCCTAGCTTCTGGTGATTTGTTGGCAATCTTTGGCATTCCTTGGCTTGGAATAATGTCACCCTGGATTTTTGCCTTCATCTTCAAATGGTGTTCTCTCTGTGTGTATGTCTGTCTCCAAATTTTCCTTTTTCATAAGGACACCAGTCTTTTTGGTTGAGGGACCACCCTAATGACTTCATTTTAACTTGATTATCTCTATATAGAACCTAACTCCAAATAACATCATATATTGAGGTAGTGAATAGTAGGACTTCAACATATGAAGTTTGGGGGGTAGGGACACAATTCAAGCCATAACACTATGTATATAAAACCCTTGGGAGAATGGAAGTAGAAGAAATTCAAATTTGACTGAAGAGGACCAAGACACTGAGTTGTCCTGTTTGTCAAACAGGCTGTAACATGGTCCCCATAGTCCTTACATCCTGGCAATGCCTTTGCAATGTCTGCCTCTTGAGTGTGGGCAGGATCTGTCACTTGCTTCTAACCAATAGAATATGGCAAAGGTAATGGGATATCACTCCTGTGGTTATGTTATTTATAGAAGACTCCATCTCACTGGTAGACTCACTCTTTGTCTCTTGCTGGCTTTGAAGAAGTAAGGTACCATGTTGTAAAAAAGCTTATGGAGAGGGTTACAAGCAAGAAACTTCTATAAACTGAAAATGACAGCTGGCAAGAAGCTGGGGTTCTTAGTCTTACAAGCACAAGGAAATGAATTCTGACAACAACTGGAGTAAGCTAGAAAGTAGATTCATCACCAACTGAGGCTCCAAATGAAAACCAAGCCCTGGCCAACACCCTGAATGCAGCCTGGCTAAAGGCTCAGCTAAACTGCACCCAGATTCCTGACCCACAGAGACTGGGCAATAATTTAAAGGTGTGGTGTTTCGATAAACTTAAAATTTAAAAAAAAGGGGGGGCACCTGGGTGGCTCAGTCAGTTAAGCATCCAACTCTTGATCTCAGCTCAAGTTGTAATGTCACAGTTTGTGGATTCAAGCCCCACGTTGGGCTCTGCACTGACAGTGTGGAGCCTGCTTGGGATTCTCTCTCCCTCTCTCTCTGCCCCTACCCCACTTGTGCTCTCTCGCTCTCTCTCAAAATAAATAAATAAACTTAAAAATTTTTTAAAGCTGCTAAATTTGTCATGATATTTTACATTGCAGTGGAAAACACCTCAAGTTATTAAGAGTTTTATCATTAGGTGAAGAAATTTGTCGGTCAGGTGGTGGGTGAGGAAATACTTATTTTCAGTCATAGAATAATAAAGAGAATTACATTTTGTACCTGTCAATACTTAATGAAAATCATACTTATTCTATCCTACATCAAATTAATCTCTTTCTTTTGTTTCTACTGCTTTACCCCACCCTCCAGTTTTAATATAGTCTCTGGCATTTGATAGTTCATCGTTCCCAGGTTTATTTCCTCAAGGAAAATACCCAAGTTCTGTGACCTGGTAGTTGGTAATTTTGTTCTTATGGGAATTTTAATCATGAGTGCTTTGAAGACAGTGTGAGACCAAAATGGCTTATTGGTGAGTCAGCCTAGCAAACTGGTGCCTCCCCAGTTTTTCTATAGGACTTGCTTAGGGGCTGTAGTCTATTTGGGGAGCTTGCCTGGCCAACATTACATTAACTTTAATCAAGAAAAATACCAACACTTTCTAAAGATGCATTTGTTTAGTCTTCATATGAGAATCAGAGAATATCACTTGTCCATACTAAAGAATCCCATCATTATTATTGTTATTAATTGGGTGTCTTAGAAGGGGGCTTTCAGAAAGGAGGAGAGAGAATTTATTCGTTGCCACTGTTACAGCTAGCAGACCACCCAGAATCAGAGCTCAGTGTGGCTTTGTTGTTCTCTTTTCATTATCAAGGATGTAGTAACTCTAGTGATATAACAAAAATGCTCTTTGTGAGAAAAAAGCAGACTGATAGTGCTGATGATGGCAATAAAGCGAAACTAACGTCTAAGAAAGTGAAGGTATTTGGATTTTGAGGATTAGCAACCGTTTTAGGATATGTTCCCTGTGAAGGTCAAGAATCTACTCTAAAATGTGCAGATTGTAAAAAATTTGGAAAGGAAAACACTAAAAGGGAGAGGCATACCATAAGCCTATTATCCCCAAATAACAAAATTAACATTTTGGAATATGTATTTCCAGACCTTCTTCTATGTGTTTTAAATATAATTGAGATGATAGTATCCTACCTTTTATCTCTAATATATCAAAAAAAGCAAGTTCCCATACCAATCAATCACTTTGAACAAATGTGTTTTAGCAAGTGCTTTCTATTCCTTTACATGAAAGTAACATAATTTGTAACATAACTAACTTAATAATCTCCTGATTGGTCACTATTTTCCCACTTTCATTACTATTATAAATAATACTATAATGAACATTTTATAAATAAATTTTAACTAAAATGTCACATTCTTAGGGATATATGTGTGTATATATATATATACATATATACACATATATATACATATATATATACATCTGTGTAGATGTTTGTATACGTGTGTATACATGTATGTGTGTGTGTGTGTGTATAAAACTAGAAGTGAAACTACTGAATCAAAAGATTATGAAATTTTAAACTGTTAATTCGTATTACAAAATGCTTTCCAGAAAGATTGGTCTCGTTTGTTCTAGCTGTATAGGACAACACCCATCTCACCGTAGTGCTACTAGCATTATTATCATTTTTAATAATTTGATCATAACGGTGATATGAGAGAAAGATCTACTTCATTTTGATCCCAATCTGCTTTGCAAAGTGTTAAGAACTATTTGTTGAATAAAGTTGCCCTTTACCACCGATTTCCTTCATCTCCTTCTCTGTTAAATAACTATATATGCTAGAGTCTTTTTCTGGACTCTCTTTCTGCTCCATTCATCTAATTTTTGAGCATGTACTACAAATACTGATTTGTATGTTTTGGTATCTGGTGGAGCAAGTCTATGTCATTAGTTTTTTTGGTATACTTGTAAGCTAATTTTACCTTTTTAGAACAATTTTGGTCTCCACCTCTGCTATAGCACCAACTATATTTTACCTTAAATTATAGCTACATAACATCTCCCTGAAGAAACAGAAAGTCGTTGGAGTTGGAAATTTTTAAATCTTCTTTTTTTTTTTTAACGTTCCCCTTTCTGTACCACACTTACTTATTCACAGAATATAGTGAAGGGGTCTCAACTGCGAGCAAGTGGTTTCTGTTGGAACCAACTCTGGAACTGGTCATATTCTCCTCCTCCTTTCTGAATATCCAGAACCTGGAAGCAGCTACTCTGTCTCCCCTGTTTCTCTTTTTCCTCAATCACCGTCCTGTCACATCCAGCAATTCCTTAAGCAGACAACATAAAGAATTGGCAATTACTATCGAGGGTAATTGGTTCGGCACATCGCCCTGTACACATCCTTCCTACCCACTGGCACTATTGCAAGATGAACTAATAGATCATTATCATTATACAGGATGAATGAAGATATAGCTAGATATTAATGAATTTTATTCGGTAATTGCCCACATAACAGACAAAATTATCATTTAAAAGAACTATAGTTACTAATTAGGCTTATTACTCCTTCAAGGGTGAAGGTTCCAGTGAGGAGAGGTTATTACATATTGCCCTAAACTAAAACTAACTCCAACTATCATGTATGACTTTTGGTGTCTCTAAAAATAGTATAGAAGTTAACTAGGGATATTTTAAAACCAAATAAGTGGCTTTCTATTTATTTAAGAAATTCATTTGGTCAAAACAGTAACTCCTAAATCAAGCTGTGCTTTGGAAACTCGTGAAGATTGAAAATGCAGCTTCCTTTATACCATAGAAAGCTGGACACTGTAAGGCCAGGGCTGGAACCAGGAATTTAGGGTTTTCTCTTTATTTTTTATTTTTTAATTCCTTAAGTGATTTTAATACATTAGCCTTTTGGTACCACTAGCCTAAAATACATTGTTAGCAGGGCTGAGACCGTTGTAATACATACACTCATTTTCACCAAGACAAATGCTACACAATTCTATGCAAGACCGTTATGTGTTGCAAGGGACCCAAAGGAGTTGATTCACAAGTATCTTGACACTCTCGTGGAAGTGATGAGAAAAATATACAAGGAGCTCTATTTAGGGATATTTTGCTTTCCAATCTTCACAGATTGAACTTTTAACTCTTGGATCAGAAAGGCATGCCCAGGACTGGTGTTCATGTGAGCAGAGGAGGACAGTATGAACTGAAAGACACCAAGTAAGTACGTTCCCTTCTTATTCCCTCCCATCAGCCAGCACTTTGGCAAATGAGCTTTCCTACTGCCAATATAACTGCCTAAAATCCTATACTTAAAAATTAATTCCTTTGAGTCACTCCCTAATCATTTCATTCATTCTACATGGTAACTGAGCATCCATAATTACGAGATAGGATGGTAATCTCTGGCAACTGGGAGATGAGAGAGACTCGGTCTCTGTCCTTAGGGAGTTCAAGTCCGTGTGGAATGCAGTCCTATTCTTCTATAATACAGTATGATATGTACTTAGAGAAGAGGCTTTGGAGCCCAGAAGAGGTTAAATCAAGAAACAAAAATCTATCAGCCTGCTGTTAAAGTCTTCAAAATGCTGGTCATGTTGTAAGGAAGTCAGCGGGATTGTCACTGCACACAAAACAATGCAATTTGCTTGATGCTGTTGTCACTGAAGTTAGAGGGTCCAAGGGTAAGTGGGCCGGAATCCCAACTGTTGGCTCTTTTTTGCTCCCTTTCTCCACAACTGCCTGGCTAGCACCACCAGGCCAAAGTCCTCTGACTAGGCAAGTGGCCAGGGGCTGCTGGGGTGGCCAGTGGTGTTTTTATGAAGGCACTCAGCTGCATGGACTTGAAGAATGGGGTAGGAGCAAGTGCAGCTGCAGCAGGAAGAGGTCTGTGAGGAGACTGATGGGACAAGGGACAAGGGGTTGATGAACCCAGTGCCAAATTATAGCAGGTCACCAGGGTGCTGGCGTGACCAGAAAGGTGGAATCACCAAGTCTTCACAGACCCCACTGAACAGTACAAAGCATGCCATCTGGTGACAGCCTGTCCCGAATTATTCTGGATCCTTGTCTATTTGCCGTTTTCTAGGTTTCTGGCCTCCAAAAGGTATGCGAAAACTAAACTCTAATTGAATCCACTGACTCCGGTACATCCATCATGCTGCTGTAATACAATACTAGCATAGCCGTCCCACACCATACTGGTTTTCTTGGGCATCCTTATCTGCATAAACATTCCGAACTGCCTTTTTATCTGACCCAGATGGTCTATAATAATTTCCTATGATTAGTCCTATGTTCCTTTTATCTTTTATTTCCATCCAAATATATCTTGTCCCACTGCCAACTTATTTATTATGTGACATTCTTTCTCCCTTCAGACACACTATCCTCCTTGACCCATGTTGGCATAATTCCCCTAGCCTGTTGTGTCTATCTCTTATATAAACTTTCCATCTCCAAATGATTCGGAATCTGTTTCTGGTTTTAGCCTCCCCTTGGTAATCCTTGTTACATAATGTGTCTATTATATCTCTTGGTATTTGTTTTCTTTCCGTTCACTTCTTACCATGCATATGAAAGTCATTTGTAAGGAGAGCTGTTTAGAATTTGCTTTTATTTTTCCTTTGGTTTCTTTTCGGGTTCTGCCTCCACCCTTTGAGTTCTTTTAATCTCTGACCCACCTCCCTTTCTCAAGCCCCCTTGATTTGCCCATAACATGCTAGTTTATACCTTTCTCCCAGATGCATGCAATTTTTACCACTGTGGCTTTTGTAGTGCTGTGGTTTTGCAGAAAGAGTTGGCTGTCTTTCCTGTAACTTTCTAGTCTCCACCATTCATTTGTCTAGTGGGAACTCTGCTCAAAATCGGTTTTGTCCATATCATTAGCATGTGCCTAGAGCCTGAAGGAAATCTGATAGAGACTTTTCAAAAAATGTAATAAACTCATTTTATGTTTTCATGAGACTTTAGCTGTCTGTAATAAGTCCAGAACAACCAGTTGAAAATGAAAACATTTTAACTCACTGCCTGTTTGGTCTATAGGGAGTTGAAGAATTTTCATTATTTTTTTCACTAAATTCTTAATGACATTTCCCCACTTTCTCACCTAAATGTCCTTTATGTCGTTGCTTTATGTGTGCAGGCATATGTAATTTACATCGCCTGCACACGCCCTTCGCATTTGTGGATAAGCTGTCAGATAGGACGTTACAAATATGTCTGTACTTCCTATACCAACAGTGATAAGGGGTCATGGGAAAAGGAGGGAGATAAAGCAGTGAGCATGAGTGGAAGTCTAGTGGCAACTCATACAATGTGAATTTCCTCATGGAGGCATTATGTCTTTAGTCATCTTTGTTAAACTGGGCCTCAGTTTACTCATCTGAAAATAGGGATAATATTAACAATACCTACACTAATGGGACTCCCGTGAGGATCACTGAAATACTGTCTAGGAAGAAATATTTTATTAATGGTGATCAAAATAACAACAAGATGTGACTATGGAAAATCATCTGGGTATCATTCAGTAGATTTTTGTGCCAGAGAACTAGTAAGTAATTCAATAACCTTAAAAAGAAAGTAATTTTTCCTATGGGAGTAATTTAGTGCCTCGGAGAATCCAGATGAGCATAATTAACACATCGTTGTTTAAAGTACCTGAGGGCAAAGTTAGCCGTGTTGAGATCCCATCCTGACAATAATGTGGTTTCAAGTTCAAAGGGTACAGAAACCAGGAGAGGGATCTCTGATTTGAACATTCCACTGTTTAGACCCAGGGCACAAACTTAAGTCAACACAATTTCCAAAATATTGTTATGAAAATCCTTGAGCCAATTGCATTTCACCTCACTCAGAAACATGGAATTTAGAGGAAAAGAGATCTTGAACTCTCTATTGTTTGGAGTAGGAGCTGAGACTCTGGAGTCATGTCACTTTCATGAAAATAACAGCAAACGTAGTTACTGGCTATGTGATCTTAGGTTATTTAACCTTCCTGAGCCTCAGATTTTTCAGATGTAAAATAAGGAAAGTAATTAGTATCTATCAATTAGAGTAGCTATGAGGAATTTTTTTTCATGAATGAAAAACCCTTATCACTGAGCTTGGCACAGAGTAAGCACCCAGTAAAAGCTTGTTTTTATTATTATTTTGGAAAGCTGAGGTCCAAAGAGAATTTCATTTACCCAGAGTCTCACAAATATACTCCGCAAAGAATGAGGTTTTTTGTCTCTGACATTGAGTTAATGTCAGCTCTTTGGGCTTTTTTTTATTTTTTTTATTTTTATTTTTTTAATTTTTTTTTTCAACGTTTATTTATTTTTGGGACAGAGAGAGACAGAGCATGAATGGGGGAGGGGCAGAGAGAGAGGGAGACACAGAATCGGAAACAGGGTCCAGGCTCTGAGCCATCAGCCCAGAGCCTGACGCGGGGCTCGAACTCACGGACCGCGAGATCGTGACCTGGCTGAAGTCGGACGCTCAACAGACTGCGCCACCCAGGCGCCCCTCTTTGGGCTTTTTCCACCACACCAATAAGCCCTCCATATTTTTAATTTGTCCTTTTTTTTTTTTTTTTTTTTTTTTTTTTTTTTTTTTTACAGTAAGCTCTACACCCAATGTGGGGCTTGAACTACAAACCTGAGATCAAGAGTTGCATGCTCTACAGTCTGAGCCAGCCAGGTGTCCCTGTATTTTTAATTTATACTCACCTCTTTCGATTACCATTTTGTCACATCCAGTAATCTTTTATCATTATGTAAATTATTCATAGGAAAAAGAATCCTTATTACTTTAGGCAGAGCTATTAATTTTGGATAAAAGACAAGTTATATAGTTATATAGATAGTTGACTATCGTGTTTTCTTACCTGTTGGTCACCATTGTTCTCTCACCTTTCAGATAGTAAGCTCATTGAAGTAGTGTCCATGTCTTATTTATATGTATAAACCCCTAAGCCTTTCCAACTTCTATGTTACTTGTGTCTGCAAAATATGCTGAAAAGAAAGAAACTCAGTAGTATATTACAAATTGTTACTAAAATTTTTATTGTATGTATTTCTCACTATAGCCTATTTTACTAGAGGACACCAAGGCTCAAAAGAGGTCAATAAGTTGCCCAAGATCACAGTACTCATAACTGCCTAGTAGGAAACACGAGCCCAGGGTGACTGATACCAGATCTTCATTATCATAAGAAAAGGTGGGGGTGGACATTCACAGACTAGCTGTATCTATTCAGACACAAGTTAATCTGAATTAAAATCTATCACTATTACAAAACACACAGTTTTTGAGAAAAGAACAAATTTCACATGGCTCAATTATCTGAAGCATAGGCAAGTCCATTTGTTGACACCAAATTGACTATTTCTTCACCAATACCGTGCATGTTATGCATTTCTTTTTTTTTTTAACTAGGGGATTCTGACTGACATCGCACCACATGAGATCAGTTAAGTTTCAGTCCAGAGTTTGACTGGCTATAGGGTAGTGTGTGTTTAATCCAACCCATACCACCATTTAATTGTTGAAGAATCAAAGTTATCTTTTATGTGACAGTCTTTGTCTCTTCAAACACTGTATCTGTTTTGATCCGTCTTGACTTCATGTTGGGGTTAGGTTTAGAACCTGTCAAAAACACTTTTAACAAGCTTGTTATAAAACACTACTCCAGGAGAATCAGCTGAGTAAATTAATGTCTCAACAGAAGAAAATATCCTATGATTATTATATCTGAAAACAAAGACCCACAGAGCTATGGGAAAAAAAGAAACAGGACAGTGAAATCATAGTGAATCCATCACGAGTTTATTCACACCTGAAATGATTAATAATATGTATATTTTGTGAAACAACATTAACTTTTTCACCAGCCATATTTTATGACTTCATACAGTTAGATAAAACATTTATCAAAATCTTGAGATGTATTCAAACACTGAGGCTAGGGGGTTAAATGTCAGATAAATAATAAGATCAATAGAAAAACAACTTGCCAACAAAAAGTTCTTATCGCTTAATATTGAACATCAAGAAAGTCAATGGAGAGTCTTTGTTATATGCAATTTAAAAAAAAGTCAATTTTAATTTTAGTTTAGAGCTTCTTCAATCTGACTAGTCAGCAGTTGAGGTGTTTTTGTTTTTGTTTTTTAGCAAATTGGATATAAAACATTCTATATTCTTCATTTTTCTATCAGCACAGAAAAGCCAATTTATACCACAGTACCTTTATAAACAAGTATTTTTATATATGTGATTCGCTACAGAGTTTTCCTTCAATTAAGGCCAATTTTATTCTTGAAGAGAGACATTATATTCCTGATTTAATACTTTCATTCTCAAAACAGGGATTTATATTATTTTATTTTCACTATCTTAATATGACCTTGGGACAGTAATGGATTAAGCAAGTCCATCAGGATTTTATCTTTCAGGGATTGTGCTGTCTTTTGGGCATTGAAAAGAGACACATGTCTGGCAGGGTAAAGGGGGCCCTAGTGCAGAATAATTAATGTAATCTCAGAAAAAAAGGAGATTTTAGACCTCACAGAAAGGCTATAATCAGTCTACACGAAAGTCTAGTACTTCTGCTCTCTTCAGTTCTTAGTGGTTATTTCTTTCAAGCTATCCAACCATTCATCCATCCATTATTCCATCTGTTCCTCCTCTTACCTATACGCATATAGATTTGTTTGTTTGTTTGTTTGTTTGTTTGTTTGTTTGTTTTAAGTAAGCCCTGTGCCCAAGGTGGGGCTTGAATTCCTGACCCTGAGATCAAGAGTCGCATGCTCTACTGACTGAGCCAGCCAGGCACCCCCATATAGATACATTTTAAATAATGGTGTTTATCAAATATTAGCATTTCTTATCTCTGGATGATGAGGTTTGGGGTGATTTATAGCTCCTTTCATTCCTCTGTATTGCTTGAATTTTCAAGAGGTAAACATCATCACTGTAGTGGATTAAAATTGGCCACAAATTCTGTATAGATATTTTCATCAAGAAATGGAGTCTATCTCCCACCCCTTGAATCTTATCTGGACTTGTGGCTGGCACTGACCAATAGGACTCAATAGAAGAATACACTGAGATTACCAGGCTTACCCTCTTGGAAGCCTGAGACACCTAGGCTGTAAGAGTGCCAGCTGAAAGACCACATGAGGAGATAGTCCCAGCAACCCCAGCTTTTCCAACCGTCCTAGATGAGACCCTAGACATGTGAGTTAGACCAACTTACCCCAGCTGAATTGCCAGGTGACTACAACTGCATGAGTGAGCACAGGCAGAATCGTAGAATATCCTAGTCAATCACAGACTTATGAGACATAATAAATTTGGAGGAGGGGTGGTTAAGGTACTAAGTTTTGGAGTTATTTCTTACATACCAATTATAGCTGATTTATTCTCTTTTTACAAAGGAATAACTCCAGTACTCTTAAAAGTCTAAATAAGATGCTAAAGTCTCCATCCTATAGAAGAGGGGAAATTCTCCTCAGCCTGAATTTTTCCAACGGGTTCATAATTTCCATGTCAATATGTGCTATAGCCTTTTTTCCCACTATTAACCACTCCTGACATTCTCCATTATTGCCTTAGTCTTTCTCTCACCAGCCCATTTCATCCCACAAGTCTTCAGTTGCCCCAAAGCACTACAAACACAAACCTTGTATATGTCTGAGACTTTTCCTAAAGGCAAAAGACAAAATGGTACCGAGGTTGTACTGTTTATCTATTAGTGTGCAATAAATTACTCCCAAATGTAGCAACTTAAAACAAGCAATAAACATATATTATTTTACATAGTTTCTGTGGATCAAGCCTTTAGGAAATGGCTTCATTGGGATCCCATTGGCTTGGGATCTTTCATGAAGTTGCAGCCCTGAAATCAGGACCAAAATCATCTGAAGGCTTGACTGGAGCTGGAGGATCTGCTTCCAGATGGTTCACTCACATGGCTGCTGGTAGGAGCTCTCTTTAGTGCTGCTTGAGAGGCCTCATAACATGAGAACTCACTTCCCCCAGAGTGAGCAAGTGATCCAGGAGAGCCAGAAAGAAGTTGCAATGTCTCGTATGGCCTAGATTTAGAGGCCTGTTATTCCTGGGATATTCTTTTGGTTACAGAGTAAGCCCTGTTCAATGTAGGACTACACAAGGGCATAAATACCAGGAATTGGGGATC
The DNA here is from genome assembly GCF_018350175.1 of Felis catus. Classification (NCBI taxonomy): domain Eukaryota; kingdom Metazoa; phylum Chordata; class Mammalia; order Carnivora; family Felidae; genus Felis; species Felis catus. Next base: position 53,034,021 of record NC_058375.1, read on the forward strand.
ACTGAAGATTGTCATCACAAATATCTTAGGATGAAAATGATTCATATCATTAGGAATCAGTATCTGAGATCTTCATCTCATTAGTGCACCACAAAAAATACCAACAAAATTCCCCAACCATGGAGAATCGTACGGTTGTTGGCCATACCAGAGAGCCCACTAGAAAGATCTGAGCCCTGCACCCTAATGCACAGCTAAATATATCCAAAAAACAAGGTGTCTTTTCTGAATTTCACACAAATTTATTTGAAAGCTTGAAATGTACCTTTGGCACTAAAGAAAAGAACAGAAGTAGAACTTAAATATTTATAATGTTTTAAACAAAATTATGCAGGGGCGCCTGGGTGGCTCGGTCGGTTAAGCGTCCGACTTCGGCTCAGGTCATGATCTCATGGTCCATGAGTTCAAGCCCCGCGTCGGGCTCTGAGCTGACAGCTCAGAGCCTAGAGCCTGTTTCAGATTCTGTGTCTCCCTCTCTCTCTGCCCCTCCCCTGTTCATGCTCTGTCTCTCTGTCTCAAAAATAAATAAATGTTAAAAAAAAATAAATAAACAAAATTATGCCAATTCTGTAATCCCAAATAGAGAAAAGACTTTTGAGAAGTCACTGGAGAACTGTTAATATGGAGTTCATTTCTAATATTTGCCCCAAATCTGCAACTTACTGAACTTGCTGTGCAAAATTCGATCTCTTCCAAACTTAGAAACTCATCACAATATTTAAATTACCCACCCCTATTAGCTCTCAGTTTCTTTCATACTGGAATTTTCCTATGCTTTGAGACTGTTGTTTTTAGACTCCCCAGTATGGTTCTATGGTTCTGTGATACCATGTTCTAGGAATCAATAGGAGATAAGCTCACAGAAAAATTTCCTACATTGTTTTGCTACTTTATATTCAAGCAGAAAAAAACTTGAAATGTAAACTCAGGGCTACCAATTTCCAGGCTATTGCATCGATACTCTTCATTTTTGTCCTACCAAACGCAAGGTATTTGCAATACACCATGATCTAATCCAACCACATCAGTTTCTCAGACTTTTGTAGGACTGCCCAATATATATTATGTTCTTGTTGCACCTAAAAGAGCTATTGCTGAGTCATTTAATTGGTTTATAAAGAAGAAGTGTGTGGAGTTGCAGTCACTCTCTTGAAGACACTTTCTCAGAATGTCAGATGGTTTTAGTCTTTTGAGTCTGTGCTGGATGTTAAAATAAACGTATGCTTCTATTTCTTCTTTTTTTTTTAAGTTTATTTATTTATTTTGAGAGAGACAGAGAGAATGAGTGGGGGAGGGGAATAGAGAGAGGGAGGGAGAGAGAGAGAATCCCAGGCAGGCTCCACACTATCAATGCAGAGCCTGATGCAGGGCTCAAACTCATGAACCATGAGATCATAACCTGAGCCGAAGTCAGATGCTCAACCGACTGAGCCACCCAGGTGCCCCATAAGCTTCTGTTTCTTATAACCAATACCTCCTCACACTATGGACCTAGAGCTATCCTTATCTGTAAGAACAATAAATATTAATGTCATGGGTCACAGACCTCCTTTGTTTTTTAATATCACTGTGTAATTTATTATTCTGACTCAAATAAATGATTGCTTTCTCAGTCAAATTCAGTGTATTTTCTTCTTGTTTTACCCTTCCTTCTTCTGCCTCCTTACCCCTGCCTTACCTTTTGTCTGGTTGCTCTGAGGTGATGACTGTGGCCCATAGTCATCGTCTATCTCCTGCTGGTGCGTGATGGGGTGCATCTCTTCCCCCAGCAGCTTTTGGTCCTTGGATATAAAAATATCCACCTGCATCTGTAAAGATTACCTTTGTCTCCCCACAGCCTATGGCTAGCAGGTCCCTATACTCCTTATCCCGATTTCAAGGCTCCTTTGAGTCTATTGGCCTCTCTTAGACAAATCCACAGCACTTTGCTAGGCACAGAGCTGGCTTCCTGCTTCACACTGTACACTTGACATTTTCTCAAACTTCCCTTAACCTCATCCCAATGTTGCTTTACTCCCACTGCTGTCCTGGTGCTTAGCTCCAGGCTGAAGACAGGTTTATCTATGAGGTGTGGTTCTTCCAAACACATTCTAAGAGGTGAAGATGAGATTCCCTGTGTTTTGAGCTATTCCCCATTTTCTCTGGGGTTTCCACTGGCCCAGCACAGAATAGGAGCACATGATCCCTTCCTTCTCTGAGATGATTTCTGATATCTACCTTCTGTTTATTCTCTGCTCCTTCTATATGTCTATGTTATCTTAAAAAATATTATTATATTTTAAAATCTTTATGCATTGTTCCCAACTTCTGTATTTATGATATTAAATTTATATACCAGCTCTTACCCGTTTACCTCTGGAGTTTCAAAACCATGCTTTGAGCATGTGGAAAATCTTTTCTCTTTCAAGATCCCAGGTCTTACAACTCAAAAGCCCTTTGATTTTCAAGACTGTTATCTCTGTTTAGGTTTCAGAATGTTTTGGTTTTTCTAGGGCTGCCATAACAAAAGACCATGAACTGGGTGGCTTAAATAACAATTTATTTTCTGACATTTCTGGTGGCCGGAAGTCCATGATCAAGGTGTCCGTAAGGTTGGCTTCTCGTAAGGCCTCTCTCTGTGACTTCCAGATGCCCACCTTCTTGCTGTGTCCTCACATGTCACTCCTCAGTCTGTGTGCTATCAAAGGAAACAGTCATGTTGGTTTGAGCCCACTCATATGACCTCATTTTACCTTAATTCTCTTTGAAGGTGCTATCTCCAAATAAAGTCACACTCTAAGTGTTAAGAGTTAGACTGGGTGTTAAGACTTCAACATATGGATTTGGAGAGGAGGGTCATAATTCAGCCCACAGTACAAAATAATCTTTTTTTAAATGTGTTCATGTGTATTTATTTTTGAGAGAGAGAGAGAGAGAGACAGAGCATGAGAGGGGGAGGGGCAGAGAGAGAGGGAGACACAGAATCTGAAACAGCTCCAAGCTGCAGCCCAGAGCCTGACATGGGTCTCGAACCCACAAATCATGAGATCATGACCTGAGCCACAGTCAGTTGCTCAACCGACTGAGCCACCCAGGTGCCCCCAAAATAATCTGTTTAGAAACTCAGTTGACTTCTAAGTTCCCTTTGGGTTCTTTTGTAACCTCTTTTCTCTGGGGAAAATGAATACAGATTGTGGCAATTGACTCTGTGGATGGAGGGTTGCAGAAATCTACACAATTATCATGGTTTACAGAGCCCCTCCCAATCTTTCACAATCATTTCCAATCTCTTCTCTCAATTATCCCCATATTTCACTTTCTCTGCTCTAGCCAGCAAAATTTCTTTACGTTTACTTATTTTTGAGAGACAGAGAGAGTGTGTGTGAGGAGGGGAGGGGCAGAGAGAGAGGGAGACACAGAATCTGAAGCAGGCTCCAGGCTCTGAGCTGTCAGCATGGAGCCCAATGCGGGGCTCGAACTTGTGAACTACAAGATCGTGACCTGAGTCAAAGTCGGACACTCAACTGACTGAGCCACCCAGGGGCCCCATACAAAACTTCTTTTAAATTCTCAAAATCCACACTGTGTCTCTCACCTCTGGGTCTCCAAAATGTTCCCACTTATGAAATGCTGTCACTCTGCTTCTCTTTCCCTTGTTAACTTCTGCAAATCATTCATGTCTCACAGTCAGTTTTTCCCGGTACCTAAAACCAGGTTAAGCCTCCCCATTTGTTAGACTTCCTATAGCATATAACTGTACCTAGCATTTTCTAGAAATCAGTCATTACACTCTTCATTATTTATGCAATAGCTGTATTTTCTGCTAAGCTGTAAGTTACATAGTGATGAGGACAGTATTTGTGTTGGTCACACACATCCAGAGCGTTTGCCACAATGTCTGACATAAGATAGAAGCCTGATAAATATTTGTTGGATGAATGAAAAACCAACCATGAGGCATTGTTGGCTTGGTACACAAGAACAGTATCTTGTGGAATTACACCCACCTTTTTTAAAAAACAAAGGCTTTATTCATTGGTAAGGATAGTTAGGTATATGCAACAGAAATGTAGGCTAATTTAAGCAAAAAAAAAAAAAAAAGCGTATTGAAGTGTTTGCAGTGTCTTCTGGAGAGTCAGAGCACCAGGTTTGTAGGCTGCAGTGCCAGGTACAATGATCGAAATCACGACGCGGAACTGCTGTCACCTCTGGGCACCCGGTGCCACAGCTCGCAATGGCAGCACCACTGGACACCGGGCAGTAGAGCTGCCCCTAGAACCACTGTCCCCGCTGTCTCTAGAAAGCTGCAGCTCTTCACCACCATCGTTGCTGCTGCCACCAGAGCCTCCACTGCCCAGTCGCCACCCCTGCACCCTGTCCTCACTGCCGCTGCTGCTACCCACGTGGAACCTCAGTAGACCTTGCTTCTTCACCTTGCTAGCTTTCAATTCAGTAATGTGTTTGGCAGAACCTGGGTCATCTGGCCAGTGCTACAATGGAGGCTGGAGGAGAAAATGTCTGCCATTTTAGTGTCTATGAGGAATAAGATCTATACCCTATAATGTGAGAAATTCCCAAACATAGGAAGGAGGTTCAGACACGAGGAGACCAGCGAGATGACAAATGTTCACTGCATCTTATTGCAGAAGGAAGAAGTTCCATGACCCCAAAAAGTACTGTGTCTTAATAGTGTGTGTGGATGTATACGTGGATGTGTGTGTGTTTTGGGCATCTTTACAATCTTTGACATTAAACTTGCAGAGCACAACTAAAAAAAAAAAGTCCGCTGAGATGCTAACATCAGGGTTCAGCTCTGCATAGTCACCGCTGATCTGTTCTGCCTTCAAGTGACACTCAGTGGTCATGTCCATCCCAGTGGCCCATTCCCCAAATGCTTCCAGGTCCACCTCCCTTTCCACAGCCACCCTTTTCTTCACTACCTTTTATGCAACCTTTTATGTACTTGAATTTTTTCAAGAGAGCAAGGGCTACATCAGGTGATCATGGGGATGTAGTACTCACCGTGGGGTTGTACACATAATAAGCTGCCTTTCAACAAACAGGTGTTTGTACGGAAACACGAGAAAGAAGCCCGCCTATCCCATGCCACCTCCCTGCAGTACTGGGTGCTTTTCATTGCTTACAGCTTCTTTTGCTCAATGGCTCAGGTAGCTATTTCAGGCATTCACTTGATTCTTTCACCACCATGGATCCCAATTTACCTCACAACACGTTCTCATGCAGTTTCAATATTAGGAAACCTCTTTGTCTCATGTCTTTGAACTATACGACCACACCTATCTATGTGTTCTTACATCACAACCAGCAGCGAGCCTTCTCTGTGCATCTGTTCCCTCTCTCCCTTAGAATTCCATAGTTTTTCAGTTCTTGTAACTCCTGCTCCTTTCCACAAAAGTCCTGCCTCCTTTGGTATCCTGACTCTGAGTTATCTGCTCCACTGTCAGGTGCCACTGATGAAATAGGAAGATGAACGTGGGGACCTGAGGAAATTGGGAAGAAATGAGAAACAGTTTCTCATAAGGATATGGACTTTATTTGAAACACATATATTTTATACATACATATACATATATATACATTGTATGTGTGTGTGTATATATATATATATATATATATATATATATATATATATATATATTAACTTAAAGACTTTATATTGAGGTCTTTTATTCTTGGTGACTTATCTCACCCTTTTTTCCCCCTTTTTTATTTGCCTCCTGTGAGTTTTCAGCTTATATTTTCCATATTTTTTCAGTAGTTAGCCCAAATATTTTAACATGGATACTTTAAAAAGTTAAATATTAAAAATCTTTCTTTCCATTTCTTTCCAAATACATGATAGTAGTGCTTCAGACCTAAGCAATCTTCTCTCAAAGGATATACCATTGTTATCCAGTATTTGCTTTTATATATATATATATATATATATTTTTTTTTTTTTTGGCAAACTAGATATTACTTTATGTAGTCAGTATTTGTTTAGATTTACCTACAGATTTACAGAAATCTTTGCTGGTCATTTCTTTCTGCATCTGAGACTTTCCATTTGGTGTTACTTCCACCCAAAGCTCATCCTTGACAACTATCCTTCATAAGAATCTATTGATAAACTCTGTTATCTTGTTTTCTTTTAGTCTGGATATGTTAATCTTTCCCTCCCCTTCTTGAAAGATTACTTCACCACACGTTCCATTGTAGGTGGACAATTATTTTCACTCAGTGCTTTTAGAATATCATTCATTGTCTTCTGGTTTTCACTATTGTCGTTGGAAAGTCACTCATTTGGGCTTTGTGCAATGTCTTTGTAGAAAGTCTTGACTCTAGTTGCTTTTCAGGTCTTCTCTTTATCTTTGATATTTTGTAGTTTCACTATGAGCTATATCTAGATGATAATTTCTTTCTCCTTATCTTTGCCTGAAACTTTTTGGACTTCCCAAATCTGAGCATTACGTGTGTGTGTGTGTGTGTGTGTGTGTGTGTGTGTGTGTGTGTGTGTGTTAATTTCTGGAAACTTTTGGCTATTTTCTCCTGAACTATTCCTTCTTCTGCAGTCTCTTTATTATTTCCTACTGAGATTCCAAGTAAAAATATGTTAGAACGTGCCTGTTTTCAGTGTCTCTTAATCTGTCTTTTCCCTTAATTTTATGCTAAAAGAGTGTATCCTTTATAACCTTTGGTAGCATTAAAAAAAATCTACCTCTAGATAAATATAATTAGAAGTACAAGCTCCAGAAAGGGAGTTGGGGGGCACCTACCTGGGTGGCTCAGTCAGTTAAGCCTCCGATTCTTGATCTCGGCTTGGGGCATGATCTCATGGCTGTGGGATTAAGCCCCGCGTCAGGCTCCATGCTAACAGCAAGGAGCTTGCTTGGGATTCTCTTTGTCCCTCTCTCTCTGCCCCTTTCCTGCTTACCCACATGTGCACATGCTCTCTAAACAAACAAACATTTAAAAAATAAAAACTAAAAAAGAAAGGGAGTTGGAAGTAACTAAACATTGTTCTGTCACAGTGCAAAAGCTGAATCTTCAGGGGCACCTCAGTGGCTCAGTCGGTTAAGTGGCCAACTCTTGATTTTGGCTCAGGTCATGGTCTCACATTTCATGAGTTCAAGCCCCGCATCAGGCCCTGTGCTCACAGCACAGACCCTGCTTCAGATCCTCTGTCTACCTCTTTCTGCCTCTCTCTCTCTCTCTTTCAGAAGTAAATAAATGTTAAAAAAAAAATTTTTTTTTTAACTGAATCTTCAGTTAGACCTAAGCAATCTCATTAGCTGTTTTGCTCCAAGGGCTCCCTTAGCCCATCTCTGGAAAAGGTACACTCATCCCCAGTTAATAAGGCCTTAAAAACTACTGGTTCCATATCCAACTCTGTCACATCAATCACAACACCACACTAGTTGTATGCAACACAAAGTTGACCAGACACCAAAATTATGATCTCCATTTTTTTTAAAGTAAGTTCTGCATCCATTGTAGGGCTTGAAATCATGACACCAATATCAAGAGTTTCAAGGGTCATGTTTTCTACCGGCTGGGCCAGCCAGGGACCCCTGGTCTCTCTATTTTTATATGTTGAGTTTGATGGATTTGTAGTAAGAAATGCTGTCCACCTTTGCATGAGCAGCTACCACGTTGCCTCATTACTTCTAATGACTAGACTTGCAGAATAATGTGCTCATCCTTAAAGTACCCAGTGCCTTCTTCCTGGTTTATCATGACTGCTCATGCCATTCCATTTTTCAAAACAGAAGTGAATGTAATTAAATGATTGTCCCGGCCATCTCTCGCCAGACCAAGTGATAACAACTCACAGCACACACATACCATTTCAAATCCTTTTTGGAAATAGATATTTAAAATAAATAAATAACAAGGGCTTTCTCTGAATAGTATTGTATCCACACCTAGTGTTAATTTATTTATACTATGAAAGTAAGTGTTTCCTGTGATCTCCATGTAGTTGGATCAAGGTGGGTTTTTGTCTTTACACTGAGCGCAAAGGATGAATATAACAAATGTTCTAGAAAAGCATTTCTCAAAGTATGTTGCTCAGAACAAGGATACCTCAGAAAATTAAGTGCCATATAAAAGTGTTCCACAGTCAAGCAAGTTTGAGAAATGTTGCATTAAACGTGGTTAACAAAGTTAAGTAGGCTTCTTTACTGCAAGACTTTTCAGATATACTAATTGCACATTGCAATCATAAAGAAGATTATGTGTAGCATTTTCAAATGTATTTGACCACAGAGTAGGTTGAGCCTTTGACAAGAGGCATTCCATGTTTGTATTTGAGCTTCTTATAAGATGTATTCCACGAAAAACACTTGAAAACCTTGTTGGAGGGTAGCCATTGCCTTATTGCTCGACTTTCTTCCTCCTGAGGAAGCAAAAAACAGCAATCCCATGAGAAACCTCTCTGTTGGAGCCATCTGGTGTTGATTTTTCATCTGTCAACTGAAATAACTCTGTCGTAGCCATCTGAAAGAGATGTTCATTGTCACAAAGTATTTTGTCTGACCACTCTGAGCAAGCACAGACGTCCCTGTTTCCCCATTTGGTTTCCCAAGACAACTCCAACCCAGCCCTGTTCCTGGAATCTTCTCCTCATGTCTTCACTCACCCAATTTGGCTTTCACCCTTCATGACTTGCTATCTCCACTGGGCTCTGTGCCTTGGCCTTTTGGTTGGTGTTGATATTTCCAAGAACCTATTCTCTTTCTGGCTATAAGACCTGGCTCCTGCACTGTGTTTTAGAATTCCACTTCCTGCACCAAATAGTATGTTCCCATTCCTGTCCACCTAATCTTAGCCACTGGTGACCGCTTGCTTCTCTCTCCTTACACATCCTTTCCAACTTCCCTGTCGATGCTTATTCTAGCCATGTCCTTGACCTTCACCTGTGGCATGGACCACAGCCATGATGTAACTCTGACTACTGATGCTTTCCAGGACCACAAAATATTGGAAGGACTTTTCTTGCCACATAAAATATAAACCCAGCTACCAGAGTGCACCTTGAACGCTAAGGCTCAATGTTAGTGCTTGGATCCTTTTTGAGTTCCCCATGGTTTGCAAGTTATACTGCATTAGTCAGTGGGTAACTTAGAGTCATTTTGCACCAATAAGTAATGGCATTATGAAACTTGTTTCTTCTCTGTTTTTAATACCTTTTATTCCGTTTTACAACACTCCTTAAATCTTCCTTATTCACATGTTATTAGAAGTCATGACAGTTCTTTGCTTGTAAACTAGAGATTATGATTGGCCTGTCATTTTGTTTGATCTTCTTTTGTTTTTAGTTATTTTTTCTGTTTAAGTGCCCAAAGCCCTACAGGCAAAAATGCCTTCAAATTAAAATGTATTGTTAATATTCCAGACCACACATGCTTGGTTCTTCATGTGGCTTTGAGTTTTGCTGCTGAGATGATTGTGCATGATATTCTCATGGTGAGAAAATGTGACCCATTCAGCCCATTTTTGCAGAATTCCTTTGTTCCCTCAGGCAAACTTGGCATGATTTTGTTTAAGGTTCAGTTGGGATAATCCATATTCTTTCCCCAAGGTCACTTTTCAAATTCCTTGTCAGGCAGTTTAATGAAAGGTAAGTACCTGGCTTCAGAGCAGCTAAATAGCGTGAGTTTCTTGAGATGTGTGTGTGTGTGTGTGTGTGTGTGTGTGTGTGTGTGTGTGTATGTGTGTGGGAGAGAGAGACAGAGAGACAGAGAGAGAGACAGAGAGAAAGCCAGTGCAGTAGGGAGATAACAATGACATCATGAAACAAAAACATATAAATACCATATAAAATTGACAGTTATCAATTGAGAGACAGACACTACCACAAACAGGCTTCAAAAAGATACCTCAGTGCTTATATTCATTAACCAAGATGAGTACACTTACAAAGGATTTAGAGGACACTGTAAATCATATTTTTAAGGAATATGACTTCCCATGCTGAAGTAAACCAGGTTTCAGAGCCACCCTCATAGACAGCTGTTGTTTGCCCAAGCCTATCTGTGTCTGTTCTGTAGAATCACTTCATCCTCCACAACAACACCGACCAAGCCTGGACTATGCTTGTTCCAGGCTGCTCTGTTATGGCTTGGCTTGCCTACACTCTCTCTCTGGACATATCTACACATTCTCACTTCTGAGTCAAGAGTACTTGGCAGTTTTTCCCTTCAGGGATTGGTTCTTCTTCCTATCCTCCTAGCCAAAGCTTACTCCTCTCTCATGTCAAATTCCTACCAATTCAATTCTAAACTCCAAAAGGGTACAGGCCATGTCTCTTTTATTTCCAATCATTTACCCAGTACCTGGCACATAATAAATTCTCAAAAAGTATTTGTTGAGTGAACAGCAAATGAATGAGTGTGTTTTAAACATGGCCTACAGAGGGGCGCTTGGATGGCTCAGTTGGTTAAGTGTCTGACTTCAGCTCAGGTCATGATCCCACGGGCTGTGAGTACAAGCCCCACATGGGGCTCTGTGCTGACAGCTCAGAGCCTGGGGGCTGCTTCGGATTCTGTGTCTCCCTCTCTCTCTGCTCCTCCCCCACTCATGCTCTGTCTCTCTCGGTCTCTCAAAAATGAATAAACGTTAAAAAAATTTTTAAACATGGCTTACAGAATCAGAAAATCCTTGGGGTGCTAAACAAAAGATGAGGTTTAGCCCTGCTCAAAGTATCCAGTCCTGCAGGAGGCTGTTCTAATTATTTAGCTCTTCATTACCTTCATATGCATTAAGCTCCAACTCTGTACCAGTGCTCCAGTAAGTTTTACAGGGGATGCAAAGTTAAATCATCTTTGAACCCTATTCTCCAAAAACCTATAGTTTAGTAGAGGAAGTTTGATACATCAATAACAGGAACACAAGATTGAAAGTGACAAAGGTCAAGAGAGAAAAACTGATAGATGAGAAGAGGAAAGAGATTAATTATGTAAGAGGATGTTAAAGTGAGACTTGCTGTCTCACTTTGAGAACAATCCAATAGGAGCCCAGTTCCCAACTGTATCTCCACTGCCCTAGAGCAAGATTCTAAGAGATCCACCTAGAGAGCAGAGAAGAGACGATATCCCAAAGGCCAGGTAGGAGGGGATTTCTTTGGACAGAATAGTCAGTGTGCTATGAATTGCCCGCCCACTGACTCTGTAGATAGAAGAAAAGGAGTTGCTTTCCTTCAGCTCAAGCCAGGTGAGGGAGTTCTCAGGGCACCCCGGAAGTTTGAGGGACATGAAGACCTGCACATCAACCCAATCCAGTCATCTAAAGGTGAGCGACTAGCCCACAGCAGAGTACAGAAGGAGGAATGTATTGGCAACAAGCTGCAGTTCCAGAAACAGCAGGGCAAACATTTGTGTTTCCCAGGAAGGAAAGATGTACATCCCATGAGAAGGAGCTTATCTGAAATCTTCTCAAAATGGATCATGCTCAAGGAGACTACCCAGCAAGGAGAAAGGACCCAACTGAGAGGGTCTGTGTAGGGTGTGTTTGGAAGCCCAGGCCTGGGAGCAGCTCATAGAGCAGCTGCTGGAGGACAAGCATCGTGTAAATGGGAGGGGGGGGGGGGAGACTGCCATCTGAGGTCTCAGTGGGATGCTCTCCAGAAAACCCACAAAAGCACTTCATGAGAGCCAGCATCCGGGGGAGCAAAGTACACTGCAGCTGCTCCGGCCATATAAAACAGTGCCATTTCCCCTAATCCCCTGTGCCTTGGCCTGAATCTAAGGGCTTAGACAAGCCAGCAGCCAGTGAGCAGAAGGGGTAGCTGGGAACTGATGAAAAAGCCGAGCAGGAACATCGCCGCCTCCTCTGTGGGCTTCCCCGCCTAGGTCAGGCCCCCACTGGGAGAAAAGAGAAGCTTTATATTGGACAGGAGTTTGAAGTTATGATGGTTACCCTGGACCAGGCTTAAGTTATGTGATTATTAGGCTAGAGTGGACTTTTTAATGCCAAAACAAAGGGACTATTTATTATCTAAGCGTGACTGGAAAAGCCATGGGACCTGCACAGTATTTTATCCAGGAAGGGTCTAAACTAAGGAATAGGAGGAGAGAAAGAAAATTGTTGCTCTCTGAGTATATCTATCTAGTGATGGTTCATTCAATAAAACCAGTTATAATTCTAGCTGAGGGCATCTGTGAAGGGAAGGAAAGAAAAGGGATGAGAAAGATTATTTTTTAATTTTATGTTAAAATGTAATACACATACAGAAAGTACATTTATCCCAAGTATACAGCTTGACAAATTTTCACAAACTGAACACATGCATGCAACCAGCATTCAGATCAAACTATAACCACCACCCCCTCCCCCTGAAAACTCCTTTGGGCTCCCACTCAGTCACTACTTCTCCCTCAGGAAACTACTATCCTGACTTCCGATAGCGTAGATGAATTTTGGCTTTTTGTATTTTATATAAATAGAATCCTAGACTATGTATTCTTTTGTGTCTTTTTTTGCTCAACATTTTCTTTATTAGATTCATTCATGTTGTCATAGATCTTTCCTTTTGTTTGTTTGTTTTTTTTATATTTTTTTAACGTTTGTTCACTTTTTGAGAGACAGAGCATGAGCAGGGCAGGAGCAGAGAGAGAGGGAGACTCAGAATCTGAAGCAGGCTCCAGGCTCTGAGCTGTCAGCACAGAGCTGGATGCAGGGCTTGAACTCACAATCCATGAGATCATGACCTGAGCTGAAGTCGGACACTTAACCGACTGAGCCACCCAGGCACCCCTTCCCTCTCTCTTTTTTTTTTAATTTGAGAGAGCGAGAGAGCTCATGCAAGTGGGAAAGAAGGGAAGAGGGAGAATTTTCAAGCATTCCTTAGAAATCCTGAACCCTTTGTATTTCCACATAAAATTAAAATCATCTTCATAATTTTATATGTCAATTATACCTCAATAAATCTGAAATTAAAACAAATAAGTAAAATCAGTTCATAATTTCTGCAAAAAAACAAACAAACCTGGAATTTTGATTGGATGAGTTTTGAGTTTATATATTACTTTTGGGGAAATTTATATCTTTAAAATATTTAATTTTCTAATTCATAACCATGATATATATCTCTTTATTTAGTTCTTTATTTTCAGTAATGTTTTCTAGCTTTCAGTATAGAGCTCTGGCAAAATTTTTGCTATAATATATTCTTATGTAGTTTGTGTTTTTTTGCTTTATAAATGATATTTTTTTAACTTTCATTTTCTCTTTCGTTAGTAGATAAAAATATAGTTTATTGTATATTTCCTTGTGAAGAATAATTTTTTGAAGAACTTTTATGTGCTAGGTACTCAATATGATATTTTCACTTATATTATCTCTTTTAACATTTACCACAATCTTGCAGGTATATTTCATCATCATTTGTTAGAGAACACTGAGTAAGTAAGATATGTTCCTAATGTCACACAAAAAGTATTTGAGTTGGTTTTGAAGAATAGATTGGTTTTCATGTTTCAAGACGAGTAATGGAAAAGGCCATCTAGGCATAGAAACTGTCATTAACAAGGCAAAAAAGGCAGGGAAGGGCAGGGAAGGGAAGAAGAAATATTCCTTCTGATTAGCATCTACATGTTATGATACATTGAAAAATAAAGTCAAAAAGGTAAATCAAGGGGCACCTGAGTGGCTCAGTGGGTTAAGCTTCCAACTTCGGTTCAGATCATGATCTCACAGTTCGTGGGTTCAAGCCCCATGTTGGCCTCTGTGCTGACAGCTCAGAGCCTGGAGCCTGCTTTGGATTCTGCATCTCCCTCTCTCTTTGCCTCCCCCCCCCCTCCCCCTGCTTGTGCTCTGTCTCTCTCTCAAAAATAAACATTACAAAAATTAAAAAAAAAAAAAAAAAAAAAGGTAAATCGAGGACCAGACTGTAGAATTTCCTAAGTAAATATGAGAATTTTTTTCCCTTGCTCTTTAGCCTCCAGCTATGTGGGATTCGGCAAATCTGGAACAGAAAATTGGTATTGAGACTCATCAAGTCTACACTTTTGTCTCTGTAGCCGTGTGAAAGCCCCAAAACCTCAGCTGTTTCTCTGACTCCAGCGGCCACTTCACTCTGGGCAAAGTCTGGCTTGTCACCCTCTTGCTTGCCAAAAATCTGGCCAAAACTCCTAAAGAGAAAGCATCTGCAGACCCTCCCCTCAGATCCCATGGTTTTCTGTCTTTGGAATCTTAATCCTTCTAATCTTCATTGCTCCTACAGTTCTCCAAAGTTTGACATTGATGGCTTTTGTATTTTAGCTGGCTTTTCTCATCGTCCTTGACAGGAGATTCGACCCACCCCGTATTTCTCCATTCTAACCAGGAGTGCAAGTCAAACTTTGCTTTTTATGTTTCTACTGAGAGGGTTTTTTTCGATAATTACTCTTATAGAGATATAATTTATATACAATAAATACAAAAATCTTAAGTATAGAGTGAGATTTGTTTTGTTGCTATTTTGCTTCCAACTTCATTCATCTCTTTTTATTCTCTCGGTAATCTCTTCCAGAGTTAACTACTTCCGTTTGTAGGGGATGAAATGTGTAAGGAATCCACTCCAAATGTTGGCACAGCTACCAGCATGGTCTTTCCCTTTACTTGAACTCAGAATTAAGATTTTTTTGGTTCTCGTTTTTTAGGTTCCAGTCCCAGAAGTAGCTTTCACTGTAGAAGTTATCTGCTGGCAGCCTTATGCTTTCTCGCAGTAGTCTACAACCAGGCACTAGCTTCTCCAGGACACTACACAGGATGGACTTAAATATGTATTAAGCTAAGAGGCATTCTCTCAAATGAGTTTTAATGCATTTTATTTTTAGACAACCTACATGACATTGTTTTTTTTTTTCTTAAAAGCAATGCCTCTGCTCCAAATAAGTCAAAGTCAAAAATAACTGAAGGGTTCAAGATGGCATCAGTCCCCTTTGCCTAAGTTGCGAGGTGTTGTGAGGATGAAGGGTAGCGGCCGGTTATGACAACAAAGTCACAGCCAAATTTGTTAACTGTTTTCCATTTCTAAACCATCCTTAAAGAATCTTAAATAGGGTCACACCATCCTCATGGTAGTCCAGCCTAGCAGCCATGCCATCTGGAGTCACGTTTTGCCCAATGAAGAACCAGTATTTTTTTTTTTGAAATTAGCAAAGATGTGCTTAATGTGTTCCATAGCCCCTGTCGTAAAAGGTTTTACTCTTTCCCGCCTCTGTTCTTCAAGTTTGCCTTTGATTGATTTCATGTAGTCTTTGAGGTACTTCTTCTTTTTTTTTTTAATGTTTATTTATTTTTGAGACAGAGCATGAACAGGGGAGGGTCAGAGAGAGAGGGAGACACAGAATCCGAAGCAGGTTCCAGGTTCTGAGCTGTTAGCACAGAGCCCGACACGGGGCTTGAACTCACGGACCGCGAGATCATGACCTGAGCTGAAGTCAGACGTTTAACCGACTGAGCCACCCAGGCGCCCCTGAGGTACTTCTTATAGGCTTCTTTTGTGAAGCTGGTTTCCTGCAAGTAGTGGTTCATGACGACATGAACACCAGTGACAACTGTGTTTTCAGTAGAGTTTTTAGCGCCATCATTTCCCCCAATGAGCAAGTCATCAATGTTACCCTCTGTCCTACTCACCCTTTTCCCTCCACCGGTAGGCACAGCCCATGGCCCATCTTCCGGATCTTATAGATATTGTAGAACATCTCATCATGGCTGATGAGGTCTGGTTATGTGATCATGACCGTGGCTGAAGAGAGATGATGGAGGCACTAGCTCAGCAGGAGCTGGGAGCTCTGAGGGAGCGTGGTTCTCCCAGAGCAGCCCTTGGGGAGAAGAGGGAGCAGGCAGAAAAGAGAGTGACAAAAGTTTTGATGAATGTTTACATCCACATAACCAGCACCTTAATCATGATATAGACTATTTCCATCACATCTGAACATTCTTCCTGAACCTTTCTCTGTAAACCTACAGAAGGAACCATTGTTCTGATTTCTATCATAATAGCTTAATTTTGCTTATCTTGACTTTCAGATAAATGGAATTAGCCAATATGTTCAATATTGTGTCTGGCATCTTTTACTAAGCATGTTTTTGAGATTCATCTGTATTGTTGCATTTATGAGCAGTTCATTTATGTTTCTGAGTAGCGTTAAATATTATGAATATGCCATATTCTCTATCTAATATCCCATTCATGGACCTTCTATATATGTCAATTTGTGATTACTATAATGAAAGTTGCTATGAACATTCATGTACAAGTTTTCTGTGGACATATAGTCTCATTTCTTTTAGATATATACCCTAAGAGCAGAATTACTGAGTCATATAGTGAGTGTATGTTTAACTTAATAAGAAATATATGGATTATCTAGAAGTTCCAGTTGTTTTATCACTATACACATTTCTGAGGTGCCAGGGTGGCTCAATCAGTTAAGCGTCTAACTCTTGATTTTGGCTCAGGTCATGATCTCACAGTTCCCGAGTTCAGGCCCCATGTGTGGCTCTGTGCTGACAGTGTGGAGCCTGTTTGGGATTCTCTCTCTCTCCCTCTCTGCCCCTCCCCCAATTGTCCGTGTGTGTGCTTGCTTGCTCGCTCGCTCTCTCTCTCTTTCTCAAAATACATAAATAAACTTAAAAAAAAATAACTATATACATTTCCTAGGGTGGCCACAATAAAGTATCACAAACTGGGTCGCTTAAAACAACTGAATCTATTGTCTCCCAGTTCTAGAGGCTAGACATCCAAAATCAAGATATTAGGAAGGCTGTGCTCCCCCATAAAGGCTTCAGGAGAGGATCTTTTTTTCTCTTCCAGCTACTGGTAGCCCCAGATGTTCCTTGGCTTCTATCACTCCAATCTCTGCCTCCATCTTTACATGACTTTCTCTTTGTATCTGTCTTTAATAGCCATCTTCTTATAAGGACAGCAGTCATACTGGATTAGGGGTCCATGTTGTGATTCACCACATACCTAGTTACATCTGCAATGATCCTGTTTCCAAATAAGGTCACATTCTGAGGTACTAGGGGTTAGGACTTCAACATCTTTTTTGGTGGGACACAGTCCAACCCTTAACAGTATCCTTCCTAACATCTAGTGCTATCAGTCTTGTAATCTTTTACATTTTAGTGATTATGAGGTAGTATTTAACTGTGGCTGTAATTTGCATTTATCTGATGACTAATGATGTTGAGAATCTTTTTATTTATTTATTGATCATCTCTCTTTATATATATATCCTCTTCTATGAACTGACTCTGTAGGTTTTTAACCTATTTAAATTTGTGTGTGTGTGTGTTTTCAGTAGTGATTTGCTGGTAATGTATTGGGAATGCTTTCTTTCTTTCTATAGCTTACATTTTCACTTTTTAAGTTTTCCTTAATGTCATAGCTAAGAAATTTTGGCTATGCAAATTGTGTATAGATATTCTCCTATGTTTTCTTCTGTGAGCTTTATAGTTTTAACATTTACATTTAAATCTACAATACATTTAAATAGTGAGAACATATGGGCTTGTCCGATCTCAGAAGGAAAGGATTCATTCTTTCATTAAGGATGAATGTTAGACATAGGTTTTTCAGAGGTATTCTTATTAGATTGAGGAAGTTCCCTTCTAGTCCCACTTTGCTGAAACTCTTCTCAAGAAAAGATGGTGAATTTTTTTCAAATGCTTTTTCTGCAACTATCAAAATGATTATATTATTTTTCTCTTTTATTTATATATTTCTCTTTTATTATTAATGTGGTGAATCACATTAATTGATTATTTTTTAATTAAAAAAATTTATTTATTTTTGAGAGAGAGACAGACAGAGGGCGAGCAGGGGAGGGGCAGAGAAAGAGGGAGACACAGAATATGAAGCAGGCTCCAGGCTCCAAGCTGTCAGCACAGAGTCTGATGCAGGGCTTGAACTCACAAACCATTAAGTCATGACCTGAGCCAAAGTCGAATGCTGAACTGACTGAGCTACCCAGTGCCCATAATTGATTATTTTTCAATGTTTATGTATTTACTTTTAAAGAGAGAGAGTGTGAGAAGGGGAGGGACAGAGAGAGAAGGATGAGAGAATCCCAAGCAGGCTCCACACTGAGCTCAATCTCACAAACTGACTAAGCCACCCAGGTGCCCCACATTAATTAATTTTTAAGTGTTAAAACAACCTTGCATTCCTGGAAGCACCCTTGTGTTCATAATGTATCACTCTTTTTATATATTGCAAGAATGAATTTGTTAATATTGTGCTAAGAATTTTTGCATCTATTTTGCACGAAGGATATTGATCTTTAGTTTTCTGTTTTGGTACTATCTTTGTCAATGTTTGCTATCAGGATTTACTGACCTCATAAAATGGGTTGGAAAAAAGTTCCCCTTCCCTCTATTTTCAGAAATAATTTGTCTAAAACTGGCATTTTATTTATTCCTTAGATGTGTGATTGAGTTCACTATTACAGCCATCTGAGCCCAAGTTTTCTCTATAGGAAATTTTTAAATTACATATTCAATTTCTAAATAGATGTAGGACACTGCATGTTTTTTTATTTCTTCTTTTGTAAGTTGTAAGTTTTCGTAATTGGTGATTCTTAAGAAATGTGTCCATTTCCTGACAGATGGTGAATTTACTAACATGAAGTTATGTATAGCATTCTTTTATTATACCATTTTAATGTCTGTAGAATCTGAAGTTATGCCCTTTTTTTAAAAATCATTCTCAGGTCACCTGGGTGGCTTAGTCGGTTAAGTGGCTTCTGACTTTGGCTCAGGTCACAATCTCACAGTTCGTGAGTTCAAGCCCTGCATCTGGCTCTGTACTGACAGCCCAGAACCTGGATCCCGCTTCCAGTTCTGTGTCTCCCACTCTCTCTGCCCCTCCCCTGCTCATGCTCGCTTGCTCTCTCTCTCTCTGTCAAAAATAAATAAACATTAAAAAAATTTTAACTCATTCTTGATATTGGTAATGGAGCTAATTGGTAGCTTTCTTATTTTGTAATGAAAAATAAAATTATTATGTATTTTTCTTTTCTGAAACTTTTTATCTTTGGTTTTAGTAGTTAGACTATCGTTCGCTTAGATTTGTTATTTGTGGGGCACCTGGGTGGCTCGGTTGGTTGACTGTCTGACTTTGGCTCAGATCATGATCTCACAGTTCGTGGATTCGAGCTCCATGTTGGGCTCTGTGCTCAACATGTTGGGCTCTGACAGCTCAGAGTTTGGAGTCTGCTTCGGATTCTGTGTCTCCTTCTCTCTCTGCCCCTCCCCTGCTCGTGCTCTGTCTCTGTCTCTCAAAAATAAATAAATGCAAAAAAAATTTTTTTTAATAAATAAATAAATAAAAGATTTGGTATTTGTATTTACCCATTTGGGAATTCTCTAACTACTTGGAGTTGTGGGTGTATGTATTTACATTAAATTAAGGAAGTTTTTTATCACATTTCCCAAAAAGAAAAATTCTTTTTTTTTTTTTTTTGTTCTAAAAAAAAAATTTCTACCCTATACTCTCTCCCCCTCCTTTCTTTCTGGACCTTTAATTAATTACACATATGTCAGCCTACTGTCCCACACGTTACTGCAGTTTGACTACTTTTTTCAACATTTTTTTTCTCTTTTCTTCAGCTTGGGTAATTTCTATTTACTTCTCTTCAAATTGTCTCTTTTGGGGGCACCTGGGTGGCTCAGTTGGTTGAGCATCTGTCCGACTTCAGCTCAGGTCATGATCTCACAGTTTGTGGGTTCAATCCCTGTGTTGGCCTCTGTGCTAACAGCTCAGAGCCTGGAGCCTGCTTCCGATTCTGTCTCCCTCTCTCTCTGCCCCTCCCCTGCTTGCTCTCTCTCTCTCTCTTTCTCAATAAATAAACATTAAGAAAATTTTTAAAAAAACAATAAAAAACACAAATTGTTCTTTTTTTTTCTATAGTGTCTAATCTTTCAAAATCTATCTAGTGAATTTTACTTTTTTTTATGTTTTACTCATTATGAGAGAGAGAGAGAGCAGGAGAGGGACAGAGAGAGACAGAGAGAGAGGATCTTAAGCAGGCTGTGCACTATCAGTGCCGAATCTGATGTGGGGCTCAGTCTCAAGAAATCATGACCTGACCCAAAACCAAGAGTTGGACGCTTACCTGACTGAGCCACCCAGGTGCCCTTTCTTTTTTGATATTGTATTTTTCAGCTCTAGCATGTCAAGTTGATTATTTTACGTTCCCATTTCTCTTTTGGGATTCCCTCTTTATCCACCTTGTTCATCTTTCAGTTACGGTCCTTTAACATATTTAGAAGAGCTGTTTTAAAATCCCTGTCTTGGGGCGCCTGGGTGGCTCAGTCAGTTAAGCGTCTGACTTCAGCTCAGGTCACGATCTCACGGTCCGTGAGTTCGAGCCCTGCATCGGGCTCTGTGCTGACGGCTCAGAGCCTGGAGCCTGTTTCAAATTCTGTGTCTCCCTCTCTCTCTGACCCTCCCCCGTTCATGCTGTCTCTCCCTGTCTCAAAAATAAGTAAATGTTAAAAAAAATTTTTTTTTAATAAAATAAAATCCCTGTCTTAATGCTAACATAAGGGTCATCTGTGGGGTTACTTTTCTTGACTATGTTTTTCCTTTGACTAATAGTTTACATTTTCCTATTTCTCCAAATGTCTAGTAATATTTTATCCTGGACATTGTGGATGATACATTATTGAGATAATGTATTCTTATATCTTTCCTCCAAAGAAAGTTGATTTTGTACTAACAGTTAGCTATTGGCAGATCACATCAATTCTATTTTTTAAAGTTTTATTGAGAAATAATTGATACACTATATAATTTTAAGATGTATACCATGACAATTTGACTTACATTAATTGTGAAATGATTATCACAATAGGTTCAGGTAACCTCCATCATCTCCTATAGATACAATATTCAAAAAAGAAAGAAAAAAAGAAATATTTTCTCCTTGTGAGGAGAACTTTTGGGATTTCCTATCTTGAAAACTTTCCTATATATCATCTAGCACTGTTAATTGGAGTCATTATGTTGTATATTACATTTCTAGTATTCATTTCCATTTTAACTAGAAATGTATACATTTTGACCATCCAATTTTCCTCCACTTTTTTTCTCCTCCCACCCTCTTCTTCTGATAACCACGTGTCTGTATTCTATTAATCTTAAATAGAAGCTTGTTTTAGGTTTTGTTATAGTGGATTTATTTCCATTTTGCATTTAATTCTAGACTGGATCCCTTAGTCCTAAACTTACTCATAAGGTATGGCTTTCATGAGGTTTTAGAGAAAAGTCCAAGATGTTTATCAAACCTTTTTTTTTTTTTTTAATTTGAGAGAGAGAGACTGGAGGAGGGGCAGAGGAAGAGGGAGAGACAGAATCCTAAGCAAGCTCCATGTCAAACACAGAGCCCAACGTGGCACTCAGTCTCATGACCATGAGATCATGACCTGAGGAGAAATCAAGAGTCAGACACCTGACCAACTGAGCCACCCAGGTGCCCTTCAAACCCTTCTCTTTTATTTATTTTTTTATTTTTTTAAGTTTAATTATTTATTTTGAGCAGGGGTAGGGGCAGAGAGAGAGAATCCCAAGCAGGCTCCACATTGTCAGTGCGAAGCCCAGTGCAGGTCGTGACATAAGCCAAAATCAAGAGCCAGATGCTCAACCGACTCCACCACCCAGGTGCCTCTCAAACCTTCTTAATTGGCAGAATTTGAATTTCACTCTTTCTCCCCAGCGCCTCACAGCCGTGGAAATCTTTGCCTCCTGGCTGCTGCTTTTTGCTAGGCTTCTTGGATTCTCACTCTGTACTTTTATAGTTTTGGAATCACTAAAAGATTTGAAGGGAATTTGAATGAAGAATTTGAGGGGTAGCACATGCCTATGAATAGAAAAGGTATGTTCCTCATCACTCAGGGCTGAGTTGATCTGTAATGAACAACTGAAAAATTCAGTAGCTTTAAAAGGAATGAGAGTTGTAGCTTGCCTCCAACTAACACTCCAGCTTATAACAGTTATGGGCTGTAGACTCTGGGCTTTTCTTCAGTATTTATTTGAAAAAAAAAATACAGCTATCACACCAATCCCTTGATTTTAATCAATTATTTGTTGTTTAATTAACATAAAATTTGTCAATTTGAAGAAAAATATGAAAAAAAAATAATAGTACAAATGATGTCTGTAAACGGACAGAATTCCTGAGGGTGGTGTCCAAGTTACTGATATATGATAAATAGTAGCATAAATTATTCTCCTAAGTCCAAAGCACATTTAGGTTAGAAATTTAGAGAAGAGTTTGTTTGAGATGGTTACTTGAACAATAACAAACAATTAAGGTAATATGATCCTTTTTATTAAAAACTGACTCTAGTGGTGTAACTTAAGGGGGGCATAGTTTTAGAAAAATATTGAGTACATTCATAGATTTTGAGGAATAATAGTAAGAGTTAATATTTAAACTATCGTAACTTGCCGCTTTAACTAACACTGCCGTTAATTCTTCCATGTCTTGAGGTAGGTTGTAATATTAGACCAGATAATGACCTCTCCACTTTGAATTTCTTAGTGTCTAGTTTAAAATTTGTAGAATAAGCCATTATTGTAAGGTATTTTGAGATTTGCCAATGATGAGTAAAAATAATCATGATTCTCCAGCAAGTTTATATAATTTTGAACTTGGCCGTGAGTATTTTACTCCTTTCAGCTCCTTTTTCTGCTGGTTCGTAAATGGCATCCCCATACTACGTTGATGAAACATGGCATAGATCCAATGCCACTATTGTTTAAATGCAAGTGCATGACAACCTGAATCTAAAATGAATGCCTGAGTCAGTGTTAATGAATCGGTACATTCATAATTGGAAAATAAGCCTCTTTCTCTCTCCCCCTGACTTGCTGATACCTCTCATTAGCTGCTGGTTCTGAGAATGCCTGTGATAAGCATCTGAAGGCGGAGTTGGATGGAGAAATATTCTAATCCTATTGATAGCAGAAGAAAAGGGAAAGGAATTGGGATTTTTCCCCCTATTTATAGTATTTTAATTAAGCTAAGACTTTGTTGTGTTGTTTACAACCAGGAGAAATACTACAGGCAGCTGCATTTTACACAATGAGTGACTATAAATAGAAGAATTAATATAGAAAAGATTAAAAAGCTATGTGGATAATGGGTGTCTGTTACCTCTTGGCACACTATTATGCTTTTATTAAAGAAAGCCAGTCTGTATACCCACTTTTTTGAAATTGAATTGTCTAAGATGAAAAGAATGGATCCAGAATTCTGAACCCAAGGATACATAAGAAAACCTCTCTTTTAATTCTCACTTAAAACTCTTTAAGCACAATTCATAATTATATATTAGTTGCGTGACTTTTTATTTGAAATCTTTCTTTTCCTAGGTAGCTATCTCTTTTTCACTGCTATCAGCCTCTGGCATAGAACCTATGATGGCAAAAATCCTCAACAAATATTTGTCGAAGAATCAAAAGAACAATTTTTTAAAGAGATTGAGTATATAAAAGTACTCCAAGTACTTGTCTGGTATAGCAAATAGTAGGTAAGAAACTAATATAAACTCAGTATTTTTTTTTTAAAAAGAGGGAGAAATGAGAAAAGAGGATGAAGCAATTAATAAGCTACTTTTACATATACATTTTCTAATGAAAATATTTATATAAAAACATTAAATGAATTTTACAGGGAATTTGTAAACAAATTCTACAAAATTTTACAAGAAATTAGTGTAATACTACTTTTCCTGAATGTTCCCTTACTACAATCTACGTGCCAAGAACTGTGTCAGGCTTTGCATAGGGTGCGTATATCTAGAAAACCTGGTGCCTAAGCTCAAAGGAGCTGATGTTCTAGAAGAAAAAGCTGAAAAAGTTCTCAAACACCATTGCATTGTGAATTCAGAAGGCAGAGTGGTGCTTTGTGTAAGAACTGGGTTAGAAAATGTCAGCTCCAGCCTTCTAAACCAGACTCTTCTATCACTCTGCCTGTGTCACTTTAAAATCCCATCATATGAGTGATACTTAAATCACAACACCCTCCGACCTCGATTTGCCTTCAGATAATCAAATCACAGGCATGCTTGGGTGGCTCAGTCGATTAAGTGTCCAATTTTGGCTCAGGTCATGATCTCACAGTTCGTGAGTTCAAGCTCTCTGCTGCAATTCTCTCTCTCTCTCTCTCTCTCTCTCTCTCTCTCTCTCTCTCTCTCTCTCTCTCCCTTCCTCCCTCCCTCCCTCCCTCCCTCCCTCCCTCCCTCCCTCCCTCCCTCCCTCTTAGAATTCAAGTAATTCAAATAATAGTTTAAAAAGTCAGGTAATGCTGCAAGAATTTTAAAAACAGATGTCCGTCCTGCCAGACTCTACTCCTACTATCCCTCCGCATAAGCAAGGATTTCCAACTCCTTTTAGCCATTTCTTCTGGCATTTACCTCTGTATTTGTAAATTACATGTTAAGTGCTATTTCTTGATTTTTTTTTCCACTTTAAATATTGCCTGCCAACTTCCTGCCATGGAAGACTCTCAGATCTCTAATCCCCACGGAAAACACATTTCCTTTTTCTTCATCTTTTCAAAATAGTTACATCACCATTTGTGGCTAAATTATTACTCAATGTTTTCATTATTAAGACTATAAAATACTATTTTCAGCTAAGCCATAAAGATTCTCTTAATAAAGGTATTCAGACTTGTCTTAATTATCCCTAAATTTTCTGACAGAACTAAGTCTTCTCTCCATATTTTCAAACACAGGAGATAATCTCTTGGGTCATTTTTCTCATAGCAGGACATCTGTCTTGTATCTCTCTGTCCTCCTGCTCTTATCTACCCTGGATGCTCTCTTGGCATTGTCCTAATACTTCCTTTGACAATTTTTCTGCCAAATGTCAATATCAATAGGTTTTTTCCTGTCAGGTTGCTTACTTGTCTAGAGCAGGAGAATAGAGAACAGTTATTATTTATTACACATCTGATGTGTGTCAGGCGCTGAGGTTTGTGTCTCAAATAATTATTGTACTTGATGTTCCCATAAACTCCACTAGCAGATGAAGACGTGGAAGCTCAGAGAGGTAAAGTTATTTGTCCATGGTCACACAGCTGGCAAATGTAAATAATAGATTTCAAATCCATGTCGGTCTGACTCCAATGCACATGCTCTATTGTTTCAGTACTGATTAGTCCTGGAAGACTGGAGTGGAATCACAGGATAGTTAGTCTTTTCTTTCTTTTTTTTTTTTAAATTTTTTTTTCAACGTTTTTTATTTATTTTTGGGACAGAGAGGGACAGAGCATGAACGGGGGAGGGGCAGAGAGAGAGGGAGACACAGAATCGGAAACAGGCTCCAGGCTCTGAGCCATCAGCCCAGAGCCTGATGGGGGGCTCGAACTCACGGACCGCGAGATCGAGACCTGGCTGAAGTCGGACACTTAACCGACGGCGCCACCCAGGTGCCCCAGTCTTTTCTGTCATGTCAAGAAATTAGATCATATTTTGTAAGGAAAAGGGAAGACCTGAAAGACCTGACAGGGAAGACCCTTTTCTTTAGTCTTCCTTTTTTATCTTCTACCCTCCCCTCAGATTCCAAGTTCCATTGCACTTGCTGCAACCTCCTATCACCATGGCAAGGACTTTATATTCTTGACTCTGTCCTGGAGGATGATGACAGATCTTGACATTTTTCAGTGGGAATACCCACAAGACAACAAACCTCTCTCTTGTTAATACTGATTACCTTTTCTACTGTTACTTTTAGGCATGTTTTGCTAAAAATCTCTCTCCAAAAGACGTTTTCTCCCCTCCAAGGATGAAAATGTATTAGTATGAAGGTAATCAAGAATTCCTTTTGGCTACATATAAAACACAAACATTGACAAACAAATAGGCATTTGTTAAGAGCCTATATTATTTATTAATCAAGAAAATTAATTTATATCAAGACATTTCAATGACATGTCAAGGAGGCAGTTTGAGATTCAAGATTGGACTCCCTTAATGAGACCAGAGCTGCAGAGAAAGTCTGGTGAATATCTTTACTGAATTTATAGTTGAAGAAGAAAAATGAGTAGGAGGGGCGCCTGGGTGGCTCAGTCAATTAAGGATCTGACTTTGGGTCAGGTCGTGACCTCACAGGTCATAGGTTCGAGCCCCACATCGGGATCCGTGCTGACGGCTCAGAGCCTGGAGCCTGCTTCAGATTCTGTGTCTCCCTCTCTCTGCCCCTCCCTTGTTCACACTCTGTCTCTTTCTCAAAAATACATAAACATTTCAAAAAAGAAAAAAGAAAAGAAAAATTAGTAGGAGAGAAGGGGAGAGAAGATGTTCCTGGTTGTGTAGATTTTTCTATAAAAATATCTCTCATAGATAAAAATAAATGTCTTATCTCTGCATTTTTGAGATGTAAAAGGTGAATTTTCAATTAAATGTATAATTCACTTAGTTTTCAAAAATAATTAATACTCATATATGGTTAAAAACATTGATTTAAAGCAAACAGGAAAAATCTTCATGTACAGAAATATACATTTGACATAACAATAAATAGAAAAAGGAAACAATCAAATGCATTCACTGATCGAATGTTATGAAATGTATAAAAGCCTTTTATGAGGATCAGAAAAAATGCAGAGATGTTAACGATTGGGTTTTTAAAAAATTAATGCATTTTTAGCTACAAGTTAATATAAGCATTTGTAGAAAAAATACTTGCAACTTGAAATAATCTTTAAGGCAGTTACTAACAAAAATTGGTTTATAATTTTTCTTTGGCTCATAATAAAAAATGTCACTTCTGTTGTGCTCTCAACGCATGGAAATGTGTCCTATTTGTTTTCAAATGGAAATTGCCATAGAAAGTTGCATATTTTCTGAATTTATAGCATAAACATATTTAAAATGTGATGAATTAAGAAAAAAATGTTATCTATATCTAAGTCTTTGCCACAGACCACCACTTCCAGAACCAATTTACTGAGGCCCTGTGGTAGCCCAGATCTCATAATAAAACCCCCTATAATCGATTAATGGATTTTTAACACTAAAATCAAGTGAAAAAAAAGGAATTCCAGTGGCCATTCCAGAACTTTGTGAAGCTCTAAGCCGTGTTATAGGAAATTCCGGGAATTCTGAAAATGTGTCCAAGACTGGAAAGCAAAAGCAGATTTTTCATTTCTTTCAAGTATCCTTACTTATCTAGTAGCTATAAACTGCTCAACAGGACAGGCCCAGTAATCTCTCAATGTACTTTATTCAGAAAGCCTTCAATAAATGTTCCTTTGTTGACACATAGAAAATTATTAGTATACGTGTAGATGATTTCACAGATTGTAAGGGACATCGGAATCCATTTAATATTAAACTCGTTTTCATCTCTTATAAATTATTGATTAGCCTCAATCTGGATATAGATTGGTTCATATTGGCAATCATTGTGTACATCTTTTTCTTTTCTTTTTTCAATGAATGTTATATGCGTATCTACATGTCATTTTTTATGTATAACTATTGTCAAACATTGTCTTGGAAAACAGGAAACTTTTATACAATTTATGAAAGGCAAAACTGTTACCAGCCCAGAAGCTAAATTCCAATGAGAATACTTCCAAATGTGTTTATTTACCATATACCTATTTTTCAATATTTATTTATGTATGTATGTATGTGTGTATGTTTATTTTTCAGAGAGACACAGAGAGACAGAGTGCAAGCAGGGAGGGTCAGAGAGAGAAGGAGACACAGAATCTGAAGCAGGCTCCAGGCTCCGAGCTGTCAGCACAGAGCCCATTCCGGGGCTGAACTCACAAACCGCGAGATCACGACCTGAGCCGAAGTTGGACGCTCAACCGACTGAGCCCCACAGGCGCTCCTCTTATTTTTCACTATTTAGCTCATTTTCAATTTTTCATTCATTTAGGAGTATGCTGAGTACATTTTTATATAAATTACACCCCCTTTGGATTATGTCCTTATGAGAAATTCCTTAAAAGTGAGATTACAAATTGAAATTCAACCAACATTAATTGACCACCTACAAAGGCCAACTTGTGGTGCTTTTTCATACATTATGTTAAAAACTAAAATTATTGGGGCGCCTGGGTGGCTCAGTCAGTTAAGCGTCTGACTTCAGCTCAGGTTATGCTCTCAGGGTTTATGAGTTTGAGCCCTGCATCGGGCTCTGTGCTGACAGCTGAGAGCTTGGAGCCTGCTTCAGATTCTGTGTCTCCCTCTCTCTCTGCCCCTACCCTGCTCATTCTCTCTCTCTCTCTCTCTCTCTCTCTCTCTCTCTCTCTCTCTCAAAAATAAACAAACATTAAAAAAATTTTTTTAACTAAAATTATTTATATATTGGTATATTTCTTTCTCATGACTTTTCTTATCAATATAGATTTATTGTCCATATAATTGGAGTCTTGCTCTTTAAAAATATAACGTAGATATCTGAAACATTTCTCCTATTAGTAGAATCAGTGTGAGGAAGACTAACCTGAACTTCTTCACATATTTCAGAACTGAGAATAGCCAACTTAGTTTGTATAGCACAGTAGTACAGAACCTGAAATTTTGATTTGTGGATCAGCTGGTTTATAGATTGCCTTGCAGCAGGGATATTTAAAGGATGACAACACGATTAAGAAAATAAAATAAATAAAAGAAGGAAATACATTCAAATGATTTTCACTTTTTATATTCAGCATTCTTTCCCCCTTTGTATTTATATAGTTATCTTACGTATCTATTATAGAAAAATGAGAAAATGCGAATATAAAAAAGGAAAAGAAAGTCACCCTTAATCATACTACCTAGAAACCATTAATACATGGATACATAACTTCCAGGGAGGTAAAACTTGAAGTACAGGAAAATCATGGATTCTCTGTACTTTATTTTGTTAGTTTCTGTATCTTTTTTTTTTTTTTTTTTTACTTTTTAGCAGCTTTGAGTAGAGCCCCTGCTGGCACTGGTTCAGGAAACTATACAGATTTATCTGTCAGAGGATGTATAAAACATTCAATCTTATCATCAACCTAAGAATAACTCAACTTCCCCCACTTACCACCCATCCGTATCCCCCCAAAAAAGGAAGGAATTCTGACCATCCAAGTCAATGCTTTGTCTTTTCTATCATCTCCCAATTCCATCTTTTAATGAATTGTTTTCTCTTCAAGTCTGTTTTATGTTGATCAGGATGGGTCTGGGAAGAGAAACAAATGAAGAGAAGGTAAATGATAGCTGCCTCAGGGGAATTCTGGACCCCAGAATCTCACAAAGTCCACAATGGTGTTCACAAATATTTGGAGACTTCAAAATGTCTTAATGAAAACAGCAATCTCAAATTAACAGTTGCTATAAGGTTGGCAAAATTACCTCTTGTTATCAGCAAATTTACATATAAAGAAAAATCATAATCTTGATCTTTCTGGAAACAGTTCCTGAATAGAAGTGAACCATCCAAAGCTACTGATATATCTTCCAAATTCTAAGATAGCAAGCAAATTAATAGCTAAAAATGTCTAATTCATATATTTTTAAAGCAGGTACAGGTCTGCCTTCTAACTAGCACCAACAGTCCCCGACTAATGATGACTTATTATTTTTTTACTTTATGATGCTGTAAAACCAATATACACTCGATAGAAACTATACTTTAAATTTTGAATTTTGATCTTTTCCTGGGCTAGTGATATGTGGCCTGATACTCTCTTGTGATGTTGGGTAATGGCACTGAGCCACAGCTCTCAATCAGCCACTTGACCAGGAGAATAAACAACTGATACACTTACAACCATTCTGTACCCAAATAACCATTCCATTTTTCACTTTCAGTACAGTATTCAATAAATTACATGAGATATTGAATACCTGATTATAAAATAGGCTTTGTGCTAGGGGCACCTGGGTGCCCCTCCTTGCTCACATCCTCCCTTTCTCAAAATAAATAAACATTTTTTAATTAAAAAAAGAATAAAATAGGCTTTGTGTTAGATGATTTTGCCCAGCTGTAGGCTGATGTAAGTTTCTGAGGATGTTTAAAGTATGCTGGGCTAAACTATAATGTTCAGTAGGTTAGTTGTATTAAATATATTTTCAACTTATAATGGGATTATGGAGACTTAACCACATCACAAATTAAAGAAGATCTGTAATAATATTTATTACATTAGAACCATTGAAAAATAAATAACATCAATGAAAATATATCCATTTGTAATACAAATAAGTTTTTTTAATTAATATGTAAATTTATCAAAAGTCTTTCTTTGCATCCCTGACATATTGTTCATGGAATTTGTTTGGTACTTAACTCACAATTAAAACATTATTTTTATAAAAAATGTAAACTTCATTAAAATTATTAACTTTAAAGACCCAAATTGTGGGAACACATGATACTTTTGTCTGTTCCCTCCTCCTCCCAATACATTATTTTTAGTTCTTTTATTGGTTGTCATTATAACTTTAAAAAATATTTAAAATCCTACTTCTCTTTCTGTCAACAATTATCAGTATCCTGACTAAGTTCTGTAAATGAGAAATGAGAAAACCCTTTTCTTTATGTTTCTCCCCTGCCTCCCACTTTCCACCTTCTGTCAGTTACATTTTTACACTATAACATTAACAGTTATTTTGTTTTGCAGCTACAACAGATCCATATCTTGTCTGAGCGATGACTCTAAATGTTAAAAACCCATATGTATAATTTTTATATTTAAACCTATGTAAATATTTTTTCTCACATTGGTTGAAGTGGTATGCTAGGATTATGTCTTTCTTTACATGGTCCCCATCTGACCCCCTGGCCACTTAGAAGAAAACATTCGTTATTAAAAATATTCAGTGAACTCTATTTTCTTACACCAGTATTTTATTTTATATTTCAACATTATTTTATTGCACACCTTTTGTTTTACCTGGAGTTTGCAATTACCATTATTTTCTCATTCATTAAAAAAAAAGACCTTACAGATTCTGAAGTTGTCCTGCCCTCTCAATCATATCTTCTAAAGCAGGGAGCCCCCCTTTTCCCCCAAAGAATTTCCCCCCAAAAGATATATCCTCTTTCAATGTGACCTAGCTTTTTCTACAGTTGCTGGCAACGGCCATCTTAGAACTTCCCTTCACCACACTGTAGGATGGGCCCTATGGGAGATCTGCCAGATCTGCCAGTTGCCTATCATCTTCATCATTTCCCTTTGGAAGAGAAGCCCAAGTTTTAACTGGACATTTTGTCACCTGATATAAAATTTCCTCATAGTTTCGTGTGACTATGCAGCAATTCTGGCCAATGAAATGGAACCAGAAGTGTAGTTTGGTACTCCTCACAAAGCTTTTTAAGGAAACTGACTCAACAGGCTTTTTCTCTCTGCATTTTCTTCTTCCTCCAGCCTGTAGCTATGGCAGCTGGCATTCCACTATCCATCTTGTATCATTATGTGATCTTGAATAAGGAAACAAAATGCTAAGATGATAGAACAGAAAGATAAGTGCCTAGGTCTTAAATGATAATGTGTAGACATCATATTAGTACTACATTGCCTGTCTTTGAACGTCTTTTATGTGGGAAAGCAGTAAGTCTCTATCCCGTTTAAATCACCATTACTTTTTTTGTCTGTTACATACAGAAACCTAATTCTATCCGATATGGATTCACAGTTTCCAATATTCCACGTCTTCTTCCTTGCTTTTCTGAGTATAGTCTCAATACTTTCTTAATACTTAATATTTGCATAGTAGCATTACTTGTTTTATACCCATTTTCTGAATGCTGCTCTGTTTAGAGAATTACCTATTTTAAGAATCTTGTTAGGAGAAAAGAGACCACCTTACTTTATAAGATGAAAATGCCAGTCGATTTCAGCTAAGTCAAAATCCCGTACCTGGAAGGGGAATAGAAAATGTGAAAAAGGCTCAATCTCACTGTTAGAAACCTTCCTCTAAAAGGGACACACATCACTTTTCTCATACATCCGTTGACAGAGACCAGTCATATGGTCTTGCATGGATAAAAGGGTGGCTGAGAAATGCAGTTCCTAACTAAAAAGCTTCTATGGAGAACGAGCATTAATTCTGATGGTCTGTTAACCATATCTGCCATAACTCATAACATTAAATATTTTTATATACTGTTAAGCATTTGTCTTTTCATCTTTTCTTTTTTTGTGTGTATGTATATATGTCTGTTGTTTTCGTCCCATCTTTTAATTGGGAATTCATGCATGTTTTCATCAACATCCATGAACTCTGTATATCTGTGGACACTGATCCTTTTTTTTAGGTTCATTTATTTATTGAGAGAGAGAGAGAGCATGTTGGGGATGGGCAGAGTGGGGAGGAAAGAGAGAATCCCAAGCAGGCTATGGATTGTCAGCACAGAGCCCAATGTGGGGGGCTTGATCTCACGAACTGTGAGATCATGACCTAAGCTGGAGTCAAGAGGCAGACACTCAACGGACTGAGCCACCCAGGTACCCCTATGGACACTGATCTTTTAGCTGTCATATTTTTGGAAACCATGTTCCCCAGTTTGTTACTGGTTTTCAAATTATATTTATGATTGCTTTTGATTTACATAAGCATCATATCAAATCTTTCAATTTATGGGTTTTTTTTAATTCTCTATTGTTTTTTAGTTGAGTATGTTCAACTTTTTCTCAGAGACTAAAAGGCTATACATTAAAATATTCCTGTGTTTGTTTAAAATAGTTAAATGTAGGGGGTGCTTGGGTGGCTCAGTCAATTGAATGTCTGGCTCTTGATTTCAACTCAGGTCATGATCCCAGGGTCATGGGATTGAAAGCCATGTCAGGCTCTGCACTGAGCATGAATCCTGCTCAAGATTCTCTCTTTCTCTCTCTCTTTCCTCCTACCGCTCTCCCCTACTCACACTCTCTCTTTCTCTCTAAAATAAATAATAATAGTAGGGGCGCCTGGGTGGCGCAGTCGGTTAAGCGTCCGACTTCAGCCAGGTCACGATCTCGCGGTCCGTGAGTTCGAGCCCCGCGTCGGGCTCTGGGCTGATGGCTCAGAGCCTGGAGCCTGTTTCCGATTCTGTGTCTCCCTCTCTCTCTGCCCTTCCCCCGTTCATGCTCTGTCTCTCTCTATCCCAAAAATAAATTAAAAAAACGTGGAAAAAAATAAAATAAATAATAATAATAAAATAGTTAAATGTAATATAACTAATTTATTTTGATAAACGGCATGAGGTAAGAATGTACTTTTTTCTTTTTCAGAGTAGCCAATTTCTGTAACACTCTTTACTTCCTTACTTTTCTTTTTGTATTAAGTTTTTATACATTCCAATTTCAGCTTCTGGGTTTTTTATCTATTTAACTGACTTTCTATCTTTTTTTTTAATTTAAGTATAGTTGATACACAATGTTATCAATGTACACAATGTTATTCAAATGTACAACATAGTGATTTAACAATTCACTACATTATGCTATGTTTATCACAATTTTAACTATTATTTGTCACTATTGAACATTCTTACAGCACGATTAACTATTTTCCCTATGCTGTATCTTTTATCCCTATAACATTCATTCCATAACTGGAGGCCTGTATCTCCCACTCCCCTTCACCCATTTTGCCAATCCCTTACCTCCTTCCCCTCTGGTAACCACCAATTTGTTATATGTATCTATGAGTCTGCTTCTGCTTTTTTTTAAATATTTAAAAAAAATTTTTAAGTGTATTTATTTTTGAAGGAGAGAGAGAGAGAGAGAGAGACAGAGCATGAGTGGGGGGAGGGGCAGAGAGAGAGGGAGACACAGACTCTGAAGCAGGTTTCAGGCTCTGAGTTGTTGGCACGGAGCCTGATGCCAGCTCAAACTCATGAGCCGTGAGATCATGACCTGAGCCGAAATTGGACGCTTAACTGACTGAGCCACCCAGGTACCCCTTTCTGCTTTTTGTTTGTTTGTTTATTCATTTGTTTTCTTTTTATATTCCACATGTAAGTGAAATCATATGGTATTTGTCTTTCTTTGTCTAACTTATTTCACTTAATATAATAAACTCTAGGTTCATCCATGTTGTGGCAAATGACAAGATCTCATCCTTTGTTATGGTCATGTAATATCCCATTGTGTGTGTGTGTGTGTGTGTGTGTGTGTGTGTGTGTGTTTACATACACCATATCTTTATCTCTTCATCTATCACTAGACACTTGGTTTGCTCCCATACCTTGGCTATCATAAATAATGCTGCAATAAACATAGGGATGCATCTGCCTTCTCAATTTACTGTTTTTGTTTTCTTGTGATAAAACCTGGTAGTGGAATTACTGGATCATATGGTATTTGTATTTTTAAGTCTTTGAGGAACCTCCATGCTATTTTCACAGTGGCTGCACTAATTTGCATTCCTAGCAACAAAGCACCAGGGCTTCTTTTTCTCCACATCCTCATCAACATTTATTATTTCTTGTCGTTCTGATTCTAGCCATTCTGACAGGTGTGAAGTGACATCTCATTATGGTTTTGATTTGCATTTCCCTGATGATTAGTGATATTGAGTGTTTTTTCATGTGTCTATTGGCCACCATTAATGTCTCCTTTGGAAAAAACGTCTATTCAGATCCTCTGCCCAACTTTTAATCAGATTATTTAGGGGTTTTTTGTTTGAATTATGAACATTCTTTTTTTCCCCCATTTTATTTATTTATTTGAGAGAGAGAGAGGAAGAATCCCAAGCAGGTTCCATGCTCAGTGTGGAAGCCAATGCAGGGCTTGATCCCATGACCCTGGGAACATGACCTGAGCTGAAACCAAGAGTCAGACACTCAAATAGTGATAGTTTAACTTCTTTACCAATCCAGATGCCTTTTATATTTTTTTCTTATCTGATTGCTGTGGTTAGGACTTCCTGTGCTATGTTGGATAGAAGTGATAAGAGGACATCCTTGTCTTGTTCCTTATCTTAGAGGAAAAGCTCTGTTTTTTACCATTGAGTATGAGATTAGCTGTAGATATGTTTCCTCTCAGCCCACTTTGTTGAGAGTTTTTACCATGCACAGATGTTTGATTTTGTCAAATGTTTTTTCTGCATCTATGAGATGAACATATGATTTTTATCCTTTCTCTTGTTGATGTGATGTATCACATTGGTTGATTTGCAAATATTGAACTACCCTTGCATCCCAGGAATAAATCCTACTCAATCATGGTAAATAACTTTTAATGTATTGTTGGTTTGGGTTTGCTAATATTTTGTTGAGGGTTTTTGCATCTATGTTCATCAGAGTAGTTTTTTTGTAGTTTTCTCTTTTGTGGTGTCTTTTTCTGGTTCTGGTATCAGAGTAATGCTGGCCTAGAATATACTTGGAAGCTTAGCTTCCTCTTCTATTTTTTGGAATACTTTGAGGTAAACAGGTATTAACTCTTCCTTAAACCTTTGGTAGAATTTACCTGTGAAGCCATCTGATCCTGGACTTTTGTCTGTTGAGAGTTTTTTGATTACTGGTTCAACTTTGTTACTATTTATTGATTTTTTTCATATTTTTATTTCTTTCTGATTCAGTTTTGGAAGATTGTATGTTTCCAGGAATTTATCCCATTTCTTCTGTGTTGCCCAATTTGTTGGTATATAATTTTTCATAGTACTCTCTTATAATCCTTTGTATTCCTGTGATGTCAGTTGTTACTTACGCTTTTTCATTTCTGGTTTTATTTATTTGTGTCCTCTCTCTTTTTTCTTGATCACTGTAGCTAAAGGTTTTTCAATTTTCTTTATCGTTTTGAAGAACCAGCTCTTGCTTTCATTGATCTTTTCTATTTTTTTGTCTCTACTTCACTTATTTCTGCTCTGACTTTTATTATTTCCTTCCTTATTTTAACCTTGAGGCTTTGTTTGTTCTTCTCCTAGTTCCTTTAGGTATAAGGCTACATTATTTGAGATTTTTCTCTTTCTTGAGGCTACAAATTTCCCTCTTAGAACTACTTTTGCTGTGTCCCAAAGATTTTGGGCCACTGTATTTTCATTTGTATTTGTCTTCATGTATTTCTTTAATTGTCTCCATGTATTTTTTTTATTTCCTCTTTGATTTCTTCATGGACCCATTGTCTATTTAGTAGAATGTTGTTTAGCTTCTGTGAATTTGTGTTTTTTCCATTTTTTTTTTCCTTTTGATTGCTTTCTAGTTTCCTACTGTTGTGGTTGAAAAGGATGCCTGATAGGATTTTAATCTTCTTAAATTTATTAAGAAGAATTTATTTTGTGGTCTAACATGTAATCTATTCTGGAAAATATCCCATGTGACTTGAAAAGAATGTGTATTCTGCTCTTTCAGGATGGAATATTCTACATATACATGTTAAGTCCATCTGGTCTAATATGTTGTTCAAAGATACTGGTTCCTTATTGATTTGCTGCCTGGATGATTCATCCAGTGATATAATTGGGGTGTTAAAGTCCTCTACTATTATTGTATTACTGTTAATTTCTCCCTTTATGTCTGTTAATATTAGCTTTATTTATTTAGGTGCTGCAATGTTGGATGCATAGATATTTACAATTGTTATATCCTTTGTTGGATTGACACCTTTATCATTATGTAATACCCTTCTTTCTCTCTTGTTACAGTCTTTACTTTAAAGTCTATTTTGTCTAGCCGTAGCAATCTCTTACTCGACACATCCCCAAAGGCAAGGGAACTAAAAGCAAAAGTGAATTCCTGGGACCTTATGAAGATAAAAAGCTTCTGCACAGCAAAGGAAACAACCAACAAAACTAAAAGACAACCAACGGAATGGGAAAAGATATTCACAAATGACATATCGGACAAAGGGCTAGTATCCAAAATCTATAAAGAGCTCACCAAACTCCACACCCAAAAAACAAACAACCCAGTGAAGAAATGGGCAGAAAACATGAATAGACACTTCTCTAAAGAAGACATCTGGATGGCCAACAGGCACATGAAAAGATGTTCAGTGTCGCTCCTTATCAGGGAAATACAAATCAAAACCACACTCAGGTATCACCTCACGCCAGTCAGAGTGGCCAAAATGAACAAATCAGGAGACTATAGATGCTGGAGAGGATGTGGAGAAACGGGAACCCTCTTGCACTGTTGGTGGGAATGCAAATTGGTGCAGCCGCTCTGGAAAGCAGTGTGGAGGTTCCTCAGAAAATTAAAAATAGACCTACCCTATGACCCAGCAATAGCACTGCTAGGAATTTATCCAAGGGATACAGGAGTACTGATGCATAGGGCCACTTGTACCCCAATGTTCATAGCAGCACTCTCAACAATAGCCAAATTATGGAAAGAGCCTAAATGTCCATCAACTGATGAATGGATAAAGAAATTGTGGTTTATATACACAATGGAATATTACGTGGCAATGAGAAAAAATGAAATATGGCCTTTTGTAGCAACGTGGATGGAACTGGAGAGTGTGATGCTAAGTGAAATAAGCCATACAAAGACAGATACCATATGGTTTCACTCTTATGTGGATCCTGAGAAACTTAACAGGAACCCATGGGGGAGGGGAAGGAAAAAAAAAAAAAACAGGTTAGAGTGGGAGAGAGCCAAAGCCTAAGAGACTCTTAAAAACTGAGAACAAACTAAGGGTTGATGGGGGGTGGGAGGGAGGAGAGGGTGGGTGATGGGTATTGAGGAGGGCACCTTTTGGGATGAGCACTGGGTGTTGTATGGAAACCAATTTGTCAATAAATTTCATATAAAAAATTAAAAAATAAACATAAATAAAAAAAAAAGAACCATTCAACACAATAATTCAAGGACATAGGGGAAAATAATCTAAGTCTGGAAATTATCTCATGGACTATGCAAACACACAGACTAGAAGAAGTATAAATTGTATCCCATGATGATGATAAAAAAGCAGAAATATTTTCTCATTTATATCCAATATAAAAAATGTACCCTTTCCTTTTCCCAATTAGATTTCACTGATATTTTTGATAATACATTTTCCCTTGTTATTAAGGACATGAGAATCACAGCCATTTATAGTTTTGAAGACATATGTAGTCCCTGAACATAATTAAAACTATATCATTTAACAATGAAAAAATAAATAAATAAATAAAGTCTATTTTGTCTGACGTAAGTATTGATCCCCTGGCTTTTTTTTTTTTTAACTTCCATTTGCATGGAATATCTTTTGTCATCCTTTCACTTCTAGTCTGTATGTGTCTTCAGATGTGAGGTGAGACTTTTTTTTTTTCAACGTTTATTTTATCTTTGGGACAGAGAGAGACAGAGCATGAACGGGGGAGGGGCAGAGAGAGAGGGAGACACAGAATCGGAAACAGGCTCCAGGCTCTGAGCCATCAGCCCAGAGCCTGACGCGGGGCTCGAACTCACGGACCGTGAGATTGTGACCTAGCTGAAGTCGGATGCTTAACCGACTGCGCCACCCAGGCTCCCCGAGGTGAGACTTGTAGACAGCGTACAGATGGGTCTAGGTGTTTTTTATACATTCTACCAAACTGTGTCTTTTAACTGGAACATTTAGAACATTTTCATTTGAAGAAATTGTTGACAAGTGTGTACTTATTGCCATTTTGTTAATTGTTTTCTTGTTTTTGCAATTCTTCTCTTCTTCTCTTTTTCTCTTGTGATTGATAACTTCTGTAGTGTTATGCTTGGCTTTCTTTCTCTTTATGTTTTGTGTATTTATTATAGGTTTTGGGTTTGTGGTTACCATGAGGTTCATATATAACCTTCTAAGTATATAGCAGTCTATATTAAGTTGATGGTCACTTAAATTTGAACACATTTTTTTACCCCACCTCTGCCATAGTTCATCTATATGTCATCATATTTCACATCTTTTTATTCATAATTGTCTTAATTCAAATTATGCCCTTTCTTTTCCACCTAAAGAAGTACATTTAAAAGGTTGAGGGGGTGCCTGGGTGGCTCAGTTGTTAAGCGTCCGACTTTGGCTTAGGTCATGATCTCACGGTTCATGAGTTTGAGCCTTGCATCAGTCTCTGTGCTGATAGCTCAGAGCCTGGAGCCTGCTTCAGATTCTGTGTCTCTCCCCCCTCTCTGTTCCTCCCCCACTCACACTCTGTCTCTCTCTGTGTGTCAAAAATAAATAAACATTTAAAAAACAATAATAAAAAATTAAAAGATTTAGATTAGACTATGCATATTTTCAGGCCACAACACTGTGAAACTCGAAATTAACACAAGAGAAAAATTGAAAAACAAGAAATACTTGGAGATTAAAGAACATCCTACTAAAGAATTAATGGGTTAACCAAGAAGTTAAAGAGTAAATTAAAAGTACATGGATAAAATACCTAGGAATAAGTCTAACCAAAGAGGTGAAAAATCTATACACTGAAAACTATAGAAAGCTTGTGAAAGAAATTGAAGACACCAAAAAAAAAGGAAGAATATTCCATGCCCCTGGATAGGAAGAACAAACATTGTTAAAATGTTGATACTACCCAAAGCAATCTACATATTCAGGGCTATCCCTATCAAAATAACACGAGCAATTTTCACAGAATTAGAAAAAACAATCCTAAAATTTGTATGGAACCACAAAAGACCCCCAAATAGCCAAAGCAATCTTGAAAAAGAAAAACAAAGCAGGAGGCATCACAATCCCAGACTTCAAGCTATATTACAAAGCTGTAATCATCAAGACAATATGGTACTGGCACAAAAACAGACACTCAGGTCAATGGAACAGAATAGAGAACCCAGAAATGGACCCACAAACATATGGCCAACTAATCTTTGACAAAGCATGAAAGAATATCCAATTGAATAAAGACAGTCTCTTCAGCAAATGGTGCTGGGAAAATTGGACAGCGACATGCAGAACAATGAACCTGGACCCTTTCTTACACCATACACAAAAATAAACTTGAAATGAATGAAAGACCTACACGTAAGACAGGAAGCCATCAAAATCCTCGAGGAGAAAGCAGACAAAAACCTAGTTGACCTTGGCCGCAGCAACTTCTTAATCAACATGTCCCTGGAGGCAAAGCAAACAAAATAAAAAATGAACTATTGGGACCTCATCAAAATAAAAGTCTTCTGCACAGCAAAGGAAACAATCAGCAAAACTAAAAGGCATCCAATAGAATGGGAGAAGATATTTGCAGGTGACATATCAGATAAAGGGTTAGTATCCAAAATCTGTAAAGAACTTATCAAACTCAACACCCAAAAAACAAATAATCCAGTGAAGAAATGGGCAAAAGACATGAATAGACACTTCTCCAAAGAAGACATCCAGATGACCAACTAACGCATGAAAAAATGCTCAACATCATTCATCATCAGGGAAAAACAAATCAAAACCACAAAGAGATGGTTACTTACTACAGTCAGAATGGCTAAAATTAACAACCCAGTCAATGGCAGATGTTGGTGAGGATATAGAGAAAGAGTATCTCTTTTGCACTGCTAGGGTAATGCAAACTGGTGTAGCCACTATGGAGAACAGTATGGAGGTTCCTCAAAAAACTAAAAATAGAACAACCCTGTGACCCAGGAATTGCACTACTAGGTATTTATCCAAGGATACAGGTGTGCTGTTTCAAAGGGACACATGCACCCCAATGTTTATAGCAGAACTATCGACAATAGCCAAAGTATGGAAAGACCCCAAATGTCCATCAATGGATGAATGGATAAAGAAGATGTGGTATATATATACAATGGAGTATTCCTTGACAATCAAAAAGAATGAAATCTTGCATTTGCAACTACGTGGATGGAACTGGAGGGTATTATGCTAAGTGAAATTAGTCAGAGAAAGACAAATATCATATGACTTCACTCATATGAGGAATTTAAGATACAAAGCAGATGAACATAAGGGAAGGGAAGCAAAAAGAATATAAAAACATGGAGGGGGACAAAACATAAGAGACTCTTAAATATAGAGAACAGAGGGTTGCTGGAGGGGTTGTGGGAGCGGGGATGGGCTAAATGGGTAAGGGCATTAAAGAATCTGCTCCTGAAATCATTGTTGCACTATATGCTAACAGCTTGGATGTAAATTAAAAAGAAAAGAAAAGAAAAGAGAAAAAGAAGCCAATGAAAATGATAACACCACAGCCCAAAACCTCTGGGATGCAGCAAAGGTGGTCATAAGAGGGAAGCATATAGCAATCCGGGCCTTCCTAAAAAAAGGAAGAAAGGTCTCAGATACACAACTTAACCTTACACCTTAAAGAGCTGGAAAAAAGAAGTACGTTTAGATATCCCTAAAGATCACACTAAGACAACTCATAGAGGGGTCTTCAAAGACCTTGGAAGAAGCATTAACTATGGAATATCAGCTGAGTCAAGCTTGTGTGGGAGGCCATGACTTTCATAAAGGTGTTAGGGCAGTTTTAATAGATAAAGACCACAGTCCAAAGTGGAAACCAACAGATCTAAAAGAAGTTACTGGTGAAGATTTGAATGATCACTTTAAATCTCTAGGAAATAACGATTTGAAGGTGACTAGATTTTTTTTCAACGTTATTTATTTTTGAGAGACAGAGTGTGAGTGGGGGAAGGGCAGAGAGAGAGGGAGACACAGAATCCAAAGCAGGCTCCAGGCTCTGAGCTGTCGGCACAGAGCCCAATGAGGGGCTCAAACTCGCGAACTGCGAGATCATGACCTGAGCCGAAGTCGGACACTTAACCAAGTTGAAATATCTTTTTTTTAATGTTTTTATTATTTTTGAGAGAGAGACAGACCATGAGTGGGGGAGGGGCAGAGAGAGAGAGAGAGAGAGAGAGAGAGAGAAAGAGAGAGAAACAGAATCCAGAGCAGGCTCCAGGCTGAGCTGTCAGCACAGAGCCAGACGTAGGGCTCAAACTCACAAACTGTGAGATCATGACCTAAGCCAAAGTCAGACACTTAACTGACTGAGCCACATTGATTAAATAAACCTATGTATTGATTTAAAAGCATAGAAGTACTTTTAGCATTTCTTATAAGGTCAGTTTAGTGGTGATGAACTTTTTGACTTTTGTTTGTCTGGGAAACTCTTTTTCTCTCCTTCAGTTCTGAATGATTACCTAGCCAGATAGAATATTCTTTCCTGTAAGGTTTTTTTTTGTTGTTGCTGCTGTTGCTTACTTTCAGCTCTGGATATCTCATGTCACTCCCTTCTGGCCTGCAAAGTTTCTGCTGAAAAATCAGTTGATAAATTTATGGGTGTTTCCCTTGGACATAACATTTTGCTTCTCTCTTGCAGCAAGAGAGAGGTAAGAAGAAAAGATAAAGAAAAGATAACTTTTATCTTTATCTTTTATCTTTATTTTTAACTTTTGACATTTTAATTATTATGTGTTGCGGTGTGGATTTCCTCGGTTTTCATCTTGTTTGGAACTCTGCTTCCTAAACCTGGATGTCTGTTTACCTCCCCAGGTTAGGGACGTTTTTACCTACTATTTCTTCAAATAAATTCTCTGTACTCTTCTCCTTTGGGGACCTCTATAACAAATATTTGTTTGCTTGATGTTGTCCAAGAATCTTTAACCTGTCCTCATTTTTTAAAAACTCTATTTTCTGGTTGATGTTCAGCTTGGGTGCTTTCTGTTACCCTGTCTTCTATGTCGCTGCTCCTTTCTTCTGCATCCACTAACCTGCTGTTGATTCTCTTTAGTATATATTTTTTATTTCAGTTATTGTATTCTTCAACTCTGGTTCTTTTTAAGATACTTTCTGTCTCTTTGTTGAAGTTTTCATTGAGTCCTTCTATCCTTCTCTCCAGTCCATGGAGCATATTTTTGATCATTACTTTAAACTCTTTATCAAGGATAGTGCTTATCTCAGTTTCATTTAGTTCCTTTTTGGGGGTTTTGTCTTGTTCTTTCATTTGGAG
Source organism: Felis catus (assembly GCF_018350175.1). Classification (NCBI taxonomy): domain Eukaryota; kingdom Metazoa; phylum Chordata; class Mammalia; order Carnivora; family Felidae; genus Felis; species Felis catus. The sequence goes on from NC_058375.1 coordinate 53,076,810, forward strand.
CATATTCTTCTGTCTTAACTTTCTACTTGTTTTTGAATTATACTATCCTACTTTAATTATTTCATTATAAATATTAGTGGGTAATTTTCTACTAAATAGTTATCTTTTTCAATATCTGCCTAGTTATTTATATGTCTTCCATTTTACAGACAATTTCTAGAATTATTTGGGTAAGTCATTAAAAAGTAAAATTAGGGGTGCCTGGGTGGCTCAGCCAGTTAAGCATTTGACTTTGGCTCAGGTCAGGATCTCACGGTTCGTGGGTTTGAGCCCCACATCAGGCTCTGTGCTGACAGCTCAGAGCCTGGAGCTGCTTCGTATTCCATGTCTCTCTCTCTCTCTCTCTCTCTCTTTCTGCCTCTCCCCTCCCCTGCTCATACTCTGTCTCTCTCAGAAATAAATAAACATTAAAACATTTTTATAAAAAAACAAAATTAAGATTTTGGCTAGAATTTTATAAAATTCAGGGCTCCTGTGTGTCTCAGTCGGTTAAATCTCTGACTTTAGCTCAGGTCATGATCTCACAGCTCATGAATTCGAGCCCCACATTAGGCTCTGTGCTGACAGCTCAGAGCCTGGAGCCTGCTTCGGATTCTGTGTCTCCTTCTCTCTGCCCCTCTCCCACTCTCACTCTCTCTCTCTCTCTCTCTCTCAAAAATAAATGAACATTAAAAAAATTAAATAAAAATAATTTTATAAAATCCACACAATCATTTGGGGAAAAAAAGGTGACAGCTTTAACACAGAGATTTCTTACCTGCATGGATAGACTAACTAAATAAGTAAGATTTTCCCAAACCTGAAATGTTTGACAGGATCTCCCCTCCACATTCTGTATTAAGCACTTACTTCAAAACTTTATTTCTAAACAGTTCCCAGAATGAAACTGTCTAGCAGGCTGAGGTTCACTGATACACAGCTCAGGAGGTAAGAAATATGTGCTAGGTCATCCCCATGAGCCAGCTCTCATTGTCTGTATTGACTCATGAAATTAAACATTCAAGACAATTATTTCCCCTAACATTTTCTCTTTGGCTGGCTTCTGTTTACATGTTGGAGTAAGATTTTTATTGTGCATATTTAGTTTATTTATTTATTTATTTTTAAAAATTTTATGTTTAAGCAATCTCCACACCCAACATGAGGCTTGAACCCACCACCCTGAGATCAAGAGTTGCACGCTCTACCAACTGAGCCAGCCAGGTGCCCTGCATGTTTAGTTTGTTTTTTTAATATAGTTTAAAAGAAGAGAAATCTTAAAACCATTAATTCATAAACAAATACCAAACATAAGTAACACACTAAAACAATATCAAAAACAAAATGAAGAGGGGCGCCTGGGTGGCTCAGTCGGTTAAGCGGCCGACTTCAGCTCAGGTCATGATTTCGCGGTCCGTGAGTTCGAGCCCCGCGTCAGGCTCTGTGCTGACAGCTCAGAGCCTGGAGACTGTTTCAGATTCTGTGTCTCCCTCTCTCTCTGACCCTCCCCCGTTCATGCTCTGTCTCTCTCTGTCTCAAAAATAAATAAACGTTAAAAAAATTTAAAAAAAAATGAAGACAAATTAATGTGGTTTCAAAACCCAGGATCTAAGTAAAAAAATAAAAGGAGTGAATGATTGTAGAGAAGCGAAAAATATGTAATCAACTTTCAGCCCAGTGACAAAGGCTAATTTTTTTCTTTTAATGTGTCACTACCCTTTGCAACTCTCCAAGAGACTCATATTGCTTTGGTTTTTTACTTTGTTATGGAGGAAGATCTCTAACATCTTCGACTTGGCTTTTCTTCTCATGAGTGTTATTTCATAGGTCAGGGACCCAAGGTGGGATTCAATGGCCAAGGATATTCATTTGAGATCAGGGACTAGGGAAATTACCTTATAAATGTATTCAAGTTCCACCGGACCATCTATGAGATGAACTTAGATTAGAATTCAGCTTCAGACCATCTGACCCCATAATACCTATGGGGGTGTTTGTAGGTCGCCACAAAGCAGTGTGTATTTAAAGCCCAGATACAGGGGCGCCTGGGTGGCGCAGTTGGTTAAGCGTCCGACTTCAGCCAGGTCACGATCTCGCGGTCCGTGAGTTTGAGCCCCGCGTCAGGCTCTGGGCTGATGGCTCGGAGCCTGGAGCCTGTTTCTGATCCTGTGTCTCCCTCTCTCTCTGCCCCTCTCCCGTTCATGCTCTGTCTCTCTCTGTCCCCAAAATAAATGTTGAAAAAAAAAATTTTTTTAAGCCCAGATACAATAGTTCTCTACCCACCCCCCACCCCCCAACCCCCCCCCCCCCCCACACACACACCCAGATTTGGATATTTCTCTCTCCTGAATGCATAGTCACATAGGCCATATCACTTTGAGGAAAGGAGAGTGATAGTAGGCACAGTAGGGTCCTTGACTGTTTATTCTTACCTTACTCTGTCTCCTCTTCATTCAAGTGTTCTGAGGGTGTGGATAATTACTTAGGTCTGGGAATGGATGAAAAGATGTGACTCTGTAGTGCAGGGGCTCACATTAAGCCTCTTTTTACCAAAGCTGATGTGTTTTGGGTTATGTAGATCAAGACTTTAGTGGGCCTTCTGTTAAATTCATTTCTGTGAGTCTATGATAAATGAACCTTATCTGAGATCTTCCATTAGCAATTTCTCTACCAGGGACTATTAATAAGCCCACCTTATTCCCATTTTAATGACCATGCTTACTTTGTCACATGAACCTGGTGAATCAGGTTTCCAATTTCTCTGATAGTCAAAACCCTTTCAGTTGCAAATGAAAGAAACACAACTTGAAAAAGCATAAGCAGAAAAGTGAATTGATGCATTTCGTGTACTAATGAAACTGAGAAAAGCTGAAGATAACTAGAAGCTGTCTTGACATTTATAGGGACCTATCAAGCAATTCTCCTTGTCCACAATTGTTAACGTCATTCTCGTCTATGGCAGACACATGATGGGGAACATGGCTACAAATGGCTCTAGATTCACATCCTAACATCTTTTTGTTGTTGTTGTTGAAGTCTGTTTATTTATTCTGAGAGAGAAAGAGAGCACACGAGCAAGGGAGGGACAGAGAGAGAGGGAGAGAGAGGAGGATCCCCAGCAGGCTCCACACTGACAGTGCATAGCTGATGTGGGGCTCTAAGTCACAAACCTTTGAAATCATGACCTGAGCTGAGATCAAGAGTGGGCCACTTAATCTACTGAGCCATCCAGGCACTCCCTAACATCTTAAGGATATAACAGTATTTCCTACCCCAGCACAAGCTGGAAAAATCCCAGGAAAAAATCTGAATGATCCAGCTTTATTTACTGAAACTAGGAAGAATTGAGAACTAAGCTGCCTGGGTTTAGACCCCAGAACATTCATTCATTTATTAGTTGTGCCACATAGAGGAAGATACTTAATCTCTCTATACCTCTCTCATAGGGTTACTGTGAAGATTAAATGAGCTAATTTACGTAAAACACCTAGAAAATTACCCAAGGCATGTTATTACTCAAGCATGAGTCATGTGTCCACCCTATTGGTCCAGGGGAAGGTCTATGACCAGAGTGGACAGATAGAACAGATGTGGCTGTGGAGGCAGTCTCCACACATAGAACTCATCTTCTTATTCCCTTCCTACATCCATGTCTGAATAAATGTGTGCACACCTGCATAACTGAATCAGAGCAGAGCTTCAGCTTCCACCTGGGAGAAGGGAGGGCAGAAAAGATGAAGCCATGACCCCTCAAAAACAAGAGGGGAGAGAAAAGTTCCTGTGCTTTATATAATCTTGGAAGCAAGAAGTGGTGCAAGGAAATAGCTAGGTCTGCCACTAAGGGCCAGGCTCTGTCACAGTGTGCCCAAAACCCTGAACAAGAGACTGAAAGCTTAGCATAGAGATGCAGCAAGTTAGAGAAGAATCTGATGTATCCGGCTAAGGCAGACCCTCCTGTTACATAAAGGAAATAGAAAAGAAAATGAGGGAATGTGGCTGGATGTAAGTATGGGCTGGATGCTGCTCGGTGCCTGTCCTAGAATCTAACCAATAAGATTAGCAACTCCTCTGCCACTGGAGAGAATTTAGTAAGGGGAGGTAAACTGAAGGCTGAAGACATCTTGTTGTGCAAATGCTGAAATGGACATACGTTCAAACCCACCTTGTCTCTGATCACGTCCATCAATCCTTCTTCTATATTTGAGGTTGATGTATATATAGCTTACTTTCCTTCTAATAATTTTAAAATTTTTAAATTATTTTTTAATTTTATTTTTTGTTTCAGAGTAATTTTGGGTTCACAGCAAAATTGAGCAGAAAGTACACAGATTTCACATCTACCCCCTGCCTCCATAGCCATAGCCTCTTCCTTCATCAATTTCCCCCATAAGAGTGGCACATTTGTTATAACTGATGAACCTCCAGTGACACATCATTACCACCCAAAGCATAGTTTACATTAAGATTCACTCTTGGGGTGCTGGGTGGCTCAGTCAGTTAAGTGTCTGACATTGGCTCAGGTCATGATCTCACGCTCATGGGTTTGAGTCCCTTATCAGGCTCTGTGCTGACAGTGTGCAGCCTGCTTTGGATCCTCTGTCTCACTATCTGTCCCTCCCCAGCTTGTGGTCTCTCTCTCTCTCTCAAAAATAAATAAACATTTTTTAAAAAATGAAGATTCACTCTTGGTGTTGCCCAATAATAACACGTATTCATCATAATGGTATCTTATAGAATAGTTTTGCTGCCCTAAAAAGCCTCCTCCTATCCATAAACATGGAATGTGTCTTCATTTATTTAGTTCTTGATATCCTTCCTTGATATCTTTCATCAGAGTTTTGTAGTCTTCTTCATATATGTCTCATATGCACTGTATTAGAGTTATACCTAAGTGTTTCATTTTGGGAGTGCTAATGTAAATGATATTTTGTTTTTAACTTCAAATTAAATTCAAGTTGCATCCTGCAGCCTTGCTACAATTGCTTATTAGTTCCAGGGAGGTTTTTTGTTGATTCTTTGGAATTTTCTAAATAGACAATTACGTTGTCTGTGAACAAAAACAGTTTCATTTCTTCCTTCTCAATCAGTGGATTTTTATTTCCTTTCTTGTCTTATTGCATTAGCTGGGATTTCCGGAACAACGTTGAAAAGGAATTGTGAGAAAGGACATTCTTGCCTTGTTTCTAACCTTAATAGGAAAGCTTCAAATTTCTCACCATAAGTATAATGTCAGCTGTTGTTAGCTGTAGGTTTTTTATAGATATTCTTTATCAAGTTGAGTAAATTCCCCTCTATTTCTAGTTTACCAAGAGTTTTTATCATGAATGGGTATTGATTTTGTCAGATGCTTTTACTGCATCTATTGGTATGATCATGTGGTTTTTCTTTTATTAGCCTGCTGATATGATCAGTTACATTAATTGATTTTTTGAATGTTGAACCAGTCTTGCACACCTGGAATAAATTTCACTGGTCATGGGGTTTAATCCTTTTTATAAATTGTTGGATTTAGAATTCACCTATGAACCCATCTGGATCTCTAATTTAAAATTTTTTTTTAAGTTTATTTACTTATTTTGAGAGAGAAGAGAGTGAGTTAATTTTCAGTACTATACTCCGGTTGATTATTCTAACAAAATGTGTCTAAGTATTCTCTCCCTGGTATTATATTGTTTCAAGTTTTATATATATATGTGTGTGTGTGTGTGTGTGTGTGTGTGTGTGTGTATGTATAATTTATTTAATTTTTTTCATTCTTTGTTTATACCTTTCCCTCTTCCTAAAATAATTTGAAGTAATTTTACAAGACATGAACACATAGAACCATGAAAATAATGCTGAGGTATGCTAAATTCTTTTAGTTTAAATTTGTTTCTGGACTCTGTCCAGTCCATTGAAAATTTTGTGCTTTTAAAATAAATCCATGTATTTTTATTCATTGTCATATTGTCACAGAAGACGATCAAGCATAGCGGGAGAAAACATGGGCTCTGGAGTGAAAATGCTTGAGTGGGAGCTGCAGTGTCCTCTTACCAGTCCTTTAGTTGAGAACTCTCCAACCGTCAAACCTCTCAACTGTGATAGGAAGCATCTCAAGGTTTTTGTGGAAAGAGGCCACCTATAACTAAATCCAAAAAGTAAATAAAAATCTCTAAAGTACGGGTAACACTAATCCTTTTCTGATCAATCTAATAGTGTTAGTATGAAGAATACATGACAAAACATACATGGAAGTACTTTGTGAATAGTAAAGAACCAAAAATGACTTTATCATCCTTCTGAAAAGTTTTTTAGTGATGATTTTTAAAAAGTTTTTTTTAGTTTGTTTTTAGCAATCTCTACACCCAAAAAGGGGCTCAAACTCACCTGGAAATCAAAAGTCAGTGGCTCTTCCTACTGGGCCAGCCAGATATCCCAATAAGGTGGGTTTTAATCTAATAGATTTTGTTATCATTTAAATAAATATGTATTTCTGACTTTTCGTTTTTCCAATGGAATTTTCATGCTCAACTTATCTTGTTACATAAAGTATCTCAGGGGAAATTTAAGTGATATTCCATTAAATATATATTACCTTAGAAAGAATTCTTTCCAAAATTCTTTCCAGTTTTCCCAAGGTCCTGACTAAGGACCATAACTTATATGTCTTTTTATTGTTCCTTTCTTTATTTCTCCCAGAGTGTTTTCATAATTTCTTTTAAATAAATCTGAGCCAAAGTAATATTTAATGATTATTTTAAGGATACTAATTTTTCATTTTATTTTCTAGATAGGCCACTAACATATAGTGATGTGATTGACTTGTGAGTGAACATGAGCTTTGACAGAGTCCTGTAGGAAGCAAAGACTTAGATAAGAATAAAATGTGGAAATTCGGGGAAGCACAGGCCCAGAGAATAAAGACAAAAAGAAGAAGTGAAGTAAGGAAAGAGGTAATGCAATACAACACAGCACTGCACAATGGGCTGCAAAGAGTGTTGCTTAGTACTGAGGATCTTTCCAGACAGGCAAGGAGGAACCCTACCTCTAGATGGTTCACAGGGGCAGAAAAGGAGAAAGTTACTTAGAACAGATCTCTTTGGTCTCCCATTCGCTGTTGGCCAAGGTTTATCCCACAGAAATGTAACTGTCTTGTACTTCTGAGCTGTGTCATCCAGCCCTGTGGGTGGGAGCCTATTTGGAAGCTACAATGGACACTACCAAGCAGCATAACATCCAAGTCTAGACATGGTGACTGACTAAAGGCAGTAATGCACTGTGTGGAGTATGTGACAGAGACAGGTGAGGGCTACAATTTGATTGTAGTAAACTTAGAGAGTTTAGCAAAGGTGGCACAGGCAGGAAGCAGGGGGCATCATCATCAAAAGGAGGCCATCCAGGACATCTGAAAAAGTGCACTAGGTGTGATCTGATATAGATGTGTAGTTTATACTCTAAATGTAGGATGATATTATTTGTGAATTATTTGTAATTTACTATCTTTTTTTAAAATTCTTTGGATAAAAAATATGTCACCTGTATATGTGTTTGTTTCTTTTTTTCCTGTATTTTCATTTTTTTCTTCTCAAATAATTATTATCAGTGTCTCATCATTTGTTGAGTAGGACTAGAAATAGAATTTGTTCTTACCTTCATGCCTGTAGGCCTGTCAGGCCTACAATAACTATAAATGTTGATCTCAGTTTTAAATATGTCTCATTTAAAGGGTATAACAAGAAGCTCAATGACACAAACCTTCTAGATCAGTTTCCTTTTTCTCAGCAAACAACTGAACTACAGTTCTTAGTTCTCTTGCATCTGGATTGAGCCATGTGACTCACTCCATCCAATAGAATGTGACCAGGGCTAGTGTGATCTCCTTTTGTTCTCTCCCTTGGCTTGCCAGCTGGCTCACTACAAAAGATCCAGCAGAGGAATCTGAGGCCCTATGGAAGGTGGACCACTGGATGGAAGTGGTCCCTTGAATGACTAAGTGGAACAGAGCTCTGCCCATTCCTCTTCCCACCACACCACACACATACTATGCTAAATGTGATGTGAACAAGAAGTAAACCTATGTAGGGGTGCCTGGGTGGCTCAGTCAGTTGAGCAACCAACTCTTGATTTCGGCTCAGCTCATGATCCCAGGGTCATGGGGTTGAACCTCGCAACAGGCTCTCTGCACTGAGCATGGAACCTGCTTGGAATTCTCTCTCTCTCTCCCTCTGCCCCTCCACCCCACCCCTCTTAAATTAAAAAAAAAAAAAGTAAAAATCTTTGCCAAGGTGATGCATTTGGGAGATGTCATATTGATTGCACAACCTCTTTAATAAACTTTCCAAACCCAGTTTTTAAAGTTTTCATCGTGAATAAAGGGTAAAGTTTACTGGCTGACTTCTCAACATACATTGAGGTTCTTAGATGATTCTAATGGTATTTTCAGTTAACATTCCTTTGGCTCATGTTTTCTTTTGGCATTTTAAACTTTATTTCATTATATGGTTCTATTACATAATGACTAAGATAAATTATTTTCTTTTCCTAACATTTTTGCTGGGAGTTTTTGTAGTTTTGGGTATTTTTGTTTGTTTGTTTGTTTGTTTGTTTGTTTTTAATCTATGTTCCTGACTAGTATGGCATATTGGAGAAAGAATGGGCTTGGAGCCAGAGAGATCTTACACTGAATCCCTTTTCAGCCAGTGACCCTATTGAATTTGCCATTTAATTGATCTGAGTCTGTTTTCTCTTCTTAGGTAATAATTCCTACCTTAGAAGACTTCTGTGAATATTAAACAAATATTATATATAAAATGCCCTGTATATAGCAGAACCTTAATAATGGTAGTTATCATCATTATTGCTCTTATTTTAATTTGACCATAATTCATTCTCTCTCTCTCTCTCTCTCTCTCTCTCTCTCTCTCTCTGTCTCTCTGTCTCTTTCTCTTTCTCTTTCTCTCTCCCCACTCCTCCCACATGTGCCCTTTTTTGAATTGGGTATATGTGTACCTAGAGGAGTTAGACACTATGTTTAATGCCAGTATTTCTTCAAATCAATAAATTACTATTCTTTTCCTTCCCATGTGAATGCAACTGTTTAGATCAGGTGTTGAAAATCTGAAATCTATTTCTTGCTCATTGTAGCCTATTTACTTGGTAAACAGCCTGAAGTTGTGTGTGACTTTATAAACTTCCTGAAACTGAATGTGAAGCATTTTATGGAAGGAGATTTCCTTGGGGAAGGATATATAGTTTTAATCAGATTCTGATTGGATCCCAACCCAAAAAGTATTAAGAATTTCTGTCTTATATCCAATAACCAGTCACTTACCTGCCCTACTGCTCCTCCAACTCTGATCATCATCATAACATAAACCATTTGCCCCAGAAACAGAATCAGATTTTTTGGTAGCATTTGTATGCAGATTACCTCTTCCACCTTGACACCCTGTCTTTCCTTGACATCTTGAGACTCTCTCTTTCCTTTGCCTTTGTCCTCAATGTACTTCTTTGGCCATTCTTCTATCTCTCTATCTGGTCTTGTTTTCTCTGGATAGCCTCTGAAAGTGGATAACATTAGAATCTTTGTAATCCAGCTACCTCTTCCCTTGGCCATCTCTCCCTATGGCAAACTCATCTGCTTTTATAGCTCCTGCCCTACCTCATGGTAGATAACTTCCAAACCTGCCCTGCAGAAATAGTCTTTCCCCCCTTTCTAACTCTCCTTTGACAGTTGCCTATTAAGCACTTTCATGTGGCTATTCTGCTGACGCTTTAACTGAACAAGTCCCAAACCAGACCATTCATTAATCCCAATCCAATTCTTTCTCTTGATTTTATTTTCTTCTTTTTTTTGAGAGATTGAGAGAGAGAGAGAGAGAGAGAGCGCACACATGCATGAGCAGGGGAAGGGGAGAGAGAGATTCTTATGCAGGCCCTACACCCAGTGCAGAGCACAACCTAGGGCTCCAAGTCACAACCATGAGATCATGACTTGAGCCAAAATCAAGAATTGGACACTTAACCCACTGAGCCATCCAGGTGCACCTTCTTCTGATTTTCTGAACTCTGTTAACAGCATCACTTTTTTTCCTGACACTTAGGATTGTAACTTTGGAAGCACCTCTTCCTCTTCACCCTCATTCCTCCATTATATCAGTCAATTGCTAAATCCTGTAAGTTTTAATACCACAATGTCTCTTGAATTCATTCCTTCTTTTCCAAGAGAAGACGCCTTTATTTTCAGCTTTACCATTTGAATAGCAGCCCCTCTAGTTCTGACAACTATTTTCTTCTCACTCTGACCATTACATGAGTTCCTGTGTTGGCATCACCCTAACTTTTCCTTCACCAATCTACCCATTTCCAGAGAAACCTGACAGTGTGACTATTTTGTTTACTTTCCTACTCAAAACCTATCAGTGGTAGTTTACTGTCTTTCTGAACTCCATGAAAACTCATCACCTTGTCAGTCACATTAGACTCTATCATACAGCTACTACATACGTTTTCAGTTTGGGCTTCATACCATGACAAGCGTGGATTCAATTACTGGTTTTGACATGCAACCTTAGGAAAATTGTTTAATCTCAACACTCCTTTTTTTTTTCAATCTACAAAAATGGGAATAATAACAATATTCATCTGAAGCAGACTGTAGATAACAAAAAATCCTTTACACTTCCTTATTGTCCTACCCCTTGAACTTGGTCTGGCTTTGTGACTTGTTTTGGTCAGTAGAATATGTATAACAGACCTTGTGCAGTTGATGAGCTTTGTTTTCCACAGGCCTTGAGAATTCCACTCTTCATGCTTGCAAGCCTAGGATTACCAGGTGAATGAACTCAAGTAAGCTTTCTGGAGTGGCCATGGGAAAGAGAACCACAGCTCCCCAGCTTGCCCTCCAACTGACTGCCAAGCCCTAGACGTATAATTGAGGCCATCTTAGACATCAAGCTCCATCTAATCCACGAGCTAACTACAAACTGCATGAGTGAGCCCAGGTGAGACTAGCCAGAGAACTCCCCCAGGGGAGCCCAGCCCAAACTACTAACCCACAGAGTTGTGAGCTAATTGAAGCCGTATTGTTTTGGGGGTGGTATGTTAAGCAGTAAAAGTTTAACTAATATATCATCTCACAGTGTGTAAAATGGTGTCTGACACAATAAAAGACAGTTATTACTGTATTATTAGCCCATTCCACATATTCTATGAGTCAGTCTAACTTGACTATTTACTATTACCCAAATTCATCCTGTTCTTCCTTGGCTCTGCACCTTGCTTATGAATGTTAAACATTGGGTGATGTACTTCCCTCTCTCTAATTCATCTAATTTTACTTACGATTCAAGCTTCATCTCAAGAGCCTCCTTCTTCATGAAAACTTTCTTAAATGTATAACTAGATAAGAGGTAGTGGAAAGAGTGGGACTTAGAAGCCAAACAAGCCTGGATTTGAATTCTGACTCTACACTACTACTTAATCAAATATGCAATCCTGGTTAATTTTTTTAAAGTTTTCTGAACCCTAGCTTCTGCCTCTATAAAATGAGTATATTGTAAATGACAATATGAAGCGTCCAGCATTGTTAGTCTAACCTGTTATCTCCATTCAGCAAACGCTAACTCCTTTCTCCCCTTCTTCCTCCAACCCCTACAGCTCTGTCTGCCGTACTTCACAGTATGTAGCACGTTCTGCATTTGGTTATAAGTCTGAGTACTTGTTTTATACTCTATTTACAGAAAAAGGGTTCTATTTATCTTGGAGTCCCATATGGTACCTTATATGGTGATTGGCACATGGTAAACACTCAATAAATGTTTATTGCATTGAAAAATTTTACTTGCCAAATTATACAAGCAATGGTAGAGGATGAAGAGCTCATTTTCGCTGGGTGGTCAGGGGAGGATCTGTAGAAAACTTGGATTCAAACAAGTTTTTAAAAATAGGAAGGATTTGGAGAGACGGAGAAGAGAGAGAGGGAATCCCAGGAAGACACGAATAAAAACAGACTGGAACATGCATGACTATTGAGGAGGCGGTCAGAATCAAATGGTCTGGCTGCAGCAGAAGACTGATGGCAAGATAGAAATGTTTCTCCTGCTATTATAAAAGTGATGTAAAGAGCTGGAGGGTCTACCCATGGAACTGATCCTGAGGTAGATGGAAAGTTAGGATGGGGTGCCATTGACAAGGCACTGCTGACAGTGGAAGTGGGCCTGTGATATTCAAAGGTGAATGTCATCTATCTGCTCTGTCTTTCGAGGTTTGTTTTCTTCCCCATTATTTTTCTTTTTAACTTTCGCAAATTGGCAATGAGATGCATCTGGTGGAAATGAGTCTTTAAGTCAGTCTGTCCACGTTTTAAGAGTAAAAATAGATTCCCCCCACACTGCATAGCCGTTAAACTCATACCCCACCCAGATAAGGCCTGGCTTGAAGCCAGAACTGGCAACACACATTGAGGCCATCGAATATATAAATTCCTTTCAGGGGTCTGGTTTAGGTAAAGCCAGGAGTGAAGCAGGGAAGGAAGAAGGGATTAGTGAAGAGATCAGCATGAGGCAGGTTGTACAAGTAGGAGCTTCAGACTGAAGGAATACTATTGGGTAGAGGAGGTGGGCCCAGGAGACTGGAGAAGGCAGGAGAACAGGAAAGAGAGATCGGCATGGAGAAGCAGAAGCATGTACCATATGACCGCAGGCACATTTATACAAGTAAGGTAGCAAGAATCCCCAACCCGCAGAAAGGTCATCTTCCAAAACATGGTCAAAAATGCTAAAACAGTATCTGGTACATCATGTCTGGGCCAGAAAACTTAGTTCTACTCCCTTCTAACATTTGCCATTTTCTCTAAAACTGCCTTTCTTCAGAAAGTTAGAGTTTGCCAGCTCAATCCAGTTCTCCACTGGACCTGATTTGAGCATTCTGGTCATTTTAGGACTAGGATAAATGAGAAAATACTTGATTACACTAATGATGAACGCAAACATGTTTTTCAGCACACTTTTTATCATTTCTGTTATTATAAGTCAGTTTTGCCATCGGAAAGATTTTTTCCCCCTGAATTTCTGAAAAGCTTGGTGTGTATCATAGTTCCCCCAGTAGCAGATTGTGTTGAAAACACACCTTTGGGGGCACCTGGGTGGCTCAGTCGGTTGAGCCTCCGACTTCGGCTCAGGTCATGATCTCACAGCTCGTGAGTTCGAGCCCCGCGTCGGGCTCTGTGCTGACAGCTCAGAGCCTGGAGCCTGTTTCAGATTCTGTGTCTTCCTCTCTCTCTGCTCCTAACCCACTTGCATTCTGTCTCTGTCAAACATAAATAAACATTAAAAATTTAAAAAAAAAGAAAACACACCTTTGATACTGCATCTGCAGTCCCAAGGTACGCCTAGGAAATACAGACGTCTATTTATTTTTATTTACTTATTTATTTTGAAAGACAGAGAGAGAGAGAGAGAGAGAGAGAGAGACAGGGCACAAGAGGGGAGGGGCAGAGAGAGAGGAAGACACAGAATCCGAAGCAGGCTCCAGGCTCTGAGCTGTCAGCACAGAGGCCGATGAGTGGCTCGAACTCATGGACCGTGAGATCATGACCTGAGACAAGGTCGGACCCTGAACCGACTGAGCCACCCAGGCGCTCCGGTAATCTATTTTTAATACAACATTTGTTGACAACTGCACATGCCCATCAGAACTAAATGAATCTGGGGCGTGGCTGGGTGGCTCAGTTGGCTAAGCGTCGACTCTTGATTCGGGCTCAGGCCATGATCGTGAGATTTGTGGTTTGAGCCCCGTGACAGATTCTGCACTGAATTGATAGTGCAGAGCCTGCTTGGGATTCTCTCTCTCCTTCTCTCTCTGCCCCTCCCCTGCTTGTATGCACATGCTCTTTCTCTCTGTCTCTCGCAAAATACATAAGTAAACTTTAAAAAAGAGAGAGAGAGAGAAATGAATTTGGGAGGAAATGTGTGAAGGCAGGGGGCTAAGAGTATGAGGGAAACAATGTAGGCAGAGAGGAAGGCATCTGCTTCCTTCTTGGCTGAATGTGACTGAAATATGTCTTTAGTAGATACCACAATAATGGTAATTTCTTAGAAAACATTGTGTTCTGGACAAGAAGAGAAATATAACCAAAACACTGGCCAAAAAAGTACCCTAAAACCTGGCAAATAAAAATTAATGAAAACAAATGCTGGATTCCACAAACCAGAAAGTGGAATCACTGAAATAGCTGGAGGAGAGAAGCTCTTGGCAGAACACGCAGTAGGCCTGCCTCCTACAGTATGTAGTTAGCCGCATCTCTAGGGACAAAGCAATGTATCTCCACACTTTTATGCTGCTTTCTGCACCTCAGCCAGAACTGTGACTATTTTGTGCTGTGGACAACTGGCCCGCCCTGCCTAAATCAAGTTGCCCTGCCCGGCTCTGCCTCTCCACATCTTTCTTGGCATTCAAGACTGAACTGCAGTGTTACAACTCTGATTGTGCCAGCCAGAATGATATCTGCCATTTAGAAATCTCATCGGCACAGGATTTAGTGGGGATCATTGGAAGTCACCTTAGGGTCTGTCCACCACAGACGAACCTCACGGATATAATGATTAGCAATCAAAACCTAACACAAAGACTATAGACAGTACCATTCCATTTAGGTGAAGTTCAAAAGCTGACAAAACCTAATTCCTGGTGATAGATGTCAGAATTGCTGCTGCTGGGAAGGACAGAAACTGGGAAAGAACATGAGGGAGACTCCTGGGGAGCTGGAAATGTTCTAGATCCTGACTTGGATGGTGGCCACATGAGAGTTAGTGTTAGTGAAAATTCAGTCAGTTATATACTTCAGATTTGGGCACTTTATGTAGATGTTTCTAAAAGAAGATATGCTATATATACAATGCAATATTACTCAGCAATGAAAAAGAATGAAATCTTGCCATTTGCAACAACGTGGCCGGAACTAGAATGCATTGTGCTAAGCTAAATAAGTTAGAGAAAGGCAGGTACATGATTTCACTCATATGTAGAATTTGAGAAACTCAACCAATGAACATAGGGGAAGGGAAGGAAAAATAAGATAAAAACAAAGAGGGAGGTAAACCATAACAGACTGTTAAATACAGAGAATAAGCTGAGGGTTGCTGCAGGGGAGGTAGGTGGGGGGATGGGTTAAATGGGAGATGGCCATTAAGGAGAGCATTTGTCGTCATGAGCACTGGTGTTATATGTTAGTGATGAATCACTGGGTTCTACTCCTAAAGCCAAGACTACACTGTGTGTTAACTAACTTGAATTTAAATTTAAAGAAATTAAAAATAGAACTAACATACATTATCCAGCAATTCCACTTCTAATTCCTTTCTTCCCAAAGGGGAAAAAAACACTGTATTGAAGAGATATCTATACCCCCATGTTGATAGAAGCATTACTTACAAAATCCAAGCCATGGAAACCACCTAAGTATCCATCAGTGGATGAAATGGATAAAGAAGTTGTGTTATATATATACAATAGAATATTATCCAGCCATTGAAAAGGAGAAAATTCTGCCATTTATGACAACCCAGATGGACCTTGAAGACATTATGCTAAATAAAACAAAGAAAGACAAATACTGTATGATATCACTTTTATGGGGGATCTAAACAAACAAACAAACATGCAAACTCACAGAAAAAGAGATCAGAGCAGTGGTTACCTGAGGTGAACTGGAGGAAGGTGGTCAAAAGTTACAAAATTCCAATAGTACAATAAATAAGCACTAGGGATATAATGTCAACACTGCTGTGTGGTAAATATGAAAGTTACAAGAGTAAATCCTAAGGGCTCTCAGCACAAGGAAAAAATGTTTTTCTTTTTCTGTAACCAAGGTGAGATGATGGATATTAACTAAACTTATTGTGGTGGTCATTTCACAATGTATATAAGTCAAGTCATTGTGCTATATACCTTAAACTTATATGATGCTGTGTGTCAGTTATATCCAATAAAACTGAGGGGAAAAGATTTGGGCACGGCATGTATGTTACATCAAACTCTTCAGAAAATTTAAAGAAATGTTTTATTGACAGTTTAGCAGCGTCCTTCAGAATGTGGCTTTGGAGGCAGAGAAACTTTGTTTTGAACAATTTTATCACTTACTAGCAAAGAGTTCTTGTACCCATTGCTTTGTATCTCTAAGTCTCAGTTTCCTTATATGTAAAAGGAGATAAGAGTAATGCTTAAGGGGTAATTGTAAGGATTAAATGAGTTAGTTGAACCAAATTGGTAGTATATTGTTGGGCAAAGGGTGAATTATTCTAGAAATGATTTTTTTTAAAAATTTTTGAGTTTATTTATTTATTTTTGAGAGACAGAGAGAGTGAGCAGGGGAGGGGCAGAAAGAGAGAGAGAGAGAGAGAGAGAGAGAGAGAGAGAATCCCAAGCAGACTCTGCATTGTCAGCACGTGGGGCTCGAACTCACAAACCGTGAGATCATGACCTGAGCCAAAACCAAAAGTTGAATGCTTAACCAACTGAGCCACCCAGGCGCCCCTAGAAATATTTTTTATTAGCAGTGCTATTGCTACGACTCTATGAATCAGTTATCAGTGAACTATTATTAATCAACAGTAGTATTAGTATGGTTGATAATTATTAATGAATTATTAATTATATTAATGAATTGTTTCCAATAGAGTTTGAGAAAGAGAAGAATATCTTAGAGTATACACAGATGGCAAATACATAAAATAAATTTACTTCACACAGTGTAGATGGTAAGCATTACCATTTGATCATAGCATTCTTTTCTGTTGAGTTTACTGACTTCAAAATCCTTCCCAAACACACCCCAGGAAGCTAATATCAACCAACTGGAAATGGTAATGGAGATGAACGTCTCAGCCAATCCTGATTATAATCACCTAAAGGGCAGGAACAAGGTAATACGCAAGTGAGTACTTGATAAACGTTCTCTGATGATGCTCTGATGATGTGCACTCTATGGGCCACGACAACAGCCCTTGTTCTTGTTAAAGGAAAACATATAAGGGAACCAGGATTTACTGGTTATTAAAAGGCATTAGGTTTTCATTAAAAGTAAGCTGTCAGGTAGAGAGTAACACCAGAATTACTGACAACCAGAGCCTTGGACATAGGGCAAAGAGCTGGTGTGGTTGTGGAAAATTGAAGCTACTTGTCATGACAGAGGAACAAATAAGAGGCAGAACCTGAGAGCCAATTGGCAATACAAGGTCTAGAGTAGGTTGAAGCAGGGACAAGATCATAGGTCATTTTAAGGTCAGAGTCAGAATCTGTGATTAAGCCAAAATCAAGGCACATAAAAGAAGTAGTCAAGATAGTCATTAAGCCAAAAACTAGGGAGACAGAAGGAAACTGAAATATACACATTTGCAGGGCTGGCTAAGGTGAACATAAGAAGTTTGTGATGCCTTTTGAATATCCAAACAGAAATGCCAAGTAGACTTGGATATTCAAGACTGAAGAGGCTAGAAGTGGAGAAACGAATATAAGACTTGTCAGCACAGTATCGAAAGACATAGCACTGAGTAAGCTCCTCTAGAAAGTGAAAATATAGAGAAGCCAAGGACTGAAATGTGGAGCCTTTCAACTTTTCTTTTCAAAAAGTAAGGGAAAGTGATAGGAAAAACCACTATGTCAGGAAGATACAGATGATCCAAAGCAATAGATGACCCAAAACAAAGTGAAGAAAATGCTTTCAGACAGTGTTTTGAGTAGTGTCAAGAGGTCAGTAAGATAGGGACTGAACACTCACCACCAGACTTTGTAAGATGGAGGTCACTGACCACCTTGACAAGAGCATTATCAGTGGGGCAGTAGCTACTTGATTAGAATGGGTTATAGCGAGATTTGGAGTTGTTAAAATTGGAAGAGACGAAATGTTAGAAGAGTTCCGTGAACTGTAAAGTGGCTTACATACGATAATTTTGTCACAACTGACCATTATGGTAAAAGGTACTTAACCTGAATACTTCAGGCTTGTTGGTGTGGATAAGTAAATGGTCAGTGGATGAAGATGGTCTTTTGATGACAGGCAGATCATGACAGAGTCATACCTTAAGGATACATTAAGGTTGCAAAAACAAATTGTTTTTTTCCCCTTCTGGCCCAGGTCTGTGTACCTTATTAGGAAGTGGCTGGTAGTTTTGACAAGTGCAGTGAACATAAGTAAAGCAGATCTTTGAAACGGATAAGAAAATGCAGAATTTGCACATTTGTAGGCTCGAGTACAGACATAAGCAATAATTCATTATCTTCAGACATTAAAATGTGGTTAATTAAGAAGTTATAGGAGGGCACCTGAGTGGCTCAGTCAGTTGAGCATCCATCTTGACTCAGGTCATGATCTCACTGTTCATGAGTTCAAGCCCTGTATCAGGCTCTCTGCTGCCAGTGCTGTTACTGCTTCAGATCTTCTGTCCCCCTCTCTCGTTGCACCTCCCCCACTTGTGCGCTCTCTCTCTCTCTCCCTCTCTCTCTCTCTCTCTCTCAAAAATAAATAAACATAAAAATAAAAGAAGCTACACTGGGGCACCTGGGTGGCTCAGTTGGTCAAGCACGTGACATCAGCTCAGGTCATGATCTCACAGTCCGTGAGTTCAAGCCCCGCATTGGGCTCTGTGCTGACAGCTCAGAGCCTGGAGCCTGCTTCGGATTCTGTGTCTCCCTCTCTCTTTACACCTCCCCCGCTCACACTCTGTCTCTTTGTCTCTCTCTGTCTCTCAAAAAATAAACATTAAAAAAAATTTTTTTTTTAATTTTTTATCGTTTATTTATTTTTGAGACAGAGAGAGACAGAGCACGAACGGGGGAGGGGCAGAGAGAGGGAGACGCAGAATCTGAAACAGGCTCTAGGCTCTGAGCTGTCAGCACAGAACCCCACGCGGGGCTCGAACTCACGGACCGTGAAATCATGACCGGAGCCGAAGTCGGTCACTTAACCGACTGAGCCACCCAGGCGCCCCTAAAAAATGTTTTTAAGAAGCTACAGAAACTTCCATTTGCTATGGATAGTAAATTTGATAATACATCTAACAATTACTTAGGCAAAGTGAATTATGGATTCCTAATTATCCACTCGAGTTAATTACTAGCATATTATTGCATGCATATTGTGTATAAGGTCCTCTGAGCCAATCCTCACTAGTAAATGTAGCCAATTCAAATATTTCATAACACAAAACACAGAATATGCAAGAAACCTATAACTTTTTGATTGTTTCTGATGATTTTAAAATTTCTCAGTTAGGGCACCTAGGTGATTCAGTCTGTTGAGCATCCAGCTTCTGCTTAGGTCATGATCTCACAGTTCATGAGTTTGAGCCCCTCATCGGGGTCTCTGCTGTCAGCTCACAGCCTGCTTTGGATTGTCTGTCCCTGTCCCCTGCTTGTACGCGCTCGCTCTCTCTCTCTCTCTCTCTCTCTCAAAAATAAATAAACATTAAAAAAATTAAAAGTAAAATAAAATGAAATTCCTCAGTAGACTTTATCCCATTGGGTAAAAGGAAAAATATGCTTAAATGTATCAATCAACAACATACCTTTCAGTTCAGTGTGTTTCTTCGGTTTTAACCTGCTCTTCAGGGTAACTGCTCACCTGTCAGAGGTGTTCCCCATTCCCCCTTTGCTCAAGCTTAGTCTAGTTGGAGGACTTGCCTGTTCTGGTGATGGGGGCTCTTGTACCTATCCTGTCCTCTGGGTCTTTGTCATCCTCTGATACAGTGTGATTGCTCTGCTGTCATCCCCATCACCTGGCTGGCACCTACTGCTATGGTTTTCAGCTAAAGAAACATCTATGGGGCGCCTGGGTGGCGCAGTCGGTTAAGCGTCCGACTTCAGCCAGGTCACGATCTCGCGGCCCGTGAGTTCGAGCCCCGCATCAGGCTCTGGGCTGATGGCTCGGAGCCTGGAGCCTGTTTCCAATTCTGTGTCTCCCTCTCTCTCTGCCCCTCCCCCGTTCATGCTCTGTCTCTCTCTGTCCCAAAAATAAATAAAAAACATTGAAAAAAAAATTTAAAGAAACATCTATGCGGGGCTCCTGGATGGCTTAGTCAGTTGAGCGACCGACTTCGGCTCAGGTCATGATCTCGCCATCCGTGAGCTCGAGCCCCGCGTCAGGCTCTGTGCTGACAGCTCAGAGCCTGGAGCCTGCTTCCGATCCTGTGTCTCCCTCTCTCTCTGCTCCTCCCCCACTCACGCTGTGTCTCTCTCTGTCTCAGAAATAAATAAACATTTAAAAAATTAAAAAAAAAAAAAAAGAAACATCTATGGTATCCCCAGCTGCTATTTTCCTCATATGGTCATGTCTCTGGTGCTGGTGCCATCTTGCTGCCAGCTCTATCAGGTGGCCCATTTTCACTTCTTGGGACCTTCCTCCCCAACTTCTAGGCATTAAGAATTCTACACAGGCAGAACCATGGGCCTTCTGATTCCTAGTGACAGGTGCATCCTGCAACCTCTTTTAGGGAGCTGGTAGACATGGCTCATGCCCCTACTGTCTTCTACAGCCTTCTCTGTATGTACAGCAAATCTAGGAATTCTCTCCTTTGCGACATGGGCTCCTTATGAAACTAGGGAGATGTGTCTTCTTCCACCTTGCAATGTTATCTCTCGCATGCGGCTTGCTGGTATTCAGATCAATGCAGGGCTACTTGGGTCAAAGCTATCTGTTTATTCTCTAGTTACTTCTCCACCCTCCCGCACTGGGGTTTTAGGACAGAGATGGCAGCCACAGGTATCTCATTTCCCATCCTTACTGTTATCTACTCTCCTCTTGGTGTCAAAAGGACTATTTTTCTCTTCCTCCTCTCTAAAAGGGCCTTCACATACATCATTTTCTCCTCCTCCCCAACGTGATTATATGTACCGTTTTCTGAGACCAAAATGGCAAAGGAAAACTGAAAAACCAAGAGGGGAAACCCATTGGGAGATATTTCTTTAAATAGCAATATAATTATTCCTAAAGATCTGAGTTTATGAGAGGTTGCTTGTCTTCAGGGAACTTACAAGCTCATTGGAAAGGTAAGACAATATGTAAAAAATAACGTAATGCCAAATCTACCCCAGCATTGCAGAGGCCATAGTCTCTCCAGAGGTCTGCTTGGCTGATGGGAGGGCAGCGTGGGAAGCCCCCTCCCTAAACATTGTCATAATGGAGGGCCAGGTAAGTGTTAGGTGGGAATTCAGTAGGTTAGCAAAAGGTTCTTAGAGAATTCTGGGCAGCACTGTATTAATTCCTTTTTTTTCTTTTTTCTCCCTGAGGCATACTGCCCTGAGCAAAGAAGAGTTTTGGACAGACTGTCATTTTGCAAACTGATAAATGTGAACTAACTCTAGCCCAGTCAAAAATATCCCTTATTACTCACATCTTACTTTCACTTGAAACATAACAAGTATAGGACACGTTCTTTAATAGTATTCCAGAAAGGAACTTGAGCCTACAAGATCCATTTAAGCTTTTCCCTATGAAGGAACGTCCTTGTACAAAGCTCTGTGTCTGTGGCTTATATTTCAATCATTTTTCCTTGGGTATTTGTTAGCATGGTGAATACAGTTACAGATATAATCCAGGCAATAAGGTTTCCTTATTTTAGTAATACATTAATTCATCTGTTTGTCTCTACTCTTTTATACAGTGTTAGGTTAATACAGTGGCAGAAAGGAAAAGAAAAAAAACAAAACAGATATATAGGTCTATATTTACATATATAGTACAATAAATGAATATATATATTATATACATGTCTCTGTATATTTATATGCAAACACATAGCATATTTAATGTCTATATAAAATATAGGTATATAGTGTGTGTACAAAGGACATATATAAATATAAATATAAATTACACACACATACACAAACATATATATACATACATACATTTGGGTAAATATAAAATACCAAGGTTCATATTGAAGTATAAGCTACATACACAAATTTGACGCATATGAAGTGTTCATGCCCTTGAACCTCTGCCTGCGTTGGTTCCTTCAGCTTGAAATGCTTCTTCAATCCCCTTCACCTCTCAAACTCCTACTTATTCTTTAAGAACCAGCTCGAGATCCACATGTCCACTATGCTGCTATTGTGCTGGATTTCACTAAAAACTTTCTTATATGTCTGCTTTCATTATGTTACATACCTGTCTCTCCTCCAGGACAATGAGTTCTTTAAGTCAGGAACTGAGTCCCATTCAGAGTCTCATTCATGTTTGCTCTGCCCCAGACCCTAGCCCTTAGGCACATACTGAGCACTCAATAAACATTTTATGAATGAGTAAATGCAACTCCTGAATAATAATTAAGACTTTGATGTGAAGGGACAGAGAGCCCTCCCCTAACCCAGGTTGGGAAACAACTTTGAGGAAGGCTGGAACCTTTTTCTAAGACAGAAGTTAAAGGACATTGGCCTGCTTTGGGGAGGTGCTTGGAGAATGGAGACCACCTACTTGGGTAACATGGAGTGATGTCATACAAATAGGTTTGTGTCTAGACCTTTGAAAACTAACATGATAAAATGTGATTACTTCTTGCAAGTCAGAAAAATCCAAAAGAATATCAAGTTCATCAATGTAGGACATGTAGGTAGTGGCTTTGGACTTCGACACCCCTCCATTTACCATGTGACTGACTTTAGCAGGTCATATAATGTTTCTGGGCCTTAGTTTCATCATTTGTTAAAAATTTTTTTTTTGTTTTTTAATGTTTATTTATTTTTGAGAGAGACAGAGACAGAATGCGAGTGGCTTAGGGGCAGAGAGAGAGGAAGACACAGAATCCAAAGCAGGCTCCAGGCTCCGAGCTGTCAGCACAGAGCCCGATGCAGGGCTCGAACCCACGAGCTGTGAGATCATGACCTGAGCTGAAGTCGGACACTCAACCGACTGAGCCACCCAGGCGCCCCCTTAGTTTCATCATTTGTAAGGAGACAGCAGGGGGTGGGGGCCGGAACAGCACCTATCTTACAGGGTGAGGAAATTTTACCTGAAGTATTTTGTGTGATATATTAGTGTGCGAGTCAAGGGCTGGCCAGGAAAACTGCAACTATTTCAAGTACTTAGAATAGAGGAAATTTAGTGCAGAGACTTAGTTAAATGGGGAATGAAAGAGCTGAAAGCCAAAGAGGGAAGGTGAGGAAATCCAGAGATCAACCACAGCAGGGAGCTGCCACAGAGATAAAGGGAGAAGATAGTGTTACCAGAGACCAAGAGCTGAGGTCACCCAACAGAAGATGAAACCATGTCCAACAGGAACCAGAAATACGGAGGAGACACAGCTGTTGCTGGAGAAGACACATCTAAGGCAGAGAGCCCGAGCAGAAATACCGGCCTGTTTTCTCTCTGCCCTCCTGTCTCTCACCCGCACACCCCACTGTCTGAACCCAGCCCCTTTGTAATAAAAAGCAAAGCAGGGAAACACAGAGGAGTCTGAAAGCAAACACTCAATTCATTACCACAATCAGTTAGGATCCGTTTTGGCCATGAGGGACAAAAGATTCAAAATAATGATGGCTTAAATAGGATAGAAGCTTGCGTCTCTCTCATGTAAAAGCCCAGGTAGGTAATTTAGGGCTGTTATGACATTTTATAACATCAGAGACCCAGTATTCTGCATCTTTCATCTTGATACTCCTTTGTGTGTGGCCTTGATCTCATGGTCCAAAGTGGAGGTATCTGTGTTTCAGGCATCAAGGTGGTAGAATGGACAAACAAAAAGAGAAAGAGGAACCCATACACATTGTCTGGTAGAGCAATGTATTTTGAACTGTGGGTCATGACTCACTAGTGGGTCATAGAATCAGTACAATGGATAAGTTTAAAGACGAAATAGAATAAATGGTATCATCATGTTTACTACGCAGTAAAAGTATTTCTCGCATAAAACTTTGTTTCAGAAATATATATGTGAGTGTATATGTTTATATACATATAACCTAGCAAAACATAACATAATAAAATATAAAGTGTATTTCTTATGTAGGATACTGCCAAAAAAGTTCAAAGCATTTTTATAAAGTTCCTGCTCCACTTTGGTTTCATCTCATTGGCCAGAACTTAGTCACATGGCTGTAGAGAATCACAAGAAGCACTGGAAAAATTTTCTCTTTCTTTCTTTCTTTCTTTCTTTCTTTCTTTCTTTCTTTCTTTCTTTCTTTCTTTCTTTCTTTCTTTCTAAGTAGGCTTCACGCCTAGCATGGAGCCCAACATGGGGCTTGAACTCATGACCCTGAGATCAAGACCAGAGCTGAGATCAAGAGTCAGATGCTTAACCAACTAAGCCACCCAGGCACCCCAAAAATATATGCTTTCTTATTAGCTAGTACAAAAAGGTACTGGCTAAAATTAAGGATTTTATTATTATAAAAGAAAGGGAGCTTGAAAAGAGACAGCTAGGAATCTACCACATACAGAATCATTATTGTTACTGTCTGCTATTACTGTTACTATTGACTTATTGTTTTTTTAAAATTTTTTAATGTTTATTTTTGAGAGAGAGAGAGAGAGATAAAGCACGAGCAGGGGTGGGGATGGAGGGCAGAGAGAGAGGGAGACACAGAATCTGAAGTAGGCTCCAGGCTCTGAGCTGTCAACACAGAGCCCGATGCTGGGCTCGAACTCACGGACTGCAAGATCATGACGTGAGCCAAAGTCAGACGCTTAACCGACTGAGCCACCCGGGTGCCCCATATTGACTTATTATTGACTGAAAGAGCCGTCTTGCTCAGAGGGTGATTATTGGAAGTTTAGTGATGACGTGTTTTAGTGCCTGGACCCTCACAGTTTGTGTGTGAGTCCTGCTTTGTCATTAGGTTTCTCATCTATAAAATGAGGATGATAATGTGTATCTCTCATTAAGTTTTTGGAAAGACTGAATAAGGACGAGCATCAACAGCTTGGCAGAGTGTGTGGTACCTGTAGAGAGCTCAGGGCTGTTGGGTGTAGATATCAGCACTGGAGCCCGTAAGCAGAGTATGTGGGAGGGCATTGGTGTGGTGGTGAGCTGTTTCCAGCCAACATCCATTCTGCTATTGAAGCAGGTGCTAAATTCATGGTAAATCACCTCTAGTTCATAGCAGTGGATGGGACCTGGCCCAGGAATGGGATATTAGCCAGCAATGAGAAACAGCAGAAACAGTAGAGAACAGCAACAAAACAGAAACAGTAGAGAACAGCAGAACTATCTGGAACTTGACTTTGGGCTCTTCCCTGACCAGCAGCAGACTGTCACCCACAAAAAGAGGTAGGTTTTAGTACTTAGAATCCTCCAAGAAGGGCTTCGGGACCTGGTAAGGGAAGACCTTCGTCAAGATCTTATGTTTCCAAAGCCACTGTTATGTAACAAGCTTGTTCTCCATACTCAGAGCCACATTCTGGCAAACAGCTATCGTTTGGATGTCTCAGAAGAAAATTGGAGTGAACTAAAAACAATTCTCTGGATTCAAGTGGAATTGGAGTAATAGGCACAGGTCCTGGCACATAATGGGCCTAGATTATTGTTGGATGAATGAATGAGTGAATGACCAAAATAGAGAAGATGTGAGCTAAGTAATTTTTTGACTATCACATAAACTTTTTTTTTTCCTGTTGCTGATGTGGCATAGAAAAGACAAGATTATATAAATAACAAATCACATTTAGGTTGAACGTATTTTCAAAAGGAAAATAATTGTCACACTCTTTCACTAAATATACAGAACTTTTTCTTTCACCTTCTGCACACAATGATTACTCTTCTAACACTAATTAAACACCCACCATGTGCTAAATGGTAGAGAGAACACGTGAGCAATAGTGTTTCTGCTCTCATGGTGATGGGCAGAGAAACTTGGCAGACAACCCAATAGGAAGGATGAAGGTAAATTTGATGTGTAATATTAATTTTATTGACACAGTAGTTTCAGAGAAAGTTGTGAAACCTATTTATTTAGAAATATGGAAAAAGATAAACCTTCATGTATTGTCAGAAGGATAAAGTAGATAACTTGCCAAGGTTTCTTCTTCATCTCCAAGAAACGTCATGTGCCTACACCAGAGGTCCCTATAGATAGGACATGTGTCCTACGTGGCCAGTTAATGCATTTATGTTACCTGCCTGGTCACTATAAGCATGTGATATTTCTGCAAACACTTCATATTCTCCAGATCAGTAAGAAGGCAAAGTAGAAAGTGGTTAATCCAAGTATTGATTAATTCAATAAATGTTTAGTAAGTCCCCACTATATGCCATTTGCTGCTCAGAAATAAGAAATCAAAAGGCTAAAGACAAGTTGCTTTTACCCTCAAGTAAGTGACCACCCTCTGAGAAAGACCTTCAAGAGCTAACAGTTGTGATGCAAAGGTGATCTCTACAACCGGCTGGGTGGGGAACAAGGGAAAGAGACATCTCCCTCCACCTAGGGTAGAGGGCAGAATGATCAAGAAAGGTTTCCTATGGGGAGGGGATTCCAACTGAATTTCTAAAATAAGAATCCCTTAGCCAGTTGGACTGGTGAAGAAAGATATTCCAAGCAGATGAAATCAAACGAGCAAAGGCCAAGAAGAGGAGAACAGTGAGGAACTATAGTCAGAGATACAAGTGGCTTGTTTTGGCGGGTGTATAGGTGTGCGTTGGGAGTGGGGGAGCAGGAAGCTATGTCTAGATCCTGATCATGCAAGTCCTTGTGTGCTAAGAATTTCCACGTCATCCTGAATGAAGTTCATGTGGGATCATTGATAAACACATATTGGGGGAAGGAAATGATTTAACTAGATTAAAAGAAGGCTTCAAGGATGACTTTCTCATTACAACCTTGACACCCACAGGTGTACATGTGTGATCCTCTCCCTTAAGGTCAGGCAGGAAGCAGGTCTGCCTGGTCAGTGCTGTGAGCTGAGGGCAAGGATACCCAACTTTAAGATGCCCTAGTGCCAGAGAGTGAATGATCCAAATGTGACTGAGGTGGCATACAGAAGTAGTGGGTCCAACACAACTTATCAAACCCTGAGACACTGAAGGTGAGACTCTGGGATCAAGAGTGGACTCACATGGACCAGAAGACACTGGAGTGACCAGTGGCAGGTGAAAGAGAGGTCTTCAAGCTTTTCTTAGAGGTTTCCATTACAAGTTTTGAGTACAGTGCTAGCAAGGGCCCTTTTGGGCATTTGAGGGGGGATAACGTACAAATAGGCACGTTCCTTTCCTTCCCCTATTCCTGACTCCTGGGGCTAGAGGGTGAAGTTACAATGCTTAGTACACACATCCACTGCAGTAGGAATCCTAAAATTCTGGAGAATTTGTGAGAACATCAGTACAAAAGGAGCACCGATCTGAAAGTGTCTGCCTTTTGTAAAATTCCTCACTTGCAGTTACTTGTTCTTGCAGTTGCTAGTTCAGTATCTGTGTTTGCCACCAAGCTGTAAAAACTCATAAGGGTATGAAGCATACCCGTCACATCCCTGCTCTCTGAAAGATACTGAAGTGCCTGGTGTGAGTGAACGATGAAGATTTTAAAAATCAGAATCTGGTTTGCCCCATTTACCACTAGGTTGCTTATAGAGTCGTTCAAGTGCAAGTCAGCTGGATGACGTTGATAAAATATGAAATCTCTGCCATTCACACTTCTGATCATTCAAGATGTTTTATGGTTAAGTTCCCGTGTTTTGGCTTTCATGAAGACATGTGTTCATGGCTGTACTTTTCTGAGCATTAGTTTCCTCCACTGTGAAACGGATTTGATAATAATACTCATCTGTTATTACAAAGCAGGTGAGCACTGTAATGAGGACTGATGGCCTGGATTTAATTAATGATGACATCAGGTAATACTTGTGAAACCTTTGGCAAGAAACTCAATCTTGGTAAACCTCAGTTTCCTAATCTGTAATACAGGGATGATTATACCTACTAAATAGGGTATAAGAATGAAATAAAATAAACCATTGAAAAGGCAACAGTGCCTGGAACCTAGTGAGAGCTCAAATGTTAGTTCTTATTATTTTGTCTTATAGCTTTCGGGATTAAAATGAGATAATTCCATTTAAAACACAGCACCATGCTTAGAACCTTGTAAGCACACAAAGAGTTTCAGCTATTAATATCATCTCCATATATAGTCATTGCTTTACTAAGCAAACTATTGTTTGTGCAATTCATTTCTTCTACTGTAGCCTTGATCTGGAGTTTAGATTTCTCATTGTTATTTCATTTTGTATATTTCCAAGTCTGGGCTCCCTAGCCAGAGTATAAACTCAGCAGCAGCACAGTCCCTTGCATATAGAAGATGCTTGCCTTATAGTTATTTTGATTTGGTTTATACATAATTCTATTACTCTTAAATAGGTTTTAGAAAAATGTTAGGCTTTTGGTAAGATGGAAAGAACTATATTATTATGTCCAGTCAAAGCGTCACCATGCCCATGGAGTCATCCAAATTCAGCACACAGAAATGACTGGCTAAGAATCAACTCTTACTCGTTGTCTAAGACTCCCTAAGTTTATATTATTACTATTATGCTTATAAAAAGCCATGAGGGATCTTGTTAAAGCTCTAGATATTCTTTTTTTTTCAATTATTTATTTATTTTGAGAGAAAGAGAGCATGAGTGATGGAGGGGCAGAGAGAGAGGGAGAGGGAATCCTAAGCAGGATCTGCACTGACAGTGCAGAGGCTGATGTGGGGCTCAATCTCATGAACCTCAAGATCTTGGCCTGAGCTGAAACCAAGAGTCGGACGCTTAACTGACTGAGCCACCTAGGTGCTCCAAAGCTCTGGATATTCTTTATTTTTTGTCTTTTTAAAATTTTTTTAAATTAAAAAATGTTTATTTATTTTGAGAGACAGAGAGCGCACAGGCAGTAGAGGGGCAGAGAGAGGGATTGAGAATCCCAAGCAGGCTCCATGCCTGAGGGGCTTAATCTCACAAACCGTGAGCTCATGACCTGAGCCAAAACCAAGAGTTGGATGCCTAACCAACCAAGTCACCCAGGTACCCCTTCTCGTTTTTTAAACTAAAAACCTTGATCACACTTTTCCTTAAGAAATTTCAACATCCTTATTAGAAATATTAGGTACTTTTCAGTTGCTACTTAGTTCAGTGAATCTGAGTAAAGTGTCCCTGCTTTAAATCCATCCTCCACACGACTCCAGTGTAATCTTCCTAAAATGTGATTCCTCTACTTAAAAATTTTTTGTGATTCCTCATTCTTCACGGGAGAAAGTCCAAATCCTTGGCCAAGGATCAAGGCCTGTGTCTTTGCCAACAGCATTGTCTGCTGCCCCTTCCCACTAGCTGCTATGCTATAGAAATCCCTAACTTCTAGGGGTGCCTAGGTTGCTCAGTCATTTAAGCCTCTGAGTCTTATCTAAGCTCAGGTCTTGATATCAGGATCCTGAGTTTAAGCTCAGCATTGGGCTCCTCATTGGGCATGAAGCCTACTTAAAAAAAAAGAAAAGAAAAGAAAAGAAACCCCCAACTTCTATGTTCCCTTTTTTCTTATATTTTGTTTTGGTGTTGTACATTTTTATTTTATTTATTTTTTAATGTTTATTTTTTAGAGAGAGAGACAGAGTGTGAGTGGGGGAGGGGCAAAGAGAAGGCAACAGAATCTGAAGCAGGCTCCAGGCTCTGAGTTCTTAGCACAGAGCCCGATGTGGGGCTCGAACTCACAAACTGTCAGGTGATGACCTGAGCCAAGGTCGGATGCTCAACCGACTGAGCCACCCAGGCACCCCTGGTCTTTGTACATTTTTTTAAAAATTCTTTTTAACATTTGTTTATTTTTGAGAGACACAGAAAGAGCACAAGCAGGGAGGGGCAGAGAGAGAGGGAGACACAGAATCCAAAGCAGGCTCCAGGCTCTGAGCTGTCAACACAGAGCCTGATGTAGGGCTCAAACCCATGAACTGTGAGATCATGACCTGAGCCGAAGTTGTACACTTAATCAACTGGCCACCCAGGCGCCCTGGTCTTGGTATATTTTTAAATGGTTATCTCTCTTCCAAGCATGCTTTCTTTTGTCCTGAGTAACCTGTACCTATCCTTGGTGATACTCCTTAGGCAACATCTCCTGTAGGGAGCCTTCTCTGAATTCCTTCCAGGTTAGATTAAGTGCCTTTTCCATTGTACCTGATATATAACCTCCTTCTCTAGAGTATTCCATATTCCATTCATTAATTCAGTAGCTATTTCTTGAGTACTTATTATGTGCCAGTTATTATTTCAGATACCGAGGATATGTTGACAAAAAAAAAAAAAAGATCATCACCTTCATGGAGCTGACAGTAGACACAGAAAGTAAGCAAACATACATGATGTTAGAGGGCGTAAATGCAATAGAGAGGTAAGGTATAGGGAGTTCCTGGAAGGAGGGATATAGGGGTTACAGTCCTAAATGGAAGGGTGAGGGTAGGCCTCCCTTCATATTTAAATCTAGACTAGATAAAGGTTATTTGAGGAGACAATTCTTCATGGGTTTCTTGCCTTTTGCATGCTTTGTGAGCAAGATACTAAGTGCCCTATTATTCTGTTATATTTCCAATGATGTTTGTTTAGTGAACAGCTTTGTCAGGTAGAGATCATGTCTCTCTTTGAAGCAAAGGGAAAATTTTCCTTCTGTCCAATACATTAAGAGATATCTCCCTCTGGGGCAAAGGGCAGCTCTGTTTGCATTTCCTTATAAATAAGATTTGGGTTATCTAAGCTTGGGATCCCTCCTCTTCAATGCCACCTGAAGTGTGCAGGTGCCACCTGGCCCTCTCTATGTCTCCAGGGAGCTGAGGCTTGGAGAACTGGCACAAATGCTGACCCTCCAGCTACTGGCTATTGCTGAGTAATAAAGTCTTTTGTCTTCTGCCAGCATCCTTGCGAGTACGGTTGGCCGACATGTTGGCCTGCAAATAGGTTAAAGTCTCAGCCTCTTCACAGTTCTTGACAGTGAAATGCAGATATGTGGAAGAAAAGCATGTAAGACACAGGGAACAGCAAGTGGAAAGGTCCTGAGTCACCTGCTGGATGTGATATTATCTGTCTTAAAATTCTCTGACTTCCCCAGTAACTTGGGGAAAGGACAGCCAATCTTACTCATCTTTGTATCCCTAGTAAAACTACTAGTACCTAGCAAATAAACGTTTGCTGAAATTAATAGGAAAAAATAGCTGTCCTTTGGAAATAAGAATGTTTCCTTGGCAGGGATCTTTGAATGCCAGGTATTATTTCCTTTCTTATTTTATTTTATTTTCTCATTCAGAGAAAGGCACATGATAGAGAGGCAAAAGAATTGAATTTGGTGTCAAGCTGGGTTTCTATCCCAGCTCTGCTGCTTACTAGCCTATAACCTTGGGCAACTTAAACTTTCTGAGTCTCAGTTTCCCTGTGTATGAAATCATAATAATAATCTTGTCTTCTCTGTTTTGATGCTGAAGTTGAAAAAACATAAACATTCTAAGAGTTCAAGAAATACGTTGTGCCATATATAGTCCCCCACCTAGGGTAGGGTTTCAGAAACTTAAATCTATTACTGTGATTCTACCTTTGCCAGCTAACTCCTCCTTTGAAGAGGAATGGGTAATCTGACAATTTTTAAAATTAGTGGAAGAATATGAAAAAAACAGGGAGGCTCTGTATTCCAGGATTCTGCCTAGACCATTAGCCATTCCCGTTCATTTAACAGTAAAGTACACTTGCCGAGATCTGAAGTCCTGTAGAAGTTAATGAGCAAGTGCTAGAATCTGCACTTGGAGTTACCTATCCTATTCTCCTGAGCCCCCTGAGTTCACAGGTTCCATGCTGTTTGCAGCCAATTATTGTTTTGAGTGGGAGGAGTGCCAGCAGCATTAGGTTGAGAATTTATTGCTATGTTGGGTTTTGTTTCCACTTTAGAGCATGCAAAGGGGAATTGTGGTGGCTTAGAAACTCCATGCCACAGTTTTGGAAATGTGACCAAGAGTTCCTCAAAGCAGTTTGACATGGAGTTTTTCTGTGGTGAGAATCTTGGCCAATGAGTACCATGAGCTGGTCTATCACTGAAGTGGCTTTGTACCTCCCCAAGTGTGGAAGAGCAGCAAGTTTGATGAGGAGTCTTGGTCTGTTCTTGTTCAGCAAAGAACAAAATGGTTTGTGCCCCTCTTTGAAGAGAGTTAATGATTCATGGATTTTCTTTAAAATCTTTCCCCAATTCTTTGTTTCAACATCATTTGGGTTTCTACTCTGGGTCTGGACTCATGCTAGACTCTGTGGCGTGAATGAAGCCAACACAGTCCTGACAGACGATTCTGCTTTAAGTGGTTGTAGACCACACTTTGAGAAACATTAAGATGAAGAATACAGACTTACAAATGAGCGATTGGAAGGTCACATGTTAAGTGCTGGAACTTCCGGGAAGGAAACAGGTAATGAACAGGTATCCAACTTGGTGACAAGCAAAGAGTACAGGGGGGCTCTGGGGAGAAGGTAAAGCCGTCAGGCAAGTTTCATGATGGTCTACGGTCTTCTAGGGACAGCTGTGGCCCACTGGCCACTCTTTTCATCACATTTTTAGTTCAAATAGCTACACAGTCAGTAGTGTCTTCACTATATAGATGATTGAACTTGATCTTCAGAGTTACATCAAGACAAAGGGGAGGTGGAGTGCCTGGGTGACTCAGCTCGTTAAGCATCCGATTTTTTTTAAGTGTATCCTTTAAGTTTATTTGTTTTGAGAGAGCAAGAGAGCACATGCACACGAGTGGGGGAGGAACAGAGAGAGGGAGAAAGCGACAGTGCAGACCCTGCTTGGGATTCCCTCCCTCTGTCTGCGCCTCCCCTGCTTGGACAAGTGGGCATGCTCGCTCTCTCTCAGCCTCTCTCTCAAAAGTAAATAAATAAAATTTTAAAAAGAAGACAAAGGGGAGGAAAAAGGAGTCTCTTATTAATAGAACATGTGGACTGGAATTGGAACCAGAAAGTTCTAGCTCTTGGTGATGTCTCTCACAAGGCATGTGTTCTATGTACTCCACTCTCTTTTCTCTCTGGTTGGCTTTATTAACTCATTTGTGATGTTTGCTCCTTCCTAGCTTCAGTATGCAAAATCATACCCACTATTTATTGGGTGATAGTACTAAGGTAGTACTAGTAGGTAGTACTAGGTGCTAGGTAAGTGTCTTTTCACGAAAACTTGGGGTATTATTGTTTGTATCATACAAATGAAGAAACTGAGGCTTAAAGAAGTTAAGCTTTACAGATATGACACAGCTAAACTAGCAAGTATTATCGTTGGGATCTGAACCCAGGTTTTCTGATTCCAAGACTCATGCTGTTAGCTATCATGCTATATGGTTGTGCACTTACACACACACACACATACACACACACACACAGATGGTTCTGTATGTATATATGGCTATATATTTCCTGCAATATGTATTATGGAACTCAAGGCTTCTATGACTCCTATGTCCTTTTAGTTTTAACTGCTTTTTCTAACTGCTTTTTCCTCTTAGTATTTCCTAAAATTTTTGAGAGTAAAACTTTGTTTGACCCAGCTAATCTTTTTGTCATGCCTTGCCATGTGATACATTGGCTATCTTCATGTCACCTACCTACCCTGGTCCAATCAGTCGCCCTCCCCTACTCCCCCCTCCCCCACCAAGACAGTCAACTAATGCTGTGCAGGGGTCAATGGTGGGGCAATTTCACTTATATGGGCTGGGGACATTAAGGATTAGTAGTTTATCAGGAAAAAACCTTTCACTGGTTTATCACGTACAAGTGTACATGTGTGAAATTCTCTCTGACACCAGACTAGTACCTCAGAGCTTGCTATTCGGTGTTTGAAGACCCAGGTTTGCATACTGGTACCACTATTCAAAAGTTGTAGTACCCTAGGCAAATGACTTTATTTCTCTGAGACTTTTCCCCATTGGCAACGTAGAATATATCACGTGACACTTTCTGAGTATTAAGAATCTCTTGGCGGGGGGAGAGGGGTCCTGGGTGGCTCAGTCAAATTTCTGATTCTTGATTTCAGATCAGGTCATGATCTTAAGGTTTGTGAGTTTGAGCCCTGCATTGGGCTCCTCACTGACAATGCATAGCCTGTTTGGGATTCTCTCTCTCTCCCTCTCTCTGCATCTCCCCTGCTGTCTCAAAATAAATAAACTTAAAAAAAAATCCCTTGGGTGTAGACACTGGGCTAAA
Organism: Felis catus; assembly: GCF_018350175.1. NCBI lineage: Eukaryota > Metazoa > Chordata > Mammalia > Carnivora > Felidae > Felis > Felis catus. The sequence continues at coordinate 53,110,942 of NC_058375.1, forward strand.
TGCTAGAGCTCCAGGATGAATAACTTACCATCCTGGGGAGCTCTGTTTGCAGTCTAACAGCAAACAGTTCCTAAGACTCATTTGGTGGGGGGGGGGGGGGTCTGTAAAATGCTTCCTGCAGGACACAGCCCCCTCCACTAATTCTGCTTCAGTATCGGTAGACCTGGGGTGGAGCACAGGATTCACAGTTTAAGAGTGCCCCAAGGCTACAGGTGGCCATGGACCTAATGAGAAACATTAGGATGGAGAAAACAAGACTTTCAAATGGATAATGCTGCTTATTAAATGTGGGAGGACATTTCAGGAGAGAGCTTTGGAGCAGGACAGAAGGAGCAATAAATTCTGTTGGGGGGTGAGAGAAGGCTTCACAGAGGTGACATCTCAGTTGAATAAGGGCTTGCCAGGTGGAAAGAAGGGGAAGGCTTTCAAGACTGCTAGCAAAGGTGTTTTCTAGCAGAGGTGAGGCATATGTTGGGGGGAAGGGAGCAGAGTGGCTTCAATAAGCATAGAAAGACATACCAGAGCACAAAGAGCCATGCTTATTGCGTTAACTTTATTTCTCTGTGATGAAGCAACAGAAATGATTAGGTTACAGTGACAAGTTCAGATTTGACTTTTAGAAAGATGACTTTGGTTTCAGCCTGGAGAACAGAATGATGGGATGTAAGAAGGACTGCACGGAGACTGGGGAGGAGACTGTGGTCATAATGCAGTAATACAGATGGAAAGAGGGATGGGGGGGCAGCAGACATGTGCAGGGAGCTACAGCGGAGGCAGGGAGTAAGAGGCCTAACTCACAGAGCAGGTGACATCCACCCAAGTATGCAATCAGGTGCAGATTTAGATGGAGAATGACAGAAATCAGTAATGAGTTTTAGTTAGGTATAGTTGTTAGAAAAGTTAGTGAACAGTTGGGAAAATGGAAATCCAGCTCAAAAAAGAGATTAAGCTTTGTTTAGAAGTTTGCAAAATTCTGATGTCTTGGAGATAATTGAAGGCATGAGCATACATGAGACTCCTCAAGAAGAACCTTAGAGTAAAAAAGGGGGGGGGGGACATACGATTAGAATTTCAAGAAACAGGACCCAGGAAATACCAATATACAAGGGATGGGCAAGGAAAGAAAAGCCATTTTGAAGGAGTTTCAGAAGGATGGCTTAAAGATGTGTGACAACTTTGATGACAGTAATCTTGAAGAATCCAGTACAAAACATTAATAATGCTAGCTGCCATTATTTTTGTTTTTTTCTCTTCTGTTTACCAAGTGGGCTAAAATGTTTTGTTTCACTGTCATGTGAAATAATATATAATTAAAAAGAAGTTGTAGGATCATCTCTCTGCCAAATGTCAGTCCAACTCTGGGGATGGAAGACAACAGGTAGATTTTTTTTTTATCCCATCGTTAATTAAAGCCTCATTTTTACAGCACCTACTTTGGGCTTGGTACTGAGCTACGTGTGGATGATGGGGAGGTGGATTGGCCTCTGCCCTCAACAAACTTCCCTTCATTGTAGCCTGTGCGAGTTACATACAACAAACATCACAGGTATGATGAAGCAGCAAGAGTCTGATGTGCCTGTCTCAAGGGGACATAGAGTGCAGAATGTCACAAAATGAAAACATATAGTATAGGAGACAATACTGATTGGGAAATTCAGAACAGAGAAATAATCACAAGGAGGAATTGGGCCAAGGAAAGCTTATAAGAGGTGGGTGTTTAACACAGTGTAGTCAAAGAAGTACAACAGAAGGTTTTACTATAAAATCCAGAGAGCACTAAGTCCAGGTCACAGTCCTACTACCACCCCTGCTAGGTACCCCTAGGCAAGGCCCTTCACCTTCTGGGGCATGGCTCTGTTCTCTAGGAACCTAGAGTAGCAACCTCACAACACTTGGAAGGACGAAGGGCGGCCTTACCATACCCCTCCCCCACCCCGGCCATCCACTTGTTCCAGGTGCTTCCAGCAGGTGATTTCTCAGAGACCCTAAGCCAGGAATAAAGAGGAAGGTTAACCTTGCCTCCCCATGCTTGGCAGATGTGTGGAGAGAACTCCCGTTCAGTAGTTTTGTGGGTTTTGTTTTGCTTTTGATGGGATCAGATGGTTCATTTCCAAACAGAGACAGAACTATGTCACATTTAAGAGCAAAGGCCTTAAATTCCGGATCTGCCTCTTGTCCCCTGGGTGACCTTCGACAATTTATTCTACCTAGGCCTCAGTCTGTTACCTAAAAATTTAGGATGTGGTGGGATTAAAGGACAATAATGTACACAAGTCCCAGAGCACAGTGCTGGGCACACAGTAGCTGGTTAATGAAAGAAACCTGTTGATCCTACGAGTGCTATTGTTATTAATAACACCGAAGAGAAACAGTGGACGCACAAACGGCGGTCCCCTCCTCCCCCAAACTCTGCCAGGCAGAAAGCCTGCCTCCCAGAACTTAAAGGGACATTGGATGGGTGGAACCTAGAAAGGGTGGGATCCCGGGGTCCGTCGCGTTGGCGGAGGCGGGGAGAGCTGGGGTGGGTCGCTGTCGCCGGCCACAAGAAGGGCCTAGTGACCCCAATCCCGGCAGGGCTAGAACCCGAAAAGAGAGCCTGCTCTCCAGCCCCCAGCGCCTGGGGGGGGCCGACTCCGAGGCGGGAGCGAGGGGAAAAGAGGAGGGGCGACTGGGGGAATTTCCCCGCCTCTCTCCCTCCTTCCATAAATCACCGCAGCCGCGGCGGCGGCCGCGCCGGGAAGTGCACGGAGCCGGAGTGCAGCGTGGTGGCACCAGACACCTCCCTTTCCCCCCGCCGCTTTCTTTCTTTCTCTCACTCAGTCCCCCCTCCGGTTTTTTTTTTTTTTTTTTTTTAAACCTTCCTCTCTCCCTCCTCGCTCGGGTGGCTGCTGCAGCCGAGCGCCGCTCCTCCTCTGCTGGTGCCGCCGCCCGCCCGCCCTCGCCGCCTCCGCCTCGCCGCGACTTGGGAGAAGCGAAAGCTCCGCGGCTCCGACTGTCAGCCCCGCGGCCCGCGCACCCGGTGCGAGCGCCGCCACCCTCCGAGACGCCCGCCGCGCCGCGGGGGCCGCGCCGGCGCCGGGGTCCCTGGGAGCGAACGGGCGGCCGCTTCCTCTCCCGCCCGCCGCCGGAGCCCGGCGATGGTGGCCGCCCGCCCTCCCGCGCTGTAGCCGGGCGCCCCCTAAGTTTGGGAGTCGCCGCCACCGCCGCGGCGCGCAGAGGCGCCTGACGAAGGGCAAGAAAGTTTTGCGGGGTGCGCCGAGCGGGCCCTGGGCGCACCTCCCGTTGCTCGCTCCCCGCTTCTCGGCGCCTTGAGCCCGTCGGCGGGGAGTGGGGGGAGGCAGCATGGCCCGGGAGCCGGAGGAGGAGGAGACGGCGGGGGCGGCCGCCCTGGCCCGCCGCTGCCGGGGCTCGTCCGGCCCGGCCGGGGCCGGGGCGCGGCGGCCGCCCCTCTGGCTGCTCTGCCTGGGCGCGTGCTGGCTGCTGGGCGCCGTGGCCGACGCCGACTTCTCCATCCTGGACGAAGCGCAAGTGCTGGCGAGCCAGATGCGGAGGCTGGCGGCCGAGGAACTGGGGGTCGTCACCATGCAGGTAAGTGGCCCCTTTTGCGCCCCCCCGAACTTGCCAGGCATCCTGCCCCTCTCCTATGCGCAGAGCCCGGTCCCGTTCCCCAGTACAGGTCCCACTGGCTAGGCAGACCTCTCTGGCATATACGGAGCCCCCTTTTCCGCGAGACAGCTCTGCCCTCTGCACAGACCCCCTCCCTCTCCGACTACACACCAACTCTTCCATCCACACAGGTACTCTCCCTTTCTCTTCCGCAGAGGCTCCTGCCCCTTGCGCGGAACCCTCTTTACCCCCCCCCCCTTTACACCCCCCCCCGGCAGCTCCTTTATCTTAGCAAGGAATCTGCGGTTCCCTCGAATCTCCTTTTCTAATTTGCACGTAGTTTCCCCCGCAGTCTTGTTTTCACCCCGCCACCCCTGCAAACTCCCCTTTGCTCTTTGTGTACCCATCCCGGGGCAGACGGCCCCGCCTGGCTCGGACGATTTTCCTCCCCTACCCCACCCCCTTGACCACCTCCCTGTGTCCCCCAGACCGAGGCGCACGGATGGGCGCCGGAAAGGAAGGCACCGCCACAGCGTGCCCAGCTGCTCCTGGGCCACCTGGGTCCCGGCGGAGAGGGGCGGGAGGAGTGGACTCTGCGCTCCCTTTCCCCGCCAGGGTGCATTGGGGGAGGGGCTGGCCTTGTAGATTCCCGACTCTGGTCCGGCGTGGGGGACTTTTTTATTGCTTTCCGCTGTTGCTGTTGTCCTTTAGCGCACCGTCCACTGTATTTTTGTTTTGTGTATGCCTTTTTAGGGGAGAAAAACGGGGAAACCGTGAATAAGGTTCCCATTTCTCTAGATTGTTTACCGTGTTGGTCCTCAGTGGAGGAAGGGGCTTATGAAAGGATTGCCGGCGGCGTATAAGGAATCCCGAAGGTGTTCCTGATAACAGTAGTAAAAATTGCTAAACAGCAACCACCTGGAGATTCTACCCTGCCATTTTATCTTCTTGGTCAGAAAGGCCCAGTCAATTAGGAGAGGTTGAGGTGACATTAAGAGTGTGAAACCTTTGCTATAACATTCTTCCGTAAAATAACCTCATTCCCTTATGCATTCTAGCAATAACGGTGATAAATGCGGTTTTCGAAAGAGCGAAGTTTCCAGGAATGTGATCTTGGAATAGGTTTCTGATTTCTATTCTACTGTGACCACCCTTCCACCTCCCACCGTGGGGAGGTGTTTTGAGTCACTTTGGGATTCAGGTTACCGACGTCCCCCCCCCCCCCCCGAAAATCTTCTGCCCTACCACGCCTCCTTCCAACCCCAAGTCTTCACCCTGGATGATAGTTTTCCTACAGCCACTCCCGCAGACCTTTAACACTGTAGTGGAAAGACGCTGGGGTTTTGTTGTTTTGGTTTGGTTTTTTAAATGAGATTGAGGAGTGGGTGGTTTGCTTGAAAGGTAATTCTGTATTTATTTGCAGACACCCGGCCGTGAAATGCAATAGAGTCGGATAGTTCCTCATTTGCTTAACAATAGACAAGCTTTTAAGATACATCATTTAGTTGTCCTTTTCTGTGCAGATCTTTCAGGTTCAGATTCCGTTATACTTTTTCCGCATGCGTTTTCTTATTTCTGATGGTTGTTGACAGAGTTCTTAGAAGTGAAGTGACTTTTAGAGGAAATGGAACTAAAATGTTAGGAAGGAACTAGGATTCCCCCCCCCCCCCCCAATGGTGAATGTTTCAGTTCAGAGCACAAACAATTGTGTTTTTGCATAGAGACATTTAAGATGTTGCAGTTTTGGGCTGTGTTGGTAAGATTAGTAGGCATTTATCACCTTCCAAGGGCTGGGCTAGAGATCTTAAGTTTCTTCCCCACCCCCTTCCCCATATAAGCTAAGGACTTGGCTTTTTCTAAGATGCTGACAGCAGTTTTACTGTTTCTCACCCGATCCTTGACAAAAGGTGAAATCGGATCCCAACACATTGTCATTCAGGTAGGGATCCAAAGCAAATGTAGTTTTTAAAAGGCTTCCCTGTTGAAAAGGAGACACTTTGGAAAAAAAGCTCTGATCTGTGGGGGGTTTGTGCCCAAATGGCCCTGTATCTCCTCCCAACTGGCCTCTTTCTAGCACCTTTGCAATCTCATTGTGGAAACTGGCCTCCTGGGGCAGGGTTTTGTCTGGCAAAATGTGAAGTGGCTTCTCTCCTTTTTTGAAAGGAGAAGCACATACTGTATTTAAATTCCTCTCCTTGAGCTGTGCATTGATCTGCCACTTGCCTCCATCTGGGAAAATTGGGGAAAGAGTCTCTTCTTAATTTTGTTACACTGCCAGCTTTTTTTTTGGGGGGGGGGGATACTTGTAAAATAAAATCTAAGGCAGGCTAGATTTTTGGCCCTTAGTACAAAGCTTTTGAGCCTCATATTTTCCTCTGCAAACCTCTGGGATTTGTTCAGTGGGTCTGAAATGATGGGGGTTTAGTTAAAGTGCAGATTATATAGTCCTCCCTTATGGAATATTGGATTTTATAGCTGTAGAGTTATCCTGCCATTCAGACGTAGGTAGCCTTGTGGGTGTTAGGGTGAGCAAGGTCAGACTTCCATATGCAGATGTGAGGGGGTTGGGGGAAAGGTTCTGTCTCTTTGAGAGAAAAAAAAGATTCCCCCTCTGTTAAGGATGGACTCTTCATTTGACCTTGGCATTTTGAGCTCTGTGCAGAGCACTGCTTTCAGGAGAGCACCTTATTGATGAGAAAGTTTCTGTACGTCAGTTTATACGTAAAAAGCCCATTTTCAGACTTCTAAATCCTTTCTGCTGCAGAAATTCTCCAAAGACAATTTGCCTGTTGCAGCATTTCAAATGGCAGCACATGCGGCACACAGAAGGTTGCAAGGGCTAATTTCACAAAAACAAAAACCAGGCCTTCCTGCAGCACTGTCGTTTCCCATGCACAGGTTTTGTTTTCTGTGCTTGGAAATCAAGACGGTTTGAAAAGCTCTCCTAAAGATTTTCTTGCAAAGGTTTTCTCATGGAGGCTGCCTCCTCGTAGCTTTTTTTTTTTTTTCCTTTTTTGTCCTTTGTTTTTAGTAACAAAATAAAAAAAAATCTTTAAATGATTTGCGCCAATGAATTTTGCCAGTGCCCAGGGAAAGCTGCCACTGAATATTGCCCCCCCCTTCCCATCCCCTCCCCCACCTGGCAGCTGACCTCCTACTTCAAAAACCTAATCATGGTCTCCTCAGGGGTCTGGTAGAGTGAAACCTTCAACAGCATTGAGAGGTGGGGAGCAGAGAGTAGCTGTGGCCAGAAGACTTGTTTCTGCGTATTTAATTCGTGCAAGAAATTTATGTTTTGGTTTATTTATTTAATATCAAGCAGCCTTGTGGAGTGGAAAGAACTTTGACATTGAGTGTTTGGAGACCTGGGTTCCAGCCCTGCCACTTATAGGTTGAGTGATCGTTATTTGCAAGTTGGAGGGTGCTGGTTCTTCCTGGAGGTTGGCTCTGTGGACTTGATGGAAATAGTATATGTGAAGGCACTTGTTAATGTGAAGCTATGGCTGGGGAAATGTTGGTGGATATGGTGGTTCTTAAATGGAAAAATAGTAATTGAAAAGCTTACTGTGCACAGAACCCTTTGCTAGGTGTTGAGGGGATTTACAAGGAGGTATTCCAGCATAGCCCCTCAAGTTTATAATCTGGAAGAGGAGGGGAGATTGCACAGGTAAAATGGCTTAAATAACCACGTCTGCCTGTTAGAAGGCATATCTGGGTCTGGCAGCCATTTCGCCAAGCACTTATAAGGCCCATTTAACATTATATGACAATACAGGCTCTTTAACAGCAAGGGCCTGGCACGTGGCCAGTGTGCCCGCCTTGAAGTTAGCTCTAACACAGCTCTGCTGGGCTGGGCATAGTCACTGTGAACTTGGCAGACACACCAGCAGGTTGGTCAGACAGCTGCTGTTCCGGGGCCTGGAAGGGGGCTGGGGAGGGTCCTTCCAGTAGAGGCAGAAGAAGTACCAGAAGCCCAAGCGAGAGCTTCAGCTCCAGTTCAGGCAAGAGCAGCAGCCAGGAAAGATTTGACTTGAGGAACTGAAGGGCTCAACTGGGATGAGGTGCTGGCTGAAAATCTAGAGCAAAGTTGTAAATGAGTGGCTGCTGCTGAAAGTGAGAGGGGAGGCCTCTTTTGTATGCACCAGAACAGCCTTGGAAGTTCATTGTTCATTTTGCATACATTCAGCAAGGGTTGGGCAGGGGGGTGCTTCTATGTGGCCAAGGGCTTTGGTTAGATTTGGCCTGAATACAAGGTGAATAAAGCCTGGTCTGTGGCCTTAAGCTCTGAACTTTTGATGGAAACAGGTACAAAAAGAGGTATAACCCAGGGGGCTGGCAAGCAGCAGTAGAATCCAGTGGGTGGTGTGGTGGTGGAACCCGGAGCAGGGCATTATGGGAGGATAAGGAGGGCTGCCCAAGCCCATGTGGGGAGATCTGTCCTGGAAGTTGGTTACTCCTTCCAACGTTTTTTCAGTGAACTGTGAACACGGGTCAGTCCTGGAAGCAGCAGCAGCCTCAAACCCAAAGTCTGACCAAATCAGTAGTTCATTGAACATTTCTAATCCCCTTTGGTGGCACTGGACGAAATAGTATATCTTCAAGCCCTTGGTAGGGATGTGGCTGTGACTCTTGTACTTCTTCACATGGCCTCAAGTCTTTTCTCCATGGCCACCACTGTGGGGCTTTTGTGGTTATGCACACCAACATCTTGGTAGCTCTATCGTAAGTGCATGCTGATTTGCAGTTAGGTTTAGGTAAGGTTTGTATTTTCTCCTAAATCAGATCTAGCATACTAGGAATGGCATGTTTTAGGATAATTTGTGTACTGAAGCAATACCGAATGTGTTAGGGGTGATTCCCCCTCCCCCATATTTGCAAAAAATGTGATTTTATTCTGTACCCTGTATACAATGTAAGTCCTAGTGGGAAAAATTGCTGCCTTGCTCTCTTCTGAAATAAAGTATTTGGAGCAGAAGAAAATTGCCCATTGATGGGTAACTCTGAGTTGAACTTGGTAAGAGTGAGCCAAAGAAAAGCATGTTGAATGACTTCTGGTGGACTCTCCCTGTTGCGCTTCATACTCCCTCCACTTCCTCTCCACTAATACCTGTCTTAGTTGGCGTTGGCGCCTGTGCTTCTGTTTTTTCTGCCAGTCCTTCTGGAGTCTGGACGTGTCTGGGGGAGGGGAAGGAGATGGTTTCACACTTTGTAACTTGGTGCTATTTCTGGTTGCTGCTTGAGGAGTTCCTTCCTTGAGCTTAAGTGGATGAGCAGACAGGAACCTGGAAGAACTCTGGAAGTTGGGTATTATGTGCAGTGGGATTTACTTTGGAACTCCTTGGACCGGGTGTAAGAATACTGAAATTCAAAATAGGAAGGGACAACAGAGGCAACAATTTTGACACAGCTAAGTTATTAGCTGTTAACTTCCAGCATATTGTTAAAATTGCTCTGAATGTTAGGGTCTTTCGGGCTTGACTGTGTTAATGAAGGGGAATAGATTTTAAAAGATAAGTGCCTAGTACAAGGTCCAATGTAGCAGTAGTCAGTAAGCAGAAGTATGGGACGATCTTTTTAGTGCCAGGGCACGGAACCTAGAAGGCAGTGAACAGCTCCTGAATCCTGAATGAAATAAAAATCAAATCTTTAGAACCTGCAGATTTCAGTGTGGTCAGTCCTTTGTTCCAGGGTTTACTGAAGTGAGGTGCACAGACCTAGGGATATGGTGCAAAACCATCCTTTGGGGTTTATGGAGAAAATATTAACCCCGTCGTTAATAGTCAATGTTTACTTTTCTTTTTAACGTTTATTTATCTTGAGAGAGAGCAAGCAGGGATGGGCAGAGAACGGCAGACACAGAATCCCAAGCAGGCTCTGCACGGTCAGTGAGGAGCCCCACACAGAGCTTGAACTCCTGAACCGTGAGATCATGACCCAAGCCGAAGTTGAACGCTTAACCAAATGAGCCACCCAGATGTCCCATCAATATTGACTTTAAAATTTTTCATTACAAAGATTTGGAGGGGGAAAAAATAGTGTAACAATACTCATGTACCCTTCACTGGCTTACACCAGCTTAAACAGCAGCTCCTGGTCAGGCCACTTTTATCTCTGCCTGTGCCAAAATAACTGGAGAACATTTTGAAGCAAAGTCCAAATATCCCCTAATTTCATCCATAATATTTTAAATTGCATCCTTAATTTCTATATTTTAAAATGTTTTGTAATATACGTAATGGTATACTAGTATGTTGAGCTTATAATCTACAAATAAAGACAACTATTTGGAGGGTGTAAACTTATTTTATGGTGACACGCCTGAGTTTTTGACCCAAACCATTGCTGTGTCCCCCTAGCTCTTTATAAATAGCCTGTATCTTTCCCTGGCAACCTCTATAGTCTTCTGGAAGTCCTGTGCAAGCTTCTTTTGGGGTGAGGGGACTCCTCTGGGACCTTCCCCCCCCCCTTTCTTACACAAGCTGTTTGGCCCCCGTTTTTCCTGTCTGGCTTTCTGCACAAGGCTGTGAGGATCCTTGCTTTCTTTGTGGCCTCTGTATATTGTCTATGCATATGTCTTTGACTGATGGATTATGGACCACATCTTCCTACTTCTGTTCTCTCCCCCTTCCAGAGGAGGCCAGAGTGAGAAAGGGACAGGCAAGATAAGCTGTAAGTGGGCGAGAGGGGAAAGTTGAAGAGGAAAAGGTGGACTATATACATATTTGTCTTCTGAAGAGCCTGTCCGTAAATATTCACTGGTGTCTCGGTGAAGAATTGGAGACTGGGAGAGTGTAGGAGAGGCAAAGAACACCCAGTGCTTTCTGTCTGAGAGCTCCTGTATTTTCAGGGAGATGAAACCAGTTTGTTTCCCTTCCCTTCCCTTCCCTTCCCTTCCCTTCCCTTCCCTTCCCTTCCCTTCCCTTCCCTTCCCTTCCCTTCCCTTCCCTTCCCTTCCCTTCCCTTCCCTTCCCTTCCCTTCCCTTCCCTTCCCTTCCCTTCCCTTCCCTTCCCTTCCCTTCCCTTCCCTTCCCTTCCCTTCCCTTCCCTTCCCTTCCCTTCCCTTCCCTTCCCTTCCCTTCCCTTCCCTTCCCTTCCCTTCCTTCCCTTCCCTTCCCTTCCCTTCCCTTCCCTTCCCTTCCCTTCCCTTCCCTTCCCTTCCCTTCCCTTCCCTTCCCTTCCCTTCCCTTCCCTTCCCTTCCCTTCCCTTCCCTTCCCTTCCCTTCCCTTCCCTTCCCTTCCCTTCCCTTCCCTTCCCTTCCCTTCCCTTCCCTTCCCTTCCCTTCCCTTCCCTTCCCTTCCCTTCCCTTCCCTTCCCTTCCCTTCCCTTCCCTTCCCTTCCCTCCCTTCCCTTCCCTTCCCTTCCCTTCCCTTCCCTTCCCTTCCCTTCCCTTCCCTTCCCTTCCCTTCCCTTCCCCTTCCCTTCCCTTCCCTTCCCTTCCCTTCCCTTCCCTTCCCTTCCCTTCCCTTCCCTTCCCTCCCCTTCCCTTCCCTTCCCTCCCCTCTCTTCCCTTCCCTCCCCTCTCTTCCCTTCCCTCCCCTCTCTTCCCTTCCCTTCCCTCCCCTCTCTTCCCTTCCCTTCCCTCCCCTCTCTTCCCTTCCCTTCCCTCCCCTCTCTTCCCTTCCCTTCCCTCCCCTCTCTTCCCTTCCCTTCCCTCCCCTCTCTTCCCTTCCCTTCCCTCCCCTCTCTTCCCTTCCCTTCCCTCCCCTCTCTTCCCTTCCCTTCCCTCCCCTCTCTTCCCTTCCCTTCCCTCCCCTCTCTTCCCTTCCCTTCCCTCCCCTCTCTTCCCTTCCCTTCCCTTCCCTTCCCTTCCCTTCCCTTCCCTTCCCTTCCCTTCCCTTCCCTTCCCTTCCCTTCCCTTCCCTTCCCTTCCCTTCCCTTCCCTTCCCTTCCCTTCCCTTCCCTTCCCTTCCCTTCCCTCTCTTCCCTTCCCTTCCCTCTCTTCCCTTCCCTTCCCTCTCTTCCCTTCCCTTCCCTCTCTTCCCTTCCCTTCCCTCTCTTCCCTTCCCTTCCCTCTCTTCCCTTCCCTTCCCTTCCCTTCCCTTCCCTTCCCTCCCCTCTCTTCCCTTCCCTCCCCTCTCTTCCCTTCCCTTCCCTCCCCTCTCTTCCCTTCCCTTCCCTCCCCTCTCTTCCCTTCCCTTCCCTTCCCTCCCCTCTCTTCCCTTCCCTTCCCTTCCCTTCCCTTCCCTTCCCTTCCCTTCCCTTCCCTTCCCTTCCCTTCCCTTCCCTTCCCTTCCCTTCCCTTCCCTTCCCTTCCCTTCCCTCTCTTCCCTTCCCTCTCTTCCCTTCCCTTCCCTCTCTTCTCTTTTTTCTCTCTTCTTTTCTCTTCTCTTCTCCCTTCTTTTTTAATTTACATCCAAATTAGTTAGCATATAGTGCAACAATGATTTCAGGAGTAGATTCCTTAATGCCCCTTACCCATTTAGCCCATCCCCTCTCCCACAACCCCTCCAGTAACCCTCAGTTTGTTCTCCATATTTATGAGTCTCTTCTGTTTTGTCCCCCTCCCTGTTTTTATATTATTTTTGCTTCCCTTCCCTTATGTTCATCTGAGACTAAACTGGTTTCTATGGGTCAAGACAGGATAGAAAGAAACGTTGGAGTATGGGATCTAGATCACACCTGGGTAGAGAATGGAGAATGGTGTTGGCCCTTGTCAACTGAAGAGTAGTACTGTCCTCCAGTTGTTGCCCGAGTGGCAGTAGTAGTGTGGGTCCAGTGTTGCCACATGACTGCTTTTCAGGAGAGGGTGGATATCTGGTTTTCAGATGAAACTCAAGATTCTTAAAAGTGTGGGCAACTAATTCAGATGTAAGCAAAACAAACACAAAAACTGTGTGGGCCAAACCAACCATGTCTGTGGGCTGGATTAGGCCAGAGGCCACCGATTTGCAGTCCTGGATTAAAATTACTCAGTGGGCTCCAGGAGGTAAAAATCAGTGCTTTATATAAAGGTTATAGGGAAACCGCTTTCCGTATAAAAGGAAGGAAAACTTTCTGATAGAAAAGTTCTAAATTGGATTGCTTTGGGAGGTGAACTCTGTTATAATTAAGTAGTTATTGAATGTTTGGTGTCAGGTACTGGGTTACGTCTGAGGTCTCCATCAGTTAATTTCTGATCCAGTGAGTGAGAAAGGGGTTTCCAGATGCTTGGGGAAAGGATGTCAGGGATGTTAATGTATTTGGGGGTGGAGAGGGATTCTGGAAGGCTTCCCAGAAAAGGTGGAATGAATGAGTTGGTTAGTCAAAGAGTGGAGTTTTCAGAAGGCTCTTTTGTGATGGCACCTTTGAGGAACGGAAAGCTGGCACTGAGGTTTGGAGTTAGGAAAGCCAGAGGGAAGGAAGGGTGCGGGAAGAGGTCAGAGAAGTAGAGGCCAGGTTGTGGGATCCTCGGATCCTTCATGTCAGTCAAGACTTTTTATATGGCAGATAACACCCAGTTACATCGGCTGAACAAGAAAGGTGCTACGGCCTTAAGCAGTTGAACAGCCTGGGCAGTCTTTGGGCAGTGCTAGATTAAGGCTCAAACCATGTGGCCAGTAGAGTTTCTCTGTCTGCACGCTTATGTTTTTTTGTTTTGTTTTGTTTTAATTTAAATTAGTTTTGTTTAATTTAATTAATTAATTTTATTTAATTTATTTATTTAATTTAAATTAGTTTAATTTAAATTAGTTAGCATATAGTGCAACAATGATTTCAGGAGTAGATTCCTTAGTGCCCTTTACCCGTTTAGCCCATCCCCCCTCCCACAACCCCTCCAGTAACCCTCAGTTTGTTCTCCATATTTATGAGTCTGTTTTGTCCCCCTTCCTGTTTTTATATTATTTTTGTTTCCCTTCCCTTATGTTCATCTGTTTTGTCTCTTAAAGTCCTCATATGAGTGAAGTCATGATATTTGTCTTTCTCTGATTGGCTAATTTCACTTAGCATAATACCCTCCAGTTCCATCCACGTAGTTGCAAATGGCAACGTTTCATTCTTTTTGATTGCCAAGTAATACTCCACTGTGTATATATATACCATGCATGCTTACTTTCTTAAATAGGTTCTCCCCTTTGTTTCAACATGGTGGGCAGTTGGGAACTTGCTGCTTGTGCCTGAGTCTCCTATATTTGGAGATGTGCTCTAGGGGAAAAGAACTAGGAACCTGGAGAAAGCTTGCCATCTAGAAAACTCAGCTGAAGTGACTTAGGATTTAGACACCAGCTGCCGAGGCCTGCTCCATAGCTAGGTTCTGCCTCCCTGAGTCCGGTTCAGGGACGGCCTGCTTTGTGGTCTCCCTACTTCTGGCTGGAAGGCAGGCTGTCTGGCTTTCCACTGTGGTCTTGTGGTCTGCCCTCAGGGGTTGTACAAATCCAGGCTCAGAAGGCCTGCCCTTGGCATACCTTTTCTCCCTGACCTTTCAACTCCTCAGATCACTGGGTGCCAAGAGGACTGGGAAGGACCAGAGAGAGCATCACATCTGCATCCCTTCTTTTACAGATGAGAAACTGAGGCCCAGTGGGAGAAGTGGCTCTCTGGAGATCAGACCCAGGAGTAAGTGGTAGACTTAAAACTCAAGTGCTGGGGGTGCCTGGGTGGCTCAGTTGGTTAAGTGTCCAACTTCAGCTCAGGTCATGATCCCATGGTTTGTGGGTTTGAGCCCCGCATTGGGCTCTGTGTTGACAGCTCAGAGCCTGGAGCCTGCTTCGGATTCTGTGTCTCCTTCTCTCTCTGCCCCTCCCCTGCTTGTGCGCGCGCGCGCGCTCTCTCTCTCAAAAATAAATAAATAAAAACCAAACAAAAAACTCAAGTGCTGGTCTTAGGACTCTTGTTTTTTGACACTTTGCACAATACTGTCCTGTGGGGGCTCCATTTTTCCAAGAGATTTTGCCTTAAAATATAAAAGAAATTTAAAGATATTTATATTCTTTGGGGAAAAGAAGGTTTGGCTTAGTTTTTTTTTTTTCCTTTATGGATGAGAAGGTAAAGTTGATAGTCTGCTTTGACAGCTGACTGGGTTTTTGTTTTTTTTTGTTTGTTGTTAAGCTGTTATTAAAATACCTAGAAGTCAGTGAGCCACAGATGAAACCTAAAGATTCTGAGACTTACTATAATATTGTTAGTTTTTTTAAGAGCAAATTTAAATGGTCAGTTATTTATAATTGTGAACTGTACCACCACCAATCTTTTTATTAGAAAAATAAAGCATAAAAAGAAAACCAAACTTTAAGGGAGGAACCCTTGGTTTTTTGGGTTTTGTTTATGTAAAGGCTACAGAAGGAAATTCCACCTGTAATTTTCAGGCAGAATTCTATTTTGGACCTCCAGAACTTGTATCTCCCTAGTCATTAGGAGTATGAAGTTCCCCCTGCCCCACGTCCCCCACTTTGTTCTGAGTTCAAAAGGAGTTTTCCTCTCCAGATTTACAGTCAAATGATTTCTGAGTTAATTTACAGTTAGAAAAATTCCAATCCCTAAATACCAGAGTGGATCCACTGTAAAGCAACGTAGGGTCCATATTTCCCTGGAAATAGTGTGTTTTATTGTAATTGTAGAGGAGAAGCCAGTGGGTAAATTGTTATCTGTTGTGTGTGATAACATCTTCATTCTCTTCCAACCATAACAGTTATTTTAAAGACTCTGTGCAAGCCCCAGACTATAGCACTTCTCCCCCGCCCCCCATCCCCCCTTGGATATTTTTTAAGTTTTATTTTTGCGTGGAGTACTAAAAAAGAAAATACTTTGAGGCCCTGGTGGAAGGGCAGTGAAAATCGGCAAGCCAGTGAGAATGAATCTGAATTTTTAATTAGGCTTTGAGTTGTGTCTTCAAAGTGTAGAGACATCATTAGTGATGTAAGTCTTGTTGCGTTAGCAGAGACTGACATTTTACTTCAAACGTGGCGAGTGCAGCTGTCCTGTGCAGATAAAAGTTGCCAAGTGCGGAATAGCAAGGTGGATTGGTAGATAATTAGCTGTCCCACATTACTGCAGTGTGGAAGAAGCCTGCCAGTCATGGGCAGGAAGAAGGAATTATTAGTGGGAGAAAATCCAAGTGTGTCATAAAGCAATTTGGAATCACTTCAGCTGTGGCAGAGCTGATAAGGCGTATGTTAAGGAAACAAGACAAACTGAGTCTAGTATGTGGCCAACTTTTTTTCTTTTCTTTCTCTTCAATTCAAAAGAGGAATGGCTGGAAATGAATGATCCATAAATACAGTGAAGTACAGATTCTTCAGCCTGTCCTGACTCCATGTATGAAATAGTTAACCAACTTAAAAATAGTCTCCGTATTTTCACGTATCTTGAAAATAAAGTGAGGATTCTATACAGGAAAAAAAAAAATCACAGCGATGCCGTAAAGCCTTGACGAGAACTGTGCTGTGTCTAACCCTGAAAAGATAATTTGAAGAAGAAATTTGAAGTCCATCACCTCTCTACTAAAAAGGTTGTAATATTTGTAAGTGATTTGAGGATATATTGCCTTACTGGTAGAATATGTGAGTGTATTTAAATATTCATAAAAGTTTTTCTGTGATCATCACATTCTTCCCTAGGAAATAAGAGCTAGAGAAAGTTTTGTTGGCTTTCTTGTCTGTCTTCAATTATTTGCTAACTTGAGTGAAACTGTATGGGATGTTTTTGTCCATTTGGATTGCTCCCTGCACTCCTGCCAGGATACCGAACTCCTTTTGTCCTAATTTCACCCACTTTTATTGGATTGGCTTTCTCCAAAGCCAAGGCCTCTCTTGGCAGCCCAGAAGTAGGAGGTGCTGAGGTGGGGGTATGTGCTGTGTTCTGCTTGGATAGTGTCCCCCCTGAATGAGTTCTACCCCTGGCCACTGTGGGAGACAGACCATTTTTTGCTTTTTGCTTCTTATCCTCTTTTATCACTAGGGGAGTGTCACTGGATTGTTGCTGCCCTGGGTGGTTTTGAAGAAAGCCTGGAGAATTGAAGTTTTTGGCAATCTTGGCTCTTGGATCCAGAGTTGATTTCATTGACCGCCTCCCTCCCTCCCCCCCCCCCCCCCGGTGAAATGGGGATATTTGCCCCTCTGTAGTCTTGGGGCAGGAGGTAGGGGACATGTGACAGGCGACCAGACTTTGTGCTGATTGTGAACCAGTCAGTCATATTTGTTATGGGTTAAGATCCCTGGAGATCGTGTAAATTTATGACCATCAAGGAAGCCTGGACATTTTTTTTTTTGCATACATGTATATTGAGATAAAAAATGTGGGCAAGAATTGCAAACAGTAAAGCTTTGTACAGGTGTGAGTTATTAGAGCATGAACTCCCATAAAAAAACACCCAGATCTATTTATCTGTATAGTCCTTGTATGAGTTAGCACTGTCTCTGGCACATGGTGAGGACTCAAAAAATGTCTGGACTACAGAAATTCAGTAGCCAGCTTTAAACACACTTCATAACATTCTCATGTTTAGCTACTATGTTTCATGTGTCAATTTCATTACTTAAGGCTTACAGTGAAATGTCTTGAGCCTTTACTTACTAAAGACTCAAAATGTTTGAGATTAGTGAAAGTGTCTAGAGAATATCAAGCACCTTAGGACTCTAAGTATGGATTGGTTCTGATGTGTAATTTCTTTATGTGAGAGAAAGTGGAGAATATATTGAATATAGGAATACATAGAAAAATATATGTACTTGTGGATTATGTACTTAGAGCTACTTTATCCTAGAGGCTAGAGTTTATTAATTTGCTTAACAACTTTTTATTGAGCATGTATTATATGCCAGGTACTATGCTTGGATTTCAGTTTGTGATCTAAAAAAGACACACAAGCCCTACTCTCATGGAGTATACCACCTACTAGGGGAAATAGACGTTAAGGAAATGATCATGTAAGTAAATACAAACTATAAAATTTTGAATAGCATTAGAACAAAACAGGGGCTATTCCAAAAATTACCAGGGAGGTCTTCTGAAAATCTTTTGGGGGGAAAAAGTTAGAATATTCCTCCTCTGCTTTAGACTCTCTAAAGGTTCCTGTCTGACTCAGCCTAAAACCCCAATTATAGTGGCCTTCACAGCCAGATGTGACTTAGTCCCTGGTATCTTTGTGGTCTTCCCTCACCCCACCGAGCTCCCACCCTCCCCCCACACACATAACAAGGTTCCTCCAGCCCTCCAAGCACACACCTGCCCCAGAGCCTTTAAGCTTGCTGTTTCTGTTCCCTCTGCCTGGGAATAGCAGGAAGCTCTCCCTGGTCACCTTTAACAGTACCCTGCCTTGCGTCTCACTCAGTCTCCTAACTTTGTTTACTTTATCGTAACCTAACCTCCCACACGTAGCTTTTTGTATCGTTCACTTCTGTTTTCATGTGGAACGGTGCTTGGTACTTAGAATCACTCAATAAATACTTACTGGACAAGGGTGAGTGGGAATGACAACTGGGCTGGGTGGTATGGGAAAGAATCTGAGGAGGGCAAGTAGAAAGGAGGGAGAGCCAATCGGAGGCTTGCAAAAGGAGCCAATCAGGGGAGGAGTTGGGAGCTGCAGAAGGGAGAATGAGAATCAAGGGAGGGGTTGATGCAGTTGTGGGAAGGTAGGGGGGTAGAGGAGACTTGCATCCCAGCGGAGGGAGGAGCCTACATCTAGGTCTTGAGAGGCAGGACTTTGGCTTACTTGAAGAAAGAAATCAAGCCAGGGGCCTACTTAGCATGCTTGCAGAAGGGTGATACAAGTGAAGAATTTGGGTTCTTATTCCTCATTAACCTAACTGTAGTTGTTTCCCACTGACTCTTTGGTCATGGCTTTCCTGATAAGGACCCATTGGAAGGGTGGGGTTGCAGGGTAAAAGACCCTGGATATGGAGAGGTCTGCAAATGGGAAAATCTGTGGTTGGCCATCTGTTTTTTCCAACTGAGGGAGAGGAGAGAGAAGGGAGACGGCAGCTTCATCCAGATACATCATGGAGAAAAATTTAAATGTCAATTCGTTGTCCTTTATAATTTAAAAAAATACGCATGCTTCCTATATTTTTGGCCAAAACAGACAACTTTAGAGTCCACTCTGAATACAGTAATGAAATACCATATTAATGATGCATGTGTACTTTAACCCCCCATTGCATTACCGTTTAGTTACATATGGAAAATGTAATCGTTTTCTCCCTGCAAACAGTAATGATCATTTCTTTCAGAAAGTGTATTTAGGGGCACCTGGGTGGCTCAGTTGAAGTGTCAGCTTCAGCTCAGGTCGTTATCTCATGGTTCAGGAGTTCAAGCTCTGTGTCAGGCTCTGTGCTGACAGCTCAGAGCCTGGAAACGGCTTCGGATTCTCTGTACCCCTCTCTGTCTACCCCTGCCCTGCTTGTGCTCTCTTTCTTTCTCTCTCTTGCCCAGAAATAAACATTAAAACAAATAAAAAGTGTATTTACTCAGAGGAAAAAGTGAGCTGGAAAGGGACAGAGAGAGAAAGAGAGAGAGAGAGAGAAAGAATCCCAGGCAGGCTCCACACTGCTGGTGCAGAGCCCATTGTGGGGCTTTGAACTCACAAACTGCGAGATCATGACCTGAACTGAAATCTAGAGTCGGACACTTAACCAACTGAGCCACCCAGGCACCCTAGTAATAATCGTTTTTTAATGTGTGGCTTTGACATTTTACAACCAGATCTTTCAGATACATCAAATATTTTCTCATGTTGTTTTTAAAAATGTGGTAAAGCATACATAACATTAAATTTCCTATTTGGACCATTTTTAATTGTTTGGTTCTGGGCATTAAGTACTTTTATTGTTGTGTGACTATTACTGTCATCAGTCTCCAGAACTTTTTCCATCTACCCTGGCTGAAACTCTGTAACCCATGTAACAACTCCTTTCCTCTCTCCCCTGGCCCCTCACAACCACTATTAATTTCTTTCTCTATGAATTTGACTGCTCTAGATACCTCATGTAAGTGGTGGAATCATACAATATTTGTCCTTTTGTGAGTGGCTTTATTTACTATAATGTCTTCCAGGTTCACCCATGTTATAGCATGAATCACAATTCGCATCCTTTTTAAGGTTGAATGGTTATCCATTGTATGTATATGCTGCATTTTGTCCATTAATTCACCAGTGGACCCTTGGGTTATTTCTACCTTTTGGCTGCTGTAAATCATGCTTCTGTAAACATGGGTGTACAAATGAGTCCCTGCTTTCAGTTCTTTTGCGTATATACCTAGAAGTGGAATGGCTGGATCATAGGATACTTCTGTTTAATATTTTAAGTTTTATTTATTTATTTTGATAGAGCATGAGCATGTGTGTGCACGACTAGGGGAAGAGCAGAGAGAGTGAGAATCCCAAGCAGGCTTCCTGCTGTCAGCATGGAAACCGACGCAGGGCTCGATCTCATGAATGGTGAGACCATGACCAGAACTGAAATCAAGAGTCTGATGCCTAACCAAGTGACCCCCCCAGGCGCCCCCTCTGTTTGTTTATGGTCCTATTAGTTTCCATAGTAGCTGACGTTTTTATATTCTTACCAGCAATGCACAAGAATTCTAATTTCTCTATATCCTTGCCAAGACTTAGTTTTTGTAAAATAGTCATCCTAATGGGTGTGAAAATATAATCTTTTTGGTGTAGAGTTCTATGAATTTTGATAAACAGCCCTGCAACTATCACCACAGTCCAAACACAGAACACTTTCATCACCCCCTACAACTCTCTGATGCCTCTCCTTTGCAGTCAGTCCTCTTCACCCCACCTGGAACCCCTGCAAACCACTGGCGTGTTCTCCATCTCTGTAGATTTGTCTTCTCTGGTATGTCCTATAAATGCACTATGATATGCATTTTGAGTCTTAGTTTTTAAATTCAGCATAATTTGAAATTCATCCATGTTGTGTACATGAATAACTCCTTCCTTTTTATTGTTGAGTAGAATTCCATTGTGTGTACCAACACACCACAGTTTATCTGTTTACCAACTGACAAGATTTGGATTTCTTAAGGTCATAAATCCATAAACATTCCTGCTATAGACATATTTGTGTACAAGTTCATGTTTGAACATGAGTATTCACATTCTGAGGTGAGTAATCCTCACAATTCTGAGGATTACTGTGTCCTGTATTAAACTTTGTAAGAAACTGCCAGTCTGTTTTCCAGAGGGTCTGTATCATTTCGTCGTCTCCTTAGCAATTCGTGAACATCCTGGTTACTCCAAATCTTCACCAGAACCTGATTGGCTCAGTCATTTTAATGTTAGCCGTGGTTAAAATGTGTGAAGTAATGAATCATGTGGTTTTAATGAACATTTCCCTAATGAATAATGGTGCTGAGCATTTTTCAATATGCCTATTTGCCATTAGTGTGTGTGTGTATATATGTGTGTGTGTATACATATGTGCGTGTATACATGTATGTGCGTGTACCTGTGTGTATACATGTATGTGTGTATACGTGTGTGTGTGTAATATATATTTGAAATACCAAAAATTTGACTATTTTTAAATGGGATTATTTCCTTATTGTTGATTTTAAAAACAATTTACTGGTTTTATCAATTTGGTAGATTTGTAAGTGATTACTGCTGTCTAGTTTTAGAACATTTCTATTACTCACAAAAGTTCCTATGTACCTGTTTCTTATTGACTTTTGAGGTTGTGTTTTATTCAGGCATACTTCTTATTTTCCTCATGAGTGCCAAATTCTGTAAATCTTCTCTTTTTATTTTTATTTAAAAAAAATTTTTTTTTTCCAACGTTTATTTATTTTTGGGACAGAGAGAGACAGAGCATGAACAGGGGAGGGGCAGAGAGAGAGGGAGACACAGAATCGGAAACAGGCTCCAGGCTCTGAGCCATCAGCCCAGAGCCTGATGCGGGGCTCGAACCCACGGACCGCGAGATCGTGACCTGGCTGAAGTCGGACGCTTAACCGACTGCGCCACCCAGGCGCCCCAAATCTTCTCTTTTTAAAAAAAATTTTTTAATGTTTTTATTATTGAGAGAGCATGAGCAGGGGAGGGGCAGAGAGAGAGGGAGACCCAGCATCTGAAGCAGGCTCCAGGCTCTGAGCTGTCAGCAGAGCCTGATGCGGGGCTTGAACTCCCAATTGCGAGATCATGACCTGAGCCGAAGTCAGACATTTAACTGACTTGAGCCACCCAGGTGCCCCAGTCTTCTCTCTCTCTTTTTTTTTTTTTAAAGTGACATTGTTCTCACAAGGTATTTGCTTTTATTAAAGAATGATGACCAGGGTTAGAAAGAATAAACCATAATCCAGGATAGATAAAAATCTTTAAAAGAGAATTGTGGATTTTGCAGTCCTTGTTCTCAGCTAGAAACAAAGCCTTACTGAAAAGTTTTGATTAATGTGGCCTATGTAGATTCTTAGATTTAGTCAATTGGTTAGTAACTGTTGATTGCACTCCTGTAGTGTTCCAGCACTGCTTAAGTTATGGGGTACAGTGATGAACAGAACAGAGTCCCTGTCTTTTGAGAGCCTTATGTTCTAGAAGAGGAAGATAGGTATTTAAATACGCAATAGTCAAATAAAGGTGACCTTGGACTCTGATTAGTTCTGTGAAGATAAGGTTGGTTAATGTGGGGTTCAAAGGCAGCCTCTTGGAGGAGCTGGTATTTGAGCTGCGGCATGGATGTATTGGGGGCTGCCTGGCAGAAGCTGGGGGAAAGAGAAGGCTCAGGGATAGAGGGGAGAACGAACTTGAGAGGCTAACAGAAGGCTTAGAAGGAAGATAGTGTTGGAAGATGACCGAGGGTAGGATCATTGTGGAGACCAGAGAGCTTTCATTTTATTCTGGCTGAAATGGGAAGCCAGAAATGTGTGGAGGATTTTAGGCATGACAGTGACATGGCTGACTTTTGCTTTAGAAATCTCCCTCTGGCTGCTGGGTCTCTGGTTATGTGTATGTGGTGCACGTGGGAGAAGTGAGCATATTTATTCTTCCTGGAAACACATCGTACCGTTTGCTTTTGTGATTTCACTTAAATATGATGAAATTGTAGTAGTTAATGATGTATGTATCCACAAAGGCCCACTGGGTCAACACTATGATTTAAAAGGAAGTAGGACAGCTGCAAGAGAATATAAAAGCAGATCAGACTTATCATGTAGAAAATATGAGATAACATAGTAATCTCGTTCATATTTACAGATACTCTCTGCCAAATGATTAATCATTAAAGGCCATGAGGCCTTAGCTTACCAGCTGGGTGGTTTTAAAAAACAATTTTTTAAAGATTTTATTTTAATAAAAATTTTTAATCTTTATTTTTGAGAGAGTGAGAGAGACCAACACAGAGTGCAAGTGGGGGAGGGGCACAGGAGAGGGAGACAGAATCCGAAGCAGGCTCCAGGCTCTGAGCTGTCAGCAAACAGCCTGACACGGGGCTCAAACTACCAGACCATGAGATCATGACCTGAGCCGAAGTTGGAAGCTTAACCAACTGAGCCACCCAGGTGCCCCAACATTTTATTTTTAAGTACTCTCTCCACCCAACATAGGGCTCGAACTCAAAACCCCAAGATCAGGAGTCTCCTGTTCTACTGATTGAGCCAGCCAGGGGCCCCAAGTATGTAACTTTTTTCTCCACAGCCTCCATTTTCTCCCTTCATTAGGAGAAAAATACCTGCCTTAAGTCTGGATTGTTGTAAAGGTGGCAATGTACATACGTAATAGACTCAACATCTCTGATTCTGTTAGGATGTTTTCAATTGCAAGTAATGACCCATCCTAACTGAAACCGCCTTTAAAGATAAAGCAAGCTTGTCAGCTTAAATAGCTGGGGGAAAAAAACAGGTGCCTGGGTGGCTCAGTCAGTTGACCATCAGACCCTTGATTTCAGCTCCCACCACGATCTCATGGTTCATGAGTTTGAGCCCCGTGTCAGGTTCTGCGCTGAAAGTGTGGAACCTGCTGTGGATTCTATAGAGTGAACTTCAGGCACCGTTTGATCAGAACCCTGGCTGCATCTTGCCTACCCCCTTTCTTTCCAGGCTCTGTCATCCTCCTCGTGTTAGCTTATCCTCAGGGTGGTTTCACCTGTGTAGGAAAATGAGTACCTGGATTCCAGGTTCTCAGGCGCACGTCCTTCTCTTCAGAAGAAGACCCCTCCCTGCCGGAGACCAGCTCCAGCAACCAGGGGTTCCTGAAGGAAGAAAGGCATTGGTGAAAATAAAACACAACTAAAATAAAAAAACTGAAAAATAAAAAAGTAAAACTAAAATAAAAATGGACACAGACAACAGCAGTGTGTTGAATTGGCCGATTTATTGTCGCAAACGTGACATTATATATGCTAGTGAATTCCTTGTAGCATACGTCATCTGTGTTTTTCTAACATTACCTAATTTTGAAAATGTTCCTATGTGTAAACAACCTTTAAGAAATAACATGGTGATTTTCCCGTTTCCCGCATACACTTTGATTATTGATTAATTTCTTACATTATTCCATTATGCATCTGCGTTTATCTATAATCTACAGAGCATTTGCTTTGCTGTTCTCGTGAAAGGCCCTCCATTTCTCAACACCTCAAGTGGAACAGTTACAGGGACATGACCTCCTAACCACATGAGGCCAGAAGAACAATGTGTTTGCCTCGGTCTGAGGTGCCAGAAAGGGGCTGAAAAAGCCTTAGAAACCCATGCCTCATACATTCTCAGAGACAATGTACCTAGGAACCAATGAACCGACTAGGTTCAGTCATCATCTGGAATGCCTCCGGGGGGCCAGGTGGGCCTAGGGGTTGAAGTCACCCGTGTCCATAAATACACTCCTTAGTTGCCGGAGTGAGGCTTTCAAATCCATACGTCTCTCCTTTACAGGCCCTCTTTGCTGGCAAATGCACGAGGCTATCCTTCCTGTAAGTAGAGGAGTCTCCATAGGGGATGGCAAGGGCTAAACGTAAGGCCACACAATTTCTCTCGGAACCTTATTTTCTTCCCTAATGGTTCTTTTCCCAAGGGGCCTGCTGAGGGCATTTCCCCAACAGACCAGACCCCAGGTAGTTTTAAGGCCAAATTACCTAAAAGCGGGAGTCCAAGAGGCTTCACTGTCGGCGGGCCGCCTTGCAGTCACCAATCCATCCACAGCCCGGGCCTTGCCATCAGGCTGGGATAGCTCGGCTTCCAGCACCTCCCTCCTAGGCTGTGTTGTAGAGTGCCTTGGACTTCCCCTGATGGGACTTTCCTGTGGTTAATAGAATGCAAGAGAATGGGATTCCATTAGTTTGTGCTAATCAGGACCTACTCCTGGAGCTGGTTTTGGTTGATTCCACCTGAATCTCATGACTCCTGCTCAATCTAGTGATTTGGGTAGCGGAGAGATCACACAAATGTCTACTGTATTCACTGTGATCATACCAATGGCAGTAGAATGTGGGAGTGATTTTGATCGTTTTGGCTCACTAGCCAAATGCTGAGAGTCCTAATGCTGGACTCTCCTCTCTCTAAAGTTCTTCACTGAGCATCTGTTTGCAACATAGGATGTATTTGATTCATGCCAGCGTTATAGCCTGGGACTGCTTAATTGATTTGGTTAGCAAAAGAATCCAAATCCATTAGTTTAGAAGGCAATACTTTATGCACTAGAATACTTTATATATTAGAATATAATTTTAGTTTTGTGTGAGGTGATGATGGTTGGGAATTATCCATGCTGGTGGAGTTTACATTTTGTAAACCTAGTATTATAGATACATATTAACCCATCTTTTATGAACAGAACCCTGTTTCTAAGTACCTGGGGGCAGATAATTTATAACCTGTGTTTTGCACATCTCAGGTTTTTGACCAGTCTCTCTTTGCCCATCCCTAACTTCTTGTCTGTTGCATGATGATATAAGTCAAAAAGAAAATTGCTACTTTAGCATGTGGTTATTAAACAGCTTGCATTTAGTTTATTCATTTATTTGAAAATATTATCTATTTCAATAAACAAATACAGATTTTATTGGATTTCAATACAGGATTAAAAAAAATTTTTCAAATTTTTTTTTTCAACGTTTATTTTTTTTTATTTTTAGGACAGAGAGAGACAGAGCATGAACGGGGGAGGGGCAGAGAGAGAGGGAGACACAGAATTGGAAACAGGCTCCAGGCTCTGAGCCATCAGCCCAGAGCCCGACGCGGGGCTCAAACTCACGGACCGCGAGATCGTGACCTGGCTGAAGTCGGACGCTTAACCGACTGCGCCACCCAGGCGCCCCCAGTATTAAAAAAAATTTAAGTTTATTCATTTTGAGAGAGAGAGCGAGAACGAGCAGGGGAGGGGCGGAGAGAGAGAATCCCAAGCAGGCTCAGCAATGACAGTGCTCACACTCATAAAACACGGGGGATCATGACCTGCGCCGAAACCGAGAGTCTGATGCTTAACTGACTGAGCCACCCAGGTATCCCTCAATACAAGATTTTTGAGAGATGTATGGTTATAAGGACAACTGCCATCTATTTTGGACAGAGTTACCAAATTCATGGTTTAGGGAATCTCCTTACACCACCATTAAATATCGAGGAGGTAAAGTATCATCAATATCCTTTTTTAATTTACCTTCCAAGAATTTGTCTTCTGTCTGATCTAATTCAAGAGTTACAGGAGTAATACAGTGAAATTCTTGTTGAATTTCCTTTGAGCAGTTCCTAAACTATGGAAGTAAAGGTATGTGATACCATTTCTCCCTCTGACATTGAATGAAGAGAGCAGAAGCCTGCTAATGTAACTGCCAGTGTCCCTCCGTTCTTTGAACGTGCTTTGAATCCCAAGCAGTGTGGTGTTACACCTTCATTTGAAGTATCTCCCATTGATTAGAAATTGATTTCTAAACACAAGTTCTCTTAGTTATGAGCCTAAGATCAAGATGGTATAGACAGACATTGGACTAATTCTTCATAGTTTTGTCACCCACATTAGAATTCTCTAAATGCCTTTTTCCTCAAAACATTCATTTCACTATATAGCACCTTTAAAACTTTGAGGGAGGGTTCTTAGGTGTCTAAGCAATATAACCAGGAAAATCAGGGAGATGATTTCATGTCTATATAATTTCTACTACTTGCCAGGCGTCCTCGTAGATGCTGAAAATAGTCAACAAAATGCAATCCTGCTTTCCTGGAGCACACATTCTCCCGGGTAGATTAAAAAGCAGCCTGGGAACAGCAGGGGGATGAGCGTTAGTTCAGGGAAATTAATGCCAATGCAATGGTCAAGACTCTTCCTTGATGGATGTGGATGGGTCACATGGCCTGTAGGGGATTGTCTAACGGATTAACTCTTTACAGGCTAGTGTCTTACAAGTCACAGTTCTTTCTTACAACATTTTTAGAAGATTCACAAGTGGCCATAAACAATTACTGTGCTTTACTCTTCCTCTGTATTTCCTGTAAACCCTTAACTTGGATTTTTATTTCTTTTTTATCACTGAGCTGCCTGAGACTTAACTCCATTCTCCAGTCTCCTAGGACTGTCCTGTCAGGAAAGGGATGCCTATTTTCTTGCATGCTTTGTGGATGTGCTTCAAAGAAAAAGCCATTTTTAAGCAGTGCAGAGACAGTCCCTGAAGGTGGCAAGAGATGTGAGTGGTTCCAGCCATCCTCAGTTTACAAACACTCTGGTTTCCAAAGCTCATTTCGAAGTCTGTTGTTTGGAACAACATTTACCCAGAAGGATTATAAAAGCAGACCCGGTTCCCAGGCCAACTCACCAAAGCCTGTTTAGAGGAACTAGGGTTTTAATCCAAGCTTCCTCCCTATCCTTCTGAGCCTCCAGTTCCTTACTGTGAAAGTTGGAGATGCACTTATGGTGGTTGTAGTGTTCTGAGAGAAGGTCTGGGAAGAATGTCTGGTGTAATGTTTAATGCCAGAGGTCTTACAAAGTGTTAGTCTGTTCTTTATGAAGGGACTTTTTGCTGGGTCCTCAGAATTTAATGCTCCACCCCTCACTTTGTAGGTTTTGAGCAGCAGAGAGGGTCCTGGGTTTATGTGGGGGTAGGAACTGAATAGGATGAACCTCTTCTGTTATTAAGGGCAGGGAGAAAGGAAATGTGTCATTATTGAGCACTTACTATGTACTGCATACTGTGCCAAGCACATGTTAAGTATTGGCTGTTATCATTTAACTCAGACATAGCCCAGTAGATCAAGCTTATTGCCAAAATGTCTGTTCCTAAGAACTTTGGCCAGAGGAGTTGGTCTTCTAGGTACACATGGCTCTAGCTCAGCCCCTGCGCGCTGCTTCTTTTCTTTCTTTCTTTCTTTCTTTCTTTCTTTCTTTCTTTCTTTCTTTCTTTCTTTCTTTCTTTCTTTCTTTCTTTCTTTCTTTCTTTCTTTTCTTTTCTTTTCTTTTCTTTTCTTTTCTTTTCTTTTCTTTTCTTTTCTCTCTTTCTCTCTTTCTCTCTCTCTCTCTCTCTCTCTTTCTCTCTCTCTTTCTCTCTCTCTTTCTCTCTCTCTTTCTCTCTCTCTTTCTCTCTCTCTTTCTCTCTCTCTTTCTCTCTCTCTTTCTCTCTCTCTTTCTCTCTCTCTTTCTCTCTCTCTTTCTCTCTCTCTTTCTCTCTCTCTTTCTCTCTCTCTTTCTCTCTCTCTCTCTCTCTCTCTCTCTCTCTCTC
This sequence comes from Felis catus, assembly GCF_018350175.1. Classification (NCBI taxonomy): domain Eukaryota; kingdom Metazoa; phylum Chordata; class Mammalia; order Carnivora; family Felidae; genus Felis; species Felis catus. Next base: position 53,139,109 of record NC_058375.1, read on the forward strand.
TCTTTCTCTCTCTCTCTCTTTCTCTCTCTTTCTCTCTCTTTCTTTTTTCTTCCTTTCTTTTTTTCTTTGTATTTCTTCTTTCTTTCTCTTTCTTTCTTTCTTTTTCTTTCTTTTCTTTTCTTTTTCTTTCTTTCATCCAGTTTAGCCCCTGTCTATATATCAGGAATAACTATTTAGGCACATTTTTGTCTGTGGCTAAGCGGTTTCTGCAAAAGGCAAGATACTTTTCAAATTCCCAAAGGGCACAACGGCCCTCTCTCTGGTACCGCAGGTCTGACTGGGCCTGGTTTCCTCTTGAAATGTCTCCCTGTGATGTTATAACTTAAAAGATGGAGGACCGTTTGATCCAAGCCCAGGATTTGTTGGCTACAGGGTTTTTGTTAATAGAAAACACTCCTGCACCTCTAGGGGGGAAAAATTAAAGCACATACTTCTTCCTCTTTGACCTTCGAACCCTTGCCATTTACATCAAACACTTGCTGGGAGAGCAGGCTAAATTAATAATCTGTGATAGCTCCCTCTCTAACAAGCTCACTTTAAACTTGGCATTTTCTCCTCAAGCTGATGAGTTTCCATCTCCTCAGAAGATGTGTGTGCCCTTCAGACATCTGAGGGAAGGGAATGCACTTGGTGGGAGGAACAGTGCTTTCCTTACATCGTGTGCCTCATTCAGTGAGTCTCAGAGTTTGCTTTCCGAGAACAATTACAAAGTAACTGTACTAAGGCTGAGTGACTTGACTCCCGAGCCTCAATTTCTTTATCTGTAAAGTGGGAATACTAGCTACCTCAAAGGACTATGGTGAAGACCACGTGAAGCATGTATATAAAAGTGCTTTGTATTCTGCTTTTCCATCATGACCCCTTATTCATAGGGGAGGTCAGCAAAACAGCAGTGGGAAAGGAGGTGCAGAGCAACGTTTTCTGTTTCAAATGTAGGACGGAAAGCTTGTGCCCGTTAATTTTCAGTGAACCTTCAACCCTCTGGGGTCCTCATGTAGAAGCGTAAATATGGAATCCAGAAGAAACTTTACTTAAATAAGATAGGTTTTCTTACTTTTTAAGTCATTGTCTAGATACCAGTAGGAGATGACTATATAATACTAATACTGCCTTGTTACTCTGCCCTAGGGCTTGGGTAGGGCTTCCAAATAAATGTCCAAAATGTAAATGTTCAGTTCATGGAGGAGAAGGTCCTGTATATAGTAACCAAAGGCAGTGGGAAATGAGGTCCCCAAGGACTGTACCCTCTTTTGTTTGTGTTATTATTAATGAACATTAATAGTGAGACATTAGCTTTGTTGTGTTGAAATCACCTGTTCAATTTCCTTAAAAGATCTTTCCTTAGTTTTCTTTTAAAAAAATTTTTTTAATGTTTATTTTTGAGAGAGAGTGAGCATGAGAGAGGGAGGGGCAGAGAGAGAAGGGGAGACAGAATCTGAAGCAGGCTCCAGGCTCTGAGCTGTCAGCGCAGAGCCTGACTTGGGGCTGGGACCCATGATCTGTGAGATCATGACCTGAGCCGAAGTCGGACACTTAATGGACTGAGCCACTCAGGTGCCCCCTTAGTTTTCTTTTCGTGACTGAAAATGGTTTGAAACTCTGGAACTCTCAAATGATTTCTCCATGATTTAAAAAGACTGGGACTCTTTTTTTTAGAAATCTGGAATTAAAAAAAAAAAAAGTTTTTCATCTGGGTAACATTATTCATTTGGGAGAGGGAGAAGGGTTGAAGATATTCTATAGCTACAGTATAAATAGCCTATATGTGGGGGGTATTCTATCCTTAGTGAAAGGCCACTAAAATTCTTTGTTGCTTGAGGAAGAAAGCATTTTTATAACTTTAGAAAGATGTAGGGAAAGGTAGCCCTCTATCCTGATGGCATTGAGTTGGGTCCTCCCATTGTTTTGTTGGAACGGGCTTTTGACCAGCATCTCTGGCCTGTGTCCCCTTTTCCAGCCTTTCTCCATGTATCCATCTAATGCCTTTGGACAACAGCAAGTGGATCATGGCTCCAGATCCCACCAAGCTCATCTTGCAGAAATAAGTGTTTCCTGCTCACTACATCCCTTTTTGGAGGTACCTTCCTCTGTTCTGACATCCTCCATCATAAGCCACACGGGAGCAACAAGCTACCTTTTATGGAGTACACAGCCCTGCGGTACCTTATCTTTAGAGTTAACATAAGTATAGAAGACTTCACTGCCACTGGGACTTCCTAGGCATATGGTGCAGTTATCTGTCTTCTGGAACAAATGCAACCCTAGGACCAGTTTTCTGTTACCTAGATGAATCCTGGTGTGAGGAGAACACTGGGCTTATCTTTGAAGGCTCAACTCTGGTATTGCCTAGAATTGCCTAGAAAGTCGTCTTTTTTTTTTTTTTTAAACACCTAAATTTGGGTTGAGTATTGCTCCTTTGTGACCCCTTAGGACTCTGTATTTGCCCTTGTGTGCTACTTCTAGGTAGAAATTAAGTCTGCCTTCCCTGAGTCCTCAATACCTTGCATAGTGCTCAGGACAAGCATAGACCCTCAGTAAGTTCTGAATGAATGAATGATTTGGAATCAAATATTTGAGGCTCCACCTTAATCTCTCCTCCCTTATAACATGGCAAGGGAAGGGCTGGGAATAATACTTCACAGAACCGTTATTCTATCATGTGAGCTGTCTCCAAAATCCCTTTGTGAATTATAAAATAATTTACATCTTAGAAGAGTTCAAAAATACCCTTCGAGTGAAAGATTTCTTGTTTCATCTTTTATATATCCAGGTAAATAATAGAAGATGCCATTTATTCCTGTGGGTGGACTTGTTCTTTGTGTGACTGTTCCATTCTCCTCCAGGAAAAAGTAATCATGAAGAAATAATGAAATGAAAGCTTAATCATTCGTTAAGGCAGTGATGGCCTAAGAGTGGTTTAATGACTTAAATATATAGTTGGGCACCTCACATATGATGCATTTTCTCAGAATCTTAAACCATAAGTTTTATTGGAAAATTCTTTCTCCTTTGTACTTCCTATTTCCAAAGAGTTGAGGAGCAGTTTGAAAAGTGCATATTCCCAAGCAGGGAATTCTTAGGCTTGTTGTCTTGTGGCTTGTGTATGGGAAGGCATACTTCCAATGTGTTATGGCCTGTAGCTAGGCAATAGAATATGTAAGTGAGGGAAGGGGATTGTGAGGATGTGAACTAGCTCCACCCAGGGGCTGCAGCAGCCCTATTGGATAGCTTTGTTCTTCTCCCACCCCCACCCCCAATTATTAAGGAGAGGGAGGCCCCCTTGTCACTAATTTTAAGTCTTCCCTCCCCATGCCACCCTCACCTATTCTCCTCCCTGCAGTACGTTTAAACACATTCTGTGAGGCCAACCCATTTCAGTGAGCTCGTGGTTCTCCTCCTCTCCTTCCACAAGTATATGCATGTAAGGGGGTGTATTTAATAGACACGACTGCCTCTGTGAAAGAAGGCTTTGTGGCAGAGCGCCTGTGTGTGTTTCTCCATCTCTCAGCAGTTCCTGAGGCTCTTCCCAAGTCTCCCTGACACCAAAGGGCCGAGCTGGGAAGGACCTGCTCCAGAATAAAAGGAAGGGAGAGCTGGAGCAGGGTAGGAGGAGGTTGAGCTTTGGAATGTGGAGACCCTTGGTCTTGGCACTCCAGAGCTGAGCATCTTAACATTTTCTCCTCTTCTTACCCCCAGCTGGGGATTTTGCATTTTCAATGAGGGCCCCACTACTCTAAGCTCTAGTGAAAGTAGATCACTTTAAGCCGGCAACAATGGTGGCTTCTTATCCTCTTAGTTAACGCTTTTAGATAACTTTTCTTTTAGATCAGGTGGGGGTTTCTAAAGCGGTGCTGTGGCTATGGCTTTGCCTGGTAAGACACAGGACACCTTCTCATCTTGTCTAACGATCTCTTTTTCTCCTTAACTTTTTCCCCTTATGTCTCTTAACTTGAAGGGATTTTTAATTTTTATTTATATTTATATGTAATTTATTGTCAGATTGGTTTCCATACAACAACCAGTGCTCATCCCAACAGGTGCCCGCCTCAATGCCCATCACCCATTTTCCCCTCTCCCCACCCCCATCAACCCTCAGTTCTCAGTATTTATGGTTTGCCTCCTTCCCTCTCTGTAACTTTTTTCCCCCCTTCCGCTCCCCCTTGGTCTTCTGTTAAGTTTCTCAGGATCCACATAAGAGTGAAAACATATGGTATCTGTCTTTTTCTGCCTGACTTATTTCACTTAGCATAACACTCTCTGGTTCCATCCACGTTGCTATAAATGGCCAGATTTCATTCTTTCTCATTGCCAAGTAGTAGTCCATTGTATATACAAACCACATCTTCTTTATCCATTCGTCAGTTGATGGACATTTAGGCTCTTTCCATAATTTGGCTATTGTTGAAAGTGCCGCTATAAACATTGGGGTACAAGTGCCCCTGTGCATCAGCACTCCTGTATCCCTTGGGTAGATTCCTAGCAGTGTTGTTGCTGGGTCATAGGGTAGATCTATTTTTAACTTTTTGAAGAACCTCCACACTATTTTCCAGAGCGGCTACACCAGTTTGCATTCCCACCAACAGTGCAAGAGGGTTCCCGTTTCTCCACATCCTCTCCAGCATCCATAATCTCCTGATTTGTTCATTTTAGCCACTCTGACTGGCGTGAGGTGGTATCTCAGTGTGGTTTTGATTTGTATTTCCCTGATGAGGAGTGACATTGAGCATCTTTTCGTGTGCCTGTTGGCCATCTGGATGTCGTCTTTATAAAAGTCTCTATTCATGTCTTCTACCCATTTCTTCACTGGATTATTTGTTTTTCGGGCGTGGAGTTTGCTGAGTTCATTATAGATTTTGGATACTAGCCCTTTATCTGATATGTCATTTGCAAATATATTTTCCCATTCCATCGGTTGCCTTTTACTTTTGTTGATTGTTTCCTTTGCAGTGCAGAAGCTTTTTATCTTGATGAGGTCCCAGTAGTTCATTTCTGCTTTTAATTCCCTTGCCTTTGGGGATGTGTCAAGTAAGAAATTGCTGCAGCTGAGGTCAAAGAGGTTTTTTCCTGCTTTCTCCTCTACGGTTGTGATGGTTTCGTGTCTCACATTCAGATCCTTCAACCATTTTGAGTTTATTTTTGTGAATGGTGTAAGAAAGTGGTCTAGTTTCATTCTTCTGCATGTTGCTGTCCAGTTCTTCCAGCACCATTTGTTAAAGAGACTGTCTTTTTTCCATTGGATATTCTTTCCTGCTTTGTCAAAGATTAGTTGGCCATACTTTTGTGGGTCCAATTCTGGAGTCTCTATTCTATTCCATTGGTCTATGTGTCTGTTTTTGTGCCAATACCATGCTGTTTGATGACTACAGCTTTGAAGTAGATGCTAAAGTCTGGGATTGTGATGCCTCCCGCTTTGGTTTTCTTCTTCAATATTACTTTCTTTGGCTACTCAGGGTCTTTTGTGGTTCCGTACAAATTTGAGGATTGCTTGTTCTAGCTTCGAGAAGAATGCTGGTGCAATTTTGATTGGGATTGCATTGAATGTGTAGATTGCTTTGGGTAGCATTGATATTTTAACAATATTTATTCTTCCAACCCATGAGCATGGAATGTTTTTCCATTTCTTTGTATCTTCTTCAATTTCTGAAGGGATTTTTTACATTCACATCTGTGGTCAAGTCAAGCTATACTAACAACCTATCATAAGCAGTTGTCACAGAGAGGATTTACTTATAAAGGGCAGCAATTCTTGAGTTCCCAAACAACAACCTCCCAAAGACTTGTTAAAGGATTTATACTTTTTATTTGAATTTATTGTGTAAGCTCCAAACTAGAATTTAACCAGGTGGAAGCTGCTTTTATTCATTACCTGTTATGTACCAGTGAAACTCCCAGGATTATGCCTGACAAGGTTCCTTAAATTGCTAGGAAAGGGGGGCAGAAAAAGTCTCAAAAAAAAAAAAAAAACCCAAAAAACAAAAAAAGACCAGAGTGCCTGGGTGGCTCAGTTGGTTGAGTGTCTGACTTTGGCTCAGCTCAGGTCATGATCAGTTCATGGGTTCAAACCCTGCATCGGGCTCGCTGCTGTCAGCACAGAGCCGGCTTTGGATCCTCTGTCCCCCCACTCTTTCTCTCTCTCTGCCCCTCCTCAGCTTGTGTTCTCTCTTTCAAAAATAAATAAAACATTAAAAAAACCACTTAAAAATGGTAAATAGGGCTTAAAATAGCATACTTTTGGAGGGGCGCTTTTATGTCCAGACATATGCCAAGGGGGTAGAGTTGTATTTCTAATGTAGACAGTTACTAGAGAGTCAACAACTTAAGAGTTCAAAGTCAAAAGTGAAAGAGGTTGAATTCAAATCCATGTCAGCTTCTGCCTGAGACTTAGGTTAATTACATTAATTGATTCAGCATTTAATGAGCTCCTTAATACTTGCTGTCTGCATAAATTGTGTGCTTTGTGTAGGGGGCTCTAGAGTGTATGAGAGAGCGGGATTAGGGAGAAGCTGGCATTACTGTACCTCAACCAACAGGAAATAGTTAACAGATCCAGCAGTGGAAGACATATTTGTTTATTACTCTGTCCCTAGTAGGCTTGTATGGGAATCCTTCCTACCCTGTCTAGAGAGAATGGAATGTGTATAGAAGTAATGAAGACCAGGGGTGTCTGGGTGCCTCAGTCGGTTAAGCATCCAACTCTTGATTTCAGCTCAGGTCATGATCTCCTGGTTCGTGAGTTCAAGCCCCACCACATCAGGCTCTCTGCTGTCAGCATAGAGCCTGCTTCAGATCCTCTGTCCCCCTCTCTCTGCCCCTCCCCCTGCTCGTTCTTTCTCTCAAAATAAGTAAACTTAAAGTATTAAAAAAAAAATGAGGAGTGGAAATGGATGTGAACGTAAAGTCCTCATCACGGGTGAGGAGAGGGGTGCAGGAGAGGGGAGGAAAAGAAACCTGAGAACCGAATGTATGCAATACAATGAATATCCTATATTCTAGAATTCCTTCCTAATTTGTTAGGGGAAGCTCCCTTATAAAATCTTAAATGTACTTTTTGGTCTTTTGTTAAAATAGACAAAGTGGCTGCTGTCATTGTTCACGCATTCTCTTCATACGCTTAAAAGACTTCGCCATTGTCTTCTAAGTGACTTCCCCTTCTAAAGAGTGTGTTCCCAATGTACGTGATCTGTCTGCCTGGATTGAAGTCGGTGGAAGGACTTTATCCTTCATCTTTTGATTGGGAGAGCAATGGAAAACTACACGTGGGCAGAAAGAGAGGCAATACAATTTCTTTTTAATTTGACTCAGACCTAAGAGAATTAGCACCTCCGCCCCCCACCTTTTTTTTTTTTTTTTACTTATTTTGAACCTGAGTTGCTATAATGAATTTTCAACGGGCCCCTCGCACTGAAGTCCTCAAATTCATCATCTCAACCTACTTTTTTTTTCTTCTTTTTTCTACAAGCTTAGGGTTGCATCTCCTCTTTCTCCACTTTTCCCTAGATTTGTCTTTCACAAGGAAATAGAACAAAAGTTGGGATGTCTAAACAAATTGAAAAAGAAATTAAAAAAAAAACATGTATGTACTTCTCTCCCTCTTTGTTGGCTGAGACCTTGGTAGCTATATTTTAGTTGCACTATGATACATTTGAATAGCTTTGAGTGTACTGCCAAAGGCATGAGGGCACTTAATACCTTTGCATTTTGTAATGATTTGTTTGCCAACCTGGCTGATGTCCCAGGCAGTGCATCCTAGAGCTTGAGTGGTTGGGAAAGTGACTTGATGTTTGGTGCTTGTTTGAACTAATTTAAACCCATCCTTTGAAATATGTGGAGTATTTCACTCCTGCTAATAGGCTCAAGATTCTAGAAGTGATGTGAGAATTTGCATGGTTGGTTGCTTCACCCTATTTTTATTGAGAATATTTTTATTGCTTTTTAGCTAATTATTATTATTTTGAAGTTTAGCCCGCATGGAATATCTAAGAGGTGGTGTGCTAGGGAGTCAGGAGAAATGTAGTAGTCTTTGAGGTAGGAAACCATATTCTACATTTGGTAGGGCTTTGAGCTAATTGCTTAAGCTCTCTACACTATAGTTTCCTCCTGTAATCTACTTACTAGATACCCTTCCAGGTCTAATTTCCTAGAATTATGTGCTAACCTGAATTTTCCCAGTCTTTTGTAGCCAGAAACATCACATTTAGGTGCTTCTCATAATGGAAAATTACAGCTTGCAAAATTCACTGATTTGGGTAAAAATGGAGTGGACCATCATACAGAATCCTTGTTCTGCCTAACAAGAATCTGAATGGTGGAGATGGTACACTGGGAACTGAGAACGAGAATCTGTTAGAAAAGTGTAGTGAGTCTATCTCTTCCAGCTGAACCAAACTGTGAAGGCTTTATTTATGGATCAATGAAGTCACATGACATGGACTACCTTCCTACAGGATAGTTGTGCGTGGAAGTCCAATTTCTTTAAAACCTAGCTTTTCCTTAGAAGTTGCCTCAAAAAAAAAAAAGGAAAAAAAAAAAAAGCTTTGCCTAAGTGGTTTCCTGTCCTTAAGGTTTCCATGGAGAGCGAATTTTCAAGATTAAAGGACTCTAGCTGTCATTTTTAATCTGAGGGGTCTTAAGATTTATGTTTCAAAGCAGGGTGGAAATTTAGCCTTTCCTAGTCGTTGGGGGGTGGGTGGGGGCGGGGCAGGTTTACTTTCTCCCAAAATGCTGAGAGTCAAGGAGCAATCAGCCCATTGGCTACTGATTAGTTATTAACTCTGCAGTAAAGAGAGAGTGGGAAGGAAAAATGATCTGGTTTTATAGCGCCTCTGCTCTCAATACAAAGGCAGAGCTTTTTTTTCTTTTCTGTTAGCCTGCAGTGCTGCAAGGGCTTGGGCTGGCAGTGGTCCTTTGATCATACATTTATTCAGCCAACATGTTTTAGCCCCTACTATGTGCTCCATAGTACCTTGAGGCCCTGGGATAGACTGAGAAAAGGACCTAGGCCCTGTATCTGGTTACCAAGTCAGTGGGCTAGACTCCTTCCCAGCTGTGAAATTTCATTTCCACAATTCTGGTCAGCAGCTTGGCAAGGAGGTTAGGGAAGGGTGGGAAAGGAGACCCTTAGCTAGGAAGAATAAAGAGGTTTCAAAGTCTGTTGTAAAATTAATGTGACGGTTATGAGAACTGAAGTTATTTAGAGTCAGGTGGTTCAGGAAGAAAAATACCTGGGAAAGATCCTGGAATCGACAGACATTAAATGCTGGCTTACTCTCCTGCTAGTCTGAAGAGTCCTCTGCCCCTGGTCAATGGGTGAGCCCCTTGGGAGAAAATAATAAAAATAACAACAGAGGATGCACAGGGGCAGCAAAAAGGGGCATGGGGAAATTACAGGGGCCAAGAGTGAGCATGGAAGGAATCCAAAACCCTTTGACAGGTCTTCAGGCATTCTTTTCTCCAGAAAACCTTATCTGATTCTTCTAATGCTGGAGGAATATGGCTCTGAAGGAGACAGTAGTACACCCTCAAGGAGATAATGGGCAATTAAACCAGTGGCTAGGTGCAGCACAGAGAGGGCTACCAGAAAGAATGCATGGGGACTCACAACAGCACCTAGACATTGATGAGTTGCAACCTTTTTTGGGTCTTATTGAGCTGTAATTGACATATGATGCTATGGAAGTTTAATGACTGCAAATTCAGTTAACATCTATCCTCTCATAGAGTTACAAAACAAAAATTTTTTTCCGTTGTGATGAGAACTCTTGGGATTTACTCTCATAACAACTTTCAAATATACTATACAGCAGTATTCATCATGTTGTCCGTTACATAGCTAGGACTTAATTATCTTATAACCAGAAGTTTGTACCTTTTTAACTACCTTCCTCCAATTCTCCCTCCCCACCCCCTTCCCCCCCACTAGTGCAACTTTGAACTCCTGTGTGTACAGGACCAAATACAGGGCCTGGCCCGGCATGGTGGTTCAGTATATTGGGAACTTTTCATTTCTCCTCTTTATTTTCTTTCCATTTGAAACTGAAATGTCCTTTGTTGTGCAAAACGTTCAATTTAAATCTGTATTTTATTTTTTTACTAATACTTTTTTTTAAATCATTCTTGAGATTCCAAAAGTTACCAAATCTTTATTTTTGTGTGGGAAGGTGACTTTTGAGGATAATTTCCTCCTTTTAGAGTAGGGGAACCTTCTTAGGGTTCTCCTTTAAAGAAGAGGTGCCTGGGTGACTCAGTTGAGCATCTTACTCTTGATTTTAGCTCAGGTCATGATCCCAGGGTTGTGAGGTTGAGCCTCGCATCAGGCTCTGCACTGAGCTTGGAGCCTGCTTCAGATTCTCTCTCCCCGCCTCAACCCATCTCCCCCACTCTTGCACGTGCCCTTTCTCTTTAAAAAAATAAAAATAAAAATAATGAATGGGGAATCTAAACCTTGGAGAGCTGTGACTTCTTGCCCACGTTTGCTCAGGTAATTGGTGATAGGATCTAGATTAAAAGCCTTGTGTTGCCTTTCCATCCAGTGGCCTTTCTACCACCTTACACTGCCTCTTAGTATTTGAAATGTGAAACAAGATGCATTCCCAAGACTCGACTTCTTGGTTCTCAAGTCTTGCCTGCAGACTTACTCCTTGCCTTGCCTGCAGACTTACTCCTTGCTTTCAAACACTTTTTTGACTCTCTGATCCCATGTATCCCTGACTGAACTGAGAGCTACAGCTGGGTTATCTACTCTGTCACATATTCCTGAGTTAAGGTGTCAACAACTGTGCTAGGCTGATTAAAGAAAGGGCAGTAAGGGTTTATGTTAATGTACATTGATCATTTATGTTTCTTTGTACTTATAGAATGGAGGCATACCTTATAAAATAAGAATTATTTCTGTTTCTTGTCTTAACCCAGCCTTCATAGGCTTCTTAAATAGACTTGACTTCCCAATTAGTTTGGGGCACCCACTGCCAGAGGCAGTCCTGTCCTGTTCAGGACTGGACCACATCCTGACCCGGTGACCCAGCAACCCCAGGTACCTTCATATTTCTGGAAGTCATAACAAACCTCTAGAGAGTGTGTTTGAGCAGCTGCCTTTTGTACAATTGTTAGTCAATTTTTCCAGACTGGGTGTTATGATGTCAAAAGCTTTGAGTAGACCCTTATGGGCTGATTTTTATCCTATTTTCTTGATCATTGCCTTCAAGGCACCCAAGCCTCCAATAAACTGCATTTTAGCAACCTGAATGATACTTTTCCTTAGTTGGTTGCCATCATATTCAAATAATTGGTGTGAACAAAAAATGCCAAAAAATAATCAGAAGAGAAGCCATAGAAGACTATGCCATGCACACTACAGCACACATAATTCTAGAGAGTCCAGTAGAACGCTGGCTGAGAATTTTGTAGTATGGTTGCACTGGAAGATTGTAGATCTCAGGGTTTCTTATTCTGGGCCCCACAGAATTTAGGGAATTCATGAACTTGAAGCAAAGAAATTATAACACCTCTAAGGGAAATCTAGCATTTTTTCATCACGATATTGACAATAAATCCTGAGTATTAGCAGTACCTGGGACTTTGTTGCCAAAACAAATCAAAGTTACCCCATAACTTATTGTAGGTGTCACCAATAACTTGAAATAATATGATCTGTACTCCTTTGAAATAAGTGTTTTGAACACTGCTGGATCTTATTGATTAATGTATTAATAAACAAGTACCTGTTCTCCTGTAACTTTAAAAAATGTTTATTGTTGGTCTTTAAAATCCTCTACCTTTTATTTTATGCGTTTAAAGCACTTGATTCTCAGCCGAGAGTCCCACACTTCACTGCATTGATCTTAGGCTCTATGACGCAAAAAAGCTAAAAATCTCTGGATAGGCTGTGGTAATGAACACATCCCTTCATCTCTGTGTAAAGGTACTTCTTGTTAATGTCTTCTAGACGTTGATGTGGCTCTCCTTTCTTGAGATGTTAGCATCTCAACTTGTGACTTCCAGGTTGCCCTCAACAAAGCAAGACAGGCAGGGAGAACTCCCCTTCTTGTAGGCTTTAGCTGACTTTGTTTCACACATTTCAGTTTTATTTAGGAGGCAGTAATTCTCGGGATAGGAAAGGATTCAGTGATGATTGTTCCTCAAGGAGGGGATGCCAAGGCAAAGACGGTCATGGTCAGGAATCCAGAGTAGTCCTCTTAGCTGGTTTCCTCTTGGGTGGTACTTTTGTGACCATTCACACTGGAGTTCCTTGTAAGAAAGGCAGCAGTTAAAACATGGAAGCTGCCAGCATGCTAGAAACTCAGGATGCTCCCTTTCTTCACATTGGCATACTTGTAATATCAGAGCAGTTTGGAAATGATCCAACAATGCCTTTAGGGGTGAAATCCCGCATGAGTATCTGGCTTGACTGCTTCCTTGACATCCATGAGTTTTTGTTCCTTCACTGGTATGACTCATGCCATCTTGAAGTCATGGGTGTCTGTCTGCTGTCACAGGTCACTTCTGATCACAACCCAGGGAACATACTTGGTGAGAAGACCCCACCTAACTTCAAGGGAGCTGGGGTATGTGGGCAAGCACTTCGGATGTACAGCGAGGGGCATATGTGTCTGTTTTACAGTGGTGTGCTTTTCATTGGCTACAAGCGTTAAGTATTGTATCTTCAACACTGAAGATGCCTAATAAATACCTACTTCTAAAGAGTGTCCTTGATTGGGCATACAAACAAACCAAACAAAACCCATAATTGAAATATTGTAAAATCCAATATGATTCTATACACTAATTATGAGAATTAACCTATCCCTATGTAGATAGAGTTTATTAGAATTTTTCTGTAATTGAGTTGCTACTTACAAATCAAGATTCTCTATTTCCTCCCCCTCCCTTTTAATCAGGTAGAAAGTGCAACAAGCTCACTACCGTTTCATTTTCTAGGACAAAGAAATTAAAAGAAAAATGGTGAGTTATGACCAGAATATAAAAATGATTTTTCCTGATGTACCGATTATATTTCTTGCCTTTCTTAGAGTTCACAACCCCTTCTCCCAGCTCCATCTTTATTTTATGTGTTGTTTCTCTTGGGATAAAACCAACTTCACTCATCATGACCAGAGGCCTTCAAGTCTGGTTGGTAGCTATATTCTTGAATTTATTTTCGTTTAGGTTCAGTACCTCTTTGAACTGACTTATGCCTTTTTGTGTTGATGCCTTCAGCAGTTAATTCCATATTTTAAATAGTTTTTCGGTAAGAAAATACTATCTGAGTGGCTTCTAGAAATTACTTCTACTTCTGGCAACAATTGCCTCTGGTAAGATTATGTGCTCAAGACACCAGAAGTAGAAGTAATCATCAAATGATGATAAGTATCATATAAATAAACACTTTGAACGATTGCCTACCTTTCTCCTAAATTAAAAAGTTTCTCCCTATAAGGTACAGAAGGAAGGATATTCTACCTTCTTCAAAGGCTGACATAAAAGAAATAGAAGCGATTTCCATTTAGAAATCGTCAGCTCCATCTTACTTGTTTTCAAGATTTTTCTAAGTAATCTCTGCATGCAACATGGGGCTCAAACTTAGAACCCCGAGATGAAGAATCACATGCTCTACCAACTAAGCCATCTAGGCACCCCAGCTCCATCTTAGTGTTAATAAAACGGAGCCGGTTTCTTAGAGGCATAAGTATAGGTTTTTGAGAGACAAACGGGGCAGCATGTATGAAACAACTTAGGGGAGAAGTCATGCACAAGTTTGGCCTAGCTGCCTCTTTGCTGGCACTGACTGAATAAATAGTGATTTAATGACAGATTAAAGGTCTAGAACTCAGGTGTCCTTGGTAAACAGTGCTTTTTCCCCGTCACGTTCTTTTTCTATAGAAATTGTCCAAATAGCATGTTGAATGTAAGTAAAGGCTTAGCTTACGTGAATAATAAAGTTAATTTGTCTTTGGATGTTTTCCCAGTTGCTTTTCTGTTTTAAATCTATGAGAAAGCAGCACAGATACTTCCTCGTTTTGAATAGAGAAAACCTATAACAACCTAAACAGGATAGAAAGCATCGCAAGGAGGTGCCTTTCTCACAATGGAGCTGTGAACTTAGCCTGTAATGTATACTTCATAGCTGTCTTACTTGGGCAAATCCTCCTGAGCCCTAAAATTGATTTGTTGTATTGCTTCCACGTTTTTTTGCCAACAGTTATTTAGACAGAGCTGAAACATATTAAACACGGGTTGAGTTCCCCATTGTCCTCTCTGGCACTCTTGTTTCCATCCACAGTGTGCCCTGGTGTACATTAGATCACTAAGGGGCTCATTATTACTGAATTCCAGCCAGGACTTCATTTCCTAAACACATGTGCTTGCCTGGTATTGCTTGTAGGCCTTAAGCTCTACTTTTCCCTGGTTGTGTGTGTGTGTGTGTGTGTGTGTGTGTGTGTGTTTTGTTTGCAGAGAACAGGTACAGTAAGAAATCTTGGTTATATTACAGTTTTTATTTCTATTACACATTCCCTTATGTTGAAGAGATTTGGGGGGAAAGAGGAGAATACCTGCTCTGTACAGTTAATGTCAAAATTAGAGTGAAGTACACCAAACGAGGAGAAGTGAAAATGTGTCAGAAGTGGAAGGGAAAAAGAACAAAGTTAACTACAATTAGAACCACTTAACTTACAGTTAGTCTTCCCAAACCCAAGTGACAGCCTTCAACCTGACCACTGACTTAGGGAAACTGAACTGGAAAAGGCTTTGGTTCATTATATCAGTCCAAGTACTTTTCTTGTCTCATTTTGGGTTCACTGATCTCCCCGTATTCCTTCGTGTTGGGAAAACTTGGTCAAAAAGGATAATTACTTTTTTTATTTAGTTGCATGCTCTTCAAAAGGCAACAGCAAGTATTCATTAATTTCCATCTGATAGAGCTGAACTTTTTTTGTGGCTAAACAATTGAAACAGGAAATGACCCGAGATACAGTTTCCATGACACCCTGTCACTTGGATCCAGTTTTCCAGAAGATGAAAGCCCAAAGCCGGCTTTTGATAGTGAGTAACTAATTGGACTGGCTGATAGTGGGAGTTTTTTAATGTGAAAAATAAAGGAGAAAAAACTGGAACAGCTGTGTTTTGGTACAGTTGTCTAATCCCCAGATAAAACACTCCAAGGACATTGAAATTAAATAGTGCCTTTAGTTAAGGGGGAAAATCTAAAATCTGTCAAAGCACTGGTTTACTTTAGAGAAAATACAGCATATATTTATGTGGAAAAGCAAAAAAAAAACCAAAAAACAAAACCAAAACAGTTTTTACAGAGCCAAGATACTAAGTGATGCCTTTTAGGAATCCTCTTTGTTCGTTCAAGGAACGATTTTATAGTTAAGACATGTCTTCATGCACTCTTGCATATGAAGAAAGAGACTGCCCGCTAGATTACTTTTTCAGTCCGCATTTTCTAAATCTGCTTTTGTGTAGTGAAGTGGGTAAAGCTGATGAGTTTTGTTGGGGGGATCAAAAATACACTTCTGTTAAACAGATTGAGACCTTCAGTTGGAAATGTTGTTATTGACCAGTCCCCACAACATCCTTCAGTTATATTTGCAGCTGAAGCGCTTCTCTGGAGAATGTGAATAAGCCAGGGGTTTGTTAGTCTCATAGGTAGAATTTCTTGTATACTATCGTAAAGATCCTTGGCTGGGACACTTGGGCTCTAATTGCTGGCCTTGCCAGTCATCCCCCAGTGACCTGAGTTTTTCTCTGGGACTCTCTCTTTTCCTTACAGCTCTGTCAGTCTGTGTATTTTTGAAATGTAGGTCAAGTTGCGACAACTAAACCTAGAGGTAACAGTGATGAGCGTAATAGAAATGTATGTTAAAAGGTTAAAATTAAAAGATAGAGAGGGGTGCCTGGGTGGCTCAGTCGGTTAAGGGTCCGACTTCAGCTCAGGTCATGATCTCACAGTTCGTGGATTCGAGCCCCTTGCTGGGCTCTGTGCTTGACAGGTCAGTGCCTGGAGCCTGCTTCAGATTCTTTGTCTCCCTCTCCCTCTCCCTCTCCCTCTCTCTCTCTCTCTCTGCACCTCCCTGCTCCTGTGCAGGTGCATGCGCTGTCTCAAAAATATGTTAAAAAAATTTTTTTTAAAAAGGATGGAGAAAACATGTATTTTACTTAGATACTGTGCATCTTATCACAGGAAACTAATGTATATGTTAGAACTGTTTTCCTTACTTTTGAATATTGAGGAATGCAGTCGTTGAGTCAACGAATTTTCTAGTAATTCTCAACCTCTCTTGTCTGGGTGTACCAGATTCCCATCTCTGCCAGTTGTATAGCTGTTGGATTTCCCTGTTGGGCCTAATTCTTTCATTTTGTGCATAGGTACCTCACCCTTGGTTTCATTTTGCTTTCCCTAAGTAGAAGGGTAAAAACAGATGTTAACACTGAAATCCTATGTTTAGGAGGCAGGCTGGATGTGGTAAGTGGAAAGAGTGACTGATCTGGGCATAACCAAGGGCAAGTTCCCTATTGTAATTTTTCTCTTTTGCAAATGGTACCCACCTTTGAGTGGACTGCAAGTTCTGTGGGGCCTGGGATGCCTTTATAATCCCAGCCACCTAACACAGTGCCTGTCTCATGAAAGACACCGTCATTAAGTATTTGAATGGAAGGATTGTAAAGGCAAAGTAAGATGTGCATCAGGAGCACAAGGCAGTTGTTCAGTAAATGGTAGGAGCTCTTATTTATAGGGTCATTTCCATAATTTGGTATTTCATGAGTCTTTTTGGTCTCAAAAAGTAACTTAGTGCTTTGTATTGAGACAGTAACCATCAAGTTATTTTCAGGGGGTCGGGGGGAAGGGTTTTTGGTTCACCCAGAAGAAGGTTTCTTTTCTGATTGTAGGTCCGATTTCTTCTAGACCTGCACTGATGCAAAACTAGAGCTTTTTATTACAATGCCACTCGGTTTTAAGCTCTGGGTGTCCATGCAAGAATTGCCATTGTCTTCTCAGGGTCATCATCCCTCTGCAGAGGGAAAGGATAAGATACAGGAAGAGATTCAAAAGCCACTGGGAACATAGGGAGGTATCTGCTCAGCTGGGGGAGCCACAGGCAGACATCACATGCTGCCCCGTGTCCATGAGATGTGAGACTAAACCTTGACCAAGCACGGTTCTGACACCGTTTCCTAAATCCACTCAAAAGGGCTTCTGTCCGTCCCCTCTTTGGAAGAGCAGGAGGCTGCCTCTTTCTCTTGTGGGCTGGTGGTAAAGTCCAGTTAGGCAACACTACTACAGCTTTTATTTCTCAACGACGAACAGTTCGCAGAGTCTGGAGGGGAGGGTATAGGAGATTCTTCCTCTTGCCTCCTTTGTGGCTGCTCTAGAAACTCAGCTGCCCTGGGCCGCGGGGAGCTCTGGGGAAGACTGTGCCTTATCTCAGAAGTCTCACCAGGTGCCCAAGGTTGGGTCTGCGAGATGGGAATTCCCTGCTCCAGGGGAGCAAGCACCCAGCCTTGCTCCTTAACCGCGCTCCTGCCCGCGCCCCTCCCCCTCCTGCCTGCGCCCCTCCCCCAAGCCGCAGCTCACCCACTCCTGGCCATGCTACCTCTTCCCTGCCTTCTCCTGACCGCACCCTTTCCCCGGGTACTGGTGGTCTCCTTCTGGGGGCCCCCCGCCCCCCCTCCCCCCCGTCGGTTCTCCCCTCCCGCTCCCCCGTCTGCCACGTGGATTCTGCCTTGTCGCGTTCTGGCTCTTTGTCCCCTCCCTTGGGCGTTGTGCCCCTCCTTGGTCGGATACCCCCTGTGCTCTGGGCCATCCTGCTCCTCCCTTCCACGCTCTGATCTTTGTCTTCCACTCTGAGGCCTCGCCTGCTCCTCCAGAGGGGCCTGCCGAGCCTTACCTGGCCAACCCGGGACTGCTCCTCTGGAGGGCCGTGGCCTGGGGCGCACCTCCAGCCCCTTTCACTCCTGCCTGCTTTGGGATGCATTATTATTTTTTTTTAATCAAAGTTACTGGAAAAAAAATTTTTTTTTTTGAATCGTCGTTCTTTTAAGTGGGGAGGGGTTTTTCCACCCCAAATGCGACAGTGGATTGAGGCAGCAGCAACTAATTGCAGCGCCTCACTGGTGTGTCATTATTTCATTCGCCTGCATTAAGTGCTGGGTGGCGGTGATTCCCTGGTGGGCAAACAAAGCCGTAGGAGGAACCAGTGATCCCGCTTCACCTGTCCGAACTAAAGTGCAGCCTGCCACTCTTTCAGCGTAGAATAAGCACTTGGGGCTGTGCTGGGTGCCTTCTCCTGGGTTCTAGGAATTCAAAACAAAACAAAGGCAGCCAGAGCTCTTTGTGGATGCAGATAGGTCATGTAATTATCATTTATTGAGTGCTTCCTGAGTGCTAAATCTTCTTATCTGCCTTATCTCCTATAATCCTGAAAACTTTGCTACTGGGTAGATGCTATGATTGATCCTCTAATTACAGTTAATGAATGCAAGAGCCAGCATTTAAACCCAGGTACTCAAAACCACCACACCAAATGAAACTAATAAAGTGGTACAGTGTTCCCAGTGCTTATGATGGGCAGTGTTCCAAAAGGTTTATGTGTATTAATTTTCTTACTCTTCTCATCCACCAGTGAGATAGTACTGTTACTCAAACGGAGGAGGATGTGGTGGGGTGAGGATGGTACTACTTTCTTCAGGCCCACCTGCAGAGCCGGAAGTCAAAGGCAGGCAGGGTGTGAATGGGTGTAGTGGGAAGAAATGTTTCTGTTTTCTTTTTACTTGGTGGAGAGTGATGTGTCAAGAAGAGGAGGTGACCATTATGCTGAAGGTCTGGTGTAACTTTATCACGGTTGTGTTCCTGCCCAGTACACACTGTGCTTATTTATCGACGAAGCTCAGAGGGCACCCGGAAAACATTTCAGAGCTGGTCAGGAGTTTCGTTTGAGTTTTCTTGAATTGTCTGCTCTTTGTGGAAATAGCTTCTCCTATCACAGCATGTTTTGTTGGAGCAGCTAGGAGAGTTCTAGTTCCAAAGTGGTTGAAAACCGTTGATAGGAACTGAATTTGCTTTTCAGTTCTTTGTATGACCATGGTTAGGCAGGGATTTCAACTTACTCCTCTGTAAAATGGGGTTCACAGTAACTCTACTATCTCTTCTTGTGAGCTGTGAGTATTTTGAGGTCCTAGGCAGTAAAGTGTTGGAAGCTCCTTACTTATAAGTTGGTATGTATTTCATGAATCCTGTTTTGAAGGTTGTTACCAATGCGCAAGGATCAGACAGGGACAGACTTCTCGTGTCTGAGCCTTCTCTAAATGTCCCTGGCCAGAAACTATTCCTTTGCAGCCTACTCTGTATGCCTCTGTATATCACTTACCAGCTTCTTGCACTACAGTCTGCTTTCTCTGCTTCTGCCGTCCCCCAGGTGAGGTGCTCCTCAGGCTGGGCACTGCCTGGCTCATCTTTGCTTGTGAGTTTGAGACTGCACATGGCACATGCCGATTGAATTAAGCTAACGGGCTGCCTGGGTAATGTTGAGATGAAAGGTGGTGTTTTCAGTGTTTGTTGCTGTTCTTTTTCCACTGTGGAGAGTAAAGGAACACATTGCATAGACTTGGAGAGCACAGGCCTGGGGTGGGGGGGGGTGCGGTGGTGGAGGGAGAGGTGGGGCAGGAGTATGGGGGAACTGGGCAGGAATCTGCTGACAGCCACGAGATAGGGAATGTGGAAACTCAGGTTGAATTAGGAAGATGAGCCAGAAATAAGACAAGAGTGAGCTTTCAGGAGCTGGGAGTGAGAATGGAACTTGAACTCTATGGGAAATAGCACAGAAAAAATAACTTGTTTGATATGTCAAAAAAAAAAGTGCTATTTACAGGAAAGAGCACACCATGCTTCAAGAGTCAGAAGACTTGAGTTCTTGCTAGTATATGACTGGCCAAGTCACTTAAAGTAGGGGCCTCTGTTTACAATGGGCAGAGTGATCTATCATCTTGCCTTCTTAACATGTTTGATAGGAATTACAGAAGGATGCTTGTAAAAGCTTTCTTGTCTCCTGTGTGAAGCACAGCACACATACTGGTGTGGAGGTGGGTGAGCAAGAGACTTTTTAGAATTGTGACCTTACATTAGCAAATTAATCTCGCCAAACCTCAGTTTCCTCATGTGGAAAGGGGCGTGATGATGCCTGCCTTCCAGGTAATGGATCTGCCAGGCAAGGAACATACTCGCATTGGGACTGTCCTAGAGAACCTGTTTCAGTGATTGACATCCAACAGCTGTTACTCTTATGCAGATGTGGTCCCACTAGGTTGCCTCTCTCACTAATCAAAATACTGTGCTGGGTAAGATAGATGTGACTCATATAGAGAACCATAATCGGTGTTCTGACACTCGGGTCTGACACTGGTTTACCTCTGCAGATTTCTTTTTTTGTTTTCATTAGAATTTTATTCATTTATTTTGAGAGAGACAGAGCACAGCAGTGGGGGAGGGGCGGGGGGGCGGAGGGAGAGAGAGGACCCCAAGCAGGCTCTGCACTGCCAGCTCTAGTCCAACGTGGGGCTCAAAACCACGGACCTTGAGACCATGACCTGAGCCAAAGTCAAGAGCCTGATACTTACCTGACTGAGCCACCCAGGTGCCCCTTCTCTTTTTGTTCTTAAACTCTTAAACCCAAGACCACTTCTTCAACCTGGTTGTCTCCCTGGTTCTCCTTTTTTCTGTGAACAAAGCCCTGGACTCCCAACCACTTGCCTTTCTTTTGGTGTCTCCTGTGATCCCCTCCCTCGGTCTCTCTTACAAGGTTCTTCTCCCTCCATGATTGGCAGCTCCTCCCCCATCTTTGCTCAGAAGACAAGTTCTAAGGAAAAGATCTTTTTTTTTCTTGCTAATTTTAAGAGAAAGCAATAGGGCATTGCAGAGATTACTTTGAAACTTTGAGAGGACTCAAAATTTAATGAAGTTCATACATCATTCTCTGTTACCTCATTCCTAACTCTATGTACGGATGGTAAATACTCTTTGCTTTTATTCCTGAGGGTTGGGGCTCATCACCTCTTTGAACTGTCATTAGCAAAGGCCTTATAACTTCCTCTGCCATGGCGCCTTTCATGCCTGTGGTACCTGCCCTTTGTGGCAAATGCAGTTTTCATTTTTTAGGTATCTCCCAGACTGGGTAACATAAATTCACTGGGCCTCAGCTGTGTCCAGGAGAGACAGTAATTGCAAAGCAAATCCCAGGTCATAATAAGGAATTGTTGAAAGAACAGCATCTCTAATTATTTCTTTGGCATCAGCCACTTGCTATTAAAAAGGTGGATTTGAATCAACTAAAGATGAACAGGTTTAGTTCATTTATCTTTCTTGGCTTAAAAAAGAGGAAGGAAAAGGGTCTTAGGGTAAAACATGGAGTTATTCAGTTATTTTATAAGGCTTTATTTTTCTTTGACCATGAAATTGGCCCTAGGGGACTTCTTAAAGTAGAGGAGTTTGGTTAAATCTACAAGGATAGAAGAAAAACACTACAACATTATATATAAATCTGAAGTTAAGGCTATCGGGTGAATTTTATGAAGTCATCTTCTTTTCAGAGCTCAGCATATACATATACCTGTTTTAATGTAAATGACATTTACATCCTTTCTCAGTTTATTAATAATAGGAAAGATGAAGTCAGAGACTGTGATTCTCAAAAACTCCTGGATGTATTTAGTCTTATATAACTATTGTTGAAGATTTTTAAGTTCAGGATCATAAAGAGAGGTTTCAGAGAAATATAGTCTTTAAAAAGTTGCTGACTTGTCAAATCATAAGTCTTAGATCGGAAAGCAACACTGTCAACTAGACTCCCCCCAAAAAAAAAAAGTTGAAAAACTGACAACTCGGATAGTACATGTTCCACATACATAAAGTACTGTTTATTACAGAATAGTGAAGAGGGATTAGCACATTCCTTAAAAAACCAAAAAAAACTATATTTAGGATGATTTAGGATATTGTTTAAATCTACTTGCTAAACAAATTTTTGCTGGGAGTCAGAAACTGGGAGTCTTGGTTGGATTCTTAGTGCTGGCACTTGGCCAACTGCATGAACCTGAACAAGTCAATACCTTATCACAAAGGAGTAGGGGGTACGGTACAGTTGCTCCCACAGGCTTGCAACGAAGTTTCAGTGGATCTTGGGACGTTTATTGCTGTTTTGGTTGCTCTGTGTCATAGGCACCCTTTTTGAAGAAGGGCAGATGATCTGTCTCCTTGCTCTATAGCAGCTAGAGTGATGGGTGTGTTACTTACACTAGGTGATCAGACTCCTGCCGGAGATCTTAAACATTTAGGTAGCAATAGACAAGGGACAGTTCATGATGTTGAAATTCTAGAAAAGAGATTCCAGTGACAGGGACAGCCAGTTGTCCACTGTGGTCTTCTAGCGAGGCTATTTTAGTGACTTGATCTCTTGGGGAGCTATCTATCCTTGCTAAGATTCTGTCTCTCGTGTTTCTCATGTCTTTCTAACAAATTCCTTTTCCAATTATGTTCATTTCTATCTTGATATACTGTTTTTCTGGTGGTAGTCCTCATTCAACTCTACGTATGTTTTAAACTATAAAAACCAGCAGTTGGCAGACACATTGGCCCACTGGGTCTAAGATACAGATGAATTCAGATAATGCTAAGTGTCCTTGTGAGTCTTCTTGCAGGATTGTTGTATGATCTAGATGAGATACTGCTGTGGGACCTTGGAAGCTCAGTCCATTCATAACTTGTTATTTGTAGAGGTTCTGATGAGGGGAAAATCTACGAGATTAGTATGGTTGTGGGTACAGTTGGGATTTAGAATGTCAAAGAAGGGCACAGGGTTTGGTAATGGTTCTTGTCCTTGCAGTGGAGAATCCATATTGAGCCAAAGGATGCAGGACATTTTTCTTTTGCTTATGTGGTAGATAAAATGTACAGATATTTTGGGTCTGTACTTATTTTTAGTGTAACTTAGATCTCTATAGCACACAAAAGCAGAATAGAGTATGACAGTATGGTAGGTATGGCTGAGAGGATGTTGCAAATGAAGACTATTATTTACTGAGCTTCTATAGAGCAGGCACTATATTTCAATCTTTCTTTCTATTTGATATTCCTTCTGTTATTTTATAGATGAGGAAATCCTCCTTGAGAGGAAGTCATAGTAACTTGCCCTTGCTAGATTAGCTATTATATGGGAGACTGAGCTTTCACATCTAGAACTCTTAGACTTCAAAGCCCAGGCTCTTTACGTGCTATTCGTGGTAGGACTAGAGGAGAAAAAGGAAGGAAGTGGAAGAGAGAAAGAACAGAGAAAGGAATAGAGGTACCCTAGGAAAATAAACAACTGTCAGGTTCCAGAGATAGATTATTGAGAAATCCAAGGACAAGGAATCTCCATCGGTTTGGTCGCCCAGCCTCTTCCTGCAACAGCGATGGGAACCCTCTTCTTTCACTGGTGGCCTGTTTCATCTATGGACAGCTCTGGGCATTAGGAAATTATTTTCTACAAACCCCAGGACTTCCTTGGCTTCACATTTTTGTGTCCACTAGCCAGCTTTAAAATGGTTATGAACCACAGCTCTAGAAATTGCTTTGGTTTGAATCCCTCCTCTGTTTACTACCTGTGGCCTTGGACAAGTCACCCTTTCTAAGCCCTGGCTCCCCATCTATAAATGGTGACGACCTCATAGTTTGAAGAGGACCAAATGGAATATAGCAGTTTGGCAGTCACTGGTACATAGTGAGACTTTTTGTAGGGTTTTATAGAGTTACTGGTGATTATTTTTTTCTGTAACTCTTTGAGGTAGAAGTTACTACCCCCATTTTCCAGATCTTGGACCTGAAGGAGTCTGCCTGAGAAGGCAATGGAAGCCCTGAGGTTCAAAGGCAAATGATTCAATTTGTGGTCCTTCCATCTTTGCTTGTCCTGCCACTCTCCTGCTCTGAATGGAGGGAGGCTGCTGTAGGCCAAACTGCAGTAGCTGAGACAAAATTCACGAGCGTGCAGATGCAACCATCTTGGGCTGAATTTAACACTTGGACGCTTCAGATTGCTGTACTTTTCTTCCTCCTAAAGAAGAATTTCCTTTTGAAACTTGTTTCAGTTGTTTGTACTCTACCCGTCAGCCCATGGATTAGGTGTTGCTTCATGTATTTGTTGGGAACAGCTTATATAAAAAGTCTCTTTGGAGAGTGGAACTTTGTTTTCCAGCTTATGTATGTGTAAACTTGACGGGAGATTTGGTTAAGTTGTGTTCTTCCACTAAGCGTCTCCTGGACTCCATCATAATCAGGCCATCTTTTTATGAATGTGAAGATCTACTTTGTTCATTGAATGTTCTTCTCTAGCCTGTGAACATTTTGTAACCAGTCTATGCCAAACAGGCACCCATTTGCATCATGAAGACATTTCTGTGTTTCTGTTATCAGTTGCTATTCTCAGATTCTGAGTTCCTGGCACTAGTTTTCCATTCTTTTTTGTTGTTTTAATTTTTTTTTAATGTTTTAATTTATTTTTGAGAGAGAGACAGAGCACAGGCAGGAGAGGGGCAGAGAAAGAGAGGGAGACACAGAATCCAAAGCAGGCTCCAGGTTCTGAGCTGTTGGCACAGAGCCCTACATAGGGCTCGAACTCATGAGCTATGAGGTCATGAGCCGAAGTCTTATGCTTCACCAACTGAACCACCCAGGTGCCCCACTAGTTTTCCATTCTTGATTCTACTGCAGGCTGGTTTACCTTGAGTAAGCCACTTGACTTCTAGTCTGAGATTCTCTACCTGCAATTTTGTTGGAGTATTTCTTATCAGGGATGTTCTAAGGTAGGTTTTCTTTTGTTTTTAATGTTTATTTTTGAGAGACAGAGTGCGAGCGGGGGAGGGGCAGAGAGAGGGAGACAGAATCCGAAATAGGCTCCAGGCTCTGAGCTGTCAGCACAGAGCCCGATGCGGGCCTTGAATCCATGAACTGTGAGATCATGCTCTGAGCTGAAGTCGGACACTCAACTGACTGAGCCACCCAGGTGCCCCTGAGGCGGGTGTTCTTAACCTTGAAACTAAGGACATTTATTGGGGGAGGGGAGTCTGTCCTGGCAGTTTGGAATATTTAACATCTCTGGCTTCTGCCCAGTAGATGCCAGCATCACCTCCTCCACCCTCTCTACTCTCCACAGCAGTGTGATAACCAAAGATGGCCTGTGGGGAGTGTGGAACATAATTGCCCCATTGAGAACTGTTGTCCTAAGGTTAGAATGCTTGTATATGCAAAAGCCTGTCTGTAAGCTGAATAGCTGTAAGATCACTACCAGACATTTCATTGAATATCTACTTCAAGCATAGCACTGTGCTAAGTGCAGTGGAGAGAAGGGGCAATAACCACAAGTAAGTTACTCTTCCTGCTTCCGAGCAGCTGCAGTTGCGGGGGAGGGAGGGAGATGACACAGGGAGAATTCGATAAATCTGCAAGGTTCAAAGGCAGGGTGGCATTTGAGGCCCCCCTTAAAGGAAACCGTAGAGGTGCAAAGAAATTCAAGAAGAAACCAGTACTTCATTTCTAGTCTTTTGGATAGGTTGCCATTCGGAAAAACAAATTTGTGAAGTAGGTCTTAAGTGCATGTGGCAAACTGGAGATTGCATCACCCGCCTAAAGGAGACCATTGGAAGCCAATTGTTGACAGTGGGAATGTTACCTGGTGTTGCTAGACCTTCAGTTCTTTGAAAGATGTAGAAAATCTAGATTTTTGTAAAATGTGAAATTTCCCATGTTTTAAACCTTGGCTCAATTTAAAACAGGAGTAACCTTGGTGTGCCTTGGTGGCTCAGTCGGTTGAGCATCCAACTCTTGATTTCGGCTCAGGTCGTGATCCCAAGGTCATGATGTCGAGCCGCATGTCAGGCTCCATGCTAAGCATGGAGCTTGCTTTAGATTCTCTCTCTCTCCCTCTCCCTCTCCCTCTCCCTCTCCCTCTCCCTCTCCCTCTCCCTCTCCCTCTCCCTCTCCCTCTCCCTCTCCCTCTCCCTCTCCCTCTCCCTCTCCCTCTCCCTCTCCCTCTCCCTCTCCCTCTCCCTCTCCCTCTCCCTCTCCCTCTCCCTCTCCCTCTCCCTCTCCCTCTCCCTCTCCCTCTCCCTCTCCCTCTCCCTCTCCCTCTCCCTCTCCCTCCCTCTCCCTCTCACCCCCTCCCCCCATTCCCCTCTCCCCCACCTGCTTGCTTTCGTTCTCTCTTTCTCTCAAATTTAAAAACAGTGTGTATTCTTATTTAAACAACAACAGCAGTAACCTTGTGCTGGTCAAGTTAGGTTGCCAATTGGCAGCCTCTTCCAGGTAATCTTTTTAGGGAGGCCCTTGTCCTATCCTTTCTCTTAGAAACTATTAGAGGAAAAGCTAAACCGGTATGTTCCTTCTCACTGTATACTATTCACTTCCTCCCATGTTTTACTTTCTCCATTTAAACTTTAGCTATCAAGATAAAGTGTAGATCTAAAGTTTTGACCTAGCTTAAATAAAAATAACATTTTTGGAAAACGTGAACATCTTTCACTTAAGAATTCTCCAGGGTCCTCCGCTAAAAGTGAAACCTGAAATGGTTGCCAGTAAATGCCTTTTGTAGCCTTGGAAATTCAAAGTGATTTATCACTTGGTGGTAATAACTGGAGGCCTCTATATACAAGAAAGAAGTTAAAGGTAAAGGGGCCAAAAATAACAAGTATAACCATATGGCTTTTTTCAAGAGATGTCCATATGGCTATCTAGCTAAAAATGACTCTTGCCAGCTTGACTGTGAATTTTCTTTTTTTGTAGTTTTACATAAAAGCCTTTTAGCTTTAACATTGTAAGGAAGGAATTCTAGGTTTTAAAAAACTGAACTCTGGGGTGGGGCAGGAATGTGTTCATAGGCAGCAGACCTCATCGTTGACCATAGGATTATTGGTATTTACCTCACCAGCAAAGCCATGTGATGACCCCGATTTATATTCTTTTAAGTTTCTGGTGATGGTTAACCTTTTTATGGTGTGTCCAAGTTCCATGTCTGACAGTCTAGTTCAGTGTGCCATCTTGTCAAGGATGAAGCATAAAACACTTTTTTGATTTTTCTCAAGGCATCGTACATATAAGTTTGTACAATTTTGACTTGTAAAGGAAATGGTTTAAGTTGGTCTGACTGGTTTTTATAGAATCTTTACTCTGAGTAGTGATAATTAACTAATCTATTCTATAATTATGCTGAGAAAGAGGGTGAAGTGCACTAGTGCATAGGCTCCAGAGGTCCTGTGTTCCCCTTTGGCCATAATGGAGAAATTTCCCGTGTTCAGGCTCTGCAGATCTCTTCATTGACGTGTTGGTATCCATGTGATTTTTGCCACAGTATTGGATGATTTGGGAAGAACACACACCTACACACATGACCCAGAGGGATAAAAATTAGGGATCTAGTTGTATATCTGAATGGTAGGAATTCTTAAATTTTTTTGTTTTTCCTAGTGAATCCTGAACTCATTCATACAGATTACTTACCAATTATAGTTTCTGTCTACCTAGGTCGAACAGTTTACTTTTGAAAAACAATTTCTTTGGTATGTATTTTGGAAAATACTATGCTATGGAAGTTAGACTTTCAGGTAATAATGAAAACAGATAGGAAGTAATACAGATCTCCCCGATTTGTGCAAGAGGCTGAATTTAAATTACCCTACCAGTCTCCTCAAACCAGATGCATTTCCAGTCTGATTGGTTTGACATTCGTCCAGGACCTTTGGAATATAAGCTTATGCAATTAAAAACTAAAATGTTTCTATCCTTGCAAATTCAAAGTATCTCGAAGCATTTTTTTCCCTTCTTAAATCATTTTGACGATTAGTATTTGTGGTGATATGGCTTCCTCATATGAAAAATGCTATTATGCAACAGCTGTAGTTGCATTGCCTGAATGCACGCCAATTCTGTTCAGATTGAGCCGCAGGGACTTCTTGTTAGCTCCCTCGCTGCCTGGGAGAGAGGGTAATGTAAAATTAATGTATGAAGAAAGGCCTGTTATCTGACACTATTTGGGGATGCAGGTGGTCTGAAATGGTGTACAGAAATTAAACTAACCTGGCAATCTGTGTTTATCGAAAAATGGCTGGGATTCATGGTTCCAACTCTGTTGGTTTTAATTTAAAAAATTAAGGAGGGTATTGAATCCCCTACCCCACGCCTTCCATTACTTTGCTTTACTTCATGAACTTAAAGCATGTATAAAGCTTGAGATTTTGAGATCTTTAAGGTTTTGGATTTGAGGGTGTGCTTCATAGGATTGGAGAGGAAGTGGCAGAGATAGTTAATGAGATTCTCACAGACAGGCCACAGATATCTGAGAAAATGATTGTTTTTCAAGTAGTCTTTTTCTTGATCAGTGGCTTGTACATGACATCGATGTTGAACATTTTCAGATTAATTCTAAACTAACATGGATCCTTCCTTCAGCAAGGTAGTCCCAATTACTGTAATATGCCTATCCTTTCAGTTCTTTTTTTTTTTTTTCCTGGTAATTCTGCAGTCAATTATCAGTATGTCTCCATTTTTATTTTAGCCAAAGGAGTTCATTTCAGCATTGTCTCGTTGTCCAGTGTCTAACTCTGCTGTATCCTTTCTCATGCAGTTCTCATGCTGACTTGCTTCACCTCCACACTGGGAGCCTCACTGTGTAATAGACCATCTTACTGAGTTTGTAACCACAATATCCAGCATGGCAACCTGGCACACTGTGGGTGCTTTGTAAGTTTGCTCATTCATCAACAAACCAACGTTCTGTCAGTGCAGTTGTCAACACTGAAAACAAAAAAAGGACCAAATAATAAGCCATATATATTTTTTATGCTTTCATGAATATATCTCATTTAATCCTTAAAACAATGTTGCACAATCGATCTTATCTCTGTTTTATAGATTATTCCCCCCACATGAATCTCAGAGCTGATTAGGAAAATGAGTCTGGATTTGAACCCAGGTTTTTATCTTCTGGTTAATTGTTCTTACCACAATGCCGCAGGAGGACCTTCTGCAATATAGAGATAATTTTTTCTTGTTGTTTTTGTTTTTGTTATTTATTTTTTAAAATAATATAGAAATAGTTCTTTTTGTTTTTGTTTTTATTTTTTTTAATGGTATAGAAATATTTCTAGGGAAACTTTTTTTCTAGAGACCTGTCTCTCTGAATTTGCCAGGGCAATTGTTTTTCATATTTCAAACCCTTCTCCCTAACAAATGCTGGTGGAGTTCCACCAAAAACAAAAACACAAAAATGTGTCTAGCATTGCTGGAATGGAAAACGCAGCATTGGAGTTAACTGGAGTAAACCCAAAGATACGGCTTTTCATTCTGGGTTCTCTGTTTATTAGCATTGTGACCTTGGATAACTCATCTAAGCCTCAGTTTTGTCGTGTGTAAATTGGGGATACTATTCTGACCATAGGCTGATGCAGATTACATGAGATAATGCAGGTAAAGCACCTGCTATATGTCTGAGATATAATAAGTGCTCAGTAAATGGTACCTGCTGTTGTTGCTATTAGCACATAGGTACATTTCACCCACTCAGGAAATATTTTCTGAGTGCATGATATATGCTAGGCACTCTTAGGTCCTACTAATCCAACAAAAATGGCTTTCTGTATGGAATTTGCATCCTAGTTGCATTCCAGCAGAGGAGAGAGACAGTAGACATAATGAATATCAGGAAATAATTGCATGTTGGAGAGTGGCCAGTGTTATTAAAGAGGAGTAAAGGGAGAGGGATAAGGAAGATCAAGAGAGTATGTGCAGGGGACCTGGGTGGCCCTTGAGATGGCCATTAAATAGAGTATTCACCCTGGGCCTTATTGAGAAAATGATACTTGAGAGAAGACTTGAAGGAGGTAAGGATCTCTGGGAAGAGCCTGGGTATGAACAGCAAAGAGGCCAGGGTTAGCAAGAGGACTAGGAGGGATCAGTGGCCATTGTGAGAGGAACGAAGAGCCACGGGGACCAGGTCTTGAGCATAGGAGTGACTCGATCATCACCACCATGCTGCTTCTCATCAGGAGAACGGAGTTGGACAGTATAGCTCCTTGCTCCTCTCCCTCTCCTATCAGCTTACTTTAAATGGGGAAGAAAGTGTATTCAACCACCCCAGGGTAGCTGCCCTGCCTACTCTGTCATTGATTGAACCTGGTAGTCCTGTGGCTGTAATGGCTGTATTCCTTGGGAAACAAAGGAAATGATTAGATCTTAAGAGGGAAGGAAAGTAGAATCCTGTGGTAGCACAGCTTGTGATCCTCTTTGAACGTGACTTGATGTCTTCCAGGCTCCCCATACTGAACCAGGAAACCTTTAGTAGAGGATCCTCGTAGGTGTTGGTTGGTGTAGTGGTTTTTAAATGTTTGTATCTCCTTACAGTGAGGAGGATCCATTATGGGGGAAGAGGAAGAGCTTAAGTGTGGTAATTTGTCAACGTATGACCTTTCTGCCAAGGTAGCAGCAGCAGATACAGCCTCATCACACATAGGGATGGAAAATGTTTCTGTGCTATATCTCCAATAAGAAAGAAGGACCTGTAAACCTGGCTTTCAGCATCCAGGGTAGTCTTTCCACTGTTGCATTTGTGTCCAGGTCCTCTCAACCATGTTAATTTGAAATACTTTGTTTTTAAATTCATGTTCAGGAGCATGGTGATATGAGGGAATGATGAATGGGACGGAAGCAGGTCATGATGCAAAAATTTAACACAGGATCAGAGGAGATTGAAGTCAGGGGACCTAGGCTTCGTGTCTGCCTTTGTCAAAGTAGCTGTGACCTCTGAGCCCAGGTTTTCTCCTCTCTGAAATGGGTTAAGTCACACCCGCCTTTTCTGCCTTATAGGATAGGAACAAAATAAGGTATACGGGTAGCCCCATGTACTAGTATTGTGACCCAAATAGGGGCAACCACTTTTCTAGTGAAGCTAATGTTTGTGAACAGACTGTGTGATGGTTTTTGTGTATCTTTTATAGAGAACACCAGCATGCCAAGCAAGGGTTTTAATTTCTCCACTGCCTCATTCTCTGGGAGGTAAAGCTTTTGTCTTCCTTTCCGCTTATCTACAACCTATTGTGTTTGAAAACCCCATAGATAAGGGCCTTGCCAGGACCATCAGCCTATGCCTTCAGACTCACATCCTAACAAGACTTGTCCTCTACCTAATGGTCCTACTAATATCTTTTTACCCCTCACAAGACCCAGTTTTTTTTCCCCTCATTCTGTTAATTATTTGAGGTAATCTTGGAGATAGGCATCACTTAATTGAGTTAAAGCTTTACAATTGAAGGGCTACTCATTAGCAGGAACAATTTTTTTTTTTTTTTTTTTTTGGATCTCATTAACCCCTTGTGACCCATTTGATAATAGACTTAATGGAAGAATTTGCTCAAAAGTCTCAAAGAGCCACTAAGAGCTTCTTGGGCCTGATAAACTTTTTGCCTTCGGCAGTGGAAATGTGGGAAAGTTCCTGATGCTAAGTAATCTGGGGCCAGCAGGTTGAGGCAATGGAGCTTTTTGTTTGAGGCACAGCCAGGAATTGCTACAAGAGATAGTCACATCAGATACTCTAAAGAGGGGTGATTTCAGAAAGGGAAACATAGGCCTGTTCCAGGCCTCCGTTTCCTTATCTCTAAAATGAAAGGATCGACTAACTCAATAATAGGGTGTGCATCATTATTTCTAAAATTTTAAAAATACCTACCAAACTATTTAAGTCTGAATTAACTTGTTTTTTCCTCCTAGCAAAATAGTTATCAGTGACATCGCATTAACTATCAGATGCTCTGAGTAACTCGAGTTAACCAGAGCTATAAGTTGGTGTTTTTTCAGGGCAGACTCCAAAACTTGATATTTTGGTTAGTCTTACGACCAGCATAATTCTGACTTTCTGTACTGCAAACAGTTCTCAGTCATTGCCACCTGTTGCAAATTGACCTAACCCAGTTTGGTTATGCACAACTCCTAGGGGGGTTTGGGGGTTTGATCGCAGCCAAATTATTTGAGGTCAGTAATGTTTAACTACTATCCCACAACTATGCCACCGGGTTATAACTAAAGCAAGTCTGAGACACGATGTTGCTGCATGTGCAGACATTGATTATCAGCCAGCAGGTACAAAGTAGTTCACACAAGATTGCCCTGCATATTTGAGGAAGTCCCAGCTCTCTTCTGTTGCTCTGATCACTGCCTTGCATGAAAACTGCACTCCTAGACATGACAGCATTCCAGAGGAGCGTTCTGGTATCCTTAATAATCGGCATCAAGCAACTGGCAGTCTTCCAACCATGGCTGGTCTTGGGGCCATTTAGGGAACAAACTTCGGAAGGTTACATTCTTGTTCATGCAAGAGTAAGGGTGCCTCTAAATATTTTGGTCAGTTTTTATAACTTAAGTCTATCTTTAATTTCACCAGTGAAGTCCCATTTCTAACATTTATAATGGCTGTTTATAAGCCATCCCTTCCCTTTTGTCTCTGTCTCTCTGTGTCTGTCTGTCTGTCTGTCTGTCTCTCTCACACACACACCTCTGACATTATTCACTTTGCTAATTGGCCGGGGATCTGGTGTTGATTTAAAATGGATAACTGAAACATTTGCAGTGCCTCTTTTTGGAGTACGTCTACGTGATTAGAAATCAAACTGCCTATCCTTGGAGAGACCCTTCCCGAATGTAATGCCAACTGAGTTGTAGTTTAACGTAATTAAATCACACACAATATCACATTACCTATACTGAATTATTGCTAACATAATTAGTCATTACTTAACACTGCCTTTGTGGAGCCCCATGGTGGGAACAACTGTTATTAGTGGCACTGTATAGGAGTTAAGACTTGGAAATGATTTGTCAGGATTTCTGTGTTCGAAAAGTGTTTAACATCTGCATATTCATATCTTGTCACTGGGTAGAAAATGATATTAACCATTTACTGTGTGCTTACTATGTGTCAACTAATTTCTGTAGATTGTCTCTACTTACCATCCAACCTGTGTAGTAGAGACTGGGCTCCATTTCATAAGATAGAGTAGGGGCACTGGAGTAGGGGCACCTGGGTGGCTGAGTTGGTTGAGCGTCCGACTTCAGCTCAGGTCAGGATCTCGTGGTTCATGAGTTCAAGCCCCATGTCGGGCTCTGTGTTTACAGCTCAGAGCCTGGAGCCTGCTTCAGATTCTGTGTCTCCCTGTCTCTCTGCCCCTCCCCTGCTCATGCTTTGTCTCTCTCTCTCAAAAATAAAGATGAAAAAAAAATTTTTTTTAAAAGGAGATGGAATAGAGCCCTTATAGAAATCTAGGTCAGTCTCTATGGGTGGGGCTGTCCTATAGCCCCTGCATTGGTTTCTTAATGCTGCATAACAAATTACCACAAATTTTGTGGCTTAAAACAATACCATTTTATTAAATTTAATTTTTTTTAATGTTTATTTATTTTTGAGACAGAGGGAGCAAGCCGGACGTGGGCACAGAGAGAGGAAGGCACAGAATCTGAAGCAGGCTCCAGGCTCTGAGCTGTCAGCACAGAGCCTGATATGGGGCTTGAACTCACAAGCTGTGAGACCATGACCTGAACTGAAGTCGGACGCTTAACCGACTGAGCCACCCAGGCACCCCATAATACCATCAGTTTATCGCGTAGTAGTTTGTTGAGGCGGAACTCTGAGCTTGGCATGGCTGGGTTCTCACTGGACTAAAATTAAGGTAATAGCTGAGACTGTGATTATCATGTGGGTTTGGGAGTTACCTCCCACATCACTGGTTACAAGTAAAATTAATTTGTTGTGGTTGTAGGTCCAAGATCCGCATTTTCCTTCTAACCGCTGGCTGGGGACCTTTTAGTTCCTAGAGGTTGCTCAGTACCTTGCTACATGGTTTCCGTGTGCAAGTCACAACATGGGTGTTGTTGCCTTCTACACCAACTGGAGTGTCTCTGGTTCCCCTTGTGGCACTAGCCAGAGAAAAGCTGTGCTCTGAAAGGGTCTGTGTAATTAGGTTAGGCCCACTGGCTAATCTCCCTTTTTGAAAGTCATTGTACCATATGATATAACCTAATGATGGCAATAAAATTTCAGTCTCAGAAAGTATGCAGGGCATGTACAAACAAGGGCCAGAAATTTGGGGACCATCTTAGATGTTTTTGCCTCTCAAACCCTGCTCAGAAATTTGATCTGGAAGGAAGGAAGGAAGGAAGGAAGGAAGGAAGGAAGGAAGGAAGGAAGGAAGGAAGGAGGGAAAGGGCTGATGCTATTCCCAGGGTTACAGTTACATGAGAGCTCTAATTATGAGGAATGGAAGGAACCAACCTGAGGTTGTGGGTACCTAGATATGGGGACCCAAAGGTAGTTCTTTGTGCTTTATCATTTTTGTTTAGAGCTGATTCTAAAAATTACCATACAGTAACAGCTCTTAGAATATGGTCTAGACAAGAACCAAATGAGACTTAACTGGGGAAGTGGGCTTAATTTCCTAGTTAGATGAGATGGATTTTGTTCCATAACATTAATACTATGAAGAGGGTATCTGCCTAAGAACAGTGAATGGTAGCTTTGTATTTCTAGTGCTCTTCCTGTACCCGTAACACAGTTTTTCACAGTAAATACCATTGAATTGAGGACTGTTGGAGAATGCATGACTACTTATTCCTTATTCAATGTGTTCTACCTTAGAAACCTTAACTACTTTTTTTTTAACAACCTCTTTTTAAAAAAAAAAAAAGTGTATTTTTGAGCAAGAAAGAGAACATGTGGGAGCAGGGAAAGGGCAGAGAGAGAAGGGGAGAGAGGATCCCAAGCAGGCTCCACACTGTCAGAGCCCGATGTGAGGCTCGAACTCAGGGTCATGAGATCATGACCTAAGCAGAGATCAAGAGGTGGATGCCCAAGTGACTGAGCCACCCAGATGTCCCTTTAGCAATCTTTTAAAATGATAATATTTTTCTGTTACATAGTACCAGACAGATGTTTTCACAGAACCCATATTTTTTTCTGATTTTATTTTTGAGGTACAAGATACAGTCAGATGCATGAATCTGAAACCTATAGCCTAAAGAAATTTTATATATGTTTATCCTTGTGTAAGCCACCCTAGGTAGAATAAAGGACATTTCCAACACCTCTGAGGGCTCCTTTGTGCTCCTTCCCAGTGAATCCCTCTTCCCAGAGGTACCACTGTTCACAGAAAGACAAGGAGATTGAGAGGAAGGAGATCTTGTAACTTCTAATCTGTGCAGACAAGAGAACCCAGATTGCTGATTTCTGATTGTGTGTTCTTGCTTCCAGAAGATCTGTGCCCTTGGGCCAGACCTTCCTAGTAGACCATTTCTTAAAGACTAGGTACAAGAATGCCTTCTTGTGCCAGTCTCTGAAGCACCCATTGGTGATTTTCTCTCCCAAGTCCTTTTTGTTCCTAAATCAAGCAAATCTAACACATTGAGTCCATATCGAGTACCATCATATATGTAACTTAAAAAAAAAGTGTTTAAATTCCGGTTAACATACAAATACATGTAACTGTTTTCCCCCAGATATATATAATTTGTAAACAGATTTTGATGCCAGTGGGGAAAGCATGGTCTCTTCCCCCTGCAGAACATTTTCGTCATATCTGATGGTCAGGATTTAAAGAATAAAGTGTTTTGTGCTCCAGACGCTTTACTTCAGATGTAGTGAATGAGGAGTTTTGATGTTGCCCTTTGGCTGTCTCCTTAGAAATTGTGAAAAGCACTGACCTCTCCAGAGCATCTGTACTTCCCTTGTCCTTCTTTTTTTTAAGGAAGTGATGTGTGCCTGACCACAGCCAAGAAAGACCACTTAAAACAACAGAATTAAGTATTTAAAAAGCCAGTAGTGTGGCATCTTATTATTAAAGTATCCTTAGGTTTTATTTTTTAAAACTGCTTTATTGAGATATATAATTCACATACCATATAATTCACCCATTTAAAGTGTGCAATTCAGTCGCTTTTAGTACATGCACTAATATTGGCAACCATCATCCTAGTTAATGTTGGAACTTTTTTGTCCCCACACAAAGAAACTCTGTACCGTTTAACTATCACCTTGCTGTTCTCCATCCTGCCTCCTCTGGCCCCCTCCTCCAGCCCTAAGCAACCAGTACTCTACTTCCTCTATAGATTTCCCTCTTCTGAACATTTCATGTGAATAGAATCATATGTGAGCTTTTGTGGCTGGACTTTTTCACTTAACCTAATAGTTTCAAGATTGATTCATGCTATGTCATGTATCAGTACTTGATTCCTTTTTGTGATTGAATAATACGCCATTGCAGGGATATACCACCTCATTTTGTTTGTGCATTCTTCAGTGGATGAGCAGTTGGGTTGTTTCTGCCTTCGGGCTTCCATGAGTAATCTTGGCTGTAAAGATCTGTGTACAAGTTTTTTTTTTTTTTTTGTGGACATATGTTTTCATTTTTCTTTGTTATATACGTGTGAGGGGAATTGCTAGGCTTATGGTAACTCTGTAAGCATTTGAGAAACTATCAGACTGTTTTCCACAGTAGCTTTACCATTTGACATGCTGCCCAGCAGTATATGAAGGTTCTGATTTCTCCATATTCTCATCAACACTTCTGGTTACCTGACTTCTGTCTAGCTATCCTAGTCGTTGGTAAGTGGTATCTCACAGTGGTTTTGATTTTCATGTCCTCCTTGAGTAACCATGTTGAACATCTTTTCATGTGCTCTTAGGATTTGTATATCTTCCTTGGAGAAATGTCTATTAAGATCCTTTGCCTATTTTAAAATTATTTCTCTTATTGAGTTGTAAGAATCCTTTATATATTTTAGATACAAGTCCCTTATTATGTATGATCTGCAAATATTTTCTCTCATTCTGTAGGCTGTCTTTTCACTTTGATGGTGTCCTTTGAAGCATAAAAGTTTTTAATTTTGATGAAGTCCAGTATATTGCTTGTTTTCTTGCTCAGGTTTTTAGTTTCATATCTAAGAATCTTTTGTTAAATACAGGTTCATGAAAATCTACGGATGGGTGCAGCTTCTTAAAAGTTATGAAAGGTGATGTCATTGTGGGGGTGAATGGTACATGGGAGCTCTTGATACTATATTTGAAGCTTCTAAGTCTGAAATTTTTTCAAAAGAAAACATTTTTTTTTAAATGAGGCATAGTTAACATTCAAGAGACTTAAGCTTATTGGATAGTTTCCTCTTAATTGTGAAAATACTAGTGAGGAAAATGGCTTCCTGTGTTTTATTCTGGGGTGGCCTCCTTTTTAAGTGAACGAACATTGCCTCTTGGCTGCAAGAGCAAGAGAGGAACCTTAGCAAACTTTGGAATGATTTGAGTCCAAGGCACTAGACCATGCTATGCACTAAGTGCCGGCACAGTGTTAAAAGCATAAGTTACTCTGATGTCCTGCCCCTCAGTATTCCTTCCCTTCTTCCCAGCAGAGCATCTGTGAAGTCCTACCATTGAATTTGAACCTGACTGGATACTTCATGATATTTATGAATCATTATTACTGTGAAAATAGTATCGTGGGTTTTCAAAAACTTATTAAAGTTTGAGAGAGAGCACAAGTGGAGGGGCAGAGAGGAACAGAGAGAATCCCAAACAGGCCCCACGCTGTCAGCACAGAGCCCGATGTGGGGCTCCATCTCACAAACCCTGAGATCATGACTGAGGCCAAAAATCAGGAGTGGGGCTTAGCCAACTGAGCCACCCAGGTGCCCCTCGTGAGTTGTTTTTTTTTTTGTTGTTGTTGTTGTTGTTGTTGTTTTAAGCAAAAAGCATCTTTATCTTTTAGAGTTTTATATAAACTATTTGTGGATGACATTATAGGGTATCTTTAATTGGCTTCAGAAATAACTCAGGCTGGCAAAAGTGGGCAGAGGATGAACAAGACTGGGAGTTGGTAATGGTTGAAACTAGGTAATGCATATGTGGAGATTTGTTATAATGTTTTGTCTTTTATAGGTTTCTCCGTAATAAAAACAGCTTTGGATGAGTTTATTTTTAATACATTTTTTTTTTATTTTTTTTTTAACTTTTATTTATTTTTGAGACAGAGAGAGACAGAGCATGAACGGGGGAGGGTCAGAGAGAGAGGGAGACACAGAATCGGAAACAGGCCCCGGGCTCTGAGCCATCAGCCCAGAGCCCGACGCGGGGCTCGAACTCACGGGCCGCGAGATCGTGACCTGAGCCGAAGTCGGATGCCCAACCGACTGAGCCACCCAGGCGCCCCTTAATACAACATTTTAATACAGCATTTCCACTTGGATCTGTGTTTGTGTTACATAGATGTGGGTCTTCTATGTTTGGATGCCCTGCCCGCACTGGTATGGAAGAGCACTTAGACACAATTACTGGAATACACTTCTCTGAGGCAAACCTTGGTTTACAGAGGCTTTCTGGACCCATCTGAGGTCTGGTACAGCCCTGGCAGAATTCATCTGTTTTTTTTACAATGCCCTTTTTGCCCTGTAGGTGATAGATGCTAATCTGTAATTCCCTTAGTTTCATAGTTATGTAAGTTTATTTTTCTGAAGCTTTTTAAACTTCTGATTCTATAAATCTTTGCACTTGTTAAAATAGAGGTTTGTATATACAATGCACGCTTATACACATGCACGCACAGGTTTGATAACTAGAAAAAAGTCTGAAATAGTCCATAGAGAATTTTGGTCACTTGGGGGTCGAACTGTATCCTTATCCAATTATCGATCCTGCTGTTTGTACAAGAGACTTTACGTGCTTTACTCTCGCTTTTGTTCTCTGTTTCTAATGGCTAGAAACCTTTACAAACAGAGTATATGAGTCTTTATTTAACCAAAAACAA
The DNA here is from genome assembly GCF_018350175.1 of Felis catus. Taxonomy (NCBI): domain Eukaryota; kingdom Metazoa; phylum Chordata; class Mammalia; order Carnivora; family Felidae; genus Felis; species Felis catus. The sequence continues at coordinate 53,177,953 of NC_058375.1, forward strand.
GATTCTTGCATAGAATTGTTACAGCTCTGTGATTCAGATAACTAACGCTTTCAGAACAATGTTGAATAATGTGTACAAAAAGGGGACACCATCTGGAAATTATTCTATGCTTTATTCTTGGTTTTCCTAGCATAATGAAATATGAGCATTCCAACTTCTCGTAATTGTTAAACTTTGTGATGTAAATGGTGCCAGGCTTTGAAAAGGCTTATAAAGGTTTTGCTGACTTTTTTGCTTTTGTTTTTACATGCTTGCAATGAAACTCTGTGCCCTTGTAGCAGAAAGGAGAAGCAGCTTTGAGCAGCTCTGTTTTCCTATTTTTGAATAATGATAAGTATAAGAACAAATATTGACCACTGCGTTAATAATTGGTATACAGGAAGATTCTCATCTTTTTCCAGAAATAGCCCATTGTAGCTTTTTGTCATATTTGGTACCTTGTCTGCTTTTATGCTTCATGGTTCAAGATCTCATATAGCATCAAATGTTGGGTTTTTAACCCTTGACTGTGTGATAATTCCCCGAGTTATTTGCCTGTTTCCTAGTTCATGGGAGGGGAAGAGGAATAATATACTATTTAGAATCTCACTGTGTAAAAAGTTCTTTTAAGTACACTATATTTGCTTGCCTACCTAATTTTGAGAGTAGTGACAGCTAGTAGTTAATTACCAAAATCCAAAGAGGAGTTCTAAAAATAAGGCTGGTTCCAGAGATGACTTTCTATATTGTAAGAACAATTGAATTGGGGCTATTTGGGCATTGGGGTGGGGGTGGGGGATTCTCCTTGAAATAGAGTACAAAATATTTTTAAAGTACAAAAATATTGTATGTTCAATGCAGGAAAATTCTGGAAACAGACACTTGTGGTAGTGGTGATCATAGCTTTATTTATTGTGCTTACTATATCCCTGGCTACTTACCGCTTTCCATATCTTATTTTTGTCGTTCTTCTTTAATACAGCAATCCCATGAGCTAGAGAATATTATTCCTATTTTTTAACTGAGGAAATTGAGCAAGAATGGCCAAGTAACTAGACCAAGTTTGCATTGCTAGCACGTGGAAAGTCATAATTAGAATTTTATGTGAATGAAGAGCCTTAACTAATGTGTTTATACCCAGTGCATCCATAATACCATCACAAGTGGACTGTCTCAGCGTCTCTCCACTGATTTCTCTTGCAGAAACAAATATCGTATTATCAAATGATAGCATTAGTTGGTATTCTGCTTTATAACTCTTAAAAGTCCTGTAAATCTAGACAAATTTTGGTATTCAGTCTTCTGTCAAGAATGGCATTGAGAAATTAGTATTCACGGCCAGAGACAGAGTAAAAATGTGATCCTCCAAGGAATTTAAGTGAAAGAGATTGTGAAGAATCTCTCAGTGATTAATACACAATCAAAGAATGTCATCTAGATGTTTATCTAAGAATTGAAAACTAGTAACCTGGTGGGGCATTCTTTACGTCCTCTTTAAGGTGAGTGTGTCAAATTAGATGCTCTGAAAAATCTTGCCCAGTTTTGACGCGCTGGTTCTCGACGCAGCTCCATTAATTCCTTATCCTGGCGGTTTTTCTGTATTACCGATGACCAAATACAGTAGTCTGAAGTGTTTAAATCTTTAGAATTATTGCTGTTCTTTAGTTTCAGATGTAGGTCAGACATTAAGGGGGCTGGCTGGCATTTCAGTATTTTCCTAAATAGAAAGGTCATTCCTACTTAATTGATCTCACATGTGCAGTGTGCTTTAACTTGTGAGATCACTCTGGACACTCTGGGTTTTCACTGGGTAATGGCAACACTGCTTGCTTCAGCCTGCCTGTGCGGTTATGTGGAGAGATCCCCTATGCAGGAGGGAAGTGGAGGAAGGAGAGCTTCTCTAAGAAGCCCACTGACCAAGGTTAATTCTCTCGCTCTCCCAGATGACTGTAGGTGAGGACAAGGACACTGCCTCCTCCGTGTTCATGTAGTTACGAAAATCTTAAGGGAATGTAAGCAACCAGTTTGTTTTTGTTTTTTGTTCTGGGTGTGTGCTTGCTTTTAAAATTAGTATTGCTTTTAAATGGACAGATGATCTAGGAACTGGAAAGAATTGAATCAGTGTGAAGTACTATAACTAGGGCCAAATAAAAACCTGCCCAGCACTGCTTTATTGGGTTAATGAACTGTGTATCTCCCTGGGATTTAGAATCCGAAGTTCCGGCTCATCTCACTTTGGACAAGCCACAGCCCCTTAGAACCCACAAGTGTTGGTTAGTGAAAATGGGTGTAATTGGAATAGTGTCCGTCTCTCATGGTGTGAGCTGTTCTTTGTGTTTAAGACTCTGCGTGGCATAGGGTCTTGAGCCAGACTTGAACGCATGCAGGATTCTAAGTTATGAGTGGTCTGTCCTCTTAGCTGTCCCTTTCTTTTTCATTCATCTTTCAGTGGTGAAAAACTATAAGAAATGATTCATGGCTACCCTTGTGCATGGGAGGGACCATGAGGTCCTCCAGTGACTTTTCTTTTCTTTTTTTTTTTTTTTTGGTTTTTAAGCTGTTTGAGGAGAGACAAACAAAAGTAGTTAATAACATTAACAAGGTTATTCCCAGAAGAAAGTTCCAGCCTGCTATGACTTGTTTTGGAATTTGAATAGTTCTGAGAGGGCTGACTGCTCTGTAACAGGGATTCTTTTACCCTTCTGAAGTTGAAAGAGACTGGGGGTGGGAGGAGAGCATTAGGGAAAGGAGCAATTAAGTTAAAGTTTCAAAATTGATGAAGTGAAGCAATCTGCCATTCCTGTTAATGCAAGAAGGTCAGCAGATTTAATTTTTCCATGTAAGTCAGAAACCTGTTCTTTCCCCTGTAGATGGCAGGAGCCTTGGTGCAGAGACCATTTCTTCCAGAACCCTTCTTTATCTGACAACCTCTGGTTTGAGTTTACATCTCAGAGTGGTAAAATCTAGGCCTTAGTGTTATGACTACAATTCTTTCATAAAACCTCTAGGAAAAGGACAGCCATGTGAGTCATTTAGCTAGAAGGCTGTGAGTGGATTAATTAGTGAACTTTTTTTTTTTAAGTTTATTTAAGAGAAAGGGAGCACAAGTGGGGAAGGGGCGAGAGAGAGAGAGAGAGAGAGAGAGAGAGAGAGAGAGAGAGAGAGAGAGGAAGAGAGAATACCAAGCATGCTTGTGCAGAGCCCGACGTGGGGCTTGATCTCATGATGGTGAGATCATGACCTAAGCTGAAATCAAGAGTTCGATGATTGGCTGATGGAGCCACCCAGGTGCCCCTACTGGAACGTTTCTATGTACTTAGTACATCTTTGGTGTGTAGCAAGCAATTTGGAATCTGTAGATCCTGCCTGATTTTTCTTGTTGGTTAGAGGGGAAGAACAATATAAGAAGTTAGAGATGGCCTTTTTTTTTTTAAAGGACATCTTTGGCAAAATTAGTTAGAAACACAGTGTGATTCTTTTATTAAATGGCAAAAAATGCATTAGTGAGATGTGGGGTGGGGGTGGTGGGAAACAGATGCAGATCTCCTTCCATGCAAGGCATGGAGTAGTTTCCCTTTCTATACTTCTAACTCTGTAGAAACTGTTGTAAATCAAGGTTATCCAAAAGTTGCAGTCTTTGAGTGCAACCCATGTGCCAGCTAGACAGTACTCTTGTTGGCATTTCTAAAGTGCGCTATTGGCTTTTTAACACTGAAACTTGTGAAGCCAAGAGATTCCTCCTGATTTGAGCCATCACAGCAAGTGCACAGCCCTTCATTCTGACTTTAGATGAGAGAGTAGGCCTTTCCTCCAGAGGTCTTGTGATCACAGGTTTTGCGTAGTCGCTGTAGGAACACACTTTCACACAGTGCTGTTCTGAAATCATTTTGTGTCATGGCATTTGCCGAGTTTTTAAGGTCTGGAAGAACTGAATTTTGACCTGAAGTGGTCCAGTCTCCTGAATTCTCTGGGGCTTGGAGATTTTTAGTTCTTCCCTTTTTTTTTTAAATTTAATTTTTACGTTTTTTTTAGGTTTATTTATGTAGGGAGAGGGCATGAGCGGGAAAGGGGGAGAGAGAGAATGAATGAATCCCAAGCAGGCACCCCGATGACAGTGTGGAGCCTACTTCAGGGCTTGAACTCAGGAACCATGAGATCATGACCTGAGCTGAAACCAAGAGTTGACCCTTAAACGACTGAGCCACCCTGTCCTTCGGTGTTGTTGTTTTTTTTTTTTAAATACATTTTCTGTTCCCCTAGTCATCATGGCTTAAAACCAATTTCCTTTCTCTATTCAAAAATCAGATTTTATTATCACTTTTACAGTATTGGAATTGAGTATACACACCTAAAAAAGACTGCATGCTTTTTTGTTAGGGGAGGTGTCAGTGACTACTGATTACCACATGGTCTGTGACTCTACAATACTAACTCCTTACAAAAATCAAAATGGGTTTTCTAAGTTCCCTTAATTAGGGTCCAACAGTGAGCCACGTCCCTCAGTTGTCATTTTGTACTACTAATTGGCCTGGTGCTGTGGAATCTCACTGTCTATGCTTCTGCTAGTGCTGACTTATCACATCCATTCTGTATGTTAATGTGTGTTGCACGATGCAGAATGAATTCTGGAAAGGAGAGGGGGATGAGTTTCTGAAAGATTATCTCCATTTATAATGTGAGCCACACTACTTTAGAATTCTACCATACTTACAGTAAGCCTGATACTAAATCTCTTACATGGTCTAATTATGTAGGTAGATTTTATCATCTCAATTGTCTAATGTGAGTTAAGTTTGAAGACCTTTTTTTTTTTTTTTATTCCTTTCCTGTTTCTGAAGGGAGGTCCAGCTAATTTACTGCAAATGAAATAAGAAGTATTTTGGAGGAATAGGTTGACATTTAGCATTCTGGTTTGAAATTCCTCTGACTGTTAAATATTTAATGTGCTGCAAAGCATCCTTAAAAATTAAATATGAATGAGTTTTAGAAAACCTTGCAGTGGTATAAAAAATTGAGATTTCCCCCCATTTCAAGTGTCTCTGCCTAGGGAATCTTAATTATGTTTAATGAAGATGACATTATATGTTTGATCAGCATGGGGACATCCCACATAATGAAGTTAATATAAATGGGATCCTTCTGAATAATAGCATAGCAGAGATTTACTTTGGATAAATTACTAGTTTTGTCTCTGGAGGCTGATCACTCTATTCCCTTGTAATTTTTTGTTTAAAGCTAAGAGTAACGTAAACTGACCAGAGAAAATGCCTTTGTTGGAAAAAAATTTTCCTAGGTTTATTGCTTTGGTAACACTAGTGCTTTACTTTTGTAGAGTCATGAGATTTAGAGTACTTTAAACAATTTTTGTGGGATTTCTAAAGAAGTGTTATCATTACTGGTATTCAAAAATAATTTTGTTGCCCTTGGTATTTCTAATCTAATCTGTATTTTTGCTTAAAAAAAATTCTAAAAGAAGTGATAGATGCCCCTAATTTAATGGCATGGAAAGGAAATGGTTCTACAGTGCTGACATCTGACATTTAAAAACGGAAATTTTACTTATATTTTCTCACCATATTCCTCCCATTCATTGGGTTATATCCTATTCTGGTTGCATGCTGTCCCAGGTATCAGTTTTGAATTGGGCAAATGGGATTTGAATTCATGAGTCTATAGTGTTGGTGCTTGTTTTCGTAAGAGTATAAGTTTCATGTATTTCCAAAAAATGTTTTTAATTCCGTGAATTTTTTTAAGAAACCCCTTTTGTAACAGAAATGGCTTATTAATGCCTGTACCCCATCTGCTTGAGAAGAATGGGGGTACTTTCAGAACTTTGCTTTTATCTTTTTCTGCCTTTGTAGTAACTGTAGGGAACATTGCCCCTCTCTTACCTATTTTTTTTTTCGTTTTGACTAGGTAAAACTAATGCCGTGAAAATGGAATCTATTATTGCTAGAATTGTAATTACCCAGCTTTCAAACTTCTTAGGCATTTTTGATACATCTATCAATACCCTCACAACCAATTAACAACTGAGAGATCAGAAATGCCCCTGTAACCGTCCCTTTCTTTCAGCTGTAGACCTTCCATCTTCCCCGCCCCCCCCCCACCTTTTTTGGGTTTATTACAATAGCAACAACAAAAGTCGTTTATTGAGTAGTTACATACATTGGCTACTGTAGTACTGAGATAAAGGAATATCTTATTAATACTAACAATAGTCCTATAAGGTAGAAGTTGTGGGCAGAGGGGAGTCTTGGAGTTAAGTAATGTGCTCTGGGCTACTCAGCTACTAATTGGCAGAGCTGGGATTTGAATCCACAACAGCCTTTGACCCTAATCTTCATGTTCAACAGTATCTTATGTGTTACTTGGCTAATAATGGGTCTTCTGTCACTGCCAAATTATCCTACTTCAGGTCTGTATCAGATCAGTTTATTTCTCTGCTCTAGAACATTGCTTCAAAGAGTCCCTCATGCTTGTAACTCTTCCCAGCCTTGCTTCTATATCCTCCATGATTTTACCCCAATCATCTTTTTCATCTTGTTGTCTATGATTGATAAAGATGGGCTAGAGTAAAAACAGAAAGAGAAAAAGATGCCTTTGAGACTAACATTGATATGATTCTATAATTAGGGTCATTTGGTGTCCCCTGAAGTAGCACAGTGCCTGGCAGGAAAAGATTCAGGTATCCTTTGTAGTCAGGATCTGATAGCACAGAATCTTACTTTTGAACTTAAAATTGCACTCAGCATTTTACCCTGTAGTTTAATTGGAAGAACTGGGGGTGCTTCTGTGCGGGTTTCTGGCAGCTGAACAATTTAGCATTTCCTGGAGCCATTCGATTTTTTCCCCATCTCACCTCCACAATGAATCTCAACCTTCCTTCCTAGAGGTTGAAGACTAGCAATGTGTGTGTGTGTGTGGTTTTTTTTTTTAATTTTTAAAAAATCTCATTTTTGAGAGAGCGTGAAGGGGGGGGGGAGGGGCAGAGAGAGAGGGAGACACAGAATCTGAAACAGGTTCCAGGCTCTTGAGCTGTCATCACAGAGCCCGACATGGAGCTTGAACTCACGAACGCAAGATCATGACCTGAGCCAAAGTGGGATGCTTAACCGACTGAGCCACTCAGGCACCCCAAAGGCTAGCAACTTTGAAATGATATGGGAAAACTTAGCTTTAAGAAAGGACATTTGAACATTCAAAGTCATTGACAAGATCTTAAAAGTCCATATGTATACATGTAGGGGGAAGAGTTAATTAGGGAAAGACCAGGTTTAAAGAGTGAAAATATTGAGACATACCTTTTAGTTTTATTTAGCTGGTTAAGTCAAAGAGTAGTACTAAGTTTTTCCCCAATACTGCTAATGGGTCATCTCTTTCTCTTTCCTTGAACAGTTAATTGGCAAGAATGAGCTCAGATGTGTGTCAATATTACATCCTTTTTTTTTTTAAAGGAGGAAGAATGAAATAAAACATTTTTTCCTTGAGCCTTATTCTCTAGGAGGAATTTCATTAAAAAAAATGGTCTGAGGAAATCTTATTGGCAGTTAATTGTATATCACATTGAACTATTTCTGTAATGTAGAGCAAGTCTGTTCATCACATGGAATGTTTCTCCACTGGCTTCATTCCTTAAACTTGGTATTAATGCATTGTGGACAAAGTGAAAAGCACCCTTATTTAATGCCACCCCAAAACCCTTTAAAAGGAAATCCTCCCAAGCTCCAAAAGTCAGACAGCTGTGGGGACTCTAGTTCACTGCAGTCTGATGCAATTCTGCTGACATTAAGCAAAATGTTCACCTGCCTGCATTTTCATAGTGTTTGTGGATTCTTCCAATTCTTAATTAGGGTTAAAGAGATTGGGAAGGGAGGAATCCAGGCAGACATTTAATTTGTCATGAACAGAGTCCCAGGACTTGAGATGCCTAGTGAATATCTCTGCCTTCTACTGTCCATTTGCTTTCATTAGTGACTAGAGTAAATGTGAGTGTATATACAGGTTACAAAAAGTCACGTAGGTATGTGTGCACATGCAGGCATGAGAGAGGGACACACTAGAACAGTTACAAAGAAGGCTGCCCGAAACTTATTTGGGGAAGGTAAACAAGGCCAACATGCACATTAAACTCTGGCAGAACTCCTATCTCTAGAAATGTGTTTAGAATGCATTTCCGCTTATTAATTTGCTTATTACCCACTTATGTCTCTTTGTTGCTCAAACGTAGAAAAAATGTTTACTACACCAGTACAGGCTTAGTATGTTTGTACATGGACTGATTTGGTTGATGATACTATTTCTGTGGCTGGAAAATCTTTCATGTCATGGTTCTGGTTAATACCAGACTCTTCTGCCAACCTAAATACTGACCACTTCTGCAGAGTGTATTAGAAGGTAGCTTTTATACCGTGTAGTCAACAAGGATGTGCCTATTACGTACTGAGAATTCAAAGATAAGGATCGGTCTTTGTCTTCTAGAAACTCACAAGGTAGCGGACGTAGGAGGTAGATATGTAAACAAATTGCAGTGCATTCTGTTACAGTAGTGTGATATCCGCACTGCAGAAAAATCAGAAAAGACTTTCCAAAGAGCCTTAATGGTGCACTTAGCAGGAAAACTAGAGGCAAAGTATGTTCTAGGCAGGGGAAGAAGCCTTTTTTTTTTTTTTAATTTATTGATTTTTGAGACAGGGAGAGACAGAGCATGAACAGGGGAGGGTCGGAGAGAGGGAGACACAGAATCCGAAACAGGCTCCAGGCTCTGAGCTGTCAGCACAGAGCCTGACGCGGGGCTCGAACTCATGGACCGAGAGATCATGACCTGAGCCGAAGTCGGCCGCTTAACCGACTGAGCCACCCAGGCGCCCCGGAAAAAGCCTTTTTGAAGGATTCTAAGAATTCCCAGTAGGGTGTTTCTTGCATGGCATATATACCATGAGTTAGTGCCTCTTTCATGTGTTCGTTAATTGGGTGGTGCTAGGTACTGGGGGCACCGTTGGAACAAAACAGTCTTGCTCATGTGTCATACATACCAAAATGGAGGGACAGACAGCAAGGCCTAAATAAAGTCTAGGACATGTCAGATATGAGAAGGGACACTGGGTTGCTATTTTGTATAAAATGGCATTTGAGCAAGGAGGGAGCAAGTCCATGCCGAGGCACAGGGAACAGGAAATGCAAAGGACCTGTGGCTGAAAAGTGCTCAGCCAGTCTGAGTAGCAGCCTGGAGGCCAGTGCATCTGGAGCAGATTGAGGCAGGAAGAGGGCAGGAGAGCAGTCAAGGGCATGCATGACATAGGGTATGGAGGTGGGCTTTTACTCTGAGTTGATGGGTAATCAGCTGGAGAGTTTGGACCTGCAAGTGGTAAGAGCCTTGGACTTGAAGTCAAATGTGTCTGAGTTCAGATCTTGCCCTGCCACTCACTAGCTCTGATTCCTCCTCTATAAAGGAGGCTTATTATTTTTACTTTGAAAGGCTGTGTCAGAAGGAGGAGGGTTAAGACAGTAGCTTCAGAAGGTAACAGGAAGAGGATTTGTTTCTATTATCAGTGTCTTGTAGAGAGAGGCAGGGTGTCAATAAGAGGTGAATATGGCGGGGGGGAGGGGGGGAGGCAATTACTTGAGTCTGCGAAGTCGGAGTTCTGAGGCTTTGCAGCCATTGAAAAATAATGCAAATACTTAGTTAGCCAGGCTCCACAAACTAACTCTTGGACCCTTGATACAGCACCATCTACCCTGCCTCTAGGTTTGAAGCTGTGTATTAATAAATGAAGAATTGGCAAATAGTTACCTGCACTGTTCTATTTTAAATAGTTTTATTTAGCAAATTAACTCTTGGCTCAAGAATGCAGTCTAACCATGCCATTTGTAAGCCAGTCACCATATTTGTTTTTTAAAGCATTACTTTAGAGAATACTATCCATGCATGGTATGATCTATTCATGAAATATAGTAGAGAGTTATAGGATACGTTTTTCCCCTCTTTCGTTTCGTCTCTGTGACTTTGTACAAAGTCTCATTAGTAGAGAAAATCAAAAGTGCAGGTGAGGGGCTATTGGCAAATGTGAATCCCGGATCAAAAGCAAGCAAACCTACCAACCTTCCTGCTATCTCCCCTGCTCTGCATATGAGGCTTTAATAACTCCTGCTGGGACCAAGGCTCCAGGTAACTTTGTCTCACATTGGCTCAGATGTCCCTTCTTCCTGCTGGCCACTACCCACAACTTCTGCTTATTCTTCCCTTTTTCTCCCTGGCATTGGGAGCTTTTAGGATAGGACAGTCTTAATACTAAGGCTTCTAGAGCCTGCCTCAGAGTCAATCCAGAGTCTGTGTTCACTAAACAGAAAACGAAGTTGGGCCACGAGGGGAGGGTGAGCATTTCCAGAACATTTAGCTGAAGGAGGCTAAAGCTAGGACAAAGGAAGCTTATTCACTGCCGCAGAAGTTTGGGGGACTAAGAGACCTCGGTCCCAGATTTGAACCCTAGCCTCTAGGGAAGTCCAGAGTTGTAGGAAGATCAGCTCCATTGTGCTGTGGGTTGGATGTGTGACTTTGGAGGAAACTGCTTGGTCCTGGCAAACCTTAGTTCCTCTTTTATAAAACAAGGATACTCACATACCTGTCAGAGTGGGGGTAAGGCAGAGGTGGTACAAATCAAAGTGCTTTCCTGCTTTTCTTCCTCCTGTCCCCTCGGGAAGCCCCATCCAAAGCTGCTTCATCTCTAATCCTGAACGTGGTGACTGCAGGTGGAGAGCAGCTGTATAGTCTGAAGATTTGGAATATGCCCTCCCGGTGCCCATTTAAGAGGCCAGCAGTAGTGGGTATTTCTCTCTCCATCTCCCTCCCTGTTTTTCCTTCTTTTACAGACATTTCTTTTAGCTAGATCATACTTTAAAGTACACTCCACAGAAATTTGGGTTTATACAGAAATTCAGTATAGAGAGACCATGCTGACATTTCAGAGAGAGAGAGAGTAGAGGTATTGTGTTCTGAAAGCTTCCCTGGTGTAGAACTTCCCAGTGATTAGTAGGCCGTCTCCATGAGAACTACCTCAAGGATCCTCACACTTGCCTCCCTTGGGTCTGTGGACTCCTTATCTATGGAGGTGGGGCCGAGGAACCTGCATTTCATAACAAGCAAACCAGGATTTGTGTTGTGCCTCTCAAGTTGGATAACCGCTACTCCAGTGATGGGAATTCAATCTATGTAATATGGAGCACCTGCTATGTGCTGTCGCATCCCTCACATAGATAGTAAGTCTTCGTAGCTCTGACGATGAGGCAGATACTAGTGAGATAAGTTTGCGTTCCGTAATGTCACCCATTTAAAGTGTACAATTACGTGGTTTTTAGAATATTTCCAGAGTTGTGCATCCATCAGCATAATCGAATTTTGGAACATTTTCACCCTCCCATAAAAGAAATCTTATTAACTATTAGCAGTCTCTGCCCAAGGTAGATATTCTAACACCCTTTTTTAGGTAGGGGGAAATTGAGGCTCTGGACACTTCAAGCAACCTGCCTCCAACCCCACAGTAAGTAGTGGAGCAGAGTCTGACCTCCTTGCTTCCAGATCCCATACTCTTTCCACTATACCATGCTCCCTTCCAGGAACTGAATCCAAATTAAATATTTACTTGGGGAGAATAATGTGATGTTCTGGTTTTGTCCTTGTTCAGTAGTTTTCGGTAACATATTTTTCCTTCCTGTTCCAACTGGCATTTTGGGGTAAATAAGTCGGGTTTAGTGTTTTAGTTACATATGCAGTACAGCCAGATTTTTAAAATTACATGAGAAATCAGCATATTAAAAATGTAATAGCGGCAGACTGCAAGCTAGGAGAAGCCAGTGTCCAAACAGTGTCCTGTCCCTCTTTGGCGACCTATCACATGACTTCCTTGAGACTTAGTTTCCTCTTCTGTCAAATGAGTGAGTTGTATTCATTTTTTTTTTTATTTACTCAGTAAGCATTTATTGGACATCGATTGGTGATTATGCTGGATATTTAGGGAAAATGATAACAATTTTCCTACCAGCTTATGCTTAATTGGGCAAAACCACTATGCCAGACACTGTCCCATTTAATTCTAACAGCACACCTAGGAGGTGCTGATTATCAATCTGTCCTGTCCCTGCAGGATTGGAGGTAGGTCGCTTAAATTTCCATGAGGAAAAGGCCCAGAAAGTTTAAATAACTTGTGCTGGTCACGCAGCTGAGAGAGTTGAGGTCTGGATGATTCCACAGCCCAGACCTTCACCCCCACATTCCTCTCCAGGTGAGCATGGGCCTCCTGTGAGGTCTCTACCAGTGCCTATAAACAATTACCTGCAATATAATACGAAAGTTCAGTGATAGCACTGAAAGGGATTTAATCGTTTTTGCCTCTGGGGTAGGCCTGGGAAGGTGTCTCAGGTGAGCCCTTGGATTCTGTTGAAGGTAGAGCCAATTCGTACATTTCTTCCTCTCCTGCAGCCCCTCGGGTGTGTACCCCATTAGATGGTACCATCAGTAATCAAGGGGAAAAGTCATTTTCCCAAGGACCCTTCTTGCATGTGGATTCGTAAAGCAATCTGAGGAAACCTGTAGGTTGAGCCTGGGAGCCAACCTTGTAAAGGCACTGCAAGCTAATGTGAAAGACATTTCCTGGAAATAGGGACTTCTAAATTTGTCTTAATATAAGGCTTCAAAAAAACTGATGTAGGAGAGTTTCTGACGTTGGGATAGGGATGTGGGTAATCTCAAATGACTTTTTTTTTTTTTAAGTTTATTTTGAGAGCAAGAACGAGTAGGAGAGGGGCAGAGAGAGAGAAGGAGAGAATCCCACCCAGCCACCGCGCTGTCAGCATGGAGCCTGATGGGGGCTTGAACTCGTGAACCGTGAGATCATGACTCGAGCCAAAATCAAGAATCGGACACTTAACCAACTGAGCGACCCGGGCGCCCCTCAAATGACTCATTATTCCTGGGAATCATTGTTCCTTTTGGAGGATTTTAAAAAGTTACCATTTATTGAGCTGTTATTGTATGCATGGAATAAGTGCTATATCTGCATTGAACCTCACAAAACCCCCTGTGAGGTAGCTATGACTATTACCTCCTTCTTACAGCTTAGAAAATGGGGACAAATGTAAACTCTGAGACCACCCATTTGGTAACAGGATTTTTGGTGTTTTTTTTTTTTTTAATTCCCCTCTCACTATTTTTGTAGTCCTAAAATTTGAAGAACATTTCTAACCAGCATTTATTTATTCATTAAAATTACATTGTGAATCTGAGCCCAGAGAGCCATCATTCATCAAAATGTTAGTTAATAATTATTGAGAATCCTGGCATGTGGTGCGGGAGCCTTCACAGGCTAGGGTTGTTACCATGGTATTCGATATGCGTGACAGGCACCCTTGCTGGGAGAGCCTGAAAAACGATACAGGCAGTTGGACCTGGGAGACATTTATGTAATCATATTAGCATCACATTTATTCTCAAAAGGCTAACTGCTTTGATTCATGTCTTAAACATCCACATTTAAACTCACCATTCTCAAGATTGGTTTTGTCTATTGAAATTTTCATCTTAAAAAAAAAATCCTTTGACTACTTGGCTACTCCTCCTGTAGCAAGTTTGAGAGATAGGTTTGTTTATATATATATATAAATATATATATATATGTAAATATATATATGTAAATATATATATAATATATATAGCAATTTATATATAAAAATGTATATAAATATATATATATATATATATATATATATAGCAATTCAGATCTCAGCAAATGTAATTTTCTTGAAACATCCATCCATATGGCAGAAATACCTAGCATTAGTTGCTTCTCAAATTGGTATTTCAGTAAAATTCTAGCACAATAGTAGAATAGAAATTTTAGGATCAGTGAGTTTTCTATAATCCAACTCAGTTTTCCATTTTCTAGGTGAGGGACACTAGACCTAGGGAGGCTAAATGACTCACCCACCCCCGCACCCCTGCCATAGAACTAGTTTGTACAGAGCTGCAGTTTGATGTTATTAATTACTCGGGTTTTGTGATATTTCAATTTACAGTTCCCGTGCTTAATGATTGTACTGAAAAAGTATCACTTTTAAATAAGACTGTGCCAGAATTGCATTTATGAAAATTCTCTTTATTTGGATAGGATAGCAGTGAACATCTTATGCGAGAGACAGCCCAAATGGCCTCCATGGTGGCGTAGTTTGAAATGTCAAAAACTCGTCTTCATCTCAGGATGTAACACTGCAACTGTGCTTTAAACCCCAGCAGTTGTTTTGCACTAAGTTATTTTTAAATTATTTTTTTAAACAAGTATTTTTCAGTCTCCTTCCTTAATATTGCTCTGTTGTAAGTGCTATTGGGATTGCACAATTGAATAAAACTGTCCCTCGGAGGATTTTTATAACTTTACAGAGGAGATAAGACACATGGGAAACTTCAGGTCACGGTCCCTCAAGTGTCATGCTAGATGATCCAGTTCATTTGGCTCTTAGGATTGTCACAGGCCCTTGGGATAATAACTGGTTTCTAAATGGCCTAGATTTTTTGCCTTTGTGAGAAGTTAGGAAAGTGGGTGCATGGCTCTGAGCACGTGGAATATAAACATTCTTAAATCACCTATTTCATCATTGTCACTTCCCAGCTAAAAATCCTTTTAGCAGCTCTTTATTTCTTGGCCAACATACATTTATTCATTTACTCACTCAAAAACTATTTACTAAGTGCCTACCGTATGCATAAAATCCAACTTCTCTTTCTGGCTTGAAAAACCTCCATAGTCTAGCCCTATCATTCCTGTTCCATTTAGTTCAGTTTTATTTCCCAAAGCTCCCCTTGTGAAACTGTCTTTGTATCATAATTACTGATTTCAGAGTCCCTCTTTAGAATACGAGCTTTTCTGGGAAAGAAGCAATGTCTTTATCTTTGGACACTGCGTTTCCAAGTATATGGGGCCAGTGGATAGTAAGCTCTTCAGAAAGATTATCTTGAAGCCAAGGGACCTAGAATGTAGGGTCTACGTGGGCAGGGATTTTGTCTGTTATACTCATTCTTGCATCCCCAGCTTGTAGAACACTTGCCTGGCCCCACGTACTTCGTACTATGTGCCAGGCCTTCTCTGTGAATGCTCTGAAATGCTCTCACCCAAGCTCTCAGCCTCAAGCCCCGTTTCTTTGGAGTCTGTCTCCCGTAAACCCCCCACTCCAGCACCTTGGGCCTATGGCAAACACGAAATTCACACCAAGTCTGTGTTGCATTGTTGACCACTCTTTATTTTTAATTTCTCCTTCTGATTAGAGAGTGAGCTCCTCGAGAGTATGGGGCCACGTCTTACATGGTGTCTGACACCTTCAGAAAGGACATGACTGATTGTGTTATTAATTAAACATCTTTGCTTAGGTCTGGAAGGTTAAGCATTTCAGTGTTTCCAGTTCCCTTTGTCCTTGAGGGCTGGATTCCTAAAGACCTGCGCATTTGAATGGGTTTGTGCACACGCAGAACGCTTGAATATTGAAGCTATACCCTTAAAGTGCCACCAGCTCCCAAGAATAAATGCACGGCCACTACATAACCCCTCTTTTTTCTTTCAAGGTGAAACAAAAAAGTAAAAGGCTTAATGGAGATCTAGGAGGTGGAGAGTGGAGGAATTAGGAGTTCGAAGAGTGGAAGCAGGGGAGTGGAAATTTGGCACCATCTACAAAGCGTTTGGGCAACTCAACTTTCTGCTTCTGAGAGGTTGCCATGCATTGTCATGAATATTACTTATAATCAAGTTACATTGGCTAAAGGCTGAGTCTTTCCAACATGTGGAACTCATTTGCTTGCCTTTTTCTCTCTTAGTCTCTTTGAAAGCCAAAACAACAACAAATAACAACAAAACTCCAGTAACCCTTCAGAAGTTTTATTGTATTTAGGGGGAAGTGTTTCCGGCTTCTTTTGCCTGTCTTTGTTCTCTGGGTTCATATTTACTTAGCCACTCTTTTGGTTTTGAATGCTCCAACAGGAAATCAAGTGATCAAGACCAGGAATTTTGCTTGCTAACATTATTGCTTTAGATTTTCCCTGCGAAATCAGACTACAGGCTGTTCCTTTTCCCCTGTAATTTCTTTTGAGGGATAGAGTTGACCAAAACAGGCAGCTCTTTGTAAAGGTGACACTTGTCACTGACTTGTGACTTTCCCACATGCTTTTTACTATTCAGAGCTCATGTTGGCTTGAAGGGTGTTAAGTTAAATGGCATCAGACTAGGAAATTCATAATTTGAGTTCTTTTGCAACCCTGAACCTGAAGTATGCAAACGGCTGTGTGTGTATGTATTTAGAGCCCAAAGAAGACAAAGAAGGAAAAACAGAGATGGGGGGAGGGAGACTTTGTTAATAGATTGTTGAAAGAAGAGGAACATATTTTATCTTGGAAGGATACCTTCCTCCTTGTTTAAATTTTTAAACATTCATTCATTCATTCATTCATTCATTCATTCATTCTAGCTGGTTGAGTAAGCAACCAAAATCATCTGAATGATTTAAGGCCTAGATTAATGGATAAGCAAATGCTTATTCGTGCTCACTAGGTAAAATGCCCTGTGCTAAGAAATCATGGCATGGACCAATTATCAAAAATTTACAACAAAGTTAGAACCTAGAAATCCAAAAGAGTAGAAGAGAATAAAGTAAAATGTAAATAGTAGTTTTTACTGAGTAGTCAGACAATGGATTTTTTTCCCTTCTTCTTCCTTTGCAAATTTTCAAATTTTCGACAGTGAACGTATTCTTTAAATTGTTGCGTAGAGTCTTTGCTGCAGAAGGTCAGAGAAGGGAGAGATTACCATCAGTGGGAAGCTGTTAAGAATGAGCTAGGACTTCAGTTTGATACAGGTAATTTTGCTCCCCCTGTACCTCCAACTGTCATGGAATTACTATCATTCAGAAAATATTCTTAACAGATTAACAATAGAGTAATGATAGAATATCAAGATAGCATGTGAAATAAATTCATAATGTTTTTAGTGCTTTTTTTTTTTTTTTTTTTTTTTTTTTGAGTGAGAGTGGATGAGGGGCAGAGAGAGAAGTGGCGGTAGGTGGGGTCAGGGATCCCAAGTAGGCCTCATGCTCAGCATAGAGCCAGATGCAGGGCTCAATCCTATGACCCTGAGATCACCACCTAAGCCAAAATCGAGGGCCAGATGCTCAACTGACTGAGCCACCCAGGCGCCCCTAGTGCAGTCTACTGAAATGCCTTTTCACGTTCATGAGGTTAAGTGAGTTAATTTATGTGAAAAGTACCTAGTGCCAGACAGACAGTAAGCGGTAGCTGTTATCATTTTTTATGTATACAACCTTAAAATAAGGAAACCTGTTGGGCTGGGAAATGTGTACCCAGTGTACCATTTGCACAGGGTTGTCTGTTGTGTGCTGATTAGTTTTAAATTCCCAGTCCCGCCTCTTCCTCTGCCATGCTTTTCATTTCCTACGCACTGCCCTTTGTCATGAAATGGGAATAGCCCTGTTTCTTCCAAGTCACCGTGGTGTTCAGGATCTGATTTTTATGGTGAGGATCAAGCATAAGCCCTTGTATTTATTTTTTTCAGTGAAAGCTCTCAGGGTAGTGATCTAGTTTTCTGTGGAGTTTAGTTAGTTGTAACTGAATGTATGCCCCTTTTCAGGAGTGTGGTTACTCTGAAGAATGTTCGTCCTTATCCATTATAAAGGAAACATGCTCCATTTTGAGATGGGAGTGGGGTGGGGACGAAAGAAGATCTATTCTAGATTCAATATTCACAGGGAAGCCCTATTCCTATTTTGGGCACTTTCTAGATTTTGAATAACTTTTCTCTATTAAGATGGTATTTACGTAGGGGCACCTGGGTGGCTCAGTTGGTTGAGGGTCCGACTTAGGTGCTGGTCACGGTCTCATGGTTCATGAGTTTGAGCCCCACATCGGGATCGCTGCTCTCAGTACAGAGCCTGCTTTAGATTCTCTATCCCCTTCCCTCTCTGCCATTCCCCCCTGCTTGCGTTCTCTCTTTCACAAATAACCATTAAAAAAAAAATGGTATTTACTTAGAAGACAATACATAAACTTTAGGGTAAGGCAAATTTAACATCTAGACTTGGCCACTTTCTTAGTAATGTTCAATTGTGGACAAGTTAGAGTGTCAGAAGCTCAGTTTCCTCCTCTGTGAAATGAGTACATAGTAACTTATATGAAGGGTTGTTGTAAGTATTAAATGAAATATGTTGTAAAGCACCTGAATCCATTCTGGGCCCTTGATAATATGACAACATAATTATATGTAATATACCCCCACCCCCAACACATGTAATTAGAACAATACTTGTATATTTGAAAAAAAAAATTAATGTTTATTTTTGAGAGAGAGAGAGAGAGAGAGAGACAGACAGACACACACAAAGTGCAAGTGGGGGAGGGGTAGAGAAAGAGGGAGACACAGAATCTAAAGTAGGCTCCAGGCTCCCAGCTGGCCACACAGAGCCCAATGCGGGGTTTGAACTCACAACCCATGAGATCATGACCTGAGCCGAAGTCAGATGCTCAACCTACTAAGCCAGCCAAGTGCCTCTAGGTTATTTTTTATTGTGCTTTTTAGCGGAAACCTTTTCAGTACTCTTGGAAAACTATTTTCTTGAGCCACTTATATCCAGAATGAACAAGTTTAGAGATTTGAGAAAATGACCAAGATTTGTAGCACCCGATTCATGATTTCAAAATGAAGAATGATGAGCTTCCACAGATAAGGTCATTTTTCTGGACCTTCCATATGTTTAACAATGTGAGGCTAAACAATCTGGTAAAAATCAGACAATGTCTAATCTGGGCAGGAGGGATCCCTTAAAAGCCTCCTGAAAGATTATGCATGAGGTGTGCATAGGGGAAAATAAAGTCGTTGTATGTTTTTTGTTTTTTGGGGTTTTTTTTCCTGCAACACTTAAATTTGGTTGCTGTTAACTCCCTGCCCAGAGATTGTTGGAGTTTGTTGTAACGACAGCACTTTGTCTTTTAATGACTAATGTTGGTCAGCTTCTTGACATAATGGTGGTAATCTATATTTTCCTCCCCTTTGGCCACAATTCCTAGAATCCTAGGAAGAGATCCAGAGCTGAATGAAGTTATTAGTTAACTGTCAGCCAAATTGGCTTGCAACAGAGACCTGTAAACATCAAGAGAATAAGCCTGTGAATAAAAACTCAGTTCTGCATTTTCTTAGCAAAGATCAGGGAGGGGAGACAACAGAATTTCATTAGGCTTGTAGAGGTATTCATTTCTTCACTGTGCTGTTGTGCTATACCATTCATTTAAATATCTAGTTAAGATTTGGCAGAGCTGTTGGAGGCGTGAAGGTGGAACCAACTGTCTGGACTGACCATCTTATTAAACACTCATGTAATTGTTCCTGTTCCAGCAAAGCAGGTTCTCTTGCCATCTGTTAAGCAGGCTCAATTAAATACATTTGGGACCGAAAGAGATGGCAGATAGGAGTAGGTGGAGTGGGGACAGAGAATGACTGAGGTGCAACCCTTAAGAGGTAGGGGGGGACATAAACGCACACGTGTGCCCATCCCGGGATATTTTTCCTTCTCTTACAGTAGAGGTAGGGGGAGTTGTATTCAATTGTTACATGACTCTTTCATTTCTAACTTCATGAGTTGAACTTCCTCTCTGGGGGAGGAGGAGGAAGGCAGTGCTTTAGGAAATAAAAGAACAGAATATGCAAAGAGGAGATTTGATTAAATTGTGTTGTAAGTTTAGAATATGCAGGCTGGATGAAACTCCCATAAAGACACCTTTTTTTTTTTTCTTGCTAAAAATTCAAGTTAGTACAGTGCCACTGGATGGGAAGCTCAAGAACTGAGTAATGTTACATACTTAGAATATGATGGAGCAATTAATATGTAGCCTCAGGGAAGGCTCATCGGAGACCTTATCTGTGAATTACTAGGTGATTCTACTTGGTACAGTCCCAATTTCATCTAGATTACTGATTGGGTATAGATTTTTGAGTATTTATAGTATTCTATCCAGTTAATAGATTCTTTTCCCTTTTCTATGCATAAATAATTTTGAAAACGTAGGAAAACATTTGACTAGGGTTATTTTAAAGAGACTGCCTAGAAATGTATGTTTAAATTTATTTTAGCATAACATACATACAGAAAAGTACACAGAGGTGCCTGATGAATTCTCATAAAAGTGAATACATCCTTATAACAGGCACCCAGATCAAGAAATGGAATATTGCAGCATCCGAGAAGCCATCTTCGTGCCCTGTTCTGTTCATTCTCCCACAAAGGATAACCACTATCCTGACTTCTGACAAGATAGATGAGCTTTGCTGGGTTTTGAATTTGCCGTAAATAGAATTGTACACTTCGCATTGTAGTGTTTGGCTGCGTTCACTTAATATTATGTTTGTGAGTATCACCATGTCGATGCATGTTTGCAGTTGTGTGTTCGTTGCTATCGCTGAACATTTCATAGTGTGAACACACCACAGTTTGTTCTGGTGCTGATAGGCATTTGGATATTTTCCAGGTTGGAGCTCTCATGAGTAGTACTGCAATGAGCATTCTTCTGCTTCTCTTTTGATAAATATATGAACACATTTCTCCTCAGTGTATGCCAAAGATGGGAAATGCTGGGTCATGGGATATGCATCTAATTAAGTCTAGAAGATACTGCTAGCTTGCCAAAGTGTGTATTAATGAGGGAAAGGTCATTTTTGTCCAGAGTATTCTGTTCTCATGAGCATAAAAATGAGGTATCTTGTTTTCGTTTGATTGTGGAAGTAAATTGGTAAAAGAGGATTCAGTGAAATATTTTTACTTAAAATAACTTTTTAAAACTCCTCACCCGTTTTTAATGGTCTTTTCACCTTACAGTAAAACCCGTTTTTACTTACAATATCTGAGAATGAGAAAGCGTAATGGGCAGAGGCAGGCAGCATCTTTGCCTTTCCTTCCAGAGATTTGTACACTGGGGAGAGTTTCTTCAGACTCCCTCCAGGTTGTGCTCAAATTAAGAGTTCAGATTTCTGGAATTGTTCTCCAGGGAATTGGGAGATACCTTGGAAACAGAGGACAGAATGTCCACCCCGCCCAGCCGTACCCTAACCCTGTTACAGTGAGCAAATCATCCAAGAGCACCAGGCAATCTGACCTGTTAGGGTTGCTCACCATTTTCATGGTTTAAGACAACTTCATTTTCATTTTTCAAGTGCCTGTAACAATCAAGAAACTCAACTTTGTATTCTCTTCCTTCCACAACTTCATGTAACCAAACAAACCTTTGGCTGGGACTCTTAGTTACTCCACTCACTGGTTTGTGTGTGTGTGTGTGTGTGTGTGTGTGTGTGTGTGTGTGTATGTATGTATGTATATAGACAGACATCAGATAATTAGATACATGTATTGTTATTCCAGCACATTATATCCTGCTTAAAATGGTAAGAAAAAATCCCCAATACTCATTTTTTCTACATGCAAGTATAGGATTCCTAGATTATTCTGAAGAAAAGGTGATGGGAACAAATTTCATAGCTTCACTAAAATCAATGCTTGTTTTTAACGCAAGCCCTGGGTTCAGACCTCAGCACTAGATTTTTTTTTCTTTTTTAACCTGTGATAACATTTTCTAATGTTTGAGCTGTAGCTTTCAGTCTGTAAAATTTGGATTCACATCCTTGCCCTGTCTGCCACATAGGGTTACTGTGGAGATCAAATGTGATCCTTTATGTGAAATGGTAAACTGTAAAAGAACTAAGCCTAAGCCTTTGAGAGCTTGGCTTAGCAGGCCCTGCATTTTAAGCTAGAACTTGACCTACAGAGTAGTGAAAACTTACTCTGTACCTTGAGATCTTGTGCACACACACAAGTCCAAACTTTTAACCTTGCACCAGACATGGCTGGCTGACCTGTTGAGTCGTAAGTTCCTTGTCCAGGTCCTTTTGGCCTCTACCACCCCTCCCCTGCTTGGGAGAAAAGAGGGGCAAAAATTGTTGGCTTTGGTGATAGCCCCAAACTATTACCCTTGCAGGTGATTTCACTTTCTGCATGTTAGAGGGTTGTATAAAGTAGGTAGTCTACAGAATTAGTGCTGTTCATATCTAAAACATCTTTCTTGCTTTTTAAATTTTCTTTTATCTATCCAGCAGTTAAGTGCAGAGAATATAAAAATGCTTCTATGGCATAAAAAGATCTGTATGAAAGCATTGGCGATCATTATCGATAATTGTTAAAATGCTAAATGAATGAAGCAGGGACGGAAACACAGCCTTGTGAACACTTCCCAACATATATGCCTTTTTACAAGTGAGGAATTTTTATTTTAACCAAAAAAAAAAGAAAAGAAAAAGAGAAGGATATGATCTTATTCTTCATTAGGTTTGGCCGTTGGTGGGCGGATGTGATGTGCTTCCCAGGGCTGTCTCGTGTGTTCTTCCATCAGTCACCTTTTGGACGGGGGGCACCTTCCCGGACAGGCCACATAAGGTCTCAACTGGAAGATCACAGCCAGAAATAAGACAACTGGCGACACTCATCGAGATCTGGAGACACAACATGAATTGTGTTCATTTTTAGTCAATGTTCTCATGGTGCTGGGTAGGTTTTGAAAATCAAATTGCATAAAAATACGGAAGATGGTCTGGGAAAGTAGATGGCAGTGACACAGAATCAGTTTCTAAAAATGTTATAATCTATCAAACTAATAATTTCTGTTGCAATCAGAAAACAGAACTTCAGGTTGTAGGAATGAGGTTAACAAGTTTCTAATCCCTTTCCCAACACGGGATCTTAGGGTTCAGAATACTAATGCCCCTTCATGATAAAACACCGCCAGTGAGGTCTCTAACAGAACCCAGTAATCAGATGCATTAAGATATCTGCATCAAAATTAATGAATGAACATTCACGCTAAGAGGCTTAATAAAGACTATAAGTACCCATTGGTTGGGGTTAGTATTTACTCCCAAGTAAAATCCGGTCATGTCATATTTTGCTAACAAAGGTGTTATGTGAAACTTCTGATTTGTAGAGCCTTTTGAGTTATGGAATTGCATGTAAGGTACATATATTTGGGTACCAGCTCCTGACAGAAGTGTTTTTTAATATATGTCAGGCAACCATGTGGCAAATTCTCAAGAGATCATAGAGTTAGGAGCACCAGATCTCGAGTCACTCTGCCTGGGTTCAAATTCCAGCCTTGCCAAGGGACTCTGGGTAAGCTATTTAACCTCCCAGCGTGTTAGTTTTTCATCTTTAAAGCTGCAGGAATTTTCTTATAAAGATTAAATAGGATGCACATATAAGGTACAATATGTGCATTGCATTAGACACGCAACAAACCTGCTTCTTTTCTCTGTGTAATGGAGATAATAATAGTGCTCATCACAAAGGTGTTTTATGAGATTCAAATAAGTAAATAGATATAACATGCTTAGAATAGTGTCTGCCTATAGTAAGCATTCATTACCTAGTAGAACTTTCCTATCAATAGAGACGTTTTTAGGGAAGAAAGAGAAAAGAGACATCTGTTGAATGAATGAGTAGTGCCTGGTAAAATTATGATAATTCATAATTAGACATTTGCAGACTGTAATTCCATCCCATTCGGTCACAATCCTTCCCCTCTCCCCCCCTTCCCCAGCACCTTATCTTTCCTCTTTTGCACAGCAATTGGTAAACTTGGCACTTGTCTTCCTCACCACAACCATGCAGGTGTGTTAGGCTGTCTGGGAAGCTGTCCCAGATGCTGACAAACCCTTGGCCGTAGGATAGAAAGGAAAAAGAGAAATTTTGGCTACTATCTCCAGGTCTGACTCCTTACTCATCTGGAGAGTTCAATGGTATCTTTAAAGTTTTAGGATAAATGAGGAGCCTGCTGCTTTTTTTTTTTTTTTTTTTTTTTTTTGCGCCTCTAACAGATACATATCTTGGATTCTAATTTCTTCAGTTTGTTATATATTAATCTCTAGTGATTGCTCAGTAATGGGTAGGGTCTGGTAAAGTCCTAAGTCTGCAGAGAGGTTTTAAACACAGGCCATGTATGGAGGGGGTGGGTACTAGCTAGTCAGAGAGCAGTGGAAGAGCGTGTGTGCTTGTATGTCATAGTTTGGACTAGTGTCCTGGCACGGCTGTCCCATTTCCTGGCATGTAAGAACTGGATCTTAAGGCTGCACATATTTGGCAAGCCCTATTATGTTACCCTCCCAAGGGGGTGCTTGGGTAACGAAGGTGATAGATAATATTGGGTAGGTACTGGTGGGACCCAGGGACATGAGAAGATATGGAAAGAATCCCTTTTAAAGAGCTTTATTGCGTTAGAGTTTAGTGTCTGTAAACAATTACAGCATTCAGGGAGTGCAGAATTCAAATGAGAAACACAACTTTGTCAGATTATACCACTTGGATAAAATGGCATGGGCTCCGGAAATCTATAATTAAATGTATTTTTGAAAATGAAAAGTATAGTGTAACATCTGGTTTATTTCACTACGGAAGTGCCTGGGTATTGCTCATGTAAGTGTGATTGACTTTGACTGATATTTGGATTTCTTTGTGTAAAATAACTATTTTAATTAAATTTTTTTCTGCTTGATTCTGTTTTGTAAACAAATTATTCATGTGCACACACACTGTCATTAGAAAATGGCTGTCTTTAATGTGGAATTTAAGAAACAAAACAGATGAACATAGGGGAAAGGAAGGAAAAAGATGATAGGGAGGCAAACAATTACAGACTCTTAAATAACAAGAACAAATCGAGAGTTGATGGAGGGAGATGGGGGCAGGGGGAATGGACATTAAGGAGGGCACTTGCTGGGATGACCACCGGGTGTTATATGTAAGTGTTGTATCACTAAGTTCTACTCCTGAAACCATTATTACGCTATATGTTAACTAACTTGGATATAAATAAAATTAAAAAGAAAAAGAAAATGGCTGTCCTTAGAAGAACTAATGTTTGTTTATTTTCTTTCTGTTGCAGCGGATATTCAACTCCTTTGTTTACACTGAGAAAATCTCAAATGGAGAAAGTGAAGTACAGCAGGTAAGAGATTATTAGGACTGGACATTCTCTTTGTCTTGCTTCTGGTTACGGCTTCAGTATTCTCTGCAGGCCATTTCCTTGTGAGGTTCCAGCTGTTTTCCATGTGATTTCATATACGTCTTAAAGCATAACAGTGCCAAACTTACACTCGCAGTTCTTACAGGTAGTTGAAAAAATGGTTCTATGGATGGTGTTTTGCTGTTTGGGTTATACTTTGGAAATATTATTTAATTCATTTTCATTGTTTCGGAGCACCTGAGTGACTCAGTTGGTTAAGCATCTGACCTCGGCTCAGGTCCTATCTCACGGTTTGTGGGTTCGAGCCCTGCATCGGGCTCTGTGCTGACAGCTCAGAGCCCCGGAGCCTGCTTCAGTTTCTGTGTCTCTCTCTGTCTCTGCCCTTCCCCCATGTTCGCTTGCTCTCTCCTCTCTCTCTTTCAAAAATAAACATTAAAAAAAAAAAATCATGGGGCACCTGTGTGGCTCCGATGGTTGGGCGTCCGACTTTGGCTCAGGTCATTATCTTGTGGTTTGTGAGTTGGAGCCCCGTGTCGGGTTCTGTGCTGACAGCTCAGGGCCTGGTGCCTGCTCCGAATTCTCTCTCTCCCTCTCTCCCTCTCTCCCTCTCTCCCTCTCTCCCTCTCTCCCTCCCTCCCTCCCTCCCTCCCCCCCCCCCCCCCCGCCATCCTCTGCTCACGCTGTGTTTCTCTCTCAAAAATAAACATTAAAAAATTTTTTAAAAATATATTTTCATTATTTTGAAAATTCCTGAACTACTCATATTTAGAAATAGTAGAAATTGTTTCATCTGATAGAAGAAGTGCCCGGGTGCTGGAATCACACCGATAACCCAGGTCAAATTCTGGTTTTCTTACTGATTCCGTGACCCCCCCAGTAAGCAATTTAGCCTTTTTGATCTATAGTTTCTTGGTCTTACATAAGGGGAATACAGTTTCTGCTTTATGAGCTAGTGAGAATTAAGTGAAGTAATGTCAGGTTAGTGGAGAATAAATGAAATCTCTTCTGTGGAAGATTCTGGCATAGATGCAGCTCAGTGGATATTGGTCTCTTTTGTTCTTTTATTTTTCTTTCCTCCTCTTGTATTTCTTCCTTTGCTTCTTTCCTTCCATCTCCTTTCAATGCTGTGTGGGGTCAAAAAGTTCTGAGGCCAGATTCTATTTACTTTATTTATAGCTGCCTTCAAATGGACTGCTTCGTAAATTAAAACATAGTGTTGGTGAACTTGGTCATAAATAATTGATCTGTGCTTGAAAAGAAGGGTGGTAAAGAGGATTCTGGGTTTTAATTTCAACTAATCCACCAACTTCATTACACTATGCGACGGTCAACTGGTAATTTGAAGCGAGGTTGGAAACTTAAGTAAAAAACACGACCAAGCTAAAAACCAAAGTGTAGCAGAGTGCTTCCATAGACTAAAAAGACAACTATAGTAAAACACATAATAATTCAAACTCTCTGAGATGCTGCCTTTATTTTCTTCATGGAAAACAGCTTGACTTGATCACTTTAGAAGCACCAGGCAAGAGGAAAAAGCCTTGTGTCATTAGAGTAAACTTATTTATGGGATAGTTATTTATTTATAATAAATTACTGTGGTTTAATCTTGAAGTTCAGCATTTCCTGTGTTTAGACATTAAAATGTTTTATTGGTTACTGCAGGTTAAATTTAGAGGTTATAAGCACTTCTGTATGTATCTTTTTCTTAGCATTAGATATTTTTAAAAACTAATGACCCTGCGTTATAGTGAATATAATGTGGTTTGCTCTATCAAGTCTTATCTTTATCATTCCGGTCTTGTTTTTATTCCAGCAAACCGAAAAGTGCTTCTTAGGGTCATGACATTGAAAAGGGTTTTTAGGGGGGAAAGATTTCTACACAAAGCATGTCTGAGGGAACTTTTTGGGAGACCAAAGGCCACTTGATAACATTTTAAAGAAACTGAACCAGGGATCTCAGCTTTGGTGCTTTCCTTGAAGTAACAGATACATGTCCTTCTGTCAGCTCTTTTCAAACACGAGACTTGTTTTGTTTTCCTGGACTGATGTCATTGCTTTATTTATCTAACTGTAGAACAAATTTGGAAGCCTTTAATAACTTTTTAGAATTATAGCAATTGATTGAACACTTATGGAACACTGACGCTTACCACATTGATTTTTTTTCCCTAAATAACCTTGAAGGAAAGCTATCCTTATTACAGATGAGCAGAGTGAAGCTCTAGGAGATAAGTTATTTGTAGTCATTAGACTATTAAGTCAGCTAGTTTTCAAAATAAGTTTGACACAAAGTTATATATTTTTTTAATTTTTTATTAAAATTTTTTATTTTAATTTTAAGGGTTTTATTTTTGTTTTAAGGGTTTTTTATTTTTATTTTAAGGGTTTATTTTTAAGATCTGTATTTTCAGGGGCACCTTGGTGGCTCAGTTAGTTAAGCATCTGACTCTTGATTCGGCTCAGGTCATGATCTTGCCATTTGTGGGTTGAAGTCCCGCATCGAGCTCCATGCTGACAGTGTGGAGCCTGCTTGGGATTCTTTCTCTCTCACTCTCTCTGCCCTTCACCTGCTCGCTTGCTTGCTCTCTCTCAAAAAAACTAAATAAAACTTTAATAAATTTAAAATTTGTAGTTCCAGTTCAAAATAGGAGTCTCTGCTAAAATTTTCTTTGTTTCTGAATAATTCAAATGAAGAATTAACACCTCGTCCTTTGTCTCCTCTGATTCTCAGAAAGTTCTTTTTTATGTTGACCCACAATGTACTTTTAACTTTTCTCCAGTCTCTCCAGTCTGCCCTCTGGAAGAACCCTGAACATATAGATCTTATGCCTCTTTTGCATCCAGTATTTGGAGAGAATTATCATGTCATTATTATTGTTAGAAGAATCATAACTTCTTATAAGATTTGTTTGATAAGCCAAAAACAGGCTAGTTAATTCAAAGTAGATTATTAACTTCTGCACTCCATTTTAGCTCAGTCTTTAGCGAACCACTTCTTAGTGCATGTTTTGGTATATTTTGTAGGCTCTTGAATCCTGACTTGAGTTTGCTATCCATCATTCCTCCATTGGGGTAATGAAAACTAAAGCCTCATGGGTTCTTACCCTCCTACCTTACTAATCAATTCTTATTGAGTTTTGGATCTGACTTGTGCATACTATATAAGTTGGCAGTAAATCTCGTGTGTTGTTAATATCTTCCTGGTTAGGAGAGCAAAGTAATTAAAACTAATAAAAACATTTTGTGATTCTTGACTCTTACCACAAAACTCTCTCTCTACGGTACAGAATTTGCTTTGAGTTTTCTAATTATTTCTTTTAAATTAACCTTCAGAGTGTGGCTCTAAATGCCTAACAATGTGTTTTAAATCTTTAATTAGTTCAGTATCTGTAGTATCAGTGCCAAAAATCTGTGGCAACAGCCTCAGGAAAATAAAAATCCCATGCACACATTCTTAAAGGGAGCATTTGCCATAGACTCCATTTTTTAAAACTTTGAGAAATGAAGTTGTATGAGCCCATAAAGGCATTATATGAAATTGAACCTGAATCAAGAAAAAGAAATTTTTGATCAAGTGCCCCAAAGAGAGCAAAAACGATCCATGAAACACAAAGCAGTGAAGAAGAAACAAAAGAGAAAGAGCCTCTTGGAGCATTCCTTCGGATCACTAAAGAAATCACAGGCACCTTGGACATGTTTCAAGAGTTTGGTCTAACTTTCTCCAATGCTCTAGTAATTATTTATGTTAATCATTCAATGAAATAGCAAACATATTTTCATAATGCCATATGTCATAAAGTATTGATGTCACTGGCTGATTTTAGAAGACCTCAGAATTCTTAGGGGACAGGCAAGATCACGGTAAGTGCAGCACTTCTGTGTGAGACGAACCTGACCTCGGGCCAAGAGCTTGCCTCTAGCAGTACTCTTTATTTACAGGGTATCCGTTTAACTCTTTAGGATCTTCTTCTTCAGCATAGAAACCTGCTGTTTTCCTGTCTTAAACACAAACAAAAAACCCTTGACCCCACTTCCCTCTCCATGTACTGCCCCATTTTTTCTTTCCCTCTGAAGCACAAAGCATCACCAGAGGTGTCTATATACTCCATAAATCCAGTTTTCCCATTCTCTCTGAAACCTTCTCCAGCCCAACCAGTCCCACAAAACCTCTCTCTTTAAGGTCACCGGTGATGCCCACTTTGCTAAATCCAGGGTCCTCATTGTATTTGATGAACATTAGTACTAAGAGGTCATCCTTTGCATTGTGTTGATAACTTACACATTTGCCTACAGGATCCCACTCTTACCTCCTTGATGTTGTTTGGCATATTTCTGCCTTAGGGCTTTGCTGTGCAGACATACTTCCTCAAGGGCCTTGGCCTGCTTCAAGTATTTCTTCCTCAGACGTCACTTGCTGAAAGAGAGGACCACCATATTTAAAAATGCAGCCCACCCTGCCTGCCAAACTCCTGATTTTCCTTTACCTGGATTCTACTCGCCCTGTCCCAGCAGCCCCTTATTACTTATCACTGTGGTTTTAGGGTATTGGCTTTATAAAACTAGTTTGGAAACATTCCCTCCTCCTTTACTTTTGAAAAGAATATAGCATTGGTAGTATTCCTTCCTTTGATGTTTGGTACAACACACCCAGAATACCATCTGGGCTTGGAGCACTCTTTGTGGGCAGGGTTTTGATCATCAGTTTCTTTAATAGCTATAGGTCTTTGGGTTTTGCAGCCGGGATTTAGTGAGGAGATTTGATTTTTTTTCCCTTTTCAGATTTTCTGTTCCCTTTTGTGTCAATTTTAGCAACTGGATTTTTTCAAGAAATTTATCTTTTTCATCTAGGTTGTCAAATTTGTTGGCATAAAAGTATAATATTGTGTTGTCCTTTTAATATCTGTAGGCTAAAAGAACATAAAGAAAAATCAGTAAAACAAAATGCTCGTTCTTTGAAAAAAAAAAAACAAACTCCATTAAGTGGGATAAATTAGACCAACAGAGAATGAGAGAGAGGACAAATGGCAAAGCAAATTGGTGATGACCAAGTTTTTTAAACTTGAACTTGGCCTCATTAATCTTCTTCATTTTCTGTTTCACAGATTTGAGCTCTTTATTATTTCCTTCCTTGTGTTGTGAGTTAATTTTGGTCTTTCTCTTCTTAAATTGGAATTTCAGGTCATTGGTTTTTATACCTTTCTTTTTTTCAAATAGAACCATTTTACACTATAGACTTTCCTCTGAGCACTGCTTTTGTTACATCCCACAAAGTTTGATATCATGGTTTCATTATCGTTCAGTTTTTAAATATTTTCTAATGTCTTCTTGGACCCATGGATTACTTTACAGTGTGTTGTTCAAGTTCCAAAACATTTAAGGTTTTCTTACCTATCTTAACTGTTACTAATTTCTAATTTGATTTCAATGTGGCCAGAGAACATATTCTGTATGTTCCTTAATTTATTGAAGGTTGGGTTTTATGGCTCAGCATATGATTTGTTTTGGTAAATATACCGCATAAACTGGAAAAGAATGTGTGTTCTGCAGTTGCTGTTACATTCTTTATAAACAGGTTGATATTTCAGATCATTTACTTTGGGGCTGATTTTTATTTTCTCTAATTCTGTCATTGCCAAGAGGATTGTTAATATCTGTTTTGGTGGAGTTGTATATTTTCTCCTTTAATTCTGCCCGTTTTTGCCTTCTATAGTTTGAGGTTTCATTATTGGGCACATGCATTTAAAATTGTTTGGTCTTCCTGATGAGTTGTTGTTTTGACATTATGAAATGTTGTTC
Source organism: Felis catus (assembly GCF_018350175.1). Taxonomy (NCBI): domain Eukaryota; kingdom Metazoa; phylum Chordata; class Mammalia; order Carnivora; family Felidae; genus Felis; species Felis catus. Next base: position 53,208,824 of record NC_058375.1, read on the forward strand.
TTTATCTCTGGTTACAATGCTTCTTCTTGTTGTCTCTTTAACCTGATATTAATATGGCCACTCCAGCCTTTCTTGGCTTACGATTTGCACTGTGTCTTTTCACAACCATCTACTTTCAGTGCCTCTGTTGCTAACAGTGTGTTTCTTAAACAGAATATAGTTGAGGCTTCTTAAAAAATGTTTGTTTATTTTGAGGTGGAGGGGTGGGGGAGAGAGAGAGAAAGAAAGAGAAAGAAAGGGAGAGAATGAATGAATGAATGAATGAATGAATGAATGAATGAATGAATATCCAAGCAGGCTCCATGCTATCTGCATAGAACCCCATGGAGGGCTCAATTTCACAAACCATGAGATCACGACCTGAGCTGAAACCAGGAGTCAGAGGCTTAACCAACTGAGCCACCCAGGCTCCCAGAAAATTTCTTTTTTTTAATCTGACAACTTTTAATTGGGAGTGTTTAGTCAATTAACATTTAATTTGATTGTTGAATTTGGTCAACTGTTTGGTTTTTCATTTTCCACTCTTTTAAATTTTTTTTCAATTTCATATTAATCTATTTTAGGTTTTTTAAGCTATATTTATATTTCTTTAGGTATTTTTAAGTTTATACTCCATAAATTACCGTATACATACTTACTACAGTCTATTTGGAGTTAATATTCTGTCACTTCGTGTAACATCTAGAACTCTCACAACTTTATAGGTCCATTTCCCCACTGCTATCCTTCATGCTAGAGTTACATCTATTGCAAACTTCACAAGAGAATGTTGTATCTTTTGCTTTAAACTGTCCAATGTGTTTAATAATTAAGAGAAAAATAAATCTTGTATACTTACCATTTCCAGTAAGTTTTCATTTCTTTCTAAAGATCATCAACTGATACTAAGTCTGAGAACTTTTTTTTAGTATTGCCTCGTAATGAAGATTTTCTGGTGACATTCTTTGTTTCTTATTATTCTTGTTCTCAGAAAGTGTATCTATTTGCCTGTTTCTTAAAAGCCGTTTTTGCTTGAGACTGGATTCTAGACAGACAGGGTTTTTTGGTAGTGTTGTTTTTTTTCTTTTAGTGTACTAATGATGTTCCACTGTGTACTGGGCTGCACTTCTGATGAGAAGTCAGTTAAAGTTGTTTTTGTATGTAATATTGCCCCACTCACATCCCCTAGCTGCTTTGACGATTTTTCCCTCTGTCTTTGGTTTTCAGCAATTTTACTATGGCTGTCTGGACATAGTAGTCTTTATATTTATTTATGAGCTTTCTGAACTTATAAATGTATGGTTTTCACCACTTTTGGAGACTTTTTGATCATTGTCTGTTCACATATTTTTTCTACCTCATTCTCTTTTCTCCTGCTGGGACTCTGATTACATGTATGCTAGATCTTTTGATATTTTACTACACGAGTTCCTCAGATAATGCCTCCTCCTCGTCCTTTTTAAATTTTTTTCTCCTCTGATTTTTAGATAACTTTTATTAATCTATCTTTACGTTTACTCCAATTATCCCCAATTTGCTATTGACCACCACAGATTTTTTGTTAATGGTTTATTTTTGAGAGAGTGTGAGTAGGGGAGAGACGGGGGTTGGGGGCACAGAGGATCCCAAGCGGGCCCTGCACTGACAGCACAGAGCCCGATGTGGGGCTCAAACTCATGAACAGTGAGATCATGACCTGAGCCAAAGTCAAATGCTCTGCTTACTCAGCCGCCCAGGCGCCCCCACAGATAGATTTTTAAAACTTCAGATATAGATTTTTAAACTCTACATTTTCCTTTTTTTTTTTTTTAAAGGTTTGTTTATTTTTGAGGGAAAGGGGCAAAGAGAGAGGAAGAGAGAACTGGAAGCAGCCTCCAGGTTCTGAGCCCTCAGAGCAGAGCCCAAGACAGGACTTGACTCCCACAAACTGTGAGATCATGACCTGCACTGAAGTCAGATGCTTAACTGACTGAGCCACTCAGGCACCCCTCCATTTGTTTCTTTTTTAAGAAAGTCTGTTTTTTTCTGAGATTTTCTTTTCACTCATTGCAAGCATATTCTCCTTTCTGTCTTTGAGCATATTTAAAAAAGCTGCTTTAGAATCCTGTCTGCTGGTTCTAACATCTGCAAATACTTGAACTTGATTTTTGTTGACACTTTTCTCTTGAATATTGGTCACACTTTTTGTTTTGTTTTCCTTCTGATGTCAAAAAATTTGGATTGTATCCTGGAAACTGGAAAGCTTTGGATTCTGATATATTCCTGTTAGGACAGTTGATTTCTTTGTATTGGTTTTAGCAGGCAAGTGGGTTGATTGGACTCACACTACTAGTCTGTTATTTGTGTTTCAAAACATTTTAGCATTTAACATACATTCTGGTAGAAGTCTATAGTTCTTAGTTATTTTTATGAATTGTTATTTGATACTGAAAATTTTACCTGAAAGATTTAAAAAATTTTTTTCAGTTTTTATTCATTTATTTTGAGAGAGAAAGGGAGTGTACAAGTGGGTAAGGGTCAGAAGGGGAGACAGAATCACAAGCAGGCTCCACACCATCAGCAGAGCCTGATGTGGGGCCCGAACTCATGAACTGTGAGATCATGACCCTAGCTCAGACCAAGAGTCAGACGCTCCACTGACTACCACCCAGGCACCCCTTACCTGAAAGACTTAAAATGTGATGTTTTATTTCACCAGATACAATTTATTGGAGTAAACGAGAAACACATTTGTTCTATAAGAAATTGATACTTAACAGGTGCTATTGCTCCAAATTATTCTTTTATCTAAGTGTAAACTCAGGGCACCAGTCATGAAGAATTTGGACTAGGTGAAAGCAATTGATTAGCAAGATCTAGATCTTTCACAAAATTATATCCTTTATTCATTAGAGAAGAAAAATACTCTGTAGCAGGACAAACACACAATGGCTCTTCGAAGTCATTATGAATAGAAGTAGTCAATCTTAGACAGATGGCACTCCAGGTGCTAAAATGTAAATAGTCAGTTCTAACTAGTGTACTGTTTTCAAATTTTAGAGTAGAAAGGGACCTCAGAGACCGTGGGTACAAGGCCAGAAAGGTTAGGAAACTTTCTTCCACTTTTTTTTGGATGGGGCTGCTTGGGATGGAAAGCTAAAGAGTCTTGCCTTTTGATATGGAAAACTTGAGTTCCAAGCAGGTTCTGTTATTTACGATCTGTTTGATTTTTGGCATGATACTTAACCTTTCCTGTGTCTACATCAGCTTTATTTATAAAATGGGGGTAGCAGTCTGTCCTGCACAATTGTTGAAAAAGTTACACATCTGGCACAGACTAGCCATTTCAGTATTTTGTGTTCTCTTTTCAGAATACTAAAAGGAAGTAGAGTGTGAATATAAGAGTACTCTAATGGAAGATTGTTATTCTTGGTGTGTTACTTAATCCTCTTAGGTAAGGTCTGTAAGAAAAGATCTATAAATTTTAGAAAGTCAATTTCTAGGAGAGAATGACCACAGAAAGACCCTGGAAGGGACTAGTGGGAGCCTTAAATAGAAGCCATGCTAGTTGAGAAATGAGAGACTGGACAATGGGTTTCTATCAGCTTTGCATTTGTATTACTTCTATATTTCTCTTGCCAAAAACTCTCCACTGTAGGAGAATCTGATTATGTTGTTGAACTGTGCGCTGAACCACACAGGGAGAAAGGGGACAATGGTAGACAAGAAGAGGAGGTAAGGAAGAGCTGAGCACTTGGGAATCTTGTCTTTGAATTCTGACTTCCCGGGCCTGGTGCTGGGTAGGCGTTTCATGAATATTTGTTGAAGGAAGTGTCCAGAGATCCTCTTGCACCTCATTATTCATATTCCCAGAATCTGGATTTGTTTTGGGGTTGCCCTGCCAAGTATAACCTAGTGTGGTAGTAGCCTGCAGGCTCTCATTTTGTTTGTCATTACCTAGTGAAGTATGTTCAAGGCTCAGACTTGTCTAGAGTAGAGGAATCCTGGAGGTGGTGTAGATGGATTCCACCCTTTCTTTGCCCCTCACCTTTCCCCCATCTGTCCCCGGGAGATTTATTTAGGCTGAGCCCTGGTTTAGTTCACCCACTTACCCAAATCTACACTTGGCTCTGTGTTTACTGTAAGTGTTCACTAAATTTTTGTTGAATGAGTGAACAGAAGGCACTAAATTTGTAGGAAGGTAAAATAAAGGCGGAGAGCTAGTGAAGCCACACAGATGGGGAATTTATAATGAATCAGCCAAAGCCCAGAGCAAACAGATGATACTCTCTCAAACTAGAGTTGTAGCAAATTGAGCTGGTTGTTTAGGTTTCCTTGATTGGAAACTAATCTAGGTCTGTTTCAGCTCTTACTGTTCTTAGGCCGACTTTCCAAAAGACAAATTCATTTTTATCTTAGAAACCCTCTTCCTGGGCTACTTATGCCTTGTTAATAAGATGGGATGGCGGTCTGTCATTTTGGAAAAATGGTATAAGAGAGGATGTGATAGTTGTAATGTTTATGTGTGTATTTTTTAGTATATCCGTGTATATTTTCTCATTTTATCGTCTTAATGACATCGTAAACAGTACAGGTATCATTATCCCATTTCCCATATGAGACAACTGTGTCAGAGAGGTTTGTTAAAGTGGCAATGACAGAATTTTTCTAGTTTAGTGTTTTCTTTATATTGGTTATGATAATTGACATCACTTACTGAATATTTATTATTAAGCACTACCCTTAAATTTTGTATAGCCACATGGTTTTTCCCCCTTACGTCCTTCAGTCTTGGCTCAGTGTTCCTTCTCAGTGAGGCCCTCCTTGGCCATTCACTTATAAATTTATATCTTTATTTAAAAAAAATTGTAATGTGTGATTATTTTTTGAGAGAGACAGAGCATGAGTGGGGGAGGGGCTGGGGGGGTGGGTACAGAATCTGAAGCAGGCTCCAAGCTCTAAGCTGTCAGCACAGAGCTCAACGTGGGGTTTAAACTCACAAACCGTGAGATCATGGCCTGAACTGAGGTTGGACGCTTAACCAACTGAGCCACCCAGGAGCCCCATTTATAAATTTTTTAATTACACCCCTCTTCTTACCTCTGTTTTATCTCCTTATAATTTATCACCTAGGACTTCTATATATGTTTATTTTTCCTTATTGTATATATTTCCTAATAGAATATAAACCCTATGAGGGCAGAGCTGGTTCATTCCTTGATGTGCCCTCAGTACCAGGAAAAAGTATCTACATGTAGTATATGGTAGGTACTCGGTAATAATTGCTGCAGGGAAATAATAATCCTCAAAACAAGCTCTATAGGGTTTACTGACAAGGAAAATTATGCACAGGTAAATACCTTGCCCAACATCACTTAAGAGGTTAGAGAACTTGATTTTGAATTCACGTAAATTTAGATCCAGTGCTCCACCACGTATTTTCCAAATTTTGTTTTCCTAAGATATGGGAAAAGTACTACAGAGGCTGTTGTAGAATGTAAGGGATGAAGTTCTTTTTTCTCTCCATTTCTTTCTCTAGCAATTCACCCTCCTTGTTTGATATATTGGAGTTTAGTATACAGTTGTATTTTTAAAAATGGTCTATCCTTTTAAAAAAGGAAAGCTCTACAAACGATTCAACTACTTCATTCTGCTTTCCAAAAATAATCGTTGAGTCTGAATTTGTTTTAAAAGAAATGCAAAAATACTGTGATTAGGAGATACTCCCTCAACTTTGGAAAAGGTAAGAAAATATTAAATAAATGTTCGTATAGCAGAGAGAAAATTTTGTGGTATTTGTACCTCCTCTAAAAATAAACTGAGTGCAGGGACCTTGTTAGAATAATTGTGTAGTGCTTTATAGATACTGCAAATGAATGGATAAACTAGAGTATGATCTCTTGAAGGGGAGATTCTGAGCATACCTCTGGTAAGTGGTAGGCAGTTAATGAATTCAGCAAACATTTGTTGAGGACTTACTATATCCTTGGCATTGTAGGAAGAGAAACAAAGAGCTTATCTCAAGGACACAGTTAAATCACAGGAGACATGTGTTCATATATTTGGTGTATCTTGATAATCTCTTGCAGGTGATGGCCCCAAGGACAGAAATGCCCCCTTTGGGAAATATCTTTCTGATTGTATTTATAAGAGACTGAGCGGTGGTCTGAATAGATTATGGATCGCATCTAATGTGGCAGTACTTTCCGTTCAAATTATGTATTTTTTCTAGAATTCTAATAAATAAGGGTGGGTGCAAGAACTGGTATGTACCTAGATTTTGTTGCCTTCGGGAAAAGGTTATTTGACACGACAATTTGTGTTCCTTGAACAAATACTGCTTAATGTGCGTTATCTCATTAAATTTTTACTAAAACTTGGTGATACAAATACAATTCCTCTTCCTGTTGTAGAGTTGAGGAAACTGAGACTTAGCTATTAAGTAATTTCCCCAAATCGATCTTGAATTAGGTGATATGACCAGGATTTTAATCAACGTGTTCTGATGTTGCTTTTCATACTAATTCCACTGCTGGTTTTCTGTAGGTCTTCAGTATTTTAAAAGGAATACTTTCCCGAAAGTATTACATATCAAGCAAAGTAAGAAAGGAGTACGTCTAGGGGCGCCTGGGTGGCTCAGTCGGTTGAGCGACCGACTTCGGCTCAGGTCATGATCTCACAGTTTGTGAGTTCGAGCCCCGCGTCAGGCTCTGTGCTGACAGCTCAGAGTCTGGAGCCTGCTTCCGATTCTGTGTCTCCCTCTCTCTCTGCCCCTCCCCCACTCATGCTCTGTCTCTCTCTGTCTCAGAAATAAATAAACATAAAAAAAACTTTTCAAAAAAAAAAGAAAGGAGTATGTCTAAACATTGTAAGGACTATGATGAATACTTAGCTGCTGAACGAGGGAAAGATGGAGTTTAAATGCTCAGTTGATGCGAGTAAAACCATGAACAGGGTGCCTTCTGGACGGTTAGTGACAGTTCCTTTAAGTCTAATAAATTATAAGGATGTAACTTGAGCCTCGTGAGGAAGAGCATTATATTACTAATGGATCATCCTGCAGGAACATAAACAAGATGTAAAAATAAATGAAGTCTTTGACTCTTCATGTTCACAATTCATCATTATTCTGTTATGAACATAACCCTAAGACCGTTGGTTATAATTTGTGTCATGATGGAATTTCTGTTCGGCTTTTGGCTTTTTTTGTTTTGTTTTGTTGGTGGTGTTTTTTGTAAATGAGTACCCCCTAAATAAGACCTTTTAGCTAATGGAGTAAGTGGAAAAACTGCAGCTGTCAGGTTAGCACTCGGGATTAAAGTCTAACAGAGTGAGCTTCTCTTCTGTTACGCACAAGTAGGACTTGGTTACCTCTATGGCTTTCCCAGTGTAGAGCTTGGTTGGTAAAGCTTTTGTCAGTATAGCTTCCCTGGAGAATGTAGCAAGCCCTTCACTACCTCTCAGAACTCCTGGCTTTTCCCCCGGTGTGAAGTTCTGACAATAATCAGGGATACTTGGGGAACTGCTCAGCTTATTAGGGTAAAACAAGATGGCCCCGGAGAGAGAAAGCAGCTTGATGGCTGCATAACTCAGTACTTAATAAACAAAATTTTGGAATTTGAACTATTTATCTTGTTTACATTTTAAGGAAAATATGCAGCATATGTTCCGTATGCTTGTACATACTTGGAAGTTAAAATATGGCTGTATGCATGCATGAAAGATTTAATTCCTGCACCAAATATAGACCAGCTGGCTTCAGGCATACATACTGTACCTTAGCCAATGTATGTGCCTGGTGTTGAGATAAGCTGAGATAATCCCGCTTGCACACATACACACCTCACGGGTACACACACATCTTATATAGTGTGCTTTCTTTGAACACCTAAAAATGCTATATCGTTTATACATGTGAATTATATTCTGTGCACATATTTATAGTTCATGTTTACATTTGTACATACACTTGTATCTCAGTGATAGAAAACAGAAATCTCTCTCCGCCCCCCCCCCACCATACACTAATATTTAAGGCTTAAAAATTCTAATTCTAGGTTTTTTGTTGCAGTTCTGGCAAAACCCAGAATAATCCATTTCCCAGTTCCTTTAATTCCCACACATTGTGTTCCCCCTGTTGAAGAGAGAGCAAATGAAGGGGTGGATACCCTCTCTCCTGCAGCAAAGGCAGGGAGGAGGTGTTGCAGGCAGGCATCACTGGAGAGAGTACTTTGTCGCCAGGAGCACGAGGGTGAAGCCTTTGGGGCAGGGCAGGAAAAGACATCGAAGCTCCCACCATGTCTGCACCTCTCCCTGCCCCAGGTTTTCACATAACCCTGCAATCCGTATGTGTGCAAATGCCTTCTTTCAGTAAAGCAGAACCTTGAAAAGTATAAGCCTGGGCTTTTTACTCAGACTTCCTTTAATTAGAAGGGAATAGACTGAGTGAAAGTCTTCATTCTAGAAGCCAGGAAGACTTCACCATGAGAAATGAACATTGCACTAAAAATGGAAACAATTAAGCCCCTTATACACACATTTCCAGTATCTGTAGGTTGGAGAGTACTCAGAAATGCTGGGGAGAAAAGTAGCAGCCAAGATTTCTCCGAATCCACCCAAAACTGCTGCTCCTACTAGAAAAATAACCTCAAATCATCTCCACCGGCAGAATGCACACACAGAAACTCAACCCAGAGTATATTCGAAAACCTGGTGAGACTCGTAAGAGCAGGGACCACCTCATCCCTAATCTGTTCCTTGGTGCAATAGGAAATACTTATGGTAATGATGTGAAGGAATTAACTGCTGCTCATATCAAGAGCTTCTGAATTAGCTAAGCATTTTGAAAATCTGGACTGATAAAATAACACATTGATGAAAATGGAATCTTACCAAGAGCTACAATTTTGTTTTAATATTAGAAGACCAGTCAGGTCAGGATCGTACTAAAATAGCTGTTCATGGGCATTCTTACTGGTTGTTGCTTAAGCAGTCTTTTGTCCTTTTATATGCTGCAAAGTACATGCTGGTTCTTCTGCAAAGTCATGGAGAAGGGTCACTGTCACATCGTCTGACACCGCGGTCAGGCACATGGGGGAAGGTGTTAGCAGTGAATCCTACGCAAATAAACAGCCAGTGGAGAGCAAGTCATGGCCTAAGTCTTCTGTTTGCAATCCTCCCTGTCATCAGATAGGGGATGAGAAGACCTTCCCAAATCCAACTGTGAGTTGGAGAATGATATCAGATGCAGGTTGGCAAGGGAACAGACAGAATAGTTCAGAGAAGGATCTAATAAAATTGTTGTGGTTGAGGCAAATATCCTCATTCCTCTGGTTTGGAACCCACATGGGAAACATTACTTTTTGTTGTTTCTAGTAAGTCCTAATAGCATTTCCCGCTAGCATCCAGGATTTACACCTCATTTAAGTGGTCTGTGTGAGTGTCGTGGTTGTTTCCTAATTACAACAGCAACAGCAAAAAACCTGTGCCTCTGTATCAATAATTACAGCTATATGCCTGCATTGTAAAGGCCGCTAGATCTCAGAAGCTATTTTGCCACTACTCCCGTATCTGGAAACTGAAGCTGAAAGTACCTTTTCTCTATTGAGATAAGTATGTTACAAACTGGCTTCACTGTTGGAAGGTAGGACCCGGGGAGTGTGCTCTCCTTCCTAAAGTTATCACACCGCAGTCAAAACTCCGATGATTTTGAATATTCAAGGCTAGTCTTCAACAGCTGAAGAAATCGAATGTTTATAAGATACTTTTTCCTGTACTGCTTTTCCCCCCTCGATTTTGAACGGAATCTGTGTTGTGGGAGTTGGTTACTCCAAATACGGAGTATGCTGTGCATTCGCTCGGTCTTGCACTGACTTACCTTGTAATGGGGGACTAGGAGAGACCTCCTACTTTATTAAGCTCTACTGTCATTAGAAGAAATAGGTATTAAGTCCTAAAATGGCATGTTACATAGTCCACTGGAAAGAGAAGTCAAGTTAATATTAATAAAGGAGGAAATAGAAACATCTCCTCCTCCCCCACCGCCATTATGTCTCAAGATTGTCTTCCCAAGGTTTGGATTTACTAAGTTCTTGGCAGGTCAAGGGTAAGAATGTGTTTGGTGGTAGATTTTTGTTCCCCTGCCAGTGTCCTCTTTCCACTTTGTTGCTGAGCTAATTGACACTTGCTGGCAAGTGTTTGATCGATCTGCTCTCAACGGGCTGTGAAGAAACCCTAAAACACTGTGGTCAGTTGGCCTGTTACTGGAGTTAGCTCACGTTTTGACTTTCATTTATATGGGAAAGACTTCCTGAGTCCCTGCAGCGTGCCAGGCTCTGGCCCAGGTTGCAGAGTTGGTTGGAGAGGAGGTGCTGTTTGTATTGGGTGTGGGGAGAATTGCACGGTCGCAGAGCCCTCCCAGATGATCCCCAGTGGCTCTAGTAGTGGTGGCCTCCTATTAGCTGAAATGCTTCTAAGCTACACCTGCTGTTGATAAGTTACACACAGATATTTGTACTCTATACAGGCTTTACAAAGTAAGAGTAAAGGGACTGGTTTTCTTTTCTTTTCACGATTGAGCGTGTCCTTCATAGGCCACCAGAGAATTCCTGAGTTCACAAACCCAAGATCTTTCTCCCCCTTTCTTCCCTAATTAACTTCCTGTGCAAACTTATCTCAAAAGTTATGAATTAAATATTAGAGGTTAGTCTCTGCTGTGGCTCCTGCTTCTCCCTCCTGCTCCCCATTTCTCAGCCTCTCAATTTTTTCTAAGGTCAAGAGTAGGCTGAACTTCTTGTTCCTTTGTAAAGGAATGGGCTGTAAACTTTGAAGGCCTGAGGACGTGCTTATTTTGGTTTTAAGGAACCTCAGCTCAGAGGCTCCTGTTACAGAATGAAGTGAGAAGTGGGTTGAAGCCTACCCTTCCCATTGTTTCTTTTTTTATGATATGGTTGTTAAGGGCAGAGTGGGGTGAAAAACAGGGCAAGAGCCCATTGAGCCCTTGAGTTGATAACCTTGGCTTTCAGGAGTGTTGGGTGTGTGTTTCCATGACTCTCCTGAAATACCTAACACAAACTGCTGCCCAAAGCAAACCCCATTATAACCTTTAAAGCAAACCTGCATTTTGCTTAGACAGAAGCTGCCACTCTCAACTGTTTCCCAGAGCTCAGCCTCTGGTTCTCTGGCATGTCAGCACTTGCCTTCTGTTTTTTCCATTGCACTCCTCCCCAGCTCAGCCACAGGGGCCCCACCTCTCACAGGATCAGGGTATGTGACCCTGGAGCCCAGACAGCCTTGCAATAAATCTTCCTAGTCCACCTGCAGCTCATCTGTCAGCGGCTGCCCTGCTTCTCCGCTGGATGTGCTATTCCCACACATCCGTCAGACAACCCTGAAGCCCCTTTGGGCCATTGGAGAGTCAGACTGGCCCTATTCCACCTATAGGTCTTTATCTATCTTGTCTTGTATCGTTGTCTGCCATGCCCAGGCTTTGCTCTACTGAGTGATTACAGGAAGCCCAAACCTAGTGGTCAATGGGCAGCCACATCACAACCATGGCTATTGGCCGTCAGAATCCCTTCTATGAACTGGTGTTCTTGTTCTCATTAAGACTTACTCCAGAGCAGCTGATATTACCCAGGATCGGGAAGTAGACAGGCCCAGAGTTTCTAATTGCCTTGAACCAGATATGAACAGTATTCCTAGTTTATCTGCCCTTTCCTAGAACTGGAAGCAGATTTTTCCAATATGGCAAATAGTGGTGTATTATATGAGGGCAAATGATTACAGTAGTGAGTGAACTCTTTTAAGTCTCTTCTAGATGCTAGGTACTACGTTAGATAAAAATGCAGTGTAGTGTTCATGAACATGGATTTGAGTATTAGCTGAGTGACCTTGGACAAATTATCAGCACCATCTACTAAAAATAGCATCTAGCAATTACTAAGAGCTGTTACAAGAATTAAAAGACTTCACATAATGTTGCACTTTCAAAATGCCTAACACATGGTCAGCAATCGATAAATGCTAGTTGTGATGCTCCTGGTTTGTTGGCGAAAGCGGGATCCTTACCTAGGAAAAAATGAACAATGTGAAGCAGGATATGAGGGGTCCAGCTCAGTTAATTCAAGGCGATTTTGGAAAAGAAGGGTCTGAGGAGGATTCAAAGACACAAAAATCGGGCTGGGACTGAAAGAATGAATTGAATTGAATTGAATTTGATCTGGGAAAGTTGAGTTTTCTGCAATTTGGGGAGTTTGTAGCACAGAGAGAACAGAGCTAGAGATTAGAAGAAATGGTCTCTGGTTTCTCCACTCACTCAGTGTGAGCCCGGGCACACCACTGAGACTAGATTTCCTGACTGTAGAAACAGGACAGGGAATACTTGCTCTGCCCAGCTCCTAGGGTTGTGGGAAGGCACATGTAAGACGAGTCACGTAAAAAAGGCAGAAGACCAGAATAAAAGTCCTCATTAGATCCTTAAGTTTAGAAAGAAGATCCTAGAAGGATCCCGAGTTACTTCAGACTGTAATTATGTAACCTGCAGGACACAGTGCTTTTAACGAGGCACTGACAACCCTAGCAAGGTCATAGCCCAGTGTTAACACATCCAGCCTGACTCTTTGTTCAAGATTCTCCAAAGTACCTGAGTCAGTACATCAAGTCCCCCAAACAATAACAACTACAATAATGGTTAAGTAACAATAGCAACAGTCAGTATTTGGCTCTTACGGTCGTTGCTCTGCTGACTCTTCACAGACCTGAGCCCTTTTAGTTCTCAAACAATATCATGAAGCACCTGTTATTATTCCCAGTTCAGAGGTAATTAAGTTGAAGCTTAGAGAAATAAGGTGCCTGTTCCCTTTAGCTAGTTAGCGACAGAGCCGGATTTAACTCCAATTTATTTGACTCCAAAGCTTAAGCCCTTTGTGCCATTTTGCTGTTAATCTAAAGGGGGGGAAATGTTCCCTCCTTCCCCTGCTGACCCTGTGCCAGGTTTCCTGTGGAGGATCAAGCATGCGGATGAGTTAAGTGAATAAAATGGTTAATGTTCAGGTAGCCCTTCTCCCTTCAATTAGAGCTCGATTATTGGAAAATTTAGACCCCACATTATTTCTGTATCACTATCACGTGCATTTGCTGCTGTCGAGACGGAGCTATAACAATAAAAATCCTTTGTGCTTATCATGGGCTTTCTATGTTCACTGTTTCATTGGAACATCACAGTAAACCCTTGAAAAGGGTGAATAGTGTTCCCATTTTACTCATGAGGAAACTGAGTCTAGGGGGAAGTCAACTCGCCCAAATTCCCAGCAGAAAATTGAGAGAGCTCTTACAACTGTCACTAATAATTACTGGTAGTAATGGCTAATTACTCATAGCTAGCAAGGGCAGAGCGTTTTTTTATATCCTGCATACGGTGTGCAACATGCAGCAATGAGGATGCTTTCCACTTGAACTTTGGAATGTGGCAGTGTGATGTTCAGAGATGTTAAATATTTGTGCTTGCATATACATAAAATTATTTCTATGTCACATACGCTTAAAGAACCAAATCCTGAAACTGCTGGGAAAAATAATAATTCTTGAGTAATAAGGCTGGAATTGAAAGAAAAGGGGATCAGCTATTAAATTCTTATCACGGCACAAAGGTTTTTGAATGTCAAATGTTAAACTCTTCTACATTCAATAGGAATTTTGCTATGAATCTTCAGTCCCCTAGGGTACCTTTCCTGTCTCTGCCTGTCAGCTTCATTGTTATGCATTTTAAATAAAGCTTTCCCGAACATTCAAAACTCCTTCTGAGTTTTAGGGAAAAGACATAAATAAAGTGTGTACTGTGCCTTTGCATTTTTGTTTTCTTTTACCTTTTTTCGAACTGTGTGCCTACCCCACCCCCAATCTTTAGAAGTTTAAAGCTAAGGTAAAAAAAAAAAAGACCTTTAAAAACGGGGGGCTCTGGGGAAGTATGCAAATGACAGAAATGTCTATGGGAAAATTAAGGGAAGTGAAATTCAGCAAGAAAGAAATTCATTGATGTTGTGATGAAACGTTGTCACTGGAGATGATGACAAATTAGAATCCGTTCCCATGGGGACCGGCGTGCTACCTACTGATCATTTGACCCATGGCTGAATGTTGGCTAGCCAAAGAATTGACCCAAAAGATGACAAGATGGTTTTAGTCCCGTTGCCTCATCAGCATTCAGGAACCCCTTAGGGATGAAGGGGGAGAGGATAAAGAAGGATAAAAGATGAAAGCTGGGCTGTGGAAAGAAAAATGTTTTTAATTACACTGAGGAGGATTGTGGGTCCACCTGTAGCTTTTTGTTAAGAAGTCCTTTGTTTTCTTCTGTCTGCAGGGATCATGGCAGGCTACAGACCCAGAATCTGTCTGGCCTCTTGGAAGGGTCTGTGTTGGTAGCTGGTCCTCTTTAGTTTAACAGAGACATTCAGGATTTAATCTCTCTGTGGGCTATCTTTACTCAAATGGATATTGTTGTGCTCACCGAGCAACCTGGATTTGGTTAGTATGCTGAAAGAGCTTGCTTTTAGAGTGAGAAAGAGAAAACTGCCCCACAGTGGAGCATGAGTTGAAGTTTCCACAGTGAGCCACTATCCCCTTTCCTTGTCAGAAGGGCACAGGGAGGTCATCTCAGGCAGTGGGGTTAAGGGAGGCCGGAGCACGACATGGGAGTCAAGGGGCCCTTAAGTTCCATATGCCTCAGTTTCTTCCGTTGTAAAATGGGAATTAACAACTGCATGGTACTGCCTCATGATGGCAGATAAATTGAATGAAAATCCAGCGTGGAAGATTAGATTGAATTATGAAACTTGCTTCTGAAAGGAAAAGAGCAGGGCATCCACTCTGTTCTCTTTCCGGGTTATGAACAAAGTTAAACACCGTGAAGTAATTGGAACAATTTTTTTTTTTTTTTAAGTAATTGGAAACAATTTAAGACCATTTGATGTATCTGACCTCATAGTGACAGGTAATAACAGGTTTTGTTTTCGGAGAATACATTATTTCAAACTTGGCCCTCTTTTTTTTTTTTTTTTCTAATTCATTTATTTTTGAGAGACATCGCGTGAGCAGGGGAGGAACAGAGAGAGAGGAGACACAGAATCCGAAGCAGGCTCCAGGCTCTGAGCTGTCAGCACAGAGCCCGACGCAGGGCTCAAACTCAGGAACCATCAGATCATGACCTGAGCCGAAGTCGGACGCTTAACCGACTGAGCCACCCAGGTGCCCTGGCCCTCTTTTTTTTTTTTTATACTGGTGGTAGAATTCAATTCTAAACCTCCACAAAGTCTTGACTTCCGTAGGAATTATGTAGAATTCTAGGTAAGTATTTTCAGAAGTCTAATTTTTATTATAAAGTAATGAGACTGTGCATGGCTTTTAGTAATCTGTCAAGATTTTATAGCATTTGTTAAAATGGATTTGAAAAGAAGTGGGAAGAGGGGGCTGTTAGTCTGTGGGTATTCCAGAGAGAAACCGTGTTGCACACAGGTTGCACCTTTGGCCCTGAAGTTAGAATAGGACTGTGTTTGGATCCCAGCTCTACTGCTTACTAGCTTTGTAAACTTGAGCAAGTTACTGAACATTCAGCTTCTGCTTCTGGAAAAAATGCAGATGTGTGTATCTCCCATGGTTCTTTGAAAGACTAAACGGAGACATGCTTGTGAAATGCTGAGAACAGTGCCCCCACATAGTTAGCACTCAACAAACGTTGGCAATTATGATTTTTTTTTAACAAGGCAAGATGGGGTTTCACCACGTGAAAGGCAGGAACTTCTGACCAAAGTGGAGGGGGGGGCTTGCATTTGAGACCTTTTGTTAAGGGTCATGTGTGTCTGGGCTCTGTGTGCAAGTTGCTGCATCCACTGAGGAAAAATGCAGCTTGAGGGGCGTTTGGGTGGCTCAGTTTGGCTGAGTGTCTGTCCGACTTCGGGTCAGGTCATGATCTTACAGCTCGTGAGTTTGAGCCCTGCATCGGGCTCCGTGCTGGTGGCACAGAGCCTGCTCGCGCTTCTCTCTGCCTGCCTCTCTCTCTCCCTCTCTCCCTTCCTCCCCCTCCCCCCATAAATACATATATTTAAAATGCAGCCCATGCTAACGAGGAGGCCGAAGGCAGACATTCCCAACTTGCCCCTGCCCTGCTCCTGCTTGCAGTGCCTCCCTCTGTCCCTTTCCTTCTTCCCTTCCCTTCCCTCACCACACACCCCACTGCAGGGAACTAACTGTTTAGTTCCACAGACAGCCCAGCAGTGGGGGACTCTGCACCCTGGCTCTGCGCCTTGGCTGGTTATGTTAATGAGAGTTTCATTCCTCACATCGGTGTGATTTGTCATATTTTTAAATGTCAAGTCACTACTGAAGCTTCTTTTCAGTTTGGTTTGTGTGGAGCAGATAGTGAATACACACAGGTTTTATAGACAGGATGGTTCTGAGTTTAGGTGACTGGCTTTCACAAAACCACCTCATTGATAGAAAATAATGATCCCTAAATTGTAGGATCCTTATGCATAATATGTGGTAACTGCCACTATGCAGTAGCTCTTAGACTTTTGTGAACAACCCCAAGATCTCTTTGCAACAGATACTACAGTCTTGATCGTTCTGATGGTATAGATGGAACAGTTGGATCTGAATGGCTTTGTATAGCTCAGCCTCAATATGTTTATCTTGGAGCGGAATTCAGCCTATCTTGGGTGTTCAAGTTACGTGTTGCTACATAAAAAAATACCCCAAACTTAGTGGCATGAACAATCTCTTTATGCTTGTGTATTCTGTGGGTCAGGAGCTCGGGCCAGGCAGGCAAGGGTGGCTTATCTCTGCTCCATGATGTGTGGAGCTTCATCAGAGGAGACTGGGGGCTGGAATATTCTGGAGGCTTCTTGACTCCTCTCTGGAACCTGGGCTGAGGTGACCTGAAGGCTTGAGCAACTGGAGCTGCCAACCAAGCACTTAACTGTGGCCTCTTCATGTGTCTTGGTACAGCAGGGTAGCTGGAGAGCATTCCAAGGGAGACCTGCGGAAGCTGCATGGCCCTTATGACCTCGCCTCAGAAGTTGCATGGTGTCAGTTTCTCTATACTTGACTGGTAGAAGCCATCATAACTCTACCCAGATTCAAGGAGTGGGTGGAGAGAGAGCAGGGACCCCCACCTCTTAGTAGAATGTTAAAAAAAAAATTGCTTGGGGCGCCTGGGTGGCGCAGTCGGTTAAGCGTCCAACTTCAGCCAAGTCACGATCTCGCGGTCCGTGAGTTCAAGCCCCGCGTCAGGCTCTGGGCTGATGGCTCAGAGCCTGGAGCCTGCTTCCGATTCTGTGTCTCCCTCTCTCTCTGCCCCTCCCCCGTTCATGCTCTGTCTCTCTCTGTCCCAAAAATAAATAAACGTTGAAAAAAAAAATTAAAAAAAAAATAAAAAAAAAATAAAAAAAAATTGCTGCAAATTTTTGTAAAACTGCTAAGATTATGGTTCTATCTTGGGATGTGTTAGAGCTTCTGACTTCTTACAGGGAAGCAAGCTGCATAGTCTCTATTGCAACGACTTTGCCACTGTAGAATGAAAGCAGCCATAAACAGGTAAACAAATGACTATTTCAGTAAAACTTTGCAAACATCGAAATTTGAATTTCCTGTAGTTATTATTAACTATAACAAAATACCTTTTTAAAAAAAAGACATTTAAAAATAAAAATCATTTTTAGCTCATATAAAAGTAGACAGTGAGACAAATTAAAATATCCTGATTGGGGAGCCTGGGTCGTTCAGTTAGTTAAGCATCCAACTTCGGCTCAGGTCATGATCTCACGGTTCATGAATTTGAGCCCCGTGTCGGGCTCTGTGCTGCTAGCTCAAGGCCTGGAACCTACTTCGGATTCTACATCTCTCTCTCTCTCTCTCTCTCTGCCCCTCTCCTGCTCACTCTCTTTCTCTACCCCAGCCTCTCAAAAATAAGTAAATGTTAAAAAAAATTTTTTTAAATAAAATATCAGGTTTAATTAGATCTTTGTTCAAAGATAGAATTTTCCCAATATGTAGAAGAAATACCAGGTATTTCTCAGATGTTTTTGTGTGTGTGTGTGTGTGTGTGTGTGTGTGTGTGTGTGTTTGAAAGAAAGACAAAAATGATCACAAATTGCATTTTAGAAGTGAGTTTGTGAAGATCTTATTTAAAATTTCCTCTTTATTTTTTATTTTTGAGAGAATGTGAGCTGGGGAAGGGTGAAGAGAGAGGGAGACAGGGGATCCAAAGCAGGCTCCGAGCTAACAGAGCAGTGAGCCTGATGTGGGGCTTGAATTCATGAACTGTGAGATCATGACCTGAGCTGAAGTCAGATGCTCAACCAACTAAGCCACCCAGGTGCCCCTAGAATTTACATTTTTTCAAGCACACTTTATCTTTATCTTGTTACAGAACATTTGTTGCCAAGCACAAGGAAGGGCTATATTCTTGGTATTGTAGGTGGAAAATGAATGATATTTATTTCAGAACCTAAAGAGAAAAGATAAAACGTGCTCTTCTTTTTTTAAATTTTTTTTTCAACGTTTATTTATTTTTGAGACCGAGAGAGACAGAGCATGAACGGGGGAGGGGCAGAGAGAGAAGGAGACAGAATTGGAAGCAGGCTCCAGGCTCTGAGCCATCAGCCCAGAGCCCGATGCGGGGCTTGATCTCACTGGACCGCGAGATTGTGACCTGAGCTGAAGTCGGACGCTTAACCGACTGCGCCACCCAGGTGCCCCTAAAACGTGCTCTTCTTGATGGAGTTCCCAGAAATATATATTGTTGCTATTGTTGTTTTTAAATAAGTAGTCCAAGTTTTTAAAGAGGGTATTGGTCGTTAGACCAAAAGATAAGGTTGGTGACTGGTTGTTTTTTTTTTTCTTTAATTTTTATTAATTCATTAAATATTTATTGTCTGCCTGCAATGCCAGGCAGGCGCTAAAGATAATGAGATGAACAAAAAACACAAGTAGTACCCGCTCTTACAGAGCATACAGTCTAGTGTGGGAACCAGACATTAAACAGATGACAGCATTAAAGTGTAGAGTATGTTATGAGGGGGGAATGCAGGGCACTGTGAGAATATACTTGAGGTTTTCAAGCTGGATCTGTTACCCTATCTCTCACCCTCAACTATCCATTGACTGTAAGAGTCTAGGTAAAAGGATTATTCCATTAGAGCACACTGTGGTTTCAAAACCAGCACAGGGGCGCTGGGTGCCTCGGTTGAGCGTCGGACTCTTGATTTCAGCTAGGGTCATGATCTCATGGTTCGTGAGTTTGAGCCCCTGGTCCAGTCCACACTGACAGCACAGGCCTGCTTGGGATTCTCTCTCTCTCCCTTTCTCTTTGCCCCTCCTCTGCTTGTGCACACACTCTCACTCTCTCGAATAAATAAACATGAAAAAAATAGCACATTTGCTAATAAGCACATTGTTACTTAGCATCCTGGCCTCCACCTACCACATGTCGGTAGCACTTTGTACCACATTTTAGTAACCAAAATCATCTCTAAGCTTTGTCGAATCCCCTCGGAGGCAGAATCACCAGTGGTCTAAATTAAGATGGGAAGTTAAACTGCATCTATACATTTTGTTTCAAAGACCTCAGCAAAAAAAACATAATTTTTTAAAATAAATGCTAGCTCAGGGATTAGAATTGCAGGTGGATTTGTCAATTTAGGGGGGCCTACAATACCTCCTCTGAAAATGGTGAGACAAAATGGGACAGCCCTTTATCGAATTAAATGTTACACTCATACTCTTGTTACGTGTAGAAATGTTTGTACCTTATAGTTTGTACCATACATAGCAAGGCTGAGAAGGTTATTTGACACTCTGAAAACTCCCAAATATCGATGGGACAAGATCGAATTGAGGAATTGGCTTGAAAATAACAAATGAAGATATCCTGATTTGGCTTCATGTTCTCAGCCTGTAAGCTATTGGATTCTGTGAGTTGATGACCCAAAGGAGATGATTAGTTCTCCTCTAGTGTGCTGATAATGAATAGCTCTACAAAACCAATTAGCTATAATTCTATCAGTCATTTCATTTGGGTAACATTTTGTTGAAGGGGAAGAAAAACAACACTGTTTTCCTTGGAGATCTATAATTAAGCTGTGATATTTGATGGGAACAATGGAAGAAAAAGCAGTATGCTTATCAATTTGCTTTTGTTTTTCCCACATGAAAGTAAATGATGATGAAGTGTTCTGTTCACAGCAGTTAAGAAAGACATTTGTCCATCTTAACGGTGTAACAGACCAAACAGGAGTATATTTCTAACTATATATTTTGTTTCATAGGGATGTCTACATTGTACAACTCCAGGGATTTGCCATTCACATGGAAGACTGTGAATGGTGCCCCCTGGAGTTTTGTAGCAGAAGATACTGAATGTCCTTTCCCTTTTTCACGTATTTTCCCCTTTGAAAATCTGTGTGAATCCAGAACCATGAATAGTGGATTGTTTTCTTACAGTCACTGTTGTTGCTTTGTAAGACCTAATGCCCACTGTCATGCTGACAATAATATCAATAGACTTTGTTTTCCTTTGTCTAATTAGACATTTTATGGATCAGTATTTTTCTGTTGAATTCAAGCACATGAGAAGTTCATAATGTGTCATTAGCTATCACAAGATGGCAGGTATTGTTTTGTTGTCTGAGTATCCTTCTGTGACTTCTGGGCATTTTGCAATTTGTGGTTAGTTTTACCTGAAGTTTAATACATGCAGCTTGTGACACAAATTAACGAGCTTATTAGAAAAAACACAGTTGGTTATTGCGTTAGGCTTTCGATTTATTTTGCTTACCCTTTGTCCCCCAGCTAGCCAAAAAAATCCGAGAGAAGTTCAATCGTTACTTGGATGTGGTCAACCGGAACAAGCAAGTTGTAGAAGCTTCTTATACGGCTCACCTAACCTCTCCTCTAACTGCAATTCAAGACTGCTGTACGATCCCACCTTCCATGATGGAGTAAGACTTTAAAAATATTTTTTTCTTGTTTAAACCAGGAATTGAATTGCTTTCCATTCATATTCAAAATGCCTGTGCTTGTTTATTGCAAAGTGAATAGTATTTCTATCTTAAATAAGCCTTTTGTCTTTAAATAGACGAGTAATTTTTAAAGAAGTGGGGCTCAACATAGTGTATCCAAGAAATTCCCAGACCTTCCCTGCTCACCTTTTTGTCATGTTGGAATTCAGTTTCAGAAGTATCAAATATTACTTGAGTACAAAGTTGATGAAGTCTAGAAAATTACATTTTGTCATGTGTCAACTAATGGGTCATGAATAAGCTAGTCTCATTGCTTCTAGTAATTCGCCTAATTTAAGAAAGTACTTTTTGTCTTTAAGAGTAACAAAAATTCCCACTTTTTTCTTTGGTAGTTTTAAAAATAACGTCTACACTAACGGGAAATGTGGCTTCAGATAATAATGAAACAGAATTAGTATCCGTATGGTTAGGGATATTTTTATTTATTGGCCTAGTGATATTTATATTTGGAGGGGTGTGTAGAATCATGTGATGCTGGAAATTGTTTGTAGTGGAAAGAACACTTAACTAAAGGTAAGAGAACTTAATTTTTACTTGGTCTCTAGCCGTGTGACCTTAATTAATTAATTATGTGCCTTTTCTGTCAGTGGATAATAATCTTTATTTTCTAGGGCTATTTCGAATGGCTAAAAGCTGTTAACATACTTTAAAGATTATGAGTATAAATGTTACCATAATTGGTATGTATTATTCCCCTCTTTGTACAGTGAGTGCTCTTGGAGCCGTGCAAGGGATAGATACAGCAGTTTTTGGTGGTTAAATGTTTTGCTTCCATCAGCAGTTTTTTACTTACAGTTTCTTGGTGGGGTATGGAGGTAGCAGGACATCCTTAAGTCATTTTATTCTCCTTCTTTGTGATACTAAGATGAGTCTTTCTCTCTGCAGCCTAAAGAGGCTCCTAGTCATTTACTCAACTAAATGGAAAAATGTATACAGTGTAGAATGGGACTGTCTGGTTATGAATCTTACCTAATACTCAGATGGTCTTGGGTATTTGATGTCTCAGCCACCCTGTCTTCCTCTCTAGAAAGGGAACAATAATGAATACTTCATACAGTGTTTTGAGTATTCAGTGTGATCAATTGTGAAAAATTCTCTGTAGTTCTGAACAAATATTAGCCCTATTACTTATATGCTTCCATATCACATGAACATTTCTTTTTTTATTAGGTATAATCAAAGAAGATGTCCTTTTTTGTAGTTGGGACATCAGTAACTTAGTGTTTTTGACAATTTCTCTCTTACCTAAAAGAAAAGGAGGGCTCACTTGGGTTTTGAACCAAAGAAAACATCATTTTCAGAACAGGGAGAAAAGCTGGTATAGTAAGGGAGAAATCCTTGAAGCTAGAATTACGCTTAAAACTGTGGTTGTCAACCGGGGGTGATTTCCATCCTCCTTTTTTCTCCCCCTTTCCCCTTGAATGTTTGACAATGTCTGGAAACATTTTCAGTTGTCACCCTTGGAAGGTGGGGAACAGTTACTAGCATGTAGTGTGTAGAGGTCAGGGATGCGTCTATACGGCCTATAATGCACAGGACAGAGCCTCCAGAACAAAGAATTATCTGGCTATAGGAGGTTTTCATAAATTCCTAAGTGGAACTATTGCTCTGGTTGAAACGAGCTGGAATCGATTGCCCTCTACCTGGAAATCTATCCCCTATGTCTTCCCATTACTGGCCCACCTTGTGAATTTCTATTAATGTTTCAAGAAGTAACTCCACAGTTTGCCTCTTTCCATAGCTTTCAAATACCTCCTTCCCCCCCCCCCCCTTTTTATTTCTCTTTGCCCCTGGAGGGATTCACTTCTCCCTCATCTCTGTTCCCATAGTAAGTTTGAAATGCCTCTATTACAGTATAGAACTTGATGTTATGGCAGGTTGGTGGTGGTGACTCTGCCTCCCCTGCTGTTCTGGGCAGGGATTACACTTCATCCCTTTTTACCCCGGCACCTGGCAATTGTATTTAATTACTACTTGTCAACATCTGAATTGAGTAAAGGGCTGTCCACTCTCCACGTGTTAAAACTCTGGGGGTGAGGGGGCGAATACTGAACATAATTAATAGCACAAAATGTGACACAGAGAGATCCTGTGGTTCCTCAAAGCAGAGAAATGTACCAGGTGGATGGCATCACAAAAAATTTATGTACTTTAGAAGTATGCATGTTATTTGATATCATTTGAGGGAATATCACAAGAAAATAAGACATTTTTTAAAAATTATTTTAATGTTTATTTTTGAGAGAGAGAGAGACAGAGCATGAGCAGGGGAGGGTAAGAGAGAGAGGGAGACACAGAATCTGAAGCAGGCTCCAGGCTCTGAGCTGTCAGCACAGAGCCTGATGCAAGACTCAAACCCACAGACCATAATAAGATCATGACCTCAGCCGAAGTCGGATGCTTAACCAACTGACCCACCCAGGTGCCCCAATAAGACATGTTCATAAAGAGAAGCTTGTAAAGAAAGTCATTGTACTGCCAGTTAGAGAATATTGTCAATATCCTAAATTTCTAATAGGGGATTGATTAGTCAAGAGAATTGTATCCCATCCATGAAAGTGAGATGGTGGGCGCCTGGGTGGCTCAGTTGGTTAGGCAACTGACTTTGGCTCAGGTCATGATCTCACAGATGGTGAGTCCGAGCCCCATGTCAGGCTCTGTGCTGACAGCTCAGAGCCTGGAGCCTACTTCAGATTCTGTGTCTCCCCCCTCTCTCTACCCCTCCCCTGCTCTCGCTCTGTGTCTGTCTCTCAATAATAAATAAATGTTAAAAAAAAAAAGAAGTGAGTTGGTGAGACACAGCCACACTGTACAAGAAGAGTATTTGGTGACTTGTGAAAATGGCCATACATACATACACACATTAAAAGTTTGGGAGGGGGGGCACCTCGGTGGCTGAGTTGGTTAAGTGTCTGGCTCTTGATTTAGGCTCAGGTCATGATCTTACAGTTTGTGGGATCAAGCCCTGTGTCGGGCTCTGTGCTGTCAGTGCAGAGCCTGCTTGGGATTCTCTCCCTCGGTCTCTGCCCCTCCCCCTGCTCACTCATTTTAATTAATTAATTAATTAATTAAAATACACCTAAAAAATAAATAAATGTTTGGGAGGACTCACATCAAAATGTATAGGAATAAAGATAGCAATTTCCATTTTGAATACGCAGAGATAAGGATTGAAGTCTGAGATGCAGACTAGGCAGATATTTGCCAAAATTCAGCGGTCTGCCTTTTGGTGAATATAACAACACATAAAGTGTAGTCTCTGCCCTCCTGGAATTTCTCATCTAGTTCAGTTTACCGTCAGGGACTTCAGTTGTAGTCGTGGCGGGGTACGTGCTGAGTAAGCAGGTTAGGTAGAATGAGAGGCTTTTCCCTCCTTCCGAGGTTGGATTTGTGCGTTGAATGTTGCATGGGCACTCTGAAGAGCCATGATGCAATCTTACCTCCTCACTAGGGGTAGTTGACAGGACCAACCTCTGTATGGGGTGAATCTTGCAAAACCAGGGCAGTTCTGACAACAAAGCTGGGTAATCAGAAGATTTACAGATGAGTAAAGAGGCATATTAAAGAGATATCTGATCAAAACTCTTCACAGCCGGGAGTGGCAGAGGATGACTACCCCTGGTAGAATCTTCCTGGCTCTGAATAGAGCTCACTTACCAGGGATCTGTGTTTAGGAGTTTTTGAAGTAACTCTGAGCTGATGCTTTTCTAGCAATTGGGTGAACACAAACACTTACTAAAATTATGAGACTCAAGGTGCCTGGGTGGCTCAGTCACTTAAGCAGCCAACTTCACCTCAGGCCATGATCTCATGATTCGTGAGCTTGAGCCACATGTCAGGCTCTGTGCTGACAGCTCAGAGTCTAGAGCCCGCTTCAGATTCTGACTTCCTCTCTCTCTGCCTTTCCCCTGCTAGCACTGTGTCTCTGTCTCTCAAAAATAAATAAAAAATAAAGTTATGAAACTTAACTTTTTAATGAAGATTCAAGAATGGGAAAGAGTTACTAGTAAGTTGTTGGGGTGAGCCATGATAGGAATCCTTTGCTGCCTTTGTTTCGGTCCCTCATAAAACACTTCGCTGCACCACTTTGTTTTGGTATCTTATTGAGCACATTTTCAGTGTGTATTTTAATCCCTCCAAAAATGTCTCCATTTTGAATCTCAGGGAGTTCGTGTTGGAGTAAAGTGCGGACAGGAAGAACTCCCAGTCTTTAGAAGCCATTTGAGGACATGACTAAACAATTTTTTTTTTAATGGTAGGCAGATTTGGTTTTGAATCCTACCTCTTTCACTCATAAGTTGACTTTGGGGAGTCACTTAATCCTGAGCCTCAATTTCCTCATCAGTGAGCTGACAGTAAGGATAGTCCCTACCTCACAGGGTCACTTAGGGAAATGTTTTTAGGTTGTAATTTCCTTCTTTTAGAAGTATGGGTATTATTCTCTGTGTCAGGACATACTCTTTTTTCCCTTATGGCAATAACAAAAGAGTCTTTTTTAAGATAATATACTTAAAAACTGAATTAACCTAAATGAAAATATTAAGTGAATGTGACCAAAATCTTGAAGCTGATAGATATGATAATGACTGAAGTTCCTGAAAAATGGATTCAAGGTCATTTCCAAAGTCCTTCCAAATTGTGAGATTTTACAGTTCTATAAAGTAGACTTTTTATGCCCCTGATGTATATCTGGCCACGTGCAAATGTATTAATACTGCTATTATAAGTTTAAGTAATTGACTTGCAATAAAGGACCTCCAGTCTGAGATCTGGATTTTGTCCGTTGTTTTTTGTTCTTTTTAATTTTTTAAAATGTTTGTTTATTTTTGAGAGAGAGGCAGAGCGCAAGTGGGGGAGGGGCAGAGAGGGGGGAATCACAGAATCTAAAGCAGGCTCCAGGCTCTGAGCAGTCAGCATAGAGCCTGACGTGGGGCTCAAACTCCTAAACTGTGAGATCATGACCTGAGCAGAAGTCGGAGGCTTACCTAACTGAGCCATCAGGCACCCCTGGATCTTGTCCATTCTTAAACATCTGGGCTCTGTAAACATTTTTTGACACCTAGCACTGGCCAGTGGTGCTCAAGGTATTTGCTACTAACATTTTAAAGGCCTGTGCCTATTGACTTTGCTTCTTCTCTAAAAGCATCAAAAATAAGGTAGTATTAGGACAATATTTTTTATAACTGATTTTAACGAATGGCTAATATTCACTTTTTGTTTCAAGCCTAGAATTTCAGTTTTGCTGACTTATAATCCATTTATTTTTCTCATAAAGGCTTGATAATGCATATTTTAACAAAATGCCCAGTTGTGAAGAGAGAAGGTCTTTAAAGTGTCCTATCATAGATTCTGAAGGTTTATACTATGTTGACAACAGAGAGAATCTACAAAGCAGCAGAAAATTGATTTTTCAGATAATTTTGATACTTTGCTTCTCAGGCTACTGAACTCCTCCTACTCAGGAGTTCTACAAGTTAATTATTTTATACAAGGCCTTGCATAGAGATTAGGTACTTTGTCAAGTGTTTGCTGAAGGAATGATCTGAAGAATTAACCTCCTCTAAAATGGAGAAAAGTTAATTTATGTCTTAATGTAAGACAAACTCATTTTCAGTGGTATCACTTAAAATAATTTTGAGAATGAGTTCAGTTACTCATGTAATTTAGTTAACAGCTCCCCTTGTGTTGTGTTGGGTTGCTGATGAGGGCACAGGAGAGACTGGGCTCTCCCCCAAGGAGTGCACAGACACACAAACACATAATTATCCTCAGGGACAATATCTGTCTACAGATGTGTTTACCTTAGCCCCACAAGATGTTTTAAAGGTTTTTAAATTTATAATTTTTTAAATCTGTTGCCAACACTTAAATTTGGGGAGATTACACATTTAAAAACTCCAAATTGCTGTCTTCTCTAATATCAGAAGATCTGGCAATAGTGGGTCCACATTCCCACTGGGCAGCAATCGGTTTGCATGAAGAATGGCTCCCCTTTGAGGACAAGGCCCACAATCTCCCTGACATACTGTTCCCGCTGGTCCCTGTAGGTTACACCCAACCCAGTCCCCTGACTTTGATCACCTGCTTGGCCCACACTAATACGTGAGTTTGTAACTCCTGCTCTAAAACGAACATATAATATTCATTAATTTGACTTAAGAAAATATCCTGTCCATACTCATTCTGTCAAATTTAAAGAATATAGCTCCTTTATGCATAACATTTAGAATATCTGTCCCTGAAATCTGGCTTGCCACAGAGATGGGGTTCTCTTGAGCACATCTGAACCTGTTGTTTACTCAGCAGGGACCGACCAACCCTTGGCTTTTATTATACAAACCAATCAATAATTTTATCTTCCATGTCTTTTAATCCATTTCTCTCCTCCCTCTCCCAGTTTCGTTTCGTTTCGTTTCTTTTCTTTTCGTTTCTTTTCTTTTCTTTTCTTTTCTTTTATCTTATTTTTAAAAGAAGGGAACAATGGTGAGGGTAAACTAGGAAGTAAATGCTACGAAGATGAACTTAGATTTTTATTTCTGTGTCTCCAAGTGGGGTTCAGTGCTTTTGACCTCACTGAATTAATGCTTGTGAATTGGTTAATTGTGGTGGGACTTGTTAAGGCCTCTAGGCCAGGTTTGAGATGAGCAAAGCAATACTAGAATGAGCTAGAATAAGCAAGCAATTGTTTCTAAGCCTCTTGGAAGCCAGCCACCTACAGCTAGACTTCAGCTCTATAGAGAATTCTCTCCTACCTATCAGGGCAGACTTAAAACTTCACTGATTCCAAAAAGTGAAGAAACTCTGGGAAATATTGTCAAATTAGATTTCTGGTATTTTTCAAGGAGCTCTTTGAGTTGGAGCATCCACTGGGATTGAT
This sequence comes from Felis catus, assembly GCF_018350175.1. Taxonomy (NCBI): domain Eukaryota; kingdom Metazoa; phylum Chordata; class Mammalia; order Carnivora; family Felidae; genus Felis; species Felis catus. The sequence continues at coordinate 53,236,733 of NC_058375.1, forward strand.
GTAGTCACTGGGGAAGACAGGGTATGACTCCTCTCATTTTCTGAGAACCCAAATTTAATGCATCTCTGGCTGCCACCCACTAGAACAGTAGGATTTCAAGAGTCAGGCCTTACCACAAATCTGTTGGGGATATTGTGCTATAGGTAAAGCAACCAGCATAGGTTCTGATGCAAGAAGTACAAGCTCATGATTGCATTTCTCATGAATAGCCATTGCTGTAAGCCTGTTAGAGTTCTCCAGAGAAACAGAACTGATAGGAGAAGATATGTGAAAGAGAGGCAGAGGGGGCGAGATTTATTTTAAGGAATTGGCTGGCATGATTTTGCAGATACAAGTCTAAAATCTGCAGGGTAGCCCAGCAGTCTGGAGACCCAGGAACAGTTGCAGTTCCAGTCTGCTGGCAGAATTCCTTCTTGCTTGGGAGGTCAGTCTTTATTAGGACCTTCACCTAATTGGACCCACAGCCCACTGACTTAAATGTTGATCTCATCCCAAAACTCCCTTCACAGAAAAATCCAGAATAATGTTTGACCAAATATCTGAGGACCCTGGCCCAGCCAAATTGACACATAAAATTAACTATCACACACTTTTAGAGAAAGGATAGAAAATTGAATGGCAAAGCCTACTACTGAAGTTAAATTTTTTGTTAACACTCACATTTAGATTGGAGGATGCCAGATTATTACTCTCTTCAAACGTTATATTGTGTCCTACTAGACTGCTTCTTTTAAAAAGTTAATAATGCTCATGTTAATAGCTGCCTGGAAAGGAGTGCAGGCAGCTGAGTAAGTCTTTTTTCATGTAAATTGGTTGTATATCTTGTGGTATGATTAGATGTGCAAATTCCTATGTTCCTATGTTAAGTTCAAATATTGTTGACACTATAGGAACCAGAAATAAGCTACTTAGAGAGTTGTTTTTAATTTTGATGGTTAACATGCTGACCCATAATGTTCAGACTCCTAAGCTAGGATCCTTTGGATTCTTTAGGGACTTACTAGTTTCAGGTCAAGGTTTGTGTTTGCCTTTTTTTTAAAAATTTTTTTTTTTAAACGTTTATTTATTTTTGAGACAGAGAGAGACAGAACATGGACAGCGGAGGGTCAGAGAGAGGGAGACACAGAATCCAAAACAGGCTCCAGGCTCTGAGCTGTCAGCACAGAGCCCAACGCGGGGCTCAAACCCATGGACCGTGAGATCATGACCTGAGCCGAAGTTGGCTGCTTAACCAACTGAGCCACCCAGGCGCCCCTGCCTTTTTTTTTTAAGCTGAACTCAGACATGAGCCTTTTTAATTTTTAAAAGGAGGCAAGCCTCTTTTTAAATTGTTAATTTTTAAAATAATCTGCCTTGAAACACCTTAAACAGTGAAGACAGTTTTCCTTTAAGTTGTGAGGCAGTTATATCACTGTAGTACAGTACTAAGACTGGATGGACTTTTGCTCTTCTTCGCTGTATCATCTTACAAAGTTCACGTAACTTTTTTAGTTTACAGTTTTCCTCAGCTGTAAAAGGAGCAGTTCAGACTATACTCCAGAGGCCTAGCTCTCAAGATTGATTAATTTCCCTCAGCCTTCTTAGAAGGTTTGTTTTTAACTGGAGCCATTTGACATTATAGGCAACTTTTCCTACTGCCCAAATTTGTAAATTCTAGATTTCATGAGAGAATTTGTTTTCATCTTTTTGAGAACTACTTAGGGGAAATAAGGTGGTATTATGTAGCCAGGCTTATAGAGGTTAAATTATTCATTCATTAAATCATTTAAAAAAAAAAAACATTTATGGAATGATTTATGGAAGAAGCATTTCAGCCTAGTATTGAAGTAAGAAGGGGATTTGAACATATAGGAATATGGAAGAAGAGCTTTCCAGGAAAGAAAGGACCATCTGAAAATGGCCAAGAGCACTGAAGAGTACATAGTGTCTGGAAAGTGATGAAAGGGCCATCTGAGAAGTTGGTTACTATCAGATAATAGAGATTCTCAAAGGCTAGACTGAAGAATTAAACTTTATTCAGGAGACCATAGGCACTGTAAATGAAGTCAAGGACAATTCTTCTTGTGTTTATCTTTACTGTCTGACACAGGGTAGATGCTCAGTAAATAACAGTTGAATGAGAGAATTAAGTATTTTTGAGAAAGGGAACGAAATGAAGATCCCCTTTAAGGGGATTTTACCTGTCGACCATGTAGCAAGTAGAAGACCTAGTTTGATTGCATTTATATAGGCAAGGAACAAGTGGGGGCATGAATATGGCTATGGGCACCCACTCTCTTGGGTGTTGAAAGAGGGAGGAACTAAAGGCGATCAACTGAAGTTGATTCTAGTAACTGTGAGAGTGGTTGATTCCAGATTCTAAGTTTTATTTGTACATCGTATGCTCTCTCATCTTTCTTTTTAGTTACATTTGAGTTCAGGGACCCAGTCAGATTCAACACCTTGCTTGAACAAGTCTCCATTAAATATCTGCTGAAGGAGTTAGTGCATGGCCGCAAGCCTGATTTCGTCTTTAGGTTTTGAGTACTGGTAGTAACGATGATAACAGAATTATTGAGCTACTTTACCTCTAGACAGGAAATTCAAATACCTTTATGGCCATTTATAATAGTTGTTTTCATCTGAGTGTTACTTGATTGTTAGAAGCTCTGTTAGAAAACTTAAGTTGATGTTGGCCAGATTTAATCATTAATATAGTAATAATAGATATGAATAATTACTATATAAAAATAACTGGTTATATGTAAGGTAAATTTAAAAACGTGAATTTTCCAAATACCCATATATATCATTTTCACCTCATCTGGATCCTGTTCGAGGCAGCTAATGTGCAAGACATTGTACTAGAAACTGTCCGAAAGACAAAGATGAATAAAAACAGTCCATACTTTCAGGAACTCACAGGCCATTAGAGTAAGCTAAGCAGACTGTGTCAAGTGCCATGAAAAATCTAAAGTCTCCTTTAGAAGAAAAAGAGATTATGAACAGAGGCCTGTGAGCACTCAGTCTCAGTAGAGAGGTGGTAGTTGAGGCCCTGAAGAGTGGAACTCCTACAGATCTAGGAAAGAATGCTGCAGATGAAAAAGAGCGCGAGCATCATAAAGAACCGAGCATGCAGAAGTGGAGGACAGAGCTGGAGTAATGGATAAGAGCTGTGCTGGGCTGGGCTCAAAATCCTTGGCCGACTGGACAAATTTTTTCTCTGTAAACAGTAGATTTTAAAGAAAAGAAAGGCTATTGTCAGTCTGAGACTTGGGCAGGTTAATTAGTTGGCAAAGGAGGGATAAGTTGGGGTGGAGAGGCAAGTTGCTGGTCAAGTTGGGCCATCCTAATCCAGGAGAAAAGTAATGACACTTCAAGATGTCAGCTAGATTTCATTGGAGATTTAGGTGCAGAGAAAGATTTGAAAAGACGGTTTTAAATTTTAAATCGAGCATCTCAGCAGATAGAAATCTATTAATTAGAAAGTGAAAATAAGAGCAAAAGATTTTTTTTTTTAATAGGTAGGCTCTATGCCTAATGTGGGGCTTGAACTCCAGACCCTGAGATCAAGTGTAGCATGCTTTACTGACTGAGCCAGCCAGGTGCCCCAGCAAAAGATTTTCAAGAGGAAGATGAATTCAGTTGGAACATGCTGATTTTGATTTTTGAGTTGCACACAGATCATTCTGGGGAGGTGTTTGGTGAGGAGTTGAGATTCTCCTGTAGCATCATTTTATTTTCATCCCACAAATATCCCCCTCCACCCACAGCTATGTTATATGCCATGGCAGTTCAGGAGAGAGGGCCAGGTTGAAATGTGTAGTTGTATGTGATTTTTTTTTAATGTTTATTTTTGAAGGAAAGAGAGAGCGTGAGTGGGGGAAGGGGAGAGAGCCGGCCCGAGGAGGGGTAGACCAGAATCCGAAGCGGGCTCCAGGCTCTGAGCTGTCGGCACAGAGCCTGACACTGGACTGAAACTCATGAGCTGAAGCTGATGCTTCATGACCTGAGCTGAAGTCAGATGCTTAAGCGACTGAGCCACCCAAGTGCCCCAAATTGTATAGTTTTAATGTTGTGCTGATACATAGTTAAGTTTTGTTTAAAATAAGATTTCTAGGCATAGTAGCTGACCACATGTGTGCAACTCCTATTTTTCCCCACTTGTTTTAAGGTAGTACACATGAAAAAAAATGATGTAAAGTATCCCTGTACACATTTTCTTATAATAAGAATTATTATGTTCTTAAGAAAAATAAAACATTGTGACTTAGCCAGGTGCTTTTCCATTTATGACTCTTGCTGTTTTGTTCTTTCCATGTCACAAGGTCAAACAACATGACAAGCATGGTCCTTAACAAACTGAGTTTAATTTTTATTGCAGATCTTGTTCTTTCCCCCAAGAAGGTGTGTTTTGTGTTTTTGCCCTTAAAGTGCTATATGACCCATCTTAGCCTTTCAAGTTGTTCTCCCTTATCTCAAACTTTCATCTCCAGTCCTTTTAAAAATGATTACTACCTGCAGGCAGGTGAAATGTTACAGATACTGTCTTTATGAATATTAGCATCAGAAGGACTTCACTTGAGCTCAGAATTCAACAAAGATTTTACAGAATGTTTTACATTTCAGAAGGCCAACTAAGTGACATTATTTAACTTATGTAAGAGTTACATATGCTTATACTTCAGTAAAATACTTTCTTGGGTTTTACTCTTATAAGTGTTGTTCTACTGGGGAGCCTGGGCGGCTCAGTAGGTGGGGCTTCCGACTTCACAGGTCATGATCTTATAGTTCATGGGTTTGAACCCCGTGTCAGTCGGGCTCTATGCTGACAGCTCAGAGCCTGGAGCCTGATTCAGATTCTGTGTCTCTCTCTCTGTCTCTCTCCGCCCCTCCCCCACTTGCATTCTGTCTCTTTCTCTCTCAAAAATAAACATTAAAAAATGAATGTTATTTTACTTAGATTATTCAAATGATCTTAACAGCTATCTGCTCCTCCCCACCCCCATTGTGCCCATGAAGAAGCAGGCTCAGAGGTTGTATCCAGGCTCAGGGAGCAGGATTTAGAATCTGGGTTGCCTGATTTCAAATCATTTTTTTTAAATGTTTATTTTTGAGAGAGAGAGAGAGAGAGAGAGACAGACCGACCAAGGATCCAAAGTGGGCTCTGCACTGACAGCAGAGTCTCCAATGCAGGGCTCAAACTCAGGAACCGTGAAATCATGACCTGAACCAAAGTCAGATGCTTAACTGACTGAGCCACCCAGGCGCCCCTGACATCATTTTTTTAAATGACAATATTTTGACCTGTGGTAAAATTGGAATGGCTTAGCTGCCAATTGAAATGCTAAACTATGTTTTCCTTCTTAGAATTTCACTAGAGGCTGTTGTATGACCCTCTGAAGTTTCTAAATTGGCTGAATGTAAATCTCCCATAGTCTGGTTAGTTTGTTTCTCAGTGTTAAAACCGTGTTCCTGCGGTAATTTATGTCCTTTCTGTCCATGTGTGTGGTGGTGGTGACAGGGGGATAGGTACCTGTACATTTAGGACTGTTGATGAACATCCTCCCAGCAGAAAGCACACCTGCATCTGGGTCTGCTGAAAGTCCTGCTTTCTGGAGTTTTCCTTGTGTGACCTTTACTAAAAGAAGGGAGACCTGCCACTCTGCTTAGAATACTGACCTTCACCCATGGCCTTTTGCGGATTTTAGGGAGAGAGTTGATCCTGTGATTTTCTTTTCTTCCTTCTCTCCTTCCTTTTTAGAAAATCTCGTCGCTAAAAGAAACTAGCTAGTGGACTCTACCAGCTTTAAGAAATCAACCCTGGGGCGCCTGGGTGGCGCAGTCGGTTAAGCGTCCAACTTCAGCCAGGTTACGATCTCTCGGTCCGTGAGTTCGAGCCTCGCGTCGGGCTCTGGGCTCATGGCTCAGAGCCTGGAGCCTGTTTCCGATTCTGTGTCTCCCTCTCTCTCTGCCCCTCCCCCGTTCATGCTCTGTCTCTCTCTGTCCCAAAAATAAATAAAAAACGTTGAAAAAAAAAATTAAAAAAAAAAAAGAAATCAACCCTATGATAACAAAGGACTAGAAATTTTCCTTGGGCTTTTTATATGTTTATTGTGCAAAAATATCACCGTGTCTTCAAAGAACGCCAAGATTTAAAAACCATTCTAAAATCTGTTTGGGGGGACCCTACTTTCCTAATAAGGTGATGCACACACAAAGCTTTATTAACTTACTGATATCATGTCAGTAATTCTTTTTGAGGATACAGTCCTAAGTATTCCACATCTTACATTTCCTGTTTCTTTTACAGGGAGATTTGGACAGGCCTCTTCCCTCTTCAGGGCCCATGTGCCTGAGAGATTAGGCCAGTTCATCTACAAGGTCATCTGCTAACTTGGAGATTCTTAGTGCTTCTCTTTGATGTCTGTGTCCTACCACTCACAGTTGTCTGCTATTTACGAAGGAAGAAAGCACACAAATTTCCAATCTCTAGTCCCAGGAAGTCTCCACCTCTTAGGTTTCCTGCATTTATTCATCCAGCAGACATTTATTAACTAATATCTTGCTCTTCACAGCCAACTCTGGGCCACAGGCTCTGGGGATAAACACAGGAAAGGGTCTCTCTTTGTGTCTTCTTAGCAAGGGAGGGAAGTGTATAAATAAATGTACAGCAACGTGAGCCCTTCTTGGAGGTCAAGTTGGCAGGATGGACATGGGCTGCAGAATAGCACGATGGGAACCTTTGGGTCCCACCAGGCCTGTGTCCACCTGCTTGTGTTTTGGGTTTTTTTTTGGGGGGGGGGTTGTTTTTTTTTTTCCTCCAGGTTCCCTTCTTTCTTCTTCATGCACCCCTGCAACAACCTGGTGATGAGGAAGATAAGGATAAATGTTTAATATGGTCATGGATCCACTTCCAATTCCCCTAGATGTCACCTGTGCAATTTTTCAAGCTTGCGTGAGAAAGTGGATTAAATGAATAATACTGCCATTTTGAATCTAGCCAGGAGACATACAATCACAGCAGGGCCTTCTCTCAGCGATCTGTTGTGGTGGGAAAATGGTGAAAAAGAAATGGGCCTGGTTTGTATGATACTTAGACTTTCATAGAGAAAGAGAGACTTTGTTGCTCTGCAAGCCTTACCTTGCAAGGGTGTTTGACACTGGCCATGTTTCTGCTGTGGCTGAGTTGCTGAAACCTGAAGGTTTAATCCTTAATACTGATAAGAACAAAAAGAATGTGACTTATCTCCCCAATCTCTGCAGAGATGGAAGGAAAAACCATTTCTCGGACCATGATTACATGTTATTTGACAGCTTTTCAGTTTGCCCATTAATTTAGGTGTTTGAATAAGTAAACTCGGTTGGGGGCGTTCAAGTATCATTTACTTTATAAATGTGATAGTTCCTTTTTGAAGTGATCCTACTCTTACCCCTTTCTTCTACCATTCATAGAGTTTAAATATTTGCCAGTGCAGATGTTTGATTTTTATCTTAGCTCTCTCTTTGTTTAACTTTATTCTCATGGGTGGTTAAGTGGAAGATAAGGGGGTTCTTGTTTAATTCTTTTCAACTGGTGTTGCTCAAATATTTGGAGAGCAGACACTTCCCAGAAAGAATGAGCAGGAACCTGTTTGGATGGAGGGGAAATGATGTCTCCCTATCATGGCAGACCAGACACTGTTAGGTTGTTACTAGGACCAAGGGGTCTGGAAGACATGGTCACTTCCCAGGGTCCAGACGGTCTTTGAGAGACTCTGACAGCTGCTTACCGGTCAAGGGATTTTGCCTCCCATGCTTACCAGAAAGATGTGTGCTATTCCTAAAGTGGAGCTTGGTGGTTGAACAGCCCTAGCAGCAAGGGCCAGCCTTGTGTTGTCAATTCATTGGTGGCCTCACTGCGTCTGTTCCACCAGCTTCTGATCCAATAGCAGATTCTACTTCAGGAAGAAATAGTGGGATTTTTTTGTTTTTAATCTTTTGCACCTGTCTCGGCATTTTAGCAGTGATTAAAAACAAGCAAACAAGTAAAAAACATTCCCTAGCCCATTAGCTGTCATCATAGTTGCTTTGTTAATGGACTCAACTGGCAGTTTGAGCCTGGCTCTTCTGAGAGATCCTCGGGGATTTGCTTTTTCAATTACTGCCTTAAAAATGTGTCCGTGAGCAATACCGCATTTCACCACCACCCTGGGAATCCACACTGTGGGTGTGGTTTTTGTGTGCAAAGTGATAAATTGGGCAGGCTTCCTTGGAAATGTTGAGGAAAACCCAGGGTTCTGAGTGATTTGCCTGGCAAATCACCTTCCATAGGAAATTTAAACAAAGACCAAAAAAGAGACTCAGGAAGTAAATCCCAACTGGTATATGTGTCTCTCTCCTTTATATCTTTTTCTTTCTAAACTGGGACTCCACTGAAAAGTTGATTTACACTGTGAATCGTGGCTGAATGAAATCCAATTGGAACTCACTTGAACACTGTTTTGATGTAAGATTCAAAGCTTCTGCAAATTTATTTTATCTTCTACATTTGCTGATCTCCTGCTTGTAAATCCTGTTGAAGGAGAATAAAAATGACTGCAGCCTGATGGGAATTAAATGTCTGAAGTTCAAAGCAGTTTGCACATCAGAGCAAACGTCAATCAAATGAACATCTTGCAAGCCAGGCAGGGAGTGAATTTCTCCATGGGGAAGAGATCAAAGTGGGAGTCACAGTTCTGTTTTCTCCCTCGGGATGCAGTTTCGATCAGTTGTTCATGAAAGTAAATCCAGAAGGAAGTTTTTTTTTTTTTTTTTCCTTTTCAAACTTACAGGCATAGGAAAGATAGAATTATTTGAAACTAAATTTCAGGCGCTGGTTTTATCTTATGAAAATAAGTATAGAAAGCAGTCATAATCCAATATCTCCTTTTTTTCAAGTGAGGGTCTATAGGAGATTTAGATAGGATCATTCTCTTATTATAAATTCGTTTTTTAAAGTACAGATATAAAGTTGAATTGCCCTGCTCATTTTATAGGAAAATCAATGATTTTACCAGTACTTGACCTTTTCCATAAAGCTGGAATACTATAAATGTGACTGGCAGCTAATATACTTCTCAATGAAAAATCTTGTAGGTAACCCTTAAGCATAACTGACATGTTTCTATAAAGTATTGTAAGCAGTAACTTTATGTTTCTCATAGTCCCCAAATCAGGGTGAGTAGTATGTTTCTTTTTATAAATAGTATTTAGAAGAGGCACAGGTGCATAAAATGCATTCCCATCGTAGTCAAGGCAACTGTTTCTCTGGGATCTGGAGGTGGCTAATATAACGGCCAAGCATGTTTTACTCCTGTGTTTAGAGTCCAGGAGGAATCTGGAGTCCAGAAGAGAAGATACTAGTGAGTGTGGGTGAGTGGAGGGTGAAGAGATAATCACAGGGTTTTTGCTCTTGTAACGATTTCTCCTAGCTGGCTCAGCAGCTTGGGACACACTGTTCTCCTGTATCTCTAAGCCCCCTGTTGACACCTGCTTCCTTACCTGACTGGCAGGTCAGCAGTCTAGGCAGAGACAGAAGCAGAGTGAGGTTTATTTCTGGGCACTTCAGTGTTAACCCAGCTGGGGAGTGTATGCTCTATGGCTGAGGTTCAGCATATGTGAAGGAACTCAAGACAACTGAGACGATTGAGAGACTGTTACCACTTAAAGAATAGCATCCAGGAGGAAAGAGAGTGGTTGACAGGTCTCTGAATTCTTTAAATATCAGAATGTGGGGGCTTACTAGGAGAAAATTAACTTAAAACCACCAGCATTCACTTCATTCAGGTTACCCAGGGAGCAAGAATTAAATCACGTTCCAAAATGAGGTAACAATCTGTTCATCCCTTCCTGCTAAACTTTCAGAACCCTCTTGTCCTTGAGCGAACAAGACACAAGTCAGATTGCCCTCTGGCTGGGGTTCTCCTGCAAGGTGGTTATTTAATGCTAAGACATCAGGATTGTTCTGTGGATTCCTTCAGAGAAAAGAACTTCTTCAGGTATTTTACATTTTATTTTTGGATCAGGTCTGGATCAGGTTTGGTCTCTGGAAGCCTGTGTGTTTGCACACATCAGTTGGGGCTTTCCTGAGCTGTGTTTCAGTGTTACGTCTTGTCCACATTTACAGTAAAACTACAGTTGTGGCATTGTGCATCCTGTGTTAACTGCCCTGAGAATTTTCAGAATTTGGTGCAGTTTTTTTTCTTGGTATTGTCTTCATTCTATGACCTTTGTTGTACATAAGCCATTTGTTCAAGGTTCTCAGAATGCCAGGGTCTTTCTTTCAGAGGAGTTTAGTACCAGGAAAAGGAGAAAACCGGTTTGAGCTGGCACCAGGTCTGCTGTATCTCTTCTCTGTGCAAGGAATGTACATGCTGGCTCTCCTATCCACTGACTCTCTTGAAACCCCTTGGATTTGGGAGGGGAACTTGAGGCTTTTCTAGAATGAAATAATAAAAAACAACTCCCTAATGGCCAATTTCATAGCTATGCCAGTAGTGAGCATTCACTTTATCAACAATTAGTAAAGAACACCTGCCTTTAATATTTTCTTCCTTTTCCTCTAAATCCTTATCTTTGTGAGTAGAGAACTCTTTCTCTGTAGCTATGCATTGTGAAGCCTTATGTTTAGCCTCTGTCATTTTCTATTAAGTAAAAAGCAAAGATTTCCCCTATGCCCTACAATCTTTCAGAGTAACCTTTTCCTCTGAGAGAATTGAATTCTACTTCAGCTATTTTAGATAATGTCAAGGATGATTTATTTGTTGATTTATTGAGATGTGTTGTAACGTATTCATTATGAAGGAGAGCTCAAGTGTATGTTTACATCTTGGTTCTGTTTGCTTCCCAGCTGCGACCTTGGGCTTCTTGATTTAACATTTTTGTGCCTCAGTTTCCAGGCATCAAATGGAGATGATAATAGTACTTTTCCTAGGCTTTGTGAGGATCACATTGAGTTTATCCGTGTGAAGTACTTGGAATATGCCTGACATACGATGAACACTTAGTAGCTGCTGTTACCATTACTAACCCATCCATTCGTAGTTCTTATTACTTATTAAATGCTTACCATGTGACAGGCTTTTAAGAGCCATTTTCTGATTTAATTCTTAACACAACCTTATGAAATAGGTGCTATTGTTATCACCATTTTACAGATGAGAAAAACAGAGGCTTAGAAAACGTAAGTTATGTGCAAGATGGAATTTAAATGCAAAGTCCAGTGCAGGTCTGGTTACTGCTCAGGTCCATGCTGCTGACCATGACATAACCTTGCTTTGCCACAGTGGCAGTGCCTTGTTCATCATAGATGTTCCATTAATATGACTGGGTAAAATACCCAGAGCTTTCCAGTGACTAGCTCTCTGCCCTTCCTCATTTGTCACCAATAAGAATCTATGGAATACCACACATTACCAACAGAGTGTTAGACTTGAGAGAGAAATACAGATCCTCAAGTAACTTTAGAGTCCCATTGGGGGAACTAAGACTTCTCAGATATGTGAAAAGGTTTTAGAAAGAATTGGGAGTTCAAGTGCCATGTGGTAGGATTTACACAAGAAGCCTTCCATACCAAAACCTTTGGCATCTCACCTCTAACTTGACCTGTCTTTATTTGATATATGGAAAAGGCAAAAAAATAAAAATTAAAAATAAGATAATTTGCTCGTTATAATGAGCTTGTGCCCTCTCTTTTTCTCTGAAATAGAATATTTTTTTTAAGTTATGGCACATGCTTTGAGATAAGATGGAGGTACTTGGCATAGAATGAGAAACCATCCACAGTTAGGACAGGACTTTCTGGGAAAATAATAAGTGAATAAAGACTTGAAAGAAGACTGGGTAAATAATCAAGAGAAACTTCGATAATTGCACTTGTCCAAAATGGTAGCCACTACTCAGTGATGATTTACATTTAAGTTAAAATTATACAATAGAAAATTTCATATGCTAACGAATTAAAAAACTCTTTAAAAATTTAGTGTTTAAGTTACATTAGGCACATTTCAAATGCTCAGCAACCACATGTAGCTACCATAGGGACACTGCAAAAGTAATACATTGTCATCACTACAGAGAATTCTCCTGGACTGCCCTGATCTGGGCCAGGGGTGAAACAAGTCTGGCACCCTGCCTGTTTTTGAAAATTAAGGTATTTTGGAACACAGCCATACTCCTTCTTTGTGAATGCTCTTTGGCTGCTTTCACACTACAGTGACAGAGTTTTAGCAGTTGTGACGGAGACTGTACAGCCAGCCCATGAACCCAAAACGTCATCGTGTCTTTTATTAAAAAGTTTGTGAGGGAATAGATTTTATGTGGCTATCTAGAGCTAGGCAAGCAGGTGAGTTCCTTGTATAGTGCCACTCCTGCGGCACAGATGTTGAAATGCTACGAGAGAGGGCTAGTGAGATTATGTTGCTTTGCCCGCATGCACACAGGCAGCTGCCGATGTATTAATTTCTTCTTTCCTCTCCATCTGTGGCTTTTGAGGCAGCAATCTCTTGTCTAGACAAATTGGAGCAGGTCCAAGGAAGAGCAACCACGTTGGTGAAGCAACTGTGTCCTTGGAGCCACAGTTGACAATGTTGATATAAGATATAACTCTGTACTGGGTTGGAGGCTGAACTAAAGGTCTCTTAAAATCCAGTTACTTTCTCCTTTGAGATGATATGTATCCAAACGAAACTGTTTAACTTTTGTTTTAGAACCCAACACACCACGTGAAGACCTAGTCCCCTTGCTTATACAATCAGTTTAACGTAATAATTCTTATATATTGTGAAATGGGATCGATAGGTCCTCAAAGTTCACATGAATAATTGAGTGGATCTTGATTTTTAGGAGTGTTTTTTCCGGGTCATATAGTTTCTCTACCTGTGTTCATGGAATTTCATTAATGGCATTTATAAATTGATGTACGTACACATTGTAACATTAATTTTAAAAACTCTAATTTCAGATTAAGTTAGTTTGGAGGGGGGACTCTTAGAAATTTCGTGAGTCTTATCAGTATATGAAATCCTAAATGAGTTATTTAGAAATTCAAAGTTTTTTTGCTTTTGTTACTTCTGGATTAAGTTCACTTAAAAATACTCATGGGGCGAATAAAAACTTGTAGGGAGTGTATGTGAATGAGATGGTACATTTTCCTCTTATTTTCTTGCAGATTGCTGTTTACTGTAGCAAATGAGCCATTGATTACACTAGTGTTTGTTGATCAGCAACTAGCCAGAGTACTTACATTGTTCTAGCCCTAACCCTAACATTGAACTACGACTGGAAATCAAAAAGGCTTTGACTTTATTTATATTATAGTCCAGGAGGTACAAGCTATGTGTTCTATACCAGGAGAGGAACTTTGTTCTCTCTCTCTCTTTCTCTTTCTCTCTCTCTCTCTCTCTCTCTCTCTCTCTCTCTTTTTTTTAATTTTCTTCCCTGGATAAGAAAACCAAGGTTCAGGAAAATTGAACAGAGCAGGGATTCAGGTCTAGATGTTGCTTAAGCCCCAAACGTTCTTTCTCCTTCATTACTCACTATTTTTGTTCTTGATCACTGGTTTTCAGATAAGATAATTTAAAGAAGTCTGCATTTTTAAAATTATTGTCTGATTTTGTCAAATCTGTTTTCTGTATGATTTTATCAATAGTGCCTCACTCAAATTCATTAGGAAGAGAATTGGGTCAAAGGATTGTTATTTTTTAATCTCCTTAGAATTGAACTTGACTTCTAAAGCCTCCTAGAAGCAGATGTTGTTTTTTCCCATATTGTTCTGAAATGATATTTTTTAATATTTAAAATCTAAATCACAATTTACTGTTTATGAGCTGGATATATACAATAAACAATACAATAAACAATATACTGTTTATTACTGTTCATATGCAGTATGAATTATCTTGTTGGTTTTTCTGAATTTAATAACCACTAAGTAAATATTGCTAATTCTATTGTTTCAGATTTGATGGGAACTTTAACACCAATGTATCTAGAACAATTAGTTGTGATCGACTTTCTACTACTGTTAATAGCCGGGCCTTCAATCCAGGACGAGATTTAAATTCAGGTCAGTAATCTCTTGGCTTATAAAGGTGAACTGTATTTCGCCACATTCACACTGAATAAATGTATTGCTTTAGATGTTATCCCTTAAGATTTGAACAGAAAATATCATATACTTAAAATTGGATATTTCTTTCTGGAAGTTGACACTTGGAAGAGGGAAAGGAAAAAGAAAATCCAGCTGAACTGTATTGAGTGTTTACTGTATAGTATATATATGGCATATACCTTGCTAGACTCTTGAATCCATTGTCTCATTTATTAGGACTTTTACACTCGTTATTTTAAAGGTTATTTTAGAGACCCATCTTTGCATTAGAATGTGCTGAATTTATATTCCCTATTTACAATTTTTAATTTGTTTTGGTGTTTTGGAAAGGATGATGAGGAAGCATTTCTAAGAAATGGTGCCAGGATGTTATATATTGAAGTTGCACTTTGTTCAAATGCAGTGGTAATAACTATTAGGGTACCTGTGCGTATATAGTTATATATAGTTCCAAAGGCACATAGTGTCTCTGCTATCTTGTCCTGGCATTCCAGTCTATAGTTCTCACCCTGTTTGTCTTGTTATGTACATTTGTTGATGGGCTTCAGAACCTAAAGGCTTCCCTTTTAAGAGTTAGAAATAAAATTTAGACATCACCTACCAGCTTCAATCCTCAGATTTTGCCAAAGAAAAATCTGAGGCTCAGGAGATCCTAAGGCTTCCCTTATTATTGGATAGATGAAGGATCTAATCCTTAAACATGAAGAACTGTATTTCCCAAATTCCAGGTCTCTTGCAGATATGTAAAACTCTAGAGAAGATAGAGGAACAGAATATTTACTTTTAGGACCCCATCCAGTCATGGTCCGTGGGGAGAGTTGTGGTCTTTGGGAGTTGTTGTATACACAAACCAAGTAATCTAAGTAAGCCTGGAAAGGAAGAACTATAAGCCTTCTGTTGCTTAAGGATATTAAAACTCCAGCTTCTGGCTAAACTAAATGATCAACCTAAATATGCCAAGCACATATTGTCTAGAGCAATATATAATGGATTTGGTTTTTGTTGTTGTTGTTTGTTTTTGTTTTTTGTTTTGTTTTTGGGTTTTTTGTTTTGTTTTTTGGTTTTTTTTGGTTTTGGGGTTTTTTTGGTCAGAGGCCTTTTAGAGCAAGTGGGGTTAATTCTTTAAAAAGTTTACTGAAAATATTTTCCATAAAAAAAAAAAAAGAGTAGGGAAGAGCATAGAGTGGACAGAGAAAATGAATTATGGAAGATTCCATAGCTGGCACAGGGCACAGACCTGGAACTTGAATTTTCTAGTTTCCAGATTCACTCCTTCCTTACCTCTTTACCTCCCATATGCTCAGTAACACAAGACATGTTGCTGGGTCTGAAGACTTGAGTTTGAATTAGCACTTTTTGAATAGGATCGGATATAAATGTGTCCCAGAAATACACATCTTGTTAAAAATTTTTACAATATATGTTAACTTGTGGGCTGTTTGAATTAATAAGGAAAAAATATAGTCCATTACTTCTTTATATACATAAGATACAGAAGGGCTCACACATAAATGTTAATACTTACCTCTTAGTGCTGGAATAGTGGGATATGTTTACTTCCTTATTAATTCTCTTAATTTTAAATTAAGTATGCGTTGCTTTGTAGAACAAGGGAAAAAATAAAGCAATAAGGAATTACACACTATTTTCCGGTGTTATTTTCAGTCTTTTCTGGTAGACAGTACCTTTCATAATACATATCTGATAGTAGATCCTCAGTATGGTGCTAAGGTTCTAAACAAAACTCCATTACCCTCCTGGCTAGGTGACTGGGACTTGAGAAAGTGCAGGCTGGGGCCAAGCTGAGGGTGGTGCATGCTCACTTGGGAGCCAGAACAACACTCTTCTGCCAGGATCTCTCACCTCAGTGGGCCAGACCTTGGAGGATCTGGAAGCTGCTGCAGCCAGGGCTCCATCCTCATTGCCTTATTTTATATGTTTTCATTGTTTCTAATAATGAGTGTATTGTTAAGATCTATCTCCATCATTAATAGTCCTAGTGTGTACCTATTGAGCACCTTCTATGGGTAAACACTTTTCCTTTGTATTAGGTCAGCTATAAACGAAGCAAAAAGCTTATATTCTGGGAGCTGGGGGACATAAATCTTAAAAGGACAAGGAAATATACATGTCTGATGATGAATGTTATGGAGGAAAAGCAATGTAAGGATGAGACACAGTGGTACTTTGGGCTGGGGAGGGGAGGGGGGGAGGAGGGAGGAGTCTTCTTATTTTATAAAAGTGCTCATCAGTGAGATCTGAATAAGTGGGCTTGAAAAACCGTAAGAATAACTGGAGGAAACACATCCCAGGCAAAGGGTGTGAGTTAGGAGAATGTTTAGTGTGCTCAGTAACAGCAAGAAGGCCACTATAAGTGTGATTCAGTGGGTCAGGATTGACAGTAGAAGATGAGACCAAAGAGGCAATTGGGGGCCAGATCACCAAGGACCTTACTTTACTGGCTCTTATAAGGACTTCAGGTTTTGCTGCGAATAAGATAGGAGGTCCTGGTGGAGAGAGGTGAGGGCAAGGAACAAAGGATTTATGCAGAGTCATGATTTGGCTTAGGTTAAAAGGTTTATCACTGCTGTGGCAAGAATACATAATAGCAAGGCAAAAGTGGGAGCAGGGAGACCATTTAAGAGGTTATCCCAAAATCCAGGTGGCAGGTGGCCATAGCATTAATAGTGCAGTAACAGTGAAGGTGGTGAGAAGTGGTTGGATTCTGAATGTGTTTTGCAGATAGAACCATTAGGATTTGCTGATTAATTAGATGGGGTGGGGAGTGTGTGAGAGAGTAAGAGAAGAGCTGGCAAGGACTTCGAAGGTATTTGGCCTTATCAGTGAGAATGACAGTTGCCATTTTTTATGATAGAGAATACTGGTGACAGTCAAGGAATCAACATTTCAGTTTGAAAAAAGTGGGGTTTGAAATGTGCATTAGATATCCACATGGAGAGGTGCCTGAGTGGCTCAGTCAGTTAAGCGTCCAACTTCGGCTCAGGTCATGATCTCACAGTTCCTGGGTTTGAGCCTTGCATCGGGCTCTGTGCTGACAGCTCAGAACTTGGAGCCTGCTTCAGATTCTTTGTCTCCCTCTCTCTTCTGCACCTCTCCTGCTCACTTCAGATTCTCTCTCTCTCTTTCTCTCTCTCTCAAAAATGAATATTTTTAAAATTTTTTTGTTTTATTTTTTTGAAAATTTTTAGTGTTTATTTTTTGAGAGAGAGAGTGCAAGCAGAGGAGGAGCAGAGAGAGGGAGACACAGAATCTGAAGCAGGTTCCAGGCTCTGAGCTGTAAGCACAGAGCCTGATGCAGGGCATGAACCCACAAATGGCAAAATCATGACCTGAGCCAAAGTCGGCCACTTAACTGACTGAGCCACCCAGGCATCCCTAAAAAAATTTTTTTAATTAAAAAATAGAATATCCACATAGAAATGTTGTCTAAGCAGTTGGATATACAAGTCTGGAGTCTGGGGAATGGGTCAGACTAGAGACTGAAATTTGAGATTCATTGTGTATAGGTAATACTTAAATCATGAGACCCAAAAAGGTCATCTAGCAAGAAGCCGTGGATAAAATGGAAAAGAAGTCCAGGACTGAGTCTTGGGATACTTTACTGCTTAAAGGTCACTGAAATGAAGAGGAAGCGGTAAAGGAATTTGAAAAGGAAGTCAATCTGGTAGAAGACCAAGAGAGCCATCTCCTTGAAGCCAAGTGAACAAAGTATTTCAAGAAGCAAGGAGAGGTCAACTGGGTTAAGTAGGCCCAGTAAGATGAAGGCTAAGAAACCTGACCTTGGATTTAGTGGGGGTGGGGGGGGAGTCATCAAGGAACTTGAATGAGGGCTGTTTGGTAGATCAGTAGACTAGAATGATAGGATGATCCTGGTTAGTTCGAGCTCTTAAAAATGGAGAGGAGCTGGAAACAGTAAGTACATGAACTGCCAGGGTTTGCTGAAAGGAAGGAAAGCTGGAGTACCATGTGGAGTCAAGAGAGTGTTAAATTGAAAGGAGTTATAGCATGGTTGTGTGCCAAAGAGGAGGATCCAGTAGAGGAAAGCTAAAGACCCAGAAGCAAGAGGAGTGACAATTGCTGGAGGCTTTTCCTTGATTAGGCAAGAGATAGTGGGATTCCAAGGAGAGGGTCCAAAAGCACAGTGTTCATTCTTAATAAGAGGAGGGAAGGAAGAGCAAGTGTGCAGATGCTCATAATGATCAAGGTAGTGGACATTCCATTCTTCGTGATGTTGTTTTCTCAAGAGACTTAGGAAGCAAGATCATTGGCCAAGAGCAAGGCCAGAGGAAGCAGTATTGAAGACCTCTTCGTTATGTTGAGATTATCTTCTGTAACTGAGGTTTTAGAGTAGAACTCCTCTGAACACATAATTGGGAATCCTGACAGAGTTCTGTTTCATTACAGTAGTTATTAGTGAGGGGAGAGGGAGTTTAAAAAATCAGGAAGGGGAGGAAGAAGATGGTGAGGACAGAGGTGTATGGTTAAAGATCAGATCTTGAATTCTGATATTTCTAAAAGCATGACTCAAGTGTAACATACTACCCTAAGGAGAGTTGTTCTCGGCACCGTTGACATAGCTAGATTTACAAGCAGTTTTTGGCAATATTCAGGTATTTGAGAACTGACTTGCTTGTATTTGAAGTTTTGTGACATTCCACCAAGCAGTGGCTGCATCCCAAAGTCCACATTCTTGAGCAGTCATTTGTAATTTAAGAGGAGTGGTAGATGGTGGAGGGTGACCTCAGAGGCCCCCCCCCCTTTCCTCCTCTACAGCTCATGCCCCTTTTCAGAGCAGAATTAATGGACTTCATAGGCTATCGCATGTCTGATATTTACATCTGTAAGATGTCCAGCCTCGGGCCCTTTCAGACTGTATATAATCCGTCAATGGGTCCCTAATTGATAACATAGTTTCAGATTGCCTTTCAGACTAGCTGGAAACAGACTCGCAAAAATTGTAAACCATTCTTAGCTTTATTTAGCCAAAACTAGGTCATGTGTCCATCCATCCGACACACATGTATATTCATTTTCTTAAACCTACCCCTGCCAGATCTCTGCTTTCTAAACTGACTCCTTGTCCCTGATTCCATTCAGGCAACCAGCATTTGACAGTTCATGCGTTACATTATGGTGCTGGTAATGTTTTGCTCAGATTCCTTCTTGCTTTTATCCCTAGTTTCTCTCCGTCCCTCCCTCCCTCCCTGTCTCTCTCTTTTTTTAAATTCCTGCTGAGCTATTTTCTTGTGCGAAGCCTGATCCCTAAAGAGAGTTTATTTGAAGAGTCCAAGGAAAGTTGCCTCTTGCTCCCTTGAGTTATGCAATTGAGGTGTGAGCAGAGGGGGAGTTAGTCTTTCTTGCCAAAAGAAAAAGTGCCTGGACTTTTTTTATATTGTGTTTGATTTAAAGACCTCATTTGAAGTTGCAAACTTCGATCTTGGTAGCGTCGCAGTCTCCATCGAGAAACGGGATTCACGGGGCGTAAGGGCATCTGTAAGTCAGGTTACAGCGGTACATGCTGCCGGAGGCACAGGTGGGCACCAGGGCCTGTGTTGCCACTTTCAGGGGCTTCACTGCATCCTTCTGTGAATGCCAAAGATTGTGTGTTGTAGGCTTCTCTCTCTCTTCTTTAAAATGCCATGGGAATTACCTGTTCAGTATGCTAATGCCAATGCAATGAAAAGCTTGTGTTCTATCTAAAAACCTAAAATAGGGGCGCCTGGGTGGCGCAGTCGGTTAAGCATCCGACTTCAGCCAGGTCACGATCTCGCGGTCCATGAGTTCGAGCCCCGCGTCGGGCTCTGGGCTGATGGCTCGGAGCCTGGAGCCTGTTTCCGATTCTGTGTCTCCTTCTCTCTCTGCCCCTCCCCCGTTCATGCTCTGTCTCTCTCCGTCCCAAAAATAAATAAACATTGAAAAAAAAAACCTAAAATAAGAGAATAAAAATCAAACTAGGAATTTCTCGTTTCTTTTTATGCCTAACTGTCCGAGCTTCATGATTGCATTAGCATCACAAGAGATGTGATAATTATTCATATAACATCTAAAAACTGTTCAGTCACTTAGAAATCTAGAGGTGCCTGGGTGGCTCAGTCAGTTGAGCGTCTGGTTTCAGCTCAGGTCCTGATTTCATGGTTCGTGGGGTCAAGCCCCGCATTGGGCTCACTGCTGTCAGTGCACAGCCCACTTTGGATCATCTGTCTCCCTCTTTCTCTGCCCCTACCCCACTCTCTCTCTATCTCTCTCTCAAAAGTAAGTAAACGTTAAAAAAAATACTATTAAAAAACTATTCAATCACTTAGAAATTTAGATTGTTGAGGCTATGCGATTCAGTTTACATGTGTGTGTACACGTATATACAAAATTAAGTATAAAGAGGCCTCTTTTCTTCACCGATTCCCCTTCAAGTTCCAGCCCTATAATGGGTGCTACTGCAAAGACTAGTCTTTCTTACAGTTTGTCACAACAACCCTTTTATACTGATTGCAGAAGATTTTATTAGTCGCATATATTCTCATATGCATCTTCTCTCATAATACATATCATAATGGATACAGCCTGGTTTTGTTTTTGTTTTAGTTAACAAATATATCCTGAACATTTCTTTGTATATATGTGAATAAATATACTTCTAGATCATGGTGGTAATGATTGTATAACATCCTTGAAGTAGGGACACCTGGGTGGCTTAGTCGGTTAAGTGTCCAACCCTTGATTTTGGCTCAAGTCATGATCTCATGGTTTGTGAGATAAAGCTTCGCATTAGGATCTGCGTTGACAGTGCAGGGCCTGCTTGGGATTTTCTCTCTTTCTCTCTCTCTCTCTCTCTCTCTCTCTCTGCCCCTCTTTATCTCTCTCTCAAAATAAAATAAATAAACTTAAAATCCCTGAATTAACCAGTCTGCCCCAGTTTAACATTTAGAATGTCCCAATTTTTTTAACTGTATCATTGTTCCCCTGGAGGGATTTCAGGTGACCCCTCTTCAGTTTTCCTTGACCCCTGTGTAGTAGTTGACAGGTAAACTTCTTTTTTGAAGTTCTGTCATCCTTTGGTTTCTATAAAATTACTCTGTACCATTTACCTGTTTACTTCTGAGTCCTTTTCATTTTTCTTCTTAAGCTCCTTTTTCCTCAGGTAGATGTCCCCACATGTCCTCTCTTACTCACCTTCCTCACTTCTAAATGTTATCTCCCCAAATGATCTCAATTTAGCCAGCACCTTGGCTCCTACCACATGCTATGAAATATTCCAAATCTCTCATTCCAGCTGTGGCCTGAGTTTTTTTGTTTTTTTACTGAGTAACCAAATTTAAGACACACATGTCTCTGTGATTATTCTGTAGCTACCTCAAAAATTAAATTTATTTAAGTTTATTTATTTATTTTTGAGAGACAGAGTGAAAGGGGGAGTGGCAGAGAGAGGGAGAGGGAGAGACAGAACCTCAAGCAGGCTCTGCACTGTCAGCCTGGAGCCGGACGTGGGGCTCGAACTCATAAACCATGAGATTGTGACCTGAGCCGAAACAGAGTCAGATGTTTAAGCGACTGAGCCATCCAGGCACCCTGCTACCTCAAAAATTAAACAGACAGCTCACTTTTCTCTAAACTTCTCCCCAGTCTGGGCTCACTATCACAATTAGTTCCACCTCCATCCTGGTCACACTGGGAATTCTTCCTCACCTTTTTCCACCTAGTACTTCCCCAGGTTTTAACAGATTTCTCTTGAGTTGGTGATCAAATGAGAGTGTGAGTGAGTGGATATTGTTAAGCATTTACTATGTACAAGACCCCTCACTAGGCATTTACTATGTGTGCTTCTTCCTGGGTATTATGCTGACTTGTGATGTAGTTCTCATTGTCCCCTTTGCACTGAAGGGGCAACCTGGCTCAGAATCCGTAGTTCAAAGATAAGTCTTGAATCCCTTTGTCTTCTCCACTGCTAATGACAATAAACTTAGATCTTCATAGACCTTTCTGTTAATATAGAAATTAATATAGAATATAGAATTAAAAACAGAATTAATATAAAAAACCTCCCATTAGGTTTCTCTGCTTTTATTCTCTTTTTCAATATATTCTGTACACTATAGATATTTTGCAAACATCTGCGCTGTAACTCCATTTCTCAAAAACCTCTGATGACTCACCTGTAAGATAAAGTAGAGGCCTTTCATCTCCATTTTCTCCTCCTCCTCCTCCCTCTACCCTCAGGGAATCACTTTCATTTCTTCAAATCCCCAGTCTCTCTCACTCTTCCATACTTTAGCTTATGTTATTGTTTTTATCCTAAAATACAGTGCCTGCCTTCTCTGACTTGTAAAATGTTGCTCATTCCTCGGGGCCCAACTTCTGTCATTTTTCCTGACTCTTATAGGTAGAATTCCTTGTCGGTTGTACAGGTTGGGTTCACTAGGGGCACGCTTCATGGAGACTGGCAGCCTGCGGGAAAAGGAAAGAAGTGGGATTGAGCGGTGGGAGAAGTTGGGCTGAGATACAGTCTCAGGGGAGTCCTCAGCCACCTCAGGGGGAGCTTGCAGGCTGGGGAAGGGGGGTGTCATTCAGAGTCATGTTGGCCCAGCTACAACTCTTCTTTATTATTTTACTCTACGGTACATTCTTAGAAATTGAATTTTTTATCTTGAATATCTACCTGATCCTCTGCTCCTTTTCATTTAGTTTTTATTCGTTGAGTTCCCGATCTAGTGACCTGCCCATAGCAGGTACACAGTAAATGCTTTTTGATGAATGAATGGAAGGAGGGAGGGAGGGAGGGAGGGAGGGAAGGAAGGAAGGAAGGAAGGAAGGAAGGAAGGAAGGAAGGAAGGAAGGAAGAGAGGGAGAGACTAGGATTTTCTTTGTGCTTTTGTTTTTATAATGGAAGAGCCAAGCCTTTTGAAGGACCTTAGTGAAGAAAAGAATGTGGTTGTAATTTGCTTGCAAGGTAGCGCTGGTTTCTTTAGCTTCACAGCAAATCAGACATAAATATCCCAGGTATATAGAATGACACAGACTATGCGCCTGAATAATATCATCCTACATTTGCATGATACTAACTATGGTGAGTCCAAACACACAATGTACACAAGAAAATCAATCTGCTCTGCTTCTTAGTACCTCATAAACCATCTCATGTTTTCATCTTATTCTTACCGTGGATACCAAAGACAAGTATCCAGTCCATTTTATAGATGAGAAACAGGCCCAATTGATCTACCTAAAGTCAAACAAATTGTTGGTATTGAGATGACTAAACATTATGTGTCCTGACTCCTAATCCAATGGGCTTCCTACCACAGACAGCTTAAGATGAGGTTTTTCCATCCCTGTAATCTGCCTACTGACATTTCATACTCTTTATGTCTAAAATCAAACCCATGTCTTAGACTCTTCCAAGCCAGCCTCTTCCCTCTCCATGTTCCATGTGTCAGTTAACAGCAGCTTCATTTTACATGTCACCGAAGTGTGAGATCCAGAACCAACCATGACTCATTCCTTGTACTTCCTCCTAAAGAGCTTCTCTCAGGTAGCATCTATATATGCTAGTTTCTGTGGCAGACACCAAGATAATCAAGACAGAATTTTTACTCTCAAAGCTTAAAAACAGTTATATATATGTATTTACTGAGGGGAGTGAAGGGAAGGAGAAGATCAACAGACAATACAGTTACCATACAGCTAAGTGCTATAATGATAAAGGTACCCTGGAGCACTTGAGCCCAGATTCTAAGATTGAGCTGAGTCTCAAAAGACAACGGGAATTATCCTGGTGATATGCATGTGGTAAGTACATTTCCCATTTAGAAATCTATAAAAAGTGCAGCCAGCACAATCAGTATCATTGTATAAGAGGGAGTAAGTAACAGGAAATGAAGGTAACACTAAGCTAGTTTTTAACCACTTGTATATTACTCTGAGGAGTTGGGTTTTGGTTGGGTTTGGTTTTGATTTGTTTTTTAGCTTGGAGTCAACAAGCTGACAGACTTTTAAGCAGCATAAGCCAGAGAGCTTTGTGGAGAGTGGACGGAAGTGTAGTTAGCCTGGAAGAAAAAGAAAACCGGACTAGACTATTACATGTTATCCAAAAGTGGGAGGGGGCAGTCGAGAGATGGCCATGGCATAAGCAAAATGGCTAGATGAGGGATAAATGAGACGGCAAGAAGCAGAGAATCTTTGTAGATCACTCACTCTTCCAAGTTGTTTGGCTGCGAACAAGGGGAAAGATCCGTGATAACTTAGGGAAGAGATAGCATGAAGGAAGTGTTCTATTGTTTCTGCTATTGCTAATCATTTAAGTTAGGGAAACTTCATTGTTTTTTAAGTTAAGGAAACTTGAAAATGTTTATATGCTGAGGACAGTCCGTCTAGGAAGAAAGTAGAACTAAGGAAACAGATGGGACAATGGAGTTAAATGTCTTGGTCCAGTTGTTCCAGTCATCAGAGTCACCTGGAGTGCTTTGTCAAAAAACCCAGCCCAGACCTGGCCACTCAAAATGGTGGCTTGGTAAAGCTTGGGAATCTGTAGGTTGCAAAAGCTGATTGTGACAATCAGCTAGGCTTTGAGAACTCTGTTCAAAGTTTCTCCTACCCTTTCCATGAATGTTTGGAGATCACCTGGTCCTTTGGGTCCTCTGGGTGTGGTCTATTAAAAGGAAGGGGATAGAGTAGTAAGTCCTACACTGATCCTAGATTGCCCCAGAAGTTTATTCTGGATTCTCTGAGCCCATGACCAGGCTGTCTTAACCGAATCAAGGACAGAGTGGAATGGTTAGTTTTGCATTATGTAGATAACCTAGAATGGATACAAGGAACTGTGAGTTTAGAGCAGAACCAGAGATTTGAGGATGTTCTGTCCTTCATATTAGACTGAAGTAAATACAGTGGGATTAGCTGGGTCAGGTGTCATTAAGTTTGGCAGTAGCCTTTTACTAGCATGGTCATTGTGGTGGCAGAATCACTGGGCTACATGGCCTGGAGCCCATTCAGGGGTCAGAGCTTAGGGTCACTCTTCCATTCCTGAGGCAGAATATGCTTAGCTTAAAATGGGAATAATAATATCTCTTTGGTAAAGCTCCACAGGAAGCCTTCAACTCTTGTTTGGCTCTTGCTTAGCTGTCAGACACTTGAAAGATTAACCTCTATATGCCTTGGTTACCTGAATGTTAAATTAAACCTACCTCAAAAGGTTGTAATGAGAATTAACTGGGATAATCTGTATAAAAGACTTAGCCAAGTGCCTGGTACATGACCAAATACTCAATATGCCTACCACTCCTGAACATATAAACAGTGTCTGAGGGTCCATGAAATATGGCTCCTCCAGAATATGTGGTAAAATGATGCTCTAGAAGGGAGCTAGGAGTAGGAACTGGAAGGTGTGATACAGGGTATAATGCCACAAATTTGGTTTGGAGTCCTAAAAATGTTTGTTTTATTCCCCTCCAAAATGATTGCTGTTGCACAGAATATTAGTGAAATGTGCTCTGTATTTCTGGTCTTTTGGGGAAGTGTGTGTGTGTGCCTGCCTGCCTGCCTGCCTGCCTGCCATTCTGTGTATTTAGGACAGCTCTTGTATCTTATATTTGGCAAGCTGTGGGAGGTAGATAGCTTTGTGTGTTTAGCTGAGTAGTGTTGGGCTGGGCATCAGAAAGGCCAGAGTTCCTTGAGGTGGGAGGCAACAAGCTTTCTACTACAGAGCAATTTCTTTGTGTTTCTACCTTTGGTGGAAAACATCAGGAAAAACCAAAGTCACAGCCCAACTACAAGCAGTTTGTAATCCATCTATTTCTCATCAGCCTGGTGGTTTAAGCATTAAAAAGGGCAGTCAAGGAGTTTGGGGACATGGTTTCATTTTGACTAGAGAAGCTGATGGAAGAATTGGTCAGATGTAGATGGTGAAATTGGAAGGGAAATATTTGGGGGCCATGGGATCTGGAGCCCATATGTTAGAATTCTCCACAGACAGCATACTACACTGAATGCAGACAAATCTTGAGACTCAATAAATGGGAAATAAAGAACGCCTATAAAGGGGAATGGCACATTTTTCTTAAAGTAAACTCTACCTCTAACGTGAGGCTCAAACTCACGACCCTGACGTCGAGAATCGCATGCTGTGCGACTGAGCCTGCCAGACGCCCCGGAAAGGAACATTTTTTTTTTTTAAACGTTTATTTATTTTTGAGACAGAGAGAGACAGAGCATGAACGGGAGAGGGTCAGAGAGAGAGAGGGAGACACAGAATCAGAAACAGGCTCCAGGCTCTGAGCTGTCAGCACAGAGCCCGACGCGGGGCTTGAACTCACGAACCGCGAGATCATGACCTGAGCCGAAGTCGGATGCTTAACCGACTGAGCCACCCAGGCGCCCCAAGGAAAGGAACATTTTTTAGCTGCTTTTCCGACAACGATTTGTGTGTTGTGATTCAAGAAAATAAGCCATTGGGGATTTTGAATTTGTCTTTGCTAGAATTAACATAGGAACTGTGAGAGAAAAATAGTAAATTTGTTGAAAGCTACACAGAAAGTGACCTGGGGAACAGAGCTTGCCTTTAAAGAACAAGGAGTTGTCACGGGAACCCCCTCATTTGTTAAAGGCCAATATGAATTTTCTCTCTCATTCTGTCTAAATGTTTCTTGGTCCTATTTGGACATTTTCCTTACTCTTGGGTCAATAATAATCATCTCTTAGTACTGACTACCAAGTTATTCTAAGTTACTAGGAAGTAAGAATACTAATTTTTTCCTTTTTTTTTTTTTTGCATAAACTTGATCAAAGTCCGTTAGAAATTTGCTCTTTCTAGTTGTAAATCTTTGCGCTTCCTTCCTTCCTATTGACCCTCATTTGTTATCCTTCTTACTTCTCTTTGGTTTCTAAAGGATCTATGGAAATACCTCGTCTAAATCCATCACGTAGAGACTAGAGATGAGGACATTGTGAGAGTTCAGTGGGGGCAGAGGTGAAGAGCCTTGGCCAAGGCCATCATTCACTGGTTCATCTAGCAGTTAGCGACTCAGTGCTTCCTAAAACGAGGCAGGCACCAGGCTCTGTGATGAACTTGGCTCCAGACTCTGCTCCTGCCCTCACAGAGCTTATGGCAAGTCTGCCTGAGAGACCTGAAACATAGCCACAAAATCAGTACACTGACCATTACTAACTTTTGCTATAAGGAAAATACAGGGAGCTATGAGAGAGGATAATAATTGCGGTGGGGGGTGGAGGCGAGGGGTGGTCAGGGAAGGTCTCTCAGATGGTAAAAGAGTTCTTCCGGGCTAAGGATCACCTTGTGTGGAGAGTTTGGCACATTTGCCGAACTGAGAGATGTAGCTCTTGACGTACAGTGTAGTGAGTTGAAGAGGGTAAAAGTGAGGTTAGAGCGGGGCGCCTGGAGTGGGGTCAGTTGAGTGTCTGACTCTTGATTTCGGCTAAGGTCATGATCCCAGGGTCATGGGGCTGAGGCCACGCTGACCCTGGAGCCTGCTTAAGATTCATTTTCTCTCTCTCTCCTCTCTCTCTCTCTCTTTATATATATATGTACTCTCCATATATATACGTATACATGTATATATATACGTATCTATATACATATACGTATATACATACGTATATGCACATCTATATACGTATACGTATATAGATACGTATATATATGTATCTATATACATATACGTGTATATATAAAGTGAGTATGGAGAGTAGGAAGGGGCCAGATGGTGCAGGGCCTTATCAGTTTTGGATGCAATGTGAGTTGTAGCACAGTTGGAAACCTTGGGAGGGTTTTCAGCAAAGCAATGTTGGGATTTGATTTGCATTTTAGAAAGATGCCTTTGGATGCTGTACAGTGAGTAGATTTAAGGTCAGAGAGCTTGCCATTCTTAGAGATGGGACCAAAATCCATGGCTTCCTATTCCCAGTCCATTCTGATTTATCAGCATCTTTCTTCTAGCTCCTAAGTGCCAACCCAAATTAAATAGTGCAAAATAGCGTTGGGCCTGTGTCCAACGGGCTTTCTTATGTTTATTCAAATTGACAGTGAAAGACCCCTCCAATCTGTTGAACACCTACAGAATAATTAAGAGGTCTCAGTGATATAGTTTCTCAGCGGCATAAAAACTCTGTTCTCTAAAATATGCTTTTAATGGCTTAGTGTCACTCAGAGTCCTGAGTGTTATAATTAGCTTGACTCTGCCCTCTGAGCTACAGTATGTGTCTGTGCCCTTTTCCAGCTAAGCCAGCCTGTGGGGTCAGTGGTGAACTCCGTGACATTGGACTGCTCAGCTGGCGTGGGCCAGTTTTAGCAGCTCAGCCACTTGTTTTTTTCTCACAAGATTAAATGCTCACATTAGCTTAAGTCTTCTTGCCATTGTCCTATCCTTTCTGTCACGTGCCTTCTTAATTGCAATTTATTCACATTGTATATTTACACACTAATGCAGCTGGTTATTTTGATTGAGAAACACCAACATTTGTATATTCTGCCTCTCAAGAGACTTCTCAATCTGCTGATTGCCAATGCATTCAGCATCTATTCACTGACCTCATAGAGGCACTGTCGTGCTCTGCAAAGAGCATGTGGCTTTGGAGGCAGACACACCTAGATCAAATCATGACTCTGCCCTTGAGCAAGTTCATTCAGCATCTGTAAAACGGATATAATAACAAATTCCTAAAGTAATTATGAAAATCGGCACACTGTGTGTAAAACTGGTCTGTACGATGCTCAGTAAACTTTCACTGTCTTATTATCAAATCAGCCTTATTGAGACATAATTGACAGGCCATAAACTTCACAAGTGGAACATACAATTGATATATTTTGACATGTATCATCTCCCAAAATCATCAGACAAGCAGGCTTTTTCTCTCTCTAATTACCTATTTCTGTGCCTGTCATGCTGGCAGTGGTGTTGGGAGAACAGAGCGTCAACCGTTATCGTTATCCTTGCTCTATATTGATTGAGTCACGATATCGATCTTTAATTGGATTTGGCATTAGAAGAGAGTTGGTTAAAACAAACGTGTCACAGATGGCTGAGAAAGAGTACTTCTGAGCAGAGGCTCCCAGCCTGTATGCTGCACACTTCAACCCTGCAGCTCTCACGGAGGGAGCGCCTTGATGTGAAGAGAACTGGGCATCTCTGCTCAAGGCACAGAGGTGACTCTGATACAGAACTTGTCCTCAAGGATCTCCGACTCTGGGGATGGAGGAGCGAAAAGTTACCTGGAAAAGTAATTACTCTAACCAGAAGGTGGGAGAGGTAAGATGCTGGAGGATTTCAGAGACCGTAGTAGCTTCCAATTGGGCAGAAGCTCCAGGGAAGAAGGAACCATTTACTGCCACCTTCACATGTGTCTGTCTGAGTTAGGTGTGCAGAGCAGTTGAGACGAATACAGGTCCTACCCGTTGATAGCCTAAAACCTGACACTGTGCATCATGGGCCAGCAGGTTGGACGTATGCCCAGCCTTTTCCTGGACAGTGTCCAGCATTTCTGAGGAAAGAGCAAGCATGCAGCACCCCGGCCCAAGTTATCCAGTGGCCCCAACACCTTACTAACTTCTAGGAATGGGGGAAGCTGCCTCTGGGTTGCCTGTGTGGAAAATAGGCCTCTATTCACCTCCACATCTTGGTCAGAGAGGGGCCCAGTTGGGGTTCACACCACAATGATAGATTGCTGCTGGGCCCTGGGGTCCTCATTACCATCATATCCATCATCTTCTGCTAGTACCGAATAATGGATGAAATCTAATCAGATGCCAAAGGAGTTCTCAGCAGGAGGGTTTGAGGAACCTTGCCTGATACTTACGCTCTAGTGGCGGAATGATTATAAGGAACCAAAATGATCTTTTGTGGGGAGACTAAATGTATCATGCACTGTATGAATTCTGATTTATTTTTAAAACATTCTCGCTCTCCTTGGCTCCCCTTTTAATAGTCTCACTGTAGCCTGTTTATTGTTACAGATGTTACTTTTAAATGAGGTCATTGAGCTTTACTTCCAAAGGCAGTGTTTGCCTTTTTATTGCCGGCTCGGCAGGGCTGCCTCAAGACCGGTGCTAACATGAGATCAAGGCGAAGGCTTCAGACCCCCAGAGAAAGAGCCACCTCCATGTTGACATGCACTCACCTCAGCCATAGGTCTCCAGGGAGAGCGTGGTCGCCTGAGTCCAGGTGTTGACCTTGACCTCTGCCTGGCAGAGTAGGACGGGCACCGGCATTGTGGTCACGCGTGCTTGACTGCCGTCTTGTCTTCGGGGAGCCCTCAGGGAGGCCAGGAAACTCCGAGAGGGCTTCTTGGTCTGTAACTTGAGGATAATAATTTGTTACTCCTAGAATTTTTGTGAGGATAAAATACGCTGCACTTTCTCAGTGTATGTTTGGTGGGGTAATCGCTGAAAGCGTGAGGCACTGACCATGCTTTAGGCCCTCCGTGGAGTGCATATCACACACAGTGCAGTCAGGGGACCAGCACTATAACTGAAGTCCCACTGACCAAATCCAGCTCGCCGCTGATTGTTTGTAAATAAACTCTAATTGGCACACCCTCACACTTACGGCCCTCCGTGTCCTGGCTGCTGTGGCACTACAGCTGCTGAGTCAGATGCATTGCAACACAGACTGCTTGGTCTGCAAAGCCAGAGTTCTTGACTCTGCGACTCTTTGCAAGAGTTTGCCGACCTCTGAACCAGACTCCAGGGTGGCCGCGTGGCAGTCAGAGCTTCTATACATTCTTGTCAAATGCGCGTCGCACTTTCTCTTTGCCTTTGCCCAGACTCCTCCTCCCCTTGCTTTGCGCCCCATGACCTGCTATGTAAGTCTTCTGGTGGATCAGTTACTGCAACAGGGCTTGGTTTTTGCTCAACTGTGTGTATCCTGCAGCACGTAAAGCAGTAACATACACATAGTGAGTGTATAATTTGTAACTGATTTAGTGGGGAAGAGAGTCAGAAGGGCATCAGAGAAGGGAGAGGATAAGCAAGGCTTCATGGAGGTTTGGGGACAGGACTGCATGCGGTAAGGTAGCTGTCATTCCTGCTGCACGTCAGTGGCATCGGCGGGATACAGTGTACATAGGAAGGGAGGCGATACCATGTGGTAAGAGCATAGGAACCAGGACACCCAGGCTTGAATCCCGACATGATCCTTTACTGATGAGACTTTAGACAAATCACTTAAGCTCTCTAAGCGCATTTTCTTTTTTTTTTTCTTTTTAGTTTTTTAATTTATTTTGAGACAGGGATAGACAGTGTGCAAGTGGGGAATGGGCAGAGAGGGAGAATCCCAAGCAGACTCTGCAACACCAGTGCAGAGCCCGATGCGGGGCTCAAACACATGAACCTCGAGATCATGACCTGAGCCAAAGTTGGATGCTTAACCAACTGAGCCACCCAGGCGCCCATCTAGGCATATGTTCTAAAGTCCAAAGTAGGGAATAATAATACTGCCTTCATCATACAGCTGTTTTAGGGGTTAAATGAGATAACATGAAGGAAAGCCTGGATCCCAGTACTGGCACATTAGAATCACTCTGTAAGCTATTACTGAATGATGGTGGTTCTGACCTTTCAAGTACCATCTGTGCTATTTTCCTCATTGTGGAGTGAACGGGGTCAAGGTCATGGGTCTAGTCCCTCTGGAGACTAGCCCTTTAATGTCACTCTTTTCCACAATTAGAGAATGTACCCCAAGCCAGCAAGTGTATGCTGGTCCAACAGGGACCAACCTACTGAGGGGAGAGGCTAGTGCAAATGAATCGTTCATGCTGGGAAAATATTCCAGGACATAGAGTGTCACCATGCAGTGTTAAGAATAATAGCTTCGCTTGACTGAAGCATTCATTACATTTCTCTATTCATGGGTGTTTTTTAAGGAGCAGAAAGAAAATGTTTAGTGGAAAATTTACAGCCTTAGATCTAGTGGGATTTCTTCATACTACAAGCAGTTTATGCAAAACAGATGCCTAAGGAGCGGTGCCTGCCTGCACCTGTGGATTTGGTGGTTATATTTCATTTTCCCCACTCCAGTTCTTGCAGACAACCTGAAATCCAACCCTGGAATTAAGTGGCAATATTTCAGTTCGGAAGAAGGAATTTTCACTGTTTTCCCAGCACACAAGTTCCGGTGTAAGGGCAGCTATGAGCATCGCAGTAGGTATGTTGACTTGCTTGCTAAATGCTAAGGTTTTAATTACTACTTAAGAGTCATCTGTGTGAAATAGAGACTCCTCATTTACATACATGGTTCTGCCTCGAAGCTGTGATTTCAGGAACTTGTTCTGAAATGATTTCACCACTGAGCATATGCGGCTATGGAAACGCTAGGAAGGGCAAATGATAAAGCCCAGAGTTTGTCTATAAACTGTCTAACAAGCCAAAGAAAACAAAATATTCACTAAAGAAATTAAATTGTTGGAGGCGCCCAGGTTGTTTTGAGCTTCAGGCATCTTTGGTGAGACAGAAATGATAATCCTTTCTCTAACGTGCCACCCTACATGACTTCATAGCCTGTCTCAGAGTGGACTTTGTGATTCCCAGCTTTCCTTTCTGTGACAATGCGCTTAGCCGTCTTTTTGAAATTTACAGCAATCTGAGCTGCTAGAAGTTTTAAGGTTGTCCAGAACACATTGGATAGAAGATGGTTAACATCCCTGCTCTTCTCATGGAAATGAGTGGAGTGTGTACCGTTTAGCCAGAAGGGTGGTAATGGTGAGCTCATTTGTATGACAAGACTCATCAATTTACAGAACCCCTTAGGCAAAGGCACTTCCCTTTTGAATCCCTACAGCTTCCCTTCACAGTGTCAGATGTTTGATGCCAGAAAATCTGGAGCTAGTGCAAGATGTTCGTTTTTCATGCCATTTTTTGGAGTCTGAATTAGCCATCCCTTTAGCCTCTCTTTATCTTTACTTTAAATTGTGTCTAAAATTTTCCCCAGGGAAAATACCTCTTCTGTGCTTTTCCTAGAAAAATCTTTGTGTTGTTGGTATGGTTTCTACTGTTCCCTCTCTAGACATCCTGGTTGAAGACTTCAGTGTCTTAGAGACTAGACCAGAAGCCATGACCTTGGGTCTAGTCTGGCTCATCTGAGAAGAGGCCAGAGACCCCATGAGCCATCTAATTTGCATTTACTTCTAAGAAGATAGTTTGACTGGCATGCTGCTGTTAATGAATCACCCATGAGGGAAAGTCCAGAAGGACAAGCAGGGCCTTGTCACAAATCATCAGCACTCACCTCCACTTGGAAGGTTTCATGCATATCCACCCTGAATCTGCATTAAACCAACCCTCAAGGCTGTCTTCCCTTGGCCAAGTAGTAATCCAGGTTCCTCCCCTCATAGATTGCTGTTCCCAGCTCTTTACTTGACTTAACTGTTGCAAGTTGTCTACATCCTTTGAAATGTAGAATGGGTTTTCAGAGCTCACAAGAAAGGAACCTGTGGATACAAATCATGCTGTGGGGACTGATTCCCTGATTTTACATTTAATGTTACTATTTATACATCCCTCTAAAACAGTTTTTTAACAACTTATTGTGACAGTGTGAACACATTCTGCTTTTCATTTCATATGGGTTGAGTTGGAAAGGAGATATGCTAGGTTTGTTTTTGTTTTTGTTTTTGTTTTTTTGTTTCTTGTTTTTTTTAATTCACTCACCTTGCCTGGAAGACGTGCAGAGTTCAGTATTTGACATGGTTGTCCGTGTTGGGATAGTCAGATTTGCTTCCTTTCTGGTTTCTCTTTCATTTCTGGAGCCATCTCTCCTGGATTCTTTTATTCCGTTTCCCTACTGGCTTAATGTTACTGACTAGTGAAAGTACGGTGGTACTTCAGGGTTAATGTAGGACGTTTGGCTTGAGAACAAAAGTGTAAACTTGGCCAGATTTTGAAAGATTCTTTTTTTTTTTTTTTTTTTTTTGAACTTTGCCTATATTTCTTAATTTGTGCCCAGGCTTTTGTGACTCAACTGGCATCTGACATTTCATGGAAAAATCTAGGTTTTAGGGGTGTCACTAAACAATTCTCTTGAGGCTGACTTGCTTTCTTAAGCTCCCCCTAATTTGTTCCAGCTTTAAAACTGTGAATAGAGACCTCATTAAACCTCTCTCACAAGCCTTCCTGTACTGCACATTAGCTGAAGCCTGCTTTTGATGGGAGGCATTTCTCCTTTGGACCTTCCCCACCCTCCCTCCACCCCCTTTTCTTAATGTTGGCAAACAAAAACCTGGCAAGGAGAGCTGCTATCACAGGCTTGGACAAATTTGATGGCATGGTTTTAAATGCTCAGATAAGGGGCCTTTTGGTGGCTGACCTGTGTGAATTGCTTTAGTACAGAAAGGAAAGGGCTCTCTTAAGCGGTTAGCTTTGTCTGGTAGAGACAAACCAAACCTGCTATTGAAGGCTGCCCAGTGTGCTCCCGGATCCCAGTCTGCCTCACTTTTAGCACAGCCCCACTCTGTACGTCTGCAGAGGAGGACGTGGCACGGGCCAGTGGACCGTCCTCTCCCTCTTGGGCAGTCTCTGCAGCCTGAAGGGCCACCAGTTCCATTTTCTGTAGCTATTAGGTAACCTTGAGCAGTATCACCACACACAGCTGAGAGCATTGCCTTTCAAGTATGTTGAAAAGGCCAGCCCCCCAAAGTATTTGCTGCCCCCCCTTTTTTTCAAGTTTATTTTTTATGTAATCTCTATACCCAATTGTGGGCTTTGAACCCACAACCCCAAGATCAAGAGTCACATGCTCCACCAACTGAATTTGCTTCTTAAGATCTCCTCCCAGTTGCTTTAATCTTTGGAAGACCTAAGTTACCAGTCCCTGTTCTATGTTTACTATTGTCTCAAGGTAGTGTTTCAGTGCACCAATACCATTTCTCCTTGCCAGCTGATCTCTCCATCCTTGTGCCATCCCTGGAAAAACACATGGACATCAAATGCCTGCACATCTGTAGTGTTCACAGCTGTGTAGGTTGAGGTCTTTTTACCTAAACCAGGACTGACCCCAGAGAGCTTCTCCCCCTTCTAGACCTATCTACGTCTCCACGGTCCGGCCACAGTCAAAGCACATAGTAGTGATCCTGGACCATGGGGCTTCTGTCACGGACACCCAGCTTCAGATCGCCAAGGATGCTGCCCGGGTCATCCTCAGCGCCATCGATGAACATGATAAGGTGACCATTACCCCAGTGACCCCTGTGGCAACTGAATCTTCCTTCAATGCCTTTCAAAAAGTACTTTATGTTTTATGATCTATATTTTTAAATCCATATTTAAAATGACTTTGGGAAAAGAGAGTTGGTTTGGTTTTTATTCTTGTTTGAGCAAGCAGCTACCAACTCTGGTTTCCAAATCTCTTTTACAATTGCCCCCACCAAGCCAAGTCTTGTGCTTCTTCCTTCATGGCTTCTGGTAAGATTTCCAATAAGCTGTGACTTTCACACTGGAAGTTGTGTGCTGAGGGGGGGGGGAAGGACAAGGGCTTGATGCTGGTGGATGGCTGAACTTTATCTCAACATTTATGAGAAGTGTGGGATAAGGGAAGGCTTCTAGAGGTGTCCTAATCTCTAGGATACCTCAGAGACAGGTGTGTTTATAGCTAATGATAATCTGTTGCGTGTGGACGTTTTGTGCTTCATCATTTTGACTTTTTCAGCTCCTAAGGTTTTACTGACTAATCTAGTTGCTTAAAACACTCTGTGGCTTTACCCTCACCCCCACCTCCAATTGGAAAACCAAGATGGTTAGTACTTGCTAAGATTTTTCCCTGCATGCAACAGTTATTCTTAATGTTATAGAAGAACACCATACTGCTGACTTCATCTTGAAACAAACAAATCAACAAAAAAACAAACTCTAGAGTCCCTCCCCGTTACCAATCCTTAACTAATCCTTTTCAAATTGGATAGATTTATGCCTCCAAACATTTATTTTTTAAACTCTCAGAAACTGTTCTGTAGGCCTTCTCAGTTCTTGGGCTTTTCCAGAATTAAGAAAAAAAATCAAAGAAACAAACAAAAACTTTCAAATGATAAGATAACAAGATTTCTTTTTCTGTCCTCCAGATCTCTGTGCTGACTGTGGCCGACACGGTCAGGACGTGCTCACTCGACCAGTGCTATAAGACGTTCCTGTCTCCAGCCACCAGTGAGACAAAAAGGAAAATGTCCACCTTCGTCAGCAGCGTCAAGTCTTTGGACAGTCCTACCCAGCATGCAGTGGGATTTCAAAAGGCATTTCAGCTGATTCGAAGCACAAACAATAACACAAAGTTCCAAGCAAGTAAGTGTGCTCTCTCAGAGGACTTAGAAACTAACAGATCAAGGATGTCGATAGGAATACATTGTAAATTGATCACACAGATGTGTCGAGACGGATTTTTAAAAAACCGACCTGGGATAAAATTTTCATGTGTTGTCCTATTCGTCATCTAGGACTAAGATCTTAATTCAGTTTTCTCATCTTTTCCAATCAAAGGTACTCAGCCTGCACGATTTCTTCCTTCACAGAGTCTCTTCTTCCTGCCCCTTTATTAAGAACACAGCCCCATTTATTTCCCAGGGGAATATCCACGTCCTTTTTAATGCTAATTGTCAGCCTTGCCTCTCGTGGACTTAAGAGTGGATGTCTGCTTGTGCGCATGTGCACGTAAACAGGCTGCAGGATTCTTGCCTTGATCCTTCCTTCTTGTAACCAGCTGTCATTTAGATGAGCACGGCCCTTCAAATGTACAAAGGCACTCTAATTTAATTTTCATGTATTAAAGAAAATCTGGAATTAAGATGCATGCTAAACTGAAGGAAAAGATATTTGAAATAAGACACATGCTTTGAAACTACTGAAAGGAATCTTATGTCATTTTCCCTTTTATATTCTAATATCTATTTGTTGGATTTTTTTTTAATGAATATATCCTATTGAGATAATATATTTTCAAGTTGTTCCGTATGTCTGCATTAAAACTAAGATAGTATTGAGAAATGCAAAGCATAGTAACTGGCACCTGGTGGTCCCTTAAAAGGTGGAGGCTACTGGAATTATTACAACTAATGATGGTGGATGCCATATTTGGTTTATGTTTGTATATAACAAATTACCACAAATTTAATAACAGCTTAAAACAATGTACGTTTATTATCACACAGATCATTCCGTGGGTCAGGAGTTCAGACATGGCTTACCTGCGTTCTAGTTGAAAGGATTTATTTAGGGTTGCACAAGACTCAGTCTAGACATCACCTAGGTCTGTGGTCTCCTCTGAAGTTTGGAGTCTTCTTCCAAGCTCAGCTGTCGGCAGAATTCATTTCCTTGCAACTGTAAAACTCCCATGTACTTGTTTCTTCAAAGCCAGCTGGAGAGTGTCTCTTTGAGCCCCTGACTTCAGGGACGGCTTGGACCCTCTTTTAAAGGGCTCATTTGTTCTAATCAGACCCATCCCCTTTTGAATTAATCCGTTTTCTCTCCCTTGTGATTAACTTATTAGAAACCCCAATTACATCTGCAAAATCTCTCCATCTTTGGATGGATGTACTATATGTAGTACAATCACAGAAGTGAGGGTGTGGGCCATTGGGATCATCTTAGAATTTTGCCTACCAGTCCTGTCAAGCATCAACTAGCCACAGACCAATATTACAGGACGGCTGAGAGTAAAGTTCCCCACAATTCAGTAAGGCCAGTGGAACAAGGTTGACTCCCAAGTATTCAAGACAGATTGGCTAGTTGGTCAATGCCATTTATCAGCTGCTGTTTACCTATCCACACTCCTCACCAGACTTTTCTACTTGATTTCTCAGTCGTTAAGCCATGTTCAGAGTTTAATTTTTTATTATTTTATTATTATTTTTTATTATTACGGTATTCAAATAATGGAGAGAAATGTTTGGCTGTGGCCTGGCAGTGATTGTGAGTCAAGGGAGCCCAAAGTAAGTTAATGAGGATCATTTTGGGGAGCATGGTAAACTAGAGGGCACATGGCCCACGGAGAAGGCAGCTGTTTTTCTGTGCAGCCTGTGATTGCCACGTAGGAGGGCCTGCCCAGGGTTGCCAGATCTCCTATTTTAAGAGAAGCCAGAAATCTGGATTTTTATGTGAACCCCCTTGGTTTTCAAATGTTGACATTTGTTTCAGCTTTAAAACTGAGACCTCATTAAACCTCTTCTTACAAACTTCCCTGCACTACACATTAACAGAAGGCTGCTTTAATGGGAGGCATTTCTCCTCTGGGTTTTTTGGTTTTTCTTAATGTTGGCAAACAAAAACATGGCAAGAAGAGTGACCATCACAGCCTTGGAGGAATTTTGATGGCACTGTTACTTAAATACTCACTGGAGTCCTTTTTAAGCCAAGTAAGATGTTCCTAAATTTTTGTTCATGGGCATTTACTTGACAGCTTCTACTGGCAGTTGAGAGGAAAAAGAACTCAGAGCGAATTGCATAAGGAAACACATCAGAAATTAGCATTGTCCAGCTCATTAGGGAGAGATTTGAGGTGTTTTCAAGCAATTTAGCATAGTGGTTAAGTATGTGGGTTTTGGACTTTAACCAATGTGAGTTCAAATTCCTACTCTGAAATTTTTATAAACTTGCGAACTCGTGTAAATTATTTGATCTCTCCAGGCCTAATTTCCTCTTCTGCAAACTCAGGGTGATAATAAGATCGAGGATTCCATCATAAATATTAAATGAACATTACCCGTGGTTATTATGATATTCAGTTTCCCATAGGACTTCTAGCTCTGGCTAAACTAGAGCAGACACCTCAAGCATCTAAGTTGACCTCAAGCCTAGATGGCTGAGGACTACACTTTATAGACTTGGCTACAGCATAGGGAGGGATGTACTCATCTTAGGAGCTCGCACTCTATCTCATTACTTCTCTTCTGCTTCCTAGATAATTATTTAGCTTCTGCTGAATGCCTAATACTGTTTTAAAGCCCCAGGGTGGGGGGGGGGGGGGAGTTCTAATGAGTAAGACCTACCCTGTAAGATTGTTGTAAGGATTAGTCTGTGCATGATAATAAAGTATCTGCCCCAGGTGAGTAGCTATATGAACACAGGCTATCTGCCATAAATCGTGGTGGCTTTGTACCAATTTGTTCTGCACTAATCAGAACATCCAAAACTTTTACCCATTGCTGGCTCTTTTTCAGTCCCATGGCAAATCTGTAACTGATACCATCGACATATTTGGGTTGCCTGTTGAGGGTGGGATTGGTTCGTAGGTCATTTTGTAGCAGAAGGAATACAATGGTGAGGTAGGAGTGGGGAATCCAATGGCTTGGGCGAAGTCCAAATTTGAGTTGCTCTTTCCTCTTTGATATTGACCTCAACACATGCTTGTATCAAGGCTTGGACAGGGACTTGTCAAATGGAAGCTATTGTGTTTTCTTCCGGGCACATGCTATGTCTTTGCTCCGCCCCAAGCCCTTATAATTACTCATCCATGACATTACTAATTATAAGGTTTAATTCCTCTGAGTGCCTAGGGAAGGAATATCCAAATAAGTAAAAACATAATATATCAAATTTGGCAGATCCGATATCTAAAAAGGATAGGACTAGGAGAGAGGCTGGGCAGAGACAATGAGGATGTTTATAGGGTGGATGTCTTACTGTTGGAATGGGAAGGAAAAATACTTGACTACTAAAGGAGGGGCTGCAGGCTGCTGGCCTTCTGGCTTTCCAAATGTGGGCCTGTGCCTTAACACCAGCTCTCAGTGACAGCATATTTTATCTAGAGTCATAAAGCTAACTAAGTAAGGAAACTCAGAGAGTTCTCTTTTAGGTCCGTCTTACGTGTGTCCAGGCATTTATCACATATGGTACCTTTGCCGTGGGGTGATGGTTTGTTTGCCTCATACTTCAGATCAGCCTCATGGTATATCTATACTCCCCCAACTAGGGAATCAAGTAGCATTTTTTTTCCAGTCTGAAGTTTAAGTGAGAAGTTTGGGGACTAACAATATTTCATAGGACAGTATTTACATCATTGGAAAAATATTGACATCAAGTTTAAGATGGATATTTCTAAGCTTAGAGATTTTTTTTTGTGTGTGTGTCAGCCTTCACTTCTTAATTTCTGATGAATAAATAGTACAGTTAAATTTGCAGTTAGTGGGGTGCCTGGGCGGGTTCAAGCCCCACATCGGGCTCTGTGCTGACAGCTCAGAGCCTGTAGCCTGCTTTAGATTCTGTGTCTCCCTCTCTCTCTCTGCCCCTCCCCTCTCATGCTCTGTCTCGCTCTGTCTCTCAAAAATAAATAAACATTAATTTTTTCTTAACTTGCAGTTAGCATTAGAGAATTATTCAACAATCATAATACACTTATTTGTGTATTAAGTTTTGGTAGTAAATAAGAGACAACAACTTAGATTACATTTACTTCTTTGAGTCAATTTTATTAAACTCCGTTCAGTTCAATGTACAACATTGATACAACATTAATTATTCAATTCTGTATAATAAAGAATGCGGGGCGCTTGGGTGGCTCTGTCAGTTAAGCATCTGACTTCATCTCAGGTCATGATCTCACGGTCTGTGAGTTTAAGCCCCGCATTGGCCTCTGTGCTGACATCTCAGAGCCTGAAGCCTGCTTCTGATTCTGTGTCTCCCTCTCTCTCTGCCCCTCCCCTGCTTGTTCTTTCCCTCCCTCCCTCCCTCCCTCCCTCCCTCCTTCCCTCTCTCTCTCTCTCTCTCTCTCTCTCTCTCTCTCTCTCTCTCTCAAAAATAAAGATTTTTAAATCTTTAAAAGATTTAAATATTTTAAAAAAAGAATGCTTCCAAGTTTAAAATGGAAATCTATAAACTAAGGAAACCTAATCTTTGTATCCTCATCATTGTTAGGATAATTTTTTAAAAGGGTAACTAACTGTATTCATTACCTATTGCTGGGTAACAAATTCCCCCAACACTCAGTCACTTAAAAAACATTAAACATTTACTATCTCAGTGTTTGTAGGTCAGGAATCTAGATACATCATAGTTGGGTGCCTCTGGCTTAAGATGTCTCATGAGGTTAGTCACATTGTTGGCCAGAGTTGATATCATCTCAGAGTTCAACTTGGGAAGGGCCAGCTTCCAAGTTCATTCACGTGGTTGCTAGAGGGACTCAATTCTGAGGGCCTTGGTGCCTGGCTTCTAACGAGGCTTCTATGAGCCATATGCTATGGCCCATAGCATAGTGTCTGACTCAGAGTGAGAGAGCCTGCACAGTGGAAGCCTCTGTGCAGGCTTCCAAATCGATTTCTTAATACCTCCCCACCCCCATTACCTCTCCTGCATTCTATTCCCGAGAAGCAAGTCTTGAAATGCAGCCCACACTCAGAGGGAGACAGTTACACGAGGGTATGGCTATCAGGAAATAGGATCACTGGCAGACCAACTTGGAGGTTGCCTACCACAGTACCTATAAAGTAACCTCAGTTAAATGACAAGAATAAGGACCTGAAGAAATAAGCATATGACATACTCTATAAATATTTATTTCTCAATAGAAAGGTAAACTCCCACATAGGATATCTCAATAAAAATGTATAGTGAGCCGGGGCACCTGGGTGGCTCAGTTGGTTAAGCGTCCGACTTCGGCTCAGGTTATGATCTCGCGGTCCGTGAGTTCGAGCCCCGCGTCGGGCTCTGGGCTGACCGCTCAGAGCCTGGAGCCTGTTTCAGATTCTGTGTCTCCCTCTCTCTCTGACCCTCCCCCATTCGTGCTCTGTCTCTCTCTGTCTCAAAAATAAATAAACGTTTAAAAAAAAAATGTATAGTGAGCCAAAGAATCTCAGATTGGAAAAACTGTGCAGAAGTCCAGCTCACTTAATTCCCTCCCTCCATTCAGTATTCAGCCTCTGTTTACTTATCTCCAGTGATAGGAAATTCACTACTTTTATTTTGTAGTAAATCCACTTGAAGGAAATTCTTCACACTGAGTTAAAATGACCTCCTCAATCACTCTACCCACAAGCCCTAGTTGGGAAGTAATTTAATCTTGAGTGATAGGTGCTGCTTCAGACTAATAGGAGGGTTTTGTTTGGGGGAGGGGGGTGTTAAGGTTTCTTTCTCTTTTACTCTGTTTGTCATCAGCCTTTGGTTCGCTTGTGTCTTGAATTAGCCAGTTAGTCTTCACAACAATCCTGCAAGGAAAGTACTGTCATTATCCCCATTTTGTAGACAGGTTAAGAGAGCGAGTGTAGAGAGGTTAGAAAATCTGCCTAAAATTACCCAGGCACAACTTATAAGTTACAGAGCTAGGATTTCAACACAGGTGAAATGTTTTTACTGACTCTCATCTTGATGTTTTTACTACTCTTCTATGCTAAGTTTTAAAAAACAAAAATGTTTTGGGGCGCTTGTGTGGCTCAGTCAGTTAAGTGTCCAACTCTTGGTTTCAGCTCAGATCACGTGGGTTCAAGCCCCAGATTGTGCTCTACGCTGACAGTGTGGAGCCTGCTTGGGATTCCCTCTCTCCCCCACCTCGTCTCTCTGCCCCTCCCCAAGTTGCGCTTTCTCTGTCTCAAAAAAATAAAATAAACTTTAAAAAATAAAATAAAAATAAAAACAAAAATGTTTTCTGGAGCTACTTAGTGTAGGGGCAAATAACCTTACATTTTAAGAGCCTGTGGAAGAACTACCATCCATTTTAAGGCCTCGTCACCCCTAAACTGTTTGTTCCTGGTAAAGCCCCTGAGTCACTGAGGAAAGGATATATCGGGTCCTGAATCCTCTGTTTCAGAAGGCAAGAGAGATCTCCATCTGGGATGGCTAAATTACCACACCATGAATGCCTGAAGGAAATCACCTTTTATCTGGTAAATTTATTAGGAACTTCTCTTCAGCTAACACTGGGTAAATGAGGCCTCCTGGCCCACAAAGGGCAGGATGGAAGGGAAGCAGAGGCAGGGAAGGAGGCTGAATACCCAGCCAGGCAGGTCCTTGAGGTGGGAAAGTCCAAAGGAAATGAAAAAGAAACAGAACTGCTGCCTTTAGCTAGAATCCAACGTAACATTCAATTTGTATGTTTTTGTTTAGATACAGACATGGTCATAATTTACCTGTCAGCTGGCATCACATCAAAGGACTCTTCGGAAGAAGATAAAAAGGCAACTCTCCGCGTCATCAATGAAGAAAATAGCTTTCTAAACAACTCTGTAATGATTCTCACCTATGCCCTCATGAATGGTAGGTAGTATTCCGAGATTTTTCTTTCAGATGAAAGTTCTCTCTAAGTGCATGCTGCTTTCAAAAAAAAAAAAAAAAAAAGTAAAAAGAGCCCTAACAGCATGCACTTTGATGAAGGGTATGAGGAGAGACAGCTAAGCAGCTTCCTGCACAAGCCTTTCTCTCCCTAACGTTGGTATTCAGGGCATGTGTTAGGATGTCCCTCTCTCTCTCTCCAGCGCTCTCTCCAACCAGCTGCTCCTTTCTGAACCTTGTCCAGTTATGTGGGCTTGCAAATGATTCTGTATAGCTCCATTTTTTTCAGTTCTCCTTCATATTCTTGGATTTTGATACTGCGTGGAGGTTATTAACTGAGCTCATTGATTTAAGCTTCAGGAAGCCAAAATACTGACCTAGATTCATCTCTATAACCAAGTCAGTGAGTATCACGTTTCCCTGCAGAATCCCCACCTACAGCCTCTTCTGCTACTTTCTCCACCTCAGC
Source organism: Felis catus (assembly GCF_018350175.1). Lineage (NCBI taxonomy): Eukaryota > Metazoa > Chordata > Mammalia > Carnivora > Felidae > Felis > Felis catus. The sequence goes on from NC_058375.1 coordinate 53,280,509, forward strand.
TTCCTTAACTATATAATGGAGATAAGAATTAGCCACGTGACAGGGTTGTTGGGAAGATTAGCTCTAATGTACAGTAAACACTGGAGAGTGTCACTTTCCAGGTACTCATGAAGGTTGATTTTGTTGCTATTAGATCAGTATGTGAAAGGGTTTCATAAATCGGCCAATCTGAGGAGATAATATTTTTCCTTCTCTCCAACGCGTCCTCCAGTCTGAGTTCAGCCCAGTTTTCTAACTTTTCTGCTCTGTCCTGTCTCTTCACCTGTTAATGCATATTGCCCTTCCCCCAGAGTATCTTCTCCAGACCCCTTACCCTCAGTGTTCATGGCGACCATATTCGCAAAGCCATGTCTTGATCCATATGGTCTTTCGTCCCTCCCATCCATTTCCAGATTTCCATGCAGAACCACGTGGCTTTAGGGACAGTGGTTCTCATTTTAACATGCTAAGGATTACTTGGAGGTTACTGTTTAAATGCAGATTCCCAGGCAGTGCCCTCAGATTTTTATTCAGACCCTCCTAGGCAGAATGCAGGAATCTGTGTGGGTGAGCATGATTCCTTCCCAGATATTTTGTGGACTCTACATGGAAGAACTCAGGGTGTGAGGTCTAAAGGTTCTGAGTTCCGGTCTCCATTTATTAGCTGGTGGCGTATGGCAAGTTACTTAATCTTTTTAGGCTTCAGTTATATCTGTAAAATGAAAATAATAAGATCTGCCTAGAGGTGCTGTGATAATAAATAAACAGGATACAATGTGTTAAAAGTTCCCAACACGGGTACCTGATAAATAACAGGTCCTCAAAGCCAGTTGTAGGAGTGAATTAAAGTTTGCGTAATTTTTTTTCTGGCTTGTTATAGCTCAAAGGCCAAGGAGCCTCTGTCTCACTCTGGCTCAGGGTCAGCTCTCTGTTCAGTATTTCAGTATTCCTTGTCGCCAGAGTGTTGTGCTTGCTTCTGTTAAACGTGTTGTCCATTACGCTGAATGATGTGCTCACCCGTCTCCTTCCACTTTCCAGAAGAATGAGCTGCTCAGCCATGAGCCGTGTCTTAGTTTGCTATGTATCCTGAGCATCAGGCACAGGGCTGGGCACAGCCGAGGTGGGCAAGGATGGCCTGTTTTTGCCTGGGACACATATCTTTCAGTGTTATCTCTGGGTGCCATTTACTCTTTTTTCCTATGGTTTAGCTTCTTTGACTCGTGCAAGGAAGGAAGAGACAGAAGAAGGGAAGAGAATAAAGGTGGTTGAGCCTACAAAGTATAACATAGTGCACTGAGGTTTTGGAGATGTATTGTACAGAGTGCCTGTCCTCAAGAAGCTTGTGACTTCTTGAGAAAGACTACAGACAAGGCAGATGAATTAAATGCAATGGTAAGAAAACTTACAAGGAAGTGATCACTTATTTTCCATTAGATTCGAAGGTCTGCCCAGGCAGATACTAAGTAAAGAAGCTTCCTCGCTATCACCCTTGTCTTCAATGGTGCTAAATCTTCCCACTAGAGTATTTTGTGCACCTGCTATACCCCTGATAATCCCACTCTTTAAAAACCTCTGGTTACTTCCCTCTAATCAACCTCAACTCTTCTTTTTTCTCCCTGTAATCTAACTGGACACAACATCATCACTGCCAGGTTTCCGTCTCTCCAAATGCCATCTCTGAGCTTTGTTCATTAAGATTGACACATGCCCTTCCTCTACCAGTCAGGCTTCAGATAGGGAAGCAGAGCCACTATGAGAATTTTGGTAAAATGAATTTATCATCAGAATTAAAGTATATGCGATTAAGGGGAAACCTGGAAAAGTAAAGATCCAGAAAGAGAAACGGACAACTCAGCGTTTAGTAACCAGCCCTGGCGTGGGTGAATAGGTTGGAGCTTGTAGGAATGTCTGAAAGCTAGGAACATCGAAGATCACTTGGGAGGTCTGCATAGAAGCCTATGAGAGGTTGTTGGCCCTCCGTGGCTGCTCTACCCCTGTGAGTTCTCAGTGAAGCATCTGGACTGAACCTAGGGTTGCCCTTGTTGAGCAAGCCAGCCTGCAGCTGAGAAAGGGAACTGAATGCAGATCAGGGAAGGTTACAACAAACTGCAACATTCTGGTCCCTCTGTGTCTGTTCCACTTCTCCAATCAGCAACACTTCACTTTTGGGCCACCTTTAACCTAGAAACATACAGGAAAAGGATTCTGGGAAATATAGTCTCCAGGATGGCCATTGTTGGTGATAGAACCATCCACCATACCTACCAGTCTGTCACTCTACTGCTACCTTTGCTTCTCATTTCATGATGTAGTACATATAATACCCAAGCTTGGATCACCTTCCAGCCCACACTGTTCTTTTTTGCCTAGTAGATGCTCCTGTTTGTTACTTTGCTTTTATGTTTGAGTCAAACAGTACATGACAAAGAAAGGAAATGTATTTTTTGCCTTTGTCTCCTTTTATCATTCATTTCTGTGAGCTTCTCAAGGATGTAAGGCCAGGGATTAATCATGCCTTTCATGCCTTTCGTATTATTTTTTCTCTTTGGAGCGTACCTCTCATCTCCCCTATCTCAACTTGATGTCAAGGAAAGATAACAATAATTTGCTTCTGCCTTTTTAGTATTGTTGCTCGAGTAGAACAAACTCCAAGTTATTTAAATACAATGTGTTAAGAAAAATTATATCCGTTAGATCCTTGTGTGATTTTAGAAATGGACTTCAAGGCTAGAAGTATACATACTCTTTAGTTAGAAGTGATAAAGTCACAGAAGACAGATGAACCATGAACTTTTCAGCTGTTGTTGTTGTTGTTTAAAATGAAATAGCTGAACATGAGGCAAAGCCTTTTTAAGACTCATTGGTTGAATCTCAGTAGTGACTGAAATCATTTGAATTTGTTTACAATGGCATCCATATGGGATCAGTTACTAATCCTTTTGACTATGTTCCAACAACAATAGCAAACCAAAATTTTTTTAAAAGGCTTATTAAATTTATTTTTATGCTATAGATTACAGATGTTAAAGAACAGTACATCCCAGTATGTCTAAATCTTTTACAAAATCTTTAAAACCCTCTCGATGTACAAAATGTACATTCAATAAATCAAATCCAGTACTGTCCTAACAGTATCAAGCATGAAAACATTGGTAATTAAAATGAGCTTAAAGACACCGGGTTTGGAGGCATCACTAAATGCAGTCCATAATGCTTCCATTGAGTTGCATGAGACTTTGGCAAGTGTTTAATAGGCAAAGAGGTAAGAAATGAAATGGTATATCACTATCCTTTAAAACTCTTAAGCTTTATCTACTATTTAAATGCCAACTTGTTAATCATTACTTTTGTTTTCAAATATTTCAAATGCATAAAGCTTAAACTTTTAGGGGAAAACATCAAGCCAAATGGGCTCCTTTATTTACTCATGTGCTTCTCATAGCTGCCTTTTGAAGAATCCCTTTGCCCTCTTGGCTGTTTGAGGAAAGACACTGCCTCATGCTTTGTTCCTCAGCAAGAGTTGGTAACAGTGTCCTGGGTCTGTTGTCTCTGCAAGACCTCTTAGACATGGCAAGATTTCATCCATGCCCTTCTTAAATCTAAATGGCAAGGTTATTGTATGGCTATACACCATTTTGGTTTACACTGCCTACCTTTGGCTTTCCGTTTCAGATGGGGTGACTGGTTTGAAAGAGCTAGCTTTTCTGAGAGATCTGGCTGAGCAGAACTCCGGGAAGTATGGTGTGCTGGACCGGACAGCGTTGCCTGTGATTAAAGGGAGCATGATGGTGCTGAACCAGCTGAGTAACCTAGAGACCACAGTTGGCAGATTCTATACCAACCTTCCCAACCGGATGATTGATGAAGCTGTCTTTAGCCTTCCCTTCTCTGATGAGATGGGAGATGGTGAGTCTGGGGACAACTTCCTACTGAAGGAAGGGGAAAAGAAACAGACATGGGTCCACCAAAACAACCACTTTGAAATGTCACCCAACACCCATCTGTGAGCATTAGAAGGTCTGGACAGGCAAGGGAGTGGTCCTCCCTTTCTCTGGTCAGAGGGTGGTGTAGGTCTCTTCCATCAGTCTGGTAGCACTGTATTTTAAACAGAAATCCCAGCCCTACTTTTTCCACATTGCCCTAGCCTCAGTCAGCATAATGGATCTATTGGGGAGGATTACTGAGGATTCCCCAGTATGTTGAGTTGGAACAAAAGAGTAACTTTGCATAGCAGGTGGTAAATCTCAGATGTGTTTAGGACTTAGCCTGAGAGGTAAAGCAACATGGCATAGTCAAACAAAGACAGGTTTGGCATTAGAGGATTTTAGGCCCACTCCACCCCTTAAGTTGTTGTCCTTGACAATTTATTTAATCTCATTAGTTCCCATTTGGTCACCTGTTAAAAATGTAATAATGTCTTCCACATAATAAATCTTTCAGGTTGTTAGGAGTAGAAGATTTATTGGTGCCTGGCGTACCTCTCAGTAATAATTACTGCTCTTGTCACTTTATTATTTTACTTTTGTTATTATTACCATTATCATTGTCATCATCCTGATGTCCCAAGTTACCCACAGTGTGATATTAGGTAAAGTGTTTAACCTTCACATGATTAACTTTCTTGGTCTACGAAATGGGAAAAATATTTCTGTCAAGGCTGTTGTGAGGATTACATGCACTAATATATGTGAAGCACTTAGAATAACGCCTAGCCGACAGTATATGCTCATTAAAAGTACAACCTTTTTCATTCCTTCTGCATATTGTTTATCCTTTCCCCCACCTGTCCCCCTTTCTTCTCTGACAGAGAGGATGGAAGAAAAATCTAATGACTAGCCAGACACCATGACCACATGAGATCTTATTTTTACGTTCCAATAACTCTCACAAATACATCTAGAGAAAACCCACGTATAAAAAGTAACAGGCCAATAGAGTATGTTTTCTAGAAATTAGGTAAACATGTTTTTTCTATAAGGAAGAAATGTAGTAGCCTCTGCTATACGTCAGGTTTTTTTGTGTGTTTTTTTTTTATCCTTCCTCTTTCTGGCAGGGCCCACAGATATGTAGACTATAGAAACTCCCACCTTTAGATAAAGTTATTTCCTTTTATAGGGAAATGTCAAGTTTTAAATGCAAATGACTTTTGATGCATCTAACCCACAGTATTGAGTGCCGGCCAAGCCTTGTGTCAGGCAGTGATGGGTAAGGCACACATCCCACCCTCAGCAAGCATGTAAGTCTGATAAGAGAAAGACAGATCGATGAGTCATCTTAATCCTGTGTCAGAGGAACAAAGACAGATGTGGAAACCGAGTCCTGTACAAGCACGGAGGTTTATGCAGTCAAATCCTTTGACCATTAGTGATATCAGGCAGAGTAAGACCCTTCCTAAAATTCACCTGTACAACCCAGAGAGCTATGCAAAGGCTGTAAATCAAATTGTGGGCAGTTCTTTGGTTCTGTGCTGGCTGATGCTTTCCCAAATTTAGTCCTCAGGGCCTGTTTTCTGAATCCTCTACCGTGGGTTTCAGTGACTGGGTTACTGGTCTGTTTCATTCCCCTCCTAGAGCGTGCCTTTCGTGTTTATATTTTCAGTCCCTAGAATTATTGGGTGACATCTCTGCTAACTCCACAACATGGGGATGCTGAGCCTAGGAAATCCCATGTTTACTTGGCTCTAATTCAAAACCTCCACAGATTAAAATATCGGTTACTGGACATATTTCTTTTAACAAGTAAATCTATGTACTTTAGGTTAAAGTAGAGAGGGCATTTGGGGATTTCATTAAGTATAGCGAGAGCTTAGCATACTTTATTTGCCACAATGGGATGAAGAGTCTTCTGTCCGAGATGATAATTGAAAAGTAAGATGGTGTTTCTTTTTTCAGGCTTGCTCTCAACATAGCCAGAGGAGGATAGAATTCTGAAGTAAGCGTATGGTCTCAGAATATTTGTTGCACTTTGCTGCTCTATGAAGATGCCTTTAATCTTAGACACAAGCCCAGGGGAGCCTGGCGTGCAGGTTATGACCTGTGTCTCCATGCTAGCCCTCATGCACTGCTCCCATCATTTATAACCCCTTTGTCCAGGGATCCCTAAGCAAAAAATCTCCTTAAGATACATTGCTAAAACCTTCTGTTGACTGCTTTGGAAATTATAATAGTGCATAACTTTTCTTTTTTCCTGTTTTATTGATTTATAATTGACATATAACATTGCATTCATTTTAGGTGTACAACAAAATGATTTGGTGTGTGTATATATTGTGAAATGACCACTGTAATAAGCTTAGTTAACATTCATCACCCCACATAGTTAAGACTTTTTTTTCTTGTAGTGAGAACTTCAAAGATCTATTCTCTTAGCAACTTTCAAATCTACAATACAGCATTGTTAACTAGAGTCACCATGCTATATATTACATCCCCAGAACTTATTTATCTTACGTCTGGGCACAACTTCTCACATTTTTCAGTGTTGTGTGCCCTTCCTCCTACCACGTGATGCATTTAATTGGCCTTTGCAACCACAAGTAAGTCACTAATACTTTGAGGGACCTCACACAGGTTTCTATATGTAGGAGTCTATTCTTTGTAGAAGACTTGAAGTATCCAATTCCCTTTCCTGGGTGTTTATAGAAGAATAGTTTTTTGATGTGCTGCTAAGGCATGAACTTGCCATTAAGTGCAGGAAAATACAAGAGTAAGATGGAGAGAAACTATGCGTCTTTTTGTTTTGAGTTTTACTTGGAACCATAGGATTGTAGAACTGCTAGGGGTGCTAGAGATCATTTTGTCTCCAACACATGAACAGAGGTGGCGCCACTTAACCCAGCTCAGTAGGAGAGCTGGGAGGAGCTCTCGTGGTTGTTCCAATGCTCAGGGCCACGCGCTGACACCCAACACGTGTACGTTGTCTTTGCCTTTGCTTTTCCCTTTCCTGATTATCCTGTTGCTTTTATATGGCCTGGAGCTGCGAATGGCTTTTATAATTAAAGAGCATGAGTGGGGGAGGAGCAGAGAGAGAGAGAGAGAGAGAGAGAGAGACATGGAATCTGAAGTAGGCTCCAGGCTCCAAGGCTTATGTGGGGCTCGAACTCACAAACCGCGAGATCATGACCTGAGCCAGAGTCAGACACTCAGCTTACTGAGCCACCCAAGCACCCCTAAAGCTTTTTTTAAGTTTGTTATTTTGAGTGAGAGAGTGGGGGAAGGGCAGAGAGAAAGAGAATCCCAATGCTGTTTTGGAGCCCGACATGGGGCTCAAACTCACAAACTGTTAGATCATCACCTGAGCTGAAATCAAGAGTCAGATACTTAATTGAGCCACCCAGGTGCCCTCAAAACTTTTTTAAAAAAATAAATACAGAATATGCAACAGAGACCTTATGGCCCGCACAGCCTAAAATACTGACTGTCTAGCCCTTTACATAACAGTAGAGGAGCTCCTTAGCCGAACGACTAGAAATACATTACTTTGGAAACCCACTGTCTTCTTTAGCGGCTCAGAGTTCTCAGTGGTCAGATCTTACTAGATTCTGTATCTTTCTAAGGTTTTTCACCTCATTTTCTTGTCTTTTGATAGGTTATATTAATGAAATAAAGTACCTTATAAGCATTCCTTTGTAACCTCTTTTCGTCTAACAATCCCTAAAAATCAGTAAAGCAGTTACCACTGTGTCACTTAAGCAGATGTGGAAAGCGGGACCCAGAGAATTTATGTCTGATGTCATATGGAAAATGCAGAAGGGGCACAGCTAGGCTAGAACCCACATTTTTCAGTTCCTTGGCTAGTGGTCTTTCACATTCAGTTGAATCTTCCCCACTTGAGGAAATAGAATGATGTAGTAAGTGCTGCTGATAATTTGCACTGATCTGGAATGGCTGGTCAGGTGAGGAAATAATGAGAAATGTACAAATTGCCTCTGAAATTAACTTGGGGTGTCTGAACCCCACAGAAGACTCTTTCCCCTGAAGTCTTGCTCACTTATGCCATCTGTGGAGGCAGTGGTTGGGTACTGGATCACACAGGTCACTTCAAGATGAGAAGATGCTAGAGGGCAGATATTAGCCTTTGGGATTCACTAGCACACAACTCCAGTCTTTGTTTGGTACATTCTCTGCTATCCCTTGGATTTGTTTTGTTTTTAAACCATAGGTTTGATAATGACTGTGAGTAAACCCTGTTATTTTGGAAACCTACTTCTGGGAATTGTAGGTGTGGACGTGAACCTGGCTTACATCCTCGAAGACGTGACGTATTACCAAGATTCTTTGGCTTCCTATACTTTTCTCATAGATGACAAAGGTAATCTGCTAAAAATTAATCAGAGGGAAGAATGATTTGTTTTTTGTAACCTGAAGAAAATAATCTGTAGATATTCTGATACTAACAAAGTAGGAAAATCATAGTATTTACAGAAAACTAGTGTGACTAGAACTGCTCATTTGTAGTGGAAAAAATTCTTTCTGGAACACCATAAACATGGCAGAATGAACCTGAAAATGACCCACATTTGTTTCTATATTGCACTGAGGGGTAGGTAACAGTTATTTAAAACATCAGGAAATTAGACTCCAGGACTGAGTAACACATAGAATGTGATCCTTCGGATTTTTTCTATATCCTTATCTTTAAATTCACTGGTGTTAAGGTTTAGGTGATAGAACATCTTTATTTTTTTTTATTTATTTTTTTAACGTTTATTTATTTGTGAGACAGAGACAGAGCATGAACGGGGGAGGGGCAGAGAGAGAAGGAGACACAGAATCGGAAGCAGGCTCCAGGCTCCGAGCCATCAGCCCAGAGCCCGACGCGGGGCTCGAACTCACGGACCGCGAGATCGTGACCTGGGCCAAAGTCGGACGCTCAACCCACTGAGCCACCCAGGCGCCCTGATAGAACATCTTTATAAAAACAAAAACCCAGTGACTAGTACCTCCAAGATATTCTCGATTAGACTCTTGTTCCATAACTTAAGGCATCTTTCTACACTTCAAGTTTTACGCAAGAACACGTAAAACAAGTTCCGTTTCTATTGGACTGGCCAGTTACACACTGAGATGTTGAGTATTGGCAGTCATCCCGGGGTATCCCACGTTTCAGATGTGTGATAGGCACTTATATTAGAATCAGCACTTCTTCCAGCATGTTTCCCATAGCTCATGTCTTTGTTTTTTTATTTCAGGGTATACACTTATGCACCCATCTCTCACCAGGCCATATTTACTCTCAGAACCCCCACTTCATACTGACATCATTCATTACGAAAATATCCCCAAATTTGAGCTGGTTCGGCAGAATATCCTAAGGTAAGGAAAAGGTGAAAGTTATAGTAGTTGTTTTTTTGTTTTTTGTTTTTTTCCCTGAAAAAAATAGGACCTTTTGAGGTCCAATACGAGTGTGTGTTATAGGATATAAAACAAGTATAAAAATTAATGTTATTAAAAGTATCCTCCATGAATTTTTCATAAGAATAGTAGGTAAAACTTTGTAGAACAACAGATAGTCTCTTAAAACTATTAGGGAAAATGTCTTGTAAATCAGATTCTTTGTTCACATTGCCATTAATTTATAAAATCAGATATGTTATCTCATTTAAAAAAAAACCTCCCAATTGTACTAAAATGAAAAAAAAAAAAACGGTAAAATAGAAGGTTAAGTTGAGGACCAGCTTTAGAGCATGCCAAAAAATAGCTTGGCAAAGCAGCATCCATTCCATTGACAGCACAATCATATACAACATTTTCTTTTGAAATAAAGAACAGATTGGATTTTTTCCAACCGTGATACATTATTTTGGCAGATGGTAACCTATAGAGAAACGGGTCTTTGTGCTCATTGGCTGTAAATTAATGACTGAGTGATTCGAGACAAGTTTGTCTCTGGAAAGAATTAGAATGGGAGGGGGGGATGGCAGGGGTAGAGCATAAGGAATATTTTTAGTGCTGAGCTGACATCATGCTTTTACAAAATTGAAAATTTCACATTATCTCTTTCCAAAGTGATGAGCTTCATTGCTTTTCAAAATCAGGAGGTGGTCATTGACTCACAGCTTCTTCTCTGCCTTTAATTAAGAGCTTAATTTTATCTTTTGCCTGAAGTATTTCATTCTGTTGCCAACACAGCCTCCCTCTGGGCAGCCAGATAATCACCGTCCCTGTGAACTCATCCCTGTCCTGGCACATAAACAAGCTGCGAGCCACCGGAAAGGAGGCCTACAATGTCAGCTACGCCTGGAAGATGGTGAGTTAACAGGACGTCTTGGCAGGGGAACTGGGGGTTACATTGCTACTGATGCAGCAACTCCAGGGAACTTAGATCCCATAATGTTACTCACCAATTTTAAAGGGGTTGGAAAAAGAGGAGATTCCACAGGTGTCCTCTTTTTTGTTTGTAAAAGCCATCATTTTTCATGTTGAATGAGTCAAACCGTACAAAAGGATATAAAGTAAAAAGTAAACTTTGCCCTTCCCTCTCTCCTGCCCTTGACCTACCATTCCCCCAGAAGTCACCACTTTGATCAGCTTCCAGAAAATGTTCACATACAGGCATCTATATCTGGGCATGTGCATGCACGTTTAGTGGCTGTGTAGTGTACTGTTGAATTGATGAACCAAATTTCTTTAAATAAGTCCATCAATATACATTTAGATTATATCCAGTGAGGTTGTTTTGTGGGGTGTGTGTGTGTGTGTGTGTTTAATCATTTTAAACTCAGGTTGTGGAAGTTAGGAGTTGAAAAAGAGATATGAGGGGCATATAGGCGACTCAGTCGGTTAAACATCTGACTCTTGATTTCAGCTTAGGTCATGATGTCATGGGTTTGTGGGTTCGAGCCCCATATGGGGCTTGCACTGGCATTGTGGATCCTGCTTGGGATTCTCTCTCTCTGCCCATCCTGTGCATGCTCTCTCTCCTCAAAATAAGTAAATAAACTTAGAAAAGAAAAGATATGAAAGCATAAATGCCCTCTACTGACATTTTCCAAGGCAAAGAAACTTTCGGATTAGAATCTGGATTATTCATGTTCACCACCAGCAGATGGACAGTGAAGTGATCGCCTGTGGCCCCCACTTCAGCTTCCTTTGACTAGCTTCATTCAGATAGCAGGCCCTCAGTCAGGGGTTCAAGCACACAGTGCCCACAGTACTCTTGTCACTGCCCTTTACTCCCTCTTCCCAGCAGAGAATCAATGCTGTTTTGGGGTTCTTGTCATTGCAGTTGGCCAAAAGTAGAGTGGACTTTCATTTTTTTAACCACCTTTAATTCCCTTACATGGCCATATCTGGTGTTTAACCCATTGACTCTAAATGGATCTACATATTCATCTCTTTAAGAATGACTTACTGAATATCTAACTGTGAGCTAAGAAGGAAATAGAGGAATGCTCCTCTCTCTGCCCTCATAGAGCATCCAGCCCAGTGGTGGATGCAGACAGACAGCTTGACCCAGTGTCTCTGTCTGGTATAGGAATGACAGGAATTGGAAGTAGCCAACATGCCTTTAGACAGGACTGTCCTCTGACCTTCTTGTTCCGTTCTTAAAGGATCGTTGTGGCAACATTGATTTCTATGACGGAAGTAAAAGCAAACAAAATAATAAATGAAATATTTTGAGAAACTCGCAGTTTGCAAGCCTGATTCTACTGGTTTTTTTGTTTTTTTGTTTTTTGTTTTTTTGTTTTAGTGTTTATTTTTGAGAGAGAGAGAGAGACAGAGCGTGAGCAGGGATGGGGGCAGAGAGAGAGGGAGACAGAATATGAAGCAGGCTCCCAGCTCTGAGCTGTCAGCACAGAGCCCGATGTGGGGCTCGAACCCTTGAACTGTGAGATCATGACCTGAGCCGAAGTCGGATGCTTAACTGACTAAGCCACCCAGGCCCCTCTTCTGGTATTTTACTGTTTGATAATACAGAGTTCAGGATAGTCAAAGTATTTTGAAATTCTCTTAGCTCATTTTCAGGATTTTTTTTGAGAATGATTGCGTCACATGCCCTTATTGTTACATCATTTGTAAATGAGAATGAATGGCTTAATTTTCACATCAGAAAGGGTAAGTTATGGGGCACCTGGATAGCTCAGTCAGTTAAGCATCCAACTTTGGCTCAGGTCATGAACTCACAGTTCATGAGTGCCAGTCCCATGCTGGGCTCTGTGCTGACAGCTCAGAGCCTGGAGCTTGCTTCAGATTCTGTGTGTGTGTGTCTCTCTCTGTCCCTCCCCTGCTCGTGCTGTGTCTGTCTCTCTCAAAAATAAATAAACATCAAAAAAAATTTTTTTTAAAAGAAAGAGTAAGCCATACACCAGAATACTCCACTGAAAAATACTTTTATATTTGAAATCGGAGATTATGTACCACTAATATATCCTAATTGAAAGCAGCTCCATTTCATCCTGAGATAATCTCTACCTTATTTTGTTGGCATTAAGAGAAAGGAGGATGGGCACCCGACCATCTCAGTCGGTGGAATGTGTGACTCTTGCTCTTGGGATTATGAGTTCAAGACCCATGTGTGGGTATTACTTACAAACAAAATCTTTAAGAAAATGAATTTTTTTTTAGAAAGAGAGAAAGGAGGAGATACAGGCATTTTTAAGACCCTTTTTGCACAGTAAATAAACCCAATGTTAACATTTTGGGAAGAAGTATCATCTTAAGATAGTTTTACTTCAGTGATATCAAGAAATTCTGGCCATTCTGTGTAGCCAAATGGATACAATCGTGTAATCACTTCAGGTAGAAGTGTTAGCTTTCTCAGAATTCTGAAACTGTCAAGAACATCGCTATGATGTGAAAAAGTAAAGAGATAATAAATAATGAGATTGAAGTTAAAGAGGCTTGCCAGGTTACCCGGCCAAAAAGAGCATATAATTTTAAGTTATCTTTGGGGGGGGGGGGGGACATATACTCCCCCCCGTCTTCAGGAATAAAATGGATTCTTCTACTAAATGTAATTCAAATAGATTCAGCTTATATTGAGAATAATTATTTGAACTGCTTAGCATCCATAGATACAGCAGATACTTATGGATTATATTTCACTGACTTAATTTAAATAGAATGTGAGAGATTATGTTAGCATTAAGAGATTACTACCCTGTCACTGTGCAGCTCAAGTCCATCTTTGAGCATTTGAGGAGACTGCATGCTGAGACAGAAGAAAGTACTGACTTCAGAAGATATTACAGTGTTCCTGTGTGACACAGGAATGGCTCACTTTAAAACGTGAGTCCCGTGGGCAATCAGTGAAAAAAAACACTCCCCGGTGCTGGAGAGCCCTTCTAGATACATTATGGTTCCTTAATGCAAAGACTATTTCAGCTAAGAACACAATAAGAAGACCTGTACTGGAATCAGTTTTCCTTTCCAACTAAGAACTATTGAAGTGTTTCTTTTAGATGCTTAGGGTAACTTTTTAAATTTTTTTTAAACATTTTTATTTATTTTTGAAAGAGAGAGTGAGTGGGAGAGGGGCAGAGAGAGAGAGGGGGAGACACAGAATCTGAAGCAAGCTCCAGGCTCTGAGCTGTCAGCACAGAGCCCGACATGGGGCTCAAACTCATGAGCCGTGAGATCATGACCTGAGCCAAAGTTGGGCACTCAACAAACTGAGCCACCCAGGTGTAGATGCTTAGGGTAACTTCCAATTGTTCTCTTATAGAACAGACCCGATCCTACAATTCTGGTCCTTCTGGCAAAGTGTTCTGTCTTTTGGTTCCTTGGAACATGTAACACAGCACACAAAGGTGACTGCGTGCGTTGGGAAGAGGGGAAATAGTAAATGCCACTTGAGAACACTGTTATTTTCTAATTTGTGGGTGGAGGAAGAGAATTAAATTTGCTAATCTAACTGAATATCCTTGACAGCAGTTCCAGGAAGATGCAAATTTCTCCCATGTTTAAAGAGATTCTGCAGCCATCTTCATAAACCCTAAATTATACTTTAACCTGCCTACTTAAATTTCTCCTTGATCATGAAATTAATCCTTTGGGCTGCATTACTTCTCACTGTCCTGTGGTTTTAACTTAGTTCTGGTTATCACCCTTTCCATTTGTTGACAAACCATCTTTCAGATAGATTCGGCCTGTCTCCTTCTTTAACGGACTTACAGAAGTTTGGCTGTCTTGTATTTTTAACTTTAAGAAACTAGAATTAAGTAGCTTGCCTCGGTTTTGATTCGTTGGTAGACGGTTTTTCCCAAGAACTTTACTTATGTGTCCATTTCTAAGAGCCAAATGGGTTTGGAAGTATTCCTATTTGTACATAGGAGCTTGATAAATTAGGCTGAGCTACGGTACATTTGCCTATTCTGGTCTGAAATGATAAGTCAGGCAGGCTTTGTGAGGCAGCCATGGGATTTGTACTTTTCACGAGTCTGAGATCCTGTGCATCTCCAACCAGGAAAGGAGAAAGCATTAGTCGGGAATACAATGAATAAACCAGATTCTCTACGGGCTGCGTACATAAATTCAGAATTGGCTTTTGAAGTAGTCAATTCTTGGAACACTCATTGCAAAACCAACTATATATCTTGAAATACATTTCAAATCCAAACAGAAGTAAGTGCTGTATTTTCGTGCCATGCTCCAACTTGTATTTGTCAGCTTAAATAAGCAAAAAGGCCATAGGGTTGCTGTTCCAAAGGGACTATTCTGTAATCCCTTCATTAGCTCCATGATTTTCTGTTACATACGTTCTTTTCCCTCCATCAGAAAGGAAAATAGAACATGTAGTCATTTGCCAGAGATATGTTCTCTCACCCCATCCTCGCAGCTTTCATTCACTCATCAAATATTTTTCTGTGTGGGATAGAGACCAAGATAGCAGAAAATAATGTAGGTGAAGTCACTACCCCTAGGAACCTGTGTTTTCTGGATTAGAAATTTCTTTACTGATTTTTCCAGGTACAAGACACTTCCTTTATTCTCTGTATTGTGGTGATACAACCGGAAATACCCGTCAAACAACTGAAAAACCTCAACACCGTCCCCAGCAGCAAGCTGCTCTACCACCGGCTGGACCTCCTGGGCCAGCCTAGCGCCTGCCTTCACTTCAAACAGCTGGCGACTCTAGGTGAGCCCTTTGCACTTTGCAGTTTCCTTGGTGGGCTTACTCATAGCAGCTCACGGTAAATACCTGCTTGAATTTAGAGGGGAAAAAAAACTAAAACAACAAAAACGAAAAAACACCTGGATGTTGAATGGCAGCAGTGCTAGTTTGGGGATACAAATGTGAAAACCGTATGAGGCCTTGCCTTGGGTCCCGTTCTCCGGCAGATGAGGATTTGTGTGTTGGTGATTTATTAAGGATGGGCTCTAAGAAGAAACTAGGGAAGAAGTGAGGGAAACAGGATAGCGAAAGAGGAGAAAGCAAGCAAGAGTTGGATTTTCGGTGAAGTCCCAGCCTCAGCCTAATCCCGTAGCGGGGCTCTGGAGTGTAAATTACACTGCAGAGTTTGCCCAGACTGAGGAGAGGGAGCTGGACTTTCATATTCCTTTGTATCTTTCAGCTTTCTGCTAATGCTAGGCAGAGAGGTTTTCGTAGCCCAAAGGCAGTCTGTCAGATAGTCACCAGTCTGGCCCATTAGAGGCCAGCCCAAAGATATGGAGACAAGGAGATACAGGGCTACAGGGTAAGACATGGAGAAATAGTAAATGGGATTCGAGGGTAGCACGCCCATATATCTACATAGCATACCTGTATCTATCGCGGGCCCCTGTCTCCAAAAGAGCGTAGGAAATAGGCAGATAATTCAAAGGAAGCGATTAGCCCCTATAGATGAGGACATGTGGATTTATCAGAATTCAAAATTTTCCCAAGCTCCCTCAGAAAGTAGCAAGGCTGAAATGTGACTCCCACTCCTTCTGTGCCATGGTGCCACCTTTTATTGCATGCCACCATGTGCCAGGCATATACTGGACATTCGTGCAGGACTCCTAGTACTGCGAAACAAGCACTCTCTTCTTCACTGTTGGAAATTGTTTGGATTCAGAAAGGTGACTAAGGCTCCTTAGACAACTGGCAAATCCCTATCGATGATAGGGATTTTGAGGCAAAGTGTTAAATATATGTCAGAACCCCCATCAAGAGGGCTGAAGGAGGGACATTGTCTTTCTCGGTACACAAAGAGGACTTTTTTAAGTTTTCTCTCTCAATCCGCATTTCTCCCTCAAAGTGCGTCAGCCTTTGCGCAAATGCCCAGTCTCTGTCACTACAAGAAAGGCCCACTTTCAGTGTCTCTCCTTTGGCCCTACTCTTTTGTCCCTGAAGCATTTTGGTGTTTTTTATATTATTGTATAATTCTTATTTTGTTGTTTTTCTTTTTTAAAAAAATTTCTGGTCTCTCCAACCGGCTCCTAAATTCTTTGAGTTCAAGGACAGTCCTCCCTCTCTGGCGCATCTGTGCCCAGAAGACCTCATGAGCATATGCACATGAATCCACAGCACACTGCTGGCAGACTTACCTTTTTAAGCTTTTGTTTTCTTCTCCTCGATAGGAATATAACACTGATCTCCCAGGCTATGCTATGGTGGTATCATGAGAATTAGCATTACTGGAAGCGGTATCTTTTGATATTAGCAGACTACATAATTCTGACCTGTCCTACTGAGGATAACCGAAAATGGATAGCAACTTGAGGGGAAAAAAAAAATCTTCCTGAAAAGTATCAAAGAACTAACATGGTAGCTAGGAATTGGATCCAAGTCTAGGAGAAAAGAAGAACCCAGAGAAGGAGGCCACTGTTAAAGCCACATTTGCAATGCACCTATTTACCAATCCAGGAGAAACAACTGTGAAATTAAGCTGTGCTTTAGGGGGGGTGCCTGGGTGTCTTAGTTAAGCATCTGACTTCGGTGCAGGTCATGATCTCACAGTTTGTGAGTTCAAACCCTGCATCAGGCTCTGTGCTGACAGCTCAGAGCCTGGAGCCTTCTTCAGATTCTGTGTCTCCCTCTCTCTCTCTCTGCCCCTCCTCTGTTACCCTCCATCTTTAGGGTAAGTGTGAATTGAAACTAAAGAAGCCCTTGACTTGATTCCTACCATCTGAGTGGTCTACGGAAACTGACACATTAACTAGTCACGGACTAGTTGAATGTTGAATATCAAAGCCCCATAGTGCAGCTCTTAGACTGGTACCCTGTCATCTTATTGAGAACTGTCTCCATCTACCCACCCTGCCTCATCTTGGGGTGTGGCACCTGGCAGAATCAAACAACAGTCCTCTCTGTAGGAAGGACTCCCTCATCCTGTTAGGATTCAACTCTTTCCAGAAATTTATTTTTAAATGCCATGTCTTGCACAGTCAGTGGTAGCCAGGCCACAAGGAAACAAGATACCATGAGTGAGAACTAACAAAAAGAACGGAAAATGACCTACAGATTTGAGATTGGACACATGACTGGTGCTTTCCTAAAGAGTCTAAAAATGTAAAATTGAAGTAAGAAATTTCACAGAAACATCGGTTTTTGTTTCATAATGTAATTCACTGTGAGGATTTGGGGCTTAAATAGATCAAACTGGGTTTTCCTCTTAGGACCAACAATTAAATCATACCTACAGTAACCAGTCTATAAACTTTTGTTTATGCCAAGTTTGGCTATCCCTGTCTGTGCGAAGAATTTTTTTATTTGATTTTTTGCATTGACTCCACAATTCCATTTTTCCTTCCTTTGAAATATTGGTACCAATATGGACAGTCGTAGTTAACACTCACAAGGCATTTGTGACGTGCTCTGGCACCATTCTACAAGCTTTACATTTATCAACTCATTTGCTTTACATAAATTCACTGATGTATTGGTGCTATAATTGCCTACTTTGCAGATGACAAAAGCATCACATACATTACAACTTACCCACCATCACGTGGCCAGGAAATGGTCGAGCTGAGACTCAACCTAGTCTGGCTCCATGTGCTATGCTGTTCCTTAATCCTAGTAAGTGTGAGATACTATGTGTAGACTTAAAAGATTTTGAGCATTTGCATTTTAGGCACTTGTATCTATTTGTACGTGTATCTCTTATGGTTCACTCATGACTATAAACTCCCTGAGGGGAGAGAATGAGGGCTTTTTCCTTCTAAGCTCCTAGTGTTGAGTTCTTTGCTCTCCTTGTGGAAGACTTGAGGCCACCATAGCTAACAGATTGGCAGAGCCTTAGTGATGCTTTTGTTTGGGCCTGAGATGAAGTCTCCGCGTTCTCAGGCCTGTGGCTTTGTTTGCTTCTCTTTCAGAAAGTCCAACTGTCATGCTGTCTGCTGGCAGCTTTTCCTCCCCATACGAACACCTCAGCCAGCCAGAGACAAAGCGAATGGTGGAACACTACACAGCCTATCTCAGTGACAACACCCGCCTCATTGCTAACCCAGGGCTCAAAGTGAGTGCTGGCCTGGGGCCCCACTTCTGCCGTACCCCCTCCACAGGCCTGGGAGGGGGCACTGTCAGTGAACCTTTGAAGTGGGTAGCCCAGCTCTGGATCTGTGCCTCTCAGCTGGAGAGCCAGAAAGACAGCGTGTGGCCCCCGGGAGGCTGGTCGGCGATGACCCTACCGAGGGATTAAGAAGCCCTGTGGGCCAGATGAAGAATCTCTTTCAGGCCTTAGATGCACTAGGAGTTTTCTAGGTAGGGGGGTGTGACTTAGAGATCAGTGGAACTTTCCCAGCCCCATTTTTCCCAGGGGAAAGAAGTAAAGTGCCCCTATGGTCTGTTGAGATAAACATGACGAAGTTTAAAGAGGAGAGATTTAGCTGGGATGTGCGTGTGCGTGCATGTGTGTGTGTGTGTGTGTGTGTGTATGTGTTTGATGCTTCACTATAGGATCTTTCTTCTTAAATGCAGAAAGCCTCACTAGGATGAACAATTGAGTAAATCACACATCCACTGACTATGTTTCAGGGAGCTTTTGTTTTCACCAAGTTTGGCTGTATCCATCTGCTGTGGAAAGATTTTTAAGAAGTAATTGGGCTTGGCTTCTCTGCAAGAGAGCTTTAGGAAGCCCTGCCAGCAGCCCACTCTCTTTTCATGTGAGTCTTAAAGGATCCCTGCCATGTCTTCCTTTGTTTCCCAGTTCTCTGTCAGGAATGAAGTAATGGCCACCAGCCACGTCACAGATGAATGGATGACACAAATGGAAATGAGTAGCCTGAACACGTACATTGTCCGCCGTTACATAGCAACACCCAATGGCGTCCTCAGAATTTATCCTGGTTCCCTCATGGACAAAGCATTTGATCCCACTAGGAGACAATGGTGAGTTTTAGGAGCTTCCATTATCAAAGGTTCCCCCCAAATCCTGGAGAGACATGATAAGTACATACAATAAAGCAACTTCAGGCAGTCACATTAAAGATACTTTTATGGCAGTGAAAACATGTTTTTGAATCTTTTTTTTTTAATGCAGTATTAACAGATTTGTGGGTTTCCTCTGTCTACAGTGTTTTCATCTCTTATTGAAATTTTGAGACTGAGATGTTTTATACTTGGCCATTTCTATTCCTTTGGGTATTTTGTTTCAGTCTTACCTTGTATGTAATATGCCCATAGTGGGGATATTTAATGTCACTGCACATGATCATGGCATCAAATTATAGCTCATATATGACCTATGAAAAAATGAACATATATAAATTCAGAAACTTTTTTTATAAGTTCACTTTTCTTTGAAATTTAGAGAGTTTTTTCATACCCTAAAAATAACACGACTTTGTCTTGTCTGTTAGGTATCTCCATGCGGTGGCTAATCCAGGCTTGATTTCTCTGACTGGCCCTTATTTGGATGTTGGAGGAGCTGGTTATGTAGTAACCATCAGTCACACGATACATTCATCCAGGTAATATTTTAATTAATATTTTAGTCATTTTTTTAAACACCTCAAGAATATTTTGAAAATTTGGAAGTAGAGTAGACAACCAAGGATTAGTGGCAAAAGCATGATCTTTGATGTGAGCAGTCTGGGGTTTGAATATCTTCTCTAGCTGTGTCCTCATGGATTTCCTGAGCTTCCTCCTGTTATCTGTAAAATGGGGATAATACCTACCTCACAAGATCATCATGTGATTGAGTCAATGAAAAGCTCTTAGTCCTATTATGAAGAAGATCCTTTAGAAGAAGGAAAAGATAGAATCCGTAGGGCAGTTTGTAGAAATACCAATCTTAACCAATTGAAGAAATCCCAACAAGAGCCTGACCGTTATTACCAGAGAGCACTTTCCCAAGCAAAGGAGCATGTGTAGTGAAGGAAAAAAAAAGTATCAAGACCCCAATTTTATTACCTCTTTTATTTTGGTCTAACTTCTTAGAATTATATAGGAGTTTGTTATTTTTGTTATTGTTACTTTGTCCTTATACTGTCTCTTGAAAAATGAAAAAGCATTTTTGAAAACTGACTTTCTAACAATGCTATTAAATGTCAGCATGACTGTAAATACATTCCGGGTGCTTTGTATTTCAGACTTTTGAGGTTTCAGTATTTAAGCGACAAATGTCAGTGAAACATTGGGTAGAAAGGCAGGTCACATACGTTGTTTTAATCCCTTCATTATACAAATAGATGTTTTTCCCTAGCAACCAAGAAAGCCCATATTTTGACTGGTACCTATAATGATGCCTTAAAATTTATGGGAGACAGATTTTTCTTGCTTAACTTTATGCTTTTCGCTGGTGCTCATTATGTATCAAATGATTGACATTCAGGAGAATTCTTCTAACGCAAGTTCATTGGGAGCAAGAATTGGGAAGCAGTACTGTGTTGGAATTTCAATATCATGACCTGTGTCTCCATGGAAAGCAGGGTCCTGCCGCCAGCCAAACAGTGATTGTTTTGCAGGGCATGGTATCTTTTTGGCTCTGTCACATATGAACAAGTAAACACCTATTTAGAACAGAACTTTTCAATGTTTTCCTTAACAGACCATCTGTCAGGCATACCTTACTATTGTCCGGATAACGAGACTTGACATCTCCCATATATTCTAATCAGTTGGGAAAAAGTAAACAAGTGGCTTGAGGAGACAGCAATCACCTTGGTCTTTGATGACAATGACAGTGGGCCAGCACTGGGCTTCAGATGTTGGGGGTAGGGGTGGCAGGAAGAGAATGACTGCCTGTGTGTGTCTTTCTTGGTATCTGTTCCATCGGACTCCGCCACCTGCTGCTCGTTATGCCATTATCTCTTCTATGCAGTGTTCTCGTGTGTGTCCGGGGGGGGAGGGGGTGGCCACAGAGAGGTGCAGATTTTAGTGCTCTTTTACATTTGTGTACATGTTTTTGTTGAAATTTGAATGGGTTAAAGAAGCTTCATTTAGCTAATGTATACATATTTATGATGTCAGCCCAATTGAAGCATGATGGAAATATGATGGGATTTCAAGTTAGAAAAACCTTCAATTCCCTTAATTGGCTACTTTTCACAATGTGCTTAACCTATCCAAGGTTAGTTCTTCGACTTTAACAAGAGTGAAAAGTGGCCATTGAAATCCTGGGTCCTGCCCACCAGTCATTCACTGAGAGTGTATTCCAGGAATGAGTATCTGCTCTTGCTTTGATCAATATGCAGTCCCGTGGACTTGATCATTTGAACATCTTCCTTAGCTGAGCATGCTTTTATGACTTAAAGCTGTGTATTTTTCACTCCGCCTAGTTGAGAACACAGGGCAGCTACCACTTCTGGTTCTCAACTAAAGCAACTGTAGCTTTAATGGATGTACTTTGTTCAGGCGATTACCAGTGATTTTGGTCTCATGGGCCAACCTGAGACCAACCTCCTCTTAAGATGTGATTCCACTCTGGTAACGTGTATTTGCCATTTACTACTTCTATGACTATAAACGAGTTCCTTTTTGCCTTGGTTCCCTCATCTCTGAAAGAAGGATGGGGTAGCCTGGGTGTCGCAGTTGGTTAAGCATCAGACTCTTGATTTCGGCTCAGGCCATGATCTGGTGGTTGTAAATCAAGTCCCGTTTTGGAACCTGCTTGAGATTCTCTCCCTGTCTCTCTGCCCGTCCCCTGTTCATGCACACGCATAGTCTCTTGCTCACTCTCGATAAATATATTTTTAAAAAGGTTATTAAGGTTGGGGTGCCTGGGTGACTCAGTTGGTTATGTGTCTGACTCTTGGTTTCTGCTCAGGTCACGGTCTTACGATCGTGAGTTCAAGCCCCGCCTCAGGCTCTGCACTGACAGTGTGGAGCCTGCTTGGGATTCTCTGCCCTCCCTCTCTCTGCCCCCTTTCCCACTCACACTGTATCTCTCTCTTTCAAAATAAATAAACTTAAAAAAAAAGATTTAAAAATAACAAAAATAAAAAGGATATTAAGGCCTATCTCAGATGATTAGGGATTACGTGAAATAATATATGTAAAGCCCTTAGAATGGTGCCTGGCACATGGTAAGGCCTCAATAAATGTTAAATACTTGTAATATTACTACGTTCCATGAGTTCTCAAAGCCTCATTTATGAAACGGGTGATGATGCCAGGGTTGAACTGATATAATGAGAAATTACAGTTATGATGACTGTGAACTGTTTAGCACTGCACTTGACCATGGGCAGTCCCAAATAAATGACAGTTACTTTTAATGTCCTATTCCAGCTTTAAACTTCTGGCATTTTAATAGGTCAGAAAAGAGAATTTAAGCTAGTATTCAACTAGCCAGGAAGCAATCTCCTTCAGCCTTGGTTTTCAGAACTGGTTTGGCTGATAATTTGGGGAGGGGTTTTTCTAACTCAGCGTTCACTCATCGGTTACTCACAGTAACTGCACTGGGGATTCTTCCATGAGCATTATTAGCGGCCTGAGAATCTACGCGTGCATTCTTTGGAGAATGGTAATGCTAGCAGAGATGATGAAGTATAGTCAGGGATTAAAGGACTGGTCAGGTGAGTCTTTGGCAGTGAAAATCTCCTGGAAGTGCTGCAAACAGCATGGTCCTTTGAACCTTGAAATGTAGGCTTGGTTTGATTTTTCTATGGCATTCTTTATGTGTTGCTATGGTAACTGTACAGTTTTGAAATGCAGGTAAAAATATGAATACCAGACTTACATGGGCAACATGCTTGCTTGTCCTTCAGCATGTTGATCATATCGGAGCCGATGGTAATCATATAGGGGAAGTTTAGGAACAAAATCAACTTGTCCCGAAAAACCTGAGTTGTATTTTTCACTGAGTCAGCTATAGTATTGTAGAACGAACCAGAATCGCATACTGGTCTCTGTGTCATAAGTCAAAGGTGGTCAATCTTTTTAAGTCTTTTAGCCATTCTAAGCTTAATTTTTCATTTATAGAATGAGAGCTGTAATTCCTTTCCGATGTTGTCACAGGAAATGGAGTACGTCATGTGAAATTGCTTGGAAACTCTTGAATGTACTGCATCTCTAAGGAGGCAGTATTAACACACGGGTTAGGAGCGTGTGCTCTGAAGTTGAGGACACTGAGCTTCCATTCTTGCTTCCACTAGTTATTCGCTATGTGACTTTGGCCAAATACTTTGTTTCCAAGCTTCAGTTCTCTGGAAATGATAATGCCTCATAAAGTTTTTGTGAGAAATAATTGAAATGATGTATTGAAACGCCCACCAGAGTGCCTATCAGCTCTGACCACTCAGTAAATATTATCATAATGGTGCCTATGGTTTGGATCCCTCACTGTCTCCTGGAAAAGTAAGAGAGGCTTAAACTTCTTTTGACTGATACTTCAAAACATGATTTGCTACAAAACATAAATCCTGTGTAAGGCAACTGAGTCTTGGATTCTCCCGTGGTAGAATTTAAGTTACTTCGGTAACAATACTCCAGGCTCTTACTGAGGCAATAGCCTCTCAAATAATTGCACAGCATGGCCCTCCTCCATCTCATGCCAAACACAGTTTTGACAGCAAAGCTCTGACAAATTTCACTGTCCCTTTTGCTAGTGGTTTTTTCAGGGGAGAGTTGGAGGTTATATAAGTTAGTATCAATGTTGACAGTAACCAGAAGGGGGACAGTTGCCTACATAGCAAAGCTGATTTCACTCCCAGGTTTTGATTTTCCAAAAGGTGATTTTACTTGGGGAATTTTCTTCTGAGCTTTCCATTTAAAATTTCTAAGATTTTTGTCAATAACACCATTTTTCTTTTATAAACACATCAGTGTTTGGGTGGATGGGGTGGATGATGGTAATGATGGGAACCTGTAATGTCCCAAGTTGGGTAAACCCAATTCCCAGCCACAAAGGTCCCGGAGCTCATTGGCCAAGTAACCCAAACCCCTCCAACTGCCCATGATCACAGATTAGAAAGAACCTAGGCTTCAAGTGAGAAGTCCATGCTTCTTCTATAGCTAGCATTTGTCTGGAAGAATAGTAAGTTCACTCTCTGTCCAGGCCTGAGCTTTAAGCCCTGATGGGTTTTCTTTTGAGTAACTTCTTTTTATTGGGTATTTTGGATAGGTTGGGCAGCTTGCTAAGCATTGTAAACACTGTCTCATTTAAGCCTTTGCAAAGTAGGTAAGACTATCCCCATTTTCACATAAGAAAACTGGGTCTTGGAAAGGTTAAGTAGCCTCCCAGGAACCACAGAGATGGGAACCAAGAGGGCCAGGATTTGACTCCAGATCTACTTGATTCCAGAGCTAAAGAGTTAGCAAGCACCATACAGTACCCAACTCTATCCTCTTGGGTGCTCCTCTTTCTGAGAGTAGCATTTTAGACTGGAGAAGGAGCGGGCCTGTGAACCAAGTGAGTTTTGTTCTAGAATCCGAGCTATGTTTGGAATAGAGCCAAACTTAGTGTTCTAGAAAGAAAATGAGGCGTAGTTTTGTCTGACCTTACACTAGTCAGTTAACTTTCATGAGATCTCACTTTCCTTATCTATGAAATGAGGGAAATAATTAAAGGGATCACTCAGGTTCCTTGTTGGGAGGAACTATGGTAGTCATGCTTCCAACCTCCCACCTGATGCCTCTTCCTGCCAGCCCCATATTCTTGCCAAAGAATAGTCCAGTCACTATCTGAACATCTAAAGCCAGGGCTAGCCATATTCCACAGCTGCCTGGGTTTGGGGCTCATCTTATTAGAATGTTATACCTTTATCCTTAAGTTTTCTCCTATCAAATTTCCATTACGCTAAATCAGCCATTTAGTTGATCATTTTTATAGGGATGAAAAATGTGGCAGGACAGTGGGCATATGTTTCTAATATCATACAACGTCCTCGTGATGGAACATAGCTTTCCTTTAAATAAGATATGTGCCTCTTGTTCTCACTGATCTTCTTCACGTGAAGTACCCAGCTGTCTTCCGGGCACACCGTGGCTGTGATGGGGATTGACTTCACACTTAGATACTTCTACAAGGTTCTGATGGACTTACTGCCAGTCTGTAACCAAGATGGTGGCAACAAAATAAGGTAAGCCCTTCGGGAACACCATTTCCTGTTTAGCCGCAAAATACAAAGACAGTGCTGTCAGACATCTCTAGTTGAATGGCCAACCACATTGTCATGGTCAAGACCAGAAATGGAGTCCGTCGCCTGGGTGTTCTATTAAGAAGGTTTTTGTTCTTTTTGTTTTCTAAGATGCATGCCATTTAGGATTTAGACAAACAGATTCATCTCATAACAAGGAGAAAGACTGTGGCACAGAATTCCCTGAAAGCTCTTGTTTCTCTCAGAGTCCGTAATTAAAGGTTTCCCATATCTTGGGTGCTAGAAAGACCAGAGGGTACTTTTGATGTTAACTTAGTTATTAAGCCAAAGTCTTTGTGGGGATTTCAGACACTTAGACTTTTCCCTTTTACATTTCCCCGGAAAGAGGCTCGTGGAACTAAAGAAAGCCTTCACCTCCTAATTTCAAAAGAACATGTCTCATCAAAGCAAGGGTATTCCCTTGATTTAATGCAGGCCACTTTTAAAAATAGCTTTCTTATTTCACTCTCATGGTCCATACTTCACATCACTGCTAAATTTCACATTGGCCCTTAATGAGGAATGAGGAATGTTGTAATAGCAAACTGTTACAACAAATGCAGAGTAAAATAGAGCAGCACATAGCCTTGATTAGAGCAATTCCAGCTTTGCTTATTTAGTGTTTCCATCAAATATATTTTTTGTATGTCCCTGCAGGTTGTATTTTATGTATATTTAACATGAAGAGAAGAAATCGTATGGTTTGCTTAAACGTTGTGCCTCTAAATAGCCAAGGCCACTTCCTTCAGAGTCTCCCTCCTCTGAAGAAAGAATAAACTTGCCCCTTACATATCCTTGCAAAAGATTTTTGAGTCCATCTTTGGCTAAGTGGACACATTCCATCTGAACTATGTAGGTGGCCTCAGAGTCAGGTGTAACTTTCTTACCATAAACTGTATACCAGATAACCTACCACCTCAAGAATAATGTATCTGTTGGGGCACCTGGGTGTCTCAGTTGGTTAAGTACCCAACTTCGGCTCAGGTCATGATCTCACGGTTCGTGGGTTCGAGCCCCACATCAGGCTCTGCGCTGCTGATGGTGACGAGCCTCTTGAGATTCTCCCTGTCTTTCTCTGCCCCTGTCCCGCTTGCTCGCTCTCAAATTAATAAATAAAAAAGAAGAAGAAGAACGGATCTATCTACCTGTTTGCCAGCCTGCCTTCAGTGAATTTTCTCAGGGACCATTTACTGAGATTCAGTGAATTTGTCTCAGGGACTATTCACTGAGATAAATGCAATTTGTTTCAAGGCTAGCAAGATAAATGCTGACAGTATAGAAAAACCACTCATATTACTGAAGGATGTCCCGTGTTTTGACACAGGTGCTTCATAATGGAGGACCGGGGTTATCTGGTGGCACATCCAACCCTCATTGACCCCAAAGGACATGCACCTGTGGAACAACAGCATATTACCCACAAGGTACTTGTTGCAAAGCCAATAGCACAGTGTGCCCATAGCCTATGCCTCATTAATTATGTGGCCTATGTTTTCTGTCCACTTGGCCTTGTTAGGAGCCCTTGGTAGCAAACGATATCCTGAACCACCCCAACTTTGTAAAGAAAAACCTGTGCAACAGCTTCAGTGACCGAACAGTACAAAGGTTTTATAAATTCAACACTAGCCTTGTGGTAAGTGGATCCTTACGTTCTCACATCTCATCCTACTGTGGAATATGAAATGAAATAATAGTTAATATCTGAACGGTATTCCTGGCTCTTTCATTGCCTGAGAATTATAGAATGAGAGGACAGGACTTTAGTCCAGCTCACCAGCCTGACCATTGTGGGCTATAAAGCCCAGAGTGGAGCAGTGAATGTTTTAAGGTCTCACACTTGGTATTTTGTTTTGGTTTTGTTTGTTTAAAGACTCACCCAGTTGAAACCCTTTGAAATGTCTGCTGAAGTCCTTTCCCACAGTCTTATATAAATACGCATGGTGCCCTGTGTTCCCCTCTTCCTGTCTTCTAGAGATCATGCAGCCTCCTTAAATTCCTAAGGCCAAATTAGGTCATTTCTTGGTCATCCACCCAGTTACATGGGAGCTTTCATGTAGATCATTCAAAAATAATTTCTTTTTTTGTAGCTTAGAATACTCTTAAGTATTTGATTTAACTGCAAACTTACCTAGGTAATATTAAAGATCTTAAGAAAAAACAAAGATCTTAATATTCTTATTAAATTGTAAATAATCTTAGCTGGGAAACCTCAAATGGGTAATGACAGAACCAATGTTGAAAAAGTTATTCACAAGAAGTAAGCTTTTTACTTAGAATAGTTATGTATATCATTAAATGTATAGTTAAAAATTTTCAAGACGTATTGGTTGATTGAAAATCCTACTCGGGGGGGCGCCTGGGTGGCGCAGTCGGTTAAGCGTCCGACTTCAGCCAGGTCACGATCTCGCGGTCCGTGAGTTCGAGCCCCGCGTCAGGCTCTGGGCTGATGGCTCAGAGCCTGGAGCCTGTTTCCGATTCTGTGTCTCCCTCTCTCTCTGTCCCTCCCCCGTTCATGCTCTGTCTCTCTCTGTCCCAAAAATAAATAAACGTTGAAAAAAAATTTAAAAAAAAAAAAAAGAAAATCCTACTCGGGGCACCTGGGGGTGCTCAGTGGTTAAACATCTGTCTGACTCTTGATTTTGGCTCAGATCACAATCTCATGGTTCACGAGTTCGAGCCCTGCATCAGCCTCCTCACTGACAACATGGAGCCTGCTTGGGATTCTCTCTCTCTGCCCCTCCTACACTCACATGTGTTCTCGTTCTCTCTCTCTCTCTCTCTCTCTCTCTCTCTCTCTCTCTCTCTCTCTCTCTCTCTGCCTCTCACTCTGAAATATGTTTTAAAAAAAGAAAATCCTACCCTCAAAAAAAATTGGGTAATAGAAGAGTTTAAAATTGAATACATTAATAGGACAGTATATTCAAAGCAAAAGAAGTCATTATATTACTCTCTTTAGACTTCACACCCTTCTGAGGAATACTCTCTTTAAAGCAGATAATGACACACTTGAGTATAATCCAAAGGAAGCTTCTGGGTAAGGTTGTTCTATGAAAATCTGATGTACTCTGTGTCTTCTACCACTTGCACAATGATTTCCTGAGTCTTCGGCAGACAAAGCCAGCATACTCTGGGAGAAATTTTTCAGAAACGCAAATTTTGGGGCGCCTGGGTGGCGCAGTCGGTTAAGCGTCCGACTTCAACCAGGTCACGATCTCGCGGTCCGTGAGTTCGAGCCCCGCGTCGGGCTCTGGGCTGATGGCTCAGAACCTGGAGCCTGTTTCCGATTCTGTGTCTCCCTCTCTCTCTGCCCCTCCCCCATTCATGCTCTGTCTCTCTCTGTCTCAAAAATAAATAAATAAACGTTAAAAAAAATTTTTTTTAAAAAGAAACGCAAATTTTAGTGGAATATGAATTAGGATAATTTCTTAACAGCTCAAGTTATTCCAAAATGGAACCTGGAGCATTTCTGGGTATTAGAGCTATAATGGGATGATAAGCCTATATTATTGCTTATAGAGCAGAGTCGGGCATCTTCCAGGCTCTGGAAAATCCATCCAGACCCCTAAGAATCCATTCAGTGTCACAAGTCTCAGAGGTAGGTTATCCTCACCATGCACATGGAGGGGGGCGACTGGCACAGTA
This sequence comes from Felis catus, assembly GCF_018350175.1. Taxonomy (NCBI): domain Eukaryota; kingdom Metazoa; phylum Chordata; class Mammalia; order Carnivora; family Felidae; genus Felis; species Felis catus. The sequence continues at coordinate 53,309,575 of NC_058375.1, forward strand.
ACAAGCAAGGGATTTCATAGTTGGCCTACTACATTGGACACACATGCAAAAAAGAATGAGCATGCTTTACAATGCTGCTTTTGAATCTTTGGTTTTATATGTGGTAGACAAATCTGGCATTTCAAGAAGCTGGCTATCACATTTTCTTGGTAAAGAATGAAGAAAAGGATGCTTGCTTTAGTTATTTAAATATTCTGTTTAGGGGTGCCAGGGTGGCTCAGTAGGTTAAGTGCCCAACTCTTGATTTCGGCTCAAGTCATGATCCCATGGTTCGTGAGATGGAGCCCTGCGTCAAGCTCTGTGCTGATGCGGGGGAGCCTACTCGGGATTCTCTCTCACCCTCTCTCTCTGCCCCTCCACTGCTCGGGCTCTCACTCTTACTCTCTCTCTCTCTCTCAAAATAAATAAACTAAAAAAAAAAAAAAAAAAGAAAATTATTTTTCCAGTTGTCAACAGTAACTATATATTTTGTAGCCAGATAAAGTTTTAATAAGGGAAGGGAAGCAAAAATAATATAAAAACAGGGAGGGGGACAAAACACAAGAGACTCTTAAATACAGAGAACAAATAGAGGGTTGCTGGAGGGGTTGTGGGAGGGGGGATGGGCTAAATGGGTAAGGGCCATTAAGGAATCTATTCCTGAAATCATTGTTGCACCATATGCTAACTTAGATGTAAATTAAACAATAAATAAATTTTTTTAAAAATTAGGTTTTATTGTACACTGTTTCCAGCAGGTGGTTGAAGGGTTGTTTTCACCATGATAGGGCTGACTCTTTGCATTGTTGTCTGTCACTTCTGACCCCTGCATCGTCTCCAGGGAGATTTGACGAACCTTGTGCACGGCAGTCACTGTTCTAAGTACAGACTGGCGAGGATCCCAGGAACCAACGCGTTTGTTGGCATTGTCAACGAAACCTGCGACTCTCTTGCCTTCTGTGCTTGTAGCATGGTCGATCGTCTCTGTCTCAACTGTCACCGGTAAAAATGCCATGGGTCCTATTCTCTGTTTACTACACTGTTAAATATCCTCACTGGTGCTAGTCATTTTGAAGTGGTATCTGCAAAGTAGAAAGCACAGGGGCGTGTCATGGAGAAAAGGAAAGGCCGGGTAGCAGAGGCATCCACAGCTGTGTGGTTCGCAGCATCCTTGTCCAAAAGTAATGGATGGAAGCCAATCATAGTGTAAACCTTTGGTCATAACTTCCTTTTAACTCTCCCTTTTAACTAGCTCAGAATTTTTTTTTTTTAATTTTACTTCTTCTGGTCCATGTACAGCATATAGTTTGTTATTGACCCTCTGCATAGTAATTTTCTTACTGCCTTTCAGAATGGAACAAAATGAATGTGAATGTCCCTGTGAGTGCCCTCTAGAGGTCAATGAGTGCACTGGCAACCTCACCAATGCAGAGAACCGGTAAAATATACATATTACATAAATGTATGTGGCATACACAGATACATGCACCCTGGGAGCCTCATTTATAGATTTGTTTTGGGTTGTGGTATAAGAAGTGATTCATTCTGATGATGTAACTGTTCACTGAGCCAGATTTCAAGCCTTCCAATGAAGTCCTCTTTCAGGTTTAAATTTAAACGCTGTGAAAATGTTCAAAGTATATGTGCTCTGTACATATAAAGTAGGGGACTGTTAACAAGCATTCGCGAAGTGTCTGCCATGTGTCAGATACTTTATGCACATTGAGTCACTTGGTTTTCAAATTAACCTTGTGATAAATCTATAGATACCTTTTATACACACATGTGCTTACACATAATATGGCATTATTTATATCAGCGACAAGTTTTAAGACGACAGCTAAATAAACTGGGGTAAGTCCCTTCTCTAGAACTTAAATGAAAGAATCCTGTGTATACTGATATACTAGTAAATGTTCATTTAGTCATAGAGAAAATGTCAAAAGGGACCTTCATTAAACTGTTAATAGTGGTTACCTCTGAAAAGTAAGATTTAGAGTGGTGAGTCAGGGGAGGTAACATTCACTTCTCTTGTATACATTCCCGTTTTGTTGAATATTTATGATTTTCTTTTTATACATATATTGTTTCTATTGTACATAAAGACAAACAAATTGAAGCCCAGAGTGGTTAAGTGACTGACCCAAGGTTACATATAGTTACATATAGGTGGCAAGAATTCAAACCCAGGTCTGTCTGAGGCAGTCGGGGACCAGAGGCATGATGAGTTTAGAACATGAGTGGTATTGGTCCTAACCTCCAGACTTGTTCCTACATAGAAACCCAAGCTGCGAGGTCCACCAGGAACCGGTAACATACACAGCTATTGACCCTGGCCTACAAGATGCCCTTCACCAGTGTGTCAACAGCAGGTGCAGTCAGAGGATGGAAAGTGGGTAAGCATTGCCCATTGCTTGCCTTGGTATCAACATGATACTGCAGGAGTAGAGTCTAGTAAGGAACGGCGACCTGGAGCCTCATTGAGCTTTGCCAGCTGTTATTTATTACTCTCATTCTTGATGTTTTCTAAATATGTACCAATTTTTCAGACCCAAAATTGATTTCTGTATGCCTTTTATCCACTGGTTGTAATATTGTCCAGTTTTCACTCTTTATAGCTGCTTGGCATTGGTACCATATATTAGTCACCTCCTCTGTGGATGGGAAAGTTACTCTTTAGATAAAAGGAATGAGAGGGGACATGGCACACAGAAGCCAAGGGCAAGGGGCAGGGGCTTTTGGGTTCCTGAAACAGAACCCAGCTCTGTGGGTTATAGCTGATCAGTTCTGCTTTTTTAGAAAGCAGATAGGTTTCATGGTAGCTCTGAGAACCAAAAAACCAACAACTACATGTCCCCTGCTGCATCTCCCTCCTCTCTAGGATGTTTGGGCTTAGCCATCATGGGAGCAGTGGCTGTGGTGGGCTGTAGGGGTGGGAGTGTGTATTACAGCTGCCGATTGCCATTTGGTTGTACGGTCAGCGGGTAGAACAGGCAGCCAGTTCTGCTCTTAGTGCATATTTTAGCAAAGGAATGAGAGGGCATCAGATAGATTAATTTGGGATATTAGGCACTAACTCAAAACTAAATTTTTATTTTAACGTTTATTCATTTTTGAGAGACGGAGACAGAGTATGAGCAGGGAAGGGGCAGAGAGAGAGAAGGAGACAGAGAATCTGAAGCAGGCTCCAGGCTCTGAGCTGTCAGCACAGAGCCCAACGCAGGGCTCAAACTCACGAACTGCAAAATCGTGACCTGAGCCGAAGTTGGACGCTCAACCAACTGAGCCACCCAGGTGCCCCCAAAACTAAATTTGAGGAACACTGCACACGTCCTCTTAGAGAGTCTTAATGCACTTAACATATTAAAAGTTCTGAGAAATTGGCAGGAAGGAAAGCTGTTTAACTTGCCTCATGTTTCCCAAATTGATTTGACCAGGTTTCCTTCCTTCCCCCCCCCTTTTTTTTTTAAATGACCCTACACATGGGGGATGTCAGGCCAAAATCTAATGAACCTTGGGGCCACTTGGTCTTTTGAGATGATTTTCAATAATCCTCTTCTAATCTGTGATGTGTGGATTTTATGGTGTGATCCGCAGAACTGTTTTATTTCTCTCATTTCCATGTTGTTGAGAGACATAAAACAGCTATGCCTTGGCAGATGTTTGCTATTCTTCTTTGTATAAGGAAAGGAAACTAGAGCTCAAGGACTTACGGCACCAGTAAGTAATGGAGCTCCTGAGAGCTGTCTGATGCCCAAGTCCATATGCTGTCCCCTGCCCAGCACAGCTTCCCGGAGCACTCAGCATCATCTCTCTGGCAGGGACTGCTTCGGTGTGCTGGATTGTGAATGGTGCATGGTAGACAGCGATGGAAAGACTCACCTGGACAAATCCTACTGTGCACCCCAGAAAGAATGCTTCGGGGGGATCGTGGGAGCCAAAAGTCCTTATGTGGATGACCTGGGAGCAATAGGTATGTTTGTTCGGAACCCAGAATATTTGGATTCTTGAATACGAATTTTTTTTGCCTCTACGCGAGGACAAAATCTTAAAATGATCCTCTACCCTAGTTTCCCATTTCCTTCCTTTGCCAGTAGTTTTTTAGTTACAAATCCAAGGCAGATAATTACCTTCAAAGCTGGCTTAGATATTCTATGCAGAGTAAGCAGCCATGTATCCTGCCAAAGTTTACAAGCCTGGAATTCATTCCCATAAAGCTAGTTCTGAGAAATGTCAGGCCTGGTTTCTGCGTGGCTGAACCATGGAGTTTGTTTGAATTTGAGTCCCAGCTGTCGGGAGAACAGGGCCAGCGATGGGTGGAGTGACCACTGCACATTGGTCTCTCCTGCTGCAACGTTGCCTCATGATATTTGCAAGGCAGAAGTTCTGTGGCTACAAGTCAGTACTTCAGGTCCTGGAGTCAGCAGAGGCCAGAGCTATCTAATGGGTAGCTTAGGGTCGGGGACCAGGGACACTGGAGGGAGGAACGTGTCTGGAATCAGGCCCCAAGACCTCAAATATACTTACTACCTGCACACCTCCTCTGAGATTTTCTCAGTGTCTTTCTGGAGCTAGTACAAGGTCCCAAAGCATCCCTGGGAGGTGAGATATTTAAACCCTTACTTAATTATTTTTTTAAACACCTCCCCACATTAGCCCATCCATAGAAGAAAAACTCCTCCTATGTGAGGAAGGATCCTGAGCTCACATATTATTACTGAACCAGCTTAGGATGTAGTTGAAGTGACCTTGTTCTAAAACATCACTTTATATACCCACCTGCAGTTTCCTACGTGACTGTGCTATGTTTTAAAGGGAACCTATAAGCTTTGGAAGTGTGATCCTGTTTAAGAGTCCTGCAACTGACTCGTTGTCATAAAGGACACCAGGTACAATAAATTTGTGCCAAGAGGCCCACGCTGCCCTCACCTCTGTGCTACATGACTTCTCTTCCAAGAGTAGCCCACACCCCGGGGAGCTAGGCTCTTAGCACTGGGCAGCACATATTTAAGTGATTCTCATCTACTCACTTGTTTTAGTAGTCCTTGCCAAATGTGCTCCTGCTCTGCCGAGCAGCCGACATTTAATTTGAGAACCAGGGATTAAAAGAAGCCACTCCTCCCACGTTCTGGTGGATCTTCTTTGAGGTTTTCAAAACTTAAAGCACCTGCTCTTCTCTTCAACCCACCCCACCCCACTCTAGTCCCTCCATCTTACTACTCCCATCCCCACTTCCTACCACACTTGGGAGATCTTGACAAAGGACATCTATTTGTTTGCTTTAATAAAGGTGACGAGGTAGTCACGTTGAACATGATTAAAAGTGCCCCCGTGGGCCCCGTGGCCGGAGGCATCATGGGATGCATCATGGTCCTCGTCCTTGCAGTGTATGCCTACCGCCATCAGATTCATCGCCGGAGTCACCAGCACATGTCTCCTCTTGCTGCCCAAGGTGAGCCCCAAATGAATCCAAAGCTCCTCTGGGAGGCAGCAGCCTCCCTTGCGTCCTTCCAGAGCTGAAAAGACAGTGGCCAGTCGTGTAAGCCCCTAAGTAATTCTAAGAACAGCACTACCTTTTCCACTTTCATGGAGTGTGATTCGGAAGTCCCCAAAGCCTACTTGCCACCTTTAGCCCGTGGCTCATTCTTTAGTATCTCAACCCTGTGAGCTTCATTTTGATTCCCCAGAAAATCCCCCAATGCTCTCTCGTCTTACACACATTAGCCTCCTACAGCATGCCTCTTGAATAAGCCAGGCAGGGGAACTGGGATGCTTGACTCAGATGTGCTGTCTTTGCTGTTTCAGACAGGTGAGGCAAAGATAGCCTGGGTCCCTGTTGGCAAGACCATGAGTCTGTTCTATTGCAGCTGTTATCCCGTGGTGTGAAGGAACATGTGCAAAGCAATAATCACAGCTCTTGAAGAGGAGAACCCATTGGAGCCAGATACAAAATGATTAATCTGCAATCATGGCTTCCATACCAAGAGTTAAATGGGATATCTGTGCCCGTTTGCAAGGACGAAACCATTTAATGGGCTTCCCCATGTTTTGTAAAAGGCCCCAGGGATTTATTAACCTGACCTTTATGGAGATAAGATTCACTCATTGTTCTGGACTTGGTCAGGGCCACTTTGCTCATCCTTGCAGCAGTAAGGACAGATTGATGCTGGAATAGTTCACTGTGGCCGCAATCCTGATGGGGCAGTGGGGTGGGTGTGGGGGGCATCTTGGGATAATGCTGCCTGATTTAATAACAGGACTAATCACAAAGCTCCTTCCCTGTGGTAAAATTTGGATACCCAGATTTCCCCTTGGTAAGTATGTGACAGTCATCCAGTGTTACCTTATACCTGGCCTTTTAATAGGGTTTTGTAACACCATTTTCTGGGCACACTCAGCCATGGCTTTAGACCCCTTCCTTCTGTTTGAGGTACATTGGTAGAGGATTAAAGATCCATTAGCCTCTATCAACTTATTTGCTCTCCTTTCTTCAGAAGTTAATTTCAGGTGCCTCTCTTGATTATTCATTTCTGGTCCTCCCTGTTTTGATTCCTGCTACCTCCTCCTTTAAAAAAAAAATGGATGGGACATGGGACATCAGTTTATTCTTTTCCAAGTTTGGACTCGTTCTTGATGGAATGCTGTCACCCAGCCGTCAAAATGAGGCCTCCACAGGGTATTAAAGTGGGTGATTTTGTTTGATTAAATAGTCATGTTTCTTTCTCTTTAATGATGGGTAGAAATGTCAGTGCGTATGTCCAACCTGGAGAATGACAGAGATGAAAGGGACGATGACAGCCATGAGGACAGAGGCATCAGTGAGTATTCAAGCTGCCTCGTTGCGGAACGTGTCAGCAGGAGGCTAAACCAGAATAAATGTTCTGTCTTCTACCCTTTTGGCGTATATTAAGATTTAAGAATCTTAATGTGGCGAGGGTTTTTCCTCCCCCATTTTCATTAGGAATAAATAAGTGTAGGTGTTTGCTTTGTTTCAGAAAATCTTAAAAGGAGTCTTGATGTTCCTTTTCTCGTTAAGTGCTTTGTCCTAACACCTCACCCTACCTTTTCTTTCTCCTCCTCATTGCTTTCCAGCATAGTATTTCAGAAAGCGAATCATCAGGTGATATACATTGTTTTAATCCCTCCAGGGATTAAATGTATATAATTCAGTTGCAGGGGGGAAGAGCATTTCTTTATCAAAAAAGAATTCAATTAGCATGAGATACATACCTTGGCCTACAACTGTGTAGAACATGTCTTCTTAATGCATGTTGGAGACCTGTGATGAGGAACTTCTCACTGCCCTTAATCCTCAAAATTAAAAAAAAATTATAATAATAATAATAATTTACTTCTTCTATTTCTCCAAAGAATAGCTCCCCCCAGTGTGTGAATGAACCTGCCCAGAGCAAATGTACTCTATACAGTAAGGATACTGGCACAAGAGTGATTAACTGTCTTCTCCCCACAGTCAGCAATACTCGGTTTATAGCTGCAGTCATCGAACGACATGCACACAGTCCAGAGAGGAGGCGTCGCTACTGGGGTCGATCAGGAACAGAAAGCGATCATGGTAAGGTCTAGCTCCTTCTGAAGAGTCTGGTGGGCTCCCTGTGGGCCAGTGCTCACATCCCCTCTTCTCCCTCCTGTTCTGTGCTCAAATTCATTACTTTGGCATAGTTCTCCAAAGGACATATTACAACATGGCACATTTCTAGGAGCCCAAGGGTAGTTTTGATTTTTGTCTCGGCACTTGCAGGAATAAGTGAGATGACCCTTGGGCACACAGATTGCATCTAAGTGTTCTCCATGCATAAAGGTTCATATTGTCTGAATGGAACCCGCTTACCATTCCACATGATCCTTGGTAATTGGCATCCACATCAGTTCTGCTACCCACTGTTGTTAGCTGGCCAACACCAGCATCCTCAAGAGCTCTCTCAGCCACGTATACACTTTGGACATGACAAGAGTTCATGCTTCCTTGTGGCATTCCCCATCCTGACCTCCAGCCTTGCCTGGAAGGTTCAGAGAAGCCTTCACCAAAGAGACAACGTTTGCACTGGGCTTAAAGGCTGATGAAAGAAAAGTTGGGGCAAAGGAGATTTAGAGGCAAGCGGACTGGTGTATATAGTCATGGAGGTTATAGAAGATGCCTCTAAGATGCTCAGAAAGGGTCGGCACTAAGGCTGAGCGGGCTGTGAATTATCAAGTCCACATGCTGTACCAAAGACTTGGCCACCACCTAGCTTCTTACCTTGCCAACATCCGGATGGCTTGTCGTCACAGAGAATAGCAGACATGTCCTGCCCTGTAGCTATCACTGCCAGTGTTCCGCAACAACATGACAGGAGTGTAGGGCCTTGTAAGAACTTTTTGTAATTGTAAGATCTTTTTGTTTCTCGTGTGCTTGTTTAATTTGCTAGAAAACTTTATGTTCTTCCCAGAATCAGATCTTTTTTTAATGCATAAATAATGCATTTATACCTTTTTGACTCTTTCTCCACATCTACCCTAGGAAAAAAAAAAAAAAAAGGAAGTCTACAAACAGTGAGCTCCCAGCCCTGTGCTAAAACATGCAGGAGTGGATATTCGTCAAGGCAACCAGTGTTGCCTTTTACATGACAGCCAGGTATTCAAACTCCCTTTGGAAAACAGAAGCCAAAACTCTGATTTGTAAATTGGAGGTTCCTAATTTGAGCTTTGAATGACATTGTTCCCACCAACTAAGTAGAAACTTCAGGTTTCTATGCAGAGTCAAAGCACAACTTAAATTTTTCAGTTTCTTTGACTTTCTGGGGTTTTTTCCCCTAAAAACCTTTGAACCTGCATAAATTCATTCTGCCAGGCAGTTCTGTGCCTCTTCTCCTTTGAATAATAAAACAGGTTTGAGGCTACTAAAGTTCAACAGAAATAATTTCTTATTCAGCAGAAATACTGAATCCTTTCTCTCTCTTTCCTTCTCCCCGGATAGAAATTGCTTCAATACGAAATTGGAATTCTGAGTGACGTTTCCAATGTTCCATTAGCTCTCCCATTGTCTTAGTAAAATGGTGTATGAAGCAACAGCTTAGATGAAAGCAGTAATGCAGTGTCAGTATCTGAAAGCTAAGGAATCTAGCTAAGGGCTTGCTTTCTTTCATTTTTCACAATAATTGGATCCCTGTTATCCCTGAGGAATGAAAAATAGTTCCTCGTGCAGATAGAATGCAACACCAAAAGAAATGGAAGACATTGACATTCCACATAATTCCAAATGTACCACAAAAATCAATAGCATTTAACTGCATGTTGTCATATCCCTGAACCTGAATGGTGGGTCACTAAAAGTGGTGGCATCAGGTTAATGTCCCTGTGATGCCAAGAATAGGCCATGGGTAGGTTCGCGTGAAAACAAGGAAATCTAATCTCGTTGTTTTGTCAGTACCCTTCTTTCTCAGCTCTGTTTGCTAGGCACAGTGGGGGGACCTTGTGAAGGGGCGGCCTCATTTCTGTGAGGCCGAGTGATTATGGAAGAGCTTATATTATAGGGCCAAGCACAGCTCACTTGGAACCCACCTCTCCCCCTCCTACCCCTCCTAAGGTAATGAGATCTTAGTGAAGCTACTTTGGACCTTAGTTTCCTAATAATTAAAATGAGATTAGAAATGTCTCCCTGGTGAAGTTGTGAGCACCAAATGAAATAGCATATGGCAGGTGGGAGGTCAGGGTGACTTGCCCACCTCCATACCCGCTCTGCCCTCAAGGAATGTACAATCTAGCAGAAAACTGTAAACGAATGCATGTACTCATAAGACTGATAAAAGACTGAATAGGACAGCTTCCTTAAAGGACCAGAACAAAGAAGATAGGGAGCTAGTTAGTTCACTTTTATCTGCATGAGAATCATGGAAGTCCCCTGGGGGAAAGGTGGCCTTGGTGCTGTTGGCGTTGGCCCTTGACGGGGTAAAATTGTAGCACCGTGGTTCTTTGCAACCCGGTGAGCATTTTTACCTTGGGTCTGATCCACAAAAGGAAACTCAAAGGAATAAAACACATAAATATATAAGTACTGAACAGACTAGATTTTCAGGATGTGATTCAGAATTGTGATATACCTAGAATTAAAACTGAATGTCACCAGGCCAAACTTGTAGACTTCAAGCTGTATTTTTATTTAGAAATACAGTTGACCTTTGAACATCATGGGCATTAGGGACACCAACCCCCACTCTTGCGCAATCAAAAATCCACACACATCTAGGGGTGACTGGTTGGCTCAGTTGGTTAAGCGGCCGACTTCGGCCCAGGTTATGATCTCACGGTTCGTGGGTTTGAGCCCTGCACGGGGATCTGTGCTGACAGCTCAGAGCCTAGAGCCTGCTTCAGATTCTGTGTCTCCCTCTCTCACTGCCCCTCTCCCACTCTCTCTCACTCTCAAAAATAAAACATTAAAAAAAGATATTTTAAATCCACATATAACTTCTCACCCCCGCCAAAAGAAAAACTTTACTACTAATAATCTGTTGACTGGAAGCCTTACCAAGAACATGAACAGTGGATTAGTCTACATTTTGTATGTTACATGTATTATATAATGTTTTCTTAAAGGAAGCTAGAGAAAAGAAAATGTTAAAATCATAAGAGAAGATACATTTATAGCCCTGTCCTGTATTTATGGAAAACTAGTCTGCGAGTAGACCCATGTAGTTCAAAGTTGCTCAGGGGTCAGTGGTATTTCATGAGGCCAAGAGAGTTTTGTATTTCAAAGGAATCTTATTTTAATTTTTGTACCTTAAAAATACTAAAATAAGAATAGTTTTTGAAAGGTAGAATTATTTTCATCAATATTCTAAGACCACTTAGAATGACTGTTTTTCAGCCCTTGACGATTTACTGTTACACTCGCAAGTAGCAATTAAAAACAATTACTACCTATTTATGCTTTAATTCTATATGTCTGCCCATTTTTTTCTTCTGAAAATCTCATGTTCTATCCATTCATCAACTGGCTTATCTTTAGGTTAAAAACCACCAATGTGTATTTGTCCCTTTTGAATCTGAGTGTTAGTTACCAGCTCATTAGAAACTGGATATAAATGTATTTAAGCAACATTTTTTTTTTTTGTAAAAGGGAGACCTCCTCCTAGTGAAGCAAATTCCAAAAAGCTTAAAAGGTGAATGGTGAACCTTGAAAACCTGGTCAAAAACTGTAGAGTGCAACTTAGGGCCATTGTTTTTTGGAGGCGCGTGGATATTCTCCCACAGTTACTCTCTGTGACCACAAGGTGGAGAGTGAGTCCCCAGAGTGACCTAACCTCCCCACCCATCCAGAGAGGTTTCTTCAGGAACCATCAGCTAAATATGTAAGCACAATACCAAAAAGCCTGATCTTGACTCCTGTTCTCAATGGTCGCCTGGTCTCCTTCCTGAGCCTACTTTTTGCTTGAGGTCGCCTTTTCAGAGACTATACTACATACACCTTTGGATGGTAAGAAACTTTTCCTTTGAAAGTACTGGCTGATATCCTTTGTGTTTTCAATAGTGCTTCCTCTGCCTTGAGTCATACTGAGTCTGTCTTATTCATCACTGTTCCCAGCACTCAACAGAATTGTCTGGTGCTAAGTAAACACTCAGTTTGTTAAGTACGAGCATGTGTTTGGCTTTCTCCCGCTTCTCCACAGCTTGCTATCCCTCCCTCCAGATTTTCATTAATTATTGAGATAAGAGGAAGCTTGAGTAAGTTACAGAGGGGCTGAGCAGTACTGCCACACTGAGAAAATTAAACAGAATGTCCCAGAGCAAGGGGTTCACTTTGGAAGACCCTGTGCTTGGGTTCTCATCAGAAAGCAAGAGCAGGAGAAATGGGGTGCCCCTGAGGTGCTGTGGGAACAGCTCCATCATTAAAACCACCCTTGAGCCTATGACCAGCCAGGTCCAGAGCACCCCTGGCATGTTAAGTCGGAACCCCTGGGCAGGGCCCAGTGAATCCTGGAACGTCTTCATTGTTAGATGAGAATGTCACACCAGATAAAACCACAGATACCCAAAAATCTCTTAATACCGTTGCTTTGGGAGCATAGTAATGTGATTTTGAAAAATGAAGTGCCTGCTCTGTGTGAAGCATTGCGTTGAATATTAGGAGTACAAAAATAAATGGAAATTCACTAATGGCCACGACGGCCCTAAGTTTTATTGCATAGTAAAAATCTAAGCTAGAGATGTGCACAGAATGCCATTTAAACTCACAGAAGGGGCAACAGACCCCACGTGGGCTGGCAGGATGGGGTGCTGGGGGTTTGGGTTGCTTCCCAGAGAAGACCTTTAAAAACTGAAGCATGAAGGACAATAGCCGGATGATGGAAGGTGGGAGGGTGAGCCCGGCAGAAGGCCTGTCATGAATTTTACACCAGGAATGTGAAAATGAGTTAACAGTTTCTGTGGGTGCTTGTAAATGAGTGGAGATGGGAAACCCTTCAGGAGGTACTTGGAGGCAAGATAAAGACAGCCTAGCACTAAAGGTTGGCCAACAATCATCAACATAGATGCTGAGATTTTGCTAAAAGTGTGTCTTCTACTTGAGTCCCCTACGTGTGAAGCACATGGCAGCTTAAGCACACACAGCACTCTGTAACTGGGGCTTCAGCGTCTACCATCCAGTCTCACGTTCCAGACCGAGCCCTGCTGAAGCTGAGAATCCCATTCTGGCTCCTGATTTTTGAGGAAAGGCATCACTGTTTCCCCAGCCCTGAACCTAGAAACTTCAACCTTATCCAAGGATGTCAACCTGGATCTTCCCCCCAGGGAAGTCAGTTGGGCCACCAAAGGGAACCTACTCTGAGCGCGAACAGTGTCTTGAAGCCGGCCGCTTGCCCTACGTAACACAGCCGCTGGCCCACTTGAGGTCTTCATCATCTCCTTGGGCCAGCACCACAGCCTCCTGTCCTCTGAGCCTCAGTCCCACCTTCTTTCCAGCCGCCTCACTGCCACAAGTGATCATCTTCAAGCACATGTTATGTCCTTGCACCCTCCCCTACCTCTGGGCTGTTGCTAAATCCCAGCTCCTAGCTCAGCCAGACTTCCTGATCTGGTCTGAGCCCGCATGTTCAGTCTCCTCTCCTTCTGCTTTCTCCCCCATACCGAGCTTGTTATCATCCCCAAAGCCCCTAGAGGCTCTCGGGCTGTTGTGTCTTGGCATTTGCTCATCTCCCAGCCTGCAGTACCTTTCCACCCCGCTCTTTACCTAATGAACCCCTTCTCTCCCATGAGGGCCACTTTAAGTGTCCTCGTAAGGTGTCCTAAGCCAAGTTAATCAGCTTTGGTATCCCTCTCCATGTGCCTCTGTTTGAATACCTTTGTTTCCCCTTCTTGACTGTGGGCTTCTTGGGAGCTGGAGCTTCCCCATTACCCCTTTTTTGATTGAGCCCCCCACCTGGCACCAAGGAGACTCTCAGTGATGATAGACGCCTATGTCCATGAACTTCACCCTCTTCTGCCCCCTTCATCCCTGACACTTGGGATCTCCGAGTCTTTTCATCCTGACTCAAAGTCATCACCCCCAAACCCCCCTAACTTTTAACTGCTTGCCAACTTCTATTGTTTCCACCTCTGAGATACTTTTAAATCTGCCTAATCCCATACCCCTAGTTTTAATTCTTAGTCTGTCATCTGGGCTGTTGCAATAACCTCCCAACTGTCCCCTCTATTTCCTTTTTATTCATCTTCGAAACTGCCACAAGAACTCTCTCTGAAACACAGAAACTGTCATGCTGTTTTTTTTTTCAGTCTGTTCAAAATGTATTGTTCCTCCATTTTCTCTGCTTTGGCCTTTATAATCTGACTGTAACTCACCTTTCCACCTCTCTCCTGCCACATTCTCCAACTGCCTACCTGCACCTGTCCTAGCCACATGGTACAGCAGTGGCCTTGGCTTTCCACACCTCTAGGCTGTGCTCCTGTTCCCTTGCTCCTATCCACTTACCAAACTCCTACATATCCTTTTAAGCCCAACTGAAATAGGAGTTTTTCTGTGGAGCTTTCTCATTCTTCCAGCCGGAATTAGTTATTCCATGTTCTCGATACCAGTTATACCTCAACTATAGCACTTATCATCATCTGCATTAGAATAAACCCAGCTTCACAAATATGTCTCCTGTTCGGTTGTGAAATCCTTAAGGAAAAGAGACATCTCTTATTCATGCCTCCCTCTCTGGCTGCATAATGGTCTTCAATGAATGAATAATTGAACGGATCTATGCTTGTATTCATTTTATTTCTCAAACTCTAGCTTTTAAGCTCCTTGTGCAGGGAGCAGATTTTCACCTTGGTGTCTCCTGCAATGCCTAACACGGTATCTTGTACATAGTAGGTGCGCAATAAATATTTCTGGAGTTAGACTGACTTAAATAATTCTGTCATTTGCAAAATGGTTCATTGAGGACAGAGAATTGCCTTTCTCATTTTTGCACCCAGCATACATTTTCCGCCATATCCCATTCTTGCTTGGCTGTATGCAAGCACATCAATTTTGCACCACAAATGTGACTAGCACTACCCATGGGTGAGCTCTGATTGATGCTAACCGTAGATGCAGTGGAAATATTAATGAGCTGTCACTTCTCAAAAATTTTAAAGGGGATTTTTGCAATATTTAAAAACATGCCAGAGCTCTTGGAATGGAATCCTTTGATCAGCAAGGGTATTTTCTTTTGAAACGTGTATTACTTAGAATACCAAAAGAAATTAATCTTTAAATACAGTGAGCCAGCTTACACAGAGAATAGTTGATTCCTTTGCTAGTTGCTATGGGTATATGTGGAGTTCGTATCCCATCAGGTACTGGAACTTTGGGCAAGTTCATTAACCTCTGATCATCATTTCCCTCACTTGTATAATTTGTGTGTAGGAATTCCAGGACACCGGTGTGTGCCATAGAACAGATATACGCACAATGGAGACACTTGTTTTTGTCCTTGCTGTGAGATCACATGCAGGCCTGTTGAAGCCCAGCTTTCTCCACCAGCCCCCAACTTGATTTGAATCCTATTAGGACTTTGTTTTCCTTTTCTCTTCTCTTTTTTTTTCTTTTTTTTTTTTTTTTGAAGCTGCCTTTTTTATTTTTCTTTCTCCCTACTTTTTCTTTTTCTCTCTCCCTTCTTTCTTTCTCTCTCTTTTTTCTTTCATTCATTCATTCATTCATTCATTCATTCATTCATTCATTCAAATAAAGTTAATCTTATCTCAGGGAAAAGTGTAGGAGGATAGTCCCAAATGTCAATGGCAGTTATCTGTGGATCAGGTGGGAACAGCGATGATTTTAGTTTTTGTTGTGTTGATTTGGGGATTTGGGTAAAATCTTCCTATATATATATATATATATTTTTTTTTTTTTTTCTTATCTGTACTTTCTCAGGTGTCTAAAATTTTTTATTGTGTAATTGTTGGGGGGGGTGTGGTGGCGCAGAGGAGAAACAGCTAACAGAAGATCTCTTCAAAAATAAGCCACTTTGACGTCTGCTGGCAGCCTGCAGACGTTTGCACGCATGTAACACAAAGATAGGAACATCTCCCCGTGCCCTAGAAATCTTCAGTCACCTCTCCCTGTGTCTGGAAGCTCTCAGCTGCTTGTTCTGTTCATTTTCTAGGTTACAGCACCATGAGCCCACAGGAAGATAGTGAAAACCCCCCGTGCAACAATGACCCCTTGTCAGCTGGGGTGGATGTGGGGAACCACGACGAGGACTTGGATCTGGACGCCCCGCCCCAGACGGCCGCCCTGCTAAGTCACAAATTCCACCACTACCGCTCCCACCACCCCACGCCGCACCACAGCCACCACTTGCAGGCGGCCGTGACAGTACACACCGTCGATGCGGAGTGCTAACACTCTCCTGACCTCCACGAGAAGATGGGAGCTGGGAGGTACAGAATGTTCTGGAGGGAAGAAGAGCCAGCATCAGATAATCCACAGCAAGAGACCCCTTGTGTTCGTGCGTTGTCCAGAGCGGTTTAACTCACTTGCTGCCTGTCAAATGTGTTTCGGAATGAGGAACAACAACAAAATCACGTTTGTGAAAGTGCGAAGCTGGTTCTGAAATGGAGGGGAAGTAAGCCTGATTAACGAACCTGCCATAATACCAATGGGATGGAGCAGAAGGCAAACCTCCAAACACAGAGGCGAGACCCATAAACGAAACATTGGGAACCTTCGCTAAGCTGAGCCAGAGGAATGTCCCAAGGAGCCAGAAACATTCGGCTCTCCTTAACTGGAAGAGAGACAAGTGTGCCCAGCCGGAGACTGGGAACGTGGCACATCCAGACAGAAATGTGTGCTTTCGGAAGATCTCGCTTTGTTTCTGGCGGTACCTAGATACCACAGTTGCTGTATGGAACTCCTGTTAAGCTCTAAATGATGCATCTCAAAATTTCTAAGTAAAGGATTATTTTTCTACTATTTATTGAACTTTCAAACATTCTCAAACTTTGGGGGAAAGAAAAGGAAACACATGAGAAATTGTCAGCAATTATCCCTAGCTGTTTTGTGTGTGAAGTGGTTGACTAAGGAGTTCTATTATTTAACTGATATCCTCCCACTGCCCCACTCTACAAAATGGGAAAATGAAGAAATCCTTCTCTCTGACTTGTTTACATACATTTTCTTTAGAACGTCATCTTACGGAAACCTGTCTTTTTTTGTAACGCAGTATTCTTTGTTTGACAGAGGCAGGGAAGACAGAGGAATCCAAAATGCTTTTCAAGAAATGTTATGTCTCTTTTTCACTCATTTCCACTCCCTGTACGATGCTTTTCTCAGATGTCTTACAAAACCTAGTATTACAACCCCAGCCTTTCGGCTAAGGGAGGGATGGATTTCTTCTTGTGTTAGAGACTATAAATTTTTAAGTGTCCCATTTTGATTCTGAAAATATTGAGTACATAAAGGAAGATGTTTTTAAACTTCAAAATTGATTCTTAAAGATTTCTTTTGATATCCTAGTTCAAAGCTGCTGCCAGTTATCCAAGAAGCTATCCACTGAACTGCTTTGTGACGTATACAGAGATTAATCCGATCTGGCTAATATAACGTGGGGCATTGTATTTTTAAAGTAGTGTTCTAATTACAGTGATGTATTTTAGATTCACATCTTGTGATTCAAATATGTTATAAAGACATTCTTGCACCGTGTGTGTGGTAAATCTCCGTTTATATGTAGTTGGAAAAAATTCACTGAATAACGTTTTAACGATAGGGTATCACGATATAATGTAAAAAAAAAAAAAAAACAATTGGTTCTTCAGCAGTACAGAAAGTAAACTGTATGCGTGCTATCAGGAAACCCCTTCGTACTGTGTATAAATTTGCAGTCTAGTGAAATAAACTGTATGAACGGACAGTCTTAGTGTTTATAGTGATGCGTTCACGTGCTGCTGCTTGTGCCTCGTGGAGATTGCGTTCACTTTGTAACCCAGCAGATCAGTTACCAAACTGAGTGGGCCTCCTCTCAGTGCTACTGTCGACATCAGGGGGTTCTTGACATCTTGAAGATGCAAAAAAAATTGAAGAATATAAGGGGATAACATTAAGAACAAATGTTAAGGGGCACCTGGGTGGCTCAAGTCACTTAAGCATCCAACTTTGGTTCAGGTCATGATCTCACAGCTCATGGGTTCAAGCCCCTCATTGGGCTCTGTGCTTACAGCTCACAGCCTGGAGCCTGCTTCTGATTCTGTGTCTCCCTCTCTCTCTGCCCCTCCCCTGCTCATGCTCTGCATCTTCCTCAAAAATTTAAAAAATTGAAAAAAAAACAAATATTAAAAAATGTGCAGAACATAGGTCCCTCTTCCTGAGCATCTACATTCATGCCATTAATAATAAGTAATTCTCTAACTGCTGGAGAGAATGGGGACTTTCCTGTCTTCCCAGAAAATTAAGCCTCTCCATTTTGTTTGCCGAAGTTGAGAACCTTTGTGTGGTGGCACTAGCTTTGTGGGATTCCTACTAGATGGGAGAAAACCTGGGTATTTTCAGGGAAAGAATTACAAAACAAAGAGCTTAATAACATGTTAGAGCCTACTCGAAGGTAAGAACAGAAATGCACCTTGTGTCTTTTGTGCTAAGTATCTCCCCTGTCCTGAACTTGGGGGGACGGGGACAGGTGGAGAGGGGGGCAGGGATTGAGTCCTTCCAGCTGAATAAGAGCACAGAACTATTTTACACCCCCTGTAGAACGTGGCACACAGGTTTGTGAGGTTTTGCCCTTCTAAGCTCCCTTTTGTTCCCTAGACATTGCATGTAGTGTTGTTTGAACATTTGTTGTTTGTGTTCTTGTTTCAAAGGAAAATTCAGTGCTTAGGAACTTTTTTATCCTGGTGACCGATGTTGGTTCTTCTTGCCCCTCGGGTACCGTTGCTTGTTAAACATGAGTCTTCCCTGAAATCCTAGAGGGGGAGGTCCTAGCAATGCCTTCCCATTCACTAAGACCTCTTAATGCTTATAACCAATACTTACATCAGTGTTGACAAGTTTCAACAGCTAAGGGTGTCCCAGGTCACTTGATACCTCTAGGAAAGGGAGTTTGCTATTTGGGGCCCAAACAACACTGGTTCAGACCCAAGTAGCTCTGAGTACATTCATCTGCGTTTCTAATATATTTATTTTAGATATTTTGATTTTTTTTTTTAGTGTTTATTCATTTTTGAGAGAGAAGGAGACAGAGCGTGAGCCCAGGAGGGGTAGAGAGAGAAGGAGACACAGAATCCGAAGCAGGCTCCAGGCTCCGAGCTGTCAGCACAGAGCCTGATTCAGGGCCTGAACTCACAAACTGTGATATCGTGACCTGAGATAAAGGCAGACGCTTAACCAGGGACTGAGCCACCCAGGCACCCCATAGATACTTCAGAAAGCGTTGTTGTTGTTTGTTTGTTTTTCCTCTGCTTCTTGATTTAATTTGAATGCTCAACTAAGCCTTATTAATATTTTTATGTGAAAAATGTTTTCAAATTGACTCAGGTTTATTTTGCACGTCAGCGTGACTGGTACATGGAGAGAAATTGTGGAAGATCACTTGAGCTCATTTCCCTGTGGGGATGGACTGCTGTAATGATTACACTTTCAGGAAAAAACAAACAAAAAACCTATTTCTGGTAGAATAATCAAATCAAAATGCGTCAGCGCATTCTCATCTGTGTTGTCTTTGGTCTATTTCTGAACACAGAAGTAGTGATTTTCCTGGCTGAAATACAATGCTGTATTCAAATTTTTTTCTGATTTTTCAGTAAGGAACACTATGTTGAAAGATCTGTTTCTATGGCTGTTATAAGATAGATAGTCTAATAGCTAAGGTGTATATAACAGTATATATAGATAGATACACATCTGACATTTTTTAGGCTTCCCTCTAACCTCCTTCATTGCCCTATACTGCTAATTAGGGCCTCTCCATCCCTTATTACAGTGTTTCCTCGTCTTTTTAAAATTCATTACTACCCTCCTAAGGAGAAAATTTTGATTTATATTCACCCTAACAAGTTAGATATTAGCAGATCAGATTTTGTTAGATGGGTTGGAGCTTTGGAGGGCTACACAAAAATCAGTTTCTTCTATATCTTTTTATTCATGCTTTGGATGTGTATGTGTGGTTTATTGAGGTTTAAGTGCCATATACCTTGTAAGATATTTAAAACTTACATCATGGTGATTTGATACATGTATTCATTGTGAAAAGATATCCCCCATTAACACTTCACTGACTTATCTTTGGTAAGAACATTTAAGTTCTCTTAGATTTCAGTTGTACAATATAGTACTGTCAACCTTGGATCCTCAGACCTGTTCATCTTAGAGTGAAAGTTCATCCCCTTTTACCAACGTCTCCCTTTCTCCCTCCCTGGTAGCCCCTGGCAGCCACTTTTCTGTTTCTAGGAGTGTGAGTTTTTAAAAAAAAAATTTAATGTTTATTTTTGAGAGAGAAAGACAGTGAGTGTGAGCGGGGGAGGGGCAGAGAGAGAGGGAGACACAGAATCCAAAGGAGGCTCCAGGCTCAGCCATTAGCACAGAACCCGACCTGGGCCTCAAACCCACGAACCTCGAGATCATGACCTGAACTGAAGTCGGATGCTTAGCCGACTGAGCCACCCTGGTGCCCCTATATGAGCTTTTATAGCCTTAACTAGATCCTACCTTCCTGAGGCAAGGACTGTTTCTTATTGTCTTTGTAGTGTTCATGGTACCATACCCTGTACTTTGCAGGGAGGGCCTTCGATGTTTGTTGAAAAGATTGAACGTCTAGAGTGTCAGCTGCAGTCATAATTACAGCTGACCCTTGAAAATCACAGGGGTAAAGGGCCCAGACTCCCCACAGTCTTTTGACTCCCCCCAAAACTTCTAATAGCCTGTTGTTGGCCAAGAAGTCTTACCAATAATGTAAGCCGTTGATGAACACATTTTTTGTATGTATTACTGTTATTACAATAAAGTAGGCTAGAGAAAAAATATTCAAAACCTTAAGAGAAAACACATTTATAGTACTGTACTTTATTTTTAAAAAATCTGTATAAGTGGACCGACCCATGCAGTTCAAACTGGTGTTCAAGGGTCAACTGTGATTAGTTACAATGGATAATATTACACGACTTAAAGTAGTAGATGAAGCAAATTTATTTCTCCAAAATACTTCCTTAATCAATTAGTACTTTCTTTAAATTGAGGTATAATTGGCATAACATTATATTTCACGTATATAAGGTAATGACTCAGTATTTGTATATATTGCAAAATGATCACATCAGTAAGTCCCATGAATATTCATCACCATCGCAGTTGCAAGTTTTTTTCTCATGATGAGAACTTAAATGATCTGCTCTCCTAGTTACATTCAAATGTACAGTACAGTATTGTTAACGACAGTCGTTACACTGTACATTATTCTCGTGACTGGAAATTTGTACCTTTTGACCACCTTCATTTTGCCCACCCCACCACCTTCCTCAGACAATCACCGATCTGTTCTCTATAACCGTGAACTCTGTTTCGATTTTTTTTTTGTGCAACAGCTTTTTAGTACATTGTACTAAGAATTAGCACGATGTTACATGTTTAACAGCTTTTTAATGTTAGCTCTGATATAAAAATCCTCAATTTTCTGAAACAGTTTCTGTATACGTATATATATATATGTATATATATATACGTATATATATATATATATATATGCCTTTAAAATACTACCTCTTTTAATTCATGTGACATATACATACATCTACATGGAAAAAAATTACTATTGTGTAACTTAAATATATAGTTATCCAGATCAATGATGGCTCCCTCAAAAATAAATGCATAGTTACCCAATATCCAATGTAGTTTTAAATGGCATTTATTTTGAAGAAGGAGCCACGTAAATATGGAAGTTTTCCAAATCCTACTTCTTGTAAGACTTCTCATGTTTCCTTCGCACTATTCCCATTCTATTTTGGGGTGCTACTTGATTAAAGTGTTTTATGTAACAATATACCCACCAGGATTACTGCCTTAGTTCCTACTTCAGCCTAGTGCTTTTGGGGAAAAAAAAAATTATGTAACAAGAAGCTTGGCTCTCGTACAAAAGTATGTCCCTGACTTTCAGGGCTCCTTGGCAATCCTTTGTCCAGACCCAGTTTGTTCTCTAGTACATTCTCCTCAAAACTGTTCCAGAAAGTCTTCTCCCCCCATGCCACAGGCTCTCTGCAGCTGCCTGCATTCTGCCCTGGCATTTTGGGTAGAAATCCCACGACTTTTACACCTTTCATGTCAAAATGGCTCTCAGACGTCACCCTCTCTGTTCTCAGAGGAAGGAATGTTCCAGCTCCTTCCCAGAGCCAGCGGGAAATCAAGCTGCACCACATCTGCATATCCTCAGCTCCACTGCCCTAGTGAGTGCTCCTTTGCTCTGAGCCTGAAGCATACTCCATTACCCCCTCACCTACAAATGCAAACCTTCCCCTGGCTCTCCCCTCCAATGACTCTTAGACATTCCCCCTGTCTTTCTGGGCCACTTGACAAAGCTGCAGTGTTCACTCAAGCCCTCAGCGGCCTCTCCTGCTGTGCCCCTGCTGCAACCCCGCCCCACACCATGCACTCATTCGTTGCTGTGACTTCATCCAGAAGCTACAAAGGCACCCGCCTCCCCACAGGCTGCACCGACCCTCCACGCTCCCACTCTTTTCCCTGAGATCTTGATCCCCTGTCCAGTTGCGTGGGGGCTTCGCAGGCCATTGCAGCACCAGTTACCCACCATCCCTTCCCTGTGCTTTCTCCCCTGGGCTACTGCGGCAGCTGCCGGGCTGTTGTCCCATCTCCCTTCTGCCCCACCCAATGCATCCTCTAGGCAGAAGACCACCTACTCCTCGCTTTGAGGGAAATGTCACCTACTGTAAAATGAGTCATTTTGTAGTAGACAGTTCGGTGACGTTTTGTGCGTTCAGAATGTTATGCAACCATCCATCACCTCCCTTTAGTTCTGAAGTATTTTGGCCAGCCGAGGAGAAACCTTATTCCCCATTTCCCCTTTCCCTTAGCAACCACCAATCTACTTTCTATGGATTTCTGTGAATTTACCTAATATGGCCATTTCATATGAATACAATAGATGACCTTGTGTGTGTGGCTTCTTTCACTTGGCACAATGCTTTTGAGGTTCTTCTGTATTGTAGCAAGAATGAGTAATTGATCCCTTTGTGTGGCTGAGTACTGTTCCATTATATGGATATCCTGCATTGTGTTTATCATTCATCATTTGATGGACATTTAGGTAGTTTCCATCTTCTCACAATTGCATATAGTGCTGTTTTGAGTGTTTGTGTACAAGTGCTTGTTGGAATACTAATTTTTAATTCTTCTGGATATATCCCTGGGAGTTGTATTGCTCGGTCACATGGTGTTTCTGTTAAACGTGTTGAAGAACCACCAGACTGTTTTCTGGAGTGGCTGCACCATTTTACATTCCTACCAGCCGCGCGCAAGAGTTCCAATTTCTCTATTTCCTTCCAACACTTATTTTCCTTCAAAAAAGAAGTATAATCATCCCCATGGGTATGAAGTAATATCTCATGGTAGCAGAGCAGTTTTTTTTTTTAATGTAAAATTAAAACCTGCTCCTTGCTTAACACACTTTAATGTTTTGCCATTGCCCCACCCTCATTCTGCCCTTAGGATAAAGTCAACCTAACTCCGTTTTACCCCCCTCTCTTCATTGCTGCCGTCTTCTCTTCATTTCTCGAATATGCTTTGCATTCTCTGCTCGCTGCCTGGAACGCTTCTCCTCCAAGCCTGCCCCTCCCAGCCCCATCCCTCCCCTGGGTAACTACTGCCCCCCCCTGCATCAGATCTCAACTTCAACTCCACTTCCTCGGAGACCACCCACTGGCATTAGCTTCCACTGTTGCGGGGTTATTTACACCCCAAACTGGCTGTAGCTGCTTCTGGCTGGTAACAGAGAAGGTAGCATGATCCTTAATGGGAAAATCCATCTTTATACTGGTCCTTATACTCACAGAGGGAAAAATAGACTGAGACTCCGAATCCCCTGCCAGTTTTTCTGTGCTATGAAAGGATAAGACTTTTCATCCTGTGAAACTGATCTGCATAAGAAACAGGGGTAGATGACGCTTCTGAAGGGGCTTGGAAAGCAGGCAGCTGGGGACTTGTGTGGGGAGTCTCCAGGCAAACGGAAGAGTCCAGACGTAAAGGCCTGGACCCACAGAGAAAGGTGACCAGTGAGAACGTGCCAGGCATCAGGTGGCAAGGAGGCTAGAGGAGTGTCAGATATCCACTTGTCTGGCTGCTACATGTGCAGCCATGCCTCCCCCAGCTTCACTGAAGATTCACAAACACATGCCCTGGGTGAGTGATTTCAGAGGCAATCAAGGGGAGTAAACCAAGGGCGATGGGCCAGGGCAGAGCAGAGAGATGAGGACTGTAATGTTGCCAGGGTAAGAGGCCAGGGACGCAGATGCCTGGGCCGGAGGCCACAAAAGCTCCAAGGAATTCACAGGAGTCTTGGGAAGGTCACTGGATTTACTACAGGGCATGGGATGAAAGCTCCAAGCCACTTTTATTTCAATTCCCCAGCACAGTTTGACCTCAGCGGCACGGGGGTCTATCACATTGCCCCACGTGAGACGTGTCCTTCTTTGCTGTCATCACGCCTAGTTATCTATGTCTGCCTTCCCACCACACGGAGCCCGGTGCTGTCGGGGGGCATCCGTCTGTCTGTGCTCTGCGTCCTGGTGCCTCTCTCAAGCAGGCACGGAAAGGTATTTGCTGAGTGAATAAACTTTGTACTGACCAGAATCTGAGGTGGATTAAGAAAGGAACAAAATATAGTACAATGGGGTAATTTCGTATTTTTTATTTCTCTCCCCTGAACTGGAAATAGAGTGAAAAAATAGTTGAAATTTTAAGATGGCTAAAATTATAGGAATAAGTTTACTTGCTAAACGATTGGAAGAGATTGGAATTGCCTTATCAAAATGTCCAATAAGCACATCAAAATCAACCTGCCAACTATAAAAATACCAGAAGGAAATAAAACCTTGTGCTTATGACCTTGGAGTAAGGAAGCCTTTCTCTTGATTTTTCATGTTTTTAAGCTTATTTATTTATTTTGAGAGAGCACAAGCAGGGGAGGGACAGAGAGAGGGAGAGAGAGAATCCCAAGCGGGCTCCCTGTTGACAACACAGAGCTCAATTCCACACACCGCAAGACCATGACCCAAGCTGAAATCCAGAGTCGGACGCTTAACTGACTGAACCACCCAGGCACCCCATAGGGAAGACTTTCTTAAATAGGACCTGCTGAAAAAAGCAAAAGCCATAACTCAAAGGTTGATGTAATTTAAAATCTCTATGCTACAAAAATAGCCAAAAAAACTTAACTGCAAAAATAGAACAAAGGTGGGGCTCCTGGCTGGCTCAGTCGATGTGGCATGTGACTTTTGATCTCAAGGTTGTAAGTTCAAGCCCCATGTTGGGTATAGAGATTACTTAAAATCTTAAAAAAAGAAAATAGAACAAAAGGTTCTGACAATAATATGTATTAAAATTCATGTATTAATAATAATAATGAATAACCTATGAAATAAGAAATTAACCCAGTACAAACTTAAGCCAGACCCTCTCCAGTGAAAAGAAGGTACAAGTAGCCAGTAATCATATGAAGAAATGTTCAACGTTTCTAGAATTAATAAAATACAAATTAAAATGAGGTAAGTTTTTTTCATCCATAGATTGCAAAGCTTTCAAAGTTGTATAACACTCTAAGCATTGGTGGGAGCATGTAAATTGGTATAGATACTTTGGTAAATCTATTGAAATTTAAATGTACATTCTGACTTCACTTCTCCACATATATCCTACAGAAACGTGTGCACAAAGAAACATGACAAATATGTTTACTGAAGCATTTGTTAGAATGGAAAGAATTGGAAAGCATCTCAGGAATGAATAAATAAAGTGTGGAATAAGGGTATTATGAAATACTATGCAGCTCTTTTTTTAAATTTTTTAATGTTTATTTTTGAGAGCGAGAGAGAGACAGAATGCAAGCAGGGAAGGGGCAGAGAGAGAGGGAGACACAGTATTCGAAGCAGGCTCCAGGCTCTGAGCCCTCAGCACAGAGCCCCATGTGGGGCTCAAACCCACAGACCACAAGATCATGACCTGAGACGAAGTTGAATACTTAACTGCCTGAGCCACCCAGGCACCCCGGAAGCTCTTTTAAAAATAAGGTAGATCTCCGTGCATGAACATGGTTGTATCTACAAGACATATTGAGTAAAAAAAGGCAAGTTGCAGATAAATATATATAATGTTACACCTGTTTAAAAACCACAACATGGCACAAAAACAGACACATAGACCAATGGAATAGAATAGAAACCCCAGAACTAGACCCACAAACGTATGGCCAACTCATCTTTGACAAAGCAGGAAAGAACATCCAATGGAAAAAAGACAGTCTCTTTAACAAATGGTGCTGGGAGAACTGGACAGCAACATGCAGAAGGTTGAAACTAGACCACTTTCTCACACCATTCACAAAAATAAACTCAAAATGGATAAAGGACCTGAATGTGAGACAGAAAACCATCAAAACCTTAGAGGAGAAAGCAGGAAAAGACCTCTCTGACCTCAGCCGTAGCAATCTCTTACTCGACGCATCCCCAAAGGCAAGGGAATTAAAAGCAAAAGTGAATTACTGGGACCTTATGAAGATAAAAAGCTTCTGCACAGCAAAGGAAACAACCAACAAAACTAAAAGGCAACCAACAGAATGGGAAAAGATATTTGCAAATGACATATCGGACAAAGGGCTAGTATCCAAAATCTATAAAGAGCTCACCAAACTCCACACCCGAAAAACAACCCAGTGAAGAAATGGGCAGAAAACATGAATAGACACTTCTCTAAAGAAGACATCCAGATGGCCAACAGGCACATGAAAAGTTGTTCAACGTCGCTCCTTATCAGGGAAATACAAATCAAAACCACACTCAGATATCACCTCACGCCAGTCAGAGTGGCCAAAATGAACAAATCAGGAGACTATAGATACTGGAGAGGATGTGGAGAAACGGGAACCCTCTTGCACTGTTGGTGGGAATGCAAATTGGTGCAGCCGCTCTGGAAAGCAGTGTGGAGGTTCCTCAGAAAATTAAAAATAGACCTACCCTATGACCCAGCAATAGCACTGCTAGGAATTTATCCAAGGGATACAGGAGTACTGATGCATAGGGCCACTTGTACCCCAATGTTTATAGCAGCACTCTCAACAATAGCCAAATTATGGAAAGAGCCTAAATGTCCATCAACTGATGAATGGATAAAGAAATTGTGGTTTATATACACAATGGAATACTACGTGGCAATGAGAAAAAATGAAATATGGCCTTTTGTAGCAACATGGATGGAACTGGAGAGTGTGATGCTAGGTGAAATAAGCCATACAGAGAAAGACAGATACCATATGGTTTCACTCTTATGTGGATCCTGAGAAACTTAACAGGAACCCATGGGGGAGGGGAAGGAAAAAAAAAAAAAAGAGGTTAGAGTGGGAGAGAGCCAAAGCCTAAGAGACTCTTAAAAACTGAGAACAAGCTGAGGGTTGATGGGGGGTGGGAGGGAGGGGAGGGTGGGTGATGGGTATTGAGGAGGGCACCTGTTGGGATGAGCACTGGATGTTGTATGGAAACCAATTTGACAATAAATTTCATATATTAAAAAAAAAAACAACAGATTCCAACAAATTATCTCCAGCTGGAGGTAGAAAGGGGTGGCACAGTGGCCAAAAAATATTAGCCCTTTTTTTTTAATTTTTTTACTTTTTGAGAGAAAGAAAGAGTGTGAGCAGGGGAGGGGCAGAGAGAGAGGGAGACACAGAATGCAAAGCAGGCCCCAGGCTCTGAGCTGTCAGCACAGAGCTGGAAGCAGGGCTCAAACCCTCCAGCCGGAGATCATGACCTGAGCCGAAGTCAGATGCTTAACTGACTGAGCCACCCAGGCGCCCCAAAAATATTAGACTTCTTATGTATAATGTTCCCAAATTTTGCAAGACAAATATAATTGCATACTGTTTGTATTTTACAATAATTTGAAATTAAATGCTTAACGGGAAGACACTACTGGGCAATAAGAAGAAAGGAGCTAGTGATATACTAACCAAGAGAAGCCAGACACTAAAGAGTGCGCTCTGAGTAAATCCAGGGAGATGAAGCTCTCTGTGGATGAAATCCATGAAGATGAAGAACAGGCAAAATTATTCTACAGTGGAAAAAAAATCAATGCTGTGGTTCTTCTGAGGGTGGTGGAGACAAACTGGTGAGGGGTAGTGGGATGAGGGAAAGATGGGGCTCATGTGGGTGAATCCACTGTTAAAACTGGACAGTTGCGATCAGTGCATTTCAGTGTGTTGACCTCAAGGTAATGAAGTTAATAAAATTGTCATGATACAATGTCTGAAATTTTCATCTTGCTCCACGTTACACTAATGCATTCTTCCTGAAACACTCATCCTCTTTCCCATCTCTGCCATCCTCCTGTTGATTATGTCATCCAAGCTCGGCTCAGACTTCACAAGAGGATGGCCAGGTGACTCTGACCCCCCATAGGAGCCTGGTTTGAAGAGGAGAAGAATGTGTTCCATTTGTGACATGTGGGGGTGGGCAGGTGTTTTATTTGTGAAGAATGTGTGTTGTGAGTGCAGCGTGGCCACTCCATGGAGGGGACAGAGGAGAAGAATCTCGAGCCATCTACTGTGCTACCTGATCAGCATGTGTTTCGTGTTTGGGAATCAGTTTACAAGAGATGGGAAGCAGAACAGATGAGTAGGAAAAGGATACCAGTTCAGCCTTTTAATTATGGAAACGTTGGAAAGGGGAAAGAAACAAAGCAAATGGGCACGTGCTCCTGAGAGAGAAAAGTGTGGCGTTAGAGTGGCTGTTCTCTGCTGGCCCCTAAAGGGCCTTCTCCTCAGATCTTACGAGCAGGGGGACACAAATGTGGAATTGCAGCAAAGAGGGGACTCTATGCTGAAGGGTTGGGAAGGAGGGGGCCAGACCCTCCTCCCAGGCTGCTGACTGGGATTCCTGACAAGGAAGGCATACTTCCAACAAAATGAATGAATGAAAGATTTAAAAAGTAAAATCCTTGGGAGTTGTTATGAGGATTAAATGAATGGTTGCATCAGGAACAATTCCTGGCATTTCAGAGCAGTCATAAATGTTATCTAGAGAGAACAGCAGCAGCTGCAGCAGTAATAATATGAAGCAAACTGAAATTCAGACCATTTTGGTTTTTTTGCAAGTATGTCTTAGTTAATTTTAGTTTTAAGAACTTCAACCTATCTCAGTTGGAAGAAAAAAGCCAAGAGAGAAAATAGAACATTTTTACAAGTTGGTCCAGATTGACAGAGGGTGTGGTAGTTTCCTCCTTTGGGTTAGAAATGGAGGGTGTGGACAGCCTGGAAACTCAACCAGTCCCTGACGTGAGGGAGACTGGGGCACATGGTGAAGCAGCACAGAGGGAAGAGGCTGAGGGAAGCATGGAGACCAAAGCACCTTTGCACCAGAACCATCTAAATTTTAAGCCAAAGCTGAATTACAGGTTCTTCTCCCCACTCCTCAATGCTTCATGAATCTCATACACTAATGGATGGACTGGCTGATCCTCAACATTGGAGGACTGGGCCCAATTGATATACACGCTTTTGGCTATTTTTATGTAAAGATATTTTTATTATGATAAAATACATATAAAATCTGCCATTTTAACCACAGTAAGCGTAAAATTCAGTGACATTAAGTACATCTACAGTGTTGTACAACCATCATCACTATGATCTATTTCCAAAA
Source organism: Felis catus (assembly GCF_018350175.1). NCBI lineage: Eukaryota > Metazoa > Chordata > Mammalia > Carnivora > Felidae > Felis > Felis catus. The sequence goes on from NC_058375.1 coordinate 53,338,918, forward strand.
CTTTTCATTACACCAGTATGTGGGTACTTTTTACCTCCCCTGAATTGTGAAATGATAATTCTATAATTCAATATTAGGGCTAGAAGGACCTTGGCCATTATCTCCAATCGTCTCATTTGTATAGATGGGGAAATCAACACTGATAAGCGTGTTATTCAAGGCTGCGAAGCCAGAAGATGGCAGGGCTTGAACTCAAACCCAATTTCTTGATTCTTAGGAGCTCAGTCCCCAGGGAGTTGTTACTACCATCCACCCTATTTATTCTATTTCTACTATTTCTAGCTACCCTGATTAGTCTATTGCAGAGGTCATAATATCAAATCCTACCAGAACCTATGGGCTCAAGATAAACATTCAATAGGTGTTTCTTGGGTACGGAGATTAATAAATCTGACAACCTGAAGAAGTTAATAAATCTTCCCATCTAAATTAAGGCAGCCAGCTTTAACATTATTTCTATAGAGATTGTCAGTTTTTAGATTTAGAGTTAAATTTTTATGTAAAATGTCTTAACATTATATGGGGAAAAATATGTTTGGAAGCCATAGTCATTATTCAGACCTCTTTACTTCCAGAAATCCAGGTGTGCTGTGTAAGAATCACCAAGAAATATGAGCCCCCAGGATCATGTAATAGACACTGGATACATTTTTATTGGATTCATGAATAAATATGTGAATAAATGAATTCACTCCACCACATTTTCTCCACGGGCTAGAACACTGGAGATATTCAAGAAAAGCCTATAGAAAAAATTCTTGCGTTTTGTGGGAAGTTAGGAAACTGACCAATCAAATCACGTTTTTACTTATTCATTGCCCTACCGATTTACAAACTCATTGGCTGTGTATTGTGTACCAGGCTCTGTGCTAGATATTGGATGTACAGAGAATAGGAATACACAGCCTTTGACCTCCAGGAGCTCACAAGCTCATGTCAACAACTAAAATACAGTGTTGTAACTGTTATGGAAGGATGGTGCTGAGTGCAAGTGAAACCCAAGGACACAGGCAGAGAGTGTTGACAGGCTCAGGGGAAAGGTACAGGTGCTAGAAAAAACTAGTTTACCAGTAACAGATTACAAACAAAGGATGAAAAAGAAGGAAGTGGTTGGGTAGATGGTGATTATTACTCTACAATTCTACCCTCCTCTTGTCTATATTAGCAATACTACTCGGGATTGGTGATGAGCCTCGTTGCTCAATTAACCTTTTACTACACTTGCCTAAAACTACAGATATCTTTAAAACCTTATGTTGTGTCCCCTTTTTAATGACTAAAAGTAATAACTATAGAAGTACATCAAGGTTTATTTACAAGGATATTTACTACTGTATTCTCTCATTTTTTTTAAGTAGTAAAAAAATTCAAAGTGAAAAAATCATAGAGAATCAAAGACATTATGCAATAGAATACCTTGCAGTCATTTAAAATCATTTTAACAATATATAATTTCTTTTTTAAGATTTTATTTTTAAGTAGACTACACCCAGCGTGGGGCTTGAACTCACAACCCCGACATCAAGAGTGCATGGTCCACTGACTGAGCCAGCCAGGTGCCCCAAGAATATATAATTTCGTGGATAAATATACAAAATGTAATAGTATTATGTTTTGAAAAAAATACAAAATTGTGTGTTTAATACCAGATTTAAAAATAGAGAGATTAGTTTGCATAGACAAAAGAGTTAAAGTAAATATACCAAAATATTATTTGTGGATTTTTTTAATGTCACAATGACAGATATTTACATTTTTTCTCTGTATTTATTTCCCAAACTTTTAACAATGACTACTACTTTCTTGGCTACAAAATAATAATAATTAGGTTGTAATGTTATTTTGGATACATATTGAGTTGTGTTTTTTTAATTTAATTTAATTTATTTTTTTAAATTTATATCCAAGTTAGTTAGCATATAGTGCAACAATGATTTCAGAAGTAGATTCCTTAATGCCTCTTACCCATTTACCCCATCCCCCCTCCCACAACCCCTCCAGTAGCCCTCTGTTTGTGCTCCATATTTAAGAGTCTCTTATGTTTCATCCCCCTCCCTGTTTTTATATTATTTTTGCTTCCCTTCCCTTGTGTTCATCTGTTCTGTATCTTAAAGTCCTCATATGAGTGAAGTCATGTGATGTTTGTCTTTCTGTGACTAATTTCACTTAGAGTAATACCCTCCAGTTCCATCCACGTAGTTGCAAATGGCATGATTTCATTCCTTTTGGTTGCTGAGTAATACTCCATTGTATATACATACCACATCTTCTTTATCCATTCATCCATTGATGGACATTTGGGCTCTTTCCATACTTTGGCTATTGTTGATAGTGCTGCTATAAACATTGAGGTGCAGTGTCCCTTCGAAACAGCATACCTAAATCCCTTGGATAAATACCTAGTAGTGCAATTGCTGGGTTGTAGGGTAGTTCTATTTTTAATATTTTGAGGAACCTCCATACTGTTTTTCAGAGTGACTGTACCAGCTTGCATTCCCACCAGCAATGCAAAAGAGATCCTCTTTCTCTGCATCCTCGCCAACATCTTTTGTTGCCTGAGTTGTTAATGTCAGCCATTTTGACAGGTATAAGGTGGTATCTCATTGTGGTTTTGAGTAATTCCCTGATGATGAGTGATGTTGAGCATTTTTTCATGTGTCAGTTGGCCATCTGGATGTCTTCTTTGGAGAAGTGTCTATTCATGTCTTTTGCCCATTTCTTCACTGGATTATTTGTTTTTTGGGTGTTGAGTTTGATAAGTTCTTTATAGACTTTGGATACTAACCCTTTATCTGATATGTCATTTGCAAATATCTCCTCCCATTCTGTTGGTTGCCTTTTAGTTTTGTTGATTGTTTCTTTTGCTGTGCAGAAGCTTTTTATTTTGATGAGGTCCCAATAGTTCATTTTTGCTTTTGTTTCCCTTGCGTCTGGAGATGTGTTGAGTAAGAAGTTGATGTGGCCGAGGTCAAAGAGGTTGTTGCCTGCTTTCTTCTCAAGGATTTTGATGGCTTCCTGTCTTACATTTAGGTCTTTCATCCATTTTGTTTATTTTTGTGTCTGGTGTAACAAAGTGGTCCAGGTTGATTCTTCTGCATGTTGCTGTCCAGTTTTCCCAGCACCATTTGCTGAAGAGACTGTCTTTATTCCATTGGATAATCTTTCCTGCTTTTTCAGAGATTAGTTGGCCATATGTTTGTGGGTCCATTTCTGGGTTCTTTATTCTGTTCCATTGATCTGAGTGTCTGTTTCTATGACACATATTGAGTTATTTGTACGGCCATACTTGTCTGGGAAATGTCCCCAAACTCCTGTTCTAAATCCACAAAGTTATATATACAGGTGACTCTATATTGCAGGATTTTTTACCTCAATACCCAGGATTCCTTGTCTCCCTGCTTTGAAGACTGAAGAGGTGGACACAAAATGAACAGCAGGCAAAAGTTTATTAGAGTATAAAATTATAAAGTAAGAACAGTATGAAATCTCTCTTTGCAGAGAGGGGACATTATAAAGTGAATGCCGATGACAATAAGCAAGGGTCCTTGTTTTATAAGGTTCTGGTCAGTCCTTCCCTTCCCTTCCCCCTCGTTCCTTCTCAGGCTCTACCCTTACTGGCTGGATAATCTAGGTGCTAGGTTGTCCATTCCTGACTGGCTAGATTCCATTGTATGAGGGGTGGTCTATGGCCATACTCTTCCTTGTGGGTCTTACATTTTATGGTCTACTACTTATTTTTAGTCAAGTATTTTGTCAAATTCCTGAGGGAAACCTGAGGGGGAGTAGGTGGTGTCTGTTAGGACACCTCCTCTTTGGAGGAATCTTATGCCCCTAGAGAGTTTGCTGTGGTCAGACACTCAAAGCATTGTTCCAAAATATGTGTTTTTCCCTACACAGGGACCTCAGGTCCTAACTTTCCCCCTCCGACTATTTTGTCCTATTTTTCCCTATCATACAAGAGTGTACAAAATAATCCTGTCCTCTTGGCTACATTCAATTGGTCCATGGATGGGCATCTGGCCCAGGCTAGTCCAATCAGAATACATTCTCTAAAAATTTAGAGATTAAAAAGATTCCCAAATCAAGTCCTTTTGAATGGAAAAAGTATCAACTTGAGAGCTGGGGAAGTGACCATTTTTCAACTTTTTGTACTCAGGAGTAGAGAAAAATAGTCTCAGAGAAAAAGAGAACCTTGGCAAGGTGCAGAAAGGAAGAGACGGAAGAGGTGTTGTCTGATTCCCGTGACAGAGCTGGTCCCACTTCCCATCCTTTCTGAGGTCCTCAGTACCTTAAATTCCATGAGACATCCATGAGATATCCATATGCTTTATAAGAATGTTTTCCTTTTTTGCTTAATCTTTTGTTTCTTGAAACTTAGAGGTCTGGGGCGCCTGGGTGGCGCAGTCGGTTAAGCGTCCGACTTCAGCCAGGTCACGATCTCGCGGCCGGTGAGTTCGAGCCCCGCGTCGGGCTCTGGGCTGATGGCTCGGAGCCTGGAGCCTGTTTCCGATTCTGTGTCTCCCTCTCTCTCTGACCCTCCCCCGTTCATGCTCTGTCTCTCTCTGTCCCAAAAATAAATAAAAACGCTGAAAAAAAATTAAAAAAAAAAAAAAAAGAAAGAAACTTAGAGGTCTGTCTAAACAAATATCTTTGAGAGCATAAGAGAAGCCAAGCTTCTAAGAGAGCTTCATGATGCTTCTCTTCTGTGAGGTCAGGGACTGCACTTCTCAGCTCAGGTTTCCATCACTGAGCCCACTGGGCATGCGTGCTTCCTGACTGGCGGCCTAGAAGAATGAATGATGTGCTCTGCCTTTCATTACTCCCGCTCACCCCACATTCCTATTTAATAATTGGCAAAATGTATTGGGGGTCATGAAAAGGACATTTCTGAGTCCCCCTCCCCTCCTTTCTATGGGAAAAATACTAAATATATGTGGTATAGGAAATGTCATCTTTTATTAAATTCCACAATAATTCTATTGGCATTCAAAGTCACTTGTAAGTACAGGCTAGGCATAGGTGAAAACCTCTCCTTCCTTGCTCAGGGGCAAAAAGCTTCATTTGGAAAATACAGAAAGTTTCTCATCGAAGGAAAAGAAGGCAAACTGATGTATGATGTCATCAAATGGCACTTTTCACAATTTATTATTCCTTGGACAGACATTTAAGACCAGTCACAGTGTGCAACTTCCTGCCAGGCCATTCTCTATTTTAAACATTATGGTGAGTTAGAGGGAGAAAGTACAGAATCATTTGAATTGAGTCTTTTCTCCCAAGTTAATAGGACAAAATATGTATGGTATATAAATAGTGTGACTTGTAAAGTTTGGGGTTTTTTGAAATCATGAAACCAGGTCAAATTTCTGAAGTTTCTACCAACTCCAAAATCTTACTTTGGAAATAGGAGCATATGTTTCAAAGCTGAGAAAGCACTTGCATTAATAGCACCTACTGAATGTTGTTACCAGTGTGAAGTCTTTAAGAAGTTGTCTGACCTACTAAATTTAAACAGGAGGTTTAAAAGGTTCTGGAAATTGTGTAACGCACTCCCCTCACATTGCAACGTCAGACGGTTAATTGACGTATTCAACTGACAATTTAAAACTCTTCTCCCACATCTGTGGCTTCTAGAGGCTGGTACCCCAGAAGGGAAGAGTTGGTAGGGTCAACAGCAAGAAAAAAGAAGCTGAATCCCAGCCATCCAAATATTTCAAATGCCTCTGCTTTGACTCTTAGGGAAATAGACTTGTAATTTTCACTCAAACAGAGCCTTATATAATTTGAGGGCTAATACTTTGTGTTAAATTCCTCTCTAGAAGCATGAAGATGTTCAAGGAGCCTCCACCACATGCCAGGCACTGTGCTGAGCACTGGGGATGTGGTGAGGAATGAAAAGAACAACTTCTGCTCTTATAAGGCCAACCTGACAAATGACCTTCAAGTTAGAATCTGAAGGGTGAGTAATAGTCATGTGAACAAGGAAAGGGAAGGTGTTCAGGCAAGGAAGGAGCATATTAGAAGGCTTGAATGAAACTGAAGTTATAGTTTTAAAAATGTACCTGTGTTGGGGCTCCTGGCTGACTCAGTTGGTAGAGCATGTGGCTCTTAGTCTCAGGGTTGTGAGTTCAAGCCCCATGTTGGGTGTAGAGATTCCTTAGAAGTAAAATGTTAAAAAAAAAAAAATGTACCTGTATTAATCATAGTTTTCATTATCTTTTTTTAGAGTAGATTTTTTAAAACTTATTTTGAGTGAGAGACAGTGCAAGTGGGGGAGGGGCAGAGTGAGAGAAAGACAGAGAATCCCAAGCAGGCTCAGTGCTGACAGCGCAGAGCCTGATGGGGGGCTCAAACCAGTGAAACCGTGAGATCATGACCTGAGCCAAAACCAAGAGTCAGTTGCTTAACCGCTTAATTGACTGAGCCACCCAGGTGCCCCATCATAGTTTTTATTTTCTGTATTTTATGATGTTTTGGTTTCTTGAGGCCTTGCAGACACAGGAAGGGACTGCCACTCCCAGGATTAGCTAATTCCTAGAGATTGCAAACATGACTTTTCATTTGTAAACCACCAATCCTGAGTCCTTCCTTATCTCCACCCACCTGCTTTTATGAGGCTCCTGCAGTCCAGGCATCCTGGCCTAACCCCCCAAGGTCATGGAACAATTGAGGATCACCCCTGTAGCCTAGTGCCTGTGAAATTATTCAAACTAGCCAATCCTAAATCTGGTTACCCTGCCTTTCCTTGCCTTTTCCACAGAAACGAAAATAAAGATTCATGCCCATTTCTTCCCCACATTCCTTTGGCCTCCTGACCCAACTTGGTGTTTCCCCAAGTCGCCTTGTGTAACCTGGCAAGCCCCCTCTCTTGGGAACTGCAACAAACTTTCTCCCCTCCTTCCCCCCGTTTTACCGAGATACAATTGACAAATAACACTGTTATTAGTTTTAGGTATACAACTAAATGATGACTCGATATATGTACATATTGCAAAATGATTACTACAATATGTTAACATCCATCAAATTACCTTTGAAATGGCAGTCATCTCTTGATCTGTTGGCCTCACCAAACCTGAATAAAAACAAAATCCTCGGTACATTTTAAAGCAGTACTTAACTCACATGTCATGGAATAATCAAAATTGAAAAATTTGGGCAGGATAAATACTGCCCAGAGAAATATTAATATACACACTACTAAAATATTTTGGCTGCATTAGGAAAAAAGAACAGTCTAAAATATTTTGAAACACTGAAAAACGTTTCTTGTAAAAATGTCATACATGATAGAGTGGCACACATTTGTTGAGCATACCATGTGTCAGGCAGTGTGCTGTTACTTGAATACAATTGTAAACAAAACATCTCAGTTCTATAGCTGTAGAGCTTATATTCTAGTGGGAAAGAGAAAAAAAATTTTTTTTAAAAAACCGCAAAGTATAGGGGCACCTGGGTGGCTCAGTCAGTTAAGTGTCTGACTTCGGCTCAGGTCATGATCTCGCGGTTTGTGAGTTCGAGCCCCGCATCGGGCTCTGTGCTGACAGCTCAGAGCCTGGAGCCTGCTTCGGATTCTGTGTCGCCTTCTCTCTCTGCCCCTCCCCAACTTGTGTTCTGTCTCTCTCTATCAAAAATAAATAAATGTAATTAAAAAAAAATTTAAACATGAAGTATGTAGATATAAAAACATAGTACGCAGGGGAAAAAATGTTGCAAGAATGGGCTGGTCCAGTGGGACTCATTGAGAAGGTGAGGTTTGATCTAAGACTTGAAGGTGAAGGAAGGTTATGTGGGTATCTAAGGGAAGAACCTTCTAGGTAGAGGTATAGCCAGTGAAAGGCTCTAAGATGAGATCTTGTGCAGCTGTTCAAGAAAGAGCAAGACTAGAATAGTGCAGCTGGAACAGAAGAATGAAGGAGAAAGATGGATAAGTTTAGGGAGTGACAAGGACAGAAAGGTAAGAAGTTGGAGGTGGGGGAAGGGCAGACTGTGTCAGGTCTTGCACCCCATTTTAAGGACTTTGGCTTTTATTGTGAGTGAAATGGAGAGCCATTGGAGGAGTTTGAGCAGAGGAATGACATGACCTTAGTTAGATTTTTAAAGGATAACTCTGGATCCATGCTGAGGACACATAAGAGAGTACAAGAGTAGAAGAAGGGAGCCATTGGGACAACTATTTAATAATCCAGGCAAAAGATGATGGCCACTCAGACTAAAATGATGGCAGTGAAGATGGCAAGAGGTGATCAGAGTTTGGATATATCTGAATGGTTGAGTCAACAGAATTTCTTGGCAAACTGGACGTGAAGTGTGAAAGAGAAGAGTGTCAACATGTTGGCTGAACAACTAGAAGGATGGAGTTGTCATCAACCAAGATGAAAAAGACTGTGATGAGGAGACAGTTGGGTGTACCGTGTGGTCAGGAGAGAGAAGCTCCTGTTGGTAATATAAATTGGAGTACTGTCAGCACATAGATAATTAAAGTCATGAGAGCAGTTCAGAGTAACAGGAGATAAAGAAGAGATGATCAAGGACTCAGTGCTGGGGAGAAGAATCCTCATTTGTGATGAAAACTAAGTGATTGAAACAAGGAAATCATGGTTATCCAGGTGAAGAGATAGTATGAACCCATCTAAAAATGTTGAGAGCCCACAGAATATAAAAGAATTGTTTACTGGCATGGAAACAAAGCAGTATATAAAATTATATGTAAATATGACTCCATTGTTGTAATAGGTGTGAAGATATGCATTTCTGGATAGCTATGTGGATGAATTTATGAGGAAGAGAAAGGGAAAAGATGTACAAAATTGAGTGGTAAAACTACAGGTTACTCTCCCTACTTCCTAATTTATTGTCATGAATATACATTCTACTTATAATCAGGGAAAAAGTTTTTAAAAATCATGTTTTCTTATCTTCAGAAGTAATAAAAGTGTCACTTTTCTATAGCAACCATATTTTTAAACAATTTTTTATTTATTTTTAAAATTTTTTTTCTTTTTTTAATGTTTATTTTTGAGACAGAGAGAAAGACAGAGCGTGAGTGGGGGAGGGGCAGAGAGAGAGGGAGACACAGAATCCGAAACAGGCTCCAGGCTCTGAGCTGTCAGCACAGAGCCCGACACGGGGCTCGAACCCACGAACCGTGAGATCATGGCCTGAGCCAAAGTCCGACGCTTAACTGACTGAGCCACCTAGGCACCCCTTAAACAATTTTTTAAATAAACTAGGATACCTCTGGGTTAATTTAGTGTGTTTACAGATCATTTGTCGATAATTCACTATAGTGGATCTTTTAATGAAATCAAGCATGTGTCTTTCTTTGAACGTGAACTTTTGGTGGCAAATCTTGCCCTAGCAAAACCGTGAAATAATTAATTATGCAGCGCTTCTACTCATCTGCCACCTAAAACTTACTTCATCAGGAGTCATTCTTCATTACCATGCTGACTACTCCAGTCTTCTTGATCTTCTGGCCAAAAATAAGTCTTTGCTCTCTTTTTCTCACATTCCATTTCCTTTTCTTCAGGAAGTTCTGTTGGCTCTGCTTTCAGAGCACATCCAGATGTGATCACGTCTCATCACTTCCCCTCTCTTGAGTCAAAGTCACCATCATTTCTGGTCTGGATTACTTGAACAAACTGCTCACTGCTCTCCTTGTTTCCCTGTTGATTTCCTGTGTTGCATCCAGGGTGTGTAAAACAGCTCAGATGAGGGCACTCTTCAGCCTCAAACCCTGTGGTAACTCCCATCACACTGAGTGAAATGCAAAGTCCTGACGTGTCTTTCTGACCCTACACAATCTATTTCCCCACACACATGCTACCACCCTACCCCCAGGTAAGCCTTTGATATCATTCATGGCCAATTACTCCCTGTCTCACTCACTCTCCTTCAGCCATACTGGCCTTGCTGTGGCTTGAACACGCCAGGCATGCTCTATGCTCTCTACCTTGGGGTCTTGACACTGGCCGGTCCCTCTGCTGAACACCTTTCCTTCTGATACCCGGCAATGTCAACTCTGCTTATGCACTTCATGTCTGCTCACATGTCACCTTCTCAATGCACCTGGCCCCTCCTTCCAAACTCCTAATTCCCTGTATCCTGCTCTATTTTTTCTTACCAAACATCTGTCATCTTCGAACATACTATGTAATTTCTTTATTTGCTATGTTTATTATTTCTTTTCTACCTGCACCTCTTGGAATATAAACTCGGTGAGGGCAGAGATTTTTATTTTTGTTCGCTGACATATTCCAGGTACGTAGAATGGTGCTAGCTTGTAGTAAATATCTATTGTTGAATTACCTCATTACGATAGGGTGCATTTTATACACACCCCCTAGCAACCTGTCAACGACATGCTGACCCCTGTTCTTCTGGTACACGGAAAAAGATAATAACCGTCAAGTAAGTTAGGGTAACGATAACAGCGAAGGTTTACTGAGTGCTTACTCTGGGCCAGATACTGTTCTTTTAAAAAAATTTTTTTTTAAGTTTATTTATTATGAGAGAGAGAGAGAGAGAGAGAGAGAGAGAGAGAGCGCAAGTAGGGGAGAGGCAGAGAGGGAGAGAGAGAATCCAAAGCAGTGCCAGCACAGAGCCCAACACAGGGCTCAAACCCACGAAACCGTGAGATCGTGACCTGAGCCAAAACCAAGAGTTGGCACTTAACCAACTGAGCCACCCAGGCACCCCTGGGTCAGACACTGCTCGAAGGGCATCACAGCAATAGATCATTGGATTCTCACTTCAACCCATGAGGGTGGATGTATCATTGTCCTCATTATAGAGGCGGAAGCTGAGGAACAGAGGGTTAAGGATGCTGTTTAGTGTGACACAGCTTCTGAGAGGAAGAGTTAGCACTTGAACCCAAAGAATCTAGAACCAGAATGTGTGGTCTTCACAGCTGTTCTCTACATCTCTCAGGAATGCATGCATTGAGGGAAGAGAGCCTGTCCATGATTTTCGATGCTAGGTGTAGCATGAACAATATTTGCTGAAGGTGGAAATGGCCTCCTTTTGAAATCAGCCCCCAAATATTAAGAGATCAATCAGAATTTATTTCCATTTGTAAAATTTTACAAGATCAAGTTAGTAAAGATTTATTTCCATATTTTAACATTTCCTTGCTTTATCTTAGTGATGGAGGGGAGAAACTATTTTTTTCAGTATCCATCTATTATTCACATATTTTCTTTAATATATTGTTTTCCCAAGTCAAATTTTTGCTTCACTTTGTTTTTTTAATTTTTTAATGTTTATTTATGTTTGGGAGAGAGAGAGAGAGAGAGAGAGAGAGAGAGCAAGTGGGAGAGGTTCAGAGAGAGAGGGAGACACAGAATCTGAAGCAGGCTCCAGACTCTGAGCTGTCAGCACAGAGCCCGAGACGGGGCTCAAACTCACGAGCTGTGAGATCGTGACCTGAGCGGAAGTCGGACACTTAACCAACTGAGCCACCCAGGTGCCCCATTCTTGCTTCAGTTTAATAATTTTTGCATTAATTGGAACATGGATTTTTTATGTTTGTTTGTTTGTTTTTTATTTAGAGCATGCACATACAAGTTGGGGAGGAGCAGAAAGAGAGGGAGAGAGAAAATCCCAAGCAGGTTCCATGCTCAGCATGGAGCCCAACATGGGGCTCAATGTCACAACCTTGAGATCATGAGCTGAATTGAAATCAAGAGTCAGTGGCTTAACCAACTGAGCCACCCAGGCACCCCTGGGAACATGGCTTTTAAAGGAAAATGGATATTTTTGTTAATAAGAATACCCAATTGAATATATATCCTGTGATACCTAATTGAATATATATGCCTTGGAAGTATTTTTTGACTCTGAGGAGAAAGGGGTACAGTGTGCCCAGCAAAACTTATTTCCACAAAATGGAAATTGGTCTTTCCAGTGCTGTTCAGATATTTTCATTGCTACACAAGTGGGAGAATTTATATAGTTCTTTCCTTCTGCGTTCATCTTCCAAGATGATTAAAAATTTAGATAAGTTTGCCAGTAGCCTTGTTTGGCAGCTGTTGTGCCTATTAAATAGAGTGCATCTTTAGAGCGTTCCATTCACTGCTAAGTGGAAAGAATTTTAAAGAAAACTAATCTAACCTCCTGGGGAGTGAGGAGGTTACACATATTCAAGTGAAAGCTAAGATGCTGTGGAGTCATTGTGAATAGATATTATTGTAGTAAGCAAGAACTTCAAGTCTAATTATAACTTTGTGATTCAAATTTCTTCTGTGGAGAATCCGAGTGAGACAGCAGTTGATGTGCCGATCTTTGCGCCTCTCCAAATTCTGAACTCACCACAGGCCGGCTGAAAGTGAAAAACTCCCTTACTTCAATACTTAATCCATGAGGAATATCTAGATGTCACAGAGCTAGGTTATTGCTTGATGCTTTTGAGGCTATGTAAATACGATCCTACAACCTCTTTGTAATCTATTTTCATATCTATCAAGGCAGTTAGAAGCACTGTTCTTTCTCCAGAGAGGCACAGTACCTGTATGTAGGAATTGCCTAAATAGTGCTTCTATCTATATTAGAGTTCCTCAGATATATAAGTAGTATGCAATTACTACTAAGACAATTATAAAATATATTAGGGGCACCTGGGTGGCTCAGTCGGTTGAGTGTCTGACTTTGGCTCAGGTCGTGATCTCACGATTTGTGGGTTCGAGCCCTGTGTCAGGCTCTGTGCTGACAACTCAGAGCCTGGAGCCTGCTTCAGATTCTGTGTCTCCCTCTCTCTCTGCCCCTTCCCCGCTCATAATCTGTCTCTCTCTTTCTCTAAAAAATAAATGAACATTGGGGCGCCTGGGTGGCTCAGCCGGTTAAGTGACCAACTCTTGATTTCGGCTCAGGTCATGATCTCACAGTTTGTGAGTTCTAGCCCCACATCGGGCTCTGTGCAGATGGTGCAGAGACTGCTTGGCAATCTCTCTCTTTCCCTGTCTCTCTCTCTCTCTCTGCCCCTTCAGAGTTCTCTATCTCTCGCTCTTTCAAAATAAATAAATAAACTTTTATAAATAAATAAATAAACATTAAAAAAACTTTTTAATATTAGATATAGCTGGTGTTTTTATTTACCACTGGTATTTAAGGTAAATACTATACAAAGTATTTATTCCTAAAACAAGGACTGGAATGGCTAGATAAACCCAAAGAGCTTTTTTTTTTAAATGTAGGGTTCCAGGGCCCACTCTCAAATATTCTGCTTCCACAGGCCAGGGTGGGACCTAGGAATCTGGATTTCTAAAAGTACGCCCAACTGCTTCTGATGTTTAACCATGTATAAAAGCCAGTGCACAAAGACATTCGTATAGTCCTATTATAGACTCCCAGTCCTTAGCCACTGCTAAAATTGTAAGCAACTTGAGAAGAAGGATTGTCTTACCTATCATTATATCCCCTTCAGTGCCCCAGCACATGAGATTTGTTGAGTTTATTTGAGTTGAATTGCTTTGACGTGGGAACTCATGCCTGGAAGTGAACACATAGTCACTGGAAAGCTTTACCTCCTGTACAAATTAATTGGCCTTTGGCACAAAACGTTCTGTGAGGCACGTGAGTCAGATCTTCCCCAGCCTCATCACTGCTTTGAGCCTGTCCTTGAGAAGCAGACAGACCTGGGTATAAGCATTGGCTCTGCTCTTTATATATATCTATAGATATAATTATATATTATGTATATATATAATTATATATTATGTATATATTTACATAATTATATATTATATAGAAATTATATTATATATATTATATAATGCATATTATATATATATAAATATATATACAAAATCTAGCATCCTGTGTCTTCTTCATGTGTTAAATAGGTATGATACCAACCATCTAGGATATTTGTGAGGATTAAATCAGAAAAATGTGTCTTAGGTGCTTGCTACATGGGAAGTGCTAAATAAATGTAAATTGCTTATCCTGCATCTTTATTTTCTTCTGTGTGGGGCTAAAAATCATGGTCCTGTGATGTGAATAGCAAGAGACCACCTACTGAACCATGGATTGTTTGCCAAAGCACAAGTCCAGCCTGACTGTGGAGCACTTGGGACCTACTACCATTACTATTACAGCTATGCTCTGTTGGCCCTTGACTTCAGTAATAGCTACAAGCAACATTTCAAATTAGTTTCCTAGGGCTGCCGTAACAAATTACTGAAAACTTACTCTCTTGAAACAACAGAAATGTATTCTCTCACAGTTCTGGAGCCTGGATATCTGAAATGAAGGTGTTTGCAGGGCCGCTCATCCTCTGAAAGCTCTCAGGGGGATATCTTCTATGCCTTTTGGTGAGCTTCCTTGAGCTTCTGGTGGCTCCTGGTGCTTCTTGGCTTGTGGTAGCAAAACTCCAATCTCTGCCTTCACATAGCCTTCCGCTGTGTGTCTCTGTCCAGTCATTGGATTTAGGGCCCATCCTAAACTCAGGATGATTTCATTCCAAGGTTCTTAACTAACTGCATTTGCAGAGACTATATTTCCAAAGAAGGTCATATTCTGAGGTTCTGATACCGATTTTGTACAGATTGCTAAACATCCCCCAAATCTCTTCTTTCTTTCTTCCTTAACATAAAATCCAAGTTTTAGACACAGGACTGTCCAGAATAAAGGCTTCATTTCCTAGTCTCACAGCTGAGTCTGCTCTTGTGACTGAGTTCTGGCCAATAAGATATAATCGGAAGTACAGGGTGAAGTTAAAGGGCAGGAACATGTTCTTCTCCCCTGTGTCTCCTTCTTGCTTCCTGGAAAGTAGACATGGTGACTTGATCAGAGCAGCCATTTTGGATTGCAACATGGAGGACTCATGTGGAGGACAATAAGAGCCCAGAGCCCTGACAGTTTCATGAAGCTGCTCTACTTTGGACTATTTCTTTTTGAATTTCTGTGTAAAAGAGGAACAAATTTCTGTCTTGCATAAGTCCATGTTATTTGGGATTTCTCTGCTACAGATAGCTGGACCTAATCCTGGCAAGTACACCATCTGTCTTCTCACATATGATGGATTTGAGGTTTAAAACCTTAGAATAAGAAATCAGAATTGTATTAAGCATTTTAATAAAAGTTTTGGTGGTCCCAAGTAATCAGCCTTTCCTCTCAGGGTCTTGTTGTCATTATAAATATATTAGTTAATAATTTAGTGAAACATTATGGGATGGTTATTAGTTTCGTATACTAATAAGAATATTCTTATTGCATCAGCTCAAGCAAGTCACACAGTCAAACCCAACTCCAAGAGGGTGGGGTAGAACAGTCATGCCCAGAAAGCAGAAAACTAGAAATGTATTTGGTAAACAGCACTAATGACTTCCTTGATTGCTCAATCACTGGAAGGACTGGGGGAGGGGGATCTAAGGTGAGCTTCCACGAATGACTCTCAGAAAAACACTGCAGAACCTATCAGTCGAGAGTGCTGTTGCCTCTGACAAGATTGGGAAGCTGTATCCATGACAGCTGACTCTAGGACCACACTCCCTCAGCCAGACTCTTTTTGAAACACCCTCTTTCTTGTGCTTTCAAGGCACATCCTTAACCTCCAAATACTCTCAGAGTTAAGGACCAGATATTAGAACCTCAGGTACCTTTGCCATAGAAAAATTAAAGGCTTCAGAAAGAATTGGCAGACATATGCTTTCCATCTCACAATGGTCACCTCCATCTCCTGATGTTTACATAGAAGTTTCTACACGGTGAAAGTGAGGTTATATGTGGAAAATGAGCTGCGAGGAAGTCTGGTTCATGTAGTTTTGAGCTTCCTAGACTCGATTGCCCATCAAGATACTTTACAAAGGGATTGGAATGGAATCAAGTGAGATGGTCTACATTATCCGTGGCTCGCACAATATTCACTTATTCTGTCATCTATTCTTCCACTCATCTATTCATTTGTTCTTTCATCTGACACTGATTGAACTCCTGTTTCCAGGCAAGGTACTAGATGGTTGTGGTACAGGCATATCAGGGGCTGAGATGAAAGTAATGACCTGGTTTTTAATTATGATCTATGAACACTTCCACATAAAACTTAGTAATCCACATAACTAAATTTGGAAACGTTTGAAACGGAGCTGTGGAAACACTTCTTTTTTACACATACCATAGGAAGTTGGTTGTTGTTTTTTTTTTTTTTAACTCATCCCAAAATGAATAATTTAAAATGTGTAGAAATCAAAAGATTTACACATCCAGAAGGGAGAGATGGTTGTTGCTGTAGCAAAGTACTTGAGTGGGAGCTGGAAGACATAAAAGCACTTAGCAGATTAGTTCTTTACAAATGCTAACCCTTAAGGGGGTTTCCTATTATAAACAATGATATAAATAAAAATTTACTTTAATGAGTTGTGTAAACAGCACCAGAGGAGCAAGTTAAGACTCTTGTTCAACCCCAAGAGAATAAAAGTATGTATTTGAGGATGCAGAGAAGTTTAAAACATTTTAGAGCCCTGTGAACATACCTATTCTGTTGAATGAAAAGCTACAGCTGCCCGAGTACCATTATTTTTCACCCGGAAAAAACATTCCCGTTCTTCTTGTCTTTTCCCTGCCACCACCACCAAGACATAGAACAGCATCCCACTGCCTCTCAGCATCTCTACAATGAATTATAATATCTGTGATGTGGATTTATTTTCCTTTGAAGATGAAAAATTACTGATCGAAAACCATTTCACCATCCATTTCATTTCTCACTCTCTCTTTTTAAAGATTGTGCTGGTTTGTTTGTTTGTTTGTTTTTGAGAGGGAGAATGCACGCCCAAGCCAGGGAGGGGCAGAGGTAGAGAGAGGGAGAAAATCTCAAGCAGACTCCACACTCAGCATGGAACCTGACATGGGGATCGATCCCATGATCCTGGGATCATGACCTGAGCTGAAATGAGGAGTCCAGCGCTTAACACTGAGCCACCCAGGGACCCCTAATGTCTCGTTCTCCATTCTCAACTAGTTCCTTTTTTATTAGCATTTAAACATGACCAAGTCTTTCATTTTAGAAAATGAACCTTCCTCCTACGCCCGTGTTCCCCCACCAAACACCACCTTACCCCTCTCTTCCCTCCACAGCCACACTTTTAAAAAAAATTTTTTTTAACGTTTATTTATTTTTGAGACAGAGAGAGACAGAGCATGAATGGGGGAGGGACAGAGAGAGGGGGACACAGAATCAGAAGTAGACTCCAGGCTCTGAGCCATCAGCCCAGAGCCTGACGCGGGGCTCCAACTCATGGACCGCGAGATCGTGACCTGAGCTGAAGTCGGTCGCTTAACCGACTGAGCCACCCAGGCACCCCACAGCCACACTTTTTGATGTGTGCTTGCTGTGAGGATTGTTCCCACCTCCTCACTTCCCTTTGCCTCCTCAGCCACTGTTAAGTGACTTCTTCCCCACCCTTCACAAACCATCCTTGGTGAGGTCATCACACTTCCTCTCGTATCCAATGGACATTTTTATGTCCTTATTTTTCTTGGTTTCTCAACAGATTCAAAACCGTTGAGCACTTTTTCCTTTTTGAACAACCTTTGGCTACCAGAACCATACATTCTCTTGGTTTTCTCCTATCTCTTTGGTGGTTTGTCCCTCATCCACTTACAGATGGAATAATATACTAAATGGGACTGTCCTTAATGTCTCAAATTTCAGCCGAAACCCAAAGCTGAAAACAAATGACATGCACCCCCTATTCAAAACACAAGTATTATAACCTGCTAAGAGTGGACAGACCTTGTCCTGTGCCCCTTAACTCATCTAGGGATTCACTAGAGGAAGAGGATGTCTTCGAAGTTGCTGGCCAACTGGAGAATGCGGCAACAGTTTTTCTCCTCCCATGAAGGAGGTGAGGGACATGCAGGGAGGCAGTAAGTGAACACTCCGAGAAATGCAGGGTGAAATATTCCCAGAAACGAACACTGGCCTCATGTTCTCCACTGGATGCTCAATGGATGTTCCACTTCCAGGCTCAATAGCAGAGCCAAGCACAGTTTTCTTTTCTTCTTTTCTTTTCTTTTCTTTTCCTTTTCTTTTCCTTTTCTTCTTTCTTTCTTTCTTTCTTTCTTTCTTTCTTTCTTTCTTTCTTGAGAGCCTGACATAGGTTTCAAAGAGTTTAAGATCCTACATGATAAAACAGGAGCTGGCTAACAGAAAGGCTTCGTCAGCAGAGGGAGTGGGAAAGATGGGGAGAGACAGTGGGAGCAGCCTACGCTACCAGGGTTTGGAATATTTCCGCCAGGCCAACTGGACCATGTGAAGATGTGGTAGTCATTAGTACTGGTTAAAAATATTCCTGTTCTTTTCTCCATCTGGGCATGTGGATTGTATATCCTCATTCTCCTTCAAGTGAGACTTGGGTATATACCTTGCTTTGGCCCAAGAAATATGGACAGAAGAGAGATGTCCCTTCTAGGTGGGAGCTTGAAGAGTCAGCCCAGAATTTGCCATGTTTTTTCCCTCTTGTTGTGGTGATCATGCTTCATAGAAGCATGAATCAAGAGGGAGTCTTTATCACTCTGGGCTCCTGAATGGCTCTGACAAGCAGAGCCCCCTACTAACTCACAATGGACATGTCACGTGGGTAGGAGCACATTTCTACTGAGATTTAGAAGCTGCTGTAGCATAACCTACCTATCTTGACTAATATGGGAGGGCAGCATGATCTTGCAAGGATCCAACTCAAGAAGTGGGGGGTTGAAAACCCCCCAGCAGAAAAAAAGATGAACATGGAGAGGAATTGTGAGAGGTTAGTTGGATAATGCATTTTCTGAGTCAAGGAACAGTACTCTGTAGAGGCCCCCAGATGTTTGCGGGGAGATGAGGGATAATGGCCTTTAGAGAGTTCACAAAGTTCCCTGCAGCAGGAAGAGCATTTTAACACCTGTCACGGGAGAGGGCACTTGACAGCCAACTACAAAAGAGATATTTTTGCCACTTTTTGTTCTTATTCCACCTTATTACATTAACCTAGAAGGAACCAAAAGCCAGAGAAGGAATAGGGCAAATATGGCACAAAAAGAGCAAAAGAACAGACAAAACTCTTTCTCAACTCCATGACTAGGAACCTGTGTGAAGCTAGAATTGGAGGAAAGAGGCAAGCTTGAACTGGTGGAAGCTTTTAGATGGAAGTTATCATTTAGATTGGTCTGAGCATTTTAGTATATGAAAGTAGGACTATTTGAATACTAAGAATTTAACAAAAACTCATGGAAGATGCTCAAGATATTGTCCAGAGTAGAACAGGTTTTTTTAATGTTTATTTTGAGAGAGAGAAAGAGCATGAGTGGGAGAAGGGGTGGGGGGGGGGGAGAGAGAGAGAGAGAGAGAGAGAGAGAGAGAGAACCCCAAGCAGGCTCCATGCTGCCAATGCAGAACCCAACATGGGGCTCAAACACAAGAACCTTGAGATCATGACCTGAGCCAAAATTAAGAGTTGGATGCCTAACTCACTGAGCCCCCCAGGTGCCCCTGAATAGAATGGCTTAAAAGTAATGATGGGGGAAAATGAAGCTATTATCTGAGTGCATTTTACCCAGTCCAACTAATTCAATAAACACTCAGATTCCTTAAAAAAATTTTTTTTAATGTTTACTCATTTTTGAGAGAGAGAGAGAGAGAGAGAGCAAGAGGGGGAGAGGCAGAGAGAATCCAAAGCAGGCTCCAGGCTCTGAGCTGTCAGCACAGAGCCCAATGCAAGGCTTGAACTCACAAACCGTGAGACCATGACCTGAGCCAAAGTCAGATGCTCAACCCACTGAGCCACCCAGGCTCCCTGAACACACTTGGATTCCTTTTTTTTTTTTTTTAATTTTTTTTAACGTTTATTTATTTTTGAGACAGAGAGAGAGAGAGCATGAACGGGGGAGGGGCAGACAGAGAGGGAGACACAGAATTGGAAGCAGGCTCCAGGCTCTGAGCCATCAGCCCAGAGCCCGAAGTGGGGCTCGAACCCACGGACTGCGAGATCGTGACCTGAGCTGAAGTCGGACACTTAACCAACTGAGCCACCCAGGCGCCCCTCGGATTCCTTTTTTAAAAAAATCTTAAATGATCTTAATTGTGGGTAATTCTCAGGGTTTTATTCTAAGTCCTGTTCTCATACTCTACTTTCATATATTTACATGGCTGAAAAATTCTATGGCTATGCTTTTCCCCCAAACCTGTTTTTCAGATAGAAGCTACTCTCCTGAGTTATAAAACTGAGATACATGATTGCTCACTAGACACTGACACTCAGATAGCTTATAAGAACCTATACTACCTGACCTCATCACCATCTGCCTTATGCCCTCCTAACCCATTCCTCCTCAGGTTTCCATTACTCATTTCATTGCCACGGTGGAAAGCTTGACTTTTCCCCCTGCACAGCTCCTAATATCCAATCCGTCACCAAGTCCTGTCCTCTCTGTCTTCTCAATATGTCTTAAATCTGTTCATTTCTTTCCACGTCCTCTGCAACTGCATCGGTCTGAAGCATCTTCACCTCTCATCTGAAGAGCCACAGTGGCCTCCATCTGGCCTCTCTGCTTCTAGTCTCATTGAATTCCAATGTATTCTTTTTATCATGCTAAAATGATCCTTACAAAAGAAGGCATTCATTCAACAATTATGTATTGCATGTCTACCATGTGCCAGGACCTGTGCCAGGCTCTGGGGATAGCAGCAGAGCCCAATATAGTCAGAGTCTTTCCTTTGTGGAGACTTTATGTTTCATGGGAGGAAGGTAAATATTAAACAAGCAAAGTGACCTATAACAGTGGTCAACAAAGGATTTTAAAAGCTGTAATTACGCAGTTAAGTATACTAGGAACTTGTCTATATATTACGTGTGTGTTACACTAAGAGAATGATAACAGTTTAGTGGGTCTAGGAGAATATGTTTGGACCAGACAAGATTAATAGACTATCAATTGTCCACACTTTGGCAACCACACAAGGGAGACAAACTAAGAGTGGGAATTTGACAATGTGGAACGAGAAGTCTGCTGAAGCTCGATGGTGTTGGGACCATTTCCATTTGCCTCTGTTACAGTCCTCATATTTCTCCCTTCTCCTTACCTCAGATTAATGATATCATAGTGAGAAGAGCCACGTTCAAATGAATTAGAATATAATTAGAGTGGAGTTATCTCCAGAAGTTTCTGGGGATTGAAGACCTATTTTGTCTCCCGCAGATTTGATCATAACTAGTATAAACAGACTAGGTGTTTTTTAAATCTACTGATTTGCCTAGTAGCATCACTTCCTAGAAGGAACCTTGGATTAGGTCACACAAAACCTTACATTCCTGATGGCTTTGTGAATTAGCTTCACTTGTAAATTGTATCTTGTTGCCTGATTGCTCTGCCTGCTGGTGGCAACCCAAGAAGTGTCAAACTTCCCCAAGGGAAGTAAGGAAGATACGAGGTTGTGTTAGCCACTGTACAGCAACCAACAGCCAACATTCTCCAAATATCGGTGACTCAATACTTAACAGATTTTTTGTCACTCACACCAATGCTGTTGTAGGCTGAGAAAGAGGTGTTCCGTTCCACATAGTCATTCACAGACCCGGGTAGTGGGATTCCACCACCTAGAATGTTGGCCAGCTTGCCATGGGAAGAGAAAGCTATTGGAGGATTTTCAGCTGCCTCAGCCAGGAAGTGACAAACATTACTTCTGCTCACATTACATCAGCTTATATTAGCTAGATGGCCTATATTATTTTTTTTAAATTTTTTTTCATGTTTATTTATTTTTGAGAGAGAGAAACAGAGTGTGAGCAGGGGAGGGGCAGAGAGAGAGGGAGACACAGAATCTGAAGCAGGCTCCAGGCTCTGAGCTGTCAGCACAGAGCCCGACGCGGGGCTCGAACCCATGAGCAGTGACATCATGACCTGAGCCGAAGTTGGACACTTAACCAGCTGAGCCACCCAGCCACCCCACAGATGGCCTATATTATTTAAAGGAGATCCAGGAAGTGAAGCTTTTCCTTTCTTTTTTTTTTAAGTGAAGCTTTCCATATGCTGAGGAAGGAAAGGAGAAGTGGATATTGGTAATGTCTACTACATAAATCAAAGTCGTTTTGTTCAGAAAGCCTTTCTTCAACAACACTTGCCACTTCTAGGTAAGCTGTTGGTTTGATATGCTTCCATTGTGCCTATACAACCTTTTTTCATTTCAACTAGTATACATGATTTTACCTCTTGTTTAATTGTTGTTATTGGATCTTTCCTTGCTGCCTAAAGCATACTTGCCTCTCTACTTCCTCTGGCGAACTCCTACTTATCCTATCAGTCTTAGCTCAGATTACATTAGTAATGAGGAAAAATAGAACGTGAGCCCCTGGTGTCCATAGTTTCTCTCCTTATAAAATTCTTCAGTAAAGAAATAGGGCTCCTTGGAAAGTATGTGGTAATAGATCTTAGGGGAGGGGAGAGCAAGAAGAGTCTGAGACATCTTTAGTCAGAAACTAAAGTGTTTTTTAAGTTTATTTATTTTTAGTGATCTCTACACCCAGTGTGGGGTTCAAACTCATGACCCCAAGATTGAGTCATGTGCTCTTCTGACTGAGCTAGCCAGATGCCCCCAAAAACTAAAGATGTTTTTGCAAATGCCTAAATAAATGTTAGAAACAGTCCTGGCAAGGGAGAGTAGTCACTGGACAAAGGTGACAAATTTGATATTAAAAATGATCACAATAATTGGAAGATGAGTCTGTCAAAGGAGACCTGAGTCTGTGGTAATTTACAAAAGGCATAAGGGATTTAAAATATTGCCAAAAGGATGATTTGAGATTCAGAAGTATTTATTTATTGAATGAATGAATGAGTTGTACTTTGATTAAAATAGAAAGCGGTCATTTACTGGGCACCTGGGTGGCTCAGTCGCTTAAGCATCCGACTCTTGATTTTGACTCAACTCGTGATCTCACGGTTCGTGTGTTCAAGCCCCATGTCAGGCTCTGTGCTGACAGCATGGAGCCTGCTTAGAGTTATCTCTCTCTCTGCCCCTCCCTTGCTCTTACTCTCTTTCGTTCCATCTCTCCCTCTTTCTCAAAATAAATAAAAAATAAATTAAAAAAAAAACCCACTAAAGGGGCGCCTGGGTGGCGCAGTCGGTTAAGCGTCCGACTTCAGCCAGGTCACGGTCTCGCAGTCCGCGAGTTCGAGCCCTGCGTCGGGCTCTGGGCTGATGGCTCGGAGCCTGGAACCTGCTTCCGATTCTGTGTCTCCCTCTCTCTCTGCCCCTCCCCCGTTCATGCTGTGTCTCTCTCTGTCTCAAAAATAAATAAACGTTAAAAAAATTAAAAAAAAAACCCCACTATTTAAAAAAAAAACAGTGGTCATTTACATGAAAGTGTTTACTACAAGAAATAAACAATTACAACTTGGGGCATATATTACTCATTCTTTAAAAAGAAATCATGTGTGTTTTTTAAACTATATAAGGCATATAATTAAAAAATGGATTTAAGCTATAACAGATTTTTAATATTCAAAGAAGCAATTCCTGACTGCTCATTGTTAAACTAGAGTTAACTGGTTATTAACGCTTTCTTGGGTGCTTGTCATTCATATCTTGGTTATTTATGAACAATTCTGCCCGACTACAAAAGAGCCCCTTTGTAAAACTTCTTTAGGCATATGACTCTGTAAGGTGGTCAGTGTGAAGCTGGCATAGATACACCTGTTTTATGTTAGACACAATTCAGCAGACACTTGATGAGCTTTCTGAATGGACATTCTGTAAGTGAAATATTTATCATTGCATTAAATGTGCACCAAACATACAGGTTCCTGTGATTATGGGTACCTGGGAAGCATTCAACAGTATGTATGGAATTAGCACTAACCTACTTTACTAAGGTTTTCTTTAGCATGCCTTATCTTGGGATCTTTTTCTTTGTAAAGAATAAGTTCACCAGCTGCAAAGTGCATTAGGAAAAAGATCTGTGCTCATGTGAAAACTATTCTAGAATAGTACAACTTCAAAGGTTGGGTTTCTGTTACTGGATGAAGAAAAGCAAAATGCTGCCCATAAATGGACAACTGAGTGCAAAAGCAGAAGGGGTAATGGAATATTGCAACTGAAAAAGAAATGGAAGCCCTGGCAAGAGAATTGGAATACAGCAAAATGGAGGGATGTAAAATTAGCTGAAAACAGAGGCAGTTGTAGGAAGGCTCCTTTTGAGTGGGCCGCTCAAATGCTAATGATTCTACAAGAAATTTAGCCTTTAACTAGAGAATCCTTGGAATTTAGATCCAGCAATATATTTGCCAAGGAACCAGGGGAATTAGCTTGAAAACCCATACCTCAGTTGGCTCAGAGGAGAGGTAGGAATGTAGAATCTGTGAAGGGAAGTTTAATATGTTTTTTTTAACTGTCTGCTAAGTGAGATCAGATAATTTATGCGTTGATGATGTGAAGCACCTGTTAATTTGGCTTCAAAAGCAGTAATTGTCCAAGGACTGCAATACATTACTAATTAGTGATAAGACTGTTGTCAGGACTGTGCTAATTAGATATGGTCTTAAAAATGTGCTCAAATGCCAGATTCTAGTAAAGATTGACAAACATAACACGGAAATGTGCCAGGGGCTGAAGACTAAAGGGATGAGACTGACGGAATTATGCAAAATGGCAGAAGACTAAATGAGAACAATGAGCATATGTCAAAGCTTGTGGGGAATTCTAAATATCAAAATTCAGAAAACAATTTGTCTCATCTTGGGTCCTCTCAGAAGCAAGATACCAAGATAGAATGAGGCAAGAAATTCATTTAGGGAAATATCTATGAAGGATAAAGGGGAAAGGAGGCAGGAGTGGGTGAGATGGGCTCTCAGGCCGCAGTAGAGCTCTGACCTCTGTGAAAAGAGAGAGGAAAGGAAGGGGAATCTTGTAGAAAGAACTGTATGGCAGCAAGGTCAGTGGTAAGTGCCCTAGGAACGATCCCCCATCCCCCATCCCCACTCCAGACCACTTATGCACTGGGGAGAAATGGCCCAGGTCTGAGAGTACCACTGTGCTCAGTCATTACCTGGAAGCAGTTTGGGGGCAGCCTGGCCTCAGTGATGAATGATGTGTTGGGTCACAAAAGGCAGCAGTTGGAGATGGTCAGCCAACTATACTTCTCACAGCAAGTTCTTTGGAAGAGAAATCTGAGTAGCATACCTGTATGGCTGCTACCGTGCACTCTTAATGCCACACAGATATACATCTCCACATACATCTGGGGAGCAGCTCTTCCACAGTTCCTGGGAGCCTCTGTTGCTGAGAGGAAACCTCAAAGAGGGGGATTAATGGGAAAAGAAACTACATCTCCAGATGCTACAGTCTCAGAACTATAAATGATGGGTATGCATTGTTTCCCTCCTGCTCTGTCCCTTTTAAATTCCCCTCACCCTTACCTATCACCTCTCTTGTACCTCTTGGCTTACCTGGGTGGTGCGACCCAAACCTTCATTCCTGACAGACCAGATTCCTTGGTACTCATCCTTTTTCAGGCTAACATTGCTACATGGGTCCATTCATGGTTAAATTGGTCGAGGGAGTACTAAGAGATACCCCAATGGATCACGTGTGGAAATGCAACCTTGCCTCCTCCTGCTGTTCTGGATCTGTTACCCTAACAATGATGGTGACTTCTCTTCCTGCTGCTGGTTATGGATACAAGGAGTCCAAAATGCTCAAGCAGCAGCCCTAGTTTGAGTTAAATGGAAGCTTTGCTGACCCCTAGCAAGAGTATGTTCCTTTTGGGGATGAGAACCTCACCCACTCTGAGCTCAGAGTTGTAGGGATGAGAAGGAAAATGTCTTCCATTGGATCATTAGCAGTGATGGTAAGTGAGCCATAACTGCTTCTATCCTTGGGTTTTTGTGCCCAGGTATTCTTTCATTTGGAGACTGGGTGCTATATAGAGGTCTTTGAGTTAATGTATATACTGTATCCTGAATGATGTCATCCTGTGCTTGCAGAGTATTGCTTCCAAGATGGCATTTCAGCTGGATAGTAAGCTGTTCCAACATTCTGTTAGATGGCTACCTTAGGATAGTGAGGGATCACTGGATTCCATGGTCAAGGACCCAATCTTGGACCTCCTTCACTGTAACATGGCATTTCTAGTCAGATGCTATGCAATGTTTCATGTCCATGAATCAACCATTGTATAAACTCCTGGATAGTGATGCTAACTGAGGCTCTCTAGGCAAAAAAGAAAAATTCAGACTTAGAGTAGGTATCTGTCACTGTGAGAATGAACTGCTGGTCCTTCCAGGACAGAAGAGCCCAATGACACCAAGTGGTTATTAGTCCACATGAGGAAAAGTACCTATCAGGTCTCAGTGTTGGTCTCTATTGCTGGTAAGCTGGATATTCTGAGGCATCAGTAGTTAGATTGGTCTCTGTAAGTAGTTATTCATGCAGTGGGGCCCATATATAGATGCCATTTTTGACACCATGGCCATGTCATTTATGTGCCTCTTGTGGCAATTCTGGGATGACCAATGATGAAAACTAGCTAACATTGAGTCATTGAGTAATTTTGACTAATTGTTTTTTCAATGCCTTTTCCAACGTAGATGCTTTTTTGTGGGCATTAACATGTTATACAAAAATCTTCACACTTCATGTCCATATGTTTATCCACATGCAGACTTTCTCATCTCTCATCTTCCAGTGGTATGATTGAGCTACAGCTTACACCTCCTGCAAGGCTCTTTTCAGCTCCAGTTTGTATTCAGAGCTGGTAGGTTTCCATGTCACCAGGTTAATAGGCTGGACTATAGTTCCCCTATTAGGTGTAGATTTGGTTGCCTCCAGAACCCAAAGAAATTCACCAGGTATTATGCTTTTTTGTTTTTGGCAGGAAATACAAGACGCATCGATTTGTCTTTTACTCCTAAAAACTTTCTTGAAGTGGTAGGTCCCTGAAGCTACATAGGTTTCATCTCCTACCTTCTGGAGCTCATGTGCCAAGGCCTCCAGTATACAGACCAACTCTTGCTTATCCTGCCTGATCAGCATTATATCATTAACATTTTGGATTGATGTGATGATTCAGACTCTTTCAACTATATTATGACAGAGTGTGGAGAGTTAACACAGCTCTGGGGTGAAACTGTAAATGAATCTTGTTATCCATTCCATGTCAGTGTGAACTGTTTTTGATCCTCTTTTCATTTTCTGTTCTTTTTTTTTCTGATCCTCTTTTCTGATTGGAATAGAATAGAATAGAATAGAATAGAATAGAATAGAATAGAATCATCAAATCAATGTCTACATACTACAGAGCTGAAGCCTTACTGATCTGCTTTACCACCAACATCCTGTTTGGCATAGCAACTGCAATGGTGGCTACTACTTGGTTGAGCTTGCAGAAATCTTTAATCATTGTGCAGGGTCCATTGTGGTTTCTATAGGTGTCAGACTGGTGAAGTGAATGGAAATAAGATAAAGACCACCACCCATGCATCCTTTAAATCTTCAATGGTGGTTGTATCAGTGTGGGTTCTTCAAAGTAACAGAACCAATAGGATGTGTGTGTGTGTGTTTTAATAAATAAATTTATTTTTAAAAAATAAAAGCATTTTTTTAAAGATATTCATTTGGCTCATATGATTGTGGAGGCTTGACAAGTCCAAAAAATCTGATGAGGGAGACCAGATGGCTCAAGTTGTAACTCAAGTCCAAAGGCAGTCTGCTGGTGAACCAAGAAGAGCAGATGTCACAGCTGAAGTCTGAAGACATAATTACCCCTTGTTCAGGGGAGATAAGGTTTTTGTTCTATCTGGGCTCTCAGCTGATTGGGTGAGGCTCACAACAATATGCTTCCCTTAAGTCCACCAGTTTAAATGGAAATTTCATCCAAAAATACCCCCACAGAATTATCAAAAATAACGTGTAACTGAATATCCAGGCACCCTGGCCTGGCCAAGTTGACACATAAAGTTAACTATCACAACAGAACTAATCTCTGCCATCATTTTTGGGATCCTTATTATTTTTCATTTACTACCATGGCTTGGGAAAGTGGTGGCTTCAGAGGCTTCCTCTTGGCCTTCCCCAATATGATGGTTCTTATCCTACTAACCAGGAGTAGGAGTCAAACTGACATGAATGTTAATCCTAATTCTTCACCAAGGGGGAATGAAATGACCACTAGTTAGGTTCATGAGCCCAGTGGACTCAGGCTACATTTATTAACTGGGTCCCAAAGCCCTTGATGGTCATAATGACACTTGAGGTTTTCAGTTATCAATGTCGGCTCTGGAAGTATGTCAGAAGTGCTCAATAGGCACCATTATCCTCCTTTGTCCAGTGCATAGTCACCTGACTTAATGGCTGAAGATCCCTTTGGGGCAGCACTGGGGAAATCATCACAGTTAATACCTATCCTGGTGTTGTAGGCAGGGGTCCTTCACCGTGGGACACAACCATCTCTCAGTCACTGAATTCTCCATCTGAAAATCATTTCAAAATTGGTGCAGCCACTATGAAAGCGGTATGGAGGATCTTCAAAAAATTAAAAATAGAGTTACCATACAATCCAGCAATTGCACTCTGGGAATATATCCATAGGAAATGAAAACACTAACTTGAAAAGATATCTGCACCCCCATGTTCATAGCAGCATTAAATACGATAACCAAGACATGGCAGTGACCTAAATGTCATTCAATAGGTAAGTGGATGAAGAAGTTGTGGTATTATACACACATATACAACGGACTATTATTCAGCCATAAAAAATGAGGAAGCCCTACCATTTGTGACATCAATGGACCTGGAAGACATCATGCAAAGTGAAATGATACCGTATGATCTCACTTATATGTGGAATGTAAAAAGAAAAACAAACAAACAAACTCATAGAAAAAGAGATCACACTTGTGGGTATCAGAGGTGGAGGGGAGGGGAGGGGCAATTGCAGGAAGTTGATCAAAAGATACAAACTTCCAGTTACAAGATAATGAGCACTGGGGATGTGTCATACAGCATGATGATCAAAGCTAAAATTGCTGTAGGATTTATAGGAAAGGATTTATAGGAAAGTTACTCAGAGAATAAATCCTAAGAGTTCTCATCACAAGGAAAAAAATGGTTCCCTTTTTCTCTTTATTTTTTTTTTCTTCTTTATTGTACCCATATGAGAAGATGGATGTCAGCTGAACCTGTTGTGGTAGACATTTCATCATGTATGTAAATCAAACCACCATGCTGTATGCCTTAAACTTACAGGGTGATGTATGTCAATTCTTTCTCAAAGTGGGAAAATGTAGAGTTAAAAAAAGGGGGACACCTCGTGGTCACCTCAAGAGATTAAAAAAATTATATCCATCATTATATCCAAAATTATATCCATTGATAAATAACAGTAATTATTTAAAATTTTGTCTCAGGTCCAAGAGCTGAGAATGAATTTTTATTGGGGCTACTACCCTTATCTTCCTGCTTCTCTGTTCTTGCCTGTTTCTGATTATAGATGTTAAATGGCACTCTCACTGGTTGTCCTTTTACTTTGCCCCTAGGGACACCAGATTCTATTAACCATTTCCACAGCTTTCTATGGGACTTGCTCCTTTGACAGTAGCTATTCCAATCTTGTTGGTAGTTATAGTGATGGTGCCCCCCTCACCGACCCCGGCTTCTGATAGTTAAGTTTTATTATGGGGCTTCTATTATTTTGTAGTGCTAGCATCCTGGATGGTATGAAGGAGCCCAAATCTGTGACAGCTTTATCTCTGGGCCACAAGGAGTGCCACCACAAGACTTCTTACTGGTGCTGGTGCCCCTGTCACCAGTATACAGCTGTGGGGTGTGTGTTCTCCAGACCCTGCTATGGAACATAATCTGGTGGACCCTCTGGTCTCACAGTATGCAGCTGTTATAACGGACTCCTTTCTGTAGCCCATTTATTCCTTCCTCTTCCATCTGCCATGGCAACACAGGCAGTTCAACTTCAGCCTGAGTTATCAGATTTCCTAGGTTTCTAAGAGCCACCCTATAGTGAGTTTGCCCCATCCTATGAGGTAGGGGGTAGTCCTTGCGATGGTGCTAAATCCCACTTTCCAAGAAAGTGCTCAAACTGGCTCTCTCTCTCTCTGTCTCTCACATTGCCTTTTCCTGTTTCATGCTTTCTCGGTTTCTCATCATCCCTCTGCAGGGTATCAATAGAACTTCAGAATAACCAGCCAACACCGCCATACTTGTAGACATTATTCTCCCCATATCTTTCAAATGCCTGAATCATCACACTAGCAAAGCTGTCCCCTTCTACCAGGATGCATTCCCAAGTCACCAGCAGAGCAATGTTCAGCAATCATGGGGCTTCCTTGTGCCAGGAACTCTCTTCCCCACACTGCACTCACAATGAGGTCCTACTGGCTGGCCAAGCATGAGTGAACAATCCCTAAAACCTAATTTTACCACCTGCTTTCTTGGACCGTTTTTTACCAACTGTGTCACTTGGGTCCTCTGGGTAGTATACACCAAACCAAAATTAGGTGTGCAAAAGATGTATTGAGAAAACACCTGTGAAGGATAAAGGGGAGGGGAGCGAGAGTAGGTGGGGAGGGCCTTCAAACCACAGAGCAGGTCTGATACCTGTGAAAGGAGACAAGCTCAGGTAGGAAAAGCCCCGGGGCCACAGTGTACTTTGGAGAAATTCTGGCCAGGCAACTGAGGAGTCCCCAAAAAAGATTACCCACTAGAGCAATCTTCTGTCAGGCAGAAATGGCCCAGCTCTAGTACTGCACTGTGTTAAGTTATTGGCTGCAAGTTTCCTGCAGGGAGAATGCCCTCAGTATGAATGTTGCAGACCTGGAGGTACAACAACTGACTGGAGGTTGTTGGCCAATTCCACTTCTTTTTTGTTTTGTTTTGTTTTGTTTAAGTTTATTTATTTTGAGGGAGAGAGAGTGGGGGAGGAGCAGAGAGAGAGAGAGAGAGAGAGAGAGAATCCCAAGCAGGCTTTGCACTGTCAATGCAGAGCCTGACTTGGGGCTTGAACTCACGAACTGTGAGATCATGAGCTGAGCCAAAATGAAGAGTTGGACATCCAACCGACTGAGCCACCCAGGCGCTCCCCACTTGATACACTTCTTGAAGGAAGAGCTGAGTGGAACAGCTCCACAATCAAGTCTAACTGATGTGAGCAGGAGGGAAAGAAGCCACCACCAGGAGGCCAGGTGGAAAATGGAATGGTAGCCAGCCAAGGAGCTTTGTGGATGAGCATGGCCACGTGCAAATTTTTATTTACATGTATATGCATTGGATGGACTGGTTTACTGTTACAACAGGGCATAAATGGGCCTGTGAATAAACGGCTGGCAGTAAGAAATGAAAATTGACAAGGAAGGAGGCAAAAAAAATTGATAACACTTGGACACAAGAATTAAGAAGGCATAACTTCATGGAGCCGTTTAATGTAGGTGAAAATCATCCTATAATCCTCACTATACCCAGAGAGCAATCACTCTATTTATTATTGGAAGCATCACAGGAAGGATAGTCAAGTTGGGCATCATCTGTCCTATGAAGTAAATATGTACTCCTTTGTATAGGCACTTTCAAAAAATATTCAACAAAATGATTTTTTGAATGTCACTTGCTTAAATGGTAACTCCATTCTACACAAAAAGTTTATGACTTAAAAAGATTGATTTCCCTGCTAGATCGCTGGGTTATACTTTATTATCTTTCAAATATCCATGCCACCTGTTTTATGGATTTTTAAATATCCATATTATAGCTACCATTTTTAAAAATCACATTTTTGATAGAATGCACATTAGAGAGTGATAGAAAGGCTTCTGTAATTCAGGATGTGAAAAGAATTCAAATTTCAATGGCAAAATGTAAAATTCTTTTTGTATTATTTAACATAATTCAAGGTTCAAGGGAAATGTTTGTAGTTTACGTATTTACAACTTTCAAAATATCTTTCATAACCTTGGAAATAAAAATAAATAAAGTTAATGCTTATAAATATTTTAAAGACATGGTTAGATTATAACAAAAGCAGAATCTATAAATGATACTTCATGGTGGCTGAAATGAAACTCAGAAAAATCATTTGTATTAATTTTATTTAATCATAGGTACTCACAAGCACTGTCCTTTACAGCATAAAGTTAGATGTGAGGCTATTACTTGCCATTACATTTTAAGCAACAAAAGTATTTATCTCACTGTTACCATGGGCACCAGGGTATCTGATTCAGCATCAACTGATTCATGTTACTCATCATTCTTACCACTATTCTATATTTATATGGAATTAATAATATTTTATAATACTACACCTATTATTACTACATTAGTACTTTCACATTCCCCTTCGTGGTTAACTACAATAAGAAAAACAGGGAATCTGGGGGCACCAGGGTGGCTTGGTCAGTTAAGCATTCAACTTCAGCTCAGGTCATAATCTCACGGTTGGTGGGTTTGAGCCCTGCTTCAATCCTCTGTCTCCCTCTCCTTCTGCACTCTCCCAAAAGTAAACAAACATTAAAAAAAATTAAAACAATATAAAGAAAAGCAGGGAATTTGATGACAGACCTGGGTTTGAGTTCTAAATCTGCCTCACGTTAGTTGAATGACTACTCTTCATTATGTTAGTTGCCTAACGTGTAACATGGGGATAATAGTACCCACTTCAGGTGGTGATTGTGAGAATTCAGTATATGTAAATCACCTCTGTGGACCACAGTTTTTAATTTCCTGCTAAATCTCCTTAGTATTAGAGGCTGATCTTCTTTCTGCTTCACGGAGAACATTAGAATCTCACCAGTTCTTTTTCATAGATTTGTTTCTTGTCCCTTTACCACTTTCTTGAAGTTGCTCCCATTCAAAGACACCAGGAGCTTCCCAGCTGCCAAATCCAATTACCTCCATTTCAGTCCCCATTCTGTTTGCCCTCTCTGCTGCATTAGCAAGTCGACCACTCTCCTTCTGGAAACATTTCGCTTTCTTGCCGTCTCTGAAGCCACTCTTTCTAGTTCACTTCCAGTCTTTTTTTCTTTCTTTCTTTCTGATTTTGGGGTTCTTCTATAGCTGGCATATCATGGAATGCAAGGTCAATAGCAGAAAGCAGTGGTGACTTGGTTCAGCTTGTGAGTCGAGAAGGAAGCCAAGAAAAAAAACCAGGGCCAATACTGTGGAGACGCAGAAGCCAAGGAGGGGATGTGCCAGAAGCTGTAACCGACCTAGAGCCAAGAATCAGGAGCTAGAGATCGCCACTAAGGTAACTGCAGATAAGAAAACCGGAGAAATACCTAATGTGATACAACCGTGTTTGCCGGACACCCTTTTCATTTT
The DNA here is from genome assembly GCF_018350175.1 of Felis catus. Classification (NCBI taxonomy): domain Eukaryota; kingdom Metazoa; phylum Chordata; class Mammalia; order Carnivora; family Felidae; genus Felis; species Felis catus. Next base: position 53,372,213 of record NC_058375.1, read on the forward strand.
TACCTGGCACTATTTTAACAGGCAGGGCACATAAATAGTCTAAGCAGCATCTTAACAGGACTGCCTAGTACCTTCCACTTCCTTTCCTTTCGGGCTTTTCGATGTTGTCCCTCAAGTACTATTTCTTGGACTTCTCTTTCGATACACACTCAGCCTGGAGGATGTCATCCAGTCTCATTTTAACTACCTGGCTCTCTTACAAGTTTTAGACCTTCTAATGGGTATATTTATCTAGATGTCCCACAGTATTTGAGGCTTAGATGCCTATATTGAGCTTGGTATCTTCTTAAATTGTTCCCTCCTTCATTTGCGGCATCGCCCCCATCCAATCTCTCCTATTAGAAACCACGATGTCTTCCTTAAGTTCTTTCTCTTTGCTGACATCTAGTAAGTTAGCACGACTTCTAAAAATAATGAGAATTTACTACGACTACTCTATTACTACTCCTCCTGCTGCTATTGCTCCTGCCTTTTTATCTTGCCCTGGAGCTAAGCACTCTGCTAAGCCCTTTATATACATTACCTCATCTAATCCTCATAATAGCCTTTAATAATAGCCTGTGTGTGCTGTTATTATCTCTGTTTTAGAGATGAAAAGTCTGACGTTCGGTGTATTTGAATTATTCTCTCGTTTTAAATAGCTTGCTCCAGTTACACAGAATTGAATTCCAGGTATTTTAACTCCAGATCCTGCTTTCTCCATCACTATATTCTGCTTGTACTTTGCTCTCTTGTGTTTCTCTCAAAAAGTCTCACAAATCTAGCCCCTCCTTCAGCTACAGTTACACAAGTTCCCATACCTGAGCTCCAAAAGCAGATGGATTTGCATTGGAATCCTGGGGCCCCTACCTGCTGTGTGACTTTGGACAAGTTACCTTCTGTGACTTCCTCATTGGTAAATAGGTATGTACTAGCTACATTGCAGGTTGATTCTAGGGTTTAAAATTAAATAATACAAAGAAAAAATAAAGAATACAGCATAGGTAACCTATGTAAAGCTCTGTACATTTAATACATATAAGTTACATGATGCTTAATTCATCTGTTACTGTTACTATTCTACTCTGGTATAAACCCATAACTGTCTTTACTTTGTTTCAAAAGATTTCTAACTGGTCTCCCTAGCATAAGACCTGCTAAATTCATTCTCTCAGTTGCTATCAGAATTATTTTTCTTAAAGCTGTATCTGATCACGTCATTCCCCTAAGGAGCTTCTACGAGTTTTTTGCTTTTCTCTACGAGTTTGCCTTTTGTGCCATACTGAAGCATTGAAATCAAATTCTTAAAATGGAATGACACCTGCTATCATTCTCATTTATTTTCTGCTACTCTCCCAAAAGTAACACAGCCTTCATTAACACCAAACTTATTGTTTCATGTTTATGCCAGTCCCTTTGATGCTTTTGGGTCTCTCTCTGTTCCCTGTTTCAGTACTTACCTTTTGTCATCTGGAAAACTCTTTCTTGTCCTTCAAGGCCCAGTTCCTCATGATACCTTCCCCTAAGTCAAAATCAAACACCCCTCTGTGCTAATAAGAGTACTTTAGTCATAGTATTTATCATGCCAAATTTGCAGTTACTGAATTGCAATTACTTTCCCTAGAGAAAAGACCATTTCCAGATAAAAATCCATCAAATTTGGTGTGTTTGTACAGTATCTGGTACATTGTAGGCAATCACTATATGTCACTGAATGAATAAATGACAAAAATTTCTTATTAAGTTTACAAGGTCTTTTCTCATGCTTTTTTTCATCACATTAGCATAATATATAAGCATAAGATTGGATACAAGAGGCTATATTATTATCAATAGTGACTTATTAAACTTCACCAACATTTTCCCCAATTGCAGCGCTTTAAAAATATACAAAAATAGGGGCGCCTGGGTGGCTCAGTCAGTTGAACTTTCAGCTCTTGATTTTGACTCAGGTTATGATCCTAGGGTCTGGGATTGAGCCTTGCATTCAGCTCCCTGCTGAGTGTGGAGCCTGCTTAAGATTCTCTCTCTGTCTTCCTCTGCCCCTCTCCCCTGCTCGTGCGCGCGCGCTCTCTCTCTCAAAATAAAACAAATTTTTAAAAACATATACATACAGGGTCGCCTGGGTGGCTCAGTCGGTTGAGCATCCGACTTCGGCTCAGGTCACGATCTTGCGGTCCGTGAGCTCGAGCCCCGCGTCAGGCTCTGGGCTGATGGCTCAGAGCCTGGAGCCTGCTTCTGATTCTGTGTCTCCATCTCTCTCTGCCCCTCCCCCGTTCATGCTCTGTCTCTCTCTGTCTCAAAAATAAATAAAATGTTAAAAAAATTAAAAAAAAACATATACACACAAAAATAACCTCCAAAAGGTTTAAAAATAAAGGCAAAACTGAGCACTGCTCATGTTTTAAGAACAAAGTAATTATACAGATCATGATAATTACCTGTGGCTATTGGTAAATACATTGCAGCTTGATAATTATACTCCATTTCAGGTTCAGATTAGAATGTTCCTCTAATTTGCCACAGAAGCTACTATTTAAAGAGGCTAAAACCTGGAATGAGAGGAACTCTTTGAATTGTAGTAGCATTTCCAAGTCTTTGCAGTTTCCATCCACTTCTCTCATGTGGCAATAATAATTCAGTTAAATAATTTAAAATCAGTAAGTTCTGTTATTTCCCTGAATTCCTTGGAAACAGTTGAGCCAAAGTAATGAGGAAAATCATTGATCTGAAAACTAGAGCAGTGTTCATCAAAATGTGAGTAATGACTCATTAGTGGCACATGAAATCAATTTAGTGTGCCACCCCAGCAATTAAAAAAATGAACAAAACAGAAAATGCTATAGCGTGCTGCATCAGGTTATTTATGTTATTACGTATGTTATTACGTAAAATCTTTGTTACAGTTATACGTGTGTGTGTGTGTGTGTGTGTGTGTGTGTGTGTGTACTGGGTTGTGATGTAAAATGTAATTCCCACTATGGTATTTATTTCCCACTGGACTGGGAAGTAGTTTGAAAGTTACCACCCTATAGGACACAGCAATATTGTTCAAGGAACGGGATCATAGCCAAGTACCCACTTAATAAAATTGGTTTAAACTTGATAACATTGTAATCATGCCCCACTTCGGGCCCAAATTCTAATTACATAATCATAATTCCAAAAGCATAATCAATACCTGATTCATTCACCAGACTTGGCTTCAAATAACATTTAATTATGTTTACTACCACGGAAACTATGCCAAAAAATTTGCCATAGATTCTGAAGGCAATACCAAAGAAGCAGTTTGAAAAATATTTTCAGCAAAAGCAACATCACTAAAATTAGACTCGGAGCACTATTTTCCAGGGCTACTTCCGAAGTTTCTGTTTGCATGTGTATCGCATTTAATTATAATTATTGTATAATTTCCTTCTAATGAGACTGAGTCCCTATCACACAGAAAACTTATTTTACTATTTCTGTATCCTAGTACCTGTGTGTAGGTGTGTATTCTAGAACATAAGAGATATTTAATAAATGTTAGGAAGACAGTACTCATTTGGATAAATACATGTTCTGAAACTTAAATGAGTGACTCAAGGTCAGAGCACATGCTAAGGCTATTCATGATTATTGCCCACTTTAAATACTTCTCAGGGCACCTGGGTGGCTCAGTCGGTTAAGTGTCTGACTTCGACTCAGGTAATGATCTCACAGTACGTGAGGTCAAGCCCTGCATGGGGCTCTGTGCTGACAGCTCAGAGCCTGGAGCCTGCTTTGGATTTTGTGTCTCCCTGTCTCTCTAATGCTCCTCCCACCTCTCTCTCAAAAATAAAATAAACATTAAAAATTAAAAAATATATATATATATATATATATATATATATATACTTCTAGTCTCTCAACCTACAAAATAGGGCTTTATTGGAACTTAAAATTCATAACTTTTTAAATCAAAGGAATAAAATTGAAAACAAAATGAGATATTGTTCTGATATCAAATTATCCTGAACGCAAGTAGGGAAATGAGCACTCTCAGGCAATGTGTGTGGTAGAGAAAACTGAAGAAGGTAGCTGGGAAATACATATCAAAAATCTTTAAACATACTTATTCTATGATGAAGAAATTTTGCTTCTAGTTCTTTTTCTGCGGCAAATTAAGAATCTGCAAATACAGATGCAAGGATATTAATCTCAAGGCTTTTGACAATAGATAAAGATATCTAATATTAAGAGATTAGGGGCATAAATTACAGTGATTTTCATAATAGAACAATATGTAGTCATGAAAAATAATGATGTTCAATTATATTGGCATAGAAGAAGGCTCAGAAAAATATACTATGAAAAAAACAGGTAACAAAGCTATAAACTGTAGAGTATCATTTTAAACATTTATTTTTTTAAGTGTATTTATTTATTTTGAGGGAGAGCACAATTCGGGGAGGGGCAGAGAGAAGGAGAGAGAGAGAATACCAAGCAGGCTCTGCCCTGTCAGCCTGATGCGGGGCTCCAACCCATGAACCATGAGATTGTGACCTGAGCGGAAGTCAGAGGCTTAACTGACTAAGCCACCCAGGCACCCTCATTTTAAACATTTATGAGGTGAAGTTCACATATCATAATTAAACGTTTTACAGTGAACATTTCAGTGGCTGTTTAGTACCTTCACGTTATTGGCCAACAACCACCTCTGTCTAGTTCCAAAACATTTTCATCACCCCAAAAGGAAATCAGTACCCATTAAGCAATCCTCCCTTCCTCAATCCCTGGTAATCACTAATCTGCATTCTGTCTTCTATTGATTTCTTTATTCTGGATATTTCATATACATGGATCATACACATGTGACCCTTTGTTGCTTCACTTAGCTTAATGTTCTGTCTTGTAGCAGTACTATTCCTTTTTACGGCTGAATAATATTCCATTGCATGTACATACAATTTGTTTTTCTGTTCGTGGGTAGATGCACATTTGGGTTGTGGGAAGAGTTTTGCTATGAACATGGGTTTACTGCAGAATCATTTAAATGATCTAACTACTATTGGTAGAGAATAAATTCAGGAATATTAAGGGCCATTATTTTGGGATTACAGGGGAATCTTTTTATATTATTAAGAGCATTGGGCTTTAGAATTAAGCAGACCAGACTCCCATTTCTTCATGTGTAAAGTGGGGAAAATAGAACCTTAAACACAACTGCGTTATCATAAAGTTTAGTCGAAATATACGTAAAGCACTTAGAACTATGTGGAGGCGCAGTGTAAGTACTGAATGCATAGTATTTTTTAATCCTTTGTTTTTAGTTTTCGGTTACCTTCATCTAAAATATTTTCCCCTATCGGAATAATACTGGTGTTAAACAGGGTTTATGTGTTTTACAAATAAATTTGCATGCTACACACTTAGATGCGTAGTCCTCTCTGCTGATACTCATTTGGGCTGGCGCCAAAGGGTGCTGATGGTTTGATCTGATAACATCACTTTGGCCTAATCTAGTTCTACAATGTCACTCTCCCAGTTTCAATTAGGGTATTCTCCAACCCCCTGCCGTAACTCCTCTTCCATGTTAGTCTTTGTTTCAGGATCGCTTTATAATGTTGTATGTGCAACCATCCAGGCTTTTTACATTTTAGTAGTTTCCGACAGGGACGGGTGAGGAGCACAGGCTTTCTCGTGCACAGCTAGCAAAATACTTTGCTATCCGATTTTTCCAAATACATAACATTTCCTCCAGAATATCTTTGTACTACCTAGAAACTCTCAAATTTTATTTTTCATCGTAAACTCAAACTTCTTTGCCACATATGCACATCTTGAGCACAAAAGGTTAAGGTCCGGGAGCCTGCAGGGCACCTCCCCGGGTTTGGGGAGCCCGAACCGGCGTCTGCAGCCCCCGAGCCGCCCCAGCGCGGGAGTTTCGAGGAGAGCCCGGGGCAGCTGGGCGTCACGTGGAGGGGCCGCGCAGGGTTCGAGCCGCCACCCGGGGAAGCTGCCGCTAAGGGGCCGCATCCCCAGAGCCCTAGCCCGGGCGTTCACTACGGCCTCGCGAGGAGGGGAGCTCGCCCGCCCACTCGCGGCCGCACAGGTGTCCGGGTGGCGGCGCCCGGGCCCCCACCCGCGCGCAGGGCGGGCGGGCGGGCTAGAGGGATGGGCGCCGCCCGTGCGCGGGGGCTGGGGGCCGAGGGGGAGGTTCCCGCGAGGTGGTTCTCGGGCTCCTCCTCGGCGCTCAGGTTTCCTCTCCCGCCCGCCGGCTGCTGGCTGCGGCGCCGCCTCCCTCCCCCTCGCGGCCGGGCCCACTCTGCGGCCTCTGCCCGCCTCGCCCCCGCCCGGGCCTCCTCCCGCTTTCTCTCTCCGCTTCCCCTCGAGCCTCCGGAGGAGCCCGCAGCCGCGGGGCGCCCGGGAAGATGGCGGCGGCGGGAGGCGGCAGCGGCGAGGGGGGCGCGGGCCTGGGCGGCGCGGCGGGGTCGGGGTCGGGGCCGGGGCCCTCCGCCGGCGCCAGCGAGGACCCTGCCCGGGGCCCCGCGCCCAGCGCGCTGCACCCCGAGGAGGTCGCTGCGCGGCTGCAGCGGATGCGCCGGGAGCTGAGCAACCGCAGGAAAATCCTGGTGAAAAACCTGCCCCAGGACAGCAGCTGCCAGGTACGAGAATAGGACATTGAGGCGGCCCGTCCCGGGGACATCGGGGCAGGGCTTCCGAGGGAAGCTGCGCGGGGGTGTCGGAGCTGGTGCCCGGCGCCCGAACGGTGGAGGGAAGGAGGGCGTCGCTGCAGAGTTAGAACTGTCTGTGGATTTTGCAAAGCCCCCAGGCTTCCGAGCTGCGGCCCCCGGGCCGGGTGGCACATTAGGAAACTGAGGCTCCGAGAGGCGAATCGGCTGGTCCAAGGTCACGGGAATCGGGGGCGGCTGCCCTCAGTCCGCCCCGTTCTTTCCTTCCCCTGTGGCCCTTGGGTGAGTGTGGGAGGAGAGAAGTCGGGGAAAGAGTAGGCGAAAGGAAGTGAAGGAGAGTGGAAATGAGCCGAGGAGCACAGTTTTGGGGGGCTAAGTTTTCGGGGCCACCTTGGGAGGGGCAGACCCGGCCTTGGGTGTGCCGTGGGGGGCGGGGTCACGGGAGAGCTGAAAGTGAGTTTTGCTGTTGCAGAAGCACTTGCCCAAGTTTGTATGAAAGAACTCTGCCCCCGCCCCCCCCACCCCCCCCACCCCCCCCCGGTTTACCAAGGCCCCGGAATGGAGAGGTTATCGCTGCGCTTTGGGGAACCTTGCGGCCACCTTCTGTCATTCCAAGTACTGGAGGATTTGTTACTCAGTGACTCTGAAGAGGCTTAAAGATAGGCTACTTTGTGTCTTTGATCCAGATTAACTGTTGCTTTAAGATCAGAAACTGCATCTTTTTACCCCCTCCCCCCCCCCTTATTGCCAAAGTCTACATGCTCATTGTAGAAAAGGGAAAAAATACAGAAAAGCGCAAAGAGGGGAAATAGAAATCACCTGTGCCTTTTCTCTTTAATTGAACTATGGTTAACACAATGGTTATATTAGTTTCAGGTGTACAACATAGTGATTGGACATTTCTGTACAGTAGGTATTGCTCACTACAGTGTTACCATCTGTCACCATACAAAGTTATTACAGTGTTATGGACTGGTTTCCCGATACAGTTCTTCTCCTGCCCATGAGGTACTTCTAACGGGAAGTTTGTACCTCTTAATCTCCTTCACCTGTTTCACCCATCCCCCCCCCCCCCCCCCCCCCCCCCCCCCGCCTTGTTCCTTCTGGCAACCACCAAGTTCTGTGTGTCTATGAGTCTGTTTCTGTTTTGTTCTTTTGTTTTTTAGATACCACATATAAGTGAAATCACATGGCATTTGTCTTTCTCAGTCTGACTTATTTGACTTAACATAATAATACCCTGCAGGTCCATCCATGTTGTCACCAGTGGCAAGGAAAAATTTACGTATTTCTGATATTTAAAGACAGCCATTGTTAATGTAAGGTACTATTCTTCTCCCTTTCCCTACGTCTATGTATACATATGTATTTTTGTTTTACCAAAAAAAAAAAAAAGCCACGTCTGATTCTTCAGTGTTTCTTAATTGTCTAGATGTTTGTGTATATTTCATATATAGCTTGAATTAATATATTTCGTGTGGATGGAGGAGGGTAGGCTGTCCTGGTGGTGGCAGATTTGGGTAGATTTATGTAGTTCCTTCTATAAGGGGATACCGGGAATTGTAAGTGGGCTGGCGATTGATGATTGCAGTAAGACCCATAAAATAATGAGAGCAGTGCCTCACTATTTTGTAAATAGGCCTTACATAGCCATTCACAATAAATGAGAGCATATAACCTTATAATCCGTATGCATGAGGGGCCATTTTGTTTCAAAACGCACTGTAAAAAGACTCTGTCAATATGATATAGCTCATCCCTCCTTCAGCTCTTTCCATCATTGTCCACTTCCCATATGTCAGGTGAGATTTTGTGATGCTACCTGTAAGAACACCTGCAATAGGCTGATTTCATAGAAGCAAATTTCCCCCACCCATGCAAATAGAAGACAGCCAGGGGCTCAGTAAGAGGGAGGCCTGGAAGAAGCAGGTGGCATTAAAAAAAAGTTGAAGGAATAGCAGCTCTGTGTGTAATCTAGGAAAAGGGAGATGGAGAAGTGTCTTAATTTTCTTTTGTTACCACATTCCCTTGAATTCTAAAAATATTTAGACACAAAAGTTTGGACAGTTTGCTCTATTCTTGTTTTTCTTTTGGTATCTCTCATTTCCCTTATTAAGAGCCATGAAAATAAATAAATAAAAGGGTCCAAACATGGGAACAGTTTTAATTGGTATTAGTGATGAATGGAGGTTTTTTGAGAATTATACTGATTTGTATTTTTGAGGTATTCTTTCTCTGTTATGACTTTTGCCTAAATTTTGGAATTTTCTGTAAAGTAGCAAGTATAAACTATTGAATAAAATTGGAGTAAGTCTAGATGAGTTAAGATACTTGCTGTCAAGTAACGTAAAGTTTTACGTTAAATACTTATGCCACATTTTTTGAGAATTGAAGAGTTTCATCTAAAAACAAAAGTTGTTAGGAACTAGAGATTAATTTCCAGACTTGTTCTAGCATTTTTTTTCTATTCTGATTTATATTATAAAATGTTTTTAATATTTCTGATATGTAGTTTTAAAATCTAAACATGTCAGTGTACATTTGAGTAGTGTTTTTTTTTTTCTGTCATCTTCTGTACTTGTATTTCTGCTGGTTTTCTGATCACAATCATAACTGTCAGTGGTCTGTGTTAATTAAGTACAGTAGACCAAAGAATGCTAATTTTTTTTTTAACAATTTTCTTTTTTTTTTTCAACGTTTATTTATTTTTGGGACAGAGAGAGACAGAGCATGAACGGGGGAGGGGCAGAGAGAGAGGGAGACACAGAATCCGAAACACAGAAACAGGCTCCAAGCTCCGAGCCATCAGCCCAGAGCCTGACGCGGGGCTCGAACTCACGGACCGCGAGATCGTGACCTGGCTGAAGTCGGAAGCTTAACCGACTGCGCCACCCAGGTGCCCCAGGAATGCTAATTTTTAAAAGCAGTTGAAAGTCTTTAGATTAATTAGATTGAGAATAGCTATTTTAATTGGTTGAATAAAATTAACATACACTTAATCTACTCTTAAATTGTAATTTTATGAATATATTCTGCAAGGATTTTTTTATATTTTATCTTTTATTTCCCTTAAAAATTCTAATGTCTAATTCTAATGTCTTTCTCAGTGGCTGCAGCTTACTGTCAACTTAAAAATGAGGATTTAACTTTAATTTTCTGTTGTGCCTTTTAGCATTTTATTGCTTGGCTAAACTACCAATTTACTCCTTATGAAACAACTAATATGGTTTAGGAAAAGGTTACTATTTTTTGTTCAGTTACTAAGTAATAAGATATTTTGAATGCTCAAATTCTTGTTCTTTTCTAGAAGACTCTCTAGGTTCATTCATTCATTTATTCTAGAATATTACATTAAAGATCAAGGCCATTCCTCACTCTAGTTCTCAAGCTGTATAGTTATGTCTCTAGAAAAGTTACATTGCTAACTGATTAGTAGGAGCCTAGTAATACTCTTTGAACATTTTTAAAGCAAGGGTGTTTTCTTTATTAAACTTGATTTTCATACATCTTACTCAAATTTTAATTTTAGGTAAAAACAGTTCTCAGAAGCTGTCTCATTGAATAGTTACAGTGCAGTCAGGTGCTGTCTGGTTGGTCTCCTATGTTTTCTCGAATCCTCTTAGCCCTCTGTGTTTTCGTAGTCTCAGCTCTGGCTCATGTCCTTTGTCATCTCTTGCCTAGACTTATTACAACTTTTCTGTTTGTCATCTACCCTCATTATTGTCCTGTGTCTTATGTTTTAGCCCATCCTGCTTATTGCTTCCCTTGAGAGAACTCCTCAAAGCACAAATCCAAGAATGTCACTCTACTACAAAAAGAAAAAGAGAAAAAAGAGAAGAAAGGAAAAGTTTAGCTCTGCATTCTCAAAAGAGAAAAAGAGGGAAAAAAAGAGAAGGAAAAGTTTAGCTCTACATTCTCAAAATCTTCCTCAAATGTCCCTCAACTTGTCTCTTTTCCTCAAATCGTAAGGAATAGTGAAGCTCAATTAGCTTATTCCAAGAGTGAAATTGCCTTGAAACTTCATGTTGTGACTGAAAAATTCGTGTTAATTTTATGTTCTAGTAAACTTGGATTTAATGTAAAAACAATGACTTAAACTTGTTTCACTGCCTTCCAACTTTTTCTCGTAAACTTACATGGAAGATGCACATATTTATCCTATGATTTTTTTTTAATGTTTATTCATTTTTGAGAGAGAGAGAAGCAAGGAAGAGGCAGAGAGAGAGGGAGACACAGAATCAGAAGCAGGTTCCAGGCTCTGAGCTATCAGCACAGAGCCTGATGGGGGGTCACACCCACAAATCATGAGATCTTGACCTGAGCTCAAGTCGGACACTTAACCAACTGAGCCATCCAGGTGCCCCATCCTGTGTTTTTCTGTGCTCCTTTATTACCATAGAGTACTCAGACCTTGTGTTGAAAGGCATGACATAATAGGATAGAAATATAAGATTCTAGGGTTTTTGTAACTTGGCCCCTGCCTACA